>NC_090922.1:1520397403-1521670528 GCF_040938575.1 Ambystoma mexicanum | reverse complement strand
AGAAAGAGCCTGTAGTTCACTTACTCTCCTAATGGAGGTGATAGCTATTAGGAAAGTCTTAAGAGTGAGGTATTTAAGAGTTGCCTTGTGCATGGGTTCGAAAGAAGCGCCCTCGAGTCTAGAAAGTACCACGTTTAAGTCCCATCCGGGAGCTGGGTTAGCTATCGGAGGGTGTATTCTCTTTACCCCCTCCATGAAGGCCTTGATAACTGGTATCTTCCACCACGACACTTTAAGTTGGGAAGTGGTGTATGCAGAAAGTGCCGCTAGGTGGACTTTAATGGAATTGAACACAAGACCTGAATCCAGTAAATGGGTCAAGTATAGAACAATGTTAGTGGGAGAGCAGTCAACCGGGTTGATGTTCTTACCTCTACACCAGATGACAAATCTTTTCCACTTGCTAGAATAGCAGTGGCGAGTATTAGGTTTTCTGGCTTCCCTGAGGATGTCCATACATCTCTGCAGGAGTTGTAAATGTCCAAATTCTATGATCTCAGGAGCCAGGCTGCTAAGTTCATGGTCTGAGGGCATGGATGCAGTGTCCTGCCCTTGTCCTGTGACAGCATGTTGTACGGGCAGGGAAGTTTCATTGGGGGAGATAGGGACATCTCCATCAAGTGAGCGAACTATGGCTGCCGGGCCCACATTGGGGCCACTAGTATCATGGTCACCTGCTCCTGGTGCATCTTGTGCACCACTTTGTTGAGAAGGGGAGTCGGGGGGAAAGGCGTAAACAAATTTCCCTGACCATTGAATCGACAGACCGTTCCCCTTGGACTGGTTCTGGGGGTACCTGGAGGCGTAACTTTGGCATTGTGAGTTCTCCAGGGTTGAGAAGAGGTCTATTTCCGGGAATCCCCATTGCGTGAAGACGTCTAAGACGATGTCTTCGTGCAATTGCCATTCGTACTCTTCGGGCAGGGGGAAGTCTCTGCTGAGTTTGTCTGCTAGCAGATTGAGTTCCCCTGGTACATGTTGTGACAGTAGGAACATGTTGTGTCTGAGAGCCCACTTCCAGATGTTCTGGGACAGCTTGGACAGTCCTGGAGAGTGAGTGCCCCCTTGCTTGTTGAGGTAGTACATGGCTGTGGTGCTGTCTGTGAGGACCATCACTGTCTTTCCTTGTAAGTGTTCCTGAAAGGCTTTCAGTGCTTTGAACACCGCTAGTAATTCCAGCAGGTTTATATGCTTGGATGCTAAGCTCGGAGTCCACGCTCCGTGAGCAGTCTGATGGGATAGGTGGGCCCCCCCCCATCCTGTGAGGGATGCATCTGTGGTTAGAGTGGCTTCCACTGCGGGGGTGGCGAATGGTTTCCCATTACCAGGTTTTCCTTCGACCACCACTGTAGCGAGAGAACCAAGGCCTGCAAGACCACCACTAGATTGTCCCATTGTCCGCTGGCCTGACACCACTGGCTGTTGGGCCACTCTTGCATTGGGCGCATGCGCAGGCGCGCGTGAGGTACCAAATAATACATGACGCCATCATTCCTAGCAAGCGCATTGCTTTGCGTACCATCACCTCTCGACCTGCCACATAATGGGGGATCTGAAACAGCATGTTTTGGACCCTCTCGTTGGAGGGGAAGACGAGGCCGTCCTTTGTTTGAATTAGAGCCCCTAGGAATTGTTTGATTTGGCTGTGGTCTAAGCTGGACTTCTTTTCGTTGATGGAGAAGCCCAGTTGGGACAAAAGGTCTATGGTCTTTTGGGTATTGGAGAAGCATGTTTCGTAAGAATCCCCTGTTATGAGCCAGTCGTCGAGGTAAGGGTATACCGGGATGGATAACCTGCGCAGGTGGGCCGCTGCCACTGCCAGTACTTTCGTGAATACCCTTGGTGCAGATGCTATCCCGAAGGGTAGTACTCTGAATTGGTAGTGTTTGTTCTCTATCTTGAACCTGAGGTATTTTCTGTGCGCTGGCAACATTAAAATATGAAAGTATGCATCTTTCATGTCTAGTGTTGTCATGTAATCCCCCTGTGATAACAGTGGGATTACTTCCTGCAAGGTCACCATACGAAACTTTTGGGGTTTGACAAACTTGTTCGCTGGGCGCAGATCTAATACAGGGCGCATGGTTAAGTCCTTTTTGGGTACAAGGAAGTACACTGAATACATACCTTCTGTTACCTGAGATAGGGGGACAGCCTCTATAGCTTCTTTTTTCAGTAGCTCTTCTACTTCTTGAAGAAGAATAGTGAGGTGTTCCGGTGACATGCGTCGGTTCCGTGGGGGTCTGTACTTCGGGGAACCGTTGAATTCGATGCAGTATCCGTGGGCTATGGTGAACAATACCCAGCGGTCTGACGATATTCCCTCCCATGCTGAAAGGAACGATGTTAGCCGGCCCCCGACCGGTGATGCATGGGAGGGGACCCGCATCTTCGGGTCATTTGTTGGTATTGGGCGTGGAACCTTTGGGGCTGGAGCCGCGACCTCTTCCTTTGCCACGCCGTTGGCCTCTTTGACTGAACTGGGTGTTGCTACCCTGGTTAGAGGGCCAGTTGGTAGCAGAGTAAAATTGCTGTTGGTTTTGCTGCTGGCGTTGGCCACGAAAGGAGCGTCTATTGCCATAGCTGCGTCTGTTAGGGGGCCTAGAAATTTGGTCAAGAGTCTTGATGGTATCAAACTCTTTCTTCGCATGTTCTAGGGCCTCATCAACTGCTTTCCCAAACAGATGTGTTTGTTCTATGGGCTTATTTATCAGGGAAGCCTGGGTTTCTGGCTTAAATCCCGAATTGCGCAGCCAGACATGGCGTTTGAGAAGTATTCCCTGAACCAGGGAACGGCCAGCCGTCTCTGCGGCATCTAAGGAGTTCTTTACGATTCCCTGGTTTACAAGAGTTCCCTCTGATATAGTAGCCAACAGGCGTGAACGCAGGGGTTCTGGTGCGTCCTCTGCTCTGCTGCGCAGCTTGCTCCACTGTGCATCTGCGTAGCTAGCTAGTAGGGAATTGTTATTTGCAATCCTAGTTGAGAAGGCGGCGGAGGTCGTGATTCTCTTCCCAAGTGCGTAGAGCTTCTTGCCCTCTTTGTCAGGTGGTGCCTCACTAGTGGATAGTGGTACCCCCGCTCTCTTTCTTGTATTAGTAACTACGAGGGAGTCCGGAATAGAATGTCCTCTGATGTACAAAGGGTCAGAGGACGAAGGGCTGAAGAGCTTTTCTATCCGAGGGTTGACCCCTCTGACTAAGGCCGGATTGGAAAGGGAAGGAGTTATTCTTCTCTTTATAGAAGCCAGGAGCGGAATAGACTGACTAACAGGGGCTTTTTCTTTAATAACTTTCTCTACAAAGTCTGTCAGGAAGAGTCTCTCCTGTGTCTATTTCAAAATGCGCTGCTTCCTTGCGCAATAGTGCATTAAGTGAAGGTTTGTCATCTATGGGAGAGGTGTTTCCAATAGGTGAATCCTTGGGAGGAGAAGGGTGAAAGACATCAGGGTCTGAATGCACTGATGGGGATCGCCAAGGCTGTACTGATGGGGATTGCCAGGGCTGCGAGGTAGCTATATCTTCTTCAAAAGCTCCTGCACTAGTGTAAGGATCTTCTTCAAACCCCTCTTCCTCATGTTGTTCCTCTCCACCCAAACACTCCTCATCTTCCTGGAGGTATTGCTCCTCTTCAGTGAGGTCATATGCGTCTGTAGAAGGGGGAAACAGCCTAGGAATCTTGACCCTAGGGTCATCCTGGGGCCATTCTCTTGGTCTTTTGGGTGTGGGTGGGTTTTGGCTTCCCAAAAACCTTTCCATTTTCTCCATACAAGAATGGAGTCTTTCAAGGGTCTCATGGGGGACCCCTGAATAGTCTAGAGGGGGGAAATCAGTGTCTTCACCTTCAAAACGCTTGGAACGCTCCCACAACGTCGAAGAAATGTTTCTGTCGCCCTCTGAAAAGCCCTCCGGTAGTTCAGAAGTGCCCTTAGATGAAGGGGGCAGTTCCTGGCTACTCTTGCGCTTTTTCGGCGTTTCCATAGCTTTTTGTGCGTTATTCGACGTTTGTTTCGTCGTCCGCTTACGTTTGTCTTCAGAAACAATTCTCGCCAGGCTCTCGACAACGAGTTCGTCAGTAGAGGGCTCTGGTGTCGACGTTGCCTGCGTTACGCGTTGTTCCTCGACGGCCGCTCTATGGAGCGTTACGTCGGATGATTTTGAGGTAGCGCCTGTGTTTGATGAAAGCCCAATCGCTGGTCGCGGCTGCGTTTGCGGGTGGGGCTTGAGACCCTTACGGTCTAAGGTAGACGCCGGAGTGCCCTGCGTGCCCTTCGGCGCTGATGGATCCTTCGTCTTCGACGAAGAAGAGCCGTGGGTTGTGTGCTTAGGCCTATGGGGTCTATGTGCGTCCTTGTCGCCGGGGTGTTCATCCCCATAAGCAGGGCGTGAGCCGAGCCCGTCGGGGACGGACATCGAGGAGCGCGAGCGCTCCTTCTGGGGGTTAATGACTTCCGTAACGGACGTTGAGTTATCACCCTCCTCGTCACTTTCTGTAACAGCGGCGGCGGGTGAGGAAACTGACTTCGACATAGCGTAGTCCGCCCACCTCTTAACTTTCCGTTCTTTAAGAGTTCTTGGTTTCAAGAGCTTACAGGCCGCGCAGCTGTCCTCTTTATGATCGAGGGGCAAGCAACGATTACAGAGCTTGTGTTTGTCCTTCCAAGTGTATTTGCCCCTACAGCGTGGGCAAAACTTAAAAGGTGTCCTCTCCATAGCTGAGGCAATAATAACTGGTGATAACAACCCCAAGGGAAAGATAGGGGAGAAAGAAAGACATTCTCAAAGAGAAGATAAAAGTTCGAACCCCCACTCTCCCTACTGTATGTTGGTCGGCGAGGCCTGGCCACGTGTTCGGCAGCGCCGAAAGATCTCCTCCGTCTCTTCCCCTCCGTCGAAAACTTGCTCGGCAGAGAAACAGCTTCACAGCTAACGTCGAGGGGAGGGATCTTTAACAATATAATAAGTATAATTAAGGACCGAGGTCCGTAGTAAGTATTTGCAATGTCTCTCTAGGAGCTCCGCGTAAGGCGACCATAAGCTGGGCGGAAAAAAAACAATCTGTGGGACCTCGACGCGTGAGGGATTGTGGGTACAACGCACGTCACTATAGGGATAGTGTTACAGACACGCCTTGTCGACGTCCCCTTTTCGACTACGAAAAACAAAATGCAATACTCCGCAGTGACCACTGGATGTCGGACCTATGCACAGCATGTGATTCTAAGCAGATTAACAAACATCAGAAAATATGGTTACGATATCACTGTGATATGATATACATTTCATACAAGAATGGATCAGCATATGGAGCTATTTTATCTGTGTTTAGGCCCATGTTACCAAATTGCTCTGAATGTAAGCAGGCGTCCAACACAACACCCTGGACTATTGCACATCACTCGGGCTAATCTCTAAACAGAGCATCTCGAAGAGGCCTAAACCCGAAAGAGCAACCATCCAGTACCTGCCAAGTGTCTGGCCACAGGCTGGAAACGGCAACTAACCAGCACAAGTCCAACCAGAAAAATGACGGGCTGGAGAGATGCCCAGAGCTGTGCCAGTGGTTATGAATGATTGAAAACCTTCCAGCCATCACAATTCTGTTTCGCTTATCTGGTAAGTAACCCACTGTGTTTTTGGTAGGTGGGAGATAGAGGGGAAAGTGGTGTTGCAGGTCACAGTAATTGCAGCTTTTTTTACATTTTAAAAAGTAAACAGCAGCAGGTCTGTGACATCGCTCCTAGAAAAGGCCCATCTGATTATTTACTTTGGTCCTCTACGTCGTGCTTGATACAAGCCTCCTCCAGCGTCTAAGCACTGGAACAGGAACTGAACCCATGTTGCACTGCATCCTCTTGTTTCAAAGCAAGTGCGTTGCGCCTGAGCTACCCCTCCAAATATATACATTTTTTGCTTGAGGAAGCAACAGGTGGTTTACTTCAAAGGCGTGGGCAACTTCATGTACATTAATGACCTCACCCTGCGTCTATCTACAGTGCGCCTGTGATGCAGGTCTGGCACATCTGGGTGAGATCATACAGTGCCCAGGCAGGATTGGTGGCAGAAGCCACTGGGGCAGCCCCCTCCCATCAGAGGCCCAGTGGCTCCCTGAATGTGCAAAGCAGACAACGAGAAACACTGATGAGATTTGCATTCATGCTGCGCTGTCACTGAGTACTGCGGGCAGCTCTTACCCTTCCCAGCTAGCTAGACCTGGCCCCCATACTCGTCCTGTTACTACAGTACTGGGTATGAGGTGCACAGACAGCCCCACCTCTGAACCCAACCATTCAGGCATTCTTCACCAATGGACTGCCAACCTGTGGCACGTGTAGCTGCATTTACAACCACCTTTTTCAGGTGCAACACAGACATCTGCTCTTGCACTGCCTCTTTGTCCAGTGGCCCTGGGGTGGCAAGGACAGGTCTAGGGGTAACAGAGGGAGAGCCAGGGGTAGCAGTTGCTATCCCTGGCTACACCCAAATGATGTCCCTGGTGTTGGACCGAACGGTAGTGCTGCACAACGGGACTCGCTTTTCCCAGATGGTTGGCTGACATTTAAGTACACACACCAGTGACTGCTGACACCTTGAGTGTGAGACACTGTGCACATCCAGTGTTTTTCTCTTTTTGGGAAGAATACAGGGATCTTGTGCCATTGGCTTCGTGCACTCGAACCAATTGGCCTACAATATATCCAGCGGGGAGAAAACAACACCTCTGCGAATCAAGAAGCTGCTTTCGAAAAAATCGTATTTGGATTACCACTATTGAACACCCTGTGAAGCAAACGAAACTGGCTCTTTGAAATTGAATGAACTTTGTCAATTCACATCATTTTGAATACTGTTTTTAGTAATTGTGTCTTTGTTTGTAATATATACGTCCTGATGAGGTGCGCCAGACGGAAGCTGTATAGACCGCTCTGGTAGCTCGAAACTCGAGTCGACAATACCACAGAGCCTACTCCTCCCAGAGTTGGCTCAAACTTGGGTTTTTTATAGACAAATATGGGGATTAACATGGGTCCATGAATAATTAGTCTTGGTATACCCACCCAGTGTTCTTACATCTTTTGATGGAAAAAATATTGTTAAATAGGTACTTTTGGAACTAGTAAAATATCAAACCCATATGGATGGGATGTTCTGAGTCTCAGAACAAAAGTACCAGGATTGCGTTTTTTGCACAAGTATGAGTGATTTTTGTATGTATGGGGATGAAAGAGTATGGAAGGTAATGATATGTGAGCTTTTTTGTTGATGTGATAAAATGTGTGTTCTTGACAATTGGTTTTTATAGATGTGTTATTAATATATTTGATATGCTCTTTTGTAAAAGTTTTCTATAATTAAAAAATGATTAAATTAATTTGAAACAAATGAGTTCTGGCATGCTGTCTTACATCTAAAACATACACTCTTTAAGTAGGGTTGTTGTCTTGGAGGGGATCATGCAGTGTTTTTACGCATACATGCATATGAATTAATTATAGGAGGTTATGCAGTTTATCCATGGATAACTGAAGTTTTTGTTTGGTCCCTGGTGTTCTAGCAGTAGCTGGTAGTGACTGTAGTAAAGTGGAGGTGGTTGCAGTCAGAGGTGCTCGTGACAGTGATAAGGTAGAGACGAACAAGTTACTTATCTTACCTGGTAACGTTCTTTCGATTGGATGTTCCTCCGACGTATTCCACATCTTTGACAGTAATTACCACAGGTGTGCTGCTTCGAAAAACTTTTTCGGCGTAGTCATCCGGCGTCGATGACATCGATACGCTGTCCCTCGAGGGCCGCCATCGACGGTCGACATCACTGGATGTTATATCTAGGACGCACAACGCCGTAGCCTCGGTTGTAGTTTTTTCCCAGAACGTGTGGCACCAATCACCTGCCAGTATGACTGCAGAAAGCCTTGCGGAAACGTAAGCTGTAATCGCATAAGAAATTCTGGAGAGGGGCAGACTGGGAGGGTACGATGTGTAATACGTCGGAGGAACATCCCATCGAAAGAACGTTACCAGGTAAGATAAGTAACTTGTTCTTCGAGGGGATTGTGTCCTCCGACGTATTCCACATCTTTGACAGACTCCCAAAGCAGAACCAACGTATGGAGGTGGGAAAAGAATTTACAATTTCATCAATTTAGAATGCCCAATCAAATTGCAGAATAGAGGACTGCCTTACCAAAGGCCAAATCCTGCCCATGGATAGAGTCCAAGTAAAGGTGTCTCATAAAGGTATGGACAGAAGTCCATGTGGCTGCTTCGCAAATGTTGCAAATCAGAACACCCCTCTTCAGAGCAGTGGAGGCAGCCACACCCCTTGTAGAATGAGCCCGTAAGACCACTGGAGGGTCCTTTCCCGTCAAACGGTAACACTCAGAGATCGTCAAAATGATCCACCTAGACAAGGTCGGTTTGGAAACAGCCTGACCCAAGAGCCTTCCAGCATAACCAACAAAGAGCTGATCGTCCATGTTAGGGAGAATTCTCTCTTTAGGCTGAATTTCCTAACGTAGTGAGTCCCCCAGCAGCTTTGCTGGATTTCTGGAGTTTGTTTTTTTTTCTCCTGCCAAGAGTGAGACTCTTTTTTCTCCCACTCTTGGACATGATTTATGGTGTTCCTTTGACTGTTAATGTGTTTTATGGGCTATGGGGTCCTTTACTCCATAGGGTCTCATGTGTTTTTACTATGTGTGTTACACAACACCCTCCGTGCAGTGACACAGGGGTGTCATAGTGACACCCCACCATAGACTCCATACCCTGGGACTGACTACTGTCTCCCAGGGCATGTAAAGTCACCATTGGCTTTACTAGTCCCAAATTATGAACAGAAACCAGTACAAACCATCATATTGTGGACGTAATGGTCGGGGCAATTCGATTGCCCCGGGGTCTGTTAGTCGAGGGGGCACGTCTCCGTTCCCCCTGATCGAGTTTTGGCTGGTGGCAGTGGATACTACTTTTTATATTCAACCGCAAATATTTTCCTATGGGTTTTCCCATTGTTTTAGGCTACTATCTTTATTTAATTATTTACGGTAGCCTCGAACATACCGCCGGTTTATTTATTTAATATTAATTCGCCGGTTGGTATTTTTTGCCAGGACTCGATTCTAAAATGGCGTTTCTGTTCTCTTCTGCGACTCCAACCCAAGCCGAGCCCTTTGTTCCACTTTTTGGCGGGCTTCTCCACAGAAGCCTCCAAAAGTGGTGCCACTCTGTCTGGGTACCATAGGGGGTGTGGGAGGGGGTTTAGGCACCCTGGACTGAGTTACCTTGCTAACTCAAGTCGCACTCTTGTGTGATTGGCCCAAGTGGTGAGCCGGCCGGCTCACCACTTAGCATGTTTGATTGACAGCTAGGCTGAGTGAATGGGGGTGTGCTGCATAAAAGCAGGGCTTTGGGGACTGGAACTTCAGAAGTCGCCACAGGACCTGAGAATCCGACGAGGGAGAAGCTGAGCCGACCTACCACGACGACACCACCGGTGGAGCCCTGCGTAACCGACTCACCACTTCCCGACGACAGAGAAGATCTCCCGGCTGGAGAGGCTTCTTCCCCTGACTGGTGGGCACAACTAGTTTACCTTCTTCTCTTCGCACCCCAGACCGGCTTGTGGTCGAATTGCTCGTGCCATGCACCCATGAAACCGGATAGCCACTTACCACTGGACCGCGAATCAAAGGACCGCTCCTTTTACCTGAGGAACTCCGTGGATGGTTTCTTCCCTGGCAGTGCAACGGACTCCTCTCTTCCCCCGGACGAAGCACCGACTTGCATACGCTGCCAGGAACAACTGCCCCCGCTGGAGTATTCTCACCACTTTAAGGTACCGTGTCCGCCAGGCCTCCCTTTCTAAAGATTGCTACAAGGTAATAATAACCCCTTAACCTTCTGGACTGGGCTGGCCGCCTTGACCTTCTAACTGGTCCCTTTCTTTGGTCCAACTCTTTTTGAACCTTTTCAAGACTTTTGTGCACTGCGACCGTGTGACCTTGGACACATTTCGTTTGATCCTCTTAAAGTGGATCCGGCCTTCTGAACTCTAACTTCACGGTTTTACTTTGCCTTCCTCTCTTGTTGTGTTCTTGTAAAAGTGTTGGGACCTGTTTCAATTTATTCTCTGCTTTTCTCTCCCTTTTAAAACTAATTATTAGAGTGCCATCTGCGTTAAGCGCTCACCGCTGTCTGAAAATAAGTGGGGCTTTACTTAAGACTTGTCTAATATTCTTCTAAGGCAGTGTATATCTTTTAGTGACCGTGTTTTTGAATTGCTTACTATTAGTGCCTGTGTGTTTTTCTAGATGTGGTTTTAAATTAATAATTATATCTCTTTTACACCAAGCCCTGGTCAGTGTTTACTTGTTCTACTGTGTTCTTTTGACCTATTGTGAATACTCTGTATACTGCCTAACTCTTCTTGAGGGAAGTCTGACTGCTCAGCCACAGCTACCAAGTGAATCTGTGTGGTACGGACTGCTACCAAGTGGGTTTACTGCCAAACACCTGTAGTCTTAAATCTTTTGCAGTGGTCCCAGAGGGAACTGCACAGGTTTCTGCCTAACAGTCCACTCTGACCCGAGACATCCTTGAGAAATAGAAACTCAAAGCTCTCCTAGGATCCAACCTATGGAGCCTCTCCTCTTCCTTACCAGGATGTGGAGGACGATAAAACACTGGAAGAGTTACCTTCTGGCTCCGATGGAATTCTGACACAACCTTCGGAAGAAAGAAAGACCGCACCCTAAGGACAACCCTGTCCTTATGGAACACAGTGACGGGTGGTTTGGCAGAAAGTGCCTGCAACTCACTCACTCTGCATGCGGAAGTAACCGCAACTAAAAATACAGTTTTAAAGGACAATAGTCGCAACAGACAAGAATGTAAGGGCTCAAACGGAGCTCCCATTAGGAACTTTAAAACCAAATTCAAATCCCATCCCGGCACCTGGAAAGGTGACGGTGGAAACACATTAGTTAGCCATTTTAGAAACTGAGATATCAAAGGGATTTTAAAATAAGAACATTCCTCAGACGAGCGCTGAAATATGGACAACGCTGCCAGGTAACCCTTAATGGTACCCACTTGCTGGCCCTTGTGGGCTAAAGAAAGCAAAAAAGAGTAAACCAAAGGAATGCAACATTGGAAAGGATCGACATTGTGTCCTCTGCACCAGTTTCAGAACTTTCTCCAACGGCAAAGAGATTTCGTTGCTGGCCTTCTGGCCGAAAGCAACACCTCCATCACGTCTTCGGGGAGGTCCCAATCCTTATACCTCAACCTTTCAGATAACAAGCGTGAAGGCTGAGGGACTTGACCTCTGGATGGAGAACCCGACCTCCCTCCTGTGAGAGCAGATTGTCTCGGTAGGGAAGACAGCGTGGAGGGCAGATGGTCATGTCGAGAAGGTCCGGGTGCCACACTCTCCTGGCCCATGCCGGAGCAATGAGGATCATCTGGGAACCGAACCTCCGTAACACCTGCGGAATGACGGGGACTGGAGGAAACGCGTACAGCAGTGGGAAGGACCACTCCACTATGAACGCGTCGCCTAAGATTCCCACAGGCAGAATCTCGCACTTCCGGTTGACACTGGTGGCGAAGAGATCCACCTGCAGGGTTCCCCAAAGGGCGAAGATCTCCAACAGAACTTCCTGAGCCAGCTCCCACTCGTGAGAGACCGTGCTCTGCCTGCTCAGAGTGTCCGCTGCCGCGTTTGTCTCCGGCCAGATGAACTGCCGAGATTGAAATTTCCTGCTGGATGGCCCAGATCTAGAACTGAATCGCCTCCCTGCACAATGGGAGTGACCCTCCCCCCCCTTTTGTTGAGGTAGTGCATGGCCACTGTATTGTCCGTCATAATCAGGACATTCTTCCCCCGCACAGACGGCCGAAAAGCCTTCAGGGCAAGCCTGTCAGCCCGCAGCTCCAACAGATTGATGTGGCGTATGGACTCCGATGGAGACCAACGGCCGCTGACCGTCAACTCGTTGGCATGAGCTCCCAACCCCGTGAGGGATGCGTCCGTCATGATCATTACATCCGGCCACGGTTGCCAAAACGGAGCCCCCTTCAACAGATTTCCTTTGACGGCCCACCACAGAAGGTCCCGGGCGACCGAGGGTGGAATCTAAACGGGATCCGACATCCTGCCGGAGAACTGCGACCACTGCATCGTGAGAGTCCACTGCAGAGATCTCATCTGCAGTCTGGCCTCTGACACCAGGAAAATGCAGGATGCCATGAGGCCGAGCAACCTCAAGAACTCGTACGCCGGGAGACTCTGGGCACTCTGAAACTTGTTTACCATCTGCAGAATGTGATGAGCCTTCACCTGGGGAGGCGAACACAGCCCCAGGGACGTGTCGAGCACTGCTCCGATGTACTGGAGCCGCTGGGTAGGTGTCACATGAGACATCTTTAAGTTGAGGGAGAAGCCCAGCTTGTGAAGGGAGTGGCAGGTGACGTACAGATGATCCAGTACTTGCTCGGGAGAGCGCGCCCTGATCAACCAATCGTCCAGATAGGGGTAGACGTGAATCCCCCCTTTCCTGACATGCGCTGCCACCACCACCATCAGCTTGGTGAAGACCCTCGGATCAGAGGTCAATCCGAACGTCAGGACTCGAAACTGAAAATGCGAGTCGCCAATCGCGAACCTCGGGTACTTCCTGTGCTTGGGATGAATCGGCACATGAAAGTAAGCATCCTTGAGGTCGAGAGACACCAACCAGTCCTGAAGTTGAAGGGCCTAGAGGACTTGAGAAAGAGTAACCATCTTGAACTTGTCCTTCCTGAGGAGCTTGTTCGAACCGCACAAGTTCCCCCTCCCCTCCCTCATCCTCCATGTCCCTCTTCTCACCCGTCTCCCCGTCCGATGTCTCCGCTCTTCTATCCAAAGCCCACCCCAAGTCCGCCCCAACTGACCATCCCCCTTCCCTCCTTATCCCTAAGATTTACCCTCTTCTTATCCCCTACCTCACCACCTTCTTCAACATCTGCCTTTCCTCAGCAACCTTTCCCTCCGCGTTCAAGCATGCTATGATTATTCCTATTTTGAAGAATCCTTCTGCTGATCTACTTCTCACCTCTAACTTCATACCTATTTCTCTTCTCCCATTCCTCTCTAAGCTTCTTGAGCGCCTTGCCTATTCTCAGCTCTCATCCTTTGTCACTACTTTCTCTCTCCTACCACCCTCCCAATCTGGCTTCCGTCCCAAACATTCCACTGAAACTGCTCTCACCTCTATCCTTAACTCCCTCCTCTCTGCTCGCCATGCCAATCAATCCTCTATCCTTATTCTCCTCGATCTCTCTGCAGCCTTTGGCACTGTCGATCATCCCCTCCTTCTCCACACTCTTTCCTCCTTCGGGTTCAAAGGCTCTGTTCTTAACTGGTTATCCTCTTACCTCTCTTCCTGCTCCTTTACTGTATCCTGGGGCGGCCGGACCTCTCATACATATCCACTTGATTACGGAGTACCCCAAGGTTCAGTGCTTGGTCCGTTCCTCTTTTCTCTTTACACCTCACTCATGGCCCCTGTTATCTCCTCGTTTGGCTTCTCCCACCACTTCTATCCTGACGACACTCAACTCTTTCTCTCTTTCTCCACCTTCTCAACTGACTTTTTGGTGAAGCTCTCTTCCTGCCTTACTGCAATTAAGAACTGGATGTCCTCCCGCTTTCTCTCTCAACACTGACAAAACAGAAGTCCTATTCTTTCCCTCCAACTCTATTCCCCCTCTCTCTCCTCCCCCGTTCATTCACTTTCCTCCCTCTAATCTCCCTATCTCCAAGCTTGTAATTTAAGTGTCCTCTTTGACTCCTCTCTCTCCTTCTCCCAACATATTTCCCTCACTTCTCGCACCTGTCGCTACCACCTCTTCAATATTGACAAAATCCCTCCCTCCCTCACTTTCCACGCTACCAAACTCTTAATCTCCTCCCTCATCTTCTCCCGCCTCTTCTATTGCTGTTCCCTACTCTTTGGACTACCTACATCTCATCTTGCCCCCCTTAAATCCATCTACCACTCTGCTGTTCGTACCCTATGTCTCCTTACCTCCCGTGACTCCATCTCTACCTCGCTATCCTACCTTGGCTGGCTACCATTTCACTCCCAACTTAAATTTCACTTTCTATGCCTTGTCTTCAAATCCCTCCATGGTCTCGCTTCCCCTTATCTCTCATCCCTTCTCTCTTTCTACTCCCCCTCCCATTCCCATTCCCTTCGATCCGCTGACCATTTCCTTCTCACTGTTCCTCCTTCCCCCTGCGCCTCCTCCAGTTTCCGCTCCTTCCAACTCCTAGTGCCTCTGCACTGGAACTCCCTTCCTCTCGCAATCCGCTCCACCCCTACCTTCTCCTCATTCCGCACTTCCCTTAAATCTCTCCTCCTCCATTCTCCTCCTTGAAACCCCCTCCCCCCTCTCCGTCTCCTCCCTCCTTAGTCTTTCCCCTTGACTATCTCTCCCCTCTCCTACCTCACCTCTCTCTCCCTTCCCTTTCCCTCCTCCAACTCATCACCACTCCTCCCCCGCCTACCCAGTCCCACTCCCCTACTCCCCCCTTTTCCCCTTCAGTTAATTGCTCTTTTCACTGTTTTGTTGAATGATTCATATTGTAATTTTGCTTCCACTGTACAGCGCCTTGGTGTAAGGCGCTTTATAAATCAATAAATACAAATACAAGTCCATGATGGGTCTCAATCCTTCGTCTTTATTCGGGATAAGAAAATATGGGGTATACCATCCCTTGTTCTTCTCCGCTACAGGCACCAGTTCTATGGCGCCTTTCTCTAGCAGGGATAGGATTTCCTGCGCAAGGAGTGGACCCGGACGCTTCAAAGAGAGCTTCCCCGGTGGATTGTTGTGAGGCCTCTGCCGGAAACGAAGACAGTAGCCGTGGGCTATGATCTCCAGAACCCACACATTTGAAGCAATGGCAGGCCATTCTACAAGATGGTGCGCCAGTCTTCACCCAACCGGCGAACCATGGGACATGGCCTCATGACTGAGCCAACTCGGCTGAGACAGTGCCTGAGGGCAAAGAGGCAACTGCCTGAGTGGCTTTGGCACCTCAAGTACCTTGTTCTCCACCTCTGGCACTCCTACGGTGTCCCCTTTGATTGGCAGCTCCCCTCGATCTACCAAAGGAAAAGTAGTATCAAAAGGAACCTCACCTTCATTGCTGTCCCCTAGGACGAAAAGGCAGAGGATGATGTACTGCAGCGCTCAAGGACTTTGCTGCAGCTTTGGAGGTCTGCAACCTCTCAAGGCTTTCATCAGCCTTACTGCCAAAAAGATGGACACCATCAAAGGACATGTTGAGAAGCTGGGACTGCACATCAGGAGCAAACGCCGACTTCTGCAACCACGCAAACCTGCGCATCACGGTGCTTGCCGCCAAGGACCTGACACAGTCAGCCACGTCCAGACCCGACTGAACGAATTCACACATGGCATCCTTGCCATCTTGAACGAGGGCTACAAAACCATCCCATTCCTCCCCTTCGGGAATATGTTCAGCCACCAAAGATGCACAATTCCACAGAGTGTGAGTGAATCTTGCCAAGGCACAAACGGAGTTGGCTGCCTTCAAAGGCATACCCCAGATGAAAATACTTTCTTCGCCCAACCATCAAAGGGCTTGTCGTCCCTATCAGGAGGGATGGTAGGGTACGCAGCCTGCTTTGCTGGGACCGTAGCCACCTGCACCTCCAAACTCTCTGGAGTGGGGTGCGTAGACAAGTAGCAGGGGTCATCACTGGCTGGACAGTTTTTTTTCGAAAGCGACCTATTCACTACCGGGAGACTCTCCGGAGCAGTCCAAGCCGCCGCCACCCTTCTTTGTAAGTCCATATGAAACTGCAACACTGGGTCAGTGGGTGGACCTTGGTCCAGGATGTCTGCCAAATCATCCTGCAGAAAATCCACAGGTGGAGCAGACCACCCCAAGTACTCAGTCACCCTTGACATGAGGCGCCTGTACGAGGACTCAGCATGTGTACCAGGCTCAGGCCTGCCAAACTCATCCTCGGGAGAGGTGTCCAGACCACTGGCATCATGTAAGGACTGGCGCAGGTCTTCCATTTGGCTGTGACCAGACAATAGGTCATCAGGAACCTCAGGAGGCACCACCCCCTCCTCATCCGACCCCTCTTCCACCTCTGAAATTTAGTCCAAAGGCTGGAACAAATCAAGCCTGGGGGGGGGGGGTTGACCAGAGAAGGGCTCAAAGACAGGCCTCACTGACTTACTGAGGGCCTTCCTCAGTTTCCACAGACCTCCGGTAAATTTTCCTCAAAAGGCGTCAAGGGCGCCGATGGAATTGGCATCAACGGAGGCGCCGTCGACTTCAACAGCGGCTTTGAGGCCAGAGCCCCGAGCGTGTCCTTCGACGGCCTCGGCGCCGATGGCGTCGATGACTTCCTCAGAGCCAGAGCTTCGAGAGAGTCCCTCGACGGACACGGTGCCAATGGCGTCGATGTCTTCTTAGAAGGCCTCACAGGCTCCGACGGTCTCGACGGCGTTAAGGACCGGGACCTGGCACGGCTATGGCGATCAACCTTGTCCGATCGGGACCTCAACGGCTCCCGATGATCGCGCCAACCACCCGAGCCCAAAGGCCTGCAAGCAGTGGCTCTAGCTCGTTCCTTGCCGGCTCGAAGGCGCGGACGGAATGGTGTCCTGCGATTCGAAAACTGCCATCATTTCCTTGCGAAATACGTCCCATTCCGCCGGCGATGAATGCTTGGTGGGACAAGCTACCCGCCATCTAGCGGAGTCCTCTGACGAGGACGGGGAAGGCGACTGGTGACGGCGCTTCCGGGAATGTGTAGAAGAGGCAGAGGAATGGCGGGAACCACTCCGAGATTGAGACCCCCTGGACTTACGCCGACGCGGAGAGTCGCCCCTCGAGTCATCGGTCAAAAGGCCAGCAGATTTGAGCTTACAGGTGTTAGATACACTACCTAACGCTAACAACTTCTTCCGCTCCCACAAGGCCTTCGAAGTCAGGGACAGGCAGTCATCGCAGTAGTCTGTGGCGTGGCTTTAGCCGAGGCACCAGAGGCAGACATTGTGCGGGTCCATGATGGACATTTTGGAACCGCAGTCCCAACACTTTTTGAAGCCCGACTTCGGGGTAGAAGAAGACGAAGAAATGATCTCAAACTTTCACAACAAAGTAGAAGAATCGAGTGCGCCGAGATTCCGAAACGAACACGTTCGCAGAAAACGGAACTGAGGCTACGGGCGTCATGTGTCCTGGATAGAACATCCGGTGACGTTGACGGAGACCCTAGAGGGACAGCGTATCAACGTCATCGATGCAGGACGCCTACGCCAAAAAAAGTTTTCTGAAGCAGCACAGCTGTGGTAATTACTGTCAAAGATGTGGAATACGTCGGAGGACCTAATCCCCTCGAAGGTAACTGCAGGAGGTGATGGACGAGCAACCACAGTTATGACTCAAAGGAGGCTGATGGAGGCAGGTTCTTAGGTACAGGGAATCCCTAAGCCCCCAAAAAGGAATGTCCACTCACTAGGTTAGGTGCTAACACAGTAATTTTTATAATAAATAAGGTTCAGGTGAATATACACAGCAATCAATAACCCACTTTCTACTCAGGCATCACTATCCTAATAACGGCAAACATTTACACCTCTCTGTATTAAAAAGCATAACAGTATCAAGTATCAATTAGAATGTAGGCAGGATGCTTTCTTTAGGCTAAACAATGCAATACAGTGTGAGGATCCCCCACCTGGGCAAACTTTAAGGAAAGGTTAAGGAGCACTTTATCTTGTATACGGCAGCCCAGTCCAAATACGTTCATTAATAATCTGCTTCTAATTAGTCTTTCAACAAACAGATCCCAATACCCTAAGGTACCTGGGAAGCCACAGGAGAACAGGATCCAAGATGAACCTGGGACCCCTGTATGAATCCGGAGGGTGGAAGGTGCTCTTCCTCGTCACAGTAACTTTGGTGCCTTGGCAGGTGAAGTGGTGGAGTTTCTTGGCTTTACTTGAAGAGACCCCTTGAGGATTGATCCCCTTTGGAGGAAGAAGTCGTTGGGATGTCAGTGTCGCGAAGAAGGGAACCCCAAGCAGTGTCGAAAAGGCAGCAATACAGGTCTTCCACGGTGGTCTCCGATGCCGGGTTACTACGCCACATGTGGATGTCCCTCGAAGATGAAACTTGCAGTGGACCTCGCCAAGGCTTTGCTGAAGAAAATACGACCCTTGGTGGCCTGGCTGTTGATGTTGGTGGCGACAGGTGCTGTAGCAGATTTGGGTGTCGGGTTTCAGGATTTCGCAATTGACAGACTTTACGTTCTTCGGTGCTGCAGCTGCAACACAGACCTCAGGATGGATTCTGGTGACCTAGACACAACCCCTGGACTGGTCTGTGTCCCTCACCAAGTCTGGACACTAGGGACGTCTTCTTCCTGATTTGGTGGTGGTAAACCCACCGACAGACACTTGTGTGCAGGCAGTGACCCTGGACCTTTTCTGGCATGGACAAATAGATGTTGTGGCAGGGATGCCCTTTAAATGATTCTTTAATGATTTGGTACTTTCGCAGCTCTGGGCGTCAAGCACCACTATGCCAGGGCACCCCCTTTTCTTGGCTATAATCAGCAACTGGGCTTCCAGTGGTCACAAACACCTCCTTGACCCTGGGCATCACAGATGGATTATTGGTTTCAAGATGTCCAGGCACTCCTCTTCTGGACCTACCAAGATCCCTTCTCCAGATGGCAGGCACACAGGACTGGCTTCCAGGACACTTCAGACGAAGATCAGCAGTTGCACAATGTTCCCTCATAGCTCAGGAAGTGGTCACATCTCCAGGACCTCTCTGGTTCAGTCATTGAGGCAGCACGGCAGCTTTTGGATTACTTGAAGATTTGCAGCCACAGACGTCTTCCTCCAGTTGGAATCCAGGATGCAGTTTAAGATGACTTCAGCTTCTGCTTCAGGTTTCTTGTTTCAGCTTCTGAGAAGGAGGTGAGAATGTGAGGGCCCCCTGTTAAACAAAACACTCCTTTTTCACTCAGGCTGAGCATGCTTAGTCAGCCAATCAAACACAAGTGCTTTCAGGCAGGCAAGACACAATCAGACTCACAAGCCTTCTGGCCATTTACCAGAAACCCACAACAAAGGATGTGGTGTGGGGGTTACTCCCCATTCCTTCAGTGCACCACACTGCATTCATTCCAGGTTCAGTCAGGGCTGGCTCAGGCATGGTGTCGCACAACCAAAATCAGACACCCACAACAAAGAGTGCACATTGACTACTCACTATATTCATACAGCCCCCCCCCCCCCAAGGGTGTACCCACAACAAGCGGCCCCTGCGACGGCTCCAGCCAGTCTGGCAGGAGGCAGCCCCAGGGCCATATATGGCCCTTCCACCCAACAACTATTCAGGGGAAGGGAACAGAGCCAGGGCATCTCAGGACTTTGAGAAACAAGGGGGAAAGGCAAAGGAAACCAAGAGGCCATCAGTGGCCATCTTGCTCTTGTGTAGGAATCCATTGATTCCTTAGGAAGGGCCTGGATATCCCAAAAATGAAGGATACCCAGAGCCACTGTCACATCAGCATGTAGCTGCCACCAGCCCATACCCTGCTCTGTGGGCAACACACATGTGCCCAAAACATGTCATCGATGACGAAGGATTGGTATCTGGAGTGGAGTTTATTGAGATGGGCCTGTGAGCCAACTATCAGCATTTCAGTTTAAGCAGAGGCTATGGGTGGCCATCCATGCTTGGATTTCAAGGTAGATGTTTAGCAACATCCTCCTCATAGCTCCCCGTGAGCACAAGGAGGACCTGGGTGTCGTCAGCATAGTTAGTATATGTAACTCCCAAGTCATCAAGGCGGTCGAAGAGGAGCTTGATGAAAATATTGTAAAGCATGGGAGAGATACAGAAACCTTGGGGGACTCCACATTGGATTGGGACGAGGTCTGCCGCAGCGCCGCCTGCTGGGTCGAAGACCCTGGTTGTTCTGTCCGATAGGAAGTACCAAATCCAATTGGTGGCATCCTGGAAGAATGCAGCAGCCGAAGAGAGGTGTTTGGTGAGAATTTGGTGGTCGACTAGGTCGAAGGCTGCAGACAAATCTAACAAGAGCAGAATGGCCAGATTGCCCTTGTCTTTGGCTTCATCCATTTGGATTTTTAGATCCAGGAGGGTTGTTTCAGTCCTATGCCTGGGTCTAAAGCGAGATTGCCGCAGACCTAGAAGCTTGTTGTCTTCCAAATGTTGTTGAATTTGGAATTATGCTACTCTGTCTAATATTTTTAAGAGAAAGGGGACAGTCATGATGGGCCTGTAGTTCGTAGGTGTGTTAGGGTCGAGGTTGGGTTTTTTAAGTAGAGGTAGGACCCAGGCCTCTTTGAGGTTGTGTGGGACTACCACATTTTTGAACTATGAGTTATCAGTGAGGTGATGAAGGGGGCTAGATCTTTGGCCCCGTCCTTGATAACTGATGCAGGGCATAGGTCACCTAGACAGTTGGATGGTTTTAGGCTAGAGTCTGATGGTAGTTCAGCAGGTAGGTGAAGAAAGAAAGAAGGTGTTGGAATGAGAACGTAAGGTTGGTGGAGAGTTAGAAGGAGTTTGAAAGTTACCAAGTGGGAAAACAACTGGACATGGTTGGAGCCCATAAAAAGAGCTGCTAGGTGGGCGGTGGAGAGGTTTGCAAACATTGGCAAGGAGAGTTTGGAAAGGAGGCTGGAGACTAGTGGCGGCGAGGGAGACAGTTGAAGAGGGAAGCATTAGCACACTCTGAGGTAATAGGGCAGAGTCTGGATAAAGAGTAAGAGATTTCAGAAAGAGATAGGTGGGGGCCCACAAGCTGGCCAGACGGTAAAGGCTGCAGCAGGTTGGATGCCTTTAAAGTATAGGGGTGAACAGGAATTAGAAACTCTGAGAAGCCAAGAGGATGACCGAGACCAAGACTCTGGGAGGAAGTCAGAGCGGCTCACAAGACCCACCCATAAAAACCGTCCTGAGTGTCTTCCGCTAATGCCCGGAAACCAACGCCCCCTGGAAATTCACAACAGAGACAGCCTTCTGAACACCCTCATCCAGCTGTGGATACAGTCCCAGAAAATCCCACTGGACATGCTAAGCTGCTCAAAGCCTCCCGAGTTCCCGGAATATGAGAACCCTTGGAAAAGGGCAACACCAGGGATGCGAAACCACTTAAAAGGACTAAACCAAGACGTGCACTGGGACCTTCTGCTGCATCTGTTTCAGCGTGTCATTTATACTAGAGACACAGTACTTCAGGGCGGTGAGCTGGTTAGCTAATCTGGGGGAAAAGAGCCAGTTGTTGGTTAATTAGAGAAGGGGGCTCCCGTTGGTCCAGTTAGAACAAGGATGTTTGGAAGCAGTGAGTGACTAGTCAATAATGTATGTGGTAAGTTAGTCTGATAATGGGGGTCGGAGAAGTGAGTGGCTGACATTGGCCGGCGAACATCAGAGTTGGTTGTGGTGTGTGGGTAGAGGATGGATAGTGTGGATGGGGACATCCGGTCTAAAAAATAGGATTCGTGACATTACTCAGAATAATGGCGGGCCTGCAGGAAGTTGTGTAGACGTCTTGGCACTAAAGCGTGTCGTGGTAAGGGTGTTGGTAAAGTCAGCCCATGATCCATGTGTGTTACAATATTAAACCCTTATTGATGACAAGTCAGGAGTCCTATCTCCATTATTTTAAATATGCAGCAATATAAGTAACTTAGGGCTACAACCAATGGTTACGATCCACCCGCCAGTGCCATCACAAAACGAGGTTTGTCTTTTCACCCAGTCTTTAATAACACCTTGAGGTTTACACACTCTGCGATTCCCTCCAAATAGGTTTTCGGAGCAAACTGAAACTGCTCTTAGCTAGATCTCCAACTTTCTGGCCATCGCTCACCACGCCTCCATTTTCATTTTATTTGATCTCTCCAAAGGCTTGTGGATCACCACTCCTTCCTTCAAACTCTCTCTTTTCTTGACTTTAAGAGCGCCATACTCAACTGGCTGGCCTCCTACCGCTCCGACTGCTCTTTCTCCATCTGACGGAACTCTAAACACAAAACTCGCCTTCCACTGGTGGCCCTTGTAACGCTCACCTGGCTTCCACGCAGGCGCCGGTCTGGTCTGGGTTGCTGTGGCCTCTTCAAGCGTGATGCGCAGAATTCGAACCACCGATTGAACAGGACCCCCAAATCTTGCTTGTCGGGCCCGTAGGAATATCCTTCTGCAGATGAGAAAGGGGATTAACTGTCTGCTGAATAGTGTGCTTGCTCCCCCTTTCTCCCCTTCGTTCTTCTCCGATTCCTCCAAAACCCCCGGTTTAAGCTCACCTTATGGTTTGGAAGGATGAACTCTCCATCCTGCTTCTGATGCAGGGGCGCGCGTTCGTCCAGTTACTTCACTGGTTTTCAGAATAGCGCTGGCACATCCTCTTGACTTTTCTGAGCGATACGCCGTAAGTATGAAGATGTAAAAGTTCAAGTGTGAGCCTCCTTTTATGTTGTCTTTTCTGTCCTTTATTTCAGGTGCAGAACAAAGGCGATGCGTTGAGGGGTTAAATTGCCGGTGGTAAAATCAGGTGAGTTAGTGATGAGGGTGACCCCTCTAAATGTCTTTATAATTCCCCAGTAATGTCTTTTGTCCTTTCCCCATAGGGGCCGGGGTGCGGTACCTGCCAAAGAGGCGGCACCGACCCGAGATGTGGAATGGTTCACCAAGAAAAGCTGGTAAGTAATATGGCTGAAAATTCGGATTTCCTCTTGTGTTCCCTTGCTCACCTTTTGTCTCTTCTTCTCTCCCCTAGGTGCAGAGATGTGGCGACCGGTGCTGAGAGCCGCGATGGAGCCAGGCAGCGTCTCGGGAACAGGTGAATGAAGCGCGGCGCTGCAGCGAGCAACGCGGTGCTTTTAAATGGAAGTCTTCCTTCAGGAATGCTGGCGTGAAGATTCCGGATGCAGGTAAGAAGGTTGAATAAGTTCTTGGTTTTCACCTTTCTCTACTCTTATTCCCTTACAGGTGTTCCAGGTTCGAGGCGGGCGTGGCTGGAGTCCAGGTGCAGGAGCAGACACGGTGAGCGTTCAGCTGCTGGGATGCAGAACAACACGAAGCACGTGTGGCTGTCCGGGCGTGGCTTAAATAGCTTTGGAAGAAGTTCCAGGTGAGTATTCTTCCACAGCTCCACCCAAGTAACAAAATAGTTCCTTTAGAAAAATAGTCCCTCCTAAGCCTCATTTGGCTTGGTTCTTCATGCAGCATGGTCTGCATCAGGTGAGTGTGCAGCATGGTCTGCTTCAGGTAAGTGCACCAAACACTTCCCCTTATGAGCCTGGCGCCTATGGCGCCAGGACTGATGTCCAACATGAGCCTGGCGCCAACGGCGCCAGGACAGAGTCCAAAGAGCCCCTATAAAGGGCCGCTGGGCTTTTACCCGGGGGCGTGATGCCTGCTCCCGGGGGTGCTGGGCCTGGCCTGGTGCTCCGGGGGTAGGCATCATGACAGCACTCCCCCCAAGGCACCTCCCAAGGTCTTTTCCCCAGGAGGTTTCGGTTTGTTCAGGAAATTCCGATGGAACCTTTTTACTAGCCGAGGTGCATGTACGTGGTTGCTGGGTTCCCAAGATCTTTCCTGAGGCCCGTACCCCTTCCAATCAATTAGATAGAAAAGTTTTGATTTTGAGATATTAGAGTCCAAAATGTTCTTCACCTCGAATTCAGGCTCCCCATCTATCTGGACTGGTTCTGGTGGCTTTATTAATCTGGTTCCTGGTTGCACTGGTTTCAAAAGCGACACATGAAAAACGGGGTGAATCTGCATGTTAGCTGGTAGATCTAGCTTGACTGCCACTGGGTTAATTATAGCTTTGATTGAGTAAGGGCCTAAATACCTTGGATTAAAAGTCCGAGGTCCCTTGAGCAATAAGTGTTTTTTTAGCCAACCATACTTGATCCCCTATTTGGTATGGAGGCGCCTCCTTTCGATGCAGATCCGCATTCTTTTTGTATTTCCCTTTCGCATGTTGTAAGTGTGCAGTAGCATCCTTGAAGGCTTGAGTAATCGTAGAATGCAAATGGTCCACTGCGGGCATTTCGAGGCTCAAAGGTGAGTCCAAGTGTGAAGTACGAGGGTGATGTCCATATAGGGTATAAAAGGGGCTCTGACCAGTTCCAGAGTGTATAGAGTTATTGTATGCATATTCAGCCACCCATAAAATATCCTTCCAATTACCCTCCGATTGGTGCAACATACATCGTAGATATTGTTCAAGGGTCTGGTTCGTTCTCTCCGTTTGACCATCAGTCTGTGGGTGGTGGCTGGTTGAGAGTCTTACGTCGATTTGTGCAAGTTGACGACACTTTTTCCAAAAATGAGAAATAAACTGGCTTCCCCGATCGGAGATTAGTATGGTCGGGAATCCATGCAGACGGATGATATTTTCGAGGAATTCCTTGGTAAGAACAAAAGCTGAAGGTAATCCTTTCAACGGAATAAAATGGGCCATCTTGGAAAATAAATCCACCACAACCAGAATAGTATTGTATCCATTACAAGAGGGCAGGTCCGTGATAAAATCTAGTGACAAGGTGTGCCAAGGTGCTGGTGGAATGTCTAAGGGTTGAAGAAGACCGGCGGGTTTTGTTTTTTGACCTTTGTTTTGGGCGCAAACTCCACAGGACATCACGAAAGATTTAATATCCTTTCGCCAGGACGGCCACCAGAATTGTCGTTTAATTTTTTCCTCTGTTTTGGCAATGCCAGGATGTCCTTCCATCAGAGTATCGTGATGACGGGAAATAACCAGTTCTTGCAATTCCTTTTCTGGCAAAAATAAACGTCCTTGGAAGTAAGGTAAGCCATCGTTGATTGAAAAGGCAGATCCCCTTTTGATCCAATCCTGCAAGGCTGAAGAGTCCAGGAATAGTTTTACCCGTGCTTGAATGTCTTCAAGGGTTTGTAAAGTGGTTATCCCCAAGATTCTTTGTTCGGGAATTATCGGCACAGGTTCTGAGTTTGTGTCCATTTCTCCCATTCCAATTCGAGATAGCGCGTCCGCTTTGCCATTCTTACAGCCGGGACGGTAGGTGATTACAAAATCGAACTCAGCAAAGAATAAAGCCCATCGGAGCTGTCGTGAAGACTGAGCCTTGGCAGTTTTTAAATATCGTAAATTTCGGTGATCAGTGATCACGGTGATGGTATGCCTGGCGCCAAGAAGATAATGCCGCCAAGCCTTAAAGGCGGACTTAATGGCTAATAATTCCTTATCGGTGATTGCATAATTTATCTCCGGCGGCGAGAACTTTCTGGACCAAAATGCTACGGGGTGCAGTTGGTTGGTTTCGGGGTATCTCTGAGACAGGACAGCTCCCATGGCTAAGCTGGATGCGTCGGTTTCGACTATATATGGGAGATCAGTTCAAAATAGGTGCGGACGTAAATTTAGCTTTTAATTCCTGAAAGGCCTGTTCAGCTTCCTCGGTCCATTCAAAACGTTTATTCTTCCGCAAGAGTGCAGTGATGGGTTGCACCACCCGTGAAAATTCCGGGATAAACCTGCGATAAAAATTGGCAAAACCAAGCATGCTTTGGACACCTTTCACCGAACTAGATGATGGCCATTTGAGGATGGCATCCACTTTCCGCGAGTCCATTCGGACCCCTTTAGGTGTCAGGATGAATCCAAGAAACTCAACCTCGGTGGTATGGAAAACGCATTTTTCCAGCTTTGCAAACAGTTTCTGCTGGCGCAATTTCTCAAGGACGGCCCTGACATGTTTTCTGTGATCAGATTCCGAAGAGGAGTACACCAGAATGTCATCGATATACACGACAACACAGACATCGATGAGTTCCCGAAGGACATTGTTCATGAAGAATTGGAAGGCAGCAGGCGCGTTGCACAACCCGAAAGGCATCACCTGGTATTCGAATAATCCATATTTTGTACGGAAGGCAGTTTTCCATTCGTCGCCTTCTTTTACTCATACCAGATGATAAGCCCCCTGGAGATCTAACTTGGTGTATATGCAAGCATCCTTCACCTGGTCAAGGAGTTCAGGGATCAAAGGCAGAGGGTAACGATTTTTAACAGTTATCTGGTTCAATGCGCGGTAATCGATACAAGTTCTAAGGTCGCCTTCTTTTTTGGGCACGAATAACAAAGCCGAGGATGCCGGAGACTTTGACGGGCGAATGAAACCATTGGCTATGTATTGGTCTAAATATTGTCTCAAATGCAGATTCTCCGGCTCAGTGAGGGCATAAATCCTGCTACAAGGGGGTTGTGCACCGGGCACCAGATCGATTTGGCAATCGTACGATCTGTGAGGAGGTAACGTGTTGGCCTGTTCCTTTTGGAAGACGTCCTGAAAGTCTTGGTATTCCGGAGGTAGTTGCATGGAGACAGAGGTTACTGATGCTAGACTGATCTTCAGATTTTCTGGGTAGCAGGTTCGTGCACACTCCGGAAAGGTGATTCTCTTCGCTCGCCAATCAATTTGAGGATTATGTGTCCCTAACCAAGGGATTCCGAGAATAACCTGAAACTGTGGAGCCTTGATTACATCAAACACAACTGCCTCCCGATGGCCGTCCGGACCTACAAGTGTCACCTCAGCTGTGGAATGTGTTACCGGTCCCGAGGCAATTTCGGTTCCATCAACTGTGGTGATGACATCTTTGCTGGTTTTAAGACGCAGGGGAAGGTTAATCCTGGAGACCAATTCATGATCCACGTAGTTTCCTATAGCCCCACTATCGATGTATACCTTTATTGCATGCAACCGCTTAGGCTGTTCCGGATCTACGAGGACCATTGGCACAGTGAAATGCGAGGTCTGAGAGTTCGTTTTCAAGGTCGGCAAGCGGAGCCCTACGCTTGTCGGGCGGGGTCGTTTCCCGATCCAGAGGTTTCATGGATTTTCTCAGCGGCTCCTACCACCTTCCTGGGCGGCCTTGCCGGGCAATCTCGTAGAAAGTGTCCAGAGGATCCACAATAAAGACATAAGTGCATCTGCCGTCTTCTTTCACGTTCCTTTTGCGTTAAAGGTCCTTTAACTCCTCCGATTTGCATTGGCTCAGAGGCTTCAGCCCCCTTGAGGTTAGCGTGGGTCTTGACTAACACCCGGGTCTCAAACTTGGACCGATCAGCTTTTCTGTTTTGCAGTCTGTGATCCAATTGGACCACTAAGTCTATATATTCTGAGCATTCTTGGGGCGGATTTACAACTTGGGCCAGGACATCTTTAAGTTCTCCGCGTAGACCTCGATAAAATAACGTGATTCTTTTATCCTCTGGCCACCCAGTTTCCACAATTAGTCTATTAAAGGTTGCAATGTAGGAAAGGAGGTCTCGATTGCCCTGTCGCAGAGATAGAAGTTCGTCATCTAGAGCCTGCCCCTGGGAGTGACGAGCAAATAACCTTTCCATGCTTGCTTGAAATCCTTGAAAATCACGAAGAATCGGGTCATCTTCAGTTACCAGTGGAACTGACCAATCGGCAGCACTGCCGCTGAGATATGACAATACAAAGGCTACCTTAGTCTGGTCATTAGGGAAGGCCCCAGGTCTGCACAGGAAATGCAAACGACACTGATTCATGAATACGGCGAATCGTTTGGGGTCCCCAGCAAAGCGTTCGGGTGGGGCCAGCGGCATATTTCCAGGTAGATTAATCTGCACCGGGTTACTGGAAAGCACAGGAGCGGGGTCCCCTCCGGAACCGGGTAAAGGGGTTTGTCCAGCTTGACCTTGCAAAAGCTGTCTAGCCAGGTCATCAGCTCTTTCCTTTGTTACAATCACTTCCCTCCTGAGAGCATTAGTCTCTTGACGAGCGGCGTGTACTTCGGCCCGTAATTCCCCCAGTAGTTGGGCCAACTGGTCAGTCTCGGAAGTTTCCATAGCGCCTGGGTGGGAATTTGTAGGAAGGCTTCGCGTTCTGTAACGCTCACCTGGCTCCCACGGAGGCGCTGGTCTGGTCTGGGTTGCTGTGGCCTCTTCAAGGGTGATGCGCTGAATTCGGACCACCGATTGAACAGGACCCCCAAATCTTGCTTGTCGGGCCCGTAGGAATATCCTTCTGCAGATGAGAAAGGGGATTAACTGTCTGCTGAATAGTGTGCTTGCTCCCCCCTTCCCCCTTCGTTCTTCTCCGATTCCTCCAAAACCCCCGGTTTAAGCTCACCTTATGGTTTGGAAGGATGAACTCTCCATCCTGCTTCTGATGCAGGGGCGCGCGTTCGTCCAGTTACTTCACTGGTTTTCAGAATGGCGCTGGCACATCCTCTTGACTTTTCTGAGCGATACGCCGTAAGTATGAAGATGCAAAAGTTCAAGTGTGAGCCTCCTTTTATGTTGTCTTTTCTGTCCTTTATTTCAGGTGCAGAACAAAGGCGATGTGTTGAGGGGTTAAATTGCCGGTGGTAAAATCAGGTGAGTTAGTGATGAGGGCGACCCCTCTAAATGTCTTTATAATTCCCCAGTAATGTCTTTTGTCCTTTCCCCATAGGGGCCGGGGTGCGGTACCTGCCAAAGATGCGGCGCCGACCCGAGATGTGGAATGGTTCACCAAGAAAAGCCGGTTAGTAATATGGCTGAAAATTCGGCTTTCCTCTTGTTTTCCCTTGCTCACCTTTTGTCTCTTCTTCTCTCCCCTAGGTGCAGAGATGTGGCGACCGGTGCCGAGAGCCGCGATGGAGCCGGGCGGCGTCTCGGGAACAGGTGAGTGAAGCGCGGCGCTGCAGCGAGCAACGCGGTGCTTTTAAATGGAAGTCTTCCTTCAGGAACGCTGGCGTGAAGATTCCGGATGCAGGTAAGAAGGTTGAATAAGTTCTTGGTTTTCACCTTTCTCTTCTCTTATTCCCTTACAGGTGTTCCAGGTTCGAGGCGGGCGTGGCTGGAGTCCAGGTGCAGGAGCAGACACGGTGAGCGTTCAGCTGCTGGGATGCAGAACAACGCGAAGCACGTGTGGCTGTCCGGGCGTGGCTTAAATAGCTTTGGAAGAAGTTCCAGGTGAGTATTCTTCCACAGCTCCACCCAAGTAACAAAATAGTTCCTTTAGAAAAATAGTCCCTCCTAAGCCTCATTTGGCTTGGTTCTTCATGCAGCATGGTCTGCATCAGGTGAGTGTGCAGCATGGTCTGCTTCAGGTAAGTGCACCAAACACTTCCCCTTATGAGCCCGGCGCCTATGTCGCCAGGACTGATGTCCAACATGAGCCTGGCGCCAACGGCGCCAGGACAGAGTCCAAAGAGCCCCTATAAAGGGCCGCTGGGCTTTTACCCGGGGGCGTGATGCCTGCTCCCGGGGGTGCTGGGCCTGGCCTGGTGCTCCGGGGGTAGGCATCATGACAGCCCTCAAGGTTCTGTCCTTGGCATGCTACCTTTCCCCTCTACACCACCTACCGGGTGAAGTTCAAGTCATCCTTCAACTTTCACCACAACCTCTTGTGGATGCCACTCAGATGTTTTTCTCTTTTCCCCACTTCACACCTGCAGCCTCAGAACGCATCAACTATATTGTACAGCTATCCGACACTGGTCTGCCATTCACTGGCCGATTCAAACCTCTGGCAAAAAGGAAGTCCATTTTCTCCCTCCTCCAATGCCAAACCCATTCTCTCAACTTCATTATTGAAGTTGTCTCTCCAACATCCAAGGCTTGTAACCTTGGGACTTCCTGATCAGCAACATTAGACACCAACAGTGCATCACACCCACGGCCTCTGCTACCAGGATACACTTCTTAATATAGGGAAGATCCGCTGTCACTGCTTGGCCAACACTCGGATCTCGCTACTACCATTCAAGCCTATTCATTGGTCTCCCCCACCCTACTCTTTCCCTCGTCTTAAAAAAGTGCTCAACTTCATAACACGCAGTCTTTACAACGTGCCCAGGTCCTGTCTCAACTGTACCTAACACCGTGACTCTGGAGGGCTAGCCGTGCAAAATTGATTATTCTTCTTCAAGTTACCACTCATGGTCTACATTTCTATGAATGGCCTCGTCCCACAATGCCTGGCTGACTGCATCTCTCTCTACTCTCTCCATCGATTGAGATCCTCCTCTCTCCACAATCTCTCTGTACTCTGGTGCACCTGTGCCTACGCCCGCACCTTCTCCCTACTTGCCCTCCCTCAACTCCATCAAAACCTGCCCATAAATTAAATTATTCAAAACTGAGTCAAACTCTCCTACACCAACTCTACGTCTAGCAAATGCACTCGCAGCCCGTGTCTCCTGATGAGGTCACACGGGATAATATGATAGGGCGATGATCATCACCGTGTAGGTAAGGGGAGACCGAAGATCCTCTGACTTTGCTAACATTCTATTTCTATTTTCTAAATAGTTTTAAAAGATGTTTTCTGGCCTCACAAAATTGGGTGCAAATTTGTCTGTCAAATGGCTTGAAAGTTATACATTCTTAAAAAAAGGGGGTGTTTTCACCTTTTGCAAAGTTTTTCCCAGACCGCAAAAATGTGAATTTGTTGAACAGGTGCACAGCCTAAACCACAAAAATGTGAATTTGTTGAACAGGTGCACAGCCTAAACCACTGTATGAATTTGCTTCAAGTTTGAAAGAAGTTGGGCAGAAAGTGGTGCAGATCTGGCTTTTGGTCGGGTAGTACTTATCGCTCCCGGCACCAACATCTTTTATAAATCTCCCATAGTGCATTGGATCAAGTGAGGTTTTTCATAAAATTAAATTATATTGTCAGGAGGAGTGTCTGGGGTGGTTTGACTTCAGGAAGGATGTGGGGGGACAAAAAGGGGGGATTTGTTCACATTTATGAATGGGTCTTATTAAGGTTTTCTAATTTAAGTCTTATTTTTATTTGGCAAGAATCCCACGCGTAGGTTGGGAAATTGGGATTCTCATGGGAATCAAAAATCAAAATTAAATTCTTGCAAGATTTACTCGTGGGTGAATCTCACGTGATCGGACACAGTGGATACAGAAAGCCTTGTTGGAATGGTCGCCTAAAACACAGCAAGAAACATGCACATTTTTGGACGAGTTCCTAAACAAAAGCGGCCACCTAGCCAGTAGGACATGGTTTTATTGCAATTATTGCAAAGTGGACAATGTTCCTTATTCTTTTACTGCTACAGGTGTGGTAAGTGAAACGTCTTAAATTAAGAGACAGTTAAGTTGAAACAGTTCAACACAACAAAACCCAGGGTAACATTGGACCCGACACAACCTTGACTGAAGAGATACTTATGACAACAGACATGTCTGTTGCTGTTAAAACCCTGTGCTGAGCAGTTTGGTAACGGATAAAGAAGGTTAGGTCGATTAGCTTCTTTCCCGATGTATAGCACGGGTATGTGTCAGCAATCAGGGTCTTAAGGTTGCGTGCCACGCCGCTTTTCTTGATGTTTTGTGAAAGCGCCCATAGGAGTAATGTTGAGTGTAGATTCACTGGCTACGTTCGTCCTATGGTGGAGGGTTTCGAGAAGCTACAATGCAGACCCAAGTATTGGGGTTAAGTCTGGATTTTGTGATCTCCTCTAGTAATCATGAGCTTCACTGTAGTCTTTTCATGCCATGGGGGTCATTCACTGGCTGCATGCCAGCTTTAGCACGGGGGGATTGAAACCCATAGTTCTTTGGAGGGTGTTGTGTGGGTCAGTGGGGTATCGTGGCACCATTTCACACATTATCCTCTGGGTGATTTGCACGTAATCCCCTTAGATATTCAACTGGTATTGTCTGATAAGAACAGTTTGCTAATTGAGACATGCATCCTGGGGAGTACACAGGTTATGCTGTGGTCAGTTGGTCAACTGTGTGTACGTTAGCACAGGACACTGTCACTAACGGTGTCGTTATGATCTTGGCAGTATTTGTAACACACCTTTTCTGATCGTGATGACGTAGGTGCACAGAATAAGAACTATGAATGGAGAGAGACTGGGGACCCGTGCGTGTCTCCTGCACAGGGAGGGGAATCCACGGTACTCTGAGCCGATCCTCTTGAAACACGTTGTAGAGGGGTGGAGCAACACACATCGCTCAATCAGTGGTAGCAATGCCTGCTAGCTTGAGGCTATGAAGCAGATACGCTGACAAAGCAGGAGGCTCCGAGCAGGAGGGGAGCCTAGATGGGAACCAACTCGTCCTTTCTGGTGGCGAGACCTCTGAAGTCAGAGGTGGGCCACGCACCCAGCAACAAACCCAGAAACAAGCAAGGAGCCAAACCTGACGAGCATGAACAGGGAGGTGGTCATTCCCACTGTGAGGACACCAGAAAAGGCAACTTGCTGTTAGGTCAGAGACTGCCAAAATCATTCCCAGTATGAGACACAGGGAAAGCGAAACGAGCACAAGACCCAGGCAACCTGAAATGAGAGTGTTGCTAATATCGATTTTTAAGGCAGGGGAAGCCACCATCAGAGTGAAAGCCTGAAAGCAAGGAACAGGCGAGCAGCCCCATGTAATGGGTGGAAGAAACACGAGTATTATCTATGAAGGCTGGGGAAGCTGTGTTCAGTATCAGCAAGCGAGAGATTCATATGGACACACGTCTTGTGGACCAGGGAGTCAACAGGCATTGTGATTTCTATCCTGGATGATGAAGCCAACACATGCATCAAAGTGTTTGAATTAAGAAATAACAAACCCACCACAGAGCCACACGATTTTCGGGAGTCCCAGTGCCTCAAGAGGTGGGATAAAACTAATGCATGCAAAAGTAATCCAGGAGGGATTTTTACTACTGGTAAAAGCTAAATGGATCCTGGAATAATTTAGCCAGTGGCGACCCATGAATGAGATCAAGCAAGAGGAATGGTTTTCTGTTCCCCAGAGAGGAGGGAAGCAAGAACTGTATAAAAATACTCATATTTTAAATGACAAACTATATACAAGGACTGAATACCCTGCAGGGGTATCCTAAATGAACTTGAGATTGAAAGAAGTACTGCAAGAGCCGGGCCAGGCAAAGGCACATGCTGAGGTTATCGTGCAATCCTCCATTTTGTTTTTAGATGTTTTTTTTCTAAAGTGGCAGGGCCAGTTAGGAACATAGGCATTTGGACTCGGAACTCTTTATTTTGGACTACAACGAGCACCCTTAGTTTTTGTTTTAGGAGGCAGGGAATTTCCTGCATAGTGATTCTGAAAGAACAGCTATATATCATGTCCCATTGTCGTCCGAGTTCTCCGTCTGGTTCGCCACACTGATAATTAGTTATAATTCTTCAGCTTTCTGAATTCCCGTAGGACTTCATTGAGGAATCAATGCGGATGAAGCACGTGGGCCCCGAGGAAGGTCAATGGAAATAACAAGTAATTCCCCCAATATCTGTACGGCATCCCTGGGATTTGCCTGTCCGCCACATTGCAGTCTCACTTTCCAACCCAGCCTCCATCCAATAGGGGAAGGAGCAAATGATACAGGCATGGGGGAGAATGATTCCATAGAGGACCAGGAGAAAGACCGCACACGAGAAAGAGAAGGACTAGCATGAAAGAGATTTAGAAAAAGCACCCACGAGAAACACAGAAGACAGACTGAAAATTATCGAGAGGCAAATAAAGGAACATGCAGTCTTCAGGAGAAGGAGGAAGGCCGCAGAGTAAATATGGGCACTCACCAATGAGAGGAAGGTATGTCTTGAGGTTCTGCGTTAGGTTCCCATCCATGATCTGCCAATGAAACACATCCTGCAATGGAACAGAGGCAAGTGAGTGCACACAAGATGGCATCAAGTGGAGGAAGCAGAGTGTAAAGCTCTGGGTTCCCAACGATGACTCCGACTTCTCTTGATGTTCTAGTTGTTCCTTTAATGAGGTTCCAGTACATCTTTTATGTTTATTATGTCAAATTCATCAGAGCTCCAGGCAAACATGCACCGGAATCCTCCCAGGTAGGCTACATCTCACCAACTCTCTCACTCAGAACCCTCGACCATACAACAACATTCTCACCAGCAAGATTCCATGTCACTCACTCAGCATTCTACTCATTCTGCAAAGACAACATGGAAACATAAATCACTACACATCTCCCTTCCTTACACAACAACGCCTACAAAAACCGGCCACACTCACAACACACAGTACACACACACACACTCCAAGACATGCACGTGCATCTCAACCACATGAACTATCACCACATACATACAACCCGAACGCGTCACCAGTTCAAATGGTACCATAACACAATACTAACGATGCCCCTCCCCTTTTCTACACAGTAAAGGAAGGACACCTACCAATGAAAATTGTACCACTAGCAATCAATCTTCAACAGCTCAGGTATCTGTCTCGCCTCTCTCCTTTACCACACAAAAACTATAACCAATGCTAACCTCATAGCCACACCACACACAGAACTACGAGCTGTGCACCACACACACACCAAAGAACAAGGCTGGGCATTCCCAACACCTGAGGGAAACGACACAATAACACGTTGCTCCATAAGGTACCTATGCCGCCACCCCCACTTCATCACCTGTGTCCTAAAGATCCACCTAAAGACCAAACACAACTATGAGAAAGCATCGTCACACACACACACAACATATACATATATGCATCACTTTCACCAGAACAACAGTACTCTTGTTACACTCAACCACACATAACTTCACAGCCAAATATTACACACCACTATGATGTGCGCCTCACACTCAAAGAACCAGGTTGGGCGTTCCAAAAGTCCGAGTGAAACAACATCCAAACAGCACAAACAGTGCGATATTGCCACCCCTATCTGTCACCTGTGTTCCCCAAAACAAACAAAACCAACACCACTGCGAAAAAACCACTTAAAACACACCATACAGTAGGCCACCAAGCACACAACTACAAAAATCACCAAAAATGCTAAAACTCTAGAACACCACAAAGACTCCCACATGCAGATCACCACATTTCAACAAGCTAACACTGCTTAAAATTCATACCATTTCTGCAAAACTCTAACACATCTTAAAGCTCTAACTAAGCTTCTTAGCTCTCATCAAACTTATAGTCCCACCTGCAAAGGAAAAAATTAGTAAGCATTTTCCATTTATCACATTTTCCATGCCATGTGCTATAACTATATCAGTCCACTTTGCTTATTGCATTGAAAAGTCCATCTGTGGAAAGAACATGTGTTAAACACAACTGCTTCAAAAAACTAACATTGCTCACATCAAATATATGTCTCTCAACAAAAGCCACAACACCACACTCTCCCATCCAGTGTACATTCTCTCATAAATGCTCATGTTGCAGTTATAGTGTCAAAATATCACCACTATCACAGGCCTCACATGACAATTAAAACACAACATGTTAACTTAAACTCTGCTGCATGGTATCTAATGCGCCCATATAACCAAATGTAATTCTGTAGCTATGTTCCTTCTCCTGCCATCTCCATCCATAGGAAAAAGTACCTTAGGGGACACGGCTCCAATTTGCAATGGGCTCTAAACTCCACCAAAGTCACTTTTGACTCTCATAGAAACACAGTTCTCATTGTGGGCACGTAGCCCCTCTTCTAGAGAGCAGTGGTCCCCTAGTCACTCCTAGGCGCAGCTCAGGCTCAAAGCCTCTCCCAATGCTGCTGTCTTGGGCTCCAAACCCCTCAGTTGCACAGCATTGCTTCAAAATTTCTAAGGCGCAACCCTGGCTCCAAGCCTCTTCAAATGCTGCTGCCAAGGGCTACAAGCCCCTCCATGCCGCACCTTTGGGTTCCAAACCCCTCCAAACAGTCAATGGGCCCTCAGCCTTGCCAAAGTTCCTCTGCCAGTCTTTTGGCCTTACTGTGCTTAACCTGCCCAACTGTTGGCAGATCATCTGGCCCCCTGCCCCTGGCGCTGCTCACAATCTCCTGCGCCTGTGCCCTTTGTGCTGGGCCCTTCTGCGCCTACTGACATGAAGCGCTCGCCCTACCTGAGAGGATCATCTTAGGTTGGGGGGCGGTGCTTGTGCCCTCCTTAGTGCTGTCCCCCCAGCACAGCCAGCATCCTCGTCCCCAATGTAAAGCTCTGGGTTCCCAATGATGACTCTGACTTCCCTTGATGTTCTAGTTGTTCCTTTAATGAGGTTCCTGTACATCTTTTATGTCAAATTCATCAGAGCTCCAGGCAAACATGCACCGGAATCCTCCCAGGTAGGCTACATCTCACCAACTCTCTCACTCAGAACTCTCAACCATACAACAACATTCTCACCAGCAAGATTCCATGTCACTCACTCAGCATTCTGCAAAGACAACATGGAAACCTAAATCACTACACAGAGCAGTGCCCTCCAGCAGCCCTAGAGATAAGAATACTGGCAAGTGCTCACCAGCAGCATAGAGTTGAGTATACCAGTTAGTGCCCACCCACAGGGCGTGGAGTAGATAGGCCAGTGCCAGAGAGAATTCGGAGTTATTTACATACAGGTCAGTGCGCACCAGACAGTGTTAAGCGGCCAAGTCAGTGTCTACCAGCAGCTTGAAACATGTACAACCAAGTCAGTGCTCATAAGCGGGCAAAGTGATGTACCGAGAATGTGATGGCATAGATCTGTATGGACCAGCAATTACTGAGTTGAGGAGACAGGGCACTGCCACTGCTGTTGGGGGTGGGGGACCCAAATGGTTCTGCTGGATTGGGGCCCACCACGCTGGCAGAGCCAGTGATTTTAGAAGTCTGCACTTGGGCTCTGGAACGCTCTGGAGTGGATCACACTGAGGAACTGCTCTCCAGGTGCTGGATGATCGGCAGTCGAGGTCCTGCTTACTGAAGGGATTAAACGTCTGTAATGATGGTTACAGCCCCCCAGCTCGATCTGTCCTGGACAAATGGTGAACATTTTGAAAGACATGCTTTGGGTATTTGGACACCGGCTCTTTTTCTCAACAAAAAAGTCCGAATTTACTCCACTCTGTGGCCTGGTCAGTTCAGAGTTGCACTGACTTGATATGCAAAGGCTGTCACATTGGACCTTGGTGAGACCGCAATTATACTATAATTATAAGTGTGAAAGATCGCTCTGACCTTTTTGTTTGAGATTAAGGAGCAGCGTTCTCAGGACCCGAGCCCATGAGCGGGGGATCAGCCCTTCTATGGCCCTAGTGAACCTCAACCTGTGGCTCTCCAGATGCTTTGAACTGTGACTCCCATGATTTCTCGCCATTGACTGTGCTAGCTAGTGGCGATGGTGAGCCAAAGTTTTCAGACCGCACCCTAGTGGGCCTTGCTCTGCTGAGACTTAGAAAGGGGATCATAGGAAGGGGGCTTTGTACAGCAAAGGATAGATAGATGCCTACTGGATGAAATCTAAGAAAGGCTAGGACCGGGCTAAGCCAACACAGGTCATTACAATCTGCAGGCATGCAACCAAATGAGTACAGCGACGCATTCAGGCACACTGATGGATATTAAGTAGACCGCCATATTAGTTTCTATCAGCAGGGTGCCACCAAAATGCCTGATCAATGCACCAGCAGGCATTAATCAGGCACAGCTCTGTGCCATACATGGACTAAGCACTAACTAGTCGCAGTTCAGTGATACCTGCAGACAGAGACATGAACAGGCATTGTTCAGTGCCACAAGCGGGGACAGATGTATGAAGGCCGGGCGAGTGCCCTATCAGGCAGCGAATAAACCTTCTGGAGGTCCATGACCTGTTGTAGAGGGGGGGTGAAAGGCATCTGGTCTAGAAGTAAAACACCTCTCAGGACCCCATGGGCAAGACATCAAGGAGGAGCAGGTCTAGACACATCGTTTGGATTGGCAGACATGGCAGGGAGGGGGTGCAGTTTCTACTTTCAGGTGATCAGGAGACATTCACTGGGTACTCACCATCTGCAGCTTCAGGTTATCACACCCAACCTTCTTCAGGAGCGCAGCAGCTAATGGATCAAGGGGAGAAAGGGAAAAGTAAAAGAGTTGCAGAAGACAGAACATAGAGTAAAGCACATCACAGTATTGGAAACCCAAGGCTGCCTATAGGAACATGGCAATTTAAAAGAACAGCTAAAGACTAGCAACCAATTGGACCTGAAAAGGAATAGATAACACAGCACAGAAGACGGTGACAGGGAACACCCTCTACCCTCACCTGTACACTGGCATGGAGCTTAGCCTGGCACTGACCTTAGCCTGCCAACCTCCGCTACATACTGGGGACCCAACAGCGTCGATACCAAAGTAACAGCTCCGAACGTCCAGCCACAAACAACCAGCGAAAAGCCTCCCCCTCTGACAGGCAGTCGAGACAAGATCAACCATGGAAGGCTGGGGGGTATAGAGAGGGACTGGGGATCTTTGCAGACCAGGGGAACCCACAAGCTATGTGATGTGAGCCTGGAGGGTTTCCCTGAACTCCCCCATCCTCCTTTAGGCTCCCCATCACATGCCCTGCAGTGTTCCAGCTACAAGGCAATAGGCCATAGTCGCCCCAACAGGAAGTCTCTGTCATTAGGAATGGGTGGAGCACCCAGTACTACTATCAATAGAGCAAAACTATATCGGAGGGAAGAAATCCAGAGAAAGTGTGCCATGATTAGAACATTGGCAGGAAATTAGCAGAAAATGCAGATCCACCTTTGGAACGGCACTGTGACAAGTGCTCCCCGGGTGTGAAAGGGGTGTGAAAGCCCCAGTGTGGACAGCGCGTGTAGTCAGACAAGAACCACAAAGTGTAGTCAGACAAGAACCACAAAGAGGAAGGGAAAAGAACACAGATTAGGCCTACACACTTGCCTTACCGCAAGTGAACAAACAGGTAGGGGGGTTATAATGGCAAAGGAAGGACTACGAGAAAACCAAGAGTCAGACATTTGAAGAAATCACATTGAACCCAGTGACATGGGAGGGTTCCATGGGGAGACAGAGCATGTCTGTGCCCTGTGGGTCTGCTGGCCGTTCAGGAATACCAGCAGGACCTCTTACTGTACTGGAGGAGACTATACAGATAAAATTATGGTGGCAAGGCCTCTTATCGAGGGTTACTAATGGCGGAAGGGAAGGGTCTCTTACCTTGGTGGGGTGTATTCAAGAAGTAACGTGGATCAGTGATACGACTGTTGATTGGCTCCAGCAAGCCTATGATGCCCTCCTGTTGGAACGATATAATGCAATTGTTAAACTCTGGTGCACTTCTCAAATTCAGGCTCACAATCAAGATTTCCTTCACTTTCCTAAAAACCTTTGCAGGGCTGTTATTGGTTCCGATATTGTTACCACAGGTGAGCATTTACAATGTGCATCGCACAACAATACCCATGCCCAATCCCAATTCTTATATACATGCAAACACGCCATCCATGTACGTACGTGTACACACACAATACCAAAACCGCAATCACATGCACGTATCACACACGCCAGGGCACATTCGTCGTACGCAGAGCAAACACACCATTTCGTGCTCATCTGCTGCACCCTATGCCACGGACACTGCATCTCGTGTTGCCACTCACAGCCTAGAGCTCTGCCTCTTTGGCGAAGAGGCCCTCTACATCAAATAGGAAGGGCTCTTCACACTCCCTCACACATCCTAGACATGATCACCCCCCATTGGCTACAGTAGGTAACATGGATTGCATTGGCAAGACACAAGAAGGTCTTACCCACATATGAATTACAACATTTGTTAACCAGAAAGGGGGCATCAACAAACCCCCTCATTTAGACTGTCCTCTTCATTAATATGCCCAGTGAGTATGAAGGGGGTGGGTTAGTGTGATGTCACATTTGGAACAATGTCCATTCACATAGACCAACCAATCAGAACAGAGAAATGATACACACCTCTAAAAGGAGTGATTTCAAATCTGCAAAAAATCCAAACCCAGAGCTGGAAGGGCACTCACTCACTCACTGACTGGGATGGACTGACTGACAGACTGGAAGAAGAAGATAAAAAAGAGGAATTGACAACAACGGGAAGGAGAATAGAACAGCTTATTTTCCTCTGAACATATCCTGGATGGCTAGCACAGCGCTGTGAAAGGGGCTTTTATGGAGCTAAACTCAGCTAAGTGGAAAAGGAAACAGACAGGCTCAATGCAGAAGGAGAGAAACCAGGCACTAGAGGGCAGCTGACTCACCTTGCTGACAGATGCCCAACTGTTACTAGAATGGGAGAATTGAAGCAATCCTTGAGAGGTTACCCAACCGTCTGTGAGACAACCCAAAGAAATTCCTATGCAAGTATAATTTCGAGGGGAAATGGAATTCTGAGGTCAGGCATCAACTGATAATCCTTGGAAATTAGTGAATATTTCAGGGGTGCAAGTCCTTCTGGGAGCTTTGGATTTGGGAAAATAGACCCAAACGCTGCCTAGATTGGGAGAGCCACCCTTTTTCTGTGTAATGGCCAACTACAGGAAGGGAGCCATGTAATATCTCACGTTGCACCAGTCTAGAACAATAAGGTACTTTAAGTAATTCACTGGTTATATCCCAGAGCAGGGTTGAGGTATTGGTCCTGAACTACTCAAGGAAAAAGGGAGAAGATTTCTTACGGTCACCTATATTTCCCCACTTTAAATTACCCATTGAAAAATTACAAATTTGCACCTTTTACATAGCAATGCACTAGAAAACACCATTGAAAGGAATCTAGCAAACATACACATGAGAAATACATCTTTCTTTTAGGGAGCTATTTAAATGCAGGAATGTCAATTCAACGGAGTTAGCTAGAATGCTTAAGGGGGAGGCATTAAGTAAAAAGTAGAGAGATTTAGGAAGGTATGTTCTGTTTTAATTTGGTTTTCTATAAAAATGAAAGCTTTGTCCTGAAACCTCATTAATTTTTTCTCAGGTTAAACCATATATACATATGGTGATGTGTGTGCTTTAAAAACTCTGCATTCAGGTTAAATGCATCAGAGACAGGTGAATCTGCTAGTATGTGGTCCGTCAGCATTGTAGTAATCATTGACATTGGGTTTCATAGAGAATTATAAAAAGAATAACTTGTTTATATTTAAACTGATATGATCATTTCATTACTTAATAGGCCTGTGCAAAACTGTGCATTTCTTGTCACGAAAGGGAGGGAGATGGTAGGGAATCCATACCTTTAAACTGGTGAGCTGCAGGCTAATAAGAAATAAAACATATGCACGCCTGATTTGGTGTTGGTGGAAAATGCTCCCTAAAATAGACTGTCACCCGATTAAATTATCCTACTATCCTCAATGTAGTGTCTGGTTTGAAAAATCGTACCTGCATGTCTACATGCTTCTGCACTCATGCCCTTCCGAAAGGACAGGATGAGACTAGGTTAATCACTGGCTGAGCTTAAAAATGCCCTGGCATGCCTAGTGTCACTAACACCTTCTGCAGCTCCAAGCATCTTGGCGCAAATGAGGTATATATCCGCTTACAAAATGTACAGTGGCACCGATTGTTAGCGGGTGCTCTGACTGTCCTGGGTGCATGTCATCATTCGACCAACAATATTCATTTCAATAAAACAGTGGCGCAATACTGGGCTCTGCTGTTTTCTACAATACCAGAAAGAATAAGTGATGGAGACAGTGAATAGAACAGGCTAAGACAAAAGAAATGATGAAGCCCAAAATGCGGGACACCGTAAGATTGAAGGGCCAATCAGGTTGGCCACTCTAGGAAAAATCAGTGAATTGAACAAGCAGCTCTCAAGACAAACCTGAAGTATGGCATCAGAAGCACAGACTTGCAGGCTACTGAATGGAAAATGAGATCACTGTTCAAAGTAGAATTATAAGCCAGGGACAAGACACCATCAAGAGTGGCCGGCTGGCAACCAAGAACAGAGACCAGAGGATATCGTGAATCCATCAATAAGAGATCTATAAATTCATGGCAACATGTCTAGGCCCAAGTGGAAGCCAGCAGTGTAGCACTTCCGCTGGTGGTGGTGCAGGATATCTCCTCACGCACTAAGCATGTGAGGTCGAGAGGAGAGGGGAATTCTCCCTTCAGCCAAGTCACAAAGCCGGGGTGAGACAGGACAGAACCTTTCTAATGGCACCAAGAGTTCTGGCAGCACAAGTCTTCTGTTTAGTAGGTGGAGAGGACAGGATGGGTCTAGTTCATACCACTGAAGTGTAATGAGCAGAGTACTATGAACTCAAATGATACGAAATGGGATTCGCACCTTCAGATAGCAGACTTATTCATTCAAAATTACAAAAGCCATATTTGCTTTGCACCTTGTCGCAAACAGCCTTCCTAGCAGTTTTGTGAATCTGCTTCAATTTGCACCAGGCATCTTTTAAATTTTTCACTTGCCGCAGTCGTATTTTCAGTAGGAAAAATTAATGTTTGTATCATAATTTGAAAGCGATATATTTTAAATGAATGCGTAAAATCCTCAGAGCTGACCACTTCCACGTCCGTGCAGTCGGTATCTTCCATGAGGTTTTGGGTTGGTCACTCCACAAGATGGAGACGTATCCAGGAGTCAAAGCACTCGTCTGTGAAAGGCGGATAAGCCTAGGATCCGAAGCCTTTTACTACAGTACCATAGGATAGTGCCCTTTTGTGCAATCGTGCCATTGCAAACATGGCAGCCACCACTGCTGCATTACTTTCAATGGATTGTGCCTTCTTTAGCCTAAAACAGAAAAGGTAGACTCAATCTGCTTAAGGTACGCCAGCCCCCAGGCATGAAAAACACACCAGAGATGACCGACATGAGGAATCCCTGTACGGTGCAGAAACTCCCACACAACCTCATTTGAATTGCCCATATATGTGGATTGACGTGCAGGAAAGCATTTTTGCCCGCATCCAGTCGCCTACTCCTGAGTGAGAGCCTTCATGTTGCCAATTTACTGTACCTTGTAATTGACCTCAGTGGATTATATTAAGGCTGAATTATCAAAAATAACTTGACGAAACTGGACAATTCGTCCCTTCTTTCTTTGAGGCTGGGGGGGCGTGAGTCCGCTATGCAAGACCATTCCTAGGGGTCTGGGCAAATGGGACCTCAGTGGGAGTGACTCCCCTCTTGGGGACAAAGACTCCCATTCCAAATGGAACTCACAGTCAAAACTACCCTTTCTGCATACATGAATGTCGCAAAAACTATGCATTCCCCGTTACAACTATAAATCACAAAGATCCTTCTGTGACCCCATTGGCTTGAGTTAATGGTAAACCTCGCCCGAGTGCCTTAATCATGGAACATCATTTCATTCATTCTAATGAGGTTTATAAGATGCAAGCACTTTGTGAATGTCGAGGGAACTGCCATGGAGGAGGAGAGCAAGTGCTGCGTAGAGGCGAGTCCCTGGACCACCTACGTCCTGGAGGGGCAGAGCTAGGTCGAGCTGTGGAGCCAGCGGTGATGAGCAGCACAAGAAACCCGCCAGCTTGCGGCTATTGCCTTAACAGAGCTAGAGGCACTGGTCAAGGTGAGACAGAGGACACAAAGAAAACCGTCTTTCTGGGTGGCATGACCACCGAACAGCAGTGGTGGGTCTGGCACCCAGCAACCATTACCAAGACCTGAGAGGGAAGAGCTCTCGTCAACAAGCGTATTTCCCACCAAGAGAGGCACAGACAGGGAAAGACGCTATGGAACTATGGAGGCGAGCAAGATACAGAACTGCAGGTTTCCAGGTGCACAGAAACCAACGAAGGTACAAAACCCAGAACAAATGTAACGGGCACACAGACCCATTGAATCAGAGAGCAAACCATATGAACATTGTACTGAAAGGCTGGAATAGCTGCCAATATTACGATCAGTCAAGAGAACATAACATGCCCCCAGCCCCTCTGATCTATAGGGGAAAAAGGGATACAAACAATGCAACAGAAGGCTAGAATAGCCGACGAAAGACATCAAGTTAAGAGTGAAATGGGCAGACCGCCCTCACTAAATAAGAATGGGAAAAGCTACAAAAACCGCATATCGAAGTTGAAGTTACCACCAAGAGTGACAAGGGAGCACAGACCGAGGCCCCATGTTGCGACAGAGTAAAGGTAAGCAGAATAGTCTACAACACGGACAGCACAGTGCATAAATCATGGGGAACAGTGATTTTCGACTGGGCAAGATCCTCAAGTTAAATTGTATACTGAGAAATAAGACTTTTTACCACAGAGCTAACAGACCTTTGGGAGATCCCAATGCTACAAAGGTGGGGAAAAATAGAAGTATATTTTCAAGTTGTCCTGAAGGACTGAAACATTTAAAAATAGACTCGTTTCCTTATCAGAGGGAGAGGGAGTCCTTGCAGAAGACATTTGTTAATTTTCCCACAGGATTTGGTACTAAAATTGTGAAGACGATCTACAAGAATTTTTAAAGACTGAGAAAAGGTCAACTACAATTAAGCCGGGCAGATACGATACACAGGCTATTGAGCAGGCCGCCCTTTTTCATTTGAGTTTGGAATTCTTCTAAAGTCGTAGGGCCAGTTAGCGACGTAGGATTCGGACAGAAGACTTTTTATTTGTACAGGACATCCTTTGTGTTACTTTTGTACTTAGGTAGGGAATTCCCTGCATAGCGATAGGGTTAGTTAGTTGTTTTTATTTATTTGAAGAAATCTCGTGAATCATGGCCACATGTAGTTCGAGTCGTCCTTCTGGTTCACCATTGTACCTTGTTTGAGCTGTTATTCCAAAAGCCCTTCAGTTTCTTGCAGGACCAGAACACCTGCTCCTGGTAAGTTAATATCCCTCCAGCACGGATCTGAGCCTAGCTAATCCCAATCGCTATTTTCTCTCTGGTACAACACCTGCATTATTGAAAATATTGTTGACTACCTGGAATACAGAGGACACAGGTCTGGTAATAAAACAAGAATAAACCTGCCCTGGGTACCCCCCTCCGTCTTACACATTGTGAACACTTCAGCAATAAAGAATTACTTATCTGACCATGGGATAGCTGGGGGATAGGTGGAGCAGAGATTGCAAGTGATGCCCAAAGAATATCAATTGTGTGAAAGAATTGAAACCCAACATTTGAAGATAGACAGAACCAACCTGCCAGGTTCACCACTACCTCTAACACGCATGTCCTGTACCGTCCCCAGGTTTAGTATGACCAATGCAGTGCTATAGTGTTCCAGAATCTTTGCCAGGCCGTTTGGAATTCTCGCTTATCCATGACTTGAGTCTTGGGGGGGTCATTACGAGTCGGGCGGTAAGGGATACCGGGCACCGTTAAGGAAACTGGTGCCGGTAATCTCTTACCGCCCGATTCCGAGGTCCCTTGGAGGGAACTGTAAGGAACGTGTGGTCAGACCACACGTCCCTTACGGGTCCTGCTAAGGGACCAGGGCGCTAATAATGGGCTTGCCATTCGCGAGCACGTTATTAGCGCCCACCATCCCATTGAGCCCTATGGGGGCTCAAATGGGAATGGGGAATGGTTTGTTCAGTGGGGACTTACCGGTCCCGCCAGGGTCGGACTGCACCGGTATGCCCCCATTGAACAGCACCGGTGCCGTACCAGGTATTGGAGGCAGCCATGGCGCAAATAGCGCCATGGCTACCTCCAATCTCGGAATGATGCCCCTAGTCTGTAAATAAATATGTCATAATGTTACCGCCTAGCCCTGACATGGGATGGTTTTCATGCTTTGTAGAGTTAGCCATTTAAATGCACTCTGTTTTATGGTGCATATCCACTTGAAGACTGTGCATGTGTTGGATGTTGTTACTTCATCCTTGTTTCTTACAGTGACAAATAGAATTTGCAAGCGTCAATTCAGAAAAGTGTTTTAGTCTACTTAAAGTGTTACCTCTATTAGTCATATAACTCAGGACTATGCAGCTCTTGAGGAATGAGATAAACTCAAGATGGACAAGGAAATGTGTCTTAAAGCACAGCCACGCTAAGCTGGAGCATTCAAGCATAAATTAGAATGTCAACAAAAATAACAAGATTGAGTGTTTATGTAAATGAATGAACCTTAGGAACAAGATTGATTATGCAAATTCAAGAAGTAGAAAGGAGGAACAAAGAACTTCAGCGCCAAGATCAAGTGTTCAGGAGGAACAAAGAACTTCAGCGCCAAGATCAAGTGTTCAGGAGGAACAAAGAACTTCAGCGCCAAGATCAAGTGTTCAGGACGAACAAAGAACTTCAGCGCCAAGATCAAGTGTTCATGACGAACAAAGAACTTCAGCGCCAAGATCAAGTGTTCAGGAGGAACAAAGAACTTCAGCGCCAAGATCAAGTGTTCAGGAAGAACAAAGAACTTCAGCGCCAAGATCAAGTGTTCAGTAGGAACAAAGAACTTCAGCGCCAAGATCAAGTGTTCAGGAAGAACAAAGAACTTCAGCGCCAAGATCAAGTGTTCAGGAGGAACAAAGAACTTCAGCGCCAAGATCAAGTGTTCAGGAGGAACAAAGAACTTCAGCGCCAAGATCAAGTGTTCAGGAGGAACAAAGAACTTCAGCGCCAAGATCAAGTGTTTAGGCAGAACCTCAGCACCAAGATCAAATGTTCAAGCAGAAGCAAGAACTCCAGCACCAAGATCAAGTGTTCAGGAGGAAGAAGGTGATCCGCCACACCATGACCAAGGGTTCAAGCAGAGGAAAGAGCCCCAGTCACTAGATAAAGCATTCAAGCAGAACACAAGCTCCAGCACCAAGATCACACGTCAATCAGAAGAAGCGCTCCAGGAACAAGATCGAGCATTCAAGCAGAAAATAAAACTCCAGCACCAAGACCCAACATTCAAACAGGAGAAAGAGTGCCTGCACCAAAATCCAGCATTCAAGCCGAAGAAAGAGCTCCAGCACGGAGATCAAGCATTCCAGCAGAAGACAAGCTCCAGCACCAAGACCAAATGTTCAAGCAGGAGTAAGTGTGCCTGCACCAAGATCAACCGGTCAACCAGAAGATGAGCTCCAGCACCAAGACTGAACATTCAAGCTGGAGTAAGAGTCCCAGCACCAAGATCAAGGGGTAAAGCAGAAGTAAGAGCACCAGCACCAAGATCAAACGGTCAACCAGAGGATGAGCTCCAACACCAAGAACGGACATTGAAGCAGGAATAAGAGTCCCAGCGCCAACATCATGTGTAGACACAGACAGAATACCTCCAACACCAAGATCAAGTGTTCAGGGCAAAGATGAACACCAGCACCAAGACCGAATGTTAAAGCAGAAGAAAGTGCTTAGCACCAAAATCAAGCATTCAAGCTAAAGAAAGACCTCTAGCACCAAAATCAAGCATTCAAGGAGAAAACGCGCTCCAGCACCAACATCACACATTCAAGTAGAAGAAAGAGCCCTGCCTAAAGTCAAGTGTTGAAACAGAAGAAAGAGCTCCAGCACCAATATCGAGCATTCAAGCAGAAGAGCTCCTGCACGAAGATCAAGTGTTCAAGCAGAAGTTAACCCCGGTACCGAGAAGCAGCATTCCTGCTGAAGATCCCAGCACCAAGGTCAATCACTCACACAGAAGATCCCCAGCACCAAGATCCAGTGCTCATGCAGTAGATCCCCAGCGCCAAGATTTAGAGCTCATGCAGAACATCCTTAGCACTGAGATCCAGCCCAGCACGAAGATCCAGCATACAAGCAAATAATCCTCAGCACCGAGATCCAGCCCAGCATAAAGATCCAACACTCATGCAGAATATCCCCAGCACCAAGTTCCAGTGCTCGAGCAGAAGATATTGTGGGGTGCAATATAGCCCCTGAATGCCAGAAATAAAGAGGCCACAGTGATTTGTAAATGCCTGCAGAAGTATAAGGCCAGCACAGAAATGGTGATGTGACGATGCCGTTTTACTGAATCCATGGAGAGCTTAAAGAGACAGCAGTGCGTACATTACCTTCAATGTAATACCAGATTGTGCTCCAGTCATCTAAATTGAAACCAAGCTTCTTGCATTTACAAGAAATAAAAGAATTTCCTTTTTGTTTTTCCTCATCCAAAAGGCAGTATGCAGAGAGAAGTAGTCGCTAGACTTTCAGAGTTTGAACTCGGTTTTCTCGTACAACAGCCCTATACACGTGGACAATCCAGAAGTGACGCTCGTGTATCTTGAAACCGTGAAATGAAAGAAGTGCCTTACTTATGGATAAGGCCCAGATGCCTTATAAAATGTCATGTGAAATGCATTGTGTGGGAGTTTAAAAGCCACTGCATGCAGGATTACATGAGCCGGTCATTTCTCCAAAGATGATACTTAACCTCCAAGATCTTTCCTCTACTGTCCTGGAGAGAGGAGTCTGGTTGTCATCCATCAATCAGGGCCATTACTTAAAATATAGAAAGAAATACACTGCTTAGATAAGGCCATGCCTGTTCTTTCAGCAGAAGTGACCTTGAGGTCACAATTCCCATAAAATGTCCATTAGTGTTGCCATCAGGGCCAGCGCAGGCCTTCATGTGGGACGGGCCAACATGAGCCAGGCTCTGGCTGATCACATGCTGAAGGGAAAATGAAACTGAAAGCCAAGAAACAAAAAGACTGCAGTTGAATTAATAGAAAGATACATATTATTGCATAAAAGGGGCAGAGTATATGCCACCACAGACATTCCAGACTTGTATTCGGGTGACAGTAACCCCCTTTGAACCATGCTAAACGATTTTGGTTTGATAAACATAACAGAAGTTATTAATGAAAATTTGATTTGGGCCTACTCTTGATTCCGAGAGATTTCAAAGTTGGTGTGAGGGTGAAGGAAATAATTAACATGGGATCTATGAAGTGGTATATTTTTCACTGATACGGCTTATGAGTAAATTAAGAAAAACCATATATCTGCATAGGAAGGGAGTGCCGATTTAAGATTAGCATCATCTGATTTGCTATAAAATGTAGTTCTTGAAAATATATTCATACATGTTAAGATTTGAAAAAATAGGGCACTTGCCATGTTGATAGATATTTAGAGAGTTTTGAACATGCTGAGCCTACCTGTCAAGCTCCCACAGCTGTCCTAACTCACACCCCTGATCTCCTTGTCCTATTAGCACACAGGTGGGAGGTGGGTAGAGAAAACCAACCAATCCCTTTCGTGAGAATCATGACAAGTTTGTGATGTCATTTGCTGGAGGATTCAAAAGGAGACAATCCTTCACTGACACCCTTGCTGTTCCCCGATGTCCATGCCAAAGCCTCTCCTGTAAGTAAAACTATCCCCAAAGCCGTAGATTGTGTAGGCCCTGCATTTTTCAAGTATTGTTCTAGTTATTTCCCCATAGCAAAATATCCTGTTTGTCTGTGTAGATCCTCAGCATATTTAATTAAAGTAAATCAATTAATTCCCCTATAGAAATTACAGGATGTGCTTTGTTGGCATTCTAATCCAACAAGCTTTTCCTAGTGTGTTTTGAGCCGTTATAGACATACAGATCTGCCAAAAGAATTAATCCCAAAACCCTGTTTCCACATAAGTGTGCAGGGTGCAAAATGAAATTGCCCCCTTGTTCCCATTGTGCTCTGACCAAAACCACAAAGCCCTGCATGTTATTTTTAGGTTTGGCAAACCGAGATTCCAATTGATTTTCTTTTTACCTCATCCTGCACCTGGGGTAAGAAGTAAAAGAAAAATTATTTTTGCCCCTTGAATCAGTTATTCCAAAGAGTGCATTTCATCAGAACCCCACAACGATTTTCCCACTCTCTGCCACTGGACTTCAATTCAGAGGGGCCAAGGCTAATTGATGTTTGGAGGCTGGGGGTTGCTGGGAGAAAAGTATTATAACCAAATCAGCAATCACTGGGCCTCATTATGGGTCCGGCGGTAACCCTGCCGGTGAAAGCGGCGGGTTGCTGCTGGACGTGAAACAAAATGACCAGTGCCCGATTTCCCGGTGCCAGCAAACTACTCTGGTGTTCGGAAAGTCTGGTGCTGGTAATTTTGTTAATCCTCATTCTCATGGAGTCCTTTAGGACTCCATGGGAGTAGGGACCACGGAAGCACCGGCACCGTTAATAAAGGTGCCAGTGCTTCCGTGACAGCCTGCCTACCAGGGCCACTGTGTCTGGTAGGGTCTACCCTATGGGTCACAGCGGCCCCGGCAGGCAAACCCGTAGTGTGCCAGTCCAGAAACAACAGACCGGCACACTTGGAACGAGGCCCACTGTGTGTCTTGAAATGTTCTTTTTCTGTATTGGTGGGTGATTTGAAAATAAATGGTGGCTGCATAGCTCAGTATCATCTCTGTGTTTGGTGCCTTTACAGAAGTTAATTTTCGTTCATGTGTTGCCACACCACTGGTGGCTGATGTTAGTCAGTAAAACTTGGTTTAAATTAAGCAGTAGTTTGTTTGTGCCTACACCTCTTTGCGCCAAATTTCTGATGTAAATGAATAAAAGTACGTAGTCAAGTTTCTTCAAGTATATTTTCTTAATTTATTTGATATATGTTCTGCCCATACGGATGACACGTGTTTCGGCGTTCCATTGGCGCCTTTTTCAAATCCGGGCCTTATTGAATGTAATGCGAATCTCCCTTTCCTTATTTCCGGGAATTAGTTTTTAGTTGAAGTGTATCACGGTAGTTCCAGGGTTAAATCCCACCTACAAAATTCTCTTGCTCATGCCTCAAGCATCGGGGGTCCTGTTATGGTTCTGGCAAATCCTTGTTCATAAAGAGTCTCTTTAACAGGACCCCCGATGCTTGAGGCATGAGCAAGAGAATTTTGTAGGTGGGATTTAACCCTGGAACTACCGTGATACACTTCAACTAAAAACTAATTCCCGGAAATAAGGAAAGGGAGATTCGCATTACATTCAATAAGGCCCGGATTTGAAAAAGGCACCAATGGAACGCCGAAACACGTGTCATCCATATGGGCAGAACATATATCAAATAAATTAAGAAAATATACTTGAAGAAACTTGACTACGTACTTTTATTCATTTACATCAGAAATTTGGCGCAAAGAGTTGTAGGCACAAACAAACTACTGCTTACTTTACAAACGGAGCTGAGGGACTCTATGTCTCCGTGTTGACCTACATCCTTGCGACACAAGAATAAAATAATAAAATAAGAAAACCATTGCCAACTTTAATAGCACTAACATACGGGTCGCGAGAGTACACCTTATGAGATCCCCACTCAAGAAGTTCCTCACTCAGTAGATTGGTTTAAATTAATTAATAAATAAATATATTCTTACTACACACCGGCCTGGTTCCTAGTCCATTGTGATACCAGGTATTGGTTGAGGTTGGGTGTGAGACGGGTTGGAGGCTTTACCAAAGTGAACCGAATCAAAATCATAGTTATTTATTATGCGCCACATTCATTGGGGGGAAAGGTACGCATAATAAACTGCAACAATATCCAGCATGTATGCAGAAGATCCCCAGCACTCACATAAAAGATGCTTAGCACCAGGATCCAGCCTAGCAGCAAGATCGAGCCCTGGAACAAGATCTAGCCATCACTGAGAAGATCCTCAGCACAGAGATCCAGTGCTAATGCAGAAGATCCCTAGAACCAAGATCCAGTCCTCATGCAGAATATTCCCAGCACCAAGAGCCAATGCTCAGGAAGCAGATCTCCAGCACCAAGAACCAGTGCTCAGGAAGCAGATCTTCAGCACCAAGAGCCAGTGCTCAGGAAGCAGATCTCCAGCACCAAGAGCCAGGGCTCAGGAAGCAGATCTCCAGCACCAAGAGCCAGGGCTCAGGAAGCAGATCTCCAGCACCAAGAGCCAGGGCTCAGGAAGCAGATCTCCAGCACCAAGAGCCAGTGCTCCAGAAGCAGATCTCCAGCACCAAGAGCCAGTGCTCAGGAAGCAGATCTCCAGCACCAAGAGCCAGTGCTCAGGAAGCAGATTTCCAGCACCAAGAGCCAGTGCACACGAAGCAGATCTCCAGCACCAAGAGCCAGTGCACACGAAGCAGATCTCCAGCACCAAGAGCCAGTGCTCAGGAAGCAGATGTCCAGCACCAAGAGCCAGTGCTCAGGAAGCAGATCTCCAGCACCAAGAGCCAGTGCTCAGGAAGCAGATCTCCAGCACCAAGAGCCAGTGCGCAGGAAGCAGATCTCCAGCACCAAGAGCCAGTGCGCAGGAAGCAGATCTCCAGCACCAAGAGCCAGTGCTCAGGAAGAAGATCTCCAGCACCAAGAGGCAGTGCTCACGAAGCAGATCTCCAGCGCCAAGAGCCAGTGCTCATCTCCAGCACCAAGAGCCAGTGCTCAGGAAGCAGATCTCCAGCACCAAGAGCCAGTGCTCAGGAAGCAGATCTCCAGCACCAAGAGCCAGTGCTCAGGAAGCAGATCTCCAGCACCAAGAGCCAGTGCTCATGCAAAAGACCCCCAGCACCAATAGCCAGTGCTCATGCAAAAGATCTCCAGCACCAAGAGCAAGTGCTCAGGGTGCTCAGGAAGCAGATCTCCAGCACCAAGAGCCACTGCTCAGGAAGCAGATCTCCAGCACCAAGAGCCACTGCTCAGGAAGCAGATCTCCAGCACCAAGATCCAATGCTCAGGAAGCAGATCTCCAGCACCAAGAGCCAATGCTAACGAAGCAGATCTCCAGCACCAAGAGCCAGTGCTCAGCAAGCAGCTCTCCAGCACCAAGAGCCAGTGCTCAGGAAGCAGATCTCCAGCACCAAGAGCCAGTGCTCAGGAAGCAGATCTCCAGCACCAAGAGCCAGTGCTCAGGAAGCAGATCTCCAGCACCAAAAGCCAGTGCTCAGGAAGCAGATCCCCAGCACCAGAAGCCAGTGCTCAGGAAGCAGATCCCCAGCACCAAGAGCCAGTGCTCAGGGAGCAGATCTCCAGCACCAGAAGCCAGTGCTCAGGAAGCAGATCTCCAGCACCAAGAGCCAGTGCTCACGAAGCAGATCTCCAGCACCAAGAGCCAGCGCTCACAAAGCAGATCTCCAGCACCAAGAGCCAGCGCTCACAAAGCAGATCTCCAGCACCAAGAGCCAGCGCTCAGCAAGCAGATCTCCAGCACCAAGAGCCAGCGCTCACGAAGCAGATCTCCAGCACCAAGAGCCAGTGCTCAGGAAGCAGATCTCCAGCACCAAGAGCCAGGGCTCAGGAAGCAGATCTCCAGCACCCAGAGCCAGGGCTCAAGAAGATCTCCAGCACCAAGAGCCAGGGCTCAAGAAGCAGATCTCCAGCACCAAGAGCCAGGGCTCAGGAAGCAGATCTGCAGCACCAAGAGCCAGGGCTCAGGAAGCAGATCTGCAGCACCAAGAGCCAGGGCTCAGGAAGCAGATCTGCAGCACCAAGAGCCAGGGCTCAGGAAGCAGATCTGCAGCACCAAGAGCCAGTGCTCAGGGAGCAGATCTGCAGCACCAAGAGCAAGTGCTCAGGAAGCAGATATCCAGCACCAAGAGCCAGTGCTCAGGAAGCAGATCTCCAGCACCAAGAGCCAGTGCTCAGGAAGCAGATCTCCAGCACCTAGAGCCAGTGCTCAGGAAGCAGATCTCCAGCACCTAGAGCCAGTGCTCAGGAAGCAGATCTCCAGCATCAAGAGCCAGTGCTCAGGAAGCAGATCTCCAGCATCAAGAGCCAGTGCTCAGGAAGCAGATCTCCAGCACCAAGAGCCAGTGCTCCGGAGGCAGATCTCCAGCACCAAGAGCCAGTGCTCCGGAAGCAGATCTTCAGCACCAAGAGCCAGTGCTCAGGAAGCAGATGTCCATCACCAAGAGCCAGTGCTCAGGAAGCAGATGTCCATCACCAAGAGCCAGTGCTCAGGAAGCAGATCTCCAGCACCAGGAGCCAGTGCTCAGGAAGCAGATCTCCAGCACCAAGAGCCAGGGCTCAGGAAGCAGATCTCCAGCACCAAGAGCCAGGGCTCAGGAAGCAGATCTCCAGCACCAAGAGCCAGGGCTCAGGAAGCAGATCTCCAGCACCAAGAGCCAGTGCTCAGGAAGCAGATCTCCAGCACCAAGAGCCAGTGCTCAGGAAGCAGATCTCCAGCACCAAGAGCCAGTGCTCAGGAAGCAGATCTCCAGCACCAAGAGCCAGTGCTCATGCAAAAGACCCCCAGCACCAAGAGCCAGTGCTCATGCAAAAGATCCCCAGCACCAAGAGCAAGTGCTCAGGGTGCTTAGGAATCAGATCTCCAGCACCAAGAGCAAGTGCTCAGGAAGCAGATCTCCAGCACCAAGAGCCACTGCTCAGGAAGCAGATCTCCAGCACCAAGAGCCAATGCTCATGAAGCAGATCTCCAGCACCAAGAGCCAGTGCTCACAAAGCAGATCTCCAGCACCAAGAGCCAGTGCTCAGGAAGCAGATCTCCAGCACCAAGAGCCAGTGCTCACAAAGCAGATCTCCAGCACCAAGAGCAAGTTCTCAGGAAGCAGATCTCCAGCACCAGAAGCAAGTGCTCAGGAAGCAGATCTCCAGCACCAAGAGCCAGTGCTCACCAAGCAGATCTCCAGCACCAAGAGCCAGGGCTCAGGAAGCAGATCTCCAGCACCAAGAGCCAGGACTCAGGAAGCAGATCTCCAGCACCAAGAGCCAGGACTCAGGAAGCAGATCTCCAGCACCAAGAGCCAGGGCTCAGGAAGCAGATCTGCAGCACCAAGAGCAAGTGCTCAGGGAGCAGATATCCAGCACCAAGAGCCAGTGCTCAGGAAGCAGTTCTGCAGCACCAAGAGCCAGTGCTCAGGAAGCAGATCGGCAGCACCAAGAGCCAGTGCTCAGGAAGCAGATCTCCAGCACCAAGAGCCAGTGCTCAGGAAGCAGATCTCCAGCACCAAGGGCCAGTGCTCAGGAAGCAGATCTCCAGCACCTAGAGCAAGTGCTCAGGAAGCAGATCGCCAGCACCAAGAGCCCGTGCTCCGGAGGCAGATCTCCAGCACCAAGAGCCAGTGCTCCGGAGGCAGATCTCCAGCACCAAGAGCCAGTGCTCCGGAAGCAGATCTCCAGCACCAAGAGCCAGTGCTCAGGAAGCAGATGTCCAGCACCAAGAGCCAGTGCTCAGGAAGCAGATCTCCAGCACCAAGAGCCAGTGCTCAGGAAGCAGATCTCCAGCACCAAGAGCCAGTGCTCAGGAAGCAGATCTCCAGCACCAAGAGCCAGTGCGCAGGAAGCAGATCTCCAGCACCAAGAGCCAGGGCTCAGGAAGCAGATCTCCAGCACCAAGAGCCAGGGCTCAGGAAGCAGATCTCCAGCACCAAGAGCAGGTGCTCAGGAAGCAGATCTCCAGCACCAAGAGCCAGTGCTCAGGAAGCAGATCTCCAGCACCAAGACCCAGTGCTCAGGAAGCAGATCTCCAGCACCAAGAGCCAGTGCTCAGGAAGCAGATCTCCAGCACCAAGAGCCAGTGTTCAGGAAGCAGATATCCAGCACCAAGGTCCAGCATTCATGCAGAAGATCCCCTGAAGCAAGATCCAGCACTCACATAAGAGATCATCAGCACCAAGATCCAGCCTAGCACCAAGTCCCAGCCCTGCAAAACAATCTAGCTATCACTTAGATCCTCAGCACAAAGATCCGGTGTTAATGCAGAAGATCCCCAGAACCAAGATCCAGTCCTCATGCAGAAGATCCCAACAAGATCCAGTGTTTGTGCAGAAGTTCCCCAGCACAAAGAAACAGCTCTCATGCATAGGATCTGCAGCATGAAGATCCAGCCCAGCTCAAAGATCCAGCACACAAGCAGAAGACCCCCAGCGCTAAGATGCAGTATATCACCATGATCCAGCCCAGAATCAAGAGTCAGCATACAGAAGATCCCCAGCACCAAGAGCCAGTGCTCATGCAGAAGATCCCATCCACCAACATCCGGTGTTCACGCAGAAGATCTCCAGCACCAAGAGCCAGTGCTCCGGAGGCAGATCTCCAGCACCAAGAGCCAGTGCTCCGGAAGCAGATCTTCAGCACCAAGAGCCAGTGCTCAGGAAGCAGATGTCCATCACCAAGAGCCAGTGCTCAGGAAGCAGATGTCCATCACCAAGAGCCAGTGCTCAGGAAGCAGATCTCCAGCACCAAGAGCCAGTGCTCAGGAAGCAGATCTCCAGCACCAAGAGCCAGGGCTCAGGAAGCAGATCTCCAGCACCAAGAGCCAGGGCTCAGGAAGCAGATCTCCAGCACCAAGAGCCAGGGCTCAGGAAGCAGATCTCCAGCACCAAGAGCCAGGGCTCAGGAAGCAGATCTCCAGCACCAAGAGCCAGTGCTCAGGAAGCAGATCTCCAGCACCAAGAGCCAGTGCTCAGGAAGCAGATCTCCAGCACCAAGAGCCAGTGCTCAGGAAGCAGATCTCCAGCACCAAGAGCCAGTGCTCATGCAAAAGACCCCCAGCACCAAGAGCCAGTGCTCATGCAAAAGATCCCCAGCACCAAGAGCAAGTGCTCAGGGTGCTTAGGAATCAGATCTCCAGCACCAAGAGCAAGTGCTCAGGAAGCAGATCTCCAGCACCAAGAGCCACTGCTCAGGAAGCAGATCTCCAGCACCAAGAGCCAATGCTCATGAAGCAGATCTCCAGCACCAAGAGCCAGTGCTCACAAAGCAGATCTCCAGCACCAAGAGCCAGTGCTCAGGAAGCAGATCTCCAGCACCAAGAGCCAGTGCTCACAAAGCAGATCTCCAGCACCAAGAGCAAGTTCTCAGGAAGCAGATCTCCAGCACCAGAAGCAAGTGCTCAGGAAGCAGATCTCCAGCACCAAGAGCCAGTGCTCACGAAGCAGATCTCCAGCACCAAGAGCCAGGGCTCAGGAAGCAGATCTCCAGCACCAAGAGCCAGGACTCAGGAAGCAGATCTCCAGCACCAAGAGCCAGGACTCAGGAAGCAGATCTCCAGCACCAAGAGCCAGGGCTCAGGAAGCAGATCTGCAGCACCAAGAGCAAGTGCTCAGGGAGCAGATATCCAGCACCAAGAGCCAGTGCTCAGGAAGTAGATATCCAGCACCAAGAGCCAGTGCTCAGGAAGCAGTTCTGCAGCACCAAGAGCCAGTGCTCAGGAAGCAGATCGGCAGCACCAAGAGCCAGTGCTCAGGAAGCAGATCTCCAGCACCAAGAGCCAGTGCTCAGGAAGCAGATCTCCAGCACCAAGAGCCAGTGCTCAGGAAGCAGATCTCCAGCACCTAGAGCAAGTGCTCAGGAAGCAGATCGCCAGCACCAAGAGCCAGTGCTCCGGAGGCAGATCTCCAGCACCAAGAGCCAGTGCTCCGGAGGCAGATCTCCAGCACCAAGAGCCAGTGCTCCGGAAGCAGATGTCCAGCACCAAGAGCCAGTGCTCAGGAAGCAGATGTCCAGCACCAAGAGCCAGTGCTCAGGAAGCAGATCTCCAGCACCAAGAGCCAGTGCTCAGGAAGCAGATCTCCAGCACCAAGAGCCAGTGCTCAGGAAGCAGATCTCCAGCACCAAGAGCCAGTGCGCAGGAAGCAGATCTCCAGCACCAAGAGCCAGGGCTCAGGAAGCAGATCTCCAGCACCAAGAGCCAGGGCTCAGGAAGCAGATCTCCAGCACCAAGAGCAGGTGCTCAGGAAGCAGATCTCCAGCACCAAGAGCCAGTGCTCAGGAAGCAGATCTCCAGCACCAAGACCCAGTGCTCAGGAAGCAGATCTCCAGCACCAAGAGCCAGTGCTCAGGAAGCAGATCTCCAGCACCAAGAGCCAGTGTTCAGGAAGCAGATATCCAGCACCAAGGTCCAGCATTCATGCAGAAGATCCCCTGAAGCAAGATCCAGCACTCACATAAGAGATCATCAGCACCAAGATCCAGCCTAGCACCAAGTCCCAGCCCTGCAAAACAATCTAGCTATCACTTAGATCCTCAGCACAAAGATCCGGTGTTAATGCAGAAGATCCCCAGAACCAAGATCCAGTCCTCATGCAGAAGATCCCAACAAGATCCAGTGTTTGTGCAGAAGTTCCCCAGCACAAAGAAACAGCTCTCATGCATAGGATCTGCAGCATGAAGATCCAGCACACAAGCAGAAGACCCCCAGCGCTAAGATGCAGTATATCACCATGATCCAGCCCAGAATCAAGAGTCAGCATACAGAAGATCCCCAGCACCAAGAGCCAGTGCTCATGCAGAAGATCCCATCCACCAACATCCGGTGTTCACGCAGAAGATCCCCAGCACCAAGAGCCAGTGCTCATACAGAAGATCTCCAGCACCAAGAGCCAGTGCTCACGCAGAAGATCCCCAGCACCAAGAGCCAGTGCTCATGCAGAAAATCCCATCCAACAACACCCAGTGATCACACAGAAGATCCCCAGCACCAAGAGCCAGTGCTCATGCAGAAGATCCCCAGCACCAAGAGCCAGTGCTCATGCAGAAGATCCCCAGCACCAGGAGGCAGTGCTCATGCAGAAGATCCCCAGCACTAAGATCCAGTGCCCAGGAAGCAGATCTCTAGCACCAATCGCCAGTGCCCAGGAAGCAGATCTCCAGCACCAAGAGCAAGTGCTCAGGAAGCAGATCTCCAGCACCAATAGCCAGTGCTCATGCAGACGATCCCTGGCACCAAAAGCCAGTGCTCATGCAGAAGATCCCCGGCACCAAGAGCCAGTGCTCAAGCAGAAGACCCCCAGCACCAAGAGGCAGTGCTCACGCAGAAGATCCCCAGCACCAACAACCAGTGTTCACGCAGAAGATCCCATGCACCAAGAGCCAGTGCTCATGCAGAAGATCCCATGCACCAAGAGCCAGTGCTCATGCAGAAGATCCCCAGCACCAAGAGGCAGTGCTCACGCAGAAGATCCTCAGCACCAAGAGCCATTGCTTACGCAGAAGATCCCATGCACCAAGAGCCAGTGCTTACGCAGAAGATCCCCAGCAACAAGAGCCAGTGCTCATGCAGAAGATCCCCAGCACCAAGAGCCAGTGCTCATACAGAGGATCTCCAGCACCAAGAGCCAGTGCTCACGCAGAAGATCCCCAGCACCAACAACCAGTGTTCATGCAGAAGATCCCATGCACCAAGAGCCAGTCCTCATGCAGAAGATCCCATGCACCAAGAGGCAGTGCTCATGCAGAAGATTGCAGCACCAAGAGGCAGTGTTCACGCAGAAGATCCTCAGCACCAAGAGCCAGTGCTCACGCAGAAGATCCCCAGCACTAAGATCCAGTGCTCACGCAGAAGATCCCCAGCACCAAGAGCCAGTGCTCACACAGAAGATCCCCAGCACAAACAAACAGTGTTCACACAGAAGATCCCATGTACTAAGATCCAGTGCTCACGCAGAAGATCCCCAGCACCAAGAGCCAGTGCTCACGCAGAAGATCCCCAGCACCAAGAGCCAGTGCTCACGCAGAAGATCCCCAGCACCAAGAGCCAGTGCTTACTCAGAAGATCCCCAGCACCAAGAGCCAGTGCTCACTCAGAAGATCCCCAGCACCAAGAGCCAGTGCTCACGCAGAAGATCCCCAGCAACAAGAGCCAGTGCTCATGCAGAAGATCCCCAGCACGAAGATCCAGTGTTCACGCGGAAGGTCCCCAGCAACAAGAGCCAGTGCTCATGCAGAAGATCCCCAGCACTAAGATCCAGTGCTCACGCAGAAGATCCCCAGCAACAAGAGCCAGTGCTCATGCAGAAGATCCCCAGCACCAAGAGCCAGTGCTCATGCAGACGATCCCCAGCACTAAGAGCCAGTGCTCATGCAGAAGATCCCATGTACTAAGAGCCAGTGCTCACGCAGAAGATCCCCAGCACCAAGAGCCAGTGCTCACGCAGAAGATCCCCAGCACCAACAGTGTTCACACAGAAGATCCCATGCACCAAGAGCTAGTGCTCATGCAGAAGATCCCATGCACCAACACCCAGTGTTTATGCAGAAGATCCCCAATAACAAGATGAAGTACTTCCATAGAAGACCCTCAGCACCAAGATTCAGCCCAACACCAAGATCGACAGCACAGCAATCCACTGCTCTTGCAGAAGATCCCCAGCACCAAGAGCCAGTGCTCATTCAGAAGATCCCCAGCACCAAGAGCCAGTGCTCATGCAGAAGATCCCCAGCACTAAGATCCAGTGCTCACGCAGAAGATCCCCAGCACCAAGAACCAGTGTTCATGCAGAAGATCCCCAGCACCAAGATTTAGTGCTCACGCAGAAGATCCCCAGCACCAAGAGCCAGTGCTCATGCAGAAGATCCCATGCACCAAGAGCCAGTGCTTACGCAGAAGATCCCATGCACCAAGAGCCAGTGCTTACTCAGAAGATCCCCAGCACCAAGAGCCAGTGCTCACGCAGAAGATCCCCAGCACCAAGAGCCAGTGCTCACGCAGAAGATCCCCAGCAACAAGAGCCAGTGCTCATGCAGAAGATCCCCAGCACCAAGAGCCAGTGCTCACGCAGAAGATCCCCAGCACCAAGATCCAGTGCTCACGCAGAAGATCCCCAGCACTAAGATCCAGTGCTCACGCAGAAGATCCCCAGCACCAAGAGCCAGTGCTCACACAGAAGATCCCCAGCACAAACAAACAGTGTTCACACAGAAGATCCCATGTACTAAGATCCAGTGCTCACGCAGAAGATCCCAAGCACCAAGAGCCAGTGCTCACGCAGAAGATCCCCAGCACCAAGAGCCAGTGCTCACGCAGAAGATCCCCAGCACCAAGAGCCAGTGCTTACTCAGAAGATCCCCAGCACCAAGAGCCAGTGCTCACTCAGAAGATCCCCAGCACCAAGAGCCAGTGCTCACGCAGAAGATCCCCAGCAACAAGAGCCAGTGCTCATGCAGAAGATCCCCAGCACTAAGATCCAGTGTTCACGCGGAAGGTCCCCAGCAACAAGAGCCAGTGCTCATGCAGAAGATCCCCAGCACTAAGATCCAGTGCTCACGCAGAAGATCCCCAGCAACAAGAGCCAGTGCTCATGCAGAAGATCCCCAGCACCAAGAGCCAGTGCTCATGCAGACGATCCCCAGCACTAAGAGCCAGTGCTCATGCAGAAGATCCCATGTACTAAGAGCCAGTGCTCACGCAGAAGATCCAAAGCACCAAGAGCCAGTGCTCACGCAGAAGATCCCCAGCACCAACAGTGTTCACACAGAAGATCCCATGCACCAAGAGCTAGTGCTCATGCAGAAGATCCCATGCACCAACACCCAGTGTTTATGCAGAAGATCCCCAATAACAAGATGAAGTACTTCCATAGAAGACCCTCAGCACCAAGATTCAGCCCAACACCAAGATCGACAGCACAGCAATCCACTGCTCTTGCAGAAGATCCCCAGCACCAAGAGCCAGTGCTCATTCAGAAGATCCCCAGCACCAAGAGCCAGTGCTCATGCAGAAGATCCCCAGCACTAAGATCCAGTGCTCACGCAGAAGATCCCCAGCACCAAGAACCAGTGTTCATGCAGAAGATCCCCAGCACCAAGATTTAGTGCTCACGCAGAAGATCCCCAGCACCAAGAGCCAGTGCTCATGCAGAAGATCCCATGCACCAAGAGCCAGTGCTTACGCAGAAGATCCCATGCACCAAGAGCCAGTGCTTACTCAGAAGATCCCCAGCACCAAGAGCCAGTGCTCACGCAGAAGATCCCCAGCACCAAGAGCCAGTGCTCACGCAGAAGATCCCCAGCAACAAGAGCCAGTGCTCATGCAGAAGATCCCCAGCACCAAGAGCCAGTGCTCACGCAGAAGATCCCCAGCACCAAGATCCAGTGCTCACGCAGAAGATCCCCAGCAACAAGAGCCAGTGCTCACGCAGAAGATCCCCAGCAACAAGAGCCAGTGCTCATGCAGAAGATCCCCAGCACTAAGATCTAGTGCTCACGCGAAGGTCCCCAGCACTAAGAGCCAGTGCTCACAAAATACACTATTTTCCCACATTTGCCACTGGGAAACCACAGAAACATGCCGGCAACAACGCATGTCCTACCTTGCTAGGTTTCTATATATGTCCTGACGAAAACTAGACCTCACATGCATGGGTGTGCTCACCAGGGGGGGAAACGGTAAATGATATGTATGCCAAGTGCTATGGAAATACAAGAATCACTGTGCATTTGCCACCACCACCCAGTTCTCCCTCTTCAAACCCTCTCGCAGGCACCTTTGCTCACTCTCTTCATACATACAGTATGCAACAGGACACACATGGATGGTTTTAGCACAAGAAAAAATTTACTTGTGAGCAGTAAAGCCACGTTAAAGCACCAACCGCACCACTGGGGGAATACAGCGTAGAACAGATAGCTACCCATTGAAAAAGGCAACATGGGGGTCATGGAGATTTATTCAGGACTTAAGCCCCCCCCCAACAATATTGTTGAAGCTGAATTCCGATTGGTTCGGAATCCCAGCCACAAAACTTTTCAATACTCCATCCAAAGCTAAATATTTTACAGTAATTGATTTAAAGAACACCTTCTTTACGACTCCCTTAATGAAGAGTCCTAAGATTTGCCTTTGTTTGCCTATTGTGGGACAACATTAAAAGATACTTGTTTACCTAAGGGGTACTGCGAGTCACCTTCGCTTTTTTAATCGAGAATTACAGATGGATTTAGGAAATGTACTTTGACTACACAGTGATCCAATATGTAGATGACATTTTGGTGTGCAGCAAGACAGAGGAAGAGTGCAGGTGAGGCTCAATAAAGTGGATGGCAGTCTTGGCAGAGAGTCCTATATATAGGTCAGATAATATCACAGGAAGGAAGAAAAGTGACACCTGAAAGAGCAGAAGCAATTATGAAGACACCCAGGCCAGACACAGTGAATGGGTTAGAGCAATTCTTAGGCTTTTGTAATGATTGCAGGGCGCGAGTCTGTGCTTACAGCACATATGTAAGGCCACTCTTAAAAGGACTCACAGAAACACAGAAAGAAAACAGTAACATCGCCTGGACAGGTGAAATGATAGATGTGTTTGACTAATTAAAATCAGCACAGCAGCCGTGATAGGAAACCCTAACTACAATGCAGAATGATTTCTGTTCTTCCATTCAAAGGGGGTAGTAATGATAGCTGTCCTCATTCAAAGAATTACCATGGGACACAAACCATTACCATTTTATAGTGGGATCCTAGATCCAGTGATGAGAGATAATTATCCAAGCACTGGCGGCAGCAGACTTTGCAATTGAGAAATATGATAGCATCATAGTGGGCTGTGCTGTAACATTATATATCTTACATGCCCAGTTTTCCATTCTTGAAAAGCCTATGAGGTGATTATATCAAACCCAACAATCAAAATTGTTGATCCAGAGTAGTGAATCCAGCCAGATTCATAGCAGAGCCAGTAAAAGGAGACTATGTGCATGAATGCACCAAATACACTGAACATTACGATATACCACACGTTAAGGAAAATGCCCTAAAACGGGGACCAATTATCTTTATTGATGGTTCATCGTCAATTGATTAGGGCAGAGGCAGGAAGCATACTGAAATAGCAGTGATATAGCAAAACTGAATGAGTCATTGGCGCGTGACTGCCATTGCATGTCTTAGCACAAGCCACTGAATTGGTAGAGCTAATTTTGGCACTTGAAACGCGTGAAGATGAGGCTGTAAAAGTGTTTTCTGACTCAGCCTACATGACATCAACGGTACACGCAGGACCGTCACGATGGAGGAGGTGTGGCTTCTTACGCACACATGGCATGCCAGTGCAGCATGCGCCGCTATTGGACAGGCTCATAAATGCACTCCAACTCGCATCGCCGATCGCAGTGGTGAAGTGCGCAGTGCACACTAAAGGTACAGATTTAGTTTCTCGCAGCAATGAAGTGGCCGAATTAGAAGCAAAAAGAGCTGCACATTTTTCTGAAATATCTGAATTTAACACTGCACCCAATAGGTATACACACGCACGAAAAATGGCAATGAAGGAAGGTTTTATTACATTACCAATAGCCAAAATAATTGAGCTGCAGGGAAGAGCACCACCAGAACAACAAGAATTATGGAAATGAAGTGGATGCTCATTGTCCCCCACAGATGCAATGTGGCAGCAGGACTGCACCGAGAGACCAATTATATCTTTGGGATTGCTCAAGGTAGCATTAAACCAATTACATGACCAAGCACACCCATCACAAGAGTGTCTTGCAGTGTTGATCTCTGAAGACTGGTTTGTTCAAAACATGGCAGAGCATGTTGCCGAATTTGTTGTGCACTGCCTAACGTGCCAGCAGTTTACTGCTGGGCACACGTTGCGAACAGTGAGAGGAGCAATACCCCACCCTAATGGACCCTTCAAGCATTTGCATATAGACAATGTAGATATGCTCCAAATTTGTTAACGGCTACAGATATATGCTAGTAGTTGTATGTCCCTTTTCCCGATGTATTGTAGTAGGCCCATGCATACATCCTGATGCTTCTGTGTTTCTGTGAAGTTCCTTGTACGTGAGGTCTTCCCAAGGTCAAGAGTGTGCGAAGTAGTCAGGCCTGACAATGGACCTCATTTTGTAAATTAAGTGTTTGAGGACATCACAATTCTGTTCGGCATAAACTATAATGCTCTTCCACTTCTCACCCACATGAAAACAGTACTGGCGAACGGCCTCCTCAAGGAGCGCATTGTGAACCTGAAAACAGAATGGCTCCATTGCCTACCATTAGCCCTATTTGCATTACGTAATGAGTCTGGCTCAGACCATCACCTGACTCCACATGAATTGGTGACGGGATATCGTTTTCATGTACCCTTTGCTCCTCACACTCGAGCGCAAACTGATGCAGTGTTTCAAATGTATTGGGAATTGAAATGCATGATTATGAGACTGCTATGATGGAAAATGTTAACATTATATCGCAACAGCTGTCAGTGCGGCATGGGATGTCGAAGAAGATTAAGACAACAAACAAATTGATACTACAACAGTTATGAAACCTCTAGCTGTATGCCCAGAAACATCACACCCCGCTGATACAAGCTGTGGCTTGACGGCCCTTTGGTAGTGGAAGAAGTGACACAAACAGCTGTGAAAGTGCGAGGAAGACCGGCGTGGCCGCACCTTAGTGATGGTAAACCCTACAAAGAAGGGTCCTCTCCTGCCACACCCTGAATCTGAAGATGAGAAAGAGATGAGACGAGTGCAGACAAGGTCAATGACAAGAATATATCTGCAACCAGAGCTATAAAGATACAGTATTCATTTTGTGTTTACATATGTACCCATACAGCAACAGAGTAGGCGTAGTGGACACTTTCTCATTTATACCTGCATGAAACAAGGAAAAGCACTTTACCAGTACAAAAAACAAAACAAAAAAAACATACACACCAAATGCTTCCTAACAATTATATTGTGTATGGCTATTATTGAGTGATACTTATCCTGCTCTCGGAGTGCAAAATATAAGCCTTGCTGTATTGTTGGTAAATTTAAAAACCGATTTTATTTTTGAAAGAATTTATCTTGCTGCGTTAACTCACATTTTGCTGTGGCATTTTGAAGAAGCAGAAAGGAGCTTTATAGGGGGGTGAAGAGAAAGGAGACTTTATTTCTGTTAGATATTCGCTTTTGCTCCCAGAAGGAATAATACTCCTAGCAATTTACAGAAAGTAGATATACTTGCAATAATGCTCATAGCAACTTCTTCACGTTTTGCAGTGTCTATTTTATTATACTTATGGCTTTGAGAGAGCTGGCCCTATATCATAGAGCCAAACCAGTATAAGGAAATATATCCTCAATCACCAATACAAATAAAGCAGCAATACATGAATTTCCTGTGGGACGTACACAAGTGAAAAGATTAAAAGAGAAGCCAGATGATTGTGGGTACATGAACAAATGTACAGCGGATTCTGTTCATGTTGCCAATAATTTATGAACAAAGTAGGCAGGGAGATGTCTAAAGAGAGCTGTTATGTGTGTTCCCTTGTCCCCTACGCAATGAGCGCTTCCAGAACTTTTAAAGGCACAGAAGTACACACATAGCACTCTGCACATCTAGGGTACAATTTGAAGGAACATGGGCCACTTTACGATGGATGTCAACAAACATGTGCCCCTATGAGGATAGCTATATAAAAACAAAGACTATGATGAATGACCCAAAGATGACCAATAATATAGTACAGTTTATATTGGACGGCCCAAATAAAGGAGATGCTAAAGTAGCAGTACAAAAATGGTTACAATGCCCAGAGGTTCTAACGGAAGGGACACTTGGGGTGCCAGGATGCTGGGAGAGGCCACAGGTCTATGCAGGCAGTTATTTCCTCCAGTAGGATGGGTCGAAGGAATGATGGGGTGCAAACACCCCTGTCAGTACCAGTAGAGGTGCTACAGACTGCAAATGACTTAGGTCTCAAAGAATGGACTAAACATTCTAAATTTCTCACACGGGTAGGAGACGCAGCAGGCCCCTTACCGGTAATACCCATACAAAATGCCAGATTATGTTTCAAGAATACTGGTCTGGTGAAAGTAGGAGAAAACAAAGGATGCAAACTAATTAAGGTGCCAGGTATGAAGGTGGGCACTGCAGTATTAATGGACCGCTATTGGGCCTGTGGTTCAAATGCTTATATGCAACTTTCCCTGAATTGGGGAGGTCTGCGTTCCATTGCAGCAATAGGGAGACCAACCCCAGTAGTAGCTCAAAGTGACAAACATTGGCAGCTTTCCCCGAATGGACACACACCCGAGAGGAAAAACATCGCTTACCTTACAATGTAGGAGAAGGAAAATTATTTTTTCGAATTAATCAGCAAAAGTATTCAATGAATTACCAGGTGAGCATAAACTGTTTAATGGGGCAACAGCCTTCTTCACATCCCTCTGTACTCCCGGGTTGCAGGCTAATACAAATTCAAAGTGGTTAGAAATCACCAGATGGGGGAGGTGTTGCAAACAAGTAATGCAACTGTAAAAGACTCCAATGCCATAAAAGAAGATTTGAGGGCCATCCAACTCATGACCCTCCAAAACAGGTACTTCCTCGATTTGATAATGGCCATAGATGGGGGCATGTGCGCATGAAAAAGGGGCCTTCTTGCTTCACATATATAGCATCCAACGATGAAGAGAATGGGACCCTCTCAGAGGCCATACCCTTGTTAACAGATGTTCCCACGAAAATGTTGGAGGAGGCAGAAGTAACTGAGAATGATGATGATGATTAGTTAACTGATCTGTTCTCCTGGATCCCCACCTGGCTGGCTAATGTATTGAGTTTATTGGGATGCATCCTACGGAGTCATCACTTATCCCCAGCATAAAATCTCCTCCCATGTGGCCAAGGGACGGCAGCCGCTACCCGATCCTGACCCTGGGGGTGGTTTTATGAGCGAGGATCACATGGTAGGAGATGGCTGTCGGGGAGATGTGGTGACCCCATCGGGAGAAACACAGTATTCTTCTCTTATAAATGAGGAAGACCACAGCATTCCTGAGCTCTTAATGGATAATTGTCATTTTATTAATCCCTTCCATTATAGGATCATAAAACAAAACATTATGCACATAATTCACATTTAACATCTTGTTACTCTGATGTTTTTGTTCTTGACAACACTCCTGTGGACTATAACTCCCACAACGTACTAAGACGAAGAAGAGTAGGAAGGAGTTAGTAAGGACTGAATGAAACCACAAGTGAATCACGTGGGCTAGTTGTTATGGCAGAGATCAGCTGTGCAGGACATTTATAAATGGACTGCATTATCGAGTCGGCATCGCAGAACAGAGGAGCAGAGAAGCGGAAAGCAGACCCGCGAGTGAAGGCAGACACACAGGAGGGAATCATGCAGGGGAAGGCTGAGGCTTTCAAGCTGCAGCTTGTCAGCCTTCGTTAACGATGTGGCGGCAGATCTAGGGAAGCGCATCAGGCACCAGGGAAAAGCCACACCAGAACCAGCAGCAGCAGCAACACCGTGCAGAGAGCGGTCATGCCGGAAAACGCCAGCTTCACCGGCAAGTGAATGCAAAATCGGAGGGGAAGCTGGAGCAAGGGCTGCAAAGCGGGAGATGCTTTTTCAGAGGGAGGACTTTGCCTCAGCAGGTTACCATGGGTCAGAGAACACTGGTCAATTGACCCAATGATAGTGGGAACTCCGGGGTGTACCAACAGGCACAGAAACCATTGAAAGACTATGTTGAATACTGCTTAAGTAAAGCAGAACGATTGAATTTGCACAAATCCTCATGCATGAAATGCCAAGGTGGGGGAAGTTGGAGCAAAGGTTATTACGAGCAGATGAAGTAGAATGAAGAAGTTGAAAGGCAGAATCTGTACAAGTCTCCATATCTGAGAAGCCAATATGGGGAAAGTTGGAACACACATTGCCACAAGCAAATGAGCACTGGTGAAGAAGGGATCTAAATCTACTGAAGGATACCTGGCAGGGCAGTATACTAAGGGATCTAAAAAGTCTACTGAAAGATTTCTGGCAGGGGAGTATACTAAGGGATCTGAAGAACCTACTGAAGGATTCCTGACAGGGCAGTATATTAATGATCTAAAAAAATCTACTGAAGGATTCCTGGCAGGAGAGTATACTAAGGGATCTAAAGAACCTACTGAAGGATTCCTGGCAGGGGAGTATACCAACGGATCTAAATAACCTACTGAAGGATTCCTGTCAGGGCAGTATACTAAGGGATCTAAAGAACCTACTGAAAGATTCCTGGCAGGGGAGTATACTAAGGGATCTAAAGAACCTACTGAAGGATTCCTGGCAGGGCAGTATACTAAGGGATCTAAAAAATCTACTGAAGGATTCCTGGCAGGGGAGTATATTAAGGGATCTAAAGAACCTACTGAAGGATTCCTGGCAGGGGAGTATACTAAGGGATCTAAAAAATCTACTGAAGGATTCCTGTCAGGGGAGTATACTAATGGATCTAAATAACCTATTGAAGGATTCCTGGCAGGGGAGTATACCAACGGATCTAAATAACCTACTGAAGGATTCCTGGCAGAGGAGTATACCAAGGGATCTAAATAACCTACTGAAGGATTTCTGGCAGAGGAGTATACCAAGGGATCTAAAGAACCTACTGAAGGATTCCTGGCAGAGGAGTATACTAAGGGATCTAAATAACCTACTGAAGGATTCCTGGCAGGGGAGTATACCAAGGGATCTAAAGAACCTACTGAAGGATTCCTGGCAGGGCAGTATACTAAGGGATCTAAAAAATCTACTGAAGGATTCCTGGCAGTGAGTATACTAAGGGATCTAAAGAACCTACTGAAGGATTCCTGGCAGGGGAGTATACCAAAGGATCTAAATAACCTACTGAAGGATTCCTGTCAGGGCAGTATACTAAGGGATCTAAAGAACCTACTGAAAGATTCCTGGCAGGTGAGTATACCAAGGGATCTAAAGAACCTACTGAAGGATTCCTGGCAGAGGAGTATACCAAGGGATCTAAAGAACCTACTGAAGGATTCCTGGCAGGGAAGTATACCAAGGGATCTAAAGAACCTACTGAAGGATTCCTGGCAGGGGAGTATACTAAAGGATCTAAAGAACCTACTGAAAGATTCCTAGCAGTGCAGTATGCTAAGGGATCTAAAGAACCTACTGAAGGATTGCTGGCAGGGGAGCATACCAAGGGATCTAAAGAACCTACTGAAGGATTCCTGGCAGGGGAGTATACTAAAGGATCTAAAGAACCTACTGAAAGATTCCTAGCAGTGCAGTATGCTAAGGGATCTAAAGAACCTACTGAAGGATTGCTGGCAGGGGAGCATACCAAGGGATCTAAAGAACCTACTGAAGGATTCCTGGCAGGGGAGTATACTAAAGGATCTAAAGAACCTACTGAAAGATTCCTAGCAGTGCAGTATGCTAAGGGATCTAAAGAACCTACTGAAGGATTGCTGGCAGGGCAGTATACTAAGGGATCTAAAGAACCTACTGAAGGATTCCTGGCAGGGCAGTATACTGGGAAGCTATCCTTGAGAAATTGTGATATAAAAGATACATTTGTGCCATCCTTAGAAAGATACTGCGTGGAAGAGACGCTTTTGGCATCCTTGCAGCATTTATTTATTTTACAGGTCTTAAGTGCACAAAACCCCGGGCATCAAGGCACTGTTACCCTCGAATAATGAAAGGACATAGCATACATAGACAAGAGTCAGGTCGCTTAGGTGAACAGTCAGGTTTTTAGTGCCTTTCTGGAGGTCCAGTAAAACTATTCCGCTCTTAATTGTGGTGGGAGAGCGTTCCATTGGTTGGTTGCCACCAAAGGGAAACTTGCACCTCTGCTTTTTGCCTGTTGCTATTTGGATTGGACAAGTCTGTGGGTGTAGGCCAGTCTCACAGGTCTGGAGGATTGATCTTTTGCAAATCTTTGAGACAGGTACAGTGGGGCGAAGATGGATATGCATCTGTGTGTTTTTTTAAAGATGATCCTTTTCTTGATTGGCAGCTAGTGGGCGTTTCTTCTTGCCTCTGTGATGTGCTCTCTTTTGGGATGTTAAGTGCTGCCCGGATGGCATTGTTCTGGATCACTTGGAGCTTATGGATGTTGTGTGCCGATGTGCCAGCGAAGAGGGCATTACAGTAGGCTAGCCTAGCCCGTATGATGGCTCCTGCAATGGTGAGACTTATTTGGGGCTTGGAATGGTCTGGCGTGGTTTGTGAGTCATCAAAGAAGTTGCCAGCAAGGGGTACCACGATTTCTGTGTTATTGGCATAGTTGGTGTATGAAATGCCAAATGAGTCCACAAGATCAAAGAGGGGTTAGGTGAATATGTTGTATAAGGTGGGGTTAGATGTAGGACCCTTTGAGCACTCCACAAGAGATTCGGGAGAGAGGGGCACAGACAACATCCAAGAAGACTACGATTGATCTGCCCACCAAGAAGGATTTATTTTATTTTGATTTTACTGTTCACTAATAACATGCTTAATACCAGCGAGTGGTGTCCAAGCGCACAATCAGGATTCGACCCTTGCTTCCAAGACAAACGTGTTGCCCCTGAGCTATCCTTTCTCCCCATCTCTCATTCTAAGATTTTTGATGTCCACCCGGGTGGGTTCGGCTCCATGACCTGGTGGGAAGCCTTATTTGCATAATGCTAGGATCTGATTGATTTCAAGATATTGCTGGATTGGAGTGTAGGCGACCCGGTCAAGTATTTTTAGCAAGAATGGGACCGTTGTGATGGACGATAGTTGTTTGGGATAGCCGGGTCTAATGTGGGTTTCTTTCTCAATGGGAGAACCCAGGCTTCCTTTAGGGAAGCCGGAACTTTGTTCGAGGAGAAGGAGGCGTTGATAAAGCAGGTATAAAAGGGATGAGAGCTTCAGCGCAGTCCTTTATAATAGGGGCTCGCCAAGTGTCACCTTTACATCTGGATGGCCTTAGATTTTTGAGTATGGCGGGCACTTCTGTTTCTGTGACAGGGTGGAAGTGGAAAGTGCCTGGTTTGTGGGGAGGAGGGTGAGAGGGGGTGGATGGTGCGGGGGATTTAATTGAAGATTGCTTAGAAGGTTAACCCTTATAGAAATATATATGTAGTTTATCCCCTAACCCCATAGGTTTTGTATTCCCATATCGTCATTATGAAGTGTTTTTGGTTTAAAATACGTTTTGCATGAGGAGCTTTGAGAGTCGCACGATTCATTTCTTGTATGCTGTCCCTGCTGTATGTTGTATTGTTAATAAAGTGGTGTTTTGCCTTTCACTTTGACTATTTCCGCTATTGAGTGCCCCCTTGTGACTGTTTTTTTAATATAATGGTTTTGTAGCTGTGTGGGATTTACCGGCCTCTCATTTTAACTTAAACTGGGGTTCTCCAGACCATCTTAACAAAAGTGTGTGACAGGGTTATCAAGACCAGATCAGTAAGTATCAACACTCAGTCTCAAGGTTGTATTAACTCTCCCCTGCTACTTCATAAATCAAATCCAATGGAATGTTCTGTAGCTACTGATGTATTGTCAGCTCGGTTTCTACTTTTTCAAACCTGAAGGTCCCCCAGCTTGTGTCAACTGAGCCCGATCCCACAGCTAACACCATATATGAGGAGCCAGGAATAAGACACAGACACAGAGTATTCATGGTTTAGGTTAAAGGCTTTTATTAACATAAAAGGGGGTTGGGCAATGACTCTGTCCCTGCTTTAATAGGCGTTTTCCTACCTAAAAGCAAAACTAAGGGTCTGTCAATATCAATGTCCAAAGCAAAACCGTCCCGTGTCCAAAGTACTATTATGGCCCTCAAATTCTAAAAATCCACTCTAAGGTGAAAAGGGAAAATGTCTTTGGCGTTTAATAGTGACCAAATGTCCATAAAGGAACTGCATAACTCCAACACAAAAAGTTCCAGAAGGATAGAGTTCCTTGTTCCAGAGGGTGGTTCCCTTCCCCTGTATTTCTCTTCACACCGTTTTATATTCAAGAATATAAGTTCCTTGAGTTTCTCTTGATCAACAACACAACTGGTATACAAAGCAACTTGGTTGTTAGTCTGGATCTTGTCAGGATACCTGGTGTACTCTCATGCAAGGTTTTCCACCTCTTTAATATGTTTCTCCAGCCTTTTGCTAGTCCTGATGTAGCGTCATCAGGACTTCCTTGGGTACTGTATATTATGCACTTCAATTTGATGATGCCTGGTTTGCTTTCCTGCCAGGGCGTTCTCACATGTACACATTTACAACTTGCATTTGTTTTGTATACTCTCCTGCCAGGGATTTCCTATATGAACACACTTGCAACTTGCATCTGCCTTGTATACTCTCCTGCCAGGGCTTTCCTATATGAACACACTTGCAACTTGCACCTGCCTGTTATACTCTCCTTCTAGGGTTTTTCTCATATGCCTTATTCAGTACTGCCTCTTCTTAATGTTCACTTGCTCTTTCTCTCATATACTTCATTCACACTTATTCAGTTTTGGCAGGGTTGCTAATATGCCCTGGTGGCTTCTCTTCCCTTGGGTGGTCTTATCAGCACTTGCTGGCGCAGCATACTCCTGCTTGCAGTTTGCACCCCTCTTCCCAGTTGGCTCCACAGACAGCGCGCCAGCCCCACAGTCCCTTGGTCAGCACTGAGAGAAGTAATGTTATCCAGCCAGCTTCTGCTGGTCAGCTGGTCTACCGGTTTAAATCTCCTGGCATCAGACTTGTTTCTGCAACAACTGGAGCGCAGAGTATACTCCTGACTTCCAGTGATCTTCATTACTCGGCACTTCTTCTTAGTCACAGTATTTTCATTTTTAAGACAATGGTAGTCGGTTTCTGATAACTTGTATTCAAATTCTGAAAAAGGGTTCTCAGTGATCTTAAACGCAAGTCAGTTCTTGAGGACTTGTATTCAGAGTCTTGAAATGCAAGTCAGATTTCAAGGACTTGTATATAGATCCTGTGAAAGTGTTTTCAGTACCTTTCCTAGGTGGGTGAGGGGATGTAGGACAATAAGCCATTAAGGCATGCGGAATGGGGGGGGGTGTATCCTCAGAAGAAAAATGTGGCTACCATGTCTCGTCCGATTATGCCATGACACCCTCTTGTGGGCTGCTTGTCTCCATATGATCCACCCTCATATAGCCGCCCCTACGGTCAGGTAGCAGCTGCCGTCCCCTGGACACATGGGGAGTGGTCACTTACGGGAAAGGAGTGATGACACCATCGGATTCATCACAGTACCCTTTTATTTATATTGATATCTTATGAAATTAAATTTTCCAATAATCATTGCTAATATTTTAGTCATAAATAGATGTTAGATATGATTAATTTAAAATCAGTTTTTAAGCACTTGGAGGCTTACCTTCACGGCGGTTGCCTACACCCCTCTACCTCTGGGGTACATAAGCCTGGAACTCTATCCCGGCTATCAATTGGGGAGTGACAGCTCCCAAGAGGATGCCTTTGGGACGGATGCACAGTTTGTTAGGAATCTCTTGCAGGCTGATTATCAGTGACTGTGTCAGCTCTATAATGATGCATAACCACTGTCTTCAGTCTCTTTGTGATGATAGGCACTCCACTCTCCAATGAAATCCCAAATATTTAAACTTTACCTGAGGTTGCGCTGAAGAGGTTGCGCTGAAGAGAACAGAGTTTTCTGTGCTCAACATGCAAATGAATTCTGAAATGCACCGCAAGAGATCACAGAATAATGTCCATCTCATAAAAAGGAAACGCTGCGAGATTAAACGAATACTGTGAATTGTGAGAAACCGTAGTAACCCAAGACATCCCAGAGAGACCTCATTAGATGGCCCATGGCACACCGGACACCTCAATAGCAGCCAAGACGCTGGAAGAACGACACACGACTGCAGCAAATCGCAAAAACAGAGGCACTTGGTTCTGCTAGAACCACAGGAGATGTTAGAGAGGCGACCGACTCCACTACACCAACCCAAGATCTCACTTCCAAGCCTCACCCCTTTCTCGCGATGTCAGCGCCATGCCCAAGCTTGCCACGAAACACAGGATTCTCCTATTACCTGGGATAAAACCGCAGCGGCATGATTCAGGTTCTCAACAAAGGTGGCCTCCATCTCATCTTCCACATGTGCTCTATCCAGTCCAGCAGGAACTCGACCAGCCATGATGTGAATCCTACAGAGAGGAGGAGAGGTGGTGAGGAACGCACGGTGCAAAGAACAGATGTATCCTCTGGCCATATACAAGGGCCAGGGGAGCAGGCACAGAATCCCCAACATGTAACCCTCTACAAATAAATAAGAGTGCAGCCTTATTTAACCCAAACCTGCATTTAGTGTTTTCACTGCCTCCGAGTCTTCAGTAATTAAGTGTGTGTTGAATCCAGGTATGCCGGATAATCAGCAGAGAGAGGTGGCTGGCCATGTTTGCGGGGTTCCAAGTTATTGGATTCCATTCCCGTTTTGGGTTATGTTGAGTGTGAACTAGTGAGCGGTTAAGAGTGGACACCCTTTGTCAGTGATGGGGCCTGCTTGACTAGATCCCAAGATGCTTGTAGGTTAGAGAAAGGGGGGTCTGGTTGGTGTAGCCAGCACGGGAGTGTAGTTAAGACCCGGGGTCTTGGATTCCACCAAGTATAAGTGAATGAGACTAAGAGCACTGCATAAGGCCAGAACACCTGCACACCAAAAGGTGGCTCAAATTTAAATAGGAATTGTAGTTAATCCATCCTTAAAGTTTAAACTAAGCTTAAAAGATTAAAGAAACTCGACACCTGAGGTGACTATATAACATTGCTGATGAAAGTGTACAAACGCTCAAGTAGGTCAAAATAGGATCTCAGAATTGTGGGCTGCGATGGCTCAGGGTGCCCTGGAGTAAGATCTCAGATATGTGGGCTGCGATGGTTCAGGGTGCCCTGGAGTAAGATGTCAGATATGTGGGCTGCGATGGTTCAAGGTGCCCTGCAGTAAGATCTCAGATATGTGGGCTGCGATGGTTCAGGGTGCCCTGGAGAAAGATCTCAGATATGTGGGCTGCGAAGGTTCAGGGTGCCCTGGAGTAAGATCTCATATGTGGGCTGCGATGGTTCAGGGTGCCCTGGAGTAAGATGTCAGATATGTGGGCTGTGATGGTTCAGGGTGCCCTGGAGTAAGATCTCAGATATGTGGGCTGCGATGGTTCAGGGTGCCCTGGAGTAAGATCTCAGATATGTGGGCTGCGATGGTTCAGGGTGCCCTGGAGTAAGATGTCAGATATGTGGGCTGCGATGGTTCAGGGTGCCCTGGAGTAAGATGTCAGATATGTGGGCTGTGATGATTCAGGGTGCCCTGGAGAAAGATCTCAGATATGTGGGCTGTGATGGTTCAGGGTGCCCTGGAGTAAGATCTCAGATATGTGGGCTGCGATGGTTCAGGGTGCCCTGGAGTAAGATCTCAGATATGTGGGCTGCGATGGTTCAGGGTGCCCTGGAGTAAGATCTTAGATATGTGGGCTGCGATGGTTCAGGGTGCCCTGAAGTAAGATCTCAGATATGTGGGCTGCGATGGCTCAGGGTGCCCTGGAGTAAGATCTCAGATATGTGGGCTGCGATGGTTCAGGGTGCCCTGGAGTAAGATCTCAGATATGTGGGCTGCGATGGTTCAGGGTGCCCTGGAGTAAGATCTCAGATATGTGGGCTGCGATGGTTCAGGGTGCCCTGGAGTAAGATCTCAGATATGTGGGCTGCAATGGTTCAGGGTGCCCTGGAGTAAGATGTCAGATATGTGGGCTGTGATGGTTCAGGGTGCCCTGGAGTAAGATGTCAGATATGTGGGCTGTGATGATTCAGGGTGCCCTGGAGAAAGATCTCAGATATGTGGGCTGTGATGGTTCAGGGTGCACTGGAGTAAGATCTCAGATATGTGGGCTGTGTTATGTGGGCTGTGATGGTTCAGGGTGCCCTGGAGTAAGATCTCAGATATGTGGGCTGCGATGGTTCAGGGTGCCCTGGAGTAAGATGTCAGATATCTGGGCTGTGATGGTTCAGGGTGCCCTGGAGTAAGATGTCAGATATGTGGGCTGTGATGGTTCAGGGAGCCCTGGAGAAAGATCTCAGATATGTGGGCTGTGATGGTTCAGGGTGCCCTGGAGTAAGATCTCAGATATGTGGGCTGTGATATGTGGGCTGTGATGGTTCAGGGTGCCCTGGAGTAAGATCTCAGATATGTGGGCTGTGATGGTTCAGGGTGCCCTGGAGTAAGATGTCAGATATGTGGGCTGTGATGGTTCAGGGTGCCCTGGAGTAAGATGTCAGATATGTGGGCTGTGATGGTTCAGGGTGCCCTGGAGTAAGATCTCAGATATGTGGGCTGCGATGGTTCAGGGTGCCCTGGAGCAAGATCTCAGATATGTGGGCTGCGATGGTTCAGGGTGCCCTGGAGCAAGATCTCAGATATGTGGGCTGCGATGGTTCAGGGTGCCCTGAAGTAAGATCTCAGATATGTGGGCTGCGATGGTTCAGGGTGCCCTGGAGTAAGATCTCAGATATGTGGGCTGCGATGGTTCAGGGTGCCCTGGAGTAAGATGTCAGATATGTGGGCTGCGATGGTTCAGGGTGCCCTGGAGTAAGATGTCAGATGTGTGGGCTGCGATGGTTCAGGGTGCCCTGGAGTAAGATGTCAGATATGTGGGCTGCGATGGTTCAGGGTGCCCTGGAGTAAGATCTCAGATATGTGGGCTGCGATGGTTCAGGGTGCCCTGGAGTAAGATGTCAGATATGTGGGCTGCGATGGTCCAGGGTCAGGGTGCCCTGGAGTAAGATGTCAGATATGTGGGCTGCGATGGTTCAGGGTGCCCTGGAGTAAGTTCTAAGATCTCAGATATGTGGGCTGCGATGGTTCATGGTGCCCTGGAGTAAGTTCTCAGATATGTGGGCTGTGATCGCTCAGGACGCCGGTGGCCAGGGATGGCTGATGGTACTCTGGTCATTACGATTACACAGCAGAGGCGTGTGATGGCTAAGGAGGTCCTTGATATTAAGATCTTCGATCTGCAGCGTGTAATGGTACAAGGCGCTCTAGAGGTAGATCTGTGAGGACTACCAGAACCCTGGATGCACGACTCTTGTCTGCAATGGCTCATGGTGCCCAAGACATAGTTATGTGGGCTGTACTGACTCAGCATGCACTGGACATATGACCATTGTCTCTGATGGCCCATGACGCCCTGGACATAGGTCTGTGGGAGTCGATGGCTCATGATGCCCTGGACATAGGTCTGTGGGAGTCGATGGCTCGTGATGACCTGGACATAGGTCTGTGGGAGTCGATGGCTCGTGATGCCCTTGACATAGGTCGGTGGGAGTCGATGGCTCGTGATGCCCTGGACATGGGTCTGTGGGAGTCGATGGCTCATGATGCCCTGGACATAGGTCTGTGGGAGTCGATGGCTCTTGATGCCCTGGACATAGGTCTGTGGGAGTAGATGACTCGTGATGCCCTGGACATGGGTCTGTGGGAGTCGATGGCTCATGATGCCCTGGACATAGGTCTGTGGGAGTAGATGACTCGTGATGCCCTGGACATGGGTCTGTGGGAGTCGATGGCTCATGATGCCCTGGACATAGGTCTGTGGGAGTCGATGGCTCATGATGCCCTGGACATAGGTCTGTGGGAGTCGATGACTCATGATGCCCTGGACATAGGTCTGTGGGAGTCGATGGCTCATGATGCCCTGGACATGGGTCTGTGGGAGTCGATGGCTCATGATGCCCTGGACATAGGTCTGTGGGAGTCGATGACTCATGATGCCCTGGACATAGGTCTGAGGGAGTCGATGGCTCATGATGCCCTGGACATAGGTCTGAGGGAGTCGATGGCTCATGATGCCCTTGACATAGGTCTGTGGGAGTCGATGGCTCATGATGCCCTGGACATAGGTCTGAGGGAGTCGATGGCTCATGATGCCCTGGACATGGGTCTGTGGGAGTCGATGGCTCATGATGCCCTGGACATAGGTCTGAGGGAGTCGATGGCTCATGATGCCCTGGACATGGGTCTGTGGGAGTCGATGGCTCATGATGCCCTGGACATAGGTCTGAGGGAGTCGATGGCTCATGATGCCCTGGACATGGGTCTGTGGGAGTCGATGACTCATGATGCCCTGGACATGGGTCTGTGGGAGTCGATGACTCATGATGCCCTGGACATGGGTCTGTGGGAGTCGATGGCTCATGATGCCCTGGACATGGGTCTGTGGGAGTCGAGACCTCATGATGCCCTGGACATGGGTCTGTGGGAGTCGATGACTCATGATGCCCTGGACATGGGTCTGTGGGAGTCGATGGCTCATGATGCCCTGGACATGGGTCTGTGGGAGTCGATGGCTCATGATGCTCTGGCCATAGGTCTGAGGGAGTCGATGGCTCATGATGCTCTGGCCATAGGTCTGAGGGAGTCGATGGCTCATGATGCTCTGGCCATAGGTCTGAGGGAGTCGATGGCTCATGATGCTCTGGCCATAGGTCTGAGGGAGTCGATGGCTCATGATGCTCTGGCCATAGGTCTGAGGGAGTCGATTACTCATGATGCCCTGGACATAGGTCTGTGGGAGTCGATGGCTCATGATGCTCTGGCCATAGGTCTGAGGGAGTCGATGGCTCATGATGCCCTGGACATGGGTCTGTGGGAGTCGATGACTCATGATGCCCTGGACATGGGTCTGTGGGAGTTGACGGCTCATGATGACCTGGACATGGGTCTGTGGGAGTCGATGGCTCATGATGCCCTGGACATGGGCCTGTGGGAGTCGATGGCTCATGATGCTCTGGCCATAGGTCTGAGGGAGTCGATGGCTCATGATGCTCTGGCCATAGGTCTGAGGGAGTCGATTACTCATGATGCCCTGGACATAGGTCTGTGGGAGTCGATGGCTCATGATGCCCTGGACATAGGTCTGAGGGAGTCGATGGCTCATGATGCCCTTGACATAGGTATGAGGGAGTCGATGACTCGTGATGACCTGGACATAGGTCTGTGGGAGTCGATGGCTCATGATGCCCTGGACATGGGTCTGTGGGAGTCGATGGCTCATGATGCCTGGACATGGGTCTGTGGGAGTCCATGGCTCGTGATGCCCTGGACATGGGTCTGTGGGAGTCGATGGCTCATGATGCCCTGGACATAGGTCTGTGGGAGTCGATGACTCGTGATGCCCTGGACATGGGTCTGTGGGAGTCGATGGCTCATGATGCCCTGGACATGGGTCTGTGGGAGTCGATGGCTCATGATGCCCTGGACATGGGTCTGTGGGAGTCGTTGGCTCATGATGCCCTGGACATGGGTCTGTGGGAGTCGATGGCTCATGATGCCCTGGACATGGGTCTGTGGGAGTCGATGGCTCATGATGCCCTGGACATGGGTCTGTGGGAGTCGATGGCTCATGATGCCCTGGACATGGGTCTGTGGGAGTCGATGGCTCATGATGCCCTGGACATAGGTCTGTGGGAGTCGATGACTCATGATGCCCTGGACATAGGTCTGTGGGAGTCGATGGCTCATGATGCCCTTGACATAGGTCTGTGGGAGTCGATGGCTCATGATGCCCTGGACATAGGTCTGAGGGAGTCGATGGCTCATGATGCCCTGGACATGGGTCTGTGGGAGTCGATGGCTCATGATGCCCTGGACATAGGTCTGAGGGAGTTGATGGCTCATGATGCCCTGGACATGGGTCTGTGGGAGTCGATGACTCATGATGCCCTGGACATGGGTCTGTGGGAGTCGATGGCTCATGATGCCCTGGACATGGGTCTGTGGGAGTCGAGACCTCATGATGCCCTGGACATGGGTCTGTGGGAGTCGATGACTCATGATGCCCTGGACATGGGTCTGTGGGAGTCGATGGCTCATGATGCCCTGGACATGGGTCTGTGGGAGTCGATGGCTCATGATGCTCTGGCCATAGGTCTGAGGGAGTCGATGGCTCATGATGCCCTGGCCATAGGTCTGAGGGAGTCGATGGCTCATGATGCTCTGGCCATAGGTCTGAGGCAGTCGATTACTCATGATGCCCTGGACATAGGTCTGTGGGAGTCGATGGCTCATGATGCTCTGGCCATAGGTCTGAGGGAGTCGATGGCTCATGATGCCCTGGACATGGGTCTGTGGGAGTCGATGACTCATGATGCCCTGGACATGGGTCTGTGGGAGTTGACGGCTCATGATGACCTGGACATGGGTCTGTGGGAGTTGATGGCTCATGATGCCCTGGACATGGGTCTGTGGGAGTCGATGGCTCATGATGCTCTGGCCATAGGTCTGAGGGAGTCGATGGCTCATGATGCTCTGGCCATAGGTCTGAGGGAGTCGATTACTCATGATGCCCTGGACATAGGTCTGTGGGAGTTGATGGCTCATGATGCTCTGGCCATAGGTCTGAGGGAGTCGATGGCTCATGATGCCCTTGACATAGGTATGAGGGAGTCGATGACTCGTGATGCCCTGGACATAGGTCTGTGGGAGTCGATGGCTCGTGATGACCTGGACATAGGTCTGTGGGAGTCGATGGCTCATGATGCCCTTGACATAGGTCTGTGGGAGTCGATGACTCATGATGCCCTGGACCTAGGTCTGTGGGAGTCGATGACTCATGATGCCTGGACATGGGTCTGTGGGAGTCGATGGCTCATGATGCCCTTGACATAGGTCTGTGGGAGTCGATAACTCATGATGCCCTGGACATGGGTCTGTGGGAGTCGATGGCTCATGATGCTCTGGCCATAGGTCTGAGGGAGTCGATGGCTCATGATGCCCTTGACATAGGTCTGTGGGAGTCGATGACTCATGATGCCCTGGACCTAGGTCTGAGGGAGTCGATGGCTCATGATGCCTGGACATGGGTCTGTGGGAGTCAATGGCTCATGATGCTCTGGCCATAGGTCTGAGGGAGTCGATGGCTCATGATGCCTGGACATGGGTCTGTGGGAGCCGATGGCTCATGATGCTCTGGCCATAGGTCTGAGGGAGTCGATGGCTCATGATGCCCTGGACATGGGTCTGTGGGAGTCGATGACTCATGATGCCCTGGACCTAGGTCTGAGGGAGTCGATGGCTCATGATGCCTGGACATGGGTCTGTGGGAGTCGATGGCTCATGATGCTCTGGCCATAGGTCTGAGGGAGTAGATGGCTCATGATGCCTGGACATGGGTCTGTGGGAGTCGATGACTCATGATGCCCTGGACATAGGTCTGAGGGAGTTGATGGCTCATGATGCCTGGACATGGGTCTGTGGGAGTCGATGGCTCATGATGCTCTGGCCATAGGTCTGAGGGAGTCGATGGCTCATGATGCCCTTGACATAGGTCTGTGGGAGTCGATGTCTCATGGTGCCCTGGACCTAGGTCTGTGGGAGTCGATGACTCATGATGCCTGGACATGGGTCTGTGGGAGTCGATGGCTCATGATGCCCTTGACATAGGTCTGTGGGAGTCGATGGCTCATGATGCTCTGGCCATAGGTCTGAGGGAGTCGATGGCTCATGATGCCCTGGACATGGGTCTGTGGGAGTCGATGGCTCATGATGCCTGGACATGGGTCTGTGGGAGTCGATGGCTCATGATGCCCTGGACCTAGGTCTGAGGGTGTCGATGGCTCATGATGCCCTGGACCTAGGTCTGAGGGAGTCGATGGCTCATGATGCCCTGGACCTAGGTCTGAGGGAGTCGATGGCTCATGATTCCTGGACATGTGTCTGTGGGAGTCGATGGCTTATGATGCTCTGGCCATAGGTCTGAGGCAGTCGATGGCTCATGATGCCCCAGGTATAGACCTGTGGGCTGTGCTTAATCTGTAGCCCTGGACCTAGGTGTATGGGCTGTGCTTGTTGGGCGAGCCCTTAACATTGCTCTGTTGTCAGTGATGGATCATGATGCCACAGACATGGGTACGTTGGCTGCGATAACTCAGGATCCACTGGGAATTAATCTCTTAAATCTTATGGACTGCGATAGCTTATGATGCCCAGGAAATATATCTGCGGGCTGTGATGGCCCAGAGTGTCCTCTGTGGGCTGTGATGGGCAATGATGCCCTGGAAATAGACATGCGAGTTCTTTGGGAACCGTGTATTAATATATGAAATGTGTCGGCTATGATGGCACGGGATGACACGGACGCTAGGCTGTGGGAGGTGGTGGCTCAGGATGACCTGGATGCTAGGCTGTGGGAAATGGTGGCTCAAGATAACCAGGATGCCTGGCAGTGGAAGGTGGTGGCTCAGGATGACTCTAGGCAGTGGAAGGTGGTGGCTCAGGAGGACTCTAGGCAGTGGGAGATGGTGGCTCAGGATGACCTGGATGCTAGGCAGTGGAAGGTGGTGGCTCAGGATGACTCTAAGCAGTGGGAGATGGTGGCTCAGGATGACCAGGATGCTAGGCAGTGGAAGGTGGTGGCTCAGGAGGACTCTAGGCATTGGGAGATGATGGCTCAGGATAACCAGGATGCTAGGCAGTGGAAGGTGGTGCTCAGGATGACCTAGACGCTAGGCAGTGGAAGGTGGTGGCTCAGGATGACTCTAGGCAGTGGGCGATGGTGGCTCAGGATGACTCTAGGCAGTGGAAGGTGGTGGCTCAGGATGACTCTAGGCAGTGGGAGATGGTGGCTCAGGATGACTCTAGGCAGTGGAAGGTGGTGGCTCAGGATGACCAGGATGCTAGGCAGTGGAAGGTGGTGGCTCAGGATGACTCTAGGCAGTGGAAGGTGGTGGCTCAGGATGACTCTAGGCAGCGGGAGATGGTGGCTCAGGATGACTCTAGGCAGTGGGAGATGGTGGCTCAGGATGAAAACCTGTCAGGATTCAGGACAACAAGGCCTGGAGTTGGGCAATCCTGTTAAAAAGAAGTGGAGGAGTGGAGAGAAGGATGAAGACCAGGAGGAGAATTCGGTGCAGGAGTTAAGGCAAGGGCTAGAGGATTGGGAGGAGCTAGGCTAGGTCTGGCCAGCGAAGGCGTGAGGTGCAAGCTGATGAAACGGAGGTGAGGTGTAAAATAGCCCGAGGAGGGAGTTAGCGAATGAGCCGCCCTCCCGTCCTTCCTCTGTCTGGTCCACATCCAGGACTTACCACGAAAGCTTCAACACTTTTTAACATTTAGAAATTTAAATTGGCGTGAAACGAGAAGGTGGTTTACTTTTTGCAGGTGTGCTCTACATCAACTCCTATTGGCCGGCAGTGGACAGGCGGGTGAGGAGACCGACTATTGCGGGTGTCACACATCAAAAGCGGGGGAGTTGACTGATATGAGCTTCCAAAGTAACTGATCCCCTGCACCTCCAGGAGATAGTGCCTCGAGGCGCAGAACCCAGAGATATTGGAGGAGGACGAAAGAACAGGACAAGAAAGTAGTACCAATGGAAGAGACGTCCCCATCAGAGCGAGTAGTGATGAGGACTATCCACGAGGTAGGTCCCGCCCCCCACGCCCCTACCATGAGGCGGTGCTTAACCAGACTCTGCACGTACTAGGAGTATCTGTACACCTGAAGCAGCCCCCTGTACTATGAGGCGTGGCTTCTTTCTGAATGTGATGAACTGCCTCTAATTTTTGAATACCATGTGTACCTGTATTCCTGCAGTCGCCCCCTCTCTCCCTGACCCCCCGCCATAAGGTGCGGCATGCCAAATTTTGCTTTCACAGGGTCTGTATGTGTGGTCTTGCACTTTGTAGAAGGGCTCTCCGCACCTACTGTAGCTAGCGCCTAGATGCCGGAGGGCTTTGTGCGCTGCTATAAATGCAAAAATAATATAAAGTCCCAGGGAAACCAAAGACTTGGCTGAGCGACTCGAACTGCTGTGCCGGGAACGGGTCCCAGCCACATGGCAATGTCGCCGTTTATTATTTTCACTACACACTGGTCACGTTCCCCAACACACCGCGGGGAACTTAAGGTGTCTGTGTTTGTCTGCTCCTCGATCCTTGTCACGATGTGGGCTGGGAGGATAGCTCAGGGGCAACAAGACGCAGTGCACCGCAGGTTCGATCCCCGGGTCATGCTTAGAAACCTCTGGGAATTACGGTGATATAAATAACCAATAACAATTACAATACACTAGGAAGTGAATAGAAGCAGGAGGTGGTTAGGGTGCATACAGAGGGGCCAGTGGAAGGTTGGGGTGCAGAGTAAGCTATGATACCCCTGCAGGAGTCCTAAGCGAGGCCTAGTCTTGAGTATTTTGCATAGTCCGGGAGGCCTGGCCTCGAGTTGATCTGGCCAGATTATGAATGAAGGCTGCTTATGGCACATTTGGTAAGATTGCTCAGCAAGTTAAGAGCTTATCGGGTATCTGTGTACAGCCTGGGTAGAGAAAAGGTACATGGAAAGTTTTGTGCTTTTAGCACCTCTCAAAGGCTCAAAGCTAGGCACGGAGGAGGACGTCTGATGGCGAGTATTTGAGTCTTGTTAAAATGAGATCATTGCAACTATGAGGAGAGAGCCGATATGAGGTAACTATTTAAATATAGAGGGATGAGGACAGATGTGTGGGAGAGGTTTAAATTCCTCAGGGTGTGCTATAGTAGATGAAATCACCATTATTAGAATTATAATTGGTTTTTTATTACCCGCTTAATACCGATGAGGTTTCTAAACGCGGACCCGGGTTTCGAACCTGTGTTGCTCTGCGTCGTCGCTTCCAAGGCGCGCGTTGCCACGGAGGTAAATACTACGCATATTAGGTGACGGGAACCAGAATCGGAGCAACAGCATGGAATGCAGCTTGCGAACAGAACATGGAGACAGTTGCTGTTTATAATAATGTTTAATGTTAAGTTAAAATGCATTGCGATCATATTTGTGCACGGCACTTGAATGTCATGTAACTGATATCACTGAAAAATGCCAATAAACAAATTTAAAAATAAATGGAATGCAGCTTGCAACAGGGAACGCATGCATCGCTGGGTGCACCGTCTGCCTCACGCCACACGCTGGACGGTACAGAGGGCGCGCTCCTGTGGCCCACCTCACCACTGTATGTGTGCTGTGCGACAATGGAGGGCTTTAGGACCACTGGCAGCTGGGGTAGGAATGCACAGGGGACCTGCACTCCAGTGCCACTGGAGGCCTCCCTGCAGAGGTGCCAGGGAGGCAGCGGGGTCATCCGAGCGCATGGCCGCTGCACTCCTGTGGCACACTGTACATCTCTGGCAATGCGGGCTGCCTCCCCCAGTGCCTCTGCCTGGCACCCAGAAGGCAGCTTGCACAACCAAAGCAGTTCCTAAATGGAATCCATAACAGTTGGCGTTGCCAATGCTGGTTTGATCTATTGCCCTTTCTGTTCTTACAAAGTTGTCGGAATGCGGAACCTGGGGCTTCGTTCTGGCAGCTTCGTGCTCTGGGCTTGTGGTCTCCGATCTCTTTTTGAGGTGGGTAGAGCCAGGGCAGCAGATGTTTATATTGCAAGGCTGGATGTTGGCAGAGCCGAGGGAAACGCGGTGTGCAGGACCGAGTGGCCTGCGATGGTGGAGTGAGGGTTCCATGTTATGTTAGATACTGAGAGATCCTGGGGGAATCCCTGCACTCAGGAGCTCAGCAATCGTCCTAGTAAGGCATCACAATTGACAGTGTAATGTTGCCTGCGGTTACTCCTCCTCTGTGCCAGCCTGGGTCTACTAGCCAGTGCATGTCTGCTATCCTCTCTTATTCCCTAGTAAACACGAGACTGCATATGGGCAAACTCCTAAAGAAGTTGGCTGTCACTCAGCTGACCCTCCACAATGAATCTGTTGGTTGTCGCCATGACCATCAGTCTGGCTTCAGAGTATCCAGAGGCACGGAAACTGCTCCCCTGAACACCTGTGAAGACCTGCTCTCAAATCTTGACACTAACACCCCCTGTGTCCTTATTCTCCTTGACCTCTCCTCTACTTTCACACGGTTAATCACAACATCCTGATCGCACGTCTTCGTGACACTCTGGGAATCACAGGTCAGGCTCTGGAGTGGTTAACCTCCTTTCTTTCCGACTGCCCATCCCAGGTGGAACTCGGAGCCTTCCTCTCGACTATAGCTCTCTCAACTTGTGGCGTCTCCCAGGGATCTAACCCATCTGCCTGGTTCTTCAACGTCTATATGACTGACTTGGCATGTGTGATTGCCACTTTCACCTTTATCTTCCAGTGTTACGCGGATGACACGCAACTATCCTTCAGGCTACCCTCAGCTGCCTCCTCCTCACTCATATCTGACTGACTGTCCGCTATTCAGTCATGGTGTGCTGCAAACGACCTCTGCCTCAATGCCAGTAAGATCGAGATTGTTTGCATTGGGACCTCTGCTCCCGTTTTCCCACTTTCACTCTGGCCGTCCTCCCGTGCCCCTGCGCACCCACCAGCGAGGCAAGAAACCGTGGGGTCATTTTTGACTCCACTCTCTCCTTCTCCTCTCACACTTCAGACATCTCTGAAAAGTCTAACTATCAGCTACACCTCCTCAGAGGGACTCTACCTTTTCTCACTTTCCCCCAGAGGCTCACTGGCCCTGGTTCTCTCTAGGCTGGACTATTGCAACAGCCTCTTCCTCAACCTATAAATAAACGATCATATCAAACGATCATAACCTCCCTTCTTCTGTCCTGCGCCCCCTGCAACTCATCCAGAACAGAAACGCAGGACTTATCCTTGGCCTCAAGCCCAGACACTGCATCTCTCTGGCACTGGAATCCCTTCACTGGCCCCCGTGGCTGCAAGGATCAAGTTCAAGACCCTCTGTATTGTTCACAAACCTTTCTGGGGCCTGGACCTATCTACCTGCAACGCTGCCTTCCTAAATACTGTCCCTCACGAGCCCTCCACTCATCTACCTCCAACCTTCTGCGAATGAGCCGGTTCTCCAAGCAGAGATTTGGAGGGAGATACCCATCCTCAGCAGGGGCCTCCCTCTGGAATAGCCTACCCGCCACCCTCTGTCTTGAACCTGATCTTCTTAAGTTCTGGAAACTCCTGAAGACCTTTCTCTTCTCCTCTTCCTTCTCTCTCCCTCTGCACTGCTAACCTAGCTCTCTACTCTTTCCCTCTCTCCCTCCTCTTTCCTTACAGCTTGCTGACTGGCCGCCTGGTGCACCTCAGAGTCGCAAAGGTCGCTGGCACCGCCGCCAGTCCTCTTTCGCACTTGCCTCAGGTCCTGCGCCCGACCCACACTCAGTGGACTTGTGAAACAACCCATGAGTAGCTTTCTCTGCACTTACACCAGTCTCCACCGACCGGGTACACTTGGACCTCCCCCTCCCTGTGACCGTCTCTGCATTTGCACCATCCGTACGCACCACATCTGAAGATCGTCCGTCTGTTCTCCCCTGTCTTCACCCCTTAATTGCGCTGGTAAAACTGCAGAATCGACATCAGGCCTATTTGCTGCGTCTCAAACTGTTAAATGTATTCTACGCACTTACTCTGCATGTGCAGACTATTATCATATCAGAACTGCAAGGGATCTAAGCGATTGTTTTTTCCCCCCATGTTCCCACCCTCCTTGAGCGCTTTGAAACACTTGCCCGTGTATAGGCGCTCTATAAATAAACAATACAAGATCCTCCTTAAAACCAACCCCCGCTTTACCTTCACCTAGGCACACCATGGGCCCCCTACATTGCTCCTCTCTCCTCCTTCCTAGCCTGGAATCCTTCTCCCCTCCACACAATGATACACTACTTGCCTGACCTACACCAAGCTCATGCAGCTCTCTTGAATCCTTCAAGGGTCGCTCAGTCTTCTCCCCAACTGCTTCTGTTGTCCCACTGAACTCACGCTGAGACAACTGGTAGGCAGAATCCTGTGCAGTTCCCTTGGGGAACACTGCAAAAAGATTAAGACTACAGGAGTACGCAGTAAACCCAATTGGTAGCAGTCTGTACCACCCAGATTTACCTGGTAGCTGTGGCTGAGCAGTTAGACCTCTGTCAAGAAGAGTAGGGCAGTATATAGAGTATACACAATAGGGCTAAAAACACAGTAGAGCAAACAAACACTGACCAGAGCTTTGTATCAAAAGTATATAATTATTTATTTAAAACACACTTTAGGCAATACACTAGCACTCTAAATCAACAGCAAGTTAAAACACAGTCAGGTAAAGTATAGACACCTCCCTTGATAACTATTAGACAAGTCAGAGTTAAAACACCACTATTTGTTGAAACAGATGTGAGCGTGTAACCTAGATGGCACTACAATAGTTAAGTTAAAGGGAGAGAAAAAGGCAGGGCATAAAAATAAAACAGTTCCCAACACTTTTAGAAGTTCAAAGCAAGGGAGTAAAGGCAGTATACACTGTAGAGCCAAAGTTCATAGGCCAGGCCCACTTTAAATGGAGCAAAGCGAAATGTGCCCAAGATCACTCAGTTTAAAATGCACTAAAAGTCTTTGCAGAATATTCAAAAGAGGTTGAGGTGATTCAAGAAGTAAAGTTAGAAGGTCTGTGGCCAACCCAGTTGGAAAGCCAAGGATTTAAGGGTCACCTTTAGCAATCCGTGGAAAGGGAAGCCAGGCAGAACACAGTACCTTAAAGAGAGAGGAAGCTCCAGCGGTGGCAGTTGTTCCTGGCAGTGGTTGCAGTTCATTGTTTCGACCAGGGGAAGCTAGGATCTCGTCGAGGAGGAAACTGAGTCGATGCACTGCACAGGGATGAAACCAGCCGCGGAGTTAGTCAGTTAAAAGGTGCGTTCCTTTTATTCGCGGTCAAAGTGGTGAAGCTTGGCTATCCGGCCGCCGGGGTGCTTGGCATGGGCGATTCGACCAAGAGACGTCTTTGGAAGGTGAAAGGGGCGAACTGGTTGATCCCACCAGCTCAAAGGAAGAAGACTCGTCCAGCAGAAGATCTTCTCTTGTCGTTGGGAAAGTGGCGAGTTTGTTGCAGCAGGGCTTCACCGGTGGTGTCGTCGTTGCAGATGACTTCCCTCTTTGGATTCTTAGGTCCTGTGGCGACTTCTGAAGTTCCAGTCCCAAAAGCCCTGCTTTTATGCAGAAAAACACCCATTCAGCAGCCTAGCTGTCACTCAAATATGCTAAGTGGTGAGCTGGGCGGCTCACCACTGGGCCAATCAGAATAGAGTGCGACTTGGGTTGCTAAGGCAACGCAGTCCAGGGTGCCAATTCCCCCACCCACACATCCTGTGGAACCCAGACAGAGTGGCACCAGTTGGAGGGCTTCTGTGGAGAAGCCCGCCAAAATAGTGGAACAAAGGACTCGACCTTGGTTAGAGTTACAGAGACGGACACGAACGCCATTTTAGAAAAGAGTTCTGGCAAAAAGACCCAACTGTTGATTTAATATTAAATAAATAAACCGGCGGTATCTTTAACATTGCACCAAAAAGTGGTGCGTTTAAAATCAATGGGAAAATCCCATAGGAAATATTCTGGTGGAATATTTTGCGTGGTAACCGCTGCCACCAGCCAGAAACACGACAAGGGGGGACTGGATAGTGCCCCCTTGGAAACAGACCCAGGGCCAATCGAATTAATCCCTTCCAGTACTTCCACAATATGATGGTTTGTACTGTTCTGTTCACAATTTTGGACTAGTAAAGTCAATGGTGGCTTTACATGCCCTGGGAGACAGTAGTCAGTCCCAGGGTATGGAGTCTATGTTTGGGGATCACTATGACACCCCTGTGTTACTGCACTGATGGTGCTGTGTAACACACATGAAAAATAGATGATACCCTATGGAGTAAAAGACCCCATAGCCCATTAGCACACAAAGAGTCAAAGACATACCTCAAATCATGCCTAAGAGTGGGAGGAGAAAAAAACAAACCCCAAAAATCCAGCAAAGCTGCTGGGGGACTCACTAGGTTTGGGAAATTAGCCTTATAAGAGAATTCTCCCTAACAGCTCCTCTCTCCTCCTTCCTAGCCTGGAATCCTTCTCCCCTCCACACAATGATACACTGCTTGCCTGACCTACACCAAGCTCATGCAGCTCTCTCTTGAATCCATCAAGGGGCGCTCAGTCTTCTCCCCAACTGCTCCTGTTGTCCCACTGAACTCCCGCTAACACAATAGCAATGACCAAATTCTTTGTAATCAAATCTCATTTCTTGCTGACCACTGTTAGGGAGAATTCTCAAAATGTGCTAATTTCCCTTACCTTTTGAGACCCCCCAGCAACATTGCTGTATTTCTAGGATTTAATTTTTTTAGCTGGGAAGAGTGGGAGGCTTTTTTCCCACTCTTCCATGCATTTTTGATGTGTGTTTTACTTTAGTGTTCTTTGGTTATTGAGTTTTTAAACAACTCCATAGGCATCATCATTATGTGTCACACAGCACCTTTAGTGCAGTGGCACAGGGTTGTCTTTCAGACTCCCCAAGGTTTAAATACCTTCTCTGGGACTGACTACTGTCTCCCAGAGCATGAAATGTTAAATTGACTTTATTAGTCTTTTTAAATTTACAAACCCAGCACACACTATCTTCTTATAAAGTGCTGGAGGGGTTGCCTAGCATCCCCTGAGTCTGAACACTCATGTAACAGTCAGATGTTACCCTTTCCTACTTGAAATGGCTGGTGGCAGTGGATTTAAACAAACTACCATGATTTTTCCTGAAAAATCGGGGCAGCCATTTTTTCCAATATGGTGCCCAAGACCCATCTGTAAAAACAGACTCCGGTCCACTTTTTTCGCTGTTTCTTTTAGGAAAGGTCGTAGTGTCCAACTCTGCGCGCCAAACCAGGTTTGGTCCCTTTGTATGTTGGCCTTTGGTGGGCTTCAGTGCTGAAGCCCTCCTCTGGCGCCTGAGTGTCTGGGGTGGACAGGATGTGAGGGAGGTGCCGAAAACTCTCTGCGCTTTGTCTTCTAGGAGACCTGAATGTACTCTGGTGTGATTGGCTGGCTGGCTGTCCGGCAAGGACTGCCACCCTGCTGTGTGAGTGACAGACAGGCTAAAATGAATGGGAGAAAAAACTGTTTAAAAGCAGGCTTCTGGGACTTGACAAGCAGAGTCGACCACTGGAACGAAAGAACCGAAGACGAACTGCTGCAACTCCTGCTCCACCGGTGAAGCCCTGCTGCAGGTCCGAATTGCCTGAAACTCCATTGACAGAGAAGCCCTTCAAGGTTAACTTCTTCCCTTGAGTTTGGTGGGAACAACCAACTCGTAAGCAGCCTGGGCACAGTCCCCATACTGGTTGAATTTTCTCCAGAGTGCTGTGTAAGACCGAATAGCCAGTGGGAAGGATACCAGTTTGTGGTCTTTCAGGCACTCACACCTTAAACCGATGTTTTTCCAAGCTTGTGGCCTCTTCCCTGGGCAGTGTAGGAATCTCCCAACGTCCTCCTTGTCCCCACGACTGAAGCTCAGGAACAGCGAGATCTGCAGGAACAACTCCCTCAGCTACAGCTCTTCTTCACTTTAAAATGTTCTGTGCAAATGCGGTCAGGAAATCTTTTTGGCCGCAGTGAAAGTTTGTGAAACTTTCCCGACTTTGAAGGTTTGTCCTTTCCTAAACCGACATCTAACTTTTCGTCTGACCAAATTCTTCTAAGATCCGTGGCAAGGACTTAACCGTTTACTACCAGAACTGTGCTATCCTGTAACAGATTCTGAACCATTGACGTTTGCCCAGGCCTATTGAATTGAATTGCTGGCTGTAGTGAGCTGAAACCCTTTTCCCTGCCTATGAAAGTATTTGTGCCTTGATTTCTTTTAACCTTGTCTTTTTACCCCTTTTAAAAGTAACTGAGGTGCCATTTTGCTCCCACTTCAGGGGAGCTGAACTTGTTCAGTAACTTATTGGTTGTGTATTTGTAGTATTAGTATGAGCTGCTCTTGCTAGTGTAATGTTTTCCAAATGACTGTAAATAAATGTATATTCTTTTACCAAGAAACCTTGATTAAGTGTTTGTTTGAATCACTTTGATTGCTGGTCCTTTGTGTAACCTCTTGTACTGCTCACTTTACTCTTGAGATAAATCTGGCTGCTCAGCCAGTGCTACCACAATACTGTGTAGTACAGGCTTGTACCAAAGGTGAAATTGTACTGACACTTGTAGTCGTAATTGCATGTAGTGGTCCCAAAGGGTACTGCATTTGATTCTGCCTAACAACCACTTTGACTGCCACCACCCTGTTGAAGACGGCCACTGAACCGTGGACCCCTCCCACATGACACTACCTCTTTTTCAGTCCTTCACACTGACGCTGCTACCCTCTCTCACTACCCGGCCAATCAGAAAAGGGCAGTCATGCTGGACTCTTGATCAGCAAAGCAAACACAGCAACCCCCCAGGACTTTCTCCTTTTTGCTTACATGGTTTGCTCAACTTCTTGCCAACACTCCTCTACCGGCCCCTGAGTTCTACAATCTTTTTTTCACAGGATATTGACCCCCACCCTCATTCGGCTCTCTTCCCCTCTTCGGCTCTCTTCCCAATACAGTCCCAGTTGTACTTTTGTGGATGCCAGTCTGGATCAGTTTCCTAGTCCTCTCCTCATTCAATTCCTATGCCCCCTATGTTGACCCACGACTACTTATTTTTGACGTTGCGCTACCCCCCTTACCTGCCCTTCTAAAACACTGAAGAAAGATTCAAACTAGAGTCTCTGGTCTTCTACCTATACCAAGCCAGGACTTGCCTTCAAGAGCACTGGCCATGTCTTGCAGATTCCATGACATCTGCATTTCTGGAGCACAAGTCATCACCAGTGGCCTTCTTTGAGCAACCTGAGCCTGCTCGCTCCGTTATTCCACGCAGGTCCTCCCCCATGGATCTCATCCAAGAGTGGAGGACAGCCATACACCTCAACCTGCCCAAATAGTGCAAAACACCCTCTCGTTCTCTCCTTGCTTCTGTGACGCATCGTGGGACCATGTCACTTCTCCCCATGGGGAGCCCTTCCCTGTGAGGCTATGGAGGTAAGGCTGCTACCCGAAATTCTCCTAGGGATGGTAAAAAGCGGGACCACCTCACAGGGAGACACTTCCCTCATGGGGGATGGTCATTCTGGTTCCAATGTGGAACTCCTTAACCCCCTTACCTTTGACTGACCGAAATCCCAAAGGTCTGTAAGAAAGGCCTCTGACAGTACCACTGTATGTTATTGTGACACTCCTTTTCTTCCTATGAAACCTAGTTCATCGTCATATGGAAATATTATGAAGATTACAAGTGTGATACAAACTACTCTTTCATGTGATATCCAAAGTAGTGAGAAGAGGTGGCCCTTAGGAGGCCTGAAAAATGCATCATCGATACAGACGTGAGACTTTGTCATTGCGCTGGGGACGATCCAGTTATCGACCATAACAGACAAAGGATTGTTTAAAAGGGAACCATGGAAACCAGTGTGAAGACACACCTGCCAGGGAGGTTCAAACTCAGCAACCAAGACGCTCGATGGAGAAGCAAGTCCTCGGTCGGGAGGATGTGGATGGAAGGTCAGAGGAAGCCTCGGGAGCTAGAAGAAGGCAGACCGGAAGGTCCCTTAATGCCGATACTAGTGAACCGGAGGCCTTTGCAGAAGCGAAACGGAGTAGAGAGAAGCAAGGAAAGAGTGATGACGAATGCAAAAAAGCAGCCCCAACGTGCCAGGAAGAAATGGTGACGTGGTCCCAGGAAGAAAGAGGAAACAGGAACCACAGTAGACCCAGTAACAGCTTGGGGGAGAGTAACAAATGCACTGGGAGTGATCTCCTTAATCCCAGTATCTCTTGCAAAGCTAATCAAAGCATCAGGAGTAATCTCCCTCGTCACAGTGGTTGGTGGAGAAGTGCCAAGAGTGACATTGTCAGTGAGAAGTACATCGGGAGTGATCTCTCACGTCTCAGTAATTGTTGTAAAGTTGGCCAAAGTATTGGAAATGATCTCCCTTGTCGTAGTATTTATTGTAAGAGGAGCCAAAATGGAATACACACAGGAGTGATCTCCCTTGCCTCAATAATTGTTGTAAAGCTGTCCTACGCCTCTGGAGCATTCTCCCTCACCTCAGTAGTTGGTGCAAAATCTACCAGAGCCTTGGGTGCAATCTCTCTAGCCTCAGAGATTCTGGCAAAGATAACCAAGAATTCCGTAGTATTTTCCCTCACAACAATACGTATGGTAACAGTAAACAAAGTGCAACACTTAAATTAACTGTGGAGAAAGCCTGGGGAGAGGTACAAAGCTTAATAAGAACTGTTAAGAAATATTGTCCTCAAAAGTGAAGTGAGCAGAAGGGAGTAATTCTTCTCGCATCCCAGTACAATTGTTTTGATTCAGACACTAGGGTAACAGGGGCCAAAGGTATTGTCAAGACACTTGAGTCATCCTCCTGGTATTCTGTATCTTTGTGGAACATGAACTCTTAATCAAGACTTTCTACAAACAATCCCCAAGGTGTATGCCAGTGAACCAGGAGAAGGGAGTCATTCTCCTTGCGTTCTTTATGTTGTTTGTGTATATAGTGGTAGGGCTAGAGGTAGGTAGTTTTGGACAGAAAACAGGATGTTTTGATTTGGACAATCCCCCTAATGACAAGCACCCTAGATTTCCTTAGTTATGTAGGGAATACCCTTTACAATAGGGTTAGTCCTTTTTGCTTATAGTTCAATAACAAATCGTTCATACCATGCCATCCCTTTGTCCGACTCCTTCCTCCAGCATGCTACACTTCCTACAGCAAATTGCTCCTTGGTCTCACTACTTCTCTGGACGTAGCAACGTACTTCTATTGCACGAACATAAATCACCTGTCTCTGCTTTCATCCTGGCAAACTACCCAGGACTTTGCAGTCAATGCTTGCCACTACCGAACTCCAAACATTCTCCTCCTCTCGCTTAGCCTACCACTTTCCCAACTATTTCAAAAAAGGTATCAGGCGCTCCTCTCCAGAAAGAACATGGCATGATAACCTGTTCTGAGGTGAGAGTTTGCAGCCCACGCTTTTTGCTCACTGTACTTTTCACAGATGGGAAATATCCATTTGCATATCAGTCTTTGTCCCGCCCACATGGGAAGTCCAGCACCGAAATGCTATGGCAATTCCTCCTTGAACAAGAGTACCAAAAGCAACCCCATACACGTGTTTCAGCTTTGTTGCGCCTCATCAGTGAGGTGAAGCTGTGCCTCTCTGAGCACAGTGAGCAGGGAGTCCACGTCTGGTTGCCCCCAGGTAACTCAGGGTGACCAACCCCAAGTTCCTTGCAAATGTTTCAAAAAAGGTAGCAGGCGCTCCTCTCCAGAAAGAACATGGCATGATAACCTGTTCTAACATCACTGATGATGCCCAACTAGGCTGAAACACGTGTATGGGGTTGCTGTGGTACTCTTGTTCAGAGGAGAATTGCCTGGCATTTTGGTGCTGGACTGCCCCTGGGCAGGACAAAGACTGATATGTGGGGACATTTCTTCTCTTTGAAAACAACAGTGAGCTAAAGACTTGGTTGAGACTCTCCCAGGGGCCATCCACCCAAGAACAAGTCAATGGGCTGGGTTTGTGTTGGTAGAGAGTTTCCCAGACCCCCCTCTGCTTTGCATTTTCCCAACTACTCTCTGTCAAAGTTAAGGGACACCTTTTTGCCCCTCCACTCTCTCTCTACCACCACCATCCACTCTCACCATCTCCTCACTACTGCACTTCCCCATCAACTACCCCGCTCATCCTTTCGCTGCTGAAGCCTCTGGTGCTTCTGCTGACCCCTTCACACCACATAAAATGTCCAGAAGCATGTATTGGTGCTCGGATCCCACCCCTAGGCTGTCTTCAACCTTTCACCTTCCTCTGGTGCCTTGCCTGCCAGTTTCAAGGCGGCCACGGTCGCAGCTATTTTGAGAAAGCCCTCCAATAACCCCAACTTGATATCAATCCTTAATCACTATTCCAAAATTCTCCACTGTGTAGCCTTCATCATCATCAACACCACCACCACAGGGGCCTTGGAGACCATGTGACACAGTCCTCCTTCTGCGCAGGTTCTGCAAGAGCCACTGTAAGGATGCAGCACTTACTCATGTCCCTGACTCCCTCACAACAGCTCACCACTGCCATCTGTGACCAACCCTAAACCTTCTTGATCCATTTGCGGCAATTGACACAGTTGACCACGCACCCACGTTCAGACTCCCACTTACTGGCTTTCAGGGTGAACCCTGTTTTGGATGGCATAGACTTCTTTTTCTATCCTGTAATGTGGAGACGCAGGGGTGTTGCTAGGTCTGGAAAAGACCTGGGGCTACTCTAATGTCGGAACTGTCGGGACTGGGGGCTAGATAGCCTTTTGGTTGTAGGTCCTGAGATTCTATCCGGAGCTAGAACCAAAAGACCAGGGTTATAGCCCCCTCAGCCACCCCCACCCCCAGCCACGCCTCTGTGGAGACGTCTTCTGCCATCTGCCCCTAGTCAGGTTCCCACAAATGTCTCTTTTGGATACCCGCCACCATGTCTTCTCGAATGTCAGACCATCAATTCCTCCGTTCAATTCTTAGATCATCTGTGTGCCAATGATACTGAGATATTCTTAACCCCCTTCACCTCTGAGCCGTCTTCCATCGCTAGGTCACTGGATGCTTGAAACGGATGTGATCTACCACCCACCTTGAATGCCACGCCCCTTCTCTCCTTTCCTGTAACCTGTTCTCCTGAACCCCAAGGCTCACAATTTGGTGTGGGGCTCTGCTTTCACAGTGACCTGAAACTTCAGGAATTTCTCACCTCCACTGCTGCAGCTGCCAGGTCACCTCCTGAACATATTGACAATGCAAACCATTCCCCAACTTTCATTCTATGAAAAACACTCAGCGCTACCCTCGTCCTCAGGAGCCTGAATTACCACACCCACTTCCTTATGCGGACACCCACCCTTACTCCCCCCTACCCTCGTCCTCAGGAGCCTGAATTACCGCACCCGCTTCTTTATGCGGACACCCACCTTTACTCCCCCCTACCCTCCTCATCAGGAGGCTGGATTACTGCACCCACTTCCTTATGCGGTCACCCACCCTTACTCCCCCCCTACCCTTGTCCTCAGGAGGCTGGATTACTGCACCCGCTTCCTTATGCTGTCACCCACCCTTACTCCCCCCTACCCTCGTCCTCAGGAGGCTGGATTACTGCACCTGCTTCCTTATGCTGTCCACCCTTACTCCCCCCTACCCTCGTCCTCAGGAGGCTGGATTACTGCACCTGCTTCCTTATGCTGTCACCCACCCTTACTCCCCCCTACCCTCGTCCTCAGGAGGCTGGATTACTGCACCCGCTTCCTTATGCTGTCACCCACCATTACTCCCCCCTACCCCTCGTCCTCGGGAGGCTGGCTGGATTACTGCACCTGCTTCTCTATGCGGTCACCCACCCTTACTACCTCCTACCCTCGTCCTCAGGAGGCTGGATTACTGCACCTGCTTCCTTATGCTGTCACCCACCCTTACTCCCCCCTACCCTCGTCCTCAGGAGGCTGGATTACTGCACCCGCTTCCCTATGCTGTCACCCACCCTTACTCCCCCCTACCCTCGTCCTCAGGAGGCTGGATTACTGCACCCGCTTCCTTATGCTGTCACCCACCCTTACTCCCCCGTACCCTCCTCATCAGGAGGCTGGATTACTGCACCTGCTTCCTTATGCTGTCCACCCTTACTCGCCAACCCCTCTCAGAAAAGTTCTGTATTTTCGTGCCCAAACCCTCGACGAGCTCCCAAGTTCCTCACGAAACGCCAACCTTCTCAAGAGGTGGATATCCATGGAAAGTCTCTCTTTATTCTGGAGTTTGAATCCATGCAAGTGCCGGCCCCACGCCGGATACTCACCCACTTTAGGGCTCTCCTCATCTTTAAATGTCACCCATGAATACTTTACTGTCCATTCATTGTACTCCTTCAACTGGGGTAACTTCAGCTACTGCCCCCGCGCCCCCGCCCCATCACTTACGCCCCACTCCCTGAAATCAAAGCATTCCATCAGTGACTGGCTTGAAGATCACCCCTGAACCCCATCTTCTCTTGAAGGAGAAGGCCCAAAGTCTTGGAGTGAATCTGAACCCCGCCCCCAACCACCGTCAGTGGATTGCATACCTGGACATATCTATACATAGTGCAATTTCTGCTTATGCATTTAGTAGGTCTCATGATGTCCCCTATATGGCCTTCAGCCAATTCACTGTATGGACCACTGCATCTCCATTATGTTATGGTTTGTAAAGCACCCGGCAATGGTACTGCTCCAGTCCTCAATATTCACTTTTTACATCACTTCTTCGCACAGTTCTTTTCATTTTCGAGAAAGGATCACAATTCAAATAATGATCATTGAAAGGGTTGAGGGTATAACGATGGATTTCAGGAGCGCTTGGGGAATTGGGGCACCCTGGGCAAGGAACTCAGCGATGGCCACAGAAAAGGGCTCGGGGAACAATGATTACATTTGGGAGAGTTTGTGCAATCGGTGCACTCTGGGCCCCAGAGATGAGTGATGGTCAGAGAAAAGGGCTGTGGATGTTATGCTGTCTCGGGAGGATAGCTCAGCGGCAACGCGCTTGCCTTCGAAGCAAGGCGACATGGAGAAACACAGGATCGATCCCCGGGTCCGCGCTTAGAAACCTCTGGGTATTAAGCGTGTTATAAATAACCTATCATCATGCAGGGTTGTTTCAGGGGGTCTTGGGGCACCAGAGCATTCTGGGTCAAGGAACTCAGCGATGGCCATAGGAAAGGGCTCAGAATATCATGCAGGATTCCAGGGGCTCTTGGTGAACCAGAGCATTCTGGGTCAAGGAACTCAGCGATGACCATAGTAAAGGGCTCAGGGTGTCCTGCTGGGGTTCAGGGGCTCTTGGGGAACCAGAGCATTCTGGGTCCAGGAGCTGGGCGATGGTGGTGCAAAAGGGTTCAGGCTATAATGCTGGATTTCAAGAGTGCTTCTGGAATCGGACCCCCCTGGGCCAAGGAACTCTGCGATGGCCATAGTAAAGGGCTCAGGGTGACCTGCTGGGTTTCAGGATCGCTTGGGCAATCGGAGCACGCTCAGCAATGATGGTAGAAAAGAGTTAAGGGGGTAATGCGTAAATTTGGGGGAGCTTGGGCAAAAGGAGAATTCTGGACACCGTACATTGTTCCTAAAATATGTTGCACTTTTGGTACCTGCCACAATCCAATGCCTTGGCATACTGGAGTGCCAGGTCCAGCCCTTTCCGGAAATCCTCTTGCCGCCCGGGAACAGCGCCGAGACCCATCTCACCAGCTTTAACATCTCCTGCGAAGAAATCGACATAAGAGATACCAACATTACTTTTTGGTAAATGGGAAATCGGATAACCAAGCTGCCCTCAATCACATCATCAGCGGCATCAACCACCCAACACTTCCACAGGTCCAGGTTTCCTTGCATCCCAGGTTAACCAGTACAGGCCCAGTTTAACCAGTATGATCCACATTTCACTGGAACGTCATGGTCTGGATACTCTCAATAGGTCTTGCTATGGTGGTCATGCGGTCAATCAGTTTGCAAGGAACGGATGAGGGTAGAAGTTCTGTGCCCTTGTGAGCGTGGTGGGAACTGTGAATGATCTGTATACACTGATTAGGCTTGAGGCCAATTTAGGTTCTGTTTATGATCACTGGCCAACAGTGCCACACATTAATACCACACTCAACCCCCACCCCTGCTGAGCTAGCTGCCACCCGCCTCTTTTTGTAAAGCCACATTCTATGGAAGACACTGCATGAGGGTGGAAACCCCCAGTGCACAAACTCTCACAAGCAGAGTCAGTACTCTCACTTCTCCCTAGATCATGCACACATCAGGATTCCCTGAATGCGAAAGGTGTGTCCAGCCTTAAGACTCCAGAGCAAGTCAGCACAGCCCACATGAATCAAGCACCCCAGGGTGTGAGAGGACAGCCCAGGTCTAGGACTTCAGAGCAGGTCACCACCATGATCTCATCCATCACAGGTCACCACCACTGCCTCACCCATCACAGGTCACCACCACTGCCTCATCCATCACAGGTCACCACCACTGCCTCATCCATCACAGATCACCACCACTGCCTCATCCATCACAGATCACCACCACTGCCTCATCCATCACAGGTCACCAGCACTGCCTCATCCATCACATGTCACCGCCACTGCCTCATCCATCACAGGCCACCGCCACTGCCTCATCCATCACAGGCCACCACCACTGCCTCATCCATCACAGGTCACCACCACTGCCTCATCTCATCCATCACAGGTCACCACCACTGCCTCATCTCATCCATCACAGGTCACCACCACTGCCTCATCCATCACAGGTCACCACCACTGCCTCATCCATCACAGGTCACCACCACTGCCTCATCCATCACAGGTCACCACCACTGCCTCATCCATCACAGGTCACCATTATCTCATCCATCACAGGTCACCACCACTGTCTCATCCATCACAGGTCATCAGCACTGTCTCATCCATCACAGGTCTCCCCCATGATCTCATCCATCACAGGTCTCCCCCATGATCTCATCCATCACAGGTCACCACCACTGCCTCATCCATCACAGGTCACCTCCATGATCTCAACCATAACAGGTCACCACCACTGCCTCAAACATCACAGATCACCACCACTGCCTCATCCATCACAGGTCACCAACACGGTCTCATCCATCACAGGTCATCAGCACTGCCTCATCCATCACAGGTCATCAGCACTGTCACATCCATCACAGGTCATCAGCACTTGTCACATCCATCACAGGTCACCACCAATGCCTCATCCATCACAGGTCCCCATTATCTCATCCATCACAGGTCCCCACCACTGTCTCATCCATCACAGGTCACCACCACTGCCTCATCCATCACAGGTCACCACCATTGCCTCATCCATCACAGGTCCTCATTATCTCATCCATCACAGGTCAACACCACTGCCTCATCCGTCACAGGTCAACACCACTGTCTCATCCATCACAGGTCACCACCACTGCCTCAACCATCACAGGTCACCACCACTACCTCATACATCACAGGTCCCCATTATCTCATCCATCACAGGTCACCACCACTGTCTCAACCATCACAGGTCACCACCACTGCCTCATCCATCACAGGTCACCAGCACCGCCTCATCCATCACAGGTCAACACCATTGCCTCAACCATCACAGGTCCCCATTATCTCATCCATCACAGGTCACCACCACTGTCTCAACCATCACAGGTCACCAGCACCGCCTCATCCATCACAGGTCAACACCATTGCCTCATCCATCACAGGTCACCACCACTGCCTCAACCATCACAGGTCCCCATTATCTCATCCATCACAGGTCAACACCACTGCCTCATCCGTCACAGGTCACCACCACTGCCTCATCCATCACAGGTCCCCATTATCTCATCCATCACAGGTCACCAGCACGGCCTAATCCATCACAGGTCACCACCACTGTCTCATCCATCACAGGTCACCACCACTGCCTCATCCATCACAGGTCACCACCACTGCCTCATCCATCACAGGTCACCACCACTGTCTCATCCATCACAGGTCACCACCACTGCCTCATCCATCACAGGTCACCACCACTGCCTCAACCATCACAGGTCACCACCACTGCCTCATCTATCACAGGTCACCACCACTGCCTCATCTATCACAGGTCACCACCATTGCCTCATCCATTACAGGTCCCCATTATCTCATTCATCACAGGTCACCACCACTGTCTCATCCATCACAGGTCACCACCACTACCTCATCCATCACAGGTCCCCATTATCTCATCCATCACAGGTCACCACCACTGTCTCAACCATCACAGGTCATCAGAACTGCCTCATCCATCACAGGTCATCAGCACTGTCACATCCATCACAGGTCACCACCAATGCCACATCCATCACAGGTCACCAACACGGTCTCATCCATCACAGGTCATCAGCACCGCCTCATCCATCACAGGTCATCAGCACCGCCTCATCCATCACAGGTCATCAGCACCGCCTCATCCATCACAGGTCATCAGCACTGTCACATCCATCACAGGTCCCCATTATCTCATCCACCACAGGTCCCCACCACTGTCTCATCCATCACAGGTCACCACCACTGCCTCATCCATCACAGGTCACCACCATTGCCTCATCCATCACAGGTCCCCATTATCTCATCCATCACAGGTCAACACCACTGCCTCATTCATCACAGGTCAACACCACTGCCTCATTCATCACAGGTCAACACCACTGCCTCATCCATCACAGGTCACCAGCATTGCCTCATCCATCACAGGTCACCACCATTGCCTCAACCATCACAGGTCATCACCACTGCCTCAACCATCACAGGTCACCACCACTACTTCATCCATCACAGGTCCCCATTATCTCATCCATCACAGGTCAACACCACTGTCTCATCCATCACAGGTCAACACCACTGCCTCAACCATCACAGGTCACCACCACTGCCTCAACCATCACAGGTCAACACCACTGCCTCATCCATCACAGGTCACCACCACTGTCTCAACCATCACAGGTCACCACCACTGCCTCATCCATCACAGGTCACCACCATTGCCTCATCCATCACAGGTCACCACCACTGCCTCAACCATCACAGGTCCCCATTATCTCATCCATCAAATGTCTACACCACTGCCTCATCCGTCACAGGTCAACACCACTGCCTCATCCGTCACAGGTCACCACCACTGCCTCAACCATCACAGGTCCCCATTATCTCATCCATCACAGGTCACCACCACTGCCTCATCCGTCACAGGTCACCACCACTGCCTCATCCATCACAGGTCAACACTATTGCCTCATCCATCGCAGGTCAACACTATTGCCTCATCCATCACAGGTCCCCATTATCTCATCCATCACAGGTCACCACCACTGTCCCAACCATCACAGGTCACCACCACTGCCTCATCCATCACAGGTCGCCACCATTGCCTCATCCATCACAGGTCAACACCACCATTGCCTCAACCATCACAGGTCCCCATTATCTCATCCATCACAGGTCCCCACTACTGCCTCATCTGTCACAGGTCAACACCACTGCCTCATCTGTCACAGGTCAACACCACTGCCTCATCCGTCACAGGTCAACATCACTGCCTCATCCGTCACAGGTCAACATCACTGCCTCATCCGTCAAAGGTCACCGCCACTGCCACATCTGTCACAGGTCACCACCACTGCCTCATCCGTCACAGGTCACCACCACTGCCTCATCCGTCACAGGTCACCACCACTGCCTCATCCGTCACAGGTCAACACTATTGCCTCATCCATCACAGGTCAACACTATTGCCTCATCCATCACAGGTCACCAGCACTGCCTCATCCATCACAGGTCACCACCACTGCCTCATCCATCACAGGTCACCACCTTTGCCTCATCCATCACAGGTCAACACTATTGCCTCATCCATCACAGGTCACCAGCACTGCCTCATCCATCACAGATCCCCATTATCTCATCCATCACAGGTCACCACCACTGCCTCATCCATCACAGGTCACCACCAATGCCTCATCCATCACAGGTCACCACCTTTGCCTCATCCATCACAGGTCACCACCTTTGCCTCATCCATCACAGGTCACCAGCACCGCCTCATCCATCACAGCTCCCAAAAGGTAGGAGTCCCAGGATGTGAGAGGACAGCCCAGTCCTAAGATTACAGAGCAAACCACCACCATTACCTCCTTAGTCACAGCCCACACACGGTAGGATGCACAGGATGCGTACGATGGGTCCATCCCTAAGACCCCGTGCCTCTCTGTTACCACAGCCCACATAAATCAAGTGGCACAGTATGTGAGAGGATGGAGTCATAGCTCACACACAATAGGAGGGACAAGAAGTTGGTAGTGCGCCCAGGGGAGGTCCCCGGACCCAGTGTCCACCTGGTTCTTCCACTTTAGCCCACACAAGTCATTCATGGTTAATCCAAGTTTATGCCTTTGATTATATGCTGCGGGATTCATGGGAAGGACCTGTGCAGTTTGGGGGGCTATATGGTACTGCTGCTTCCTTGGCTTATCCAGTGGTAGCAGTAGTCGGGTAATCCCAGATGGCGGGCAGGAGGGGAGCGAGGTAGACTAGAATACGCTGGCATAAAGGAATGCCAACATACGAGAGAGAAGTTCCATATTCTTCCCATCTCACACATGGCATAGGAACATGCAGAGTACAAGGCAAGCAGTTATCGTTCACAGAGTCTTTACCTTCTCAGGTTCGCTTCATCTACAATGCTCGAGGTGGGTATCACACACCGAAATATTGCACCCCATCACTGCGAAGCCCAAAATACTGCATTTCGACAGCCCCATTTCACAGCATGTGTATGTGGGAGGTGGCTTAAAGGGGAATGGAGGGGCTGCGGGGTCTCCCCTATATACATATGTATATATAGTGAAATGCGGTAGAACATTGATCCTGTTCGAGGGCAACCAGGGCCGTAAAGTGGTTATTACAGGGTTTGCAAAGGAAACTGCAAGACTTGCATCAGCTCGGATGTGTTACTTACTTTCTCGTAGGTAATGGTTGGGAGACAGACTTATTTGGAAGAGCGGGATACTGGCCCTAACACCATGTAGCTAGTTCCACGCTGGGTTATGGTAAAGTCAGGATCAATGTCGCAGAGCGGAATACTGGCCCTAACACCATGTAGCTAGTTCCACGCTGGGTTATGGTAAAGTCAGGATCAATGTCGCAGCCTTCTGAAGGCTACCTGGGTGGATGCCACCTTGCAGTAGAAGCATCGTCGCCAATTTCCCACCGGAGCCCATCAATGCTCGTGTCCAGAAGAGGCCGGGGGTCAGTGGCAACGGTTCCCAGTGTCCCTGGCTCCAGGGGCACTGGAGAGAGCAGCTGCTTCCATAGCAATATGTTTGATCTAGGGTATAGTGCAAGGGCACAGGACAAGCTTTCTACCTTCCGGACCGAGACCACCTGGAAAGGTTAGAATATCCTAATCCAAGCCGTACAAGGGGTTTACTAGGTGTTCCCCAAGACATCATCATAGTCTTCCTGATAAGGCAGAATTATGTGAAACACCCTTAATCTCAGCCACGTGCAAACATTAAGAATCGGAGGTCTGTCGCAGCCAGCCCTCCAATTCCTGGGAAAATTGATAGATCCCCCTGCTGGCCCCCTTCGCTTTAGTTAATTGCTGCTGTGCTTCTACCATCCATCAAATGTCCATAATTGAATTTGTGAGTCAAACGTAGACTTACTATTTCTTTCCAATTAATGTCTCCATATTTTCAGGAGCCGGTATCCGAGGAATTGCGATTGGTTCATGCCGATCACTCAACTGGTTTGGGGCGGGGGTCAGGCGAGTTTGAACAAATGTATGATGATACTATGAACTTTGACCTGTTACCATCTTGCTCTTCTTTTGAGCTCCTGACAGCCTACAAGATTATCTCTACTAAATCCTCTACCTGCCCCAATGTACCCACACTGTAAATCGGCTACTTATCCAAGGCGCTGAACATAAATGATCCCAAAAGATTTAATCTAATGAGCTGTTAAATTCTGCAAGTGCCATTATACGATGCAAATCCCCAGGCACAAAATGGCGCACGTGCTGGATTCATAATTGCGCGGTTTTACACACACACACACACACACACACACTTACACCCCCCCGCCCCTCCGGACTGTGACCATGGGAAAAGAGACAGATATCTTGATGGAGGTACGGCTGGATGGGTTGCTGTGTTGTTGTGGTTAAAAGTAGATTGAGAGAGACAGACGCATCTCCTGAGGTGTGGACCAGCCTGGGACTCCAAGACACACATTGGCATTGCGTTATAACCATGTGTGTTAGTGTCTTCAATCGGGGGCCAGGAGGCCAATTCATACATTGCCTTGGTGCTTACAAAAGAAACGGATCATTGGTTTAATCTGAGCACAAACATTTCCAAGGAGGAAAGACATCGGATAGAAAAAATAGTTTCAATTCTCGGCAAAAGTACATATTAAAAAAAGACGTTATTTGTATTGACATTTTAAACAGGGACTTTTTGAAATATTTTTTTTTTTAAATTGGGAATTTTGGTTGCTCATACTCAAGTTTTCACACATTAAAAGAAACACAGATCATTTACAATTACAAAAATATTCCATGTTCAAAAGAAGAAAAAGAAGAATAAACTCATAGTTCATAAAAGAAAAAAAAAACTCCGATATAAAAAGGTAGTAGTACATCACCATCTTTACTTGACCAAACCAGCTTCATACAGAATTTTAATAACAGCAATAGTGGCGGTAAATTCCTCGCCACTCACTATTGTAGTGAAAAAATACCCTGATTCCAACCATTCGTAATTGTTTATGAAGCGATTTAACCATTGGGTTCTGATACTTTTCAAAGCTGGGCAGCTCTGAAGGAGGCGCTCTCTGTTCTGTAGTATGCCTGGACTTTTACAGAGTGTAAACCATTTACCCATTTCAGCACCCAGAGGTCTAATATGACAGATCTCACCGGTATGTAAAAGATTCAGCCGTAATCTTAAAAATGCACCTGCCCAATAACCATTGGGGAATTCTTTCAAGTATTTGGGGATGGCACCTCATAGTTGATCTAGTCGTGACAGGCTGTTATATAGTTTATAGTCTCTCATCTTTGTGGTTGTATTGATACAGTCATGAGATTAGTCACAGCACTCAGAGTAGAGCAAATCAGAGCGTCCGCTAGGTCTTCATGCAGAGCACCCTTCAATGGGATCAATCACTTTCTGACCAATAAGAGAAGCCTCCATTCCAACAAACAGCTCAATGACGTCAACCCTAGCTCAAACCTCAGCGCTGCTATAGACACACAGTGCGGTGGACCCAGTGCTCGTTTCAAGACCCGCAATTCAACCTTGTGATATGCTAGTAATCGTAAACCCATGGCTGATCTCTGAACCATATAGTAGACCAGGTGCCACCTTAGATTTATAAAACATCAACAGTATCGAGTACTGATTTTTTAAAAATCTGCGACGCGGCTTGAGCTGCTTTGGCCATTAAGCGTGTCATGTGGACACACATGTTATCAACTGCATCCATGTGGAAACCTAAATCAGTTAGGGTTTGTGTAGGAAATTGTTGTTGCTCTCCCACTGACAGATTATACCCCATTTTACTTCTTGTATTACTTGTTAACCTAGTTACAATGTTTTTACCATTGATGCAGAGTTCAATCAACATTGAGTATTCCTTGGCGGCATTCAGTGGTCTTTGTAGGCCCACCTGGTTCATATCCATAAGGATAAGATCATCCACATAGGTTGAATACAGAAAGGTTGCCAGAGAAATCCTTGCGGCGCAAAAGAGGATTTGGCCAAACATTCAACCAAATCTGATAAGTAGAGGGTGAATAGTCATGTATCTAATTAGCAGCCCTGACGGAGTCCCCTCCTCACTAAAAAAAATACTATGCCCACTCAACTTCACTTGCAGTAGCGTTTGCTCATGTAACCTGACCACGATAGTAGGAAGCGGGCCAGGCATCTGCCAATCCCTCAGTTTACACCATAATACATCGCGATTAAAGCAATCAAATGCATGCGTGAAATCAATTGCGGCTAATGTAGAGAGGCAGATTACCTGGCCTTAGTGACTTTTCTCTTAACCAGCCCACTACAAGGCCATTAGCCTCCGTCCACAGCCCTTTTTTCCGAAGCGGGTCTGAAACTTCTGGAGTTGGCCAGATTAAATAGCCCAACCCCCCAGGTCCCGCAATACCAAGCCTGCAAAGACCTTACTCTCGCTGTCAAGAAGGAAGATCAATAAACCTCAGATCAAAGAACAAGCAAGGAAATGCCTAGTTGTAAATTTGTCCTCAAAACAACTATCAAAAGAGTCAATTGGACGTATTGAATTTAGGACTATCCTTTACCTCATCTCACAATGCTACAAACTTAAGAACCCATTTCTTCAGACTTATTAGGAAAATGAGACTTAAGATCTTTTTTGATATGCAACCACCTTTTGCCTTGAAACAAACAAGTGAATTCCTCGAAATAAAACCCAGGAGCATGTTTGATCCTCAGGTGAGCAACACAACTTTGAAATTCTTTGAGTCACAAATGTTTGGGGAATTGAAAAACATCAACTTCAGCAAAACTAACAGACACAACATCAGAGTCAGATCATAAGAGACCTATCTGTTGATCCCTCCATTACCATCAAGCCAGCAGAAAAAGAGGGAGCCATGGTCATTAGGGACAATGCCCGTACATTCCGATTGATGAAGATGGGAGGATAGCTAAGCGGCAATGTGCTAGCCTTAGAAGAAAAACGACACAGAGCAACACAGGTTCGATCCCTGTGGCCGCGCTTAGAAACCTCTGGGTATTAAGCGCGTTATAAATAACCTATCATATATCACATAATATCATACCCTACACATAAGGTCAAGTCGATAATGGAACAAAAACATTGCAAAAGCCCTGAACGAGTGGATCAATTAAAAAATGAAGAGTTTCTTGCACAAAGTCCACCCTGGTTACAGGTCATTTGGTCGAAAATAAATGGTCGACAGGACAAATGGTTGATTTTTTGGTATTTTCACAATAGCCCCCTTTTTTTGCTAAAAGACCCTTTTTTTCCTAAACGAAAAACTGAAAAATATATATATAAATAATAAAAAAATTCGACCATTTGTCTTTCGACCAAATTGCGTTGACCATTTGTCTGTCGACTATTTGTCTGTCGACCAAATGACTGGACAGCGTCCACCCTATCATTCCCGTATTCTACGGTCTCCCAAAAATACACAAACAGCTACCCAATCCACTGGTTTATAGTCATAGCATCGAATGCCAAAGCATTGAATGCCTTACTATCTAAAAAAAGCGTTGAAAAAAAAAGCATCTAATTCATTTTATTTTTTAATGGGGGGATCCCCCCCAACCCTGCTTTTTTAACCTTTAAAAACCCAATACATTAAAAAGAAACCCTTTACCTTAAAAAAAAACTGCATTAGATGCTTTTTTTTTTTGATGGTAAGGCATTCGATGCTATGACTAGATACCCAATCCACCACTAAAAACAATAGTAGCTGGAACCGAGAGTGTCTTCGACCCCTAGCCACCTATATACATCAAGCACTACAACCAATTGTACAGAAAACAAATATATATTTAAGGGACACTAGGCATTTTCTTAATACAATTCCATTTCTGGACACTCTTAGTGACCTTTTGGTGACTTTCGATGTACAGAGCATGTACACATCAATTCTTCACGCAGGAGGTCTAGAGGCATTAGAGTAGGCACTGCTGAATGAAGAACACTGCATAGCACCAAAGCAGTTTGTACAGGAATTAACCAATATCATTCTGATGAACAACTCCTTCAGATTTGGACGCAAATTTGACTTTCAAGCCTCCGGCACCTCTATGGGGTCGGCCATGGCCCCATTTTATGTGAATCTTTTCATGTACCATCTGGAAACAAAATTCATAATTCACCACCGACAATGGAGCCCAAGATTAATTATCTGGACGAGATACATCGACGATGTTTTCGCAATTTGGAGAGGACAAAGAGAAGAACTGGATTCCTTTCTTACATACATAAATTCTGTAAAGACCATATTAAATTCACTATGGAGGTGGGCACACCTAAAATACATTTTCTAGATATGGAAATGGAACTGAGAGATGGTCAAATTACCAGTAATGTATTTCACAAATCAACAGATGTGAACAAAAGTTTGCACTACATGAGTCATCAACCAAGACATCTAAGGGATAATCTCCCCTACCGCCAATTTCTTCGGGCTGAGCGCATAATCTCTGAGGAAGCAATGTTGACTATTGAAATGGACAAGATGTCCTCCAAATATATAGAAAAGGGATATCCTGAGAGTAAATCGAAGCAGCTATGGATAGATCTACCTTGACCACCCGTGAGGCTCTCCTAAAACACAAGACTCGCAACAAAGAGATTCCTTTTCTCTTTACGCTAAAATACTCAAGCCAAAGTCATCAAATTAGTTGTTTGATCAAGAAGAACTGGAGGTTAATACAGATGGACCCACACTTAAAAAAAGCTATTTCCGGAACCACCGTTAATAGCTTATAAGAGAGGCAGGAATATAAGAGACCATCTAGTGAAAGCCGAAAGGAGAACTGAAAACAAACAGATGACACTGCAGACATAAAAACTGGAAAGCTTCGCGTGTCTACACTGCAGTAACTGTAATAATCTGACAAACATGTAAGATATCCAAGGACTGGAGCAAAAACCAAGCTGAGAGACTTCACCACATGCAATGCCAAGTCAGAATCTACACCATAAGATGTCCATGCGGGATCTACTACGTATGGAAAACTGCAAGGAGAATGAAGGAATGGTGCAATGAGCACAAGAGCAATATCCAGAAAAACAACACATTCACCAGTGGTCAAGCACTATTCAGAGAAAAGATATTCTGTGGTGCGATTCAGATTTCAGATACTAGAAGTAGTACAAAGATCATCAAGAGGAGGAAATCATGCTAAAAAAATTGGACTAAAGAGAATTATTTTAGATAGATAAATTAGACAACATCGCACCCCATGGAATGAACAAAGAGTTCTACCTGGGAGCGTTCTTATGACACCCCGAGGGCTATACATTGATCCATACCTCACCAATCACTACAAATGGTCTATGTAGATATGTATGCACATTGATTTTATTGAGGACTCTCCTCTCCTCTTTCATATGCAAGTTACTGAGACTGAGTTTTCAATATGAGTCATTGTATCTTAACTCCAGAAAGGATCCCGATAATTGCATGAATACTGTTCTTTCTGCATACAACTATATACCGGATCTATATGTTATTCATAGCTTTAAACCTGAACTATTTTACACATGGAATTGTAGGAAAGGATGTCATAGATGAAACAACATTGACATTTCAAGTTGGAATCAAGACATTAATACGTGCAGAAAGTTGAAGCAGAGCTTTATGAACAAATGATGGATGTTTATTGTGACAGACATACTACATGCAATTATTCTTACGCTTCTCTAAGAGATCTGGTATAGACATGCAACACTCCCATGTTACATAGCCTCATGTACTTAGATTGTGAACGTGAGTGCTGTTGGACATTTTTTACTGACTTCCATATACATCACGACATTAGCGATTCTCATTCTCCATAAGTATTGAACAAGACAAATACATTTTATGCAGTGCATATGTCCCTTTAAGATGCAATTGCATTGCAAGTATCCCTCTTGGTACAGTATCGGAAATGCTTTCAAAGACATTTTGACTATTGTCTTACTGACACGGACATCTGTCCATAAAGTACCAGAAACCACCTCGCTCGGTCCCGACGCGATGACACTGAATGCTTTCATGCGACGTCTCCACGCAGACCGATGCTTCCTAATTACTGGTTGCTAGGGAAGCCATTTAACTCACGAGCGTCGGCGAAGCCTGTTCTTGCCTCAAGACGGCGTTCTGAAACACGAGTCATTGCGTTTAACGATTTTGAAACGTCTTTGATCCCACTACATACTACGGTAAGCGAGGACCACAAGGGGTGCACTGTGGCAGGTTTAGTCACAGATTGTATCCAAATAACCACACATTCTCTTGATTGTCACAAGGAACAGATGGCAGCGCATTATCGTAATTCTGGTAGAAGCCTCCACACAAGATCCGAGCCTTGTTGGTTCCCCAACACTCGCACACAGGGCGACTGTAAAGAAGACCGGTGGGGGGGTCTGTACTTCTGCTCTCTATATGGTAGAGGGGAGGCACAGAGGACCCCAGCCAAGATTCTCTAATACGGTAGCGATGGGCGAGCAATCAAGGCCTAGCTTCTCAGGAGGTGATGCAGGCTGGTTCTTAAGTACAGTGTATCCCCAAGCCCCCACAAAGGAATGTCCACACACTGTATTACTGAAAACACAGTCTTTATATAATTAATATTCAAGGGTTATGTACACTTATCACAATAACGCACTTTGTGCTCAGGAAAATCAGCAATGGTAAATATCTACAATTCTAAAGTGGTACCACTAATATTAGACCTCATTAAAGTGCATTCACAATACTGTAGAAATGGCACACAGATCAATAAGAAGGAAACCAGCAATAGAGAGAGGAGAGATAACAGAGGGTTGAAACAATAGGCAGAATACTGGCCCTTGCTACTGGACACAGTTCTGTGTGGAGATCCCCCCACCTGGGCAACCTGCAAAATAAAGAGATATAACACCAGCCCAGTCCAGATATTGTTCAATAGTCTATTTCTCTCCTATAATGTTTTTACCCCCCCAATGTACCTGGTGGAGTCGAGTTCCTCGAAAAGGCGTCGACAAGCGTCGAGGGACTCGCTGTTCGGCGACGGGGAATCGACGGCCCTTCTTGAATGCCTTCCTTTTCAGGCGGGAGGCACGGGGCGTCGAACGTCCGTCGACAAACGAGGCCGAACGTTGTCGAAGAGGCGGCAGCTCCGTCCGAGCGGTGCTCGTCGGCGTCGGGGCGTCGGCGTCCTGCAAGGCGGAGGTGTGCGGGGCACCTCGATGACAATAGTTCTGGACCGCAAAGATTGTAGAGACGGGAGCCCAGCAAGGGCGTCGAGTCGTCCGAGTCTTTGGGGTCGTCGGGTGGCGGGAAACCCACCGGCAGGTTTCTCCTCGGCGCGTTGGTCGTCCTCGACTTTCTCCGGCAGGATAAGCGGTCGACGATGCGGTCGAGAGAGTCCTTCGATTGAATGTTCTTAGGCAATGGAGCGGACGGCTCCGATCGTCGGCGGCACGGCGTCAAGTGGTTCCCACGGCTGGGCACACAACTTCGACGGGCCTCCAGCGGTTACACAGACCTGCGAACCCTGGTCGACGGCAATGGACTTCGACGGCGTCGATGTCCGGGTGCTTCACTTCGATCTCCTCGGCGGTCCCGTCTCGGGTCGGCAGCCTTTCGAGGGTCTGACTTCCAGGGCGCTTCGGCGAAGATTCAGCGGTGCTCGATGGTCCCTCGGAGCACGGGAAGAGGGCGCCTAGCCAGGTCCTCTCTCGGGTCAGCCCTCGACAATTTCGACAACCTTCAGTTCCGTCGAAGCAAATGCCACAGCAAGTCTTCTTCTTCCAGCTGGACGTCGAGGATCAGCAAATCCAGTTACTCTTGAGTGGAGACTCAGCTTCTGAATGCTTCTGAACAATTTCCAGTGGTGAGAGGTCCCCAGATATACTATTCTGTCTCTCATCCACACTGCTGGCACACACACAGCAGCCAATCACACAGAAGGGCATTCATGCAGTCAGTCAGCCAATCAGGCACACAGTGCATTCAGGCCACACTCCTCCCTTTCAGACACTCACAACAAGGAATGTGGATTGGGACAAGTACCCAGCCATTCAACACTACACACTGCATTCAGGCCAGTTTCGGGCAGGGCTGTCTCAGTCTTTGTCTCTCATGCCAGAAACCAGACAACCACAACAAGGAGTGTATATTGGTCACACACTCCATTCACCCAGGTCCCACCCACAGGAGGTACCCATAACATACAGTCACTGGGAAGGCTCCAGTCAGTCTAGCTGGGCCTTTACAACAACACCATATATGGAACTTCCACCCAACAGCCAGTCAGGGGGAAGGGACAGAGTCAGGGCTTCCCAGGACTTTGGGAAAAACAAGATAACAGGCAATAGAAAGCAAGAGGCCACAGGGGCCATCTTGTTTTCTATCAGGAATCAACTGATCCCAATGGCAGGGCCTGGGTATCCCAAAATGGAGGACACCCAGAGCACCTGTCCAATTCAGCATGGAGCTGCCACCAGCCCATACCCTGCTCTGTGGGCCACCCACAGGTGCCCAAAAACATACACTAGGGGCACAGGGTTGTACCCCTACCCATGGGTGCCATAAGGGTATCCCATGGGTCTGTTCACCAAACCAAAAGAGAGCTGCACTGCCAGGAGTCCCTCATGGACTCCTGGGCAGAAAACATGACAGAACACACGGTAAAAACAGAAAAAGGACAAGGATTCAGAGGCCCTGTCCCTCAGATGCATTTCCGGCATCACAGTCGCCCCCCCCAGACTGAGGTGGAGGGTGCCTAATCTCCCACGGGATAGACACCCTCATCCAGACGGTCAACATACCTTCTGGAAAGGCCATCTGCATTATCGTGACTCTTCCCTGGTCTGTGCTCTATGGTGAAGTCTAGCCCTTGTAGGCTAATCGACCACCTGAGCAATTTCGGATTCTCACCCTTCATCTGCATAAGCCACTTCAGGGGCTTATGATCTGTTTGGACCTTGAAGGTGGACCCCGTAAGGTAGGGCCTAAAACGCCTAAGGCTCCAAACTATACTAAAACATTCCTTTTCAACAGTAGCCCACCTAAGTTCTCTACCCTTGAGTTGTCTACTGATGAATATGATAGGATGTTCTCTCCCTTTGTCATCTAACTGGGACAAGACAGCTCCAATTCCGGTGTCGCAGGCATCCGTCTGGACGATAAAGGGTCGGCTGTAGTCAGGCGCACTCAACACAGGTGCCCTACACAGACTTTCTTTCAAGCCATCAAAGGCCCTCTGACAGTCTTCAGTCCAATTAACCTTCCTAGGCTGTTTGGGTGAAGTTAGAGCTGTCAGGGGTGCAGCTATGGTTCCATAGTCTGCCATGAAATTGCGATAGTACCCAGTGAGGCCCAAAAAGGCTCTCACCTGGGTTTGAGTAGTGGGAGTCTCCCAGTTCTGTACGTCCTGTACTTTACTGGAGAGAGGTTGGATTTGACCCCCTCCTACCTCATGACCAAGATAGGTAACTTTCCCCTGAGCTATCTGGCACTTGGTGGCCTTGATAGTGAGGTTAGCCCTTTTCAAGGCCTGCAACACCTTATCCAGATGTGTCAAATGCTCTTCCCAGGTGGAACTGTAGACGGCAATGTCGTCTAAGTAAGCCACACAAAAGGCTTCCAGCCCACTGAGCGCATGGTTGACCAATCTCTGGAAGGTGGCAGGGGCATTCTTCAACCCAAAGGGCATGACCCTAAACTGGTAGAGTCCCTCAGGTGTGGAGAATGCCGTCTTTTCCTTGGCATGGTCCGTCAGAGCTATTTGCCAATAGCCTGAGGTAAGGTCAAAGGTGCTCACAAATTTGGCAGCACCTATAGTGTCCACGAGCTCATCAGCCCTGGGCAATGGGTGCGCGTCAGTTTTGGTGACGGCATTGACTCCTCGGTAGTCCACACAGAACCTCCAATCCTTGGTACCCGCCGGGGAACTTGCCTTGGGGACAAGGACCACTGGACTGGACCAGGGACTGGTGGAGGGTTCAATAACACCCAGATCCAACATCTTGGCGACCTCAGCCTGGATGTGGTTTTTGACGGTATCTGACATACGATAGCTCCTGCTTTTGACAGGCACACTGTCACCAGTGTCAATTTCGTGCTTACACCACGGTGTAAGGCCCGGTGTCAGTGAAAACAGAGGGGCATACTGCTGGAGCAAAGCCCGGCAGGCCCTCTGCTGCTCTGTTGTCAAATCGGGAGAGAGTTGTACTCCCTCCACTGAGCCATCCTGAGGGTTGCTATGCAGCAAATCAGGAAGGGGCTCACTCTCATCCTCTTCTTGCCCTGAAGCTAGCAAGAGACATGAGACCTCTGCTCGCCTGTGGAAAGGCTTGAGCCTGTTGACATGGAATACCTGGGGGGCTACCCCAGAGGCTCCCATGTCCACCAGATAATTGACTTCGCCCATCTTGGAGATGATCCTGAAGGGTCCAGTCCACTTGTCTGCCAAAGCTCTAGGCTTGGTAGGCTCCATCACAAGGATTTCCTGTCCCGGAGTCCAATCCACTTGCGAAGCTTTCAGGTCATGCCAGTACTTATTCAATTCCTGGCTGGCCTTGAGATTTGCTGTTGCCTGACCCATCATTTGTGTCATCCTCCGCCTGAGGCCTAACACATAGTCCCCCACTTGCTTGGCGGGACCTGGAGGGGTGGCTTCCAAGCCTTCTCGGATCAAGGCGAGGGGCCCCCTCACGGGATGTCCAAAGAGTAACTCAAAGGGGCTGAAACCAACACCCTCTTGAGGTACCTCTCTGTAAGCAAACAGCAGGCATGGCAGGAGGAGATCCCATTTCCTCCTTAGGGGCTCTTCCAAAGCACCTAGCATGCCCTTGAGAGTTTTGTTAAATCTCTCAACCAGACCATTGGTCTGGGGGTGGTAAGAGGTGGAGAACTTGTAGGTTACCCCGCACTCTTTCCACATGGTTTTCATGTAACTAGACATGAAGTTGGATCCTCGGTCAGAGACAACCTCCTTGGGGAATCCAACACGGGTGAAAATGCCCAGGAGAGCCCTGGCAACCACCTTGGCAGTAACAGTCCGAAGGGGTATTGCCTCAGGGTACCTGGTGGCATGATCTACCAAGACCAGGATGAACCGATGTCCACCTGAAGTGGGAGGGTCAAGGGGACCGACGATGTCGATGCCCACCCTCTCAAATGGTGTGCCAACCACTGGTAATGGCTGCAGTGGGGCAATGACCCTGCCTCCAGTCTTGCCAGACAACTGACAAGTTGGGCAGGTCCTGCAGTGGGACTCCACCTCTACTCCCATCCGTGGCCAGTAGAAATGGGCAGAGAGCCTCTGCTTAGTCTTCTTGGTCCCAAGATGACCAGCCAAGGGCACCTCATGCGCCAACTGCAGTAGGAAGGGCCTGTAAACCTGGGGTACCACCAACCTCTTGCGGGCACCAGGTTCGGGCTTAGTGGGCTCACTAACAAGGAGCTCACCCTCCCAATAAATCTTGAATGTCCTAGGCACTTCACCTTGTGCCTGGGACAGGGCCTGTTTCCTCAGGCCCTCGAGAGAGTGGCACTCTCTCTGTCCCTTACAGAAGTCTGCCCGGGAGGGTCCCCCTTCAGCTAACAAGCATTGAAGGTCGGGATGATCCTCCGGGTTGAGAACCTCTCCCACAGGAGAGTCTTCTGTCTCTTCTCCCACAGGAGTTGAGTTTGGGTTTTCCGCTGGACCCAGCCCGTCCGGAGCATGGATCCCATTGGGTGCTGTCGGAACAGCAGGAAGAGAAGGTGTTCCCTCCACAGAGGTGGCCTTCTTGGTCTTCCTTCTTCTTGCCTTAGGCCTCGCCTTTGGCTCGGATACCTGACTCACAGCCAGACCCGGTGTCACCTGTGACCTAGTGACTGCAGCAGCAGTCATGGGAAGACCATCCGAGATCAACCCCAACTCTACTAGATCATTTCCTAACAGAATGTTAGCAGGGACATTGTCCTGAACCAGGACAGGAAGCTTTGCTGTCTTGTCTCCAATCATGAGTGTGACTAGGGCTACAGGCGATAATTTGGGAGGCCCACCAGCTAACCTGGTGGTTTGCAGAGGAGCACCTTCATAGTCCTCTGGCTTGAGCAGGGTCCTGTCCACCACTGTCATGCTTGCCCCAGTGTCTCTCAAACCAGTAGAAGGCTGGCCATTCAAGAGGACACTTCTCAAAAACCTACGGGTGTTCTGCGGGATAGTTGCCAGTACTTCTGCGTACTGGTCCCAGGCCCCAAGGGACACTAAGGAAATCTCTACCGGAGCACCAAATGTGATTCCTGTAGAGGAGGGGAGGACAGTGGCCTCCACCTCAGCCACGGGGTAAGGGTAGGTCAGGCTGACAGCCTGTACTCCAAGTGCCTTACCTTTACACTTGGGGTCACCCCTTTTGTGATCCAGAGCCCCACAATCCCAACAAGTGCCAGGAGTGCGGGGTACGGTACTGGAACCACTGGGAACCTGCTTTGCAGCAGGTGGACCACTACTCTTATTCCCACCCACAGAGGACTTATCCCCACCAGATTTTTGGGTCTTAGGAGAGGAAGGTTTTGGTTTACCCGACTGTGATTGCTTTTGGGACTCCTCAGCTTTCTGAGAGGTCCCCTTTTCTTTGTCCTTGTCCTTCCCACTGGAGTCCTTAGGGGACACCCGGTGGGAGACCCACTTGTCAGCCAACCTAGCCAGCTTAAAGGGGTCCAAAATGTTCTGGTCAGCCACATACTGACGCAGCTCTGGTGAACAGGCTTCAGAAAAATGCTCAAAAAACAAGAGGTGGGACAACTCAACAAAAGTTTTCACCTTGTAACCGTCAATCCACCCCATCATGTTCATGTGCGCAGTACTCACCCAGTCAACCCAAGACACATTCTCTCTTTTCTTAAAATCCCTGAACCTTTTAAGGTATTGGGTAGGTGTCTTGCCAAACTTGGCAATCAAAGCAGACTTCATACACTCATACTGACCCCTTTCCTCCACACTCAGCTTCAGAATACAGTCATATCCAGTTTGAGGCACTCTGCTTAACAAACACTTAGCCCAATCTCTTTTATCTACATCATGAATTGCACAAGCCATTTCAAACGCTTCAATCCATTGGAGGATATCTGAACCCTCCACAAACACACCAACCAAATCTTTCATAAACTTGGTGGCTGGGGACCTGCCACTCTCAATTGGTCTAGCTGAAGTCTCCACTCTAGCTCTCTCTAGCTGGATTCTCTGACATTCAGTGTCCTTGTCTTTGAGCGCAAGATCCCTATTCTTGAGTTCCACTTGCTGTGCCAGCTCCTCTTTCTTAAGCTCAGCTTCTATTTCCAACTTGCGATATTCAAAGGCCAATTTCATCCTTAATAACTCAAGTTCCATGGAATTGCTGGGGTTTGGAACAGAGGCAGCAGGAATGGTGGCATTCCCAGAAACAGATTCAGCGACAACCCCAGGGGCAGAGTCCTCACTGGTTGCATCCCCCCCTTCATCAAGGGTTTCACCATCAGTCTGGTAGTCCACCAGGGCAGCTATCAGCTCAGCCCTAGACTTATCCACAAAGTCCAACTCCCTGGCTTCACAAGCACTCTGGAGAGCCTCTAAGCTCATCCGAGTCAATTTACCATTTGCAATGGGCTCCATTGCCTGTAATGCAGTTATTTGGTACACACCCAAACCTTAATCTAATAAAGTGCGGATATTTTGTAAGTGGCACGGTTATACACTGAGTCTTAAAACCATAAGCATCCCACCGCTGCCACCAGCTTTGTAAAGAAGACCGGTGGGGGGGTCTGTACTTCTGCTCTCTATATGGTAGAGGGGAGGCACAGAGGACCCCAGCCAAGATTCTCTAATACGGTAGCGATGGGCGAGCAATCAAGGCCTAGCTTCTCAGGAGGTGATGCAGGCTGGTTCTTAAGTACAGTGTATCCCCAAGCCCCCACAAAGGAATGTCCACACACTGTATTACTGAAAACACAGTCTTTATATAATTAATATTCAAGGGTTATGTACACTTATCACAATAACGCACTTTGTGCTCAGGAAAATCAGCAATGGTAAATATCTACAATTCTAAAGTGGTACCACTAATATTAGACCTCATTAAAGTGCATTCACAATACTGTAGAAATGGCACACAGATCAATAAGAAGGAAACCAGCAATAGAGAGAGGAGAGATAACAGAGGGTTGAAACAATAGGCAGAATACTGGCCCTTGCTACTGGACACAGTTCTGTGTGGAGATCCCCCCACCTGGGCAACCTGCAAAATAAAGAGATATAACACCAGCCCAGTCCAGATATTGTTCAATAGTCTATTTCTCTCCTATAATGTTTTTACCCCCCCAATGTACCTGGTGGAGTCGAGTTCCTCGAAAAGGCGTCGACAAGCGTCGAGGGACTCGCTGTTCGGCGACGGGGAATCGACGGCCCTTCTTGAATGCCTTCCTTTTCAGGCGGGAGGCACGGGGCGTCGAACGTCCGTCGACAAACGAGGCCGAACGTTGTCGAAGAGGCGGCAGCTCCGTCCGAGCGGTGCTCGTCGGCGTCGGGGCGTCGGCGTCCTGCAAGGCGGAGGTGTGCGGGGCACCTCGATGACAATAGTTCTGGACCGCAAAGATTGTAGAGACGGGAGCCCAGCAAGGGCGTCGAGTCGTCCGAGTCTTTGGGGTCGTCGGGTGGCGGGAAACCCACCGGCAGGTTTCTCCTCGGCGCGTTGGTCGTCCTCGACTTTCTCCGGCAGGATAAGCGGTCGACGATGCGGTCGAGAGAGTCCTTCGATTGAATGTTCTTAGGCAATGGAGCGGACGGCTCCGATCGTCGGCGGCACGGCGTCAAGTGGTTCCCACGGCTGGGCACACAACTTCGACGGGCCTCCAGCGGTTACACAGACCTGCGAACCCTGGTCGACGGCAATGGACTTCGACGGCGTCGATGTCCGGGTGCTTCACTTCGATCTCCTCGGCGGTCCCGTCTCGGGTCGGCAGCCTTTCGAGGGTCTGACTTCCAGGGCGCTTCGGCGAAGATTCAGCGGTGCTCGATGGTCCCTCGGAGCACGGGAAGAGGGCGCCTAGCCAGGTCCTCTCTCGGGTCAGCCCTCGACAATTTCGACAACCTTCAGTTCCGTCGAAGCAAATGCCACAGCAAGTCTTCTTCTTCCAGCTGGACGTCGAGGATCAGCAAATCCAGTTACTCTTGAGTGGAGACTCAGCTTCTGAATGCTTCTGAACAATTTCCAGTGGTGAGAGGTCCCCAGATATACTATTCTGTCTCTCATCCACACTGCTGGCACACACACAGCAGCCAATCACACAGAAGGGCATTCATGCAGTCAGTCAGCCAATCAGGCACACAGTGCATTCAGGCCACACTCCTCCCTTTCAGACACTCACAACAAGGAATGTGGATTGGGACAAGTACCCAGCCATTCAACACTACACACTGCATTCAGGCCAGTTTCGGGCAGGGCTGTCTCAGTCTTTGTCTCTCATGCCAGAAACCAGACAACCACAACAAGGAGTGTATATTGGTCACACACTCCATTCACCCAGGTCCCACCCACAGGAGGTACCCATAACATACAGTCACTGGGAAGGCTCCAGTCAGTCTAGCTGGGCCTTTACAACAACACCATATATGGAACTTCCACCCAACAGCCAGTCAGGGGGAAGGGACAGAGTCAGGGCTTCCCAGGACTTTGGGAAAAACAAGATAACAGGCAATAGAAAGCAAGAGGCCACAGGGGCCATCTTGTTTTCTATCAGGAATCAACTGATCCCAATGGCAGGGCCTGGGTATCCCAAAATGGAGGACACCCAGAGCACCTGTCCAATTCAGCATGGAGCTGCCACCAGCCCATACCCTGCTCTGTGGGCCACCCACAGGTGCCCAAAAACATACACTAGGGGCACAGGGTTGTACCCCTACCCATGGGTGCCATAAGGGTATCCCATGGGTCTGTTCACCAAACCAAAAGAGAGCTGCACTGCCAGGAGTCCCTCATGGACTCCTGGGCAGAAAACATGACAGAACACACGGTAAAAACAGAAAAAGGACAAGGATTCAGAGGCCCTGTCCCTCAGATGCATTTCCGGCATCACAGCGACTTACATCTTTACACTATCAGGTAGGCATTTTTTCATTAGCAGTACACAAAGGGCCCATCTCAAGATTTAGGCAATACACTTATTCGTTAGATATGACGGTTTCTGAATGCGCTTATTGCCATTTACGCAGAATAACACAGACGTGAGGACTAACAGCTTTAATCAGTATGACGGCGTAGATAAGCAGTACGATTAGACATTTTTGAATTCAGACAGACAGGTATGATCACCACTTCCATGATTATTTTAACCTGATATTTCATCCGATTAACTAAATTCATTGACTAAAAGGGACTCAATGATTCCTTCAGGATCCCTATACATAGGGCGTATTTTGGTATGCCATAAGAGGCTTGTTAAGGATCATCACTTTTAGTGAAACCCTCAGTGATCTTCAGTCGGCACTCACGTCAGGTATGAATATGCCAATTTAGGAAATTTGAATTATGACGTAATCACGTTATGAAAATCTAGCGAACTGACATCATTTTTGTTGTTTATTTACATTTAACAGAGTATACACATTATGAAAATTATATTTGGATTGACATGAAATCTGGCTCCTGAAGAAGGGATACCAGATCCCGAAACATGTTGAGCTTTTGTATAAACCCCCCCCCTTTCTTTTACTTTCTGGGGAACATATCCATGCATTTTGAAAATTCTTTGAGTGCGTTTACTTTGAAAAAATCTTTCCTTTGTATCTGAATCACAATTAGACTATGCACTACTAAATACTGTATTGTACAATATGAATCTAATATTTTGGATCTGTATCTATACAACATAAATCACACGATTTTAGTAAAAACAAAAAACAAACAATACCTTTAAGTGCCGTTTCTTAAGCATATGTAGAACAGATGTGGATATCCCATTGTGTCTTAAATCTATGCTTTTCTCATACGAGATTTATAGACTTATCGATTTCTATGAATTTTCATTTGTCTTTGGACAATAACCCTGAGTGTGCATAGGACGCGAGTGTTCCACAGACTGTGCACACCGTTTCTCTTTGTTCCATTTAACTACGATCTAGTGTCAGGGTAGATATACACTCCTGTGCACCTCTCTACATCTATAGGATTAATTAGAAACATTGAAATTTTAGGTGTGCAGCTGTATAAACCATTTCTGCAACTTGAAGCTAGTTCTCTCTGTATGAAAGGCAGTGGATGGTCTGTCTGGGTTCAGCAGTTACCGCAGGTGTCCCTGCAGAGCAGACCCCTTTCAGAGTGGAGAAGTATGTGGTTTGGGCAAGACAGGAGGACTGCTTCCTGCACAAACCTCAAGGTAACCGTGCACTTTAATCATGAGTCACAGAGGGCTCAGTTAAATAGAGAGACACTTTGATCTACAACAGACAAGGAGATGGTGGGACTTATGTATATGTTGTCACCTCCTTGTCTGTCCTGTTGCAGAGCACTCTGGACCTGACATCATGCATAACAGCAGATTGCTGGTGGGGAACCAGGATTGGTTCTTTAAGGTAGGCTTAGCCTGTACCAATCACTGGGGCGCATTTGGCTTTAAAAGAGGGCTGAACCCCTCACTTAGCAGATCATCTGAAGACTTCGAAAGAAGTAAGACGAAGGACTCATTTGGACCCAAGCTGAAGGTACAGTCTACCTTACATCTTTCACCCATGAAGGAAGGCCAGGAGTTCAAAGAGGGAAGCAAGACTCCCTCCCCTAAACATCTCCCTGGGAACAGAGGGTGATACCGGACTCAGAGGACCCATCCAGCAGCTCCAGAACCGGTACCCAGCCAGCACACAGCGTGCCTTGCTAGGTTCCGACAGCATGGTTCCTAGGTGGGAAGTGCGGGAGAGTCTCTGGACAAATGACAAGGTTGTTGCCTGCAAACACTCTCCTGAGCTTTAGGCCGTCAGCCTTGAAAGGACACAAGCCCAGGGAAGCAGCTAGGAGGAGTACAACACAAGCATCACCCAGCATCCATCTTTTAAGGACAATTTCGAGGCAGTTGAGTCCTCGAACAGCATCCGGCTGCACCACTGACTGTTATCACGCCGCAGTCCCAGGAGCCGTCCGGGACGCCTCTACCAGTATTGCAGATCCGTCAACTAGCACAGAGACAACGATTCTTGGCCCTGAGCCGCTGCACCGGACAGCCTGCAGACATCCGTCCCACCTCGCTTGCCGAACTGCCTGGCGCCTGGTACCTGCAGCTGTGTCCCTCCACTAACTCGGTCACAATGGTTGCAAAGCGCCATGCAACCGCCTCAATATTGTGGACCACCAATAACTTCTTCTGAACCAGATACATTGTGTTTCTGCCCTGTAGTCCTTCTCCGAAGGGCCCTAGAGACAGTTACTACCCTTTGTCCCCTTGGTGCTGAAACCAAATAACCTTGAACAGTAAGACTGATTACTTTATCACCTACCCTCCTGTCAGTAGCCAGAGTGCTTCCCTTTCCTTCGTGAAACTGTCTGTCCTCTAGGTTCCTTTACAGGGCGAGTGGTATTTTGCAAGTGTGCTAGAACGGTCTGGTGTAGTAATAAAGTAGATATGTGTATACAACCTTGATGAGACAGTCCCTTTTTTCATTGGGTAATAATTGTATTTTTACTATGTTGCAACTAACCAACGATTCACGATCTTGAGGAGATAAAGCCTGCCGTTTCGGCCACGTTACCAAAATTGGACAAGGAGGTCTTATATTACAATCTGTTCGGATCCCTTATGGTGTACTAGAGGTGTGGGGTTGATTGATGGTTTAGAAACCAGTATTCATCCCCTGACCACTGGTGCCCTGGAAGTTGATTCCTCATAATCGGACACATCTGCATGTGAGAAAAGGAGTTGTATGCTGGAATCACCAAGTATGTAAGATGTGCTGGGCCTGGTGATTACTACATTTTTCACAATACTCACCCTGGGATTAAAGTCTTGGGAACCATGAAGCATACATATTCGTTCAGACAGCTTCAAAGTTTGGGTCTGAGGAAAAGAAGGGTGCTACATCCGTTAGTCCATTGGCACCATTGTGCCACAATTTTAGAAGAAGAAAGGCTGCCAGGAGAAACAACGTACTTTTGTTCATTCACGAATTTGGAATATTACACATGAAATCACTTGTTTGACGACATGTGTGATATATAGCATTGTCCGTGTAATCTTTGGTACATTGGTTCTACCATCTGTCCTGTGAAGATTCGTATTATGCAACATTACATAGCAATCAAAAATAAGGATGAGAATTATGCATTGTTTGAGGAACCTGAGGGCATCCTCTCATCTACTCCTCTTGGGTCCTCTGCTCAAGTGGCCAGAAAAGGCCATCGATTGTGGATCCCGACCCTGTGGGTGGATATGCGAGAGAGGATCACCTGGGTCGAGGGACCTTGGGGAGTGGAGAGAGGATGTCTTTAGGTAAGGCCTGGTATCCCCCGTTCCCTTGTCAGAGTGCACCCTTCCCTCCGCCTGCCTTTGTAGGTTATCAATCTGCAACTCTTTCACACACACAAACGGTGTCACCTTCATATTCTTTTCAGGCTGGGATGAGGAAGAGGCACCTGGGAATAATGCACATTTCCATTGGTGCACACCAGCGGTACTGAGACGAGGAAGAGGCCAGTGAAGCACTATTACAATGGTCAGGCAAGCCCCACTAATGAGGTCAGGCAAAGGACTACACCTGCAGCCAATTGACTGGCTACAAGAGCATGCAAGAGGAAAGCAAAAACCCGCCTGGGAATGAGAACACAGCATCCCAACGTGGAGAAGGCTGGAGAGGGGCCAGTGAAAAGGACGCCAAGCATTGCAGAAGAGAAAGAAGGACGTTGAGACTAGAACGGGCCATGAGAGAGTCGAGATCGCTGCAGAACACTGCGTTGTGTCCCCCCAGCCAGAGCTGTGGGACACAGAAGACTCCAGGACTTTATATACCAAAGCAGCAGGTTTTGGAAGGGGCAGGCACTGCTCGCCAGAGCTCCCGACAAATGAAGGGGGAGTGAGAGAAAGCCGGAGAAGAAACCAAAGGCACCCGGGGGAGTGGCCACAGACCAATGAGGGACAGAGGGAACATGCATGCCGGGGCGCTCCAGAGGCTGGATTTGGGCAGAGGAATATGCTGCTGGAATGAAAACTTGAATGAATGGGTCTGGAGACCAAATAGAAGATTATGGAATATCGAACAAGCTGCAAAGTACTTTATGAGTTACTTAATACCAAACTAAGGAAAAGGCATGCCAGGTATATGCAAAATGCTGCATGATAGAAAGTAAAGCGATGTACATTTATGAACACAGTGAAAAGAAAGTAATAAGCATTTATGTACAATGTGAACGTATGAGCCAAGTGAAAGCCTGTGATGAGAGTTTGCAAAGCGATTGAAAAGCAAATGATGAGCACTATTGGATAGTGTGAAAGCAAGGTGGTGACAGGAATAAACAACACAAAGTGAACTGTGTGAAAGTCAAGTTGGGGCAGAGTCAAGAGATGGGCAAGGAGAAATAGAAGTGAAAGTGGACTAATGTCACAGGTTCAGAGAGGACGCCTGCGCTGGCAAGGAAGTCCAATGTGAACAAGTAAACGTAACAAAGAGCCAAGGGTTATCGGTTGCATGACCTGTAATAGGTGGACCTTGTGGTCCGACAACTGCACCAAGACCCAGTAACCCTTACTTGGAGAGAACAAAGGAAGTCAAGATACTGAAGCGGTAGTGCCTCGCAAGTGTTAAATTGATTAGAGAAAGGAAGAATTATTTGAACTGTTGCAGAGCCTGAAAGGCTATAAAGTTGGTTTGGAATTCTGATGGAAAGCTTAGAGAATTGAATTGACTGATTTTGAAGCTAGAAGGTCTGCCTTCTTGGGGAAGGGAACGCCAAGACTTTGTGAACTAAGAGCAGGAAAGCCCGAGCCCTTTGGAACTGTGTTGAACTTGGGAAAAAGAACCCCGAGGCCTTTGTGAATTGTGTTGAACTTGGGGACGGGAACCCTGTGGTCTTTTTGTGGAACTGTGTTGGACAAGCTGAAACGCAACCTAGGAGCTGGAAGAAACGTTATTTTGACCGCTGTTTCTTTGGTTGCTGACATCTCTACACATTGTATATCTTTAGTTGTGAAGGCAAGTATAGGTATTGGACACAGACAGAGTTTTAAGTTGAACTTAATGACGCAGACTTTCCTTAGTTTATTTAGGTATGGAATCTCACCTTAGCATAGGGTAAGTTAGGCCTTACACCATCCTGAAAATTGAGAAATACTTTTATCTTTATAGAAAATTTAATCTGTTGTCTGTGTCTTGCTTCATGATGCCTTCACAGTTGACAGTCCACTTTTCACTACTGCATAATAGTGATCCTTTATTGATGTCTTTTTGTGGCATTGTACATGTTCCGGAAACATGCAAGGAAAGGGAGCAGAATTCTAAAACTGCGACTGCTTGAATCTCGGCTAATCATGGAATTTGGAATGCTTAAACCCAAGGGTCTTAACCTAGATAATGAGTTGCATGTATTTCTGGACTGATTTTTTAATTATGTGCATTCAAGTTAGAGGGTTGCTGCTATAAATGTTAAATATAAATTCAGGTGCACTTTTTAATTTAATTTGTTTTTCACATCTAATGATATTTTCAGTAGTGTTTTGTACAATCTTCAAAACAGTGTGCCCAGTTGGGCTGTATTCTGTTACAGAACATGAATGTGTTGTATTAAGATGAACTACTCTCTTGGATTCTTCTTATCCTTGGATTGTCTCCACATAATCGCTTTTTTACGAGATGAGATATGAATTAATTTGCACTTCGAATTTATGGGCTACATTGTATTGTTAGATTGACAAAAAGAAGTCGATGCTTCCGGATAACTTAATTAACCCTTCATTAACTTAACGTTGTTAATCAAGACGTGATATGTAGCTTTTCTGCTTCATCAAGTACTTACTTCCTGGGTAGTCTAAGATGGCGGATCAGCAGACATTAAGTCACTAGCTTGTTAGTCACTAGTCAAGTGCTGAGGGTTTGTTTAAAGTTTCAGGAAGTGCTGGCTTTATTTACAGTAAGCCCTGTGTTTGTCAAGTAGAGTTGCCTGCTGAAGTCGATTGGTGGGAGGGAAAGGGTGCCATTATGGTGCATTCAGGAGTGGTTTCCTCCTTACCTTCTGTTTGTGAAATGATTGTTTCCTGTTATTTTTAATGAAGATTTAATAAATAGGCACTCTTATTTTTTGTGCATTTGTAAGGCGTTTATACATAAAGTAAATTGTGTTTCAAAGCTCCCACAGGGCAACAGGAAGGGAACATGGGAATGAAATGCAACTATAACGATGAGATATAGAGGCAGACCTACTAGGCCTTCTCAGCATTCAGAACGTACAAGTGCAGAGAGAACAGATGAGGTGGGGGGGATAAGTGCTAGGGAATAAGCCGCTGTTAAGTGAGTTGGTGGGAGTGGTCAGCTGTCAGTAAATAAGTGTAGACCTGTGATTGCACAGGCAAGTGGGTGCCAGGCAAGTGCTAGGAGCAGGCAGGGGCTGAGGTGATTGGTTATGGCAGGTCAGAACACGGGTGGACTCATAAGGCCCCTGACCACCAATCTAAGCATCAGTGGAGGTTAGCAGAGGAGGGAGGGAGGGAAAGAGGAGGTGAAAAGGAAGGTCTTGAGGAGCTTCTGGAATTTGAGCAGATCCGTCTCAAGACTGAGAGGAAGGGGGAGGCTGTTCCATAGGAGGGAGCCTGCCTAGGAAGGAGCCTGCCTAGGAAGGAGATTGGCCACCTGCTCGCTGTTTAGTGAAGCGCTTGACACACGGAGTTGGTGCCGGAGGAACGTGAAGATCCGGAGGGAGAGTTTTTAGTGAGAGCCAGGTTGTCAGTAGCGTGGTCGCCGGCCCCAGACAGCCTTATGGATGATGCAGAGGGATTTGAATTTGATCCTTGCAGCAACCGGGAGCCAGTGGAGAGATTTTAGGGTGGGAGAAATAGGGTCCCTGGGATTGAGGCCAAGGATAGGTCTTGCTGCCCTATTCTGCATTAGCTACAGGGGTTGTAGAGAAGAAGAGGGTAGATTAAGGAAGAGGCTATTGCAGTAGTCTAGCCTAGAGAGAACCAGAGCTGTCGAGACATTTCTGGTGGAAGAGAGTATTCCTTTGAGGAGGTGGTGTTGAAAGTTGGCATTCTTGGCAAGGTCCTGAATGTGATGGAGGAAGGAAACAGAGGAGTCGAAGATGACTCCAAGGTTTCTGGCTTCAGATGAGGGCAAAAGGGGGAAGCCCATGGAGGGTGGCCAGAGTGAGGGGAAGAAAGAGGGAGCAGGAGTCCCAATGGGAAGAATCCCAGTCTTGCTGGCATTGAGGCAGAAATCATTGGAGGCACACCAGGACTGGATGGCAGATAGGCATTCAGGGATGATGAAGGAAGTAAGGAGAGGATCAGAGGGAAGTTTAAAGACAAGAGTGCTTGTTGGCCCTGTCCTTGATATTAATGACATGTGAACATATGTTTGTGGTAGGTGCTTATCTCGCTGAGTTATCTTTCTTTATTCAAGGACAGCTTTGGGGCCACTGGAGGTTTCTCGGGGGTGTAGTGCAGCAATCCGATGCAGTGGCTGAGGTGCAGGCCCGATAGCGGTGGGAAGGGGGTTGGGGGGAGGGAAGGGGGAGCAGTAAGGACCCAGTGAATGTGGTGCGTCTCAAGAGTGCCTTTGCTCACTGGGTGTTGGGGAGAATTCTCTCTTTAGGCTGAATTTCCTAACCTAGTGAGTCCCCCAGCAGCTTTGCTGGATTTCTGGAGTTTGTTTTTTTCCTCCTGCCAAGAGTGAGACTGTTTTTCTCCCACTCTTGGACATGATTTATGGTGTTCCTTTGACTGTTAATGTGTTTTATGGGCTATGGGGTCATTTACCCCATAGGGTCTCATGTGTTTTTCCTATGTGTGTTACACAGCACCCTCCGTGCAGTAACACAGGGGTGTCCTAGTGACACTCCACCATAGACTCCATACCCTGGGACTGACTACTGTCTCCCAGGGCATGTAAGTCACCATTGGCTTTACTAGTCCCAAATTATTAACAGAAACCAGTACAAACCATCATATTGTGGACGTACTGGTTGGGGCAATTCGATTGCCCCGGGGTTTGTTAGTCGAGGAGGAACGTCTCTGTCCCCCCTGGTCGAGTTTTGACTGGTGGCAGTGGAAACTACTTTTTATATTCGACCGTGAATATTTCCCTATGGGATTTTCCCATTGTTCGAGGCTACCAACTTATTAAATTCTCATAGCCTCAAACATACCGCCGGTTTATTTAATTAATATTAATTCTCCGGTTGGTATTTTTTGCCAAGACTCGATTCTAAAATGGCATTTGTGTTCTCTTCTGTGACTCCAACCCAAGTCGAGCCCTTTGTTCCACATTTTGGCAGGCTTCTCCACAGAAGCCTCCAAAAGTGGTGCCACTCTGTCTGGGTACCACAGAAGGTGTGGGAGGGGGTTTAGGCACCCTGGACTGAGGTACCTTGGTAACTCAAGTCGCACTCTTGTGTGATTGGCCCAAGTGGTGAGCCGGCCGGCTCACCACTTAGCATGTTTGAGTGACAGCTAGGCTGAGTGAATGGGGGTTTTCTGCATAAAAGCAGGGCTTTGGGGACTGGAACTTCAGAAGTCACCACAGGACCTGATAATCTGACGAGGGAGAAGCTGAGCCGACCTACCACGACACCACCGGTGGAGCCCTGCGGAACCAACTCACCACTTCCCGACGACAGAGAAGATATCCCGGCTGGAGAGGCTTCTTCCCCTGACTGGTGGGCACAACCAGTTTACCTTTTTTTCTTCGCACCCCAGCCCAGTTTGTGGTCAAACTGCCCGTGCCAAGCACCCCGGCGGCCGGATAGCCACTCACCACTGAACCACGAATCAAAGGACCGCTCCTTGTACCTGAGAAACTCTGCGGCTGGTTTCTTCCCTGGCACTGCAACTGGCCCCTGTCTTCCTCCACGACGAGATCCTCTCTTCCCCCGGACGAAGCACCGACTTGCACCCGCTGCCAGGAACAACTGCCCCCGCTGGAGCGTTCTCACCACTTTAAGGTACCGTGTCAGCCAGGCCTCCCTTTCTAAAGATTGCAACAAGGTAATAATAATCCCTTAACCTTCTGGACTGGGCTGGCCGCCTTGACCCTCTATCTGGTCCCTTTCTTTGGTCCAACTCCTTTTTGAATCATTACAAGACTTTTGTGCACTGCAACCGTGTGACCTTGGACACATTTCGTTTCGATCCCCTTAAATTGGATCCGGCCTACTCACTCTGAATTCACGGTTGTACTTTGCCTTCCTCTCGTGTTCTGTTCTTGTAAAAGTGTTGGATCTGTTTCAAATTGTGCTCTGCTTTTCTCTCCCTTTTTAAAACGAACTATAAGAGTGCCATCTACGTTAAGCGCTCACCGCTGTCTGAAAATAAGTGGGGCTTTACTTAAGACTTGTCTAATATTCTTTTAAGGGAGTGTATATCTTTTAGTGACCGTTGCTTACTATTAGTACCTGTGTGTTTTTCTAGATGTGGTTTTAAATAAATAATTATATCTCTTTTACACCAAGCCCTGGTCAGTGTTTACTTGTTTTATTGTGTGCTCTTGACCTATTGTGTATACTGCCTAACTCTTCTTGAGGGAAGTCTGACTGCTCAGCCACAGCTACCAAGTGAATCTGTGTGGTACAGACTGCTACCAAGTGGGTTTACTGCCAAACACCAGCCAAACACCTGTAGTCCTAAATCTTTTGCAGTGGTCCCAGAGGGAATTGCACAGGTTTCTGCCTAACACTGGGGGTTCTTTGTAGTTAGTTGTGGTTCTCTGTTCTAAGCTATAGTAGGTGTTGGGTGCTGTGGGCGGCCGACAGCCTCACCGGCCGATGCTCCTGCGTCTTTGTGTCGGTGGCTCACAGGGAACAGGTGCCAAGGCTTCCTGAGGGCAATCATTTCATCTTTTACTTGTGAGGTGTTGACTACATTATCTTGCTTCCGCAAGGGAAGGCATCACGGTGGTGGCAAGTCTGATGTCTTCCGAGACTTCAGTCCAGAGGTAGGGAGCGCGTGCATCTGATCATCGGTCTCCTCGGGTCTTGCAGGTCGTTTTGGCTCAGCAAGTGGCTGGCCTGTGCAGAACCGTAGAGCTCTGCTGGTCGGTATCGTGCAATGCGTTCCTGTAGGGTAGGGTAGTGTGGCGCGTTCCGCGGATCTGTGTGTGGGCTCCTGAAGGAGGTCCCGGTCTGCACAGGCAACTCATCTTTGGGTCTAGGTTGGTTGGGGACCGGTTCTCCCATCTGTTACCAAGCGATGAGTCCCCTTGGGGTATTCTGGACTTTCGGCAGCCTTCTGATTTGCTTTGCAGGAAGACCCTTGTAGAGGCTGTTGGGGTAGCTTTCTGTTGGTGTGTAGGGTAGGACTTTGAGGGTTTTCGTTAAGAAGAATGCCGATATGACCACATCGCTATAGTCCTTCGGAGGTCAGCATCCCAAATAAAGCAAGTTGGATAACATGGTTTTATTGGAACCATTTCCCCAAAATGGTGAGGAGGTTTCTTTGAGTAGGTGAATCTGGAAAGACTATGATTTAAGGTTCAACCTCCATTACGTTTGAGGTTGTTTTGCCTCATCCATTTCTCTATGGCTCTAAACCAATATGAAATGGTCGCACAATACCTGTGTTGACCTATGATCCTTAGCTATGTGCATAGGGTTTGTGACTCGGCTGGTCTTGTTGCGCCTAGGAACGCGTGCACTGGATTTGCTTCCCTCTGGTAGATGGCGGTCTGGTACAGTGGTACGAGTTTAGAGATTCACCATCAGGCTGGGCTAACTCCTGCCCCGTCCTTTGTGTCGGCAAAGTATTCTGTGCTTTGGGATTCAGACAAGGGTTCTACGTAGGAATGGAGAAGGCCCTACACTTCATTGGGGAATTAGAGCTGGAGAAAGAAAATGGCTGCCAATCACACGGCTAGACCTGTTCAATTATGTGTGCTGCCGCCCAGTGGGTTGGAGCCGCACACTCATCGTTTGCAGGCTATTTCCCGGGTCTCTGCACTCATATTCAGATTCAAGCCGGAGACCATTCACAATAGGTGTATGGAACCTGGGAGGATCTGAAGGTCGCAAGAACCACAGCAACTCTGCACTACTACGAAATGGCCGCCCTGGGCACCAGAGCCAGCCTGTGGGCATGAAATGCTGGAGTGCAGGCAGAGTGTCGTGACAGGCACCATAGCGGAAAGAACGATCTGGAGATCCATCAGTGGTGGAGAGGCTGCAACCATGCACTGTTCTGGCACAAATCGGAGAGCTGGGTCCTGCGAGCGCCACAGCACTCGGGCTGCGGAGCTGGTAATTGCAGACATGTAGGTGCCGGCCTAGCTCTCTCCATCACCACCATTTGTTGGCTAAGCATACATTAAGACTCATGGGAGCAGCATGGGTTCATCACTGTACCCATAATGGCCACAGCTTTACACCATAGGATAGAGGCTGACCCTTCATCCAGTCTGCCCCGCCTACCCTTTCTATGCTACAACCTATGTGACAATTACCAGCCCACTACTGGGATACATTTTGTTCATAGCTACGGGTCCTTGCAGGGGACTCGACACATGCCAATTCCATGCACATCGCAGAGCTCACCCCACAGTGCTGTGGAGACGCACGCGCCAAAGGAGACAAGGAAAGCTGAACCAAAGTCCACTACAAACATCACTAGACCACTGTGATGTTTCCAATGCATAATCCATAAGCAATGACATCAGGCATAGCCCCCTACACACTTCTCCTATGACATCATCAGGCACACCCCCTACGCACTTCTCCTATGACCTCATCAGGAACAGCCCCTCCACACTACTCCCATGACAGCAAGAATTGGTGAGTTCATTTTGAAATTTCTTTCTAAATGTTGTGGAATTGATGAGCCCGATGGAGTCATCACTGATTGACCTTTCTGTTGAGTGAGTAGATTTGATGAGCGGGATGGAGTCATCACTGATTGATCTTTCTGCTGAGTGAGTAGATTTGATGAGCGGGATGGAGTCATCACTGATTGATCTTTCTGCTGCTGAGTGAGTAGATTTGATGAGCGGGATGGAGTCATCACTGATTGATCTTTCTGCTGCTGAGTGAGTAGATTGGATGAGCGGGATGGAGTCATCACTGATTGATCTTTCTGCTGAGTGAGTAGATTTGATGAGCAGGATGGAGTCATCACCGATTGATCTTTGTGTTGAGTGAGTATATTTGATGAGCGGGATGGAGTCATCACCGATTGATCTTTGTGTTGAGTGAGTAGATTTGATGAGCGGGATGGAGTCATCACCGATTGATCTTTCTGCTGAGTGAGTAGATTTGATGAGCGGGATGGAGTCATCACTGATTGATCTTTCTGCTGAGTGAGTAGATTTGATGAGCGGGATGGAGTCATCACTGATTGATCTTTGTGTTGAGTGAGTAGATTTGATGAGCAGGATGGAGTCATCACCGATTGATCTTTGTGTTGAGTGAGTATATTTGATGAGCGGGATGGAGTCATCACCGATTGATCTTTGTGTTGAGTGAGTATATTTGATGAGCGGGATGGAGTCATCACCGATTGATCTTTGTGTTGAGTGAGTAGATTTGATGAGCGGGATGGTGACATCACTGATCTTTCTGTTGAGTGAGTAAATTTGATGAGCGGGATGGAGTCATCACTGATTGATCTTTGTTTTGAGTGAGTAGATTTGATGAGCGGGATGGAGTCACTGATTGATCTTTGTGTTGAGTGAGTAGATTTGATGAGCGGGATGGAGACATCACAGATCTTTCTGTTGAGGGAGTATATTTGATGAGCGGGATGGAGTCATCACTGATTGATCTTTATGTTGAGGGAGTAGATTGTAGACGTTGGAAGCAGAGCGAGAGGATTTGTGCAGTGCAGTTAACACTGTCAGTAAGAGATGCTCAAGCAGCATTCCGTTGCTCGGCGAGGAGGGATAATGATGCACCATTGAGCTGATGTGGAAGTGAATGAAGACTTAATGATAGCGTGGGCGGCCTTACTATTTTCAGCAGAAGGAGACCATTAGTGTCTGTGCTGGGAGATTGCCTCTGGGTGTGTGTCATCCACACTGAAGGCAAGGGCATTGCTCCCTTTTGCTCCCTTTCAGCAGGTGGTGCGGAGTCAAGAGCAAGTGTCGCGCTTACTTTGTTCCCCGTGATAACCAAGACCGGGTGGTACCAAATTACTGCTTCACCTGGGTTGTCCGTCCCTGCACTGTGCATTTATACATAATACACTGGCCAACATGCCTTGCATGCAGGCTATCCCCAGGAAGTGCAGTTAGACTTGCAGGGCCATGGTAAAGAGGCGGGTAGTGTGTATCAACCAGCGGTATCCCTACCTAGATCCCACTGGGGGAAGCCCATGTTTGTTGCCGGGCAGGCCTATGCCTATTTCAGTCCGAATGGCAAGGCCGAGTGGGAACTCTGCCAGAACTCTGCTGAACTCCGCCTGGCAGAGCGGTCCGCGATTGCATGACTGCCTGTCACATGGAGACATGGCCGCCTCTTTCCGCCGTCTGCACTGTGTTCCCATTTCGGAATTCAGTGCTGCTGTTGGATCACCTACATTTGGCACTGCCTCAAGTAGGTCTTTGTATGGGCAGTGTTTCGAGGAGGTTGCCCCTCAGACTCCACATCTGACCAGGGATGCATGTGGTCAAGGTCCCTTCCAAGGCCTGCACTTCATGAATAGAGGTCAAGGAGGCACCAACCAAAATGTCAATCCGCCCGCCAAATTATAGTCCACCAAACCTTGACGGCTTGAACATAGGCCACTGTCCTCCTCAGCTGGATCTGAGTCACTGTCCTCCTCAGCTGGATCTGAGTTACGGCCACGGTCCTCCTCAGCTGGATCTGAGTCACAGCCACAGTCCTCCTCAGCTGGATCGAGTCACGGCCACGGTCCTCCTCAGCTGGATCGAGTCACGGCCACGGTCCTCCTCAGCTGGATCGAGTCACGGCCACGGTCCTCCTCAGCTGGATCGAGTCACGGCCATGGTCCTCCTCAGCTGGATCGAGTCACGGCCATGGTCCTCCTCAGCTGGATCGAGTCACGGTCACTGTCCTCCTCAGCTGTATCTGAGTCACAACCACTGTCCTCCTCAGCTGTATCCGAGTCACGACCACTGTCCTCCTCAGCTGTATCTGAGTCACAACCACTGTCCTCCTCAGCTGTATCCGAGTCACGACCACTGTCCTCCTCAGCTGTATCCGAGTCACGACCACTGTCCTCCTCAGCTGTATCCGAGTCACGACCACTGTCCTTCTCAGCTGTATCTGAGTCACAGATGCATGTGCACTCGGGTTCTTTAAAATAAGACAGACAATATTATTGTCTAAGACAGCCTCAACATCTCTCAATGGTCAGGCATTACTTGTGGTAGATGTTGAGTTGTCCTTTTCTGAACCCTATGATGAAGTAATTCCGTATGTGCTGTGGTCATCATGTGTGTTCTGAGAGGTTTCGCACCAGTCCAAAGAGCCTCAACAGTAACTCACCACTAGCAGATTTCACCATCAAGGTGGCCGGTTGGCACATGCCATTTGGCCTGCAAGCGGTTTCAGCAAGACCCGTGACCTAACATGGAGTGCTTACATGCAATGCTAAAGATGCTTCACACCCGAGTCCTGTAAGGAACTCATGGTGGCAACAGTAAAGACAGACAAAAGTGATCACAGTTCAAGAGTGTTTACTAAACTGTACAAATGGGTTGAAAAACATGCCTAACCTAAGCCTAAATCTAAGATGGGAGCAAGCTACTACCATCAAATAATAATAAGGCAGTCCTGGTGGCATCTTGTCAAATAAAACAGCCTATACAAAAATAAATAAATATTGCCAATCCTTACAGATAATTTTAAAAAGAGTGTGGGATAATGTTCACCAGAAAAGAAATAAGTGTTCATAAATGATATGTCAGGCTGTTAAAGCCGGGGGTCACCCGTCCCCAGGTTTTTAGCATGGGACCAAGAAGGACCTTTGAGCACAGCACACTCCTGGGCCTCGCCAACACGAGGTTACTGTTCCTTTCAATGATGCCAGGACCTTCTGGGGGCAAGTCTCTTGCCTTAGAAGGCTGGCTGTACCAAAACAATAAACAAAACAAAAGTTCCTTTGGTAATCTTTCACGTTGGGCGATTGTTCTTTCCCACCACTTTGCATCCTTCTTGAAACGTTAGCCTGCCTCAATCAGGTTCACTACGGCCTTTCACAATGTTCACGGGAATATTACCAGTTACCGTCAATTCATATGCATACCTCGGTCGGGTTCACATTTGTCAGCATTGTGGACATCCCTCAACCGGGTTCACATTTGTCGTCACAATTCAATCAGTCTTCTTCCATGTGTCAAAGAATTTAGAGTGTATGAGGTGTTTTGCTCGACCCTCGTAGGACCTCTTGACACTTTACATTAGCCTCTCCAAAAGCCTCTTGGTCTTCGTAGTTTCAACAAAACAACCAAAAGGGCCTCAGTCAGAGTGCTTCGAATGAGCACCACTGCGACGCCTGGCCACTCTGCTTCTGAAGTTTTTACCACGGTTTAAAGTTCACTCACACAAGTTCTTTGCTCAACGAGGTTGCCACCTGCAACCTTAGGCTCAGCACAGTTTGGTTTTACTATTGGTCTTCTCCGACTCACTGGATGTGCTGAACTGTTGGAGTTTCGAGTCTCGGGAGTCAAGGAAGGCACCATGCTGGCAAGCACGTCTCCCCTTTGTGATTATCAGCGATGGATGGCTCTGTGTGCTGCTGGCACCTGTCACACCAGACGCCAACTGGATTTCCTGGTCTTATGCTTACTGAGGCTTTGCGGATCTCATTTCTAAAGGGTACAGGCAAATCCCGCTTCGGCGTCCCTCCGCCTTTCTCCTACGCTTGAACTGCCGGTCTGGATTAGCTGCTTCCTTGTGTGTCTGGCCTTGCTTGAAGTGTGCTTTTGGGCTCCGGCTTTTATCCCTGTGGGGAATGGAAAGGGCCATCAGGTGTGTGTAGTTATTGTTAAATGCCTGACCGTTGTGTTGGGACATGGAGTTCCACGTCTCACTCATCGGTGTCCCACTTCCACTCCCTGAGGACGCCCCATGCAGGTGATCCTCCTGCACTGGTCCACCCCGAGGAACTGGATCCAATAGCGATGGCCGTGTCCTGGCCACCTGAATGACAGATCACCGGGGACTATTCAGGGAGACACCTTCAGGTTTCTCACAGTCCATACTGCACTGAAGCTATTTTTCCTCACAAAAGACAGTTTTCAGGACAGCATTCTACCGATACCACTACTTTTCATAATTTCTGAAGACGGTGGATCTTCAAAAAGGAGAAGGGGACAATTTCCTATTAGCTCCTTGTACCATAGAGTGCCGATTCTCCACAAGCTGTCTGCCTTTCAGTGGCATCAACACTAAACAAAAGGCAAAGGTGAAGGGAATTAATAGAGTTTTTTTCAAACTTTCTCTAGACCCTTAGAAAACATGCCTCGCCATGCCATTTGGCACCCTCATAAGCATGGCCGGGAAATACATCAAACCTGTCATCGCCATTGCCCCCGGATGATACACAAACCTACCCTATGCTGATAGCAGCCCTCAACAGAAAACGTGTCATCCGACTTAACTCTCCGATTATGAAAGGTACTCATCCAATCTGAGCAAAGAACAGGAAGAGGAATCTATGGATGAGTTCTCCACACGGCTTCAGAGCCTTGTTCTGCATCGTGGATCCTACACACTTTCAAACAGTAAGAATAGTTGTGCAATGCAAAGCTCATATCGAGGGAAGAATTGGTACTTCATCTGGTGGAGGTTCTCTGTGGACAACGTTCTCATTTCTTCTAGACCAAGGCACCTTTCCACTGTTCAATGTTCACACTTTTCCTCCTCGCAGCCTTAGGTGACTATCCCCATTTTAACACGTGGCCAAGCACTTTCTCTTTTCCTTTCCCCATGAGGCGGAACTGGCTAAATCTCTCCCGCCACATGTTACGAAGGCTGCATTCCTGGGCCCCTTTAATGCTCACACCAGCCTATGCTCTCATCTGATCTCCCACGCGTTTGGCACCATTGCACATGAAGCTTAGATGTTTCTCTTTCTCTGCATCCTAACGCTGAGGTAAGACATTCTATGCTCACTGTCCTCCATATTCTCCCTATTTCTTTTTGTTGGGTGTATGAAGGGAGTCACCAATGGCTTGGCTGGGGAAATGGGCAGAGCCTCTACGTTGGCCCACAGAGAACATTATGCTGATGAAGTACCAATTCCGCCCTAGATGTTTGTGTGCATGCTCAGAGATGTAGCATGAAGGAACACATTTTCCCAATGCGCTACTCATCCGACACCCAATCTACAGATATATACACAGCATATGCCAAGGAAGAGCAAAAGAAATGGCTCAAAACTCTTAAAGAATTGTCATCTATCGTTTCCATACGAAAAACACATACCCAGCCATTTGCCTAACTGGGCCAACCATGCAGTCTGATGAATCATTTCAAGCTCTCTGCATAAGAGGCAGACATAATACCCCAATCACACTGAAAGCAACATGCTACAATGTTAACCAGACAGCAATGTACAGTGAAGATGATGGCCCAGAATCAAACTAAAGTCTCTGTTTATGAGACAAGCAGACAGGAGCACAGTCCTGGTGCAGAGTTGCAAATCAACAAAGAAACCAGGACATTCTTGATCGGCACATGTGCCACAGCTGGCCTAATAGACAATGGCCAACATCGCCAATTAATGAAAAGACCCAGGCTACTTCCATCAGCTGACTGTGTATGCATTGGATGTGTCACCATTTAAATACCATGGGCTGATGAAATGCCAAAGGGCAAGATACATAACTAGACACTGCAGAAAGAGTCAACCGAGTACCAATGCCGAGTCGGTTTTTGTACAGTAATGAAAATACAACCAGTGGAAATAAACTAAAACATTCATACCCCGATTCATTCAGACAAATGAGATTCCGCAAAAATAACACGTTGACGATTGTTCTCCCACAGCCCAGGTAGCCGCTGAAGAAGAGCCAGTAGCCCTCCTCAGAAATGACATAATTGGAACAACGTTGTTTTTTTCATCGCTAGTTGTTATCGTCACAAACACCAATGGCTAAGTCAGGCTATGCATAGACCTGAGGCAATCAAATACAGTAGTTGAAAGTGCATCCCATAAAAGGGCCATAGAAGATATGATAATACTTCTCAACAAGGCAAAGGAATTCTCAAAACTGCTTCTAAACATCAACTTGATTTACATCCCAAGTCACGATACATCTCAACCTTCTCCATTCAACGGTTTATACTACTGCAAACGACTAAGTTTTGGTTCATCATCAGCTGCAGAAAGTTTCCAAGAATCCATAAGGACATTACTCCTCCTATTCTGCAATGCATTTAATTACAGTGATGACATTCTCATCTTTGTTGAATCAGTAGAAAAGTACACTGCATAAAGCGTAAAAAGAACCTGCTGTTGGCATGCCTTACACTGAATGCGAGGAAAAGTGAGTTCCATTAGTTTAATCTAAAATTCTATGGAGACACCTATCCTTAGAAATGAAACCATATTATTACATGGGTATCACTCGAAAGGAACGGGATGTCACAAGAGATATCAGTCAAATAAGGTCCTTCCTAAGAATGGCAGATAGTTGTACTGGATACCTGCATGACCACGCCTGATACACCAATGAGAGAACTGACAAGTGAAGGTCAAACTTTCATTTGATCAGAAAGCTGCGAATAAGAAGAATTAAAAAAGGAAGCAACTAGAATGTGCAAGATGTTATCATATTGTGATGCAATTAAGGATATCAGGATCACAGTAGATGCAAGCCTGGAAAAATGATGAACTACCATCTCATATGAGCCGAGTACTGAAACCCAGAAAGGTCATACTCAGAACCTGAAAAGCATAGTACAGCTGTCGTATGGACATCTGAATATTTCCACCATTTCCTCTGCGCAAAGAGATTTGTGCGGGTCACTGCCCTGATCACCACCTTCCTAAACCCAAAAGTGTAAGTGAAATTCTACTGACTAATTGGCGAGATACTCCATGTATAACTCAAAGAGACGAGGAGAAGAAGAAACTGAAGAATGCCTAAACTTTATACTATATCATGCAGCATTTGCATCGATCACCACCGAACAGATAAACAAGACCACGAAAAGATACCAAACTAAATACGGTCAGAAAACTAATCCTGGGAAACAAATGGAAACTATTGAAAACACGAATCACTGCCTGGGTTGTGATGCTGGGGACTTTAATAAACTAGAAACTGGTGTGTCAAGGTTAGGAGTGTAAAATGAAGGTATCCATATGAGAATCACAAGAATTGTCATCTCAAAGAAACAAAGAAACTGGGCCGTAATGGTAGTCACAAGATCCACTCGGGCATGACCACTACAAAACGACTACCATGGGACCGGATGTTGACCCTGCTCCTGTTTGAGTTAGTAGAAAAAAACAGTACGGTCATGCCACAATCCTCAGTGCATGTCAAGGGATCGGTCGCCACCTGTCCACATGTCAGAACTGCCAGCAGGTGCTTGGCATCAGGTTACTGCCAATTTCTATGGGCCCACTGACGCAGGAAGTTACATCATGGTAGTAACTGATGAGTACTCCCAGTATTCCGAGACATGGAATCAACTGCACACTAGCCTGTGGAGGCGGCACTCAAGGGAAATATTCAGCACAAGGCGGAGGACCACAGATGCGACAACGGCCAACCATACTAGGAAAACATTATTTTGGAAAGCGAAAACAATTAAAACACAGAAGAGTAACTGCTTCATGGCCACAAGCCAACAGGATAGAAGAAAGGTTCATGGCCTCCATAAAGGAAAGCATGCAACAAGCTACTATTGACAAAATGTCAGCTTACCAAGCTCTATGCAGAGTGTGACAACACAACGAAGCCAGCTGAACTGCTGATGGGCAGACAAGTGATGGCAAGGGTACCATGCATGCCATCTGAGGAGGCGAAAGGATATACGGCAGTCCGGTCCAAAGATTGATCACACAAATACCGTCAAGAATAGGTGACCAACAGGAACCAACATGCAGGTAGGAGATGCTGAAAAACAGGCAGAAGTTTCAGAATTAAGTGACCCAGAGGAAGAGGAAGAGCCAGGATGGGAAACAGACCCAGTAGAAACAGAAGACAACCAGCAAACCACACAAGTGCACCCATGAGCTGCAGGAAGCGTGAATGAATCAGAGCACTTTACCATGGAATGAAGAGAGTGCATGCCCATGGAGTGTAGTTAGGCACTTCAATATTTCATCGTAGAACCTTGAGACAACCAAAGGTGAAGAAGGCAGATTTTGCGCCTCCTGCAGGGCCCTGTAGTCATAAGCAGTATTTTTTCGGTGAAGTTGATAGGCAGAAATCACATGGGGTAGGACATATAAAAAGCGGGAGGGTCCTTAGCAACACTGTTATTTACCATAAACTGGTGTACCATGGTGTAAGCTGTGGACACTAAACATGCGTGATGAATCCATGCGGTTGTCAAGAGTAGTAATGCATGCGTAGCCAACAACGTCATCGTTGCTTGAAGGGTTCGGACGCCTGACAGTGCTTCTAGCCTTGCTGTCCTTCTAGGTATTGGCATTGAGCTGTACCCGGGTCAGCATGCAGGAAAGTACTTCCTTTCATAGGGCTTGGGGCAGAACATAGGACTGCCAGCGCCAAGAGGAATATGCATTACAGCAGTTCTACCCCTCTTGCTTTCATGAGTTCCGCCAGACTCCTCGTTACCTGTTCCTCATCTACTCCCTGAAATTTGATCTTAAAACCCATCGCCAGCTGGTATACTTCTCAAGGGTATGCCCGTCTCCCTTAATATCTGCAGTCCCAGAGGATCTACCCATTAACTTCCTCGTCTGGAGGTGCCCTCAGGTGTGGAATAACTCGTTCCTGCAATCACTCATAGAGCACAGCCATTGACTCCCCTTGGGATTTAATGCCTAAAACATTTTCCCCTTTATGACGCTGTCACCTGAGCCTCCCCTTCAAGAGCAAGAACTCTTGCTTCAAAGTCACGCTGGCGGCTGAGGCAGTGTTGGGAACTGAGGTTGTTTGTATCCATTTTTTGTGAAATATTTGACCGGGATCCTGACTAGGGCAAGGAATTCCCTACTCTCTGTACAGTCCAATTTACATTACACGTTATGCATTTGCTCCTGGCTGCTTGAATGTGTTTGTTAAGATTCAGAAAGTCAATGGTACTACCCCGACACGGGTCGATGCAATCCGTGACTGCAACAGATCCAGTTTTGGACAATTATTGCATCTTTTCAGCGGCCTTTCTCCAAGACTTCGGCTTCTGGATGAGCAGTTTCTGTCCAAGAATCTTTGAATTAGATAAGTCACCATGTTAGTCCTTTCTTGGGTCACTAAATGTAGCACCTTGATCCAGAAAGCCAGTGGTTAGAGAAGACACAGTGTACAATACTTTAGGGAAGTTGCGAAGAGAAGATTAAGGAGGAGTTGGCCAGAGCTTCTTGCCCTCTATCCCTATTGGGGTGGATTAAATCTAGCAGGGTCATGCCGCGGTAAGTGCACGTGGACACACCTTTGCCCTTAGCCTCCCTTCACCTCTGCTTTCTGGTTTGGTTGGCGAATCTGAATTGTGGTTAAACATTTTTGTTGGCTCTTGTTTGACGGAGACACTCATGAAAGCAGTTTGCATGTATTTTTATCCGGCACGTGGGAGCTTACGGATCACCCTCGGCTCGGGATGCTTCTCAAGAATATGTCTGGAATCCTCAGGATCTGCGATTCCAGAGGATCAATCCGCGCATCAGCTCTCCGGGATCTGCGACAGAGCAGGGCCAACTCGTTCACGCGAACGATCATAGAAGGCAGCTCTCAACCTTTGGGATGGTTGTGCCTGTTACAACACAACGTGCTTGTAATCTGCATTCACCATTGGGCTGAAACTGGTGCGGTGTGTGGTGGCCGCAGTGGCAAAAATCATCCTCTGCACTCTCGTTGGGCAGCATCTGGAATAACTTGTTAGCACCCTTGGTTGGATAATGAAGCAGCATCAAGTGCTTTGGTGCCCACTGATGTCCAGTTCATCACCAGTTGTTTTGTGTAGTGGTGTGGACTACTGGGGTCTTGGAAGAGAAAGTGTCTTCGGAGCAATGCAGTGCAATTTGCAGGAGAGGCAGGGATTTGCACCTGGAGAGGGTCTTCACCGCCGCCACAAGCACTGGGACTTCTGCATTAGACCCACTCGGAGGTGTGTAGAAGGAGTAAGGAGCTTCATACTGGGGATGTGTACTTCTATAGTGAACTCTGTAGAGTTACACTATATACCACCCTCCTTCTCACTTGACCACACTCCCGTGTTCAACACCTTCACACAAAGGTTTCCACTTGCACCCTCTGCAAGGATAAGAGAGCCATGAATCATCTTCAACAAGTTGAGGTTTCTTGGTGGCTACTGACTGCAACTACTGATGAACGCCAGTAGTTTTAGGGGCCATGGTCACCTCCTACCCATCTGCATCAATCGGCACTATTAGAAGACATAAGAGGAATTCAAGATCAGTCTGCATATTTATTACCTCTAGCGGAACAGGCATGCAATGTTTTAGCGAGCAGCCTCTGTATCAATTATGAATATTGGAAGACCCATAAGAAATACCAGCTTGTTTATTGATTTTCTCAGTTGGAAGATCGAGAGAACGTTCAAGCGATTGGCCCATGTACTGATTATCGCTATTGGAAGAGGCAGTTAATATTCTAGACATCCGCCTATGCACAAAGGTAGTTAAGGTTCTAGACATCGGCCTACGTTCTGAATTTCTCTAATGGAAGAGGCAGTTAAGGTTCTAGACATCAGCCTATGTACTGAATTTCTCTAATGGAAGAGGCAGTTAAGGTTTCAAACATCGGCCTGTTAACTGATTATCCCTAAAGGAAGAGGTAGCTAAAGTTCTAGAGATCTGCCTATGTACTGATTATCCCTAAAGGAAGAGGGCTCCATGTGTTAATTCCACCGCAAAAATATTGCGATGCAAAAATATCGCCATATTTTTGTGGCGAAATTCACACATGGACCCTGTGGAGGGCACCCCCGCAAACCCCACATCATTTTTTAATGTGCGGGAGACAACCCCGCTCCCACATAATATCCCCCCAAAAATTTTGCCTATGGTGAACCAAACTGTCATATCTACGGCGATATTTTTGTTGAGGATATTATGTAGTGATACCAGGAAGAGGTAGCTAAGGTTCTAGACATCCACCTATGTACTGATTATCCCTAATGGAAGAGGTAGCTAAGGTTCTAGACATCCACCTATGTACTGATTATCCCTAATGGAAGAGGTAGCTAAGGTTCTAGACATCCACCTATCTACTGATTATCCCTAATGGAAGAGGTAGCTAAGGTTCTAGACATCCACCTATCTACTGATTATCCCTAATGGAAGAGGTAGCTAAGTTTCTAGACATCCGCCTATCTACTGATTATCCCTAATGGAAGCAGAGGAGGTTCTAGAGATCGGCCTATGTACTGATTATCCCTAATGGAAGCAGAGGACGTTCTAGAGATCGGCCTATGTACTGATTATCCCTAATGGAAGCAGAGGACGTTCTAGAGATCGGCCTATGTACTGATTATCCCTAATGGAAGAGGTAGCTAAGGTTCTAGACATCCACCTATCTACTGATTATCCCTAATGGAAGAGGTAGCTAAGGTTCTAGACATCCACCTATGTACTGATTATCCCTAATGGAAGAGGTAGCTAAGGTTCTAGACATCCACCTATGTACTGATTATCCCTAATGGAAGAGGTAGCTAAGGTTCTAGACATCCACCTATGTACTGATTATCCCTAATGGAAGAGGTAGCTAAGGTTCTAGACATCCACCTATGTACTGATTATCCCTAATGGAAGAGGTAGCTAAGGTTCTAGACATCCACCTATGTACTGATTATCCCTAATGGAAGAGGTAGCTAAGGTTCTAGACATCCACCTATCTACTGATTATCCCTAATGGAAGAGGTAGCTAAGGTTCTAGAGATCGGCCTATGTACTGATTATCCCTAATGGAAGAGGTAGCTAAGGTTCTAGACATCCACCTATCTACTGATTATCCCTAATGGAAGAGGTAGCTAAGTTTCTAGACATCCGCCTATCTACTGATTATCCCTAATGGAAGCAGAGGAGGTTCTAGAGATCGGCCTATGTACTGATTATCCCTAATGGAAGCAGAGGAGGTTCTAGAGATCGGCCTATGTACTGATTATCCCTAATGGAAGCAGAGGAGGTTCTAGAGATCGGCCTATGTACTGATTATCCCTAATGGAAGAGGTAGCTAAGGTTCTAGAGATCGGCCTATGTACTGATTATCCCTAATGGAAGAGGTAGCTAAGGTTCTAGACATCCACCTATCTACTGATTATCCCTAATGGAAGAGGTAGCTAAGGTTCTAGACATCCACCTATGTACTGATTATCCCTAATGGAAGAGGTAGCTAAGGTTCTAGACATCCACCTATGTACTGATTATCCCTAATGGAAGAGGTAGCTAAGGTTCTAGACATCCACCTATGTACTGATTATCCCTAATGGAAGAGGTAGCTAAGGTTCTAGACATCCACCTATGTACTGATTATGTCTAATGGAAGCAGAGGAGGTTCTAGAGATCGGCCTATGTACTGATTATCCCTAATAGATGAGGTAGCTAAGGTTCTGGACATCCACCTAGGTACTGATTATCACTAATGGAAGAGGCAGTTACGGTTCTAGACATCTGCCTATGTAATGAATTTTGTTAGAGGGTGAACACACACACACACACAAAACACACGGTGAGTAAGCTTAAGGATGTATTGGTATAACCAGGGAGCAATAGTCACCGCAGCCCCTGAGATCTCTACAACTGCCACAGGTTCCAGAACCCTATACGTTCTGGAACACAACAGAATATAACACATTTCTCTTATGCGCACCATACACAAGTGTTTCAAAGCACGACGAGGCGGGGGGGACAAGACCACAATCTTACTAGGCCTAGTGACATTGAGATCATGCAAGTGCAGAGGAGAGGAAGGGGGAAAGTGCTGGGGTAAGTGAGGCTGTTCCAGAGGGAGGATCACGCAGAAGAGAGAGATCTGCCAACAGCTTGTTTTTTGGAAAAACACCTGACCCTCAAGGAGTTGGAGGAGCGAAGGGCTGAAGTAGAAAGATACTTCAGAAGAGAAATCTGGATATTTTGGTCCCAGGCCCCAGAAGGCCTTGTGGATAATGCAGAGGGTCTTGAATGTGATCCTTGCAGCCACTTGGAGCGGTTTATAGTGATTGCATCGAATGCCAAAGCATTAAATCTCTTAGCATCTGAAAAAAAAGCATTGAATGCATTTTCTTTTTTTTAATGGGGGGGTCCCCCAACCCCTGTTTTTTACCCCTTAAAATCCATTATAATTAAAATAATACATTTACCTTTGAAAAAAAATGCATTCAATGCTTTTTTTTGGATGCATTTGACATTCAATGTTGCTGGCATTCAGGAAGAGATCATTGGTGGTTCACCACTCCTGGATTGCAAGCAGACAATTAGGGATGAGAGAAGAGGCGGCAGTGGGGAGCCTAAAAGGGAGCTGGGTCGTCCGCATAGAACTGGAAGTTGGGGCAGAGAGCAGCAATGCGGTGGGCGAGAGGTGCCAGGTACTGGTTGAACAGCCAGGGAGAGAGGTTAGACTCCTGGGGAACACCACAGGTAGAGGTAGAGGTAGAGGAGAGGAAGGACCCAAGTTGGACCTGTGAGGGTCGCTCAGAGAGGAAAGTGGTTAATCAAGCCATAGCCTGATCAGTGATACCCCGAATATCACGGAGTAGGTTGCGGTTCTAGACATCTACCTATGTACTGATTATGTCTAATGGAAGCAGAAGAGGTTCTAGACATCGGCCCATGTACTGAATATCTAACGGAGGAGGCAGAAAAGTTCTACTAAAAGTCCATTCATTGATCAGCTCTACTTGAGTTGGAGGTCCTAGTGATCGGGCTGTGTATTGATCATCTCTAGTTAAGTTGGAGATCCTAGTGATCGGGTCGTGTATTGATCATGTCTAATGGAAGAAGCAGGAAGCCTCTAGTGACTGGTGTGAACATTGATTATGTGTAATGGAGGAAGCAGGGGATAGCGTCATTATCGGGTACCATATTGATCACCTCTAAAGGTGGAGATTCTGCTTATCAACCTTTGTACTGATAAGGTCCAGAAAGGGATTGCGAGAGTTTAGCGATCGGTTTGTGTATGGATTATCTGTAATTGAGTAGGCGCAAGAGATTTTAATGACCCGGCCCATCGTGTTACCTGGTGGGGTGTTGATTAGCACAACCCTCAGTTGGTTCCGCTCAGCTTCCTGCCTCAGGAGCTCCGGGGCCCAGTCATAGGGCCACGCCACCTCCACCCAGCGGAACCCAGCTCCAGCGGCGGCCTGCATGCGGGAGGGTAGCGAGGGGAGTGTGGGGAAGAGCCAGGAGAGATTACCTGAGAACTGGAGCATAGACATTGGGAATGCTGTGGAGGAGCGAGGAGCTAGACTGAGGGAGGGTCAGGGGGGAGCTGGACTGAGGGAGGGTGAGGGGGGAGCTGGACTGAGGGAAGGTCAGGGGGAGCTGGACTGACAGAGGGTCAGGGGGGAGCTGGACTGACGGAGGGTCAGGGGGAGCTGGACTGACGGAGGGTCAGGGGGGAGCTGGACTGAGGGAGGGTGGGTCAGGGGGAGCTACACAGAGAGGCTGTGGGGAGCTGGACTGAGAGAGGGTCAGGGGTAGAACTAACGGTTGGACAGAAAGAGGAGCAGAGCAAGAAGAAGTGTGCACTGGGGTGTTCTATACAGAGGGGGGAGGGATGGGAAATAAGGTGGGGGGGGTGCTGTGAGAGCTCTGCACTGAATACGTGGGAGGGGGGAGGTGAGAGCAGGAACTTGGTGAGAGGCTGGCAGTGCCGATACACTCAGGCTAGAGAGAGATATGAGAAGCAGTGCTGTGGGCAGTGGGGGTGTGGAGGCAGTGAGTGAGAGCTTATTGACACTCAGGTTATGACTAACTGGGGATTGGGGGGGGCTGCTGACGGTGAGCGCAGGTGAGCTGTGTAGAGATGAGTCAGAGCTCGTGGGAATGGGGGCTGTCACTGCTGGAGGCAGGGGGGGTTGGAAGGAGCTGGCTCTGCAGGAGGGAGCATGAGACAGGCAGAGAGAGAGCTCTGGAGGGAGCAGGCCACTGAGCACGGATGGGGGAGGGGGCAGCTGTTATGAAGGAGGAGGAAGAGGAGGGGCTGGGGAGAGAGAAGCAAGCGGAGAAGGACTGGGGAGGGGCCACCCTGGCTGGGGGAGGAGCAGGCGTGTGGCCATCTTCTTCTTCTTGATAGAGGGCGGCGGGAGGAGCCCTGTGGCGAATGGGCAGGCTGCGGAAGAGGCCCCTCCTGAGGAAGGGGAGGGGCTGCCCATAATGGTGTGCGTGAAAGGACTAAAGCCCGGAGGGGGGAGCCTTGGGTAGGAGGAACAGCCAGCTTGTTCCCTAGCCCGACCCTTGCACTCTCTGGCCCTCGCATGCGGGCATTAACCTTTCACATCAGCCCAGCACACTGTGGGGGGCGCCATGACAGAACTTTACAGGCGGGTCCTAAGGGCGCCCTCCGTAAACGCAGGGGAACGCATGGACATTCAAACTCTAGTGCAAAGATCCCCGGGAGGTGGATTGTTAATGTTTAAAATTGCAAATGCCAATAAACATAACGTTAAAAAAACTCTAGTGAAGTGTGCCGGTGCTGTGTACAGCGCCATGAGGCAGCGGTGTGACGCTTTGCACGCCATGGGAAGGAGCCTGACCTGGAAGCAGGCACAGCACAGGTTTTCGGTCAGAGAAGGGGGGGGGGAGAAGGGCAGGGCGACCTGCGCTGCACCCCCTCTCGATATTCCTTGTCATATCAACTTAAATGCAGCTTTATGGATTTGATAATATGAGAAACAGAAATTCCTTTCCATTAGCCCATGTGTGTGTTAATTGTCTGATTGTAGGCCGCTCTCCTACAAGTTGCTGCTGCCCGGTCTATTCTATAAACCGTGTTCTCTTAATTGAAAGTGTACCGAGAGCCAATAGCTCTCTTCAGTTTATTTATTTTTTTATTGGGTAATTATAATGCGCCTATATGATTTTAACATCTTGGAAACGAATGAGAACTTAGCCATGTGATGCCAATAGCTGGCTAATGGGATGAGTTCCTGGGCATATAATATTAACTTCTGGCAAATGGTTGCCTGCCATCATGTGATGGCATAGCTGCCCAAGGGGGTGAGTGCCCAGGAAGATGCCTAAGGAGTGCCCAGGAAGCTGCCTAATGGGGTGAGTTACTGGGCATATCATGTTAACTGCCTGCCGGATGGGTAGCTCATGTGCAACGTGCTGGTTTTGGGAATCGCACAATATCCTGCGGCAAGTGTGAATCCGTGGTTGCACAGGCTAGGCCCTTCATTCTGAGGGCAATGCATCGAGTACCCTCGGCGGGTAATGCGAAGACGGATTAATACAGCGCCTAGAAGAGAGGTCCATCTACTCTACATGAAGCTCGATCGAAAACACCAAATTATAATTATGGGATCAAGTACAATGCCAGCATATTGAAGTTCTGCTAGCTGTCTGATGGCAAAGGGCGGCAACACTGCGAGTTCCTGGCAACACTGTGAGTTCCTGGCAACACTTGAGTTCCTTGCTGTATGAGGACAATACCTGGAAGAGGGGTTTTCCAGGATATTTTTATATGCACCCTTTGAAATGATGGCACTTGGAGGTGCGATTGTAACACTAGGCACATCTGAAAGGTATATTGGTTTGTTGATCTCAAGGCTTACAGTACCAATAAAGAAAACATTATCACTGCACATATGTCAGAACGGCTGGCTTTGTTGATCCGAGTTTTCTACCTTTCTGCATACAATTTCAGAGCAAATGACACACTTTCGCTCATAGGCAACTCCAAACAACCGGAGTACCTACCCCTTAAGCACAATCCCCTCTGCATCCAAACTTTCCACGTTTCTTACTCCTGTCCCTTTTCGTGATAAAAAGTAAAGGGCAGTAACAAACATAATGGGCAAAATTATCACTCCCCTCCTACCTACTCGCACTTTCTTTGCCTCAATTAAACGGTATAGTTTGGCAAGGTAACTCTCCTGGACTATTATGTAACAGAAATGCATTCTGGAAGTTGTAGTCTTTTTTTGTTTGTGAACAGGATTAGTATTCCAGAAAACAATGATTTTCAAAAGAAACCTTTGTGGTGTTCAGACGATCTCCCTCAAGCATAATAATAATTTTGCAGTTATGTAGCGCTATGAACCCTCCGGCATCTGAGCGCTGCTTATTATATTACCCACGGTGTGTGCTGCTCATTCATCGAAGGAAGGATGAAGGATGAAAGGTTGAGTTTGGCGCTGCCAGGATTCGAACCTGCGTCAGCAGGCTCTGCACAGATGCCAAAGCGAGCGCTCTACTCGTCGTGCTATCGGATTGGCTAAAACAGCTCCCGAACAAGAATATCCGCCTATTCGCCTGCTATGAGACCACAAATGAACGCCAATTCCTGAATGGCAGGTGGGGGGCGCATCAGGATCTGAAAAAGGGGCCATGGGAGCAGCACCCCCTCAGCTCTGCCCCTGGCCTGGCCGATTGCAGGGCTGCCCTGTCAAGCTATTTCCTTCCATACTGACCTGTCTTCGCGCCGCCCTGCCACTCATCAACATGCAGTGCTGGGAATGACAAAAGCAAACTCTGGGGTTCCAGGGTGAGGGGAGGGGCAGGGGGCTGTGGAACTCAAGTGTAAGAACACAGAGATGAAGCAACCGCGTTTTCCAGAGATGCCTGGAACTGTCACAGACCCTATAGTAAACCCACCTGACAATATATAAATCATTACACCAACTTGTTGAGAACAGGATGGCGACGGTAGCTTGCACTGCTGGCGGGAGAGGGCACGAGTTTGTCTTGGAATCCATTCAACACAGTTCGAATCTCAGAAGCTGGTCTCCTAGCCTAACAACATTTAGGTTCAAATATCCTGGCGGTGAAGTGGTAGGAGTGGGTGATTACTGTCCCTTAAGGGTAGGTTGTGGTAAGATATTAGAACCGATGACTTGGAACAAGCGGCCTCGAGCATTTTCTTTCACTGTTTCTTTTAGTCTCATGGCCGGTCCTTCACTTCTGGGCTTATGCCATCGCACACTGCCTGTATTGTATTGTTTATTTATATAGCGCCTATACAAAGGCAAGTGTTTCAAAGCGCTATTCTGTGCCTCTTCTATAGACCTTTGGATGCCGGATCTTTCCAGTTGTACTGAAGCTTCTTTCACTATTACACCATTGCAACCTGAAAAATATGTTTTCTTTTCTTTCACGTTTATAAAATATATATATATTTTTTTTAATTGAAAAGTCTTCCCCTTAGTTTGAAATCCAAAGGCTCGCCCATTAAACGCTCCTGCATGTAAGCCCCTGCAACACCTGCCCCGTCCCCCGCGCATAAACCTCATTGAGTGTATGGTAGGGCATAGCGTGCTGTAAACTTGTATAACAGGATGGGTCCTCTCACAGGACATCATGAATCAAGAGCAGAGACCACACAACCATCACAACTCAGAGTGAGAAAAGTTTAGCAGGAGTGTGAGGGAGGTGTGATGGTGCAGATAAGACCAGTGACGCACAAGACCACGCCCCCAGCAGTCCCCAAACGAGAACGGACATACAGCATAAGGAAACTTGAATAGTTTGTTGTTTTTGTTCCTAGGCCGCCATGTTTCCTTAGCAGAATGTAACACAAACAGGATGCAGTTAGCCACACTATAGGAAATTGGCTCATATAGGGAGGGTGAGGTTGGTGAACACAGAGAGGGAACATAGCCAATGGCGGTATGCATAGCTAGGTACGGTACATATAGGAACATTGTACATGGCAAGAGGGCCACCATTTGTTTGAGCAAGGCCCTGCACAGCTCATAGTTAAGCTTACACAGCACTTCAGTTTAACTGGCTTAACAGAGATGTTTGTTGGTCCACAGCGGTGTTCAGAAGGTTGAGGATGTAAAGGTTGAGAAAGAAAGACTATCCCAGGATTCCAGCTTGGATAGGTAACAATTAAGTTAGTTTCTGTTAATGGCAGAGAGAAACACACAAATCTTTGATCGCCAGTAGCACGCAGTGACGTTGCCAATAGTACAATAGCAAGATCAACACATAGCGCCCTGAATGGTAAAAAGACGTCCAGAACACACACGAAGAAAACAGTAGCAGGACGAATAAAGTGAAGTAATTGGCCTTGCACACTGGCCCATCACCAGAATGAAGTAGCTATTCATTTAGTTTATGCACCTGCAACCCCATCTGCCCTGGGAGAAGCACTGGGTTCGGAGCCCTTCCCGAACCCTCCAAGATGGCCGCCACCGTGCCTCAGTGCACACCAGGCTCCCAGGCTGCCTTGGGCCTGCAGCACAATGATTGGCTTGTGAACTAGCTTGAAGAAGCCAAACCATTGCGCCGGTAGGCGAAGTTGGCCCCCACAGAATGCCAACACTCAAGGCCTCTACCAGCAGTCTCCGCCAGTCTCAGCTGCGTCGAGCGCTAAGCTACACACGCTGCCCATAGGGAATTGGACTCTAATGTTTGAGTATCTAGCCATCCTGTGATCCCACTGCCTGACCCTAGTACCTCCCTCAAACCTGCTCTGTATAATGCAGCGTGCCCACGCTAGGCAGCTGTTGCAATCCACATGTCTACCAAGCCATTCATATTCTTTCCTGATCTGCCCAGTACCTGCAATTCAAACGTCAGCACAAACGCACCTTGCTTGCTTAAATATACTGCTATCTCCAGTCATAACCGCGCCGCAGACTCTAGCGTCAACCCCGCCCATCTCCATTAGGGTGAATGCAAGTCCCTCACCGGGCCAGCAGCAATACCGTGTTGAAAGGAGAGAGAGAAAACCTGCAGACGAGGCATTCGAAAGAGGAGTAGGCCTGCCTGGGAATGATAGAGGCAGGAATCCACTCTGGGGAGATCAGCGCTACACCCCCTCCGGAACGGTTGGACTTGGGTGCGGAGAGGATCTTGTAGCCGTCAGGGAGGAGAGTTTCACAGCTCATGACTGAGCTGGCCGTGAACCATGTCTCGGTGAGACCGAGGACTTCGAGGTCAAGTTCCTCCAGAAGGTGGCAGATGTCGGAAAAGTGTTTGACAGCTGAGCGAGAGTTAAGAGTGGCAATATGGAGAAGGTTGGCGTCCTTGAAAGACTTCCAGGGAGGGGTACAAATCAGAGGTACATCCTGCAGAGGTGTAGAAGAAGCCTGAGGGAGGGGCAGAAAGGGAAGGAGGAGAGGGCAAGGCCTATTGCCCTATAAGTAGGTCTGAGCCTGGGGCTAACCTATGAAGAGTCAGTGGAGGGAGTTCATTGTGGTGCTGTGTTCTCCCTATGACTTAGCACTTGTCTTGGGGCTGAGTTGAGGATAGAGCCTTGGCGACTTGGGGTTGTTATCATCGTACAATGTTATACAACAGGATCGGGGTGGCAGCATAGTGCCTGGCTTGGTAAAGGTGGTGCCTATAGGGCGGTGGAGGGAAGTAGCAAGAGGGGCGTTGGCGAAGGTGCTGGTGTGCATTCTGAGTCTAGCATTCCTATAGTGCAGGTTTTGTGGCAGGGTTGGAGGTGAGATGCTCCAAAAGCGATAGTGTAGTGTGAGGTTTCTGTGCGCTGACCCGCTGCCATGCAAGCGGGTTTGTATTGTTTGTATTGTCGGGAGGCAGCCCCTTTGTGAAAGCGTATGACGCGGGGGCGTCTGCATGTTGCGAAATCGGGTAGGTTAGTGGACATACTGTGCGTTTGTGAGCCGTCCACTTCTGCACTCGATAGAGAGTTCCTTGCTTCTTTTGAGGAATGACGTGCCTTCGTTCCTGAATCTATCGTAAGCTGGTGGCTGAGTCTAGGAGGAGGAGCAAGGCAGAGTTGGCGCGCGCTGAGGCTTGTGGGGGCTGTGGTGGTCCGATCTCCTCCTTCCTCTCTGAGTGGGCGGACCTCTTTTCTTCACTCCTGGTCTGAACCACTCAACTCCTCCTTCTTGGAGACTTCAACATCCACCTGGATGCTTCCTGTCCTTCCTCTGGACTCTTTTGTGAACTTTGCGACTCGCTCTCACTCTCTATTCTCCCCTCTGGCCCGACTCACTCTGCAGGGCACACTCTGGATGTTCTTATCTCCTCAGACCTTCCCCTTTCTGTCCCTCTCACAACTCCTCTCTCCTGGAGTGATCACTTTCTCCTTTACCCCAGCTCACCCTCTCTACCCCTCAGGCCAAGCCAACTCCATCACTGCCACCTACCTTCTCAGTATTCCGACCCATGAAGCGCGTGTCAGTTTAGGCTTTTGCCACCACGTTCTCACCCCACACCCCCTCTGGCTGACTCACATCCTGACACAGCCCTCTCCACGCTCCACGCTCCACTCTGCTATATCTAATACTCTTTGTCAAGGGTTTTGACCCATGTTGAATTATTAGACGGGGTAGATGTGGGGATGAGCTGTCGCCGCCCATCATTCTATCCCAGAACAAAACTAAATCAATAGACTGGGTGGATGTGGGGATGAGCTGTCGCTGTCCATCATTCCATCCCAGAACCAGGAAAACCGTGCGGTTGTGCGCACACCAAAATGGTTGTCTAACCTGCCACCCACCAGTGCCAGCATGATGCCGGAAGCGCCAGGGGTGAAAGGTGGTGTCAAAGGAAAAATAACAGTGTTGTTAGACCAAAAGCGCCTTAAAATCACCTTTGTTTTCCTGAATGCAAGCTCAAAGTGCCTATTTCGAACATTGCAGGATATTCAAAAATCTTACTGAACACCAGCTGACATCTGGCAGAATGAAGTGTTGTGTGCATACAAAATCTGGGAAGATGAAGACCCCAAAACAATGTTTATAACAAAACTGGCTGAGCTGTGGATGTCAGCAGCTTAAATTGAAATTGGATTTAAAACCACTAAAATCGAAATGTTTAAATTAAATGAGTGACCTACTTTTGAGTGTCACATAGTTGCAACTGTTAAATGTCATGGTTTTGAACTTAGAATCAGCATTCTAGCTGCATGTGTAAAAATGGTAAGTTTGATTTAAACTGGGAACAAACAGGACATTTAGCTGAAGCTTGGCTTAAAGAAATTGAATTCTGCCTGACAACTACCCCTGACATGAGTTGAACTGGCTCAACAACTCTTCCCAGGCCTGGCTGCATCCTGCTGCCCCCACCAAAAGAAGATCACACCTCTCTGATTGAATTAAGGGAGGGGTACCTGCAGACTGCAGGAAATTGAACAAAGCCCTGTCCTGGACTCAGGCAATTGTTAAATTAGGGGGGTCGTAAAATGGCTTACGCTTGGAAGGAAATGGGAGGGGCAGTGCCTCTGCTAGCAAGCTGAGCTTGTGGGAAGTGGACAAACCAGAAACTCCACCATGTGCTTGGGGGAAACCACACCCCTTTGGGCCAGAGCATAATTTAAAAAAAAGATGGATAATTCATAGTACGGACTTGTCAGAATTATATAAGTAATATCATTATTCTTGTGATTTTTCTGTGCACATTTTAAGAGGTGTTAGGACTCCGTGGTGCATTCTAGGGGGGTTGCTAGCGGAAAATAGGGTCTTACTCCAAATGTTTGCATGTTAAAAATCTGACACTTCATCAATTAATGTCCATACTCCTTGCGCACATTTGTGTAATTTTTGGTAAATGTCCGATATTGGTAAACCGACCAAAAAGCGCAAAATGTTGTCATTTCTAAATCCCAGCTCGCAGGAACATGGGGCTTGAACAGAGACCTGTCTTAATTCATCTGTAATATGTACATGTAATGTCAACCACTCGTGTATCTGGGAAATATGTATTTGAATCAAATATAGATTTGTGGGCAAATTGACCAGGGGAGGATCCTCTGATCCATCATCAGACCTCATCATGATGACAATCCATTTCCTTCCCCCAATCATGGGAGAGGGGAGAATTGGGCCAATGACAAGTAGAGAGGGGCAAACTCAGTTATGCCACGCACACACCCACTTTCTAAACACATAAAAGCAGACAGTGCAGGACAGGTAGGGACATTCACATTCCACTTTCTTGCGGGACGCTTTGCCGGGAGACTTCAGACTTCACATCCAGAGATCCAGACTTCAAATCCATCAATCTCCAGAACCTGTAGCAGAAATTAACTCCAGAATTTGTAGCAGAGAGGCCTGAATCCACAAGCTGAATCCTCTTCAGCAGGCCTCAAAGCCAACCAAACAATTCAAGCCGGGCGAGCTGTTTGAATTTTTCGTCAAGAACTTTTGCAAGAACCTGTAGCAGTATCCAGAAAGCAGTGCCGTATCCGGAACCAGAGAGAACCACAAACCAGACCGTTGTGAGCAGAACCGGTGCTTGACAGACCCAGAGAGCAGAGCTGACCCAGATAGCCGGGACTTCAGAACCACCCGCCAGAAGTCCCGTCCAACCTGACCAGACCTTGACGGCTTATTTCAAAAATATAATGTGAGTACTCACTGTGCCAAAACCAATCTCTTAGTTTAAAATAATCTAATCCAAACTATTTTAGCCTATTAGAACTGCCTCCTAGAATCGTGTCATTCTGTCATCTTTAAAACTGAAAATTGTCATCTGTCATTCTGAGATTTAAAATTTCAAATCCGAAAAACTACCTTGACTAAATCGGCCGTATCTCCGGAACCGTTCGTGCTAGGAGCATTTTTTTTTTAGAATCTAAGCTTTCCAACGAACCTAGAACCGACTTGCTACTCCTTATAGGGCCTCCGTAATTACGCTCGCCGCACGCGATTAAATTTGCCGCGATTTGATATTTTGCACAATTTCTGCCATGTGTAAAAATCAGCAGCTCCTTGCTTTCCTTTGCTAAAATTCGTTTTAACCTGCTAGTTACTCATAGAGCATTGCTAAAGTGAGCCTGAACTAATATGAACTAGATATCACCCACCCTGAACCCCCTATAGGGAATTAAAAGCCTTTTTAGCATATTTTTCACTTAATTGCAACCACATCAAAGTATCTTGCCTGTGTTAAAACTCATACCTGTTTTCCTCTAAGCTTGCTAGGGGGGAACTGAATTATATTTGATTGCATTCCTGAGAACTGTGGGTCTTCTTTCCATCTCCTTATATTGTATAAAGGGGGGGAGTGAATTGTCAAGGAAAAGTGATTACATTGTCTTTTGTCGAAGCCATATCAAGTTATTTTCTGTACTGCATTTCATTCATCATTGCGTTTCCTTGAACCATATAAAGCATTCTTTCCCACCTCATTCTTCTGTTCCTATTCATAAGTAACCAAAAACTGTGCTACTGTAGGATTACCTCTTGCTGATTACTGCTCATATTCACAAGTGTACTATCCATTATTAATTTATTTATAGAAGTGTGATATATATATACATATTGTTTAATTTTTCAAATAAATCTTTTAAATTTGCAAAACAAGCCTACTTCTTGGCTCAGTGGGATCAAGGGGGATTCTAAGAGAGGGGTGTTATACAAGGGTTCATCATCCAGATTATAACTTGCCATAAAAATACATAAATAAGGGCTTCCCTTGGCCATCCCAGCCAAGGCACTGACTTAGTGGGATTGCTTGATTGGAGTCACTTACATCTTGATATTCTTGTCCCTGTCATGAGGATCCGCCTGATGCCGAATGCCAAGTGAAACTCCTGGTACGACTCAGACCTCGTCACCCTTAAACGCAAGTGTAGGGTGGCTGAGAGGAAATGGCGTGTTTCATGTACATGCTCTGACAAACTGGCTTGCCGCCTGCTCCAAAGGCAATACCCGCTCTCTGTCCTCATTAAGAAGAGAGCTCACATCCATGTTTAGCTATACCTGCTTGCCTTAGCAATTCTGCATTTAAGCTTACTACAAATGACCATTAGCTACCAGCCAATGCTCAGCTACTCTTGCCTGCTCTGAGAATCCGTATTCAGGTCACCTGTTACGCATCCACTAGCTACCATCCCACCCATTCCTGCCTGTTCTAGTAAATTTGCATTTAGGTTGCCTGTTCTAGTAAATTTGCACTTAGGTTGCCTGTTCTAGTAAATTCGCATTTAGATTGCTTGTATTTGTCCACTAGCTACCGTTGCATTTAGATGGCCAGCACTCCAAGCCAACTACACTAGCTTACTGTCTATCTACCACTATTCTACACAGTTCTACTCAGGACCATCCTCTATCTGAACACCCTTCACAACTCGAACATATCCCAGCCACAGAACCAGCTACCTCACAGAAGTGCACCCCTGGAGCAAACTATCATGGCCACTAATCCTTGCAGCCTCCAACAGCGTAACCTAAAACTCTACGCCAGACTCCCAAGAATTTATGACCCGCTATCTAAGGCCCAACCCGCTTCTAATCACAATAGGCACACCTTGCATACCACCAACACTCAACCATGCATAGATAACATTGGCCAACATCGACTACAACTCAACAGTCGAATCTTCAGATAATCCACCTCCCCCCAAAAATGCCAACACAAAGTCCAGCCGCCCTCTGCCCCAACTACCCTACCTGGAATAAAAGGCGCCCTTATAAATGCCCGTTCTATGGTAGCCCATGCCACTGAAATAGCAGACATAATCCAAAATGAGAACTTAGATCTCCTGGCCATCACGGAATCATGGCTTCATCCTGCAGCAGGACCAGCCATCATGCTAGCCATCCCAGATAATTACACTCTTATACGCATGGATCGCACCACGTCTAGAGGTGGCGGCCTGGCTATAATAGTCAAAAACCATCTAGCCCTAAGACTCTCCTCACCGCATAATACCAACTCCTGTGAATCCCTCACAGCTAAACTTACCATTACCAACAACCAAACTATCACCATCCACCCGATATACCGACCACCAGGCCCCCTAGGGTCCTTTGAGGAAGACCTCATGAACCTATTATCTGACAATCTAAAACATTCTACTTAATGTCTCATCCTAGGTGACTTCAACCTTGGATTCAATGACCCACGTGACCCCAATGCCTTACAAATTAACAGCACCCTTGAGGAACTAGGATTCACCCAAAAGATTACAGATCCTACACATATCAAAGGAAGCCCTCGATTGGATTGCTGAACATAACTGCCCAATCACCATCACCTCTATAATGCCTCAGCTATGGTCCGACCACCACATGGTATCCTTCACCCTAGAAGCCACCACACCCATGAACAGCAGCTTCCTAGCTCCCACTGCACCTACCAGAAATAAAAAAAATATTACCCTTGAAATTCTTATGCCCCGCATTCTCCCCACCTTAAACTCCACCTCAGACCAGTCTGACCCTGCCTCCATGTAGAAAAGTAAAATGAAGTGATGCTTGCCTTCCTGGACGCTATCGCACCACTGAAAAGTAGGAAGAGCAAACCCTGCCAACACCTAAATACCTGGTTCACACCCCTACTGTAAGACATCAGACAAAAGAAACGCCTAAGTGAAAAAACCTGGAGATCAGACCCCTTGGACATCAATAAAAATAACCTTAAGAAATTATCTACCCTGTACAAAAAAGAAATCATCCTTGCGAAACAAACATCCTACAACACCTGTATCACTCAAGCCAAATCCAACACCAAAGAATTATTCGCCATCCTAAAGGAAGTAGAATCCCCTATGCAAGCTCCCGACTCTTGCCTCAAGGATAAGGACTGGTGCACAGGCATACAAAATGCCCTGGCCAATAAGATAACAATGCTTCAGGCGAAGATCCACAACAAAAAAGCTTCTATAACTATCCCAAATACTGTCAACATAGGCACCCCCTCCAAGGCTACCACAAATTCACTATCAACTCTGAAATCTACTCCTTCTCCACCCACACATGACACCCCTCCCTTCTAATTTCGCAAAGTTTCCATTAAAGAAGTTGAGAAAGTCATCCTCACTCTCAAACCCTCCAATTGCCAGGGCGACCCATGTCCAGCCCAAATCATAAAAGGCGCTGCCCGTGAACTCTCACCCTTCATCACTAAACTCATAAATGCCTCTTTCACATCAGGTACCATACCTAGCAACCTGAAACACTCCTGGGTCCTCCCCCTCCCCAAAAAGCAAACTTTGGACCCCTCCATCCCAACCAATTACCGCCCCATAACCACTGTGCCGTTCCTACTGAAAATCCTGGACAAAGTAGCTTACCTACAAATTCAGCACCACCTGGAACTAAACCACCTCCTAGGAGTTCGACAGTCCGGCTTCAGACCACAGCATGGTACCAAGACTGCACTCCTAGACCTCAAGGCCCAAATAGACTCACTAAGAGATAAAGGTACGACCTCACTCCTACTACTCCTCGACCTCTCTGCCACATTCGATCTGGTAGACCATGCAATACTTTGCAATCATCTGGTCACGGCAGCCTGCTTCTCCCAGGAAGCAGTCGTATGGATCCAGTCCTTCTTAGATAACAGGACAATGCAAGTTTTCTCTCCTCTAGCAGCTGCAGACCCCGCAACTATTTCATGCGGCGCACCCCAAGGATCATGTGTATCTCCCACCCTTTACAATATTTTCACAAAGCCCCTTTTCGATTATCTAGATGGTCAGGGTATCACCTACACTAATTATGCAGATGATACACAGATCCTCATCCCGTTGACGGGAGATTATGACAAGGATTTGGCCTTTGTGAATAGAGTCTACCTCATCATCCAGGCATGGATGGCCGCCCACGGTCTATGCCTGAATGATGACAAAACTGAACTCCTCATTCTAGGCACCTCCTCCAACATCAAACAACTAGGTCCCAACTATGACTCCTTCATAATTGACAATAACATCATTACTGTGGCCAAAGTAGTTAAAACCCTCGGCTTCTACATAGACTCCACGCTTACCTTTGGTAAACAAGTGAATGCCATGGCCTCAGCCACCTCCGACACCTGCAAGTTAATTAGAGCAGCCAAGCCCTTCCTCTCACCTAATAATTGAGTCATTCTAGCAAGGACACTAATCCTGTCGAAACTAGATTACTGCAACACCCTCTACATAGGCACTAACAAATACATCACCGCCAAAATACAGACACTTCAAAATAATGCCCTAAACTTCCCTAAAGACGCCCATATATCAGACCTCAGGAGAGCTACTAACTGGCTCACCACAAATGACAAAATCCTCCTCAAAACAGCATCCCTTACACACAAATGTCTTAACCATGCAGCCCCGCAATACCTTATAGACAGATTCACCAGACAATCAGCCTCTCGCCCCCTAAGAAAAGCTAATGCCAACCTTTTGTTAGTACCCAGATTCAAACTCACTAAATCTGGCGGGAGTAGCTTCGCTGTTAAAGCAGCACAATATTGGAACTCCCTTCCCCCTGCTCTAAGGGAAGATCTCCCCTACCTCCAATTCAGATCTAATCTGATTCAATGGCTAAAAGAACATGATGCCTAACCTCACCCTTCTGACATCTAGGATCTCATGGATATTTTGTATATTTGTTCTGCCTTATTTATATGTCATACCTGCATTCTTGTAAATTTACTGTATATACATATGTGATTCTTTGACAATACATATCCACAGCATTGTAACCGTAGCTGTACCCCCATGTCTTATCTGTAACATGTAACCTAAATTGAACAACCCTCTTTATGCCTTCGCGCCCGAATACCCCTGGGTCTGGTGCGCAATATAAATAATAAAAACAAACAAACAAACAAGCCTGCATCTCTGCGTCATCTAACAACTCGGCTCAATTCTTTAAAATCTGCAAGGAAATGGCCAATCCTGCAGCAGTCTTTACCTCTCCTGTCCCTTCACAGGCCCTCTTAACACAGCACTGGCTTCTCAATTCTCCTATAAAACTCAGGACATCCCGTCCTCTCTCGCCTCCTCCCCCCTTCCTCCATCTACACCCTGCTCTTCCTCTGGCCCTTCTTCAGCCACCTCTCCCCCCTCCTTCTCTGCCTTTCCCCTGTTCTCCCCAGACAAGGTTTCTAGACAAGTCCGATCTATGAAAGTTTCGTCAAAACAGGTTCATCCCTGTTCCTCCAAAACCATCAAGGACCACATTGACTCCCTGGCTCCTGCCCTGGCCGACTTCTGCAACCACTCCTTTGCCACTGGAGTCTTCCCTTCCCCCTTGAAGCACTCCCTTGTGCACCCCCTTCTTAGGAAACCCTCTGCCAACCCGTCCTGCCCAGAGAACTATCGCCCAATCTCCATTACTCCTTTCCTGAGCAAACTCTTGGAAATGCTGGCCATCTCTCAGCTCAATCTTCACACTGAATCTGTTGGTTGTCTCCATGATCATCAGTCTGGCTTCAGAGCTGCCAGAAGCATGGAAACTGCTCTCCTGAACATCCGTGAAGACCTGCTTTCCAACCCTGATTGCAACACCACCTGTGTCCTCATGTTACTTGATCTCTCCTCTGCCTTTGACACGGTCAACCATGCCATCCTGCTCAACCGCCTCCGTGATAACTTGGGGCTCACCGGTCAGACCCTGGCGTGGCTGACTTCTTTCCTTTCTGACCGACCCTGCCAGGGTCAACTGGGGTCCCTCCTCTCCTCTATCTCTATCTCTACCTGTGGTGTCCCCCAGGGGTCTAACCTCTCTCCCTGGCTGTTCAACCAATACCTGGCACTTCTTGCCCACCGCATTGACGTGCTGTGCCCCAACTTCCAGTCCTATGCGAATGACACTCAGCTCATTTTCAGGCTACTCTCAGCCACCTCTTATCCTTCTCTCATCTCCGACTGTCTGTCTGCTATCCAGGAGTGTTGTGCCTCCAATGATCTCTGCCTTATTTCCAGTAAGACCGAGGATTCTCCTCATCTGCACACCCGCTCCCTCCTTTCCTGTCACTCTCTGGCTGGCCTCTCTTGACCCTCTTCCTGCTCCCACCCTTGAGGCTAAAAACCTCAGGGTAATCTTCGACTCCACACTCTCCTTCTCTCCTCACATCTCTGATGTCTCTAAGGAGTCACACTACCAGCTGCACCTCCCCAGAGGTATTCTTCCTTTCCTCTCCTTCTCCCAGAAGCTCACTGTCTCCTGAGCTCTGGTTCTCTCTAGGCTGGACTACTACAACAGCCTCTTTCGAAATCTGCCTGCTTCTACTTTCCGTCCTCTGCAACTCATCCAGAACAGGACTGCAAGACTTGTCCTTGGCCTCAAGCCCAGGGATCTTATCTCTCCAGGACTGAAATCTCTGTACTGGCTCCCAGTGGCTGCCAGGATTAAGTTCAAAACCCTCTGCATTGTCCACAAGGCCTTCCCGGGCCTAGTGCCTCAATACCTTCCACTCTCTGTTCCTAAATATCTTCTTTCTCAAGCTCTTCCCTTATCCGCCTCGAGGGTCAGTCACTTCTCCAAGCAACGAGTTGGTGGTAGATCTCTCGCTTCGGCTAGGTCCTCCCTCTCGAACAGGCTACCTGCCTCCCTGAAACTTGAGTAGAATCATCTCTGGTTCCGGAAGCGCCTCAAAACCTTTCTTGCTGCTTCTGCTTTTTCTCCTCCTCTCCCCTGCTGACCTCCTGGCTGAAACCGAAACTACACTGGTTACTTGGCCACCCTCTGATCTTGGGCCCAGGTCCCTCCCAGCCCCACCAGTCACACACACCTGCACTGCCTTCCTGGCAACTCTGGCCCTTGGGGACTGTTTTCTGTATCTCTACAGGCCCACTCCCAGCACTCGACACCTGATGTCTTCACTTACCCTTGCACTTGCCACCTGCTGGCCGTTCTTTACTTATTGTTATTCTATTAACCCATGTACTGCACTGTCCCCTCCTCCTTTCCTCCTGCACTTTCCCCCTTCCCCCTTCCCATGCACTTGCGCGATCTGAATGATACCTGACCAAGTAGGATCGTTGTCTTCCCTCTGTTCCCCCTCCCTTGCCTCGCTGCGCCTTGAAACACTTGTGTGTAGGCACGTTATAAAAGCCATATCATAACATATCAGAACCAAAATCGCAAAATGCTTGTGTGGGCCTGTTTTTTGGGTCAAAGTGGGGCACTTTTTTGCCAATGTGGGCCAGTTTGATGAGTTACTTCAGTATGCGGCTAATAGTTTTGACCAGTGTTGCTGAATAAATATTCATTGACATGACCAATTTGCATCACATTTAATCAAAACCTCCCCCTTGGGTACTTTCAAACTGCACCACAAAATGAATAAATTCCCTTTTGCAACTGTGCTCCACTGTTTCGTTGGTGCCGGAGACAATTTTATGCCCCAGTCCATCCTTGCTCATGACCACCCTTGGAATACCTTGCCACCACACAACGTCGCTATCTCATGCATCCCAGAGCCTGACCATCTTCATTCAACCACCCAACATCAGAAAGGGAAAGGAGGCAGCCTTACCAAACAACAGCCCTCCCAATAAACCCTCACTTAGACTACAGGCACTTGCCCCTTCTTGCCAAGCCGTTCCTAATCAGGGTACCCCTTCTGACTCAAGGCCACTCGCCCCAACCACAACCACATTCTGCCCCTCCTGACATGCGCCCTCATCAACGCTTGCTTGTTACCTGCACATGCACTAGACATCAACGACCTGATTAGCACACATAACCTAGATGCCCTAGCCATCTCAGAAACCTGGCTTCATGAGGCTTGTGACCCTGCTCTATCCCTAGCCATGCCCTCAGGGTACACTATCTTCCGGGAACAACAGACTCTCCGTCAGAGGAGGTGGCGCCGCCCTGATAGCAAGAGAATCCCTTTTCTTCAGACAGCGCAACACATCTATCGATGGCAACACAGACTTGCTCTCACTCAAACTCTTACCATCACCCACATGCACCATCACATTTCACCTCATCTATCGCCCACCCATCCCCCTCCATTACTTCAAACCTGCCTCACATCTCCAGGACAGCTTAAAAGCCTCCTCGAAATCATCCTGTTGGGAGACATTGCAGCTAAATCAAATTACTTCAGTTCTAGATTCAACAATGCCAACTCCGATGCAAAATAAATCTTTACTATCTTTAGAGAACTTGAATCTCCCGCCCCACCACCCACGACCATCTCTAAAGATGTTACCTGGTCTTCACACATCCAAGCAGCACTTCTATGCAAAATTAAGATTGTGAACTTGAAAATCTTTGTGCAACAGGCAAAATAAAAACATTACCCCACAACCTTAAGCAACAGCTGCATTCGACCCCCCACCACTCCCTCCACCAATCAGTTCTTCTTCAGAGACCTCTCTGAAAGCAAATGACTAAAACTGATCAGAAGTTTGAAACCATCAAAATGCAAAGGTGATATATGCCCTGCATCTCTCATCAAAGACTGTGCCGACTTGCTAGCCCCTTTCATCACAGTCTTCATAAACGTATCCTACACTAAGAGTACCGTTCCAGCTACCCTCAAGGAAGCTTGGGTCCTCCCTCTCCTGAAAGAAATGTCACTCGACCAGCCATCCCAACCAACTACAGGCCAATCACCACTGTCCCCTTCCTACTAAAAATCCTGCACCGTGCAGCCTACCTGCAAGTCCAACAGTTCCTGGAGGAAAACAAAAACCAATGGATGCATCAATCTGGCTTCCGCTCGGGACACACGACTGCATCTGCCCTTCGCGACCTAAAGAATCAGCTAGAGGAGATCAGGGATGAAGGCAACTCTGCCTTGCTCCTCCTCCTGCACTTATCCGCCGCATTCGACCTGGTCAACCACCAAATCCTCTGCCACCTTCTCACCACATACGCCAATTTCTCCCCACCAGCTACTGCTTCGTCTTCTCGGAGACTGCAAATGCCTCTCCCTCTCCCATCACCTGTGGTGTACACCAAGGATCCTGCATCGCCCCTACCCTATACAATATCTTTACCTGGCCACTCTTCAATATCCTTGACTCCCTCAGCATAGCATACACCAACTATGCCAATGACACCCAAATCCTGATCCCACTCTCAGGCAACTACATAGATGACTTTGACAGATCTATTCTACAATACTGGCCTGGATGGCAGCAAACCATCTTTGTCTGAACAGTGACAAAACAGGAATCTTAATTGTCGGCCCACCAAATGCCCTGAAATCTCTTACCAATCAACAGACTGCCTTCCGGATTGACAACTGTTCAATTCCCGTCTCAACTACAGTGAATACTCTAGGAGTCTACTTTGACGCCTCTCGCTCTATGACCAGACAAGTAAACGCCATCGCCTCTTCAGCAGCCTATGCCACCAAGGTCCTCAATGCCACTAGACCCTTCTTCTCAAATAATAATTGCCTTTCCATTGCCTGTGCAATCATCGGCTCCAAGATTGACTACTTAAATATCCTATTCACAGGCACCTCCTCAGCAAACATCCATAAACTTCAGGTCATACAAAAGAACGCCCTGAGAGCAGCGCTCAATATCCCGGAAAGAGAGCGCATCGCTGAAGGCGGAGAGAAGCGCACAGGCTCCCCATCCAGGAGTATATCACATTTAAAACACTCTCCATTACCACAAGTGCCTCTCCAATACAGCACCCTCTTACCTCCTCCAGAAAATCACCAAAGTTCACTCCACAAGACCCACTAGGGCCCCCAACACTGTCATGGCCACAAGCCCCAGAACACAAAAACCACACCATCTAGTGATGGGGGCAATGGGTCACTTGACTCACTTAAGTCCCTTTGGGACCCATAAACACAGGGGCCATGGCTGGACTCAGTCTTGGCACCTTTGGCACCAGGCTCATATAGAGATGTGAGCAGGAACATTTCATTTCAGTGCAGGAGTGCTTTTACTTTATTTCAGTGCAGGAGTGCTTTTATTTTACAAGAAATTTCCAGGAGCTGAAAGGCTTTATTCCAGAGAACATCCTCATGTGCTGACTCTTCGGGTGTGGCTCCCTAGGCCTGGTCTTCATGTGCTGACTCATTGGGTGTGGCAGGGTGTGGCAGGCAGGCTGACCTGGTGGGCTTGGCTTCAGAAGCTCAGCTATATAAGCGGCTCCATCCTTAAGGCTGTTGCTTCGCGCTACTGTGCACTCGCGTGCAATGTGACGCTCACCGCCGCTTGGACTAGTTTAGTTACCTTTGAAGCCGCTCGTTGGTTTCTACCCTTTCTGCCAGAGTAGATATTTCTTTACTGAAATCTGCAAATGACCCTCTGATTTCGAAAGTGAAAGAAGAATACTGCAACTGGAAGGATTAGGAAAATTTATTTTGGAATTCCTGGAAGCCTTTAACAGATTCCTCTTTGGAAGCCGCCATGTCGGGTGCTCCCAGTTGTATTTCCGCAGAGATTTGCAGTTTTGTTTTGATCTGGGCCCTTGATGTGCCTTTACTTTTTGCCCTAAGTGAATCCAAGGATTTAGGTTGTTTCTGCAAAGATTCTGTTGGCCCAAGTTGGGGTTTCTTCTTCCTACTGCCAGACATAATTCTTTGGTTATTGGTTATATAAGAATTTGCCTCGGTGGAGGCAAGCCTCCATTTGTGCGCTGCTTTCTTAACTGGTCCAGAGGAGCCAATGGTATAGCCAATATGTCTTCCCCTTCAGGAGTCTGGAGTAAGCTCAGGAATTACTTTGGATCCCTTTTCTGGTAGATGTCTCTTTCCCCTTAGGCAATTTCTCTGGCGTTGATAGTTTCAGCTGTGAGGCGCCGTCACGTCACAAAAATAGCACTTGTCTGATGTGCAGATAGAAATGCACGATGGACTCTGCTGTTTAAAGCGAGTAATGATCGTCATTCCCTGAGCAGGTGTGATATGATATGATATGGCATTTATAATGCGCCTATACACAAGTGTTTCAAGGTAGGAATTGCCTTGTTGACCTTATGCTATAAAGAATGCGGCAATGATCCCGCTCCTCCGTGCGTATTATTATCTATGTTCCTTCCGAGTTCCCACCCTGCCGACTTACTGCGTGACCAAAGTTGTGGGTCACAAGCTTGCCTCGGCCCTGGATGGCAATTGGTAGGTGCCCACGGCAGACATTTTCTTCTGGTAGCCGCCTGTGTGCCAAAGTGATCAGGTCGGGGTTCTCAATTTCCCTGTCCTGCCAAATCCGTTGCATCGAGCAGTGATATTGGGGTGGGGGGCTGCTGGTGGGTTTCTGCAGCATTGATAGGGGTCAAGAGGGGCCATCATACCCTCAGTGTCTTGACTTGACCGCATTTACAGGATGGAGCGATCTCCTGCACAACCTCCATATACGACGGCCATCTTGGAATCATTGCTGTCTTTTTCAACGAGGATAGGTCAGGGGCACACACTTGCCTTGAAAGGAAGACGGTACGGAGCAACACAGGTTTGATCCCCAGGTCTGCGCTTAGAAACCTCTGTGTATTGAGAGCGTTATAAACATCCAATTATAACCCCCAGCAGATCACGCAATGAAGTAGAAACCATGGACTTGGTGCTGCACCCAGGTCAAAGACGTACCGGGCAATCACCTAAAAGCAGGATATCTTTAGTGACATCTTGGAGCTGCGATGTCACAAACCCTCCCATAAGCTCAATGGGATAAGGAGGCAGAGAGCTAGGGTGAACAATTGATTGATCGTCCGGTTCCAGGGAGGGATTTAATAAGAGGGAAGTGACTAGCACCATATTTAAGGCATTCGTCACAGTGCTACAAGGAAACGAGGCGTAATGATATCTCAAAGATCCCCATCTGCAAGGGACTTAGCTTCCTTTAGCAGACCCGGTGGACATGCTCCCTGAGTAGAGCCAGTCAGACTTCTCTGAGCTAGAATATGAGATCCTGTAACAGAAAGTCAACCTCAAAGCCAAGGGATCTTCAATACGGTTGACGTATTGCCTAACAGATCCACTAAGCAGAGCTGCTTTTATATTGTGGAGATCTTATCAAAAAGAGCGTAGTCACTGAGAAGGCTGACTAGATCAAGCAGGAGAGGAGGGTGTTTCCAATTCTTTAAGAACTTTGCCAAGTTCTTTAGTGAGGTTCACAAAATGTGGACAGAAAAAGTGGTGCCAGTACACCCCCAGAACAATCAGATTTGCTGTAAAAGGAGTTCAACAATAGTCCTGATTGGGAGTTCAGCGGAGCAGGAAATTACTGCCACTTTTTTTGGCCAGCAATGCTGTTACCGTCAAGTTGACCGCACCACCAGATTCCGAGTTTGGTGGTGAAGTGAGAGGTTTACCTCTGGCCCACAGCCGGACGTAAATCTTCCACTTTGCCTCCAGAAAATCAGTGGATTTACTGTGGCTAGATTAGCCCTTGCGGTAAACCCTGTAAAAATCCCCATGGAGTCGTATGGATTCCAAAAATGGGGATGAACACTTATTTACTACCACCATGGTCGGACGGGTGCATACAATTGTCTTGGGCACCAACGAAAAAGTGGCCCACAGTTGCAAATGGAAATTCCTTCCGGTAGTATGCCGCTTTCTCTTACTTGACTGTACATGTCTAGTAGTTTGGGGGCAAGCAGGTTCTTAGACTGTTTATTGAATCCCAGTGGAAACCCGTCTCCCCAAGGAGTTTTCCCAGTTTTCAGGTTATCGATTGCCCAATGAATCTCTGCAATGTCGAGGGGTGCACCCAGGCCCTCTCTATCTTCCTCTCCTAGCCTGGGAACCCTGGCTGCGTCAGATAACTCCCAGATCTGCTTTGGGTCTGGGGGCATTGATCGTGTAGAGCTCTCTATAATCTTCGTCACACACTTCGTTAATTTCCCCCCGGCTCTGTATTATCTCGCCAGTAGACTTCCTGATCCAGTGAATTGCATTATTCCCTGCATTTATGCTTTCATTTTGCACTCCATCTCACTTCCCAAGGGTTAGCGGAGCAGCAGAGTGGGGATTACATCTCGGGTGGAAGACCGCCCGGTTTTACTCCTGCATGAGATTTTAATGTAGTCTTAAAGCCAAAGGATTCAACAATTCTGCAGTAAAATTGACAATTTCAATGCATTAATTTCAAAGTATTTTCGAGTGGGGAAATCACCCCCAAACCACCTTATTTTATTGTGAGCCCATTCACTTGGTCGCTCGCGCTAATTCAAGAAACTGTTTATGCCCCTCCACTGAAAATATTCACCAGCTGCCATGGCCTGCCAATCATTTAAAACACTGATGCCCCATTGGGAGATGCCCTCCACCGCCCGTGCACCAAAAGGTACCTCTGCCACTGATTCTCCAAAACAAATGCCTAACGCAGGCCTCCCCAGATAAGACATTCTGTGAAAAAGTCTATAAACGGTCGTAATGTTATTAAGAAGACAAAAAAATGCTGTTTTGGGCCTCCTCCCATTTATTGAACATCGGTAGCTTGAAAACTGCCGGATGGTGGTTCATTTATTATGTTTTGATGTTATACCGTACTGTTTTCCTTCGAGTCCTAACTATGTATCTTTAGCGTTGTGATACCTCCAGGTCTTGGCACTACCAACAAATGCAATAAATAAATAAATATACATCTTTAAAGGACTATTCATTTTTTCAAGTCTTTATAAACCCACAACTTTATTGGTTTTTTGAAAAAAAATATATATATATATATATATTTACTCACCAACAAAAACATTGCTAAAGGGACGTTATGGTTAAGTTGCACTAGCAAAAACCTATGAAATTCAATGGAAAAAAGTTCTTACGGGGATTTTATGGTTACAGATAAAACCAAAAAAAATGAAATTCGAAGTTATAATAAGCTAAGCAACCATATCTTGTGCCACCAGTGTGCGCTGCAAGGACTAACACACATGACATCAAAGATGTGTTTTCTGTAAAGAGGATAGGTATTTGGTACGGCAACATAACCATAACGTCTCGTTAACAACGGTTTGTTACTGATTCCTTGGCTGCCCTCATGATAAACGTGAGGAAAGGGCACATTTTTCTGGTGTATGTATCCATTTGCACTACCCCTTCCTTTTCCGAATTCTGTTGGTGTATTGTAGCAATTACAGATGTACATAATAAATGTTGTTTAGTGTGTCAGTAGGCTCTCTTTTTGTGCTAGCAGTGCATGATAAATCTGTGCCGCACACTACTGGCCAAGATGGTTACAGATAAGCAATATGGATCTTTCCTAGATAGACTGCACCTGATTGGCATATGTGCAATCATACTGAAAGTATCCGTAGGACTCCAATTGTGACCGCAAGTCCACATCTTCGAATGAATCTTCGAATGCACTTCGAAGATTTTTAAGTAGTTGTGGAAACGCACGTGTTTCCCTTCCACACCTAGACCCATGCATAGGTCATCCACTGTATGCTGGTAACACCGCCCTGTCGCCAGCCCTACGGATTCATGCAGTAGACTACCGCTTTTAAAGAACTGCTGCTGACTATGTGGGTGGCACTGCAAACTTACCAAAGTGTGGCTAAAGCACGTCTAACTGTATAATGGCCACTGATGAACAAGGAACAACAACCTGCATTGTCACGTGGGCATGTTAAATGTCACATTACTTTGATTTAGCTGCTGCTTGCCTTTCCATGACCCGTGAAACAGATATATTTTGTCTGCACCCAGCAGTGTGACGGAAAGTATCAAAAGGTCGCCTGACGGTCGTACAGTTGAAGAAAACATGTAAGTGCAATTGGGACAGTTTGTAGTAAGTCTGCAAAATGGCAAAGCTGGTGCACCTTCCTCACACACATACTAGTGCATGTAAAGGCAAGTAAGGAAATAGCAGTCCATGCAGAGCGCAAACAATCTTTGTGGTGGTTATAAAAGCGCTGTAGCTGCATGGGTCGCACACAATGAATGGCTTTCTGCTGCACGTGCTGAAGCTCTGATTCATGTTGTTGTAAACATTCTTGTATTTCACAATGTATGTATATCCATGAATGCTACCCCTAACACTAATGGCGTAGCATAAACTGTTTAGTACTGCATGTCACGACATCTGAAATGAAAGCACAAGGGACCAGTGGGCAGGCTACCGCCCTTCCAACAATTACATAGGGTACTTTCATGTTCAGCATTTGCCACATCTGCTGCGGACAACAAGAGGGGCACTCCTGTAGGGCAACAGAGCTGTCAAACAACCTTTGCAAACCACATGCCCGGCAAAGGGCATTGTATTGTGCATATACTGCAATGCGCTATTGTGCAGAGAGAAGGTATTTGGAAGTGCATGGGAGCATTACAATGACCGCTGCCTATGTAGGTGATGTTGTGTCTTGACTGTCGTGTAGCCGAAGAGTCCTCTGTCCACAAGTGCCGCACAGAGAGAATCAAAGTCACTCTCTGTACAGCCTTTGAGGCCACAGGTGGGAGATGTTCTTCCGGAACTGCGGTACTCGTGGAACTCGGAACCACTGTAAAGGAAACACCGGTTAAGTGTCAAGCCAAAACAGAATCAACAACCAATCAACAAGTAAGTGGAACGGTTTTACCAAAAGGTGTCTGTGGATTGGCGGTTGTACCTATGGGGAAGGTTCCGAGACCCAGTAAGGCTGTTCTTTCAGTATGTAACTATCCCAGCAACGTTGCAAGTGCCAGGCCCACCTGATGCCAGAATCCGCACAAGAAGGGCGGAACGTAGTAGGAGTCCGTGAAGCAGTCCGTGGTCGTAACAATGATCCAAAAGCAAGTACCAAAGCCAAGGGTTATCCGTTGCCAGTCCGTGAAACAAATCCGAGGTCAAGATCCAAAAGGGGTGAGACAAAAGGTATGTAGCGCCGTACAGGAATCCGAAGAAACAGCTGTGAAGCACCGAAGCACCGCAACACAGCCGTTTAAATACTGGCGCTGCTATTTCCTCCCGGTCACATGACCCGCGAGCGCATCACGTGAGTGTAGTCCAGAAACACGTGAGCGGAAGGCTGCGGTCATGTGACGCGGAAGAAGCCGGTCTAGCAGCCACCACGGAAGATGCCAAAGGGGTAGAAGTCTCCGCGGGCAAACAGCATGCCGACCCAAGCTTTGTGGCAATCGGCCTGTGAGTCCCGGAACTGGGCAAGAGGTCGAGGGGTGTTTGGGGCACGGGGATGAGGAATGGGACCCCCAGAGGGATGAGTGGAATGCGTGACAGAGCCCCCCCCCCAAAGGCCCACGACCCCGTGGGCATGAGGGATGGTCCCTATGGAACCCTGCCACCAAACGGGGAGCCTGGACATCAGTAGCCGGGACCCAGGACTGCTCCTCGGGACCATACCCGGACCAATCTACAAGGTACTGGAGACACCCCCTAGAGACACGGGAACCCAGAATGGCAGACACCTCAAAAACATCCGGAGTGGATAGAGACACCGGGGCCACAGGAGAGCGAAACCGTGTGAGAGCGGGACAGGGCTTGAGCAGAGAAACGTGGAAAACAGGGTGAAGCCGCCAGGAACCCGGGAGAGCAAGTCGATAAGACAAAGGGTTGATAACACGAGTAACCATATAGGGACCCACAAAGCAAGGTAGAAGCTTGCGACAACCCACCAAGTGCAGATGTCGGGTGGATAACCAAACGCGTGATCCCACAGTATACAACGGGGCCATCACCCGTTTCCTGTCCGCCTGCGCCTTCATGGACGCCTGGGCCTCGACAAGATGAGTCGACATCTGAGCGTGGACGGTGGCCAGGTCCCTAACACATGCAAGGGCAGCTGGATTGGCAGAAGTAGGCAAATCCGTGAAGGGCAGAACACGAGGGTGCTGGCCATAAAGTACGTAGAACGGGGAGAAACCAGTGGAAGAATAGACAGCGTTGTTGTTCGCGAATTCCGCAAGATGCAATACGCTCAACCAGGAAGACTGCAGCTGTAGGGTCAGACAACATAAGTACTGCTCCAGCATCTGGTTCAGTCGCTCGGTCTGACCGTCCGTCTCAGGGTGATATGCTGAGGAGAAGCGGACGTCCATCCCGAGCAACCTAGTCGGGGCCCGCCAGAAACGCGAGGTGAACTGCGAACCCCTGTCCGAGACGAGAACCGAGGGAAGCCCGAAAAGACAAAAGACATTCTCGAAGAACAACCGGGACAGTGTAGGCACCGAGGGGATGCCATTACAAGGGATAAAACGAGCCATCTTAGAAAAGGAATCGATGACCACCCACAAGGTTTCGAAGCCCCGGATCTGGGGTAGGTCAGTGACAAAATCCATGATCAAGGTGTGCCACGGTTTGGGAGGGACAGGTAAAGGAAGCAAGAGACCCACAGGGCGACCCCTACGGTGCTTACACTGTGAACAAACCGCACATGCGTTGACGTAAGATTCAACATCCTTTCTCATAGACGGCCACCAGCACCACCTTCTCAGCAGTGCCAAAGTGCGTTTCTGACCAGGATGACCATGCAACAGGGCGTCGTGAGACCATTCCAAGGCCATATTGCGGGTGTCTACCATGGGCATGAATAGACGATCAGAAACAAAGGGGAGACCATCGTGAACCACCAAATCCCAATCGGACAACTGGCCTGGGTGTGAAGTAACCCAATCCTGTATCGCGTCAAGCAAGGGCAGGGTTGGAGTACACAAACAAACCATCTTGCCGACATCCAGAAGGGTGTCTGGAAACATCGGCAAGGCCACCCCCCCAGGGGAACGCGATAAGGCATCGGCTTTGCCATGGGTATTAGCCGGGCGATGTATGATCACAAAGTCGAAGGCCGCAAAGAAGGCCGCAAAGAAGCGATGCCACCTGACCTGCCTGCTGTTGATACACTTCAGAGATGCCAGGTCATGTAAGTTCTGGTGATCGGAATAAACCGTGACACGGTGCTTAGCACCCAAGAGGTGATGCCTCCAAACGCGGAATGCGTCCATGACTGCCAGTAGTTCCTTTTCGGTCACGGTATAGTGGGATTCGGCATCTGTGAATTTACGGGAATGGAAGGCCACAGGGTGAAGGCGACCAGAGGTAGGGCAAGTCTGTGACAATACAGCACCTAGGGCAAAGGATGAGGCATCAGCTTCCACTATGAATGGCAGTTCTGGGTCTGGGTGCTGCAAGATGGGGGCAGTAGTGAATGCTGTCTTTAAAGCCTCGAAGGCCTGTTGATGTGTGTCCATCCATAGAAAAGGTGTGCGAGGGCTAGTCAGGGAAGTGAGGGGAGCCACCAAAGAAGAAAACCCAGAGATAAATCGCCTGTAAAAGTTAGCGAAACCAAGGAAAGACTGGAGCGCCTTCAAAGAATCGGGGACCGGCCAATCCAGCACTGTGCGAACCTTGGAATTGTTCATGGCTAGCCCTCCAGACGAGATGTGAAAACCAAGAAACTGTACGGAGTCGGCATGGAACTGGCACTTCTCGGGTTTGGCAAACAAGGAGTGTGTCCGTAGACGTGACAACACTTCCCTGACGTGCTGTACGTGGTCCTTCATGGTCTGGGAGAATATCAGGATGTCATCCAAGTAGACCACCACAAAAACGTCCAGGACGTCAGAGAAGATGTCGTTCATGAACCTCTGGAATGTGGCCAGAGCGTTGCACAAACCGAACGGCATGACCGTATAAGCATACAAGCCATAACGAATACAAAAAGCGGTCTTCCATTCGTCCCCGGAATGCACACGAACCAGATTGTAGGCACCGCGGAGGTCTAATTTGGTAAAGACAGTGGCGTATGTGAGACGGTCCAAGAGGGGTGTGATTAGTGGAATGGGGTAGCGGTCTTTCTTGGTGATGGCATTGAGTCTGCGGTAGTCCGCACAAGGCCGTAAGTCACCCTCCTTCTTAGGAACGAAGAAAATGGGACTCGCCGCCGGGGATGTAGAAGGACGTATCTGGCCCAGACGGAGGGACTTTTGGATGTACTCCTTGAGGGCTAGATTTTCAGTAGGAGACAGGGAGTAGATACGACCTGTGGGGATAGTGCTGTCCGGAACCAGATCTATCGGGCAGTCGTACGGGCGATGTGGCGGTAGAACTTCTGATGAACCATGGTCGAACACTTCCAGATAGTCTTGGTATTGGGCCGGAATGAGTCTGGAGACCAGTCCAACCGTGTGGTGTTCTGTGGAGGGGACAACGGGATCCTCTAGAGATAATTGAGCCATGACCCCCAATGCTTGAGCGGGTGTCTCAATACTGGTGGCTGCGGTTAGACAGAAGTGTTGACAGAGATCGGATTCGAAATGCACCGAACCCTCTTTCCAGTCAATTAAGGGGTTGTGCTCCCGTAGCCAGGGTATTCCCAATATTACACCGAACTGGGGCATTGAGATGAGATCGAAACTCAGGGTCTCCCTGTGTATAGCCTGTATGGTCAAGAGCATCGGGGCGGTCTGCTGTGTGATTGGTCCAGAAACCAGAGCAGTCCCATCCACTGCCTGTACTGGTTCCGGTCGGGTTTTGGCTAGAAGAGGTAGGTTCAGGGTTTGGGCCAGTGTGATGTCCATATAATTACCTGTAGCCCCGGAATCTATGATAATCGTAACCGGGTGTGAGATGTCAGGTGTGGGTTGTAGAATGGCCTGCACATATATGGGTCTGATGCGACCGAAAGCAAACACAGGGTTCGGGGTATGACAAGGAGCGCTCAACCCGGTCCCCGAGTTTAGTGTCGAGCACTCCGAAAACCTGATGGTTTCAGCTTGGGGCGACGGGGACACTCCTTCACGTAATGGCCAGGTAGACCACAATAATAGCAAGCACTGTCCACCCTCCTACGTTCCCTTTCTATGGGTGTGATCGGGCTCCTGATGCCCCCGATTTGCATGGGTTCGGAACTGGTGTTTGAGGGGGCCGAGGTGGAAGGAGATTGGGCAGTGGTGTGCATGAAACCGGCCTCAGCCCTACGTTCAGATCGTCTGGCGTCCAATTGCAGAGTTAAATCGACTAGATCATGCTAAGAGGTCGGTAAGGAGGGAACAACCGCAAAGGCACCCTTCATGGCGTTATTTAAGCCGCGATAATACACAACGGCTTTTTTGGATTCAGGCCAGGAAGTCTCGGCTGCAAGCTGATTGAACTTAGTAATGTATTCGATTAAAGACCCCCTACCCTGCCCCAGGTCCAGGAGTTCCAGGTCTCGGGACTGGACTTTATGGCGCGTATCGAACACTCGGGACATCTCAGTGACCAACAGATCAAAATCATAAAGGGCTGGGTTGTTGTTTTCCAGGAGTGGATTGGCCCAGGCAGCAGCAGTGCCTGCTAAATGAGAAAGAGTAAAGGCTGCCTTAGAGGTGGAGTCTGGAAAAGCCATGGGTCTACACAAAAAATGCAACTTGCATTGATTCAAAAAGGTTCTGAACTTGCCGGGATCCCCATGATACCTCTCAGGGGCAGCCAAAGGAAAAGGAGAGGGCAGTACTACGGGGATGGGGTTAGGAATGGGTGGAACGGGAGGTTGGACGGGCGGGGGGCCTGGTGGGGTATCCCCAAATTCAGCATCTGAGGGTAGAGGGTGTCTAGCACTCTGGATGGTATCCAAGCGTTGGTGAATGGCTGTATTTGCTGCGGCCATGTCCGCACGTAACACGGTTATGGCCTGAACCATAGTGGTCAAGGGGTCATCGCAGCTCCCTCCATAGCTACACGACAGGATGGCTTCACAGTCTGTTGTGTCTTGACTGTCGTGTAGCCGAAGAGTCCTCTGTCCACAAGTGCCGCACATAGAGAATCAAAGTCACTCTCTGTACAGCCTTTGAGGCCACAGGTGGGAGATGTTCTTCCGGAACTGCGGTACTCGTGGAACTCGGAACCACTGTAAAGGAAACACCGGTTAAGTGTCAAGCCAAAACAGAATCAACAACCAATCAACAAGTAAGTGGAACGGTTTTACCAAAAGGTGTCTGTGGATTGGCGGTTGTACCTATGGGGAAGGTTCCGAGACCCAGTAAGGCTGTTCTTTCAGTATGTAACTATCCCAGCAACGTTGCAAGTGCCAGGCCCACCTGTTGCCAGAATCCGCACAAGAAGGGCGGAACGTAGTAGGAGTCCGTGAAGCAGTCCGTGGTCGTAACAATGATCCAAAAGCAAGTACCAAAGCCAAGGGTTATCCGTTGCCAGTCCGTGAAACAAATCCGAGGTCAAGATCCAAAAGGGGTGAGACAAAAGGTATGTAGCGCCGTACAGGAATCCGAAGAAACAGCTGTGAAGCACCGAAGCACCGCAACACAGCCGTTTAAATACTGGCGCTGCTATTTCCTCCCGGTCACATGACCCGCGAGCGCATCACGTGAGTGTAGTCCAGAAACACGTGAGCGGAAGGCCGCGGTCATGTGACGCGGAAGAAGCCGGTCTAGCAGCCGCCACGGAAGATGCCAAAGGGGTAAAAGTCTCCGCGGGCAAACAGCATGCCGACCCAAGCTTTGTGGCAATCGGCCTGTGAGTCCCGGAACTGGGCAAGAGGTCGAGGGGTGTTTGGGGCACGGGGATGAGGAATGGGACCCCCAGAGGGACGAGTGGAATGCGTGACAGAGCCCCCCCCCAAAGGCCCACGACCCCGTGGGCATGAGGGATGGTCCCTATGGAACCCTGCCACCAAACGGGGAGCCTGGACATCAGTAGCCGGGACCCAGGACTGCTCCTCGGGACCATACCCGGACCAATCTACAAGGTACTGGAGACACCCCCTAGAGACACGGGAACCCAGAATGGCAGACACCTCAAAAACATCCGGAGTGGATAGAGACACCGGGGCCACAGGAGAGCGAAACCGTGTGAGAGCGGGACAGGGCTTGAGCAGAGAAACGTGGAAAACAGGGTGAAGCCGCCAGGAACCCGGGAGAGCAAGTCGATAAGACAAAGGGTTGATAACACGAGTAACCATATAGGGACCCACAAAGCAAGGTAGAAGCTTGCGACAACCCACCAAGTGCAGATGTCGGGTGGATAACCAAACGCGGGATCCCACAGTATACAACGGGGCCATCACCCGTTTCCTGTCCGCCTGCGCCTTCATGGACGCCTGGGCCTCGACAAGATGAGTCGACATCTGAGCGTGGACGGTGGTCAGGTCCCTAACACATGCAAGGGCAGCTGGATTGGCAGAAGTAGGCAAATCCGTGAAGGGCAGAACACGAGGGTGCTGGCCATAAAGTACGTAGAACGGGGAGAAACCAGTGGAAGAATGGAGAGCGTTGTTGTACGCGAATTCCGCAAGATGCAATACGCTCAACCAGGAAGACTGCAGCTGTAGGGTCAGACAACATAAGTACTGCTCCAGCATCTGGTTCAGTCGCTCGGTCTGACCGTCCGTCTCAGGGTGATATGCTGAGGAGAAGCGGACGTCCATCCCGAGCAACCTAGTCGGGGCCCGCCAGAAACGTGAGGTGAACTGCGAACCCCTGTCCGAGACGAGAACCGAGGGAAGCCCGAAAAGACAAAAGACATTCTCGAAGAACAACCGGGACAGTGTAGGCACCGAGGGGATGCCATTACAAGGGATAAAACGAGCCATCTTAGAAAAGGAATCGATGACCACCCACAAGGTTTCGAAGCCCCGGATCTGGGGTAGGTCAGTGACAAAATCCATGATCAAGGTGTGCCACGGTTTGGGAGGGACAGGTAAAGGAAGCAAGAGACCCACAGGGCGACCCCTACGGTGCTTACACTGTGAACAAACCGCACATGCGTTGACGTAAGATTCAACATCCTTTCTCATAGACGGCCACCAGCACCACCTTCTCAGCAGTGCCAAAGTGCGTTTCTGACCAGGATGACCATGGATCGGGGCGTCGTGAGACCATTCCAAGGCCATATTGCGGGTGTCTACCGTGGGCATGAATAGACGATCAGAAACAAAGGGGAGACCATCGTGAACCACCAAATCCCAATCGGACAACTGGCCTGGGTGTGAAGTAACCCAATCCTGTATCGCGTCAAGTAAGGGCAGGGTTGGAGTACACAAACAAACCACCTTGCCGACATCCAGAAGGGTGTCTGGAAACATCGGCAAGGCCACCCCCCCAGGGGAACGCGATAAGGCATCGGCTTTGCCATGGGTATTAGCCGGGCGATGTATGATCACAAAGTCGAAGGCCGCAAAGAAGCGATGCCACCTGACCTGCCTGCTGTTGATACACTTCAGAGATGCCAGGTCATGTAAGTTCTGGTGATCGGAATAAACCGTGACACGGTGCTTAGCACCCAAGAGGTGATGCCTCCAAACGCGGAATGCGTCCATGACTGCCAGTAGTTCCTTTTCGGTCACGGTATAGTGGGATTCGGCATCTGTGAATTTACGGGAATGGAAGGCCACAGGGTGAAGGCGACCAGAGGTAGGGCAAGTCTGTGACAATACAGCACCTAGGGCAAAGGATGAGGCATCAGCTTCCACTATGAATGGCAGTTCTGGGTCTGGGTGCTGCAAGATGGGGGCAGTAGTGAATGCTGTCTTTAAAGCCTCGAAGGCCTGTTGATGTGTGTCCATCCATAGAAAAGGTGTGCGAGGGCTAGTCAGGGAAGTGAGGGGAGCCACCAAAGAAGAAAACCCAGAGATAAATCGCCTGTAAAAGTTAGCGAAACCAAGGAAAGACTGGAGCGCCTTCAAAGAATCGGGGACCGGCCAATCCAGCACTGTGCGAACCTTGGAATTGTTCATGGCTAGCCCTCCAGACGAGATGTGAAAACCAAGAAACTGTACGGAGTCGGCATGGAACTGGCACTTCTCGGGTTTGGCAAACAAGGAGTGTGTCCGTAGACGTGACAACACTTCCCTGACGTGCTGTACGTGGTCCTTCATGGTCTGGGAGAATATCAGGATGTCATCCAAGTAGACCACCACAAAAACGTCCAGGACGTCAGAGAAGATGTCGTTCATGAACCTCTGGAATGTGGCCAGAGCGTTGCACAAACCGAACGGCATGACCGTATAAGCATACAAGCCATAACGAATACAAAAAGCGGTCTTCCATTCGTCCCCGGAATGCACACGAACCAGATTGTAGGCACCGCGGAGGTCTAATTTGGTAAAGACAGTGGCGTATGTGAGACGGTCCAAGAGGGGTGTGATTAGTGGAATGGGGTAGCGGTCTTTCTTGGTGATGGCATTGAGTCTGCGGTAGTCCGCACAAGGCCGTAAGTCACCCTCCTTCTTAGGAACGAAGAAAATGGGACTCGCCGCCGGGGATGTAGAAGGACGTATCTGGCCCAGACGGAGGGACTTTTGGATGTACTCCTTGAGGGCTAGATTTTCAGTAGGAGACAGGGAGTAGATACGACCTGTGGGGATAGTGCTGTCCGGAACCAGATCTATCGGGCAGTCGTACGGGCGATGTGGCGGTAGAACTTCTGATGAACCATGGTCGAACACTTCCAGATAGTCTTGGTATTGGGCCGGAATGAGTCTGGAGACCAGTCCAACCGTGTGGTGTTCTGTGGAGGGGACAACGGGATCCTCTAGAGATAATTGAGCCATGACCCCCAATGCTTGAGCGGGTGTCTCAATACTGGTGGCTGCGGTTAGACAGAAGTGTTGACAGAGATCGGATTCGAAATGCACCGAACCCTCTTTCCAGTCAATTAAGGGGTTGTGCTCCCGTAGCCAGGGTATTCCCAATATTACACCGAACTGGGGCATTGAGATGAGATCGAAACTCAGGGTCTCCCTGTGTATAGCCTGTATGGTCAAGAGCATCGGGGCGGTCTGCTGTGTGATTGGTCCAGAAACCAGAGCAGTCCCATCCACTGCCTGTACTGGTTCCGGTCGGGTTTTGGCTAGAAGAGGTAGGTTCAGGGTTTGGGCCAGTGTGATGTCCATATAATTACCTGTAGCCCCGGAATCTATGATAATCGTAACCGGGTGTGAGATGTCAGGTGTGGGTTGTAGAATGGCCTGCACATATATGGGTCTGATGCGACCGAAAGCAAACACAGGGTTCGGGGTATGACAAGGAGCGCTCAACCCGGTCCCCGAGTTTAGTGTCGAGCACTCCGAAAACCTGATGGTTTCAGCTTGGGGCGACGGGGACACTCCTTCACGTAATGGCCAGGTAGACCAAAATAATAGCAAGCACTGTCCACCCTCCTACGTTCCCTTTCTATGGGTGTGATCGGGCTCCTGATGCCCCCGATTTGCATGGGTTCGGAACTGGTGTTTGAGGGGGCCGAGGTGGAAGGAGATTGGGCAGTGGTGTGCATGAAACCGGCCTCAGCCCTACGTTCAGATCGTCTGGCGTCCAATTGCAGAGTTAAATCGACTAGATCATGCTAAGAGGTCGGTAAGGAGGGAACAACCGCAAAGGCACCCTTCATGGCGTTATTTAAGCCGCGATAATACACAACGGCTTTTTTGGATTCAGGCCAGGAAGTCTCGGCTGCAAGCTGATTGAACTTAGTAATGTATTCGATTAAAGACCCCCTACCCTGCCCCAGGTCCAGGAGTTCCAGGTCTCGGGACTGGACTTTATGGCGCGTATCGAACACTCGGGACATCTCAGTGACCAACAGATCAAAATCATAAAGGGCTGGGTTGTTGTTTTCCAGGAGTGGATTGGCCCAGGCAGCAGCAGTGCCTGCTAAATGAGAAAGAGTAAAGGCTGCCTTAGAGGTGGAGTCTGGAAAAGCCATGGGTCTACACAAAAAATGCAACTTGCATTGATTCAAAAAGGTTCTGAACTTGCCGGGATCCCCATGATACCTCTCAGGGGCAGCCAAAGGAAAAGGAGAGGGCAGTACTACGGGGATGGGGTTAGGAATGGGTGGAACGGGAGGTTGGACGGGCGGGGGGCCTGGTGGGGTATCCCTAAATTCAGCATCTGAGGGTAGAGGGTGTCTAGCACTCTGGATGGTATCCAAGCGTTGGTGAATGGCTGTATTTGCTGCGGCCATGTCCGCACGTAACACGGTTATGGCCTGAACCATAGTGGTCAAGGGGTCATCGCAGCTCCCTCCATAGCTACACGACAGGATGGCTTCACAGTCTGTTGTGTCTTGACTGTCGTGTAGCCGAAGAGTCCTCTGTCCACAAGTGCCGCACATAGAGAATCAAAGTCACTCTCTGTACAGCCTTTGAGGCCACAGGTGGGAGATGTTCTTCCGGAACTGCGGTACTCGTGGAACCCCGCACCACTGTAAAGGAAACACCGGTTAAGTGTCAAGCCAAAATAGAATCAACAACCAATCAACAAGTAAGTGGAACGGTCTTACCAAAAGGTGTCTGTGGATTGGCGGTTGTACCTATGGGGTAGGTTCCGAGACCCAGCAAGGCTGTTCTTTCAGTATGTAACTATCTCAGCAACGTTGCAAGTGCCAGGCCCACCTGATGCCAGAATCCGCACAAGAAGGGCGGAACGTAGTAGGAGTCCGTGAAGCAGTCCGTGGTCGTAACAATGATCCAAAAGCAAGTACCAAAGCCAAGGGTTATCCGTTGCCAGTCCGTGAAACAAATCCGAGGTCAAGATCCAAAAGGGGTGAGACAAAAGGTATGTAGCGCCATACAGGAATCCGAAGAAACAGCTGTGAAGCACCGAAGCACCGCAACACAGCCGTTTAAATACTGGAGCTGCTATTTCCTCCCGGTCACATGACCCTCGAGCGCATCACATGAGTGTAGTCCAGAAACACGTGAGCGGAAGGCGGCGGTCATGTGACGCGGAAGAAGCCGGTCTAGCAGCCGCCATGGAAGACGCCAAAGGGGTAGACATCTCCACGGGCAAACAGCATGCCGACCCAAGCTTTGTGGCAATCGGCGCCGTGGCAACTGTGGTGAAGAGAGAACCTGTGAGTCCCGAAACCGGGCAAGAGGGCGAGGGGTGTTCGGGGCACGGGGATGAGGAATGGGACCCCCAGAGGGACGAGTGGAATGCGTGACAGGTGAGGGCCACCCAATAATTCTGTCTCCCGGCATGTCCATGTCCTCTATTGTATCCATACAGGTGCTGCCCCTTCTGTACGTGACCTTCCCTGAAGCTCCTTCTGTGGCGTGTGTGAGAACACCATAATAAATGAAAATGAACTGGGAAAGGAAAAAGGTAAATAAAGAAAGCACCTTTCACAGATCAACAACTGAATTGCCAATGCACGCATGCAGGGCGGGAGGCATGTGGTAAACATTGTAGTCAATTGGTTAGAAAGGGGGTCGCTGTACAAAGAGGTTTCTTTATGTGTTGCAGAGCGTTTTCAAGAGAGTCAGTGCGCAACACGTACTACAAATAAATATCACTACTTTCAAGAAGGGCACCAAGCCAATTTAAAGGGGGTGTGCAGAAATCGGGTTGGCTGGCAATGTAAGATGAATGTTATACCTACAGAAAAGTATTTGTGCTGTGAAACATCATATTCCCATGGGCGAAGTGTGCCATAGGCACATGTCGAACAAAGTCACAAATACACTTCTTTGAAATGTACCGCGCTGTCTGCATTTACAGACTAATTGGAAAATGACACTGCCACATCGGTGGCTGCATAATGCGATAGAAACGTATGCAAGGGATCAGAAACAAACGCATGAACTGGGCAAGTGCCTCCTTCATCCCAAATGGCACTGAAACTTGAGTAACATGTTGTGCAATTCCCCTCAACAATGAACAACAATAATATCGGCATCATTGTGTGTCACCAAAGTGTCACACAGGGAAACCAAAATCAGGCACTTCAATATAGCTACTCCATAGCACTACAAATGCACATTATAGATTGCAAAATGAGTAGCCACCGCACAGTGTCTTCCATTCACTTTCAGTCAATGTATGTCGGAATCCCCTAAAACCTGCTCGCTGTGCCTCGTGAAACACACAGCCATAACCGCACCCTCTGCATTTCTGTTGACAAATACACTGTGTAGCACAGTCTGTCCGTACACACCACACCCACAAACTTTATTGCCCAATCCCATAGCCTTTGCAGGCCCATTTCTATGGCCGTCATCTTCAAAAGGGGCGTATGTAACACTTGCCGCCCTGCAACTATCGCAATATAAACTTTTCATGCAGTGCGCATGCAGGAGTGGGGGAATAACTTTTGACTAGGGCAGCGGACGTTGTTAGTTGTGGCGGCTCTTAAAATAGCCTATGGGAGGCTTATTTATTTATTTTACTTTTTAAAGGTGCTTCCCTAGAATTTTTTTGCGGTTTTCATATGTAAATGTGTGTTTTCAACGTCAGCTCACATTCTTACAATAGGGTCTTCAGTGCAGTTTGTGGATTGTCAAACAACATTTCATTGCCACTGTGTGACAAAGACATGCCATTTGCCTTGAAAAGGTGTATGTATCGCGAACCAATGTTCTCATTCTCACAGGAGAACATCCCAGCAGCACTCAAGAAGTCACACACGCTTCTGTTGATGAGGCCCCTTCTGACCTCTGGCTGGCGACAGGAATCATTGGAATACTTCCACACTATTCTCCTGGGTATACATGAGAAAAGCACCTTTTCAGTAGGAAAAATGCGCTGCATTGCTTTATCATAATCTTCAGTTGACGGAACACACGGGATCAAGGCATGTAACCCAAAAAGAAGGCTCCAAAGTGCACGATCACAAAGTGTACAGTTGCCGAAGAGGCCATGCATCGACATTCTACAAGCAGTCCGCCGAAATCACACGATTCGACACTACACTACAAAGTGTCCACTCCCTCCAATCTGAAATTTCCAGACAAGTCTTCTTGGAGGGCATACACAACACACACAGATCTTCCACAAAGCCATCACCCACAATAAAAACTGTGCGTCTTGCTATGTGTGCCAGCCGCAGTACACAAATCAATGGAAAAAGTGAATGCCGCCCTTTCCTGTGACGCACACCCAGAGCGCCTGATTGGCCGAAGGCCATAGTCCCATTCCCATTGGCCACCATGGTATAAATCGCAAAATGTGCCACCTGCCTTTCTGCAATGACCGTTAGGGCCGCGCCCGGTGAAGCAGGAGTACTCCTTCTCCCTATTGGTGCTCTTTCCTGTGACGTACACCATAAGCACCTGATTGGCCAAAGGCCATAGTCCCATTTCCATTAGCCAGCATGCTGAGAAGCTCAGAATGTGGCACATGCCTTTCTCCAAGTACCACGAGGGCCACGCTGTAATGCTCACCTGGTTCCCTCGGAGGCGCGGGTCTTGACTGGGCGGTGAAACCGTCTTCAACGTTAGGCGTAGGATTCGTTTGGCTCCCGGATTTGGCCCCTTTCTCACCGAAAGTTTGACCTGAAGGGTGAGGTGTCTGCAAGTGGAAAATCAAGGTATTAGTGGCTAGAAGGTTGGGAGAAGTTCCAAGCCCCTCTCTCCCTCTCTCCCCGTGGTACTCGGACGATTGTTGTGCTCACCTTAAATAGGTGAATGCTGGGCTCTCCATCCTGCGTCTCGTGCAGGGGCGCTGGGTCCAGTTACTTCACTGGATATGAGTTCAGCCTCTTAATTGCAGAGGGTAAGTTGAGAGCGATGCCGCCGTGTGCTGCACGAGCGTGACTTGTAAGTATTAAAGTTCCCTTTAGATTGCTCTCTTCAAATGTCTTATCTCCTTAATGTCTATGTCTTTTCCCTTTCAGATGCTGTCGGTGCCGAAGAAGATGCTCCCCCCAGGTTCGTGGCAGAGAGCGTAACAAGAAGATGGTGAATACGAAGGCACGTAAGTAGAAAGGCTGCTCTAGGGCTGTAGAATGCACCTTAATGTCTCTTTTGTCTTTACAGGTGCCGGAATGCAGCGCCAGCAGAGTTGGAGCGAGCGTAACACAGGTAAGCAGTTTTGTAACTAAGCGTTACTAACCAATGTTCTTTGTCTTTGCAGGCCCGATGCCGGACGAGAAATGCAGAAAAAACGCCTTGAATGCTGCCGATGGATCGGGTAAGTTGAACCGCTAACTTTGCCTTTGCCTAACCTGTGCCTTTTGTTTTGCAGGAGCTGCTGAAGACTGAGGATTGGTTCCCAGCAGGTAATTTTCGTATTCACAGGATCCGGAACTGAAGATTCGCTGGAGCTGACACGGTGAGCGTCCTGCTGCAGATGCAGAATAACGCGAAGCACATTGCACCAATCGGGTTTGGTTTAAATAGTCCATAGGAGTGCTTAGGTGTCTTCTTCCACAGCCTCACCCAGGCAAAAGAGTTCCTGCTTCCAGAAGGGGTCCAGCATCAATGATCCAGGGAGTGGTGCCTGCCCCACCCAGAAGGAAAAGTAGTCCCTGCCAGAAGAGAGTGAAACATCATCTTGCTGGTAAGTAAGCAGCATGGTCTGCTGCAGGTAGGTCCACCCAAGCACTTTCACACTTGTTATGAGCCTGGCGCTTCCTGTGCCGGGACGGGTCCATGCTGTGAGCCTGGCACCACCGGTGCCAGGACAAGGTCCAAAAGGTCCCTATTGGGACTTGCTGGTGCCGATAGTATATGTTATGAGCCTGCTTCCAAGGATGTTGGGTAGGTCCTGACTCTTTGGAAGCAGTGGTCATGACACACGCCTCAGTAAAGCAGGAGGAGTCCTTCTTCCTATTGGTGTGCTTTCCTGTGACGCACAACCTGAGCACCACCTGATAGGACAATCGCTACAGTCCCATTTCCATAGGCAAGCATGGTGAGAAGCGCCAAATGTGGCACGTGCGGGTCCCCAAGTACATCGAGGGCCGGGCCCGAGTGAAGCAGGAGTCCCCCTTCCTATTGCTGCACACCCTACGCATCAGATTGGACAATCCCCAGAGTTCCATTTTCGTCGTCGCCACCCACGAAATCCCCGGATGTGGCTTTTGTGCTGTGTGTGGGAATAATTGGGAGTTCGTGGTAAGGGGCGACTCTTAAAAGAGCCTGTTTTTTTTTTTGTTTAGATGCTTCTACAGAAACAAATTTCCAGTTTTTATTAGCTTTTCTGTTTTCTTGTGCTCACATTAGTACAGTAAAGTCTTCACTGCATCCCGTAGATGAGCAAACAAAACTGCATTCCCAATGGGTGACAACAAAATGCAATTTTCTTGGAAAAACTCTGCTTTTCCACAACTAATGAGGTAATTGTTGCAGAAGAACATTCCACGAGAGGACAAAAAAGTGTACATGCTTCTGTTGATGAGACCCCTTCCTGCGTCTGGCTCGGAACAGCATTCATGAGCAGTGGGCCATACTCTTCATGGTATTATGAATGAGAAAAGCACTTTTGCGGTGGGAAAAACCATCCTCATGACATTCAGCAATCGCCTCAGTCTACGGAAACAAATCTAAGCAAGCCAGGTAACCCGTATGCATGCCGCCGTAATGGATGACAATAACATCTACTACTGGAAAACAGGCGAGGTCTTTGCAAAGTGCATGCATATCGGCGAAATTACACTCATACACAGTGTTCCACAATGCGTCCACTCCTTTCAAACCAAAATAGCTGTCAGTGTCTTTGCAGGGCATAGTTGTGCAGATCTATGACAAAGGCATCACCTACAGTCAACACAGGGCGTTTCGCCATGTCAGCCACCCTCAGTACGCAGAGTATAATGTACAACAGTTTCACCTCCCCTTCCTGTTGCCCACTCCCACACTGTCTGATTGGCTAATCCCCACACTGCCATGGCAATTGGGTATGGTGGTGTAAAGGGCAGATTTTGGCACGTGCGCCTCCCAAAGTAGCACGAGGGCCGCACCTCTGGAAAGCTGGAGCATTCCTTCTTACCTTTGCACTATCTTCTCTGCTGCTCTGCTTCATTGGGTTACGCGTAAATAGTTACACATGCATCCACCAATCGCATCGAAGCCGCCATCATCCAACACTGTCACTCCTGTACAACACTTGAAATGTACTGTTACACATTTACAGTACAAATGTCGTGCCATTCCAAAGAATGTCCACTACAAAGTTCAATGAAAGTGTGCACGATTTCTTCATCCGCATACATCCACATAGCCACCCAGGTTGTGGCATGTGAAATCCTGAATGTACCGCGTAATCCAATATCTTTTTGTGATAGTGAAGGGGGGGGTTAAACAATATCAAACTGGGTAGGGGATTCAGTCTTCCATCGTAGATTTATAAAGGTTTTTTTTCTTATTTTTGTTCTTTTTGACGTGCGTGTGAGCAACTTTTTTTGTATTTTCTCTTTATATGCGTTTCTGTTTGCCTCTACTCACATTTTTACCACATTCTGGTCAATGCTTCTTGCACAGTGTAAAAGAACACAGCATTGCCAATGGCGCTCAAATAAATGCCACTTCTATGGAACCACTGCATATTTTGCAAACTCATGATCTCATAGTGGGTGGAGAACATGCCAGCAGTCTGCATAAACTCACGCATAATTCTGTTTATAGCACACCTTCCAAGCTCTTGCTGGGGACAACTTACACCGTCATGGATCCATACTCCTCTTTGTGTTCTGCATGAGAAAAGGACCTTGGCAGTACGAAAAATATGCATCGCTGCGGTCAGCAACCTCTTCAGGTGACAGATTAATCGTCCACACGACATGTAACCCAAATGTAGACTTCCATAGTGCACCACGACAAAGTCAACGTTTGTGACGGAAGCCACATATCTGCAAAGGCGAACCGTCCCGCCGAAACTGTATTCACCTTGAAAGGCCCAGGAATTGTCCACTCCTTCCAACCTGAAATTAACAGCAACTCCTCTTTGCACACAACACCTGTGCAGATGGTGCACAAATGTATCACCGACGATAAGCACTGTGCGTCTCCCCATCTCGACCACCCTCACGACACAGTATTGGGACGAAATGATACCGCCCTTTCCTGTGAACCACACCCAAAATCCTATTTGCCTATTTCCCACAATTCCATTTGCCTTTCCACCCGGCTTATAATGGCAGGATGAGCATGTGCGCTTTCCTATCTACAGTGAGGGCCATGGCCCAGTTAGCACATACAATACTTCTTCCCTTTCCACGGTCACTTTTTGCAGCAGTACCCCATTGCGTGCTGTCAAATTTTCAAACACGCATGCAGCAATCACGTACAATACCTCTGGATGGCACACTGTCATTGCTATACACCACTCCATATTTACTGTTAAACACTCTCAGTACACGTTTTGTTTGATTGCAAAGCCCCTCCACCAGAAGCTTTTGCTAAATAATGCACAATTGCAGCATCCACAAATATCCTAAAACGCACCCACAACACAACATTGTAGCCCTTTCCACACCCACCACAGCACTATACATCCAAGCAAGCGACCATGTGGGCATCTAACATTATGCACAAACGTAACATACATAGCAGCACTTCTACCCAACTCCCCCACACCATAAAACACCCATTCACAAAAATGTGTCTCACTTAGCAGAGTCCAGAAACATACCACAACCTGCACCACCCCTATGCACTGCCATTCACAAAGTATTGTGTCACTGGCAACCTATGCACAACAGCTTCACAACATTGGTCCGACTTCAATAAATCTGCACTCAGCAGAGTAACCAACCACATATAAACTGCACTTCAACCATACCCACTTCTATACTCACATTACATACACACTGCACCCTGTGACCACACTACACAACTTCTCACTGCACCATCTCCTGCCGCACACCAAATACCAAATACTGTAGCATGTTGCAACTATCACCACAACCATGGAATGCACAATATAGGCTTTGCAACTCACTTCTGGTGCTGTAGCACGTCGACAATGTGCTCCACGCCCATTCTCCAAAGATCACCACCTTGTGCCTCATGCACTGGCAAACCTGCATTGCTCCAGTGGGTATGCTCCTTGCACACATTCCCTGCACCGTAATGCAACCATGCATGTCAGCATGTTACCAACTACTACTATGCACATACGCACCACTGGCACCAGCACTCCTATCCAACCTCCACACCGCAATGGACATGCACAGCGTTCCATGCAACAGTTACCCTAATGTAAAAACATTACACTGACTCCGGCACCACTACGCCCTCTCATTCACATACTATTGCCTTACCCACTTCCACTCACAAAGTATTGTGTCACTGCCAACTTAACCACTAAATGTTTACAACATTGCCCATACTGCAAGCATTGTGCACACAGCACACTATCCAAGCACATATAAGCTGCCCTTCAACCATACCCTCTACCATACTGACAGTATGCAAACACCGCACCCAGTGCCCACACTGCATGACTTTTCACTGCAGCATCTCCAACAACAACGCACCGCCATGGAGCTCTGCAGCAACAAATGGCAACAGTTACCATAATGTACGAGCCGAACACTCTCTCCTGCATCCCTGTGCACTTTCAATCACATACTATGGGTGTACCCACTTCCATTCACAAAGTATTGTGCCACTGCCAACCTACCCACATTCTGTTTGCAAAACTGGCCTATATTGACTGAAATGTGCTCCACAACCATTCCTTACATTTCACCACCCTCTAACTGATGCACAATAAAAAATGCATTACTGCCGTGGGTGTCCTCAAGGCTTAGGCTCTTGAGTGCATGGCCTATGGCCTACGGCCTTCGGCAATGCACCCAATAATCTAGGCCTTGAACACACCCACAGCAACGTAATGCCACCATGCATGTCACCATGTCAGCAACTATGACAATCCACATACACACCACTGCCACCAGCACTCCTACCCAACCTGTACACCGGCATGGCGCTATGCAGCAACAAATTGCAACAGTTAACATAACGCCCATGTGGGCCGCTAACATTATGCACAAACGGAACATACATATGTAGCAGCACTTCACCCCAACTCCCCCACACCATAAAACACCCATTCACGAACACTGGTCGCAATTAGCAGAATCCACAAACGTACCACAACCTGCACCACCCCTACCCACAGCTATTCACAAAGTATTGTGTCACTAACCACAACATTTTCACAACATTGGGCCTACTTCAACAAATCTGCACACATCATAGGCCTTGAACACACCCACAGCAACGTAATGCCACCATGCATATGACCATCTCACCAACTATGACCATCCACATACACACCACTGGCACCAGCACTCCTACTGGACCTGCGCACTGCCATGCAGCTATGCAGCAAAAAACTGCAACAGTTAACATAATGTACAAAGAAAACACTCTCTCATGTACCCCTGTGCACTTCATTAACATACTATGGGCATACTCACTTCCATTCACAAAGTACTGTGTCACTGCCAACCTACACACATTCTGTTCCGAACACTGGCCCTACTGCAACCAATCTGTACACACCAACTATGCAAGCACCACCCCCTACCTAATGCACAGTCAAACATGCGTTCCTGCGGTGGGTATGTTGCAGCCCTACACTCTTGAGTAAATTCCCTACACCCTATAGCCTATGGCCTTCGGCCATGCACCCAATAGTCTATTCCTTCCACAGACCCACCGCACCTTCATTTACCCATGCATGTCACCATGTGCCTAACAACCACATTCCATCTGCAGCGCACAACCACCCACGCTCCCACCCAAACTATGTCATGTGCAATTCAGTCCCTTTCCGCAATTGACCTGCCACCACTCACCACGAAAAGAGGTTGCCGCAAACATCTTGCGGCAGAAGCTATGGGGCCGTTACAACAGCTGCCTCCAATCACCACAAAAAGTACTTGCCTGAGTATGTCAAATGAACCACTTCTCACTCACCCACCCGTTCCCTCCTTTATTGCCACAAACACATTCCGTATCGTACATTTTCCGGACCCTTCCGCTGCCGCACTGTCCTCCGATACACCATGGCGTCTTTCCCCAAAAAATGTTGATGCACACCACGCTTCCCTCCAGCCAACCACCGGCCACGTCCAAACTTCTCCGACAGCATGCCGTAAAGCGAGCCAATGACACTTCTGTCCGCGGTGCGAACATGGAAAGGGGTTTGTGGAGTGGACTCCGATATGACTTATTTTTTGGGATGCGCATTTCAGTTCTTTGCAACAAAAGTACTGGTTAGATTTCCACCAAACACACAAAAGTACTCTTTCCGACCCAAGCCCCCACTCCTGCCACAAATATGGCAAAAATCCGGCCAGTCGTTCGGGCTGTAGCCGTGTGCAAAGTTTTTCCCCTTTCAGTCTATGAAAAAAATTATAATTTGGGACCGCCCCTATAACTTTGCCCCCCCAGCACGAAACCTTACGCAACTTGACGAAAAAATTCAAAGCCGGCCATATACTTTGTTTGCAAAGTTTGGTGAGGATTCGTCCCGGGGGAGCAAAGTTATGAGATGCCGAAAAAGTGCTCTTCCTATGAGTTTAGCAACTTAGCCATTACTACACGCCCGCTACCGCGGGCTGTGCAGTATACACAGCCAAATGCAGTGAATGGGTTAACTTAAATACAATGCTCCCTTTCCCCGGGAGGACTGAGAACCTGTCACACTTGCCTTTTGGGGATCCAGAGGTTTCAAAGAGTGACATTCTGTCCTCGCTCACTCGCTATCCATTGCCTGACAACACAAGTTCTCAAGGTGCCTCAACACCCTTCCCAGAGCAGAGGATGCTTCACCAGTTTAATGTCCTGCCACCACTCTTCTGCTGTCATACCATCCTTGCCAATGACACACGATGTGACTTATGACAGCGCTTCCTTTTTAATGCCCTGCCACAGAGCTGCGAGGGAAGACATCAGCTTGAATGTTGAATTATGTTTTGAATCCATAAATCTCTGTGTGGGACAAGTGTTGTCTTTTTCCAAGGATTTGCGGTCTTTCCCTGATCTGATGGGCAGCCACAATACATCTTGAATTTTCTCGAGTGCTGCTTTTGAAAGTGGAGACATTTTGTGGCTCATTTATCATATGTTGATGGTATATACACCTTTAAAGGACTATTTTGAAATGTTCAGAATAATTGAAACCTCAATGGTACACTATTGTCTGTATTTTGCCACATCTGAGTCTATGTCAAGACCAGAGGCTCGGATTATGCTCACCTCTACTCTTTACTTCTCAAACAGCATTATTCAAAACAAAATATAATCTCACTCAATTCAAGGAAAAAAAGTCAACATCCAAAATAACAGTGTTGTATCTGAGGATGTCTGAGGATGTCAACCTTTCTCCCCTAGGGGGAGATCTTTCCCATGGGGCCAGGGCGGTGCGTCCACAGTACACAGTACACAGTCCACAGTAAATAGTCCCCCTGGGGGTGGTGCACTGGGGGAGGATCACATGGGAGGATCACATGGGAGAGGATGTCCCTTATGGGATTAGAGATGACCATTCCGAGAGAACAAGTATTCCTCTGCTTTAATAGACCCTCCGCTCTTCCCCAAGCCAAATTCTCCTTCCCGGGGCCCAATCAGTTCCAATATATTTTATTGTGCGGTCAACCAACCTGCTAGGTTAGACCTGATTCATGGCTATGAAGTTAAAAACTGTTTCCCATATAGCTCCAATTCAAACACTGTGAAGAAGAAGATGAACAGGAGTATGATGATCACTCCAGAGAACCAGAGTGAACAATCTAGTCTATCACCACATTTGATTGGTCAAAGGAAATACTCATTTGTAGAGGGAAACCAACATAGTGAAAGTGGTTCTATGTTCTTTCAGCACCAGGTAGTTTTATGACTGCCTTTCTAACGAGTACATAATTACGAAAAGGGTCATCAAAACTTTTTTTTGGGGGGGGGGGGTTCCCTCCCAAGCCCCCCTCGGCCACCTATTGTTAACTATTCCTGACCCCCGCAACCCCTAATCTGCCACTGAGAGGAGAAACCTGAACTACAAGTTGACGGATGAGGACGCTGAAGACGGCAGAGAATGCACAAACACTGCCGTAGCCTCAGAGGGAAGCACCACTGCAAGGAGGTTGCGTACCAGAGCGACAGGTGCGCTGGCAGACAGAGAGGTGCTGGAGGTCTGGAATGAATTGGGGAGTGGCTGCAGAACACAAGATAAGAGGTTCTGGGACCCACACCTATATGAGAGTGAGAGAACCAGAGGGTCTGGGACTCTAAGAGAAGCAGAGGCATTACATAAGGGAGCATATGCTTGGCAGGATTGTGAATCAAGCTTGCAACAGAACATTGCGCTTCTGGGACACGCACCCATATGAAAGCAAGAGAACAAGAGAAGCAGAGATAGTCTGCAAGAAGGAATACGCGTGGTAGGAGAGTAAAGCAAGCTATTGCCACCGCCCATTGTGAGTCTGGGAAAGTAGAAAGAATCTAGGGGAAAGGAGCAACCCCCTAATCCTTGGAGTTGAACTTTGCAGAACTTGTCATTTGTTGTTTTGATCACCAGAGACACTGGGAACTTTTATGTTGGCAAAAACTGTCATTACCACTTTTTAGCTGGAAGAGAAAATCCAGATCTACGTGATTACCGCTTATTGGGAAATTGCAAATCCGAAAATATCAAATTGCAAAATCCTGCTGCACGTTGATCACATAGATCACGCTCTCCGCCATCCAGCATGTGTGCCGCTGAGCCATCCAGCATACACTAGCCCTCCCTAGAAGTGTGCCGCTGAGCCATCCAGCATACACTAGCCCTCCCTAGAAGTGTGCCGCTGAGCCATCCAGCATAGACTAGCCCTCCCTAGAAGTGTGCCGCTGAGCCATCCAGCATACACTAGCCCTCCCTAGAAGTGTGCCGCTGAGCCATCCAGCATACACTAGCCCTCCCTAGAAGTGTGCCGCTGAGCCATCCAGCATACACCAGCCCTCCCTAGAAGTGTGCCGCTGAGCCATCCAGCATACACTAGCCCTCCCTAGAAGTGTGCCGCTGAGCCATCCAGCATACACTAGCCCTCCCTAGAAGTGTGCCGCTGAGCCATCCAGCATACACTAGCCCTCCCTAGAAGTGTGCCGCTGACTCTTCTCTGTCGCTGCGCCGCCAGTTTCCTCGCCGTCTTGTTTAGATTATTAGTGTTAGCGTCAGACGTACTTCTTTGGGAACGACAGTGATGGACAAACATTTGATTTGATCTCCTGACAGCTTTTCTAGTTTTCTTTGAGGCAAGGACCCCCTCTTAGCTTTAGGGAGAGAGACGCTGTTTTTCCCAACCCTTTTTTCGTTAATAAAAGTTGATAGCGTGTTTAACTTCACGTGCTATTCCCATTCAATCACGCTCCAATACTGCATTACTGTCTCTGCCTGACCAGCCCCCTCCTCTTTTGTTGCTGTGCCATTTATTAATTACTCAGTGTGTGAGAGAGTTTGATTACATGTTTACATTTTGATTTAATTCGGTTACGCGCGACTGCGCGACTTGCTCTTAATACTTCTAGTTGATAAGCGCTGCTGCAGGTGGGGTTGGCGGCTGCAGATGCTTCGCTGAGAGGATTCAGCCGGGCGCCTGTGGCGTGGGGCAAGGGCAGTGGAACAGTTCCGCATTGGCACGGGGCCTCTGGTCAATAGCTGAGCACAGGGGGCTGAGCGGTGTTGTGCGATGAGACACACAGTTCCGGTGCTCACCAGCACACTTCCGCCTGCGTAATCCTGAACCCGGGTGTCCCAGCTACAACGAATATAAAGGAAAAGCTAATCCCTTCAGTGCATGCGAGCAACAGCTCCACAGCAGCAGCTAGGCCTCAGCCCATATCCCAATTCAGTGGTCACCTGCCACCGTGGCAAACAGACGCAGTCCCAAGTTGCTGAATGGGCACGGTCCCAAGAGTTCCTTCTGCTAACAGCAGCTGCCCAGACCCGCAGAAGCAGTGGAATGGGAGCAGGCCCAGGTATCGCCTGCAGTTACCCAGTGCCCAGGTTACTGATTGTCACCAGCGACCAACTACAGGATGAGTAGGAGAGAGCATAGCTCCAGCAGGGAGTCAGAAGGGTCGCACACTGGGTAAAGGCTGCACCCCCTCTATGGGCCGCGTCGTGCATCAGGCCATCTGCCCTGGCTTAAAGCCATTCAGCAGGCAGCAGAGCGTAGCAGAGGAACCCCTGGCATTTTCACAAGGCATGAAGGAATGGAGGCGACCCGCCCCCTGGGAGCCTAGGTTTGGTTCTGACAAAGGGGGAAGATCCAAGGCCTGCAGAGCCCATATCGACCAGAGGCCTCCCCACCCCCGTGCTCACCTCATGCAGCAGTTCCAATAGAGCAAGGTCAAGGGACAGAAGGGGCAGAGGTCGCAATGATGTAACATCCAGCTCATGCGAGCTGGAGGAGGATAGTTGGTTAGACCGTCTGATCAGAGTGCAGAAGAGAGGGAGGCATCCTCCTCTGGGACAGCGCAACAACACAAGGCGGTGAACAAAAGGGCCAGGGCAGATGACTAGGAGGATACGTTTGACCAGGACAACTTGGTACACCCCAGCTCAGCCGAGTACGAGCCGCCACCGAAGATTGCAGCTCATCTAACAAAACGCCTGTGCTCTCCATTAGACAAGGAGGCCAGACCTCATTTAGCTGACAAAAGAGCAGCTACCCGGATATCAATGAGTGCATGCTCACCTTTATGGTCCGCTATGGGGGAGACGTAAATAAGGGCCTCGACAGGTCCTGGCGATCTTGCCAGGAGAAGGCGCTAGACCTGGTCGAAATGTTGACCAAGATCTGGCAGCTCCCGTAGAGGCAAAGGAGCAGCAACAACCCATAGACCTGAATCTTAGCGGGCTGGACGCAGCAAGCTATATGTTTGCTAGGGAATGCAAACTGCATCCTAGCCACCGAGTGGAAGAGTTCGAACTTAGTGAAGATCGACCCTAAACTTGGCGAACTCGCCTTCTCAGAAGCAGCTACTTCCGCCAAGGAAAAGCTACATGGAGATGCTTTCATTAAGGACATAATCAGAGTCGCCAACACTTACCCAGCACTGATAAGGTGCAAGTCTCACTAAAGAAGGTGTTTGGCAATACGATTTTTGGGAGGGCTGGCAAAGGCTGGGGAAGGGGCTGCTTGGCCAGCCGGTCTTCATACGACAGGCCTGGTACTGGAAGTGCCAACTGGCAAAGAGCAAAACGAGCGAAGGTTCTAACCCCTTCTTACCTTCTCAGGGGAAAGGGAGAGAAAGAGCCTGGCGATACAGCAGAAAGCAGCAACCTTCCAATACAGGTGAGAGCAACGCCAGCGTTGCACAGCGAGCCTACAAGCGCAGAAGTTCCTCCTGTAGGGGGCAGAATAGCGCAATGCTCAGAGAAATGGCGGGAACTCACCAGAGACGCATGGGTACTAGAAACCGTTCAAGGCTTCTGTTTAGAATTTTATCAGCAGCCAGCGCAGGCGCAACTACCAAAGCCCATAATCTTTTCCAAAAGAGGACAAGCATCTGCTAGGGATAGAGATTGCACATCTGTGGCGCAAGCGAGCCATCGCGCAAGCGAGCCATCGCGCCAGCAGCGGTCAAGCCACAAGGCTTCGTGAGTAACATGTTCTTGGTAAAGCGGAAGCTCAAGCTGCAACCAGTAATAAATCTCAGGGCACTAAACGCTTTTCTAGCGTACCAACACTTAAAATTGGAAGGGAATCCCTTTCTGCTGGACATTCTCCAGAAGGGTGATTGGATCGCCCGAATATCTCTCAATGCCCATAGCACTGAATTATCGCTGCTTCCTGCAATTTCTATGGCAGGGTCCGAGATAGGAGTTCACATGTCTCCCCTTCGGGCTTGTGTCAGCATCTTGGTGTTTCACCAAGATCGTGAAGCCAGTGTTCGCCGAGCTCAGTGAGCAAGGCATCTGGCTCATAGTTTACCGGGACGATGTGCGCTTAATGTGCCAGGACAAGCAACTGTTACAGTGGCAAGTGGGCAGAATGACCACTGTGGGATGTTTGAACCCACTCATCCAAGCCCTACAACATTGCTGGCAGCAGAAACATCATAATGGCCACCGGAAAGCATGCTGCTCACCAGAGATCATCCAAAAATGCGCAGTAAAAATCTGAAAAATAGGCTGCCACCCACTTTTGCCATGCCAGTGAACACAGGAGATCACTGCCTAGAACCACCATTGGGCTACACACACAGTAGCCTGAAACCATTTGGGAATAGCAATACTGATTGCCAAAAGCAACCCAGAGCGGTTGGGAATTCATGTTCTTGATCGTCAAAATTGCTAAAATCATGGCTCACAAAACCACCAAAAGGATACAACTTCTTGTTGGGTGTTCTACATTACTCCACTGCAAGAATCCACATCCATACAATATCAGCGAGAATCCTATGCTACCAAGCTAAACCTCCTTTGTAAAGATATTAATTCAAGACAGCTATCAAAAATGGGTGCAATACCAGTGCTTGCCACTGACCGGCGCTGGTGATCTAAATTCTGACAGGAGACTTGTACTTCAGGAGCTAAACAGTAACCTGAATTAGCTGAGACTTCAAAGGCTGGCCGTCCCCGGGAAGCCTTCACACCTAGTCTTCTCAGCAACAGCACAGGAAATCACATGGTCCTGTTGATTGAGAGGGAGGGGATTTTCTCTGCAGCCTGGAGAAAGGAACAATAGACTCTTTCAATTGAATAGAATATGTTGATTTGGGTGTGCCTGTACAACACTGCTCTGGGGGAAGGCAAGACATGTGACCATTCTGACTCACCAAGTTTCTAGGGGCGGAGACAAACGACTGTGGATTCAGAGAGTCCAGCAAATATATGTTTTATGAGAATACTGATAACTAATTATACCAAGCGGACAAAAAGGTACAATTTGGAGATTCTTAATATGAATAATTCACTCACAGTTTGAGACAAAGCTTGATGCTGTAGGATGCTCTGAGACCAAACCCCATAATTATTAATATTGTAGACACTGGGTTTATGCTAGAAAAATGAAAACATACAGTAATATGCGCAGAGAGGGTGTGTACCTCTGGGTAAGATTTGACGCAAAACCAATATTGCGAAACCCATCAAAAGCGCACAATATTATCATTTCTGAACCCAAGCTTGTAGAAACATGTGACTTGAACCGAACTGTACCTTAAGCAATCTGTCATGCAATTTAGGTAATATTAACAAGTTGGGTATATTGTAAATATGTGTTTTATGAAAAAGAAGATATGCTGTACGGACACAAAGGGGAGTGTCCTTTCCTTGAGCCATAAACATGACCCCTGATGACTCATTCTGACTCACCAGTCAGGTCACAGAAAATCCTTTAACCTATCAGGATCCTCAGAGGGTTGGGCATAGAAAGTCAGCCTTCCCACCCACTTTCAAAAGACATAAAAAGAGACTGCTGAGACCCAGATAGGGACTTCATTTTCCCCTCTTCAATCGATTTCTTGCGCAGCACTTTGCCGGACCACTTCAAACCCAGACAATATCCAGAGACCAGAACTTAGAATCCAGACTCCAGAACTTAGACTTCAGATTCCAGATAGATCCAGAGACCAGACTCTAGAACCCATCTCTAGAACCTTAAGCAAGGGCCTAACCCAAAAGCTGATCTCCTCTCAGCAGGCCTCAGAATCCAGCAACCTAACTAAACTAATCAACAGCCGGGCGAGCTGATTGATTCTGGCTAGAACCCGGTGCCAGAACCAGAACCAGACCCAGAAAGCAGAGTTGTATCCAGAACCCATCAGACCCAGACCAGACCGCTGTGCAGTGCCAATAGCAGACCAGAGGCCACGCTGTGAGCAGAACCAGTGCCAGAGACCGTCCGGTGGTGAGAGTGCAGTCCCAGGCCCATTCCAGTCCAAAACTAGGAGTGAGTATTCAGCCAAGAACTGTACAGAACCAATATCTTAGTTTAAAATAATCTTATTCAAACCATTTCAACCTGTCCAGAACTGCATAGAAATCGTGTGTCCATTCTGTAATTTCCAACCTGTAAAAGCGGCAACTGTCATTCTGAAATCTTGACTTCATTTCCGAAAATCTACCTCCACAAAAACATCCGTATCTTTTGAACCGTATGTCCTAGAAGCAAACCTTCCAACTCTTTATAGTTTTTCCGTAATCGTGGTTTACGCACTCAAAAGTGCCACGAATTGCAATTTGGCTCAATTTCACCACTTGTAAAAATCGATGCTTCTTGCTTTCCACTGCTGAAATTCGTTTTCACTCTGATAATCATTCATGAATCATTGCTAGTGTTGACCTGAACTAATTCAAAGTAGCTGTCACCTACCCTGAATCTCCTGTAGGGAATTAAAATCATTTTAGCATAATTTTCACTTCATTGCAATCACATTTTAAAGTATTTTTGCCTGTTTAAAAGCATACCGGTTTTCTCTAAGCTTGCTGGGGGGAACTGGAGTTTGAACTGCATTTGTTTGTATTCCTGAAAACTGTGTGCTCTCCTTTCCATCTCTTTATATTGCCTAAGTGGGGGAGTAAGTTGTCACAAGGGAAAAAGTGATCATATTATCTCTTGTTGAAACCATATCAAGTTTATTTCTGTGCTGCATTCTTTCCCATCTTGCATTTCCTTGAAACCATACAAGTAGTCTCTGCTACCTCATTCTTTCTATACCAACTCCTCATTGATTAAAGAGAGTGTGCTCTTGTTATATTACCCATTGTTGATCACTATTATATTCATAAGTGTGTTATCAAATATTAATTTATTCATAAACGTGTGATATATATATATATATATATATATATTGTTTAATTTTTCCAATAAACCTTTTAATTTGCAAAACAAACCTACTTCTTGGCTCAGTGAGGTCAGGGGGATTCAAAGAGAGGGGTGTTATATAAGGGTTCATCATCCAGATTTAAGAACTTGACATCCAAATATATAAATAAGGGCTTCCATTGGGCATCCCAGACTAGGCATTGACTTAGTTGGATTGCTGGATCTAAGTCACTTACACCACTCTACTACAGGAACTGGGATACCCAATTAACTGGGAGAAATCAAGCCTTGTTTCGTCTCAGTCAATGGAGTTTCTAGGCTTCGTTGTGAACTCAGTTTATGGGACACTCAGTCTACCCCTGACAAAGCCCAATATGATCAAGAAGGAAATCAGGACGTGCATGGAGAATTAGTTGATCTCGTCAAGGGAGCTGCTGAGGTTAGTGGCCCGGTTTGCATCATCGATCAAGGCGATATTCCCGTCCCTCTCCACTACTGTGCACTGAAACTCCTGGAAATTCAGCACCTCCGCAGGGGACTCTCATTTGTATTTGTATTAGTATTTATTTATTTGTAAAGCGCAGCCAAGCCCTGAGGCATCTAGGCGCTAATCATACAAGTTACAGTTACAGTTTACACAAGCAGGTAGATACAGTAATAACATATAGTAATAGTCATGATAGTACACCAATTGTACATGAAAAGTGTATAGTCATATGACATAAATTACAGCAAATATTTACAGAATAATACAGATAAGCAGGAGTCACCAGGCAGAAGTAATGTATATGCAGCAGGAAATGATACTAACGTAATGATTAAGTCTTGTGCGAGTCATTGAGATTGAGAAGTGGAGCGGGTGGGCTAGGGTCTTGCTTGCGGAGCCACTCTTTGGTCTTAGTGCGAAATAGGGATAAGGATGGTTGCTCTCTTATCTATACAGGGAGTGCCTTCCATTTCTTAGAAGCTAGGACTGGGAAACTGCCTGCCCCAGCACGTTGTTGGTTAAAGCGTGTGATGTAGACACAGTGCGACTGAGCAGATCTGGTGGGTCGTGCTGCGGAATGACGTGCAAAGGTGTTAGACAAGCGCTTGGTGTAGAGGCACTTGTGTGTGAACGTGATTTCAAATCTATTCTTTGCTTGATATTGAGCCATTTTATAGTTTGTCTAGTCGCAGTAATATGCTGTTTTCTCGAAATGTTACATGCAGCTCCAGGGGTGTTGCTAGGTCTGGAAAAGATCCAGGGCTATGTCAATGTAGGGACTGTTGGGACCCGGGGCTAGCTAGCTAGCCTTTGGTTGTAGCGGCTGAACTTCTATCTGGGGCTACAACCAAAAGACCCGGGGCAATAGCCCCCTCAGTCACCCCCTAGCAACGCCTCTGTGCAGCTCTAATAGCGTTATTCTGCATAACTTGTATTTTGTTGAGATTTTGTTGAGAAGTGCCCAAGTAGAGCGCATTGCAATAATCAAGCTTTGATAAGACTAATGCTCTCGCTACTGAAATGCCGTTATTTGTCATCAAGTAAGGGCGGCAGGCCGTAATAAGCTTGCAGGTATATGCCCTGCATGAGGCTAAGGCATTAGTTTGTCTTGTTAGAGTGAGGGCGGAGTCAATATAGATTCCTCAAGTTATCACATCATTGGCTAATTTAATAATATTACTGTCAATATTGAATGATGTGAATATTGTACCTAATTTATTCAGTTGGCTGTTGACCCAAGGAGGAGCAGTTCGGTCTTGTCGTCGTTCAGACATAGCCCATGCTTTGCCATCCAGGTTTGTATAGTACTGTAGATGTCGTTAAGAGTCTTACTGTCTACAATGTGATCACCAGTAATTGGGATGAGTATGAGTATCTGGGTATCATCTGCGTAATTGGTGTACGTGACTCCCAGATAATCAAGTATATCAAAAAGAGGCTTGGTAAACACATTGTAGAGATTTGGGGAAACACAAGATCCTTGAGGAACCCCGCAAGTCAGTGGCATGGGTAAGGATGATGCAAAGGTGTAAAGACCCTCATGGATCTAGTACTAAGGAATGATTCTATCCATGTGTTTTCATAAGATTTTATGGTTTACCAGGTGAAATGCCGCAGATAGGTCGAGTAGTAAGAGTAAGGCTGATTTGCCCTTATGTTTTAGGTTCTGAGTACCACTCCCCCCAGAAGCGAGGATGGAATTGTCCTGGTGGCATACCACATGGAAGTTTGGAATGGGAGAGCAATTTGTGGATCCTCCCTGACCTAGTTATAGAGTCGGACGCTAGTCGTTGGGGCTAGGGGCTTGGGGCTGGGGAGCCCGTTGAGGGAAGATGACAATCGGGGCACGTGGTCAAAGACTGAGGATGGTGGGTGTCTCGCAGTCTCAGGGGGCACTTACCATAGAAAGTGCAGGTGTCACAGTTATTCCACCCTTCACTAGTGCCATGACTCTGAAGAGAACAGACTGGAGACAAACCTAGACCGCCTCTTTATTTACACCCCTCGTGAATTTTCCTGTGATGGCAATGCTGGGTGTGACGCAGGCATGTCAAGGCAGATAAAACTAAAATAGCCTTCTGTCTGCGTTAGTACATTATTTTTAAACCTCACAGTCATTGCAGGCTTTTCACATGCATGATGTCACTTCCTGTGACCTCATCAGAGTCAATAGTCATTTAATATCTCTTATGTCACCAAGAGTGGCAAAGGTCATGTGATCTCACTTACTGGATGTCATGGGAAAAGTGATGTCACTGCTGCTACCCTGGGCATTTTGGTGAATTGCAGTCCCTGAAACGGGACCCCGGAGACGCTGCCACAAGAGCACTGAGTGCTCCTGCGAGAGCTGGAGAGACATAGCTGATAACTGAAGAGCAGACCATCTTTTCATGCTGGACATAGCAGCAGACAGCACAGCTATGTTGCAGTCTGCCGAGCCTCTAGTGGGATTACCGGAGTACGGAAACAGACTATGACCAGAAAATAATACAGACAAAAAATAGCACTGGGTAGCGTGTGTCTGCTTCTATTCCCTGTTTCACACTGTGGCCAGTCTGCATAGTCCTACCACAGAGGTTTGGATGTGTCTGCTTCTATTCCCTGTTTCACACTTTGGCCAGTCCCGTAAACCTCCCACAGACGTCTGTACGTGTCTGCTTCTATTCCCTGTTTCACTTTGGCCAGTCTGCATAATCCTACCACAAAGGTTTGGATGTGTCTGCATCTTTCCATGTTTCACTTTGGCCAGTCTGTGTTTGCCTACCATAGATGTTTGGATGTGGCTGGTTTTATTCCCAGTTTCACTTTGGTCAGTCTGCGTAGTCCTACCACAGAGGACTGGGCGTGGCTGGTTCTATTACCTATATCTGTTTGGCCAGTCCACGTGGTCCTCCCAAATAGGTCTGGTGTGACTGGTGCTAGTCCCTGGATCACTATGACCAGTCCACATAGTGCTCCCACAGAGGTCGGCCTGTCGCTGGTTCTAGATCAAAATGGCCTTATGGTAAGGAAGTCATACCACAGATGTCTGCTTGTGCCTGGTTCTATTCCCTGTTTCACTTTGGCCAGTCTGCAAAGTCCTTTCACATAAGTTTGGATGTGGCTGGTTCTATTCCCTAGATCACTTTGGCCAGCCTTCATAGTCCTACCACAGACATCTGCATTTGGCTAGTTTTATTCCCGGTTTCAGTTTGGCCAGTCCACGTAGTCCTCCCACATAGGTCTGGTGTGACTGGTTATAGTCCCTTGATCACTATGGCCAGTCTGCGTAGTGCTCCCACATAGGTCTGGTGTGACTGGTTCTAGTCCCTTCACCACTATGACTAGTCTGTGTAGTCCTACCACGGACATCTGCATTTGGCTAGTTTTATTCCCGGTTTCACTTAGGCCAGTCCACATAGTCCTCCCACATAGGACTGGTGTGACTGGTTCTAGTCCCTTGATCACTATGGCCAGTCTGCGTAGTGCTCCCACATAGGTCTGGTGTGGCTGGTTCTAGTTCCTTGATCACTTTGGCCAGTCCGCGTAGTGCTCCCACATAGGTCTGATGTGACTGGTTCTTGTCCCTTGATCACTATGGCCAGTCTGCGTAGTCATCCCACATAGGTCTGGTGTGACTGGTTCTTGTCCCTTGATCACTATGGCCAGTCTGCGTAGTCTTCCCACATAAGTCTGGTGTGACTGGTTCATGTCCCTTGATCACTATGGCCAGTCTGCGTAGTCCTCCCACATAGGTCTGGTGTGACTGGTTTGGGTCCCTTGATCACTATGGCTAGTCTGCGTAGTCCTCCCACATAGGTCTGGTGTGGCTGGTTCTAGTTCCTTGATCACTTTGGCCAGTCCACGCAGTGCTCCCACATAGGTCTGGTGTGACTGGTTCTAGTCCCTTGATCACTATGGCCAGTCTGCGTAGTGCTCCCACATAGGTCTGGTGTGGCTGGTTCTAGTTCCTTGATCACTTTGGCCAGTCCGTGTAGTGCTCCTACATAGGTCTGGTGTGACTGGTTCTTGTCCCTTGATCACTATGGCCAGTCTGCGTAGTCCTCCCACATAGGTCTGGTGTGACTGGTTCATGTCCCTTGATCACTATGGCCAGTCTGCGTAGTCCTCCCACATAGGTCTGGTGTGACTGGTTCTAGTCCCTTGATCACTATGGCCAGTCTGCGTAGTCCTCCCACATAGGTCTGGTGTGACTGGTTCTAGTCCCTTGATCACTATGGCCAGTCTGCGTAGTCCTCCCACATAGGTCTGGTGTGGCTGGTTCTAGTTCCTTTGTCACTTTGGCCAGTCCGCGTAGTGCTCCCAGATAGATCTGATGTGGCTGGTTCTAGTCCCTTGATCACTTTGGCCAGTCCGCATAGTGCTCCCAGATAGGTCTGGTGTGACTGGTTCTTGTACCTTGATCACTATGGCCAGTCTGCATAGTCCTTCTACATAGGTCTGGTGTGCCTGGTTATAGTTCCTTGATCACTTTGGCCAGTCCGCATAGTGCTCCCACATAGGTCTGGTTGGCTGGTTCTAGTCCTGGATCACTAGGGCCAGTCCACATAGTCTTGAGAAGAACAACTGACACCACAAGCACACCCTATGTAAAAATGAATTCAGTATGATTGCAATGAAATGAAAAATTAGTATATCTAAGGATGTGTTTTAAGGTGCAGAGGAGAAGGATGCAACCTTGACACTTAGGTTGCGTGCTATACAGAAGATACAAAAAAAGAAAAGTTCCCTATCTCTCAGATGAGATTTGCCATTCTGGAAGTCATACACCCCCCATCAAGGGGAGGAGACCTACCAAAACTACTAGCTCAGAGAGAGCTTTTTTGGATACACAAACTCGATGCCATGTCCCCACTAGGGCTCAATGAAGAATACTACCTAGGTCCATTCATTTAAAAACAACAAATCCACATTTTTTACAAAACGTATGTTTGAAATTTTTTTTCTGGGTAACATACTCCAATGCAAATAGCATTTTTTTAGAATGTGAACCTATTCTACAGGTCAGGTGAATTGCAATCAGCATCCGAAACAATCTTGTCCATAGTTGTTGCTAACTAAGTCCCCACCTTTTGATATACGTTGTTGTTGAGAAACTGTGTTTCTTTCCTTATAACGGCTGATGTTAAGAATGTGAACCCTGGGTTGGACAGTGTACTCCTATTTTTTCAACATGACTCCCCATTCTTGACTATGAACATGAATGATTGCACTATGCAGGATGAAACATTTGAGATGTTTTACATGTGGATATAAAACTAGGGATTCCATCTTAAGTTAACACATCTTCCATGGACTCTTAGTCACATCCAAAAAGGATTAGAGACTGGTTACATGCTGCCCTCGAAAACTCTTTCTTACGGACTCTTTACCTGAATTTTTACTTATTTATTCTTATTTACTCACATTCCTTTAAAATAAGTCAAGAGAGAGGTTGGTCGTTGGTTCGATCCCCCTCTCCTTTTTTGAGCAATTCATTATCCCCATTCTCACACAGGAACGGCTGATGTTGACATGTGACGTCATTCACGTTTTCCGCGTGATGACGTCACTAGATAAACAACCGGAACGTCCGGGTGTATCATAACAGCTCCCGCATTTCTGTTTAACTTAGGGAGGATCATGCTCATCCCTATTCTATGAGTGTTTTGTACACACTCAGATTATTATTCAAATAATAAACCTAAAATACGCATTTTGCAAAGTCGGGCATTAACGTCACACGCGCATGTGCATGACGACGTCATGGCCCTTACACACATAAATAACGTAAGTACAAACAACATGGAGTCCAGTTATCCCGAGGGATCCTGACTCCATGGGCCTGTACTACGTATTTAAGGTAAGAGCATATCCCTCACATTTAGTTAGAATCACCTTCTTGTGGACTCCATCCCCACGATGTCCACAGTAGATTAATTTAAGCCCTTACCGTTTTTACTTTAGACCTGAACGGGACACACACAGACTTGACAGCTTGATCCAGTTGGGTCTTCCGCAGCCTCTACACAAGGAGTGAATGTCCGGACTTCTATGTAAGTCCTTTTTATGCACTTTAAAGTATTTATCCTATTTAGTTTTATTAAATAACCTAGTCCCATTCTGGCCTTATTTAACAGACAGCACTGGGATGCAGAAGCCTTAAAAGCCCCCAGCCGTACTTAGCGGACTAAATTGGAAGTTCCTATCCAGAGGACTATTCCACCCCGTTATCAGCTTGCTGACAGCGCTCTTTAAAGATTGAAAATCACAAGGTTACAATCTTCTTCCATTTTTTCCTTTTAGGCTAATTATATACACACCATTATTTCTTCTCTTTAGCTACTTGACTACTACAGTTAGGAATTCTTATTCACTTAATTTTTTTGCGAATATTATGTTAAAATTTGGGATTTTCCTTGTAAAGACTAGAACTAAATCAATAACATTGAGGTTTCTATTACTAGAATATCTAAATGGTTATGATGAATGCTCAAAGATGGGAAACATGGTAACCACAAATACCAAGATGCTGTATAGGCAGATATATGGTACTAATGTATTGGACATATATTGTCAAAAATGTTTACTAAATTATGCTGAAAATTATGTCTAAACACTAATGTAAGCACAAATTGTAATTTCTCTTTAGAAATCACTTATTGCCCCTGATGAAGAGTGTGATGCACTCGAAACGCGTTGGGCCCCTCCTGACTTCGTCATCATGAATAAAAAGAAGACGGTTTCTTGTGACCTAAAACTGTCTGTTTGAGAAATTTTCTTTCAAGAACATTTTTTTCTAAATATATATAAATTGATTTAATGTCATGTTTGAACACTTCTAATTATTGGTCTGGTTTTCCAGACAAAGGATAGAGTGCAGGGGACGTGAGTTCCCGACTAGGGAACTTTTTTTGTATCTTCCAGTCCACATAGTCTTCCCAACCCACATAGGTCTGGTTGGTTGGTTCTAGTCCCTGGATCACTATGACCAGTCTGCGTAATCCTACCACAGACATCTGCATTTGGCTAGTTTTATTCCCGGTTTCACTTAGGCGAGTCCACGTAGTCCTCCCACATAGGTCTGGTGTGACTGGTTCTAGTCCCTGGATTACTATGGCCAGTCTGCGTAGTGCTCCCACAAAGGTCTGGTGTGACTGGTTCTAGTCCCTTGATCACTATGGCCAGTCTGCATAGTCATCCCACATAGGTCTGGTGTGGCTGGTTCTAGTACCTTGATCACTTTGGCCAGTCCGCGTAGTGCTCCCAGATAGATCTGGTGTGGCTGGTTCTAGTCCCTTGATCACTTTGGCCAGTCCGCGTAGTGCTCCCACATAGGTCTGGTGTGACTGGTTCGTGTCTCTTGATCACTTTGGCCAGTCCGTGTAGTGTTCCCACATAGGTCTGGTGTGAATGGTTCTAGTTTCTTGATCACTTTGGCCAGTCCGCGTAGTGTTCCCACATAGGTCTGGTGTGACTGGTTCTAGTTCCTTGATCACTTTGGCCAGTCCGCGTAGTGTTCCCACATAGCTCTGGTTGGCTGGTTCTAGTCTCTGGATCACTATGACCAGTCTGCTTAGTCCTCCCCCAGAGGACGGCCTGTTGCTGGTTCTATTCCATAGATCACAATGACTAGTCTGCGTAGTCCTACCACAGACATCTGCATTTGGCTAGTTTTATTCCCGGTTTCACTTTGGCCAGTCTGCATAGTCCTCCCACAGAGATTTGGATGTGGCTGGTTCAATTTCCTGGATTATTAATGTCAGTTTGCATAAAACAACAATATTTTGCATTGTAACACAATTGGTGCAAAAAGGAACTGGATAACAACCTTACATCTATCTATAAAACACACTATTACTTAAATATGCACAGGGATATTGTGATGTAACAATGATTCCCAAATCTATGAGCAATGAGATATATTTTTTGAGGTAACAAAGACATAAGCATTAAACAACACACTATTACAATTTTGGCTTATATAACTTTGTTAAGGAGTGCTTGTTGGAAGCACACTCTTTGTCTAGCTATAGCATAGGGCTGTCGGCACTCGTCATATTCTACAAGTGTGGACACAGGCCTTTGTTTACTTATTTTTTCTCCTCTCATAATGTCTTCACTAAGGTACACGGGGTGGGGGGTGCACATTTGGGATTAGGTTACCCCGCTGCTGCTTTTTTTCTCGTAATGGATATAATCCCTGTGCTTTTGAAGACGGAACACTGCTCTGGGGCGGAGGAGGAGGAGCCGTTGGTGCTATACCCCTTTTGTCATGTCCATTCTTTCGCGGATGGCTCCTCTCTCTCTTCCACATACATTTTCTACAGTTCCAGAATGGTTAGTCGATTCTGTAACTGTTTTCCCTTATGCGTGGCATGTAAATAGCTGCACATGTGTTGCAGTACTGTCTTCGAGTGACTTCCTTCCTGCGGCAAGAGTATAAACCTTTACCCCTCAGTGTTCTGCGCCCACTGCGTGTGGTATTTAATTATTTTGTCCTTATACTGGGGTAATACTCTGCATAGGTGAATAATGGGAGCGTCTCCTATGATAATAGGCCACAGTTTAGCTTACCAGGACTTACCAAATTTTATTTCAGTTTTCACTCACCCTCTTTTACCTCCCTTTTACACCCTTCCCCACCAATACCTCTCGTGCACTTAATACTTCTGCGTCTCTCTCTAAGATCACGCCTCCTGCATCACCCAATGCTTCAGAGTGGCACCGCAAACGCCACTCACGCTCCAGAAAACCCCACCTCGCTTTTCCCTCCAAACCCAATTACTACACAGATAAATACACTATGTCCGTCTTCCCAACTCTTGGTGAGGTATTCTTCTCTTATTATTACTCCGTAACAAGGTGTTCCACATGATATTTTCTGACCCTTTTCAGAAGCTATCTCTTTTATCCATTGTCTCTTTATTTCATCACAATCCCCCAATATACAAACAATCCGCTCCCCCTGTTTTGCCAGGCCAATGTCATACTTATTACTGTGGATCTGCTCAGGGTGCTCAGCGTCGGGTCTCCCCTATCAGCCTCACGGCCCTTCATGCCCCACCAGGTGGCCTGTGGTGCCCAGACAGACTTTCTGCAAAAGGGGCTCTGGTCGACCTCTCTGTGTTGTGCGCAATACCGGTATCCGCAGGTCTCCTCTGCCGCCTTCAGGGACGCAGCAGTGATCGCTCAACACTCCGACGACTCCTAGCGAACCATCCTCTGCTACCATTTGTGAAGACGCCCTGGGAAGTCCCAAATTAGATGGAGGTTCTGGAGCCAGATCAAAATGGACTAAATAATAGAAATAGATAAAGTGCAAGGCAAACCCCAATTTTATTATCATTCAAATAAAGCAGGGACAGCATACAAGCATAGACCTCATGATGCTCTCAATAATGCATCATAACTGACATCATACTCTAATCTTAGATACCAAAACCTGCGGGGTATGGGAATTGGTTAATAGTGGTGACCGAGCAACCGCAACTCCACTTACCCAACGCTTACTGTGTCCTGGTTTCACCCCTCACCATAATTAGGTAATCACTTGCCTTGTGTGCTCCTAAGATTTACCACTTCCTTCACCACTATTACTTAATAAGTTGTGGACCCCCTGGTTCGCAACCTCCAGTTGGCTTAACCACCGCCCGTCCGACTGTGTCCTGCTGCATCCCGAGCCAGTCCAGTGTTTCATTGCGATTCTTATTGACGGCCTCCAACCCATTACCTGGTGCCCTCCTCGCAGATTGCTACCGCCGTCTTAGGCATCCCATACTCCTGAGCTAACCCGACATCACCTGATACCACTCTGCTCCTCTGCCACTGCAATTTAGAACTCAGAGGCTCGTTATTTCAGTTCCATGACAATTCGGAGTCCCTGGAAGCTCTCCTGTGATTCTAAGGGTGTTTATCATTGACCTCCACATGAGATGCGGACTACGCCAGACGATACCTTTTCCCCAAATGTTGTATTGCGATTGGGTACTATTGATGTTTATTGCTGTATGAGGCTTCACAACACCACCTTGTACTGTACTGCATTTAATACCCTTCACCTGCTTGTTCGACTATCAGTCATTTCAGCATGTACTTTTGCACCCTATTATTGCAGTTTATTACAATCATCCCTACATATCTGTGTCGAATACCGTCTGCATCGCCCCCCTTAATCACCTACTGCTGTTAGGCGGTCTATTTTACTAATGTGCCTTGAATTCAGATAATGCTCTTACTGCTGTGCACCCTCACTTTTGTCTGATGTGTGCTTTACGTTTATTGCTCCCTGGAACCTTAGTTTGTTTCTCGGTGCTCATCTCAGCCTCACTCCACTTGTTAAGTTTTGCATAGCTCGTTTTATGTATATCTCTGCTGCTAGGCACCATAGCCTTACAAATGGCTTCGCTCCGAGCCTATATAGCATACCTGCAACTGCTCTATGGTAAATGTCTTGCTAGAGCCCACTGGCTGATTACGTCACCCACTACCTGACTCATTATACACACTATACCAACCACTGCTCCTCACACGTACAACAACTAGCCACATCTCCTTATTCGTGACACCTCTCCCAGACTAGCATTAGCTCGTCTCGTCTGGCATTAATTATCACAAGCATTCTAAATACACTTCCGCCCTTGTTACTACCTTCAATGGCATCATTTGCAACAGTCCCCACCTCTAAAGGCAAACGTAATGCCTCTCAGATACTTACCACAGCCTACTACACTGCCTGTAGAACATATACGGCATCAAGACTACCACTATCGGACAGTATCAGTCCTACTACATTTCTACCTTCCTTCCATCCACAGGCAACCAATCCTAATCGTATTGCCTCAACAGCGCTAAGCAACCCCATGCCACTCACACCAACCCAACAGATCAAAACTTTCGCCACAAGACCAACCCCTAACCAATCTTGTCCAATAAATATCAGGAACTCCAGACCTGCTTCTAGATTCATGACAGCAAGCCGTCAACTAATTAATGGGCAAAGTAAAACTTACAACAAACCTTCGCCTACAAATGTAAAAGTAACTAACCCTGCCACCAGCAAAATCACGAATACCCCATCTCTGCGAGAAATCATCACCACCACTAACATAACTCAGATAGCACTACCTTGTCCATCAAGGGAGTGCTTATAGACGCCAGATCCCTTCCAGCTCATGCACTTGATATTGCAGATCTTATAACTAAGAACAACTTCGACTTCTTAGCCATAACAGAGACCTGTCTTCATGCTGCAGCAGGCCTATCACTCTCACTTCCCATACCAGACGAGTACACTATCATCAGACAAGACAGAGAATCCTCTAAAGGTGGTGGTGTTGCAACAGGGAAACTACTGTAAATCAAGCTTCCCATCACTGCATCACCAACCACGACCATCCACCATTTGTACAGACCACCAAGGCCACTTTCCTCCTTTGAGGAAGACGTTACCACACTTCTAACAGCAAACTCTAAACCAGGGTCCCAAATTATGCTATTAGGTGACCTCAACTTAGGACTGTACGACCCTAAAGAGGACAATGCCTTAGCTGTCGCCAACTCTATATCTGAACTAGGCTTCACTCACCGTGTTTCTCACCCTATCCATAACAAAGGGAGAACTCTAAATTGGATCGCAGACATCAACTGTGACACTAGCATTCTTTGCAACACACCTTGAGCCTGGTCGGACCACCATATTATGCTGTTTACCATACAGGACAGCAACCGTCCTAAATACAGCAACCAACTTGCACCTCTTACACTTACTAGAAAAAAAACGCAACATAACAGACAAATGTAACATAGCCCTGCTACTGTTACTAGACCTATCGGCTGCCTTCGACTTAGTAAATCATAAAGTCTTATGCAACCACCTTTCGTCTGCAGCCCATGTCTCCGACAAAGCGACTGCTTGGATCCAGTCATTCCTGAATCACAGAACCACAGGAGTGTTCACACCTACAGCATCGGCCGAGCCAGCACCAGTCACATGCGGTGTATCTCAAGGTCCGTGCGTCTCCCCGTTGCTTTATAATATTTTCACAAAACCCCACTTTTATGACTTATACTACTTGGGTGTCTCCTGTACAAACTATGCGGATGACACCCAATTTCGAATCCCCATCACTGGCGACTACGACAATGACTCAAAACTACTAAATGAAATATATCTTATCATAAAAGCTTGGATGGCTAAACCCGGACTGTGTCTTAATGATGATAAGACAGAACTACTCCTGATAGGTTCCCAAACAAGACTTAATAGATTAGACACACAGTTCAACTCATTTAACATTGATGGCAATAACATAAATGGATCCAATGAAGGGAATACACTAGGCATTTACCTTGACTCTTCACTAATGTTAACAAAGCAAGTCAATGCGATAGCCTCGACCTCTGCCTACACCTGCAAACTAATTAATACTTGCAGACACTTCCTGTCTACATCCAATTGCACCACTATAGCTAGAGCGTTGTTCTTATCAAAACTTGACTATTACAATGCCTTATAAATAGGAACTAACCAACATAACCTAAAAAAGCTGCAAATATTACAAAATAACACTAATAGATCTGCTATGAACATCACTAGATCACATCACATATCGGAACTAAGACACAAGGCTCACTGGCTTTCAATCCATCAAAGCATTTGATCACGAACCTAGCGCCAAAATATCTGATTGACAAATTCTCACATAACCTCTCTGACCCACCAACAAGATCCGCACAACTACATTGTCTCAAGATCCTCATGTACAAGCTTCAGAAAGCAAGGGGCAGCAGTTTCCCGGTTTTAGCAGCTAAAATGTGGAACACACTGCCAGTAGCCCTTAGATCAGAACCATCTTACACCAAGTTCAGGAAAACTGTAGAACGTGGCTCACCATGCAAGAAACACAATGACTGGCACATCCTATGACCATCCTCATCTCTTCACCTTTCTACTATGCACTTTATTCAATCCTAGTTGCAATTTCTGTATTTTATACTTGTACTCAATTATTGTGTTGTCTCAACTGCATGGAAATATGTAATCTATGCAAACTGCAAGAAAAGCACCCAGATACCTAAGGGTTCGGTGCACTATATAAATAAACAAAAAACAAATATATATAGATTCTATAGTGGTTAATTTTCTGATTGGGTAACGCACGTCTGATGGCTCCTCCTGAGACCATCTCTAAATTGATAACAGTAAAAAAACATCATCTGTGCAATATGTAATTGTCTGGGACCTTGCTTCTTGGGCGGCATACTATTAGAGAGTCTGATTAGTTGGCTTCTTACTAACCAAACTTGGACAATTGACAGGTCGTCAAGACATGAGCCAGACAGAAGTAGGGGTCGAGAGGTCCACAGATTGTTTTCCTTTCAATTAAAGAAGATACCATTACTCATTTCTATGCCATGAGCCACAGTGATATCTTTGTGTTTGGACGTGTGTGGCGTCACTTTTCTGGGGGTATGTGTAAAGAGTAAGGCAGGTGTACTATCTATGTTTGTTGCTAATGAATTGACATTGTTCTTCAATTATGGGTCACGTGTGATGGGAACGTATTTGGCATTATTTCAAACTGCATTTATTAGGATTTTAACTAATATTGATGTGAATGTTATGGTTTCTTTTACCACTGGGGTACCCTTGAGTTTTTCTTTATGGAGTATTTTGGCTTATAACATAACCAAATAAAACAGTCACATGATATTGATACTTTGCTCATCAACGGTCATACAGTGATGTTTGCCCCGCCATACCCAACCCGCCTGCCCCCCCAAAGCGTCTTACCAGCCCCCCTTATCCTCTCCCTCCTCTCATCCCAGTGAGTCCCATTTGTCCCAGATCTTGCTAAATGTCAGAGGGTTTCCTCTATTACAGTACACCGGCTCTTCCGTGGATCTGAATTGGTCCATGCCGTCCCTCCATTGAGCTATTGTTGGCATCACATCCACACCCCACTTGGATGCCAAATCCTGCCGTGCTAAGGCTAACGCCATGCTTATCAATTTGTTGGTCCCCCCTGCACTCACTGCCCCCTCCAAAATGTTCAATATGACTATTTTACGGAACTTAGGCTGGTTGTACTCTTAATTAATCTGAGAATACATGGCTTGCGTCTTGGGAATAGTTATCTTGTGCGTTCTCTCTGCTGTTCCTATCCTCCCTCATTCATGGTAACATTGGCTTCGTTTGCTAGCAACTGTCTGAGCTTTGCAGGGATCAGTATTTTGTTATTTTTCAGCTTTTTTTGCCTTGAGGCCATTTGTTTACTTGAAAGCATGTTGTGGCTGCCCATTACTGTTGTGTTGCTATGTTTGTAAGTTATATTCATCTGTCATTCATGTTGCATTCAGCTTATACATTGCTTATGTTAGTATTCTTCATGTCTAATGGAAGTCATGTTAATATTCTTCATGTAAATCTGCCTGTCTCTATTTTGCGGCCTCTGCAACTCATCCAAAACAGGACTGCGAGACTTGTCCTTGGCCTCAAACCCAGGGATAGAATCTCTCCAATACTGAAATCTCTGCACTGGCTCCCAGTGGCAGCGAGGATTAATTAAGTTCAAAACCCTCTGCACCGTCTACAAAGCATTCTGGGGCCTGGGACCTCAATACCTTCAACTCTCTCTTACTAAATATCTTCCCTCTTGAGCTCTTCGCTCATCCACCTCCAACTCCCACAGGGTCAGTCGCTTCTCCAAACAGCGAGTTGGTGGTAGATCCCTTTCTTCTGCTGGGGACTCCCTCTGGAACAGCCTCCCTGCCTCTCTGAAACTTGAGGAGAACCCACATCGGTTCCGGAAACACCTCAAGACCTTCCTCTTTGCTTCTGCTTTCTCTCCTCCTCTCCCCTGCTGATCTCCTGACTGGAATTGCACTGGTTACCTGGCTACCCTCTGATCTCGGGCCCAGGTCCCCTCCCCGCCAGTTGCACACCTGCACTGCCCCCCTTCCACTCAAGGACTGTTTCTGTATCCCCTCAGCCCCTACTAGCATTTGACACCTGATGTCTGCACTTACCCTTGCACTTGGCACCAGCTGGCCGCGCTTTTTTTTATTTTCCTTATTTATCTCACTGTTATCCTATGTACTGCACTGTCCCCTCCCCTTTCCCCCTGCACTTTTCCCCTTCCCCCTCCCCTGCACTTGCGCGATGTCAATGTCACCTGGCCTAGTAGGATCGCTGTCTCTGTCCTCCCTCTGTTTCCCCTCCTTTGCCTCGTCGTGCCTTAAAACACTTGTGTATAGGTGCGTTATAAATGCCATATCATATCATGTCTTACTAAGTGTTTGCGTTCTTCATGTTGAGCGCACATTTGCTTTGTGTCTTATGCATGCACATGTACTGTTACAAAGTTAGTTTGGTTACTCGTGCCATCTTCAGTTTTAGACTGTGCCTATCTCCTGCTGCGCCTGCCTGAGATAAGGGTGGTACAGTTGTCTTAGTGAGTAATGTTTCTCACCTTTGCGGTATCGAACTCGGGGAGGGCGGAAGCTGTCTGCCTCTGAACACTATTGTTTCCATGAACTCTGATGCTCCTTACAGTACATATCACATAACTCAACTTTAAATAAGTGGCATGGGCTCCTACATCAGCCATCTCCCATTCCCAAAACACCTTCCTTGGGGACCTCAATCTCCCAGGAACACATGCAACCACGAAAACCAAAGAAGCCCTCTTCCACATCTTCAAACAGTGAGCATCAATAAACTGGTTGCAGTACCCCCGAGCTCCCCCCCACACACACACTGGGCAATATAGTCACCCTTGTATACACCAAATCTACCGTCATGAAGTGCTTTGCACCTATATCACTGGAATGGACTGATCACATGGCAATTACATTGCAGCACACACTGGAAGTCCACCAACAATATTAAAAGTACACTTGCCCGCGATGAAAGAGCTTAGAGAGGTGTACGCTAGCTGGGAGCCATAAACCAGATCTCGTGGAAGTGTTAAGTCCACCAAAGATACTAAAAGAACACTTGCGCAAGATTGGAGAGCTAAGAGAGAGTAGGCTAGCCAGGATACATGGACCAGCTCTCGTGGGAATGTCAAGTCCACCAACGATACTAAAAGAACACTTACCCAAGATAAGATCGCTCAGAGAAGGAGTAGGCTAGCTGGAATCAGACATGAGTTCTGAAGTCGGTGACACGTTCACTAATGATACTAAAGGAACACTTAGCGAAGAATAGAGTGCTAAGAGAGGAGTATGCTAGTCAGGATCCATACACCGGATCTGGAATAGTGGACATGTCCACCAATGATACTAAAAGAACACTACCAAAGATGAGGAAGCTAACATAAGAGTGGGCTAGGCAGGAGCTATAAACTGTAACTGGTGGACATGGAAAGTCCCCATATGATACAAAAAGAACACGGTTCGGTGACGAGTTCAGTCTACCGCAGAACTCTGTTTGTGCATACTCGAGAGGAGCTGGTGCAACAAACTTTGTTTTGGTGGTCTGCTGCCCCTTTAACTCCTAGTCCTGCCTTTATATTCTACGTGGGAGCGTGGAGCGCGGCGCGGAGTTCGGTAATGAGTTCAGTCTACCGCAGAACTCTGTTTCTGCATACTCGAGAGGAGCTGCTGCAACTAACTTTGTTTTGGTGGACTGCTTCCCTTTAACTCCTGGTCCTGCCTTTATATTCTACGTGGGAGCGCCAAGCGTGGCGCGGAGTTCGGTGACGAGTTCAGTCTACCGCAGAACTCTGTTTGTGCATACTCGAGAGGAGCTGCTGCAATGAACTTTGTTTTGGTGGACTGCTGCCCCTTTAACTCCTGGTCCTGCCTTTATATTCTACGTGGGAGCGCGGCGCGGAGTTTGGTGACAAGTTCAGTCTACCGCAGTTCACCGCGGTCCGCTGTCCGCCGGCTTGCTCGCTTGTATATCCTTGGCGAGTATAAGCAGTTGGCTCCAGTTGTTCTAGTTGCTTGTAAGTGGTCAGCGAAAACTGCGGCATGTCGCCCGAGAGTCTAAAAACCGGCCAACAGACGCAGTTCAAATCTCTTCTTTCCCGCCAGAAGCTACCACAGAGAATGTTAAAGGAGGTAAGCCAAGCTGATTTGATCGAACTTGAGGCTGATACAGATAATGTGGCGGGCACTGCTCCTTCCCTTGCCTCCTTGACATTAACATTATTGGGTGCCCTTAGAGTGCCGACGCATGGACACACACCTGCCATAACCATGCCTGCCACAACCATGGATCCCAAAACTTCTCTTGGTGAACAGTTTGTTAGTTGTGAAGCAGAGTCGGCCGTCTTGCCCTCCTCGTCTGTGTATGTCGACGCCAGTGAGGATGCACAGGGTTCACCCTTTGAGCTTACAGATTCTGACCTACTCACAATCAATCTTCCAAGTGTTTTGGGCCAGGTGGAAGTGATGGTGCAGTCGCCGCTGTCTGCTAGGCAGAGTGACTCACGCGACATGGGGGAGCCGTGTGGGTCACATGTTCTATGTACTTCTTTCGGCCCAAGAATCCCGCTAGCGGTGGGTTCGCCATCACAGTATGGGGCGAGTATGGCTGGTAATCTGGATGCAACACTTAAAATGAGACATGGGGAGAGGGGGCATGTTGATCCTCTAAGATTTACATCAGGAAAAAACATAGTGCAAGACACAGTAGAGAGCCAAAAGGCCAACTTCGTTGCTGTGCCAGAGATCGATTTGAACCAGATGCAGCCGCTTAGGCTGAAAGCTATTACTACGGAAACATCAAAAAGCAAGTCCCTTCCTGATGCCGTCCTTTCCGAAATTTCACCACGTGAAGTACAGCTAACAGCGAGACTAAAAGCCGATTTCCTGGCCATGTATGACCGATTAAATGACAGTTTCTTGCAAAACCAACATACGCCAGCAAAGATGATGGAGTCCAAAAGGAGTATTTCCTCAGCAAAACCATGTGGCAAGTCATCTGAGCCATTGTCCCAAGCAACGTCTAAAACGGCACCTCCATTAAGACCCCTTGGAGACACAGAGTCGCTAATCGTCAAGGAAGTAGAGAAGAGAGCCATGACGAATGATTCTAACGTGGCGAGTTTGATATCTGAGCACTCTACCACCAGCTCCCATGAAAAAATGGCTTTAGAGGAAGGAAGAAACGACCAACCCTCTAAAAGCTCTTTATCAATGGCGGCTGGCATACAAATTCACAACAATGTGCTTGCTGCAACATCGATTGCTCTATTGACCTTTATGAAGCTTTATGAATCATTGCATGACGCCGTTCGTGACCAACCATCCCTGTTAGCTTCTGTCAACAATAAGATCGCTACCCTAGAATCTTTTTCGCATGTAATTGCGCAAAGACTTGATCATGAAGCTGAAATCTCTCTAAAATGGCAAAATAGATTATGTGATCTTGCCCAACAGTCGCATGGAGATCAAGCATCTCTAACTGAAGCTGTAATTGAATGTACTAAATGGATGCGCATAATATAACAAAAAAAAACGTGTTGAATGTGACGCTCACGCCTTTGTAAGACCTACAGCAGTTTCAGAAGTAAAATCATCATCGTCTTGCAAGGCAAATAACATCTGCCAAGGGATTGATGGGGTACCCAGTAGTGGAGTGGGTCCAGAGTGCCCGAAATGTCAACTAATAGCCCCCCCTAAAGGCATCAACCAGACCTCAAAGTGAGAGCTCAACGATTAATAAGGTTGGGGACAGTCACAAGCTCCCAGGCAATATTCCAGCTATGCCACAGCAGATTGCCACAGACGAAACAAGAAAGGGTGGAGCGCTACCTGCTATACCTGAGCAGGGCATCGCAAGCGGCGTTAAGCTGACAGTGCCAAGGGCAGTAGCTGTGGAGCTGGGCTCTCTAACAAAGAAACTGTCGTTTGGGATTTTCAATAAAACAACCACCCCAGAGCATGTGAATGATCATCAGCTACCTCCACGAAATGGTAGTCTAAAAGTACAACAAAGACGTCCAAATCAGAAACAGGCGGCCAAACGTGCACGAATAAGTGGTGCAAAAAAATGTATAAGGAATCTTACAACTCCTCCTCGCCCAATGATATTTTCTTGTGCCGAGAAAACAAATGAGGCAATACAAAAATCCACTAACAACTCTGGATTACAAACTTCGACACAAAATTGTGCCAAAAGAAACAGAGATGCCTTTGAAGTTGAAGACGATGCAAACTCTGAAGCTTTGCTAGATTTATGTGATTACTCTACTTATTCGATTGATGATGATGAAGAGGACGCCTCCTCCATTGTGGTGGAAAGTCTTCTATTGCTATAGACAAAGGAAAGGCAATTTTGCCCAAGCCTGCAGAGTTGAACGTGGCCGTTCCTCGAGGTGGTGGCCCGGCAAAAAAGCAAAAAGTGATGACGCTTTCTATGCCGTTGGCTAATAAAGAAACAAAGGCACAGAGTAAACAGGAGAGAGCTTCTCCTATCCATGAAAAGGTCCTGTGCGAAACACTTAACCCGAAACTCACGAGAGCTCAAACTGAAAAACTTGAACGTCGTTCAAGTGATTGGTGCAAAAAACAAATTTCAACAACAGACCATGGTTTATGGAGAGTCCAGATTAAAAACATCTTGCCTGAACAAAAAGAGGTGAATTTGAACAGACGGAACATATTAAAACTGCTTTATTGCATTCCAACACTTCGTGCGACAAAATCGGACGACATTGCAGTAGTTGAATATATGTCCGAAGACCACCTGGACTGGGTCAGGCTACATCTGAATTCGCAGTCCTTAATGACGGCTATAAAGTAAGCCGCCGAGGATCTTTTGTTCTTTTCTTTTGAAGTTCATTGTGAAGACGACCAAGATGAAGAAAGAGAAAATTGTTTGCCAGTGGAGCAAACCGCAAATGAACTAAGAAGGAAAGAGTTATGGGCCCAGATGAGCTTCAAACGCACACCGAGTTTGAGGGCCTCACCCCATAACAGCCATTAACATAAGGTAGAAAATACTGACTTTCCTCACCAGCTATTGTCGTGGAAAACCGTGGATTTGTTCACCTCTTTCAAGAACAATGGCAACTTCCGGCCCATAACTCCATAATGTGCATGCAAGAAACATGGCTACACGAACGTCCAGTATGCGATGGCTATACAGCTTTTCTCAATCCTGCTGGCAAGAATTTATTCGGGCGTCCATTCTCAGGTCTCGTCACACTGGTTAAAAATAGTATGGAATGGAAGATTTTATCTTCAAAAAATCTGAATATGTTTGTGCAAGCCACAACGATTCAAATGAGTCAGTCTACAAGTCCACGGGATAAAGTCCTCTTGATAGTCAATTTGTACTGGAACCCTGCAATGATCTCACAAATTGTTTTCATTGCAGCGGTAATGTCCGCAGTTGACGAATGTTTATTATCTTTTAATGATCCGATAATCTTGATATGTGGAGATTTCAATTATGACTGGTAAACAACGCAACGAAAAAGTGTAAAACTTATGAAATTAAATTGGGCGTAACATCATCTGATCGAGGCACCCGATGGATGAATGAGATTTCCCGGAGAGACTGTTCTATGCTGAATGGATGTACACGAGGCAACATCCCTCCTGGCTTTACCTGGAACCGGGGAACGAGTAAGAAGACACTCAATTACATCTGGGCGCCCAGAAATTTCTTAGACCAAATCATAAATCTAAAAGTATTAAAGACTGATAAGAGCGATCACGATGCGCTGGTGTTGTCTTGGTTAAAGGCACCAAAAAATCAGTATAACAAATATAGTGCCAACATCACAGTAAACAACAGAGCTAATAGACTACACATGAATGCTCCTCAATTGGCTCTGATGACATCGACCTTCCTACAGACCAACTCGACCATCCCAAAGATAAATGATTCCATTTTGTTGCAGCAATACAAGGCGTCGAATAAAATCCATAATGGTGACGTGATCGAATTGAACCATCCTTATAGTGCGGCAATAGGGAGAGCAAAGAAAGAACTACGAGAAGATCTACGACTCTTGAAATGAAATCGTGCCAGCAACATCATTGACTTAATAAAATCTCGGCAACAGCAATATCGAAATTGGATAAAATCCTTCAATATGATTAGAACTCAAGATCAAGCCGAACAAATGTTAAAACTAATTCTACAAAAAGATAGCAGACACATTTGGGAGATTATCAATACAGGCAGCGTGAAACACCAATATGCAATGTCAAATGGTGTGAATGGGGCTACATGGGTGGAACACTTCTCGAAGGTGTTTGACGACCATAATTGCATTGTTGTCCCAAAACTGATCTTGAATTCATCAAGGTGGAATGTGGCCGACTCTGTAGACGATATTGAATGGGCTATTCAAAAGCTAAAGTCCTCACGAGCGGTTGGTCCTGATGGCGTCTCTAATGTGATGCTAAAAGCAGACAGTGCCTTGTGGGCAAACTGCATGGCTGTCCTCTTTGAAAGAATTGCCGTCGAGAAAGTCTTGGCTGAAAGCGGTGGTGGTGCCCATTTTTAAAAAGGGCAATCGGGACGATCCCAATAACTATCGCCCGATTGACCTTTTAGATACAATTGGCAAAGTGTTTGCATCCTTTCTTCAGAAACGGCTGGCGATATGGGCCGAAGAAGTGGCAGCGGTTGATTCACGTCAAACAGGATTTACGAGGGGTGTGGGTGTAGAGCTCAATCTGGTCATTTTGAATAGCTTGAAGCTTGATACTCTGAAGCGAAAAAGAAGGTTGTTCATCGCCTTCATAGACCTGAGTCAGGCGTTTGACAGCATCAACCGTAACTTACTATGGATGAAACTCAATGCCTGGAACTGCCCTAGTGAGTTGCTGCCTCCGCTGATTGCCCTACATTCAAAGACATCAATCAGAGTACGGCTAAACGAGCAAGGAGATCTGTCTGATGAAATATACACAAAAAGAGGAGTAAAACAAGGCTCTCCTCTGGCGGCACAACTATTCAAGCTATTCATCTCTGACCTGCTGTTGTCTTTAACTGGCGAAAGGGGTTTCCCTCCGTTAGTAAATGGGCACCAATTAAGTTGGGCAGTTTACGCAGATGATATTGTGCTAATTGATTCTACCCCAATCGGACTTCAGCATCTGCTTAATGCATTACAAGATTACTGCATACAAAATGATTTACCGATCAACACGAAAAAGTCTAAAATCATTGTGGTTGGTCAAAGCAGCTCCAAGAAATCTAACAACTTTTCTTGGAGGATAACAGATGATCATCTTGAGGTGACAAAAAGCATTCGGTATTTAGGTGTACTATTTAACACCTCGATATGAGAATGGGATTGGACGCAAGACCTGTTGGTCCGTATGCAGATGTTTGCGTGACAGGGGGCCTTATTGCACGCAGCCTATGGAAAATTTACTCTTAGGCCAGTATTATCATTTTACCTCCAAAAACTGGTTCCAGCGATAACGTTTGGAAGTGAAACAAGTTGGAATATCCCACACGAGTTGTGGGATAGGTTAGAAGGTAAATTCTGGCTTAAGGTCTTAAGATTACCGAAAAATGTGTCAATTACTGCAATACGGTATGAGCTATGTATCGATTCTCTTTTTGGTACTGTTCTGTGGAAGTCAGTGTCTACTCTAAGAAAAATGCGCTTGAATCCAGTTGCTAAACCTTATGAAATCCTGCATTCAGTTTCGACGAACCCTTCTGCTTTCTTGTTGAATGAGTGGAGCGCAAGACTGATGCAAGTATTGGACAATGCGGATGTTTCCTTAGAAACTGTGCTGTTACGACCTCAAGAAGCAAAAAAGAAACTACGGTTAATTAACTGGATATCAAACGAGGAAAAGCGGAAGAAGCTCGCAACATCGCTTGACTTAGGTAGTGTCTTGAATAAACTTGATGTGCTACACAAATATCTGGAGCAATTTCCATCTAGCTATCACCGGAACATGTTTCTGCGTTTACGTCTTAATCTCTATTATACCAAGGAGATTTTAATGATGAAGCGAGACCCGGGTGTACATAACTCACTGTGCCGGTTTTTTAACCAAGATGTAGAATCTGTGAGACATTTAATCACTGAATGTGTGGCGATCACAGGGCAGCGCTCCTTGCATTTAGTCCATTTTGCACCGGGAGGCATGGTGGAGTTACTTGATCGGAGGATACAATACTCAGTTAACCTGTGCCACAATAAATTTTATGGACTCTCTGATGTTAAATAACGAGGAGCAGTAATATTTAATTTAATAATGTTGGAATAAAATGACATAAATCTCAGGTGGATGAATTAGAAAGATCTAAAAGTGATGTTTTCTGTACGGATGAACTGTAACTTAAAGTTTTTTTTTCTGTATCAAAACTAATGTTACAATAAAAATAAAAAAATTAAAAATTAAAAAGTTTTTGGATTGAACTTCAAATTTACCAAAGAGTGACTACAAGCAAGTCATCAAATCACACTGCTTGTTTTGATGTGTGTGAACTGGGAGTCCACCTTCACATCTTGCATCAAACACCAGGCATCTATGACCACTTCATTGTCCAAACAGAGGCAATAGGAATCAGGCACCTGGGAAGATATTCATCATAGTCTTTTATTGCTGGAATAACAGGACACACTCAAAGACATGTTTGCCTCCAACCTGCTTTGTAGTCTTTTATTAGGATTATGCAACATTTTTATGCAAATGACCACCCTGTACAGCGTATGCTTTTGATCAGAGAAATAACTATTCCTTCAGTATCATTGGATAGCTTATCTTATGTGTACAACAAGCCCACATTAGCATAGCTGGCATCCACAATTTTCTTTGATGCATGAAAATTATAGGCTTATTTTACACTTGGCTGGACACAACTATGACAGTGCTCAACTCCTGCCAAGAATATCTTCCATGCTTCAATGTCTGATCCTTATCTGATTGCTGAGGTCCTGCCAAGTTAGTTTAGTACTTAACTCCCTTAGAGCAGATACGTGCTCTATCTTATGGCTGTTAAAATAATACAGCTGGTCTCTCCGAATAGTTTGCATGACACACTTTGTGCCCTTTTCCATAAGAAAACAGATACATGTATCTAAACTTCCCTTACTTATCTGCCCGTTTCACAATCTTGTCTACCTTTTCTACCAATTTCTATTTTCAACCTAACAAACCTAAAAATCTCACTGCGAGAAGCTGCAAAAGACTGTCTCCTAATGTATCAGCCTCTGTTGCTTGTCTGAAAACTCTTGGCATGGTACATAGTCCTCCATAAATGGCTAAGGACTGGAAACCATTTTGCACTTGAATTTCCCTTTTGAAATATATTTTTGGCTGAAACTGTTTTTTTTTCAGGGAGCTATTATGTATTTTATTAAGCATCTCTCAGTTTGTATCCTTGTGCACTTATGTAGTGTGTGTAGCATTAAAAGTACCCTTCATTTCCTGGGACATCCCAACTCAAGTGGGCGCAGTGCCATGTATACTTTTTACTTTTAATAAAGGCAATCTAATCCCAATTTCTGCAATGATGGATGGGAGAGTGTACTTATTTGATCTGCCTATCATGTTATCTATATTCAGTTGAGGGGGGAGAGGTCGGCACATCCTATACATGTGTACAGGACTTTCTGGGCACTGGGTCCAAAATACCTTCAACTTTCCCTGCGTGAAATACCTTCCTACTCGAGCTCCTCCACCTCTAACTCAGGGTCAGTCGCTTCTCCAAGCAACGAGTAGGTGGTAGATCTCTTTCCTCTGCAGGGGCTTCCCTCTGGAACAGCCTCCCTGCCACTCTGAAATTTGAGAAGAACCATCTCCGGTTCTGGAAGCACCTCAAGACCTTCCTCTTTACTTCTGCCTTCGCTCTCCCTCTCCCCTGCTGATCTGTCTGCTTCGGCACAGTGCACCTGGTTTACCTCTGATTTCGGGCTCGGGTCCATGCCCTCCCAGCCACTAGCCCACACGGCCCCTGGCAACCCTTTCACTTGGGTCTGTATATGTTACCCTACAGTCCCCTTACCTCCACTTATCAGACACCCCCCCCTGTCTGCGCTCAAAACCTGCACTTGCCACCTTGCTGGTTGAACTACTTTTTTGTATTGTTGTATCCCGTGCTCAGCACTTTCCATTGCTCCCCTCTCCCTTGTACTTCCCCCCTTCCCTCTCCCCTGCACTTGTGTGTTCTCATTTTCACTCGGCCTAGTAAGATCGTTGTTTTGTCTTCCCTTATTCCCCTCACTTGCCTCGTCACGCTCTGAAACACTTGTGTATGAACGCGATGCAAATAAAATATCATATTGTATCATAAATATCATATTTAAGTCTTAGCAGTCAGCATTTCTAAGGCTCAAGTTACTTTTATGACTGTACAAATACAACTACAATCATACTCTTTCTTTGCGGACTTCTCTAAGGATGTGTATATTTGTACTAGTCTCGGGAGGATAGCTCAGGGGCAATGTGCTCGCCTTGGAAGCAAGACGACACAGAGCACCACAGGTTCGATCCCCGGGTATGCGCTTAGAAACCTCTGGGTATTAAGCGCGTTATAAATAACCCATCATATATCATATCATATAATTTAGTTTAATATGCGATTTGTGTAATTTCCAATTGAATTCTGTAATTTAGTAATCTTTAGCACTTAAATGCCAAATATGTATTCATAGGTGTACCACGTAGTGTTGAGAAGATATATTGGCATGTGTAAAATTGCAGGAAAGGTTCAAATCCTGGCTTCACCTCTTGAGTAAAGTGTGTGATCCTCAGCATCACATTGTATCACACTGTGCCTTATTTGCCAAAATGGTATAAAGGCCCAAAACCCGTATGATAAAAAGAGTCCAAGAAGGCCAAATGACCACTGCACTGCTTTGCGAGGGAAAACGAGGCTTATTACATGAAAAAGGTCTCAGATGGTCCCGTAGAACCGAACTGGCACAGAGCTTGTCACGCCACAAGAAGTTACAGGTTATATAGTGGAAAACCACACATTATCATACATATGTTACAAAGTCATCCCACCACACTCATTGGCTCATATGACATGCTAATATCCCCCTATAGTCCCTTGACCGATTGGCCACACACGTGGCCCATTACATTGTCACTGCAATCCTATTACATGACTGGCTAACAGGTATATTAATACACTAATAAATCTCAACCGTCATGTGATGTGCACCCCTCCGACCCAGACACGTTCAAAGTAAGACTGGCAAGGCCAACTCTGCTTTGATAAAACAATGGGCCGCGACACACAGTCTGCACCTCCGACCATGGACTAAATTCACTGGCATCACCTCTGCTCCTCCTATCCCAAATCACGGTCTGTTGCAGATTTGGCTCACCCCTTATGTAATTCAAACCCCAGGTGCCCAGTAATGACGTAACCAGGGTACCACTCTTGGCATTTAATTTCAGGGATTTATTTGCTTTGGTTGAGCATCTATTTGCAGTTCAAATGGGATGTCCGCTCCTTGGATGAGGGCAGTAGTGCTCTAAATCTCTGCATGGCCTGTTAGCATTACAAAACATTGTGTTCTGTTATCATGGATTTGTCCTTCAAAGGGCACATCCATACCTGCCCTCGCTGCATCTAACCTTGCATTCCCACTTCCGGCGAGCTCTGTAGCTGGATACAATTAGCGTTTATCTGCGCAGCGCGGGTGCCTCTGACCTCGGCTAAAGGGGATTTGTCTTGGGACTGAGCTAAACAGAGCCGCAGCTCTACATCAGGGCATTCATTCTGTTCATCGTGTACTAGGCCTTAAAATCCAATATGGCGGCACTCCTGCCATGTTGACACACTGATCTCGCTTTTACCACAATACCTTTCTGCCTCCATCTTCCACTTCAACTCCCTTCTCGCATCTCACTAGAAATGTAACTTTGCGTGCTATTTCTAAACCCAGGGCTTATAACACACTGCCCTATCTAAAACTTCAGCAACTTCAACATTAATATATTTGTTGCTCATTCTGTGTTGCTACATGAGGTCTCTATTATGTGTCGAAACTAACTACAAGTGATCTGTGCGTCTTCTGCCGTGCAAAAATCAAACTGCTCCCATTATGACATTCTTTCTCAGCTTCAACCTTTTTGCCTGACTGGGACGCTGCACCTGCATTCCAACATTAGGAGGCCAACATTTGGTCATTGTTTCAAATTCAAATTTGAGCCAGTGACAGACACCTTGGTTGTAGCTGGCCTGTTTAAGCTGAAATCGGCATCTCCTGCTCACCCGATTCCACTCCGTAGCCTTCATGATCTCTCTGAAGAACTTGCCCTATCTCTCTCCTTCCTGCCATGATGAAACTGCTTGAGTCTATTGCCACCCCTCCGCTCTCGGCCTATTTCAAGAAAAGCCACATTCTTCACCCTCTTCAAGCTGGTTTTCGTGCCGGCATGGGTACCGCGTCTGTGATGGTTGTCCTTCATGATGACATTGCGATGCTTCAGGACCGTGGACAGGTTGGGGCTCTTATTCCTCTTGACCTCTCATTCAGAGGCGTAGCCCCGATTATTCAACAAGTGGGGCCTGAAGCCAATGTAGTTGGGCACACTCCAAGGAAAGCTCCCCACAAATGAAAGGCAGGGTTTGTCTCTCCCCTCAACCCCCAAAGATTTATTAGGAAAAAGCATGCATTTTAGCTAAAATAATGGATCAAAAATTGGATGAGTTTTGTAGGTCTAATGAGATAACAAATAGTACGCTTCCCCAAACAGACTTCCATAAGACATCAAATTCATAGTTAAAAAATGATTAGATAAACATGATTTATCCAGATGCATGACCAGTGTTAGAATCCTGGGCACATGACTGCTCGCAGAAAGTGCAGGATTGTTTCGAAATATACACAATAGGGACAGCACCCGCCCTTTCAAAAAAGTGGATGAATCCCGTCCACCCAAGTGGTCCCCAGACTTGTGCCCTGATTTTAATGCTTTGGGGTCAGGCATAAGTTATTGGTGGAGCTGGGATGAAAACATGCTACTTTCCTAAAATAAAACATACATTGATATACACTTGTTCACAATTTGGTTATTTGCCTGCCTCAGTACTAAATATATCACTGATGTTTCAACAGTATCTACAAAGTCACTACTAGTGAACAGACATTCCCAGAACAGTTTTGGCCAGGATCACAAGGCACTCCAGTGCAATCAATCCCATCACTTTTGAATACCTATCAAAGCAGGGAAGGAATTGAGCCAGAACAAGACAGAGCTGCGCTCCGGCAAATATTGTGTTGCTAGATGCCGTTCCTTGGGGACCCGTGGCCCATGCCCTCTCAAACGTGAGGAAGCTCTCTGCCCCCGACTGCCCAAGTCTCCTGAATGCTGTGCTTTTGAAGTCTTAATGTGTGCAGCGAGCGACGATATGCAATGCCTTATTAAGCTGATCTGAAAGTGGTCCATTGCTTACCAGAACCGTCCACACGCAATCAATGAAATGGCTCAAAGTTGTATACCTGTCTCGCGCTTTGCACACATTTAATTGTCATGTTCAATATTCTGACAGAACAAATAACCATTATACAAAGTGTGCATTGCATGCTCAGGAGGAATGCATGTTTGAATTAATATCAGACATGTTTGATAAATTGGCGGCCATTATTATGTTCCCAAAATGCACTGTGTTTTTATGCAAGGCAGCCAGCATCTGGTATTAATGGCACCCACATTCAACACCTACCTCCACCCCTCATTACCACTCACACCACTAACATTTCCCCGGCCCCCGCTATCGCAACGGCCATTGAGCAGACTCAGCGGTCTTTAGCCCCCACAAAAAAATGTTGGGACTATTACTAGGGACTTTTGTCCCTTTAGAAATGGGAATGGGAGAGAATGATCAAAAGTGAGAAGGGTGGATAAAGTTGCATGTTTTATGAAATAATGACGATGGCTTTAAAACCCAATGGGGATTCGTTAGGCTCACATAAATCTGCATGATGCTATTGTGACTTTGCATGCAGGATGGGAAGAATAAAACTAAAGCCATACTTGTATTGCTCGATAGATTTCTATGACAATGGGGATCATCCTAAATTGCCAGTGGCCGCTTCTGGCATACACCATTGCCATTTGAGAGGGTCCTTTGCCTGCCTATATTTCCTCAATTGCCAGTGGCCACTTCTGGCATACACCACTGCCATTTGAGAGGGTCATCTGCCCGCCTATATTTCCTCAATTGCCAGTGGCCTCTTCTGGCATACACAACTGCCATTTGAGAGAGTTCTCTGCCCACCTATATTTCCTCAGTTGCCAGTAGATGCTTCTGGCATACACCACTGCCATTTGAGAGGGTCCTCTGCCCACCTTTATTTCCTCAGTTGCCAGTGGATGCCCATGGCATACACCACTGCCATTTGAGAGGGTCGTATACCCTCTTATATTTCCTCAGTAGCCAGTGGATGCTTCTGGCATATGCCACTGCCATTTGAGATGGTCCTCTCCCCGCCTATATTTCCTCAATTGCCAGTGGCCACTTCTGGCATACACCACTGCAATTGGAGAGTGTCCTCCGCCCGCCTATATTTCCTCAGTTGCCAGTGGATGCTTGTGGCATACACCACTGCCATTTGAGAGTGTCCTCTGCCCGTCTATATTTCCTCAGTTGCCAGTGGATGCTTCTGGCATACACCAATGCCATTTAAGATGGTCCTCTGCCCACCTATATTTTCTCTTTTGCCAGTGGCCGCTTCTGGCATACACCACTGCCATTTGAGAGGGTCCTCTGCCCGCCTATCTTTCCTAAATTGCCAGTGGCCGCTTCTGGCATACACCATTGCCATTTGAGAGGGTCCTTTGCCTGCCTATATTTCCTCAATTGCCAGTGGCCACTTCTGGCATACACCACTGCCATTTGAGAGGGTCATCTGCCCGCCTATATTTCCTCAATTGCCAGTGGCCTCTTCTGGCATACACCATTGCCATTTGAGATGGTTATCTGCCCGCCTATCTTTCCTCAGTTGCCAGTGGATGCTTCTGGCATACACCACTGCCATTTAAGAGGGTTGTCTGCCTGCCTATATTTCCGCAGTTGCCAGTGGATGCTTCTGGCATACACAACTGCCATTTGAGAAGTTCCTCTGCCCGCCTATATTTCCTCAGTTGCCAGTGGATGCTTCTGGCATACACCACTGCCATTTGAGAGTGTCCTCTGCCCGCCTATGTTTCCTCAATTGCCAGTGGCCACTTGTGTCATACACCACTGCCATTTGAGAGGGTGCTCTGCCTGCCTATCTTTACTCAGTTGCCAGTGGATGCTTCTGGCATACACCACTGTCATTTGAGAGGGTGCTCTGCCCGCCTATATTTCCTCAATTGCCAGTGGCCGCTTCTTGCATACACTATTGCCATTTGAGAGGGTCTGCTGCCTGTCTATACTTCCTCAGCTGCCAGTGGCTGTTTCTGGCATACACCACTGCCATTTGCGAGTGTCCTCTGTCCGCCTATACTTTCTCACTTGCCAGGGCCGCTTCTCCCCTCTGAGAGTGTCCTCTACATGCCTATATTTCCTAAATTGCCAGTGGCCGCTACTGGCATACACCATTGCCATTTATGAGGGTCCTCTGCCCGTCTATATTTCTTCAATAGCCAGTGGCCCCTTCTGGCATACACCACTGCCATTTGAGAGGGTCCTCTGCCCACCTTTATTTCCTCAGTTGCCAGTGGATGCCCATGGCATACACCATTGCCATTTGAGAGGGTCGTATACCCGCTTATATTTCCTCAGTAGCCAGTGGATGCTTCTGGCATACACCAGTGCCATTTGAGATGGTCCTCTCCCCGCCTATATTTCCTCAATTGCCAGTGGCCACTTCTGGCATACACCACTGCAATTGGAGAGTGTCCTCCGCCCGCCTATATTTCCTCAGTTGCCAGTGGATGCTTGTGGCATACACCACTGCCATTTGAGAGTGTCCTCTGCCCGTCTATATTTCCTCAGTTGACAGTGGATACTTCTGGCATACACCAATGCCATTTAAGATGGTCCTCTGCCCACCTATATTTTCTCTTTTGCCAGTGGCCGCTTCTGGCATACACCACTGCCATTTGAGAGGGTCCTCTGCCCGCCTATCTTTCCTAAATTGCCAGTGGCCGTGTCTGGCATACACCATTGCCATTTGAGAGGGTCCTCTACCTGCCTATATTTCCTCAATTGCCAGTGGCCACTTCTGGCATACACCACTGCCATTTGAGAGGGTCCTCTGCCCGCCTATATTTCCTCAATTGCCAGTGGCCTCTTCTGGCATACACCATTGCCATTTGAGATGGTTCTCTGCCCGCCTATCTTTCCTCAGTTGCCAGTGGATGCTTCTGGCATACACCAATGCCATTTGAGAAGTTCCTCTGCCCGCATATATTTCCTCAGTTGCCAGTGGATGCTTCTGGCATACACCACTGCCATTTGAGAGTGTCCTCTGCCCGCCTATATTTCCTCAATTGCCAGTGGCCACTTGTGTCATACACCACTGCCATTTGAGAGGGTGCTGTGCCCGCCTATATTTCCTCAATTGCCAGTGGCCGCTTCTTGCATACACCATTGCCATTTGAGAGGGTCTGCTGCCTGTCTATACTTCCTCAGCTGCCAGTGGCTGCTTCTGGCATACACCACTGCCATTTGAGAGGGTCCTCTGCCCGCCTATATTTCCTCATTCGCCAGTGGCGGCTTTTGGCATACACCACTGCCATTTGCGAGTGTCCTCTGTCCGCCTATACTTTCTCACTTGCCAGAGCTGCTTCTGCCCTTTGAGAGGGTCCTCTGTCCGCCTATATTTCCTAAATTGCCAGTGGCCACTTCTGGCATACACCATTGCCATTTAAGAGAGTCCTCTGCCCGCCTATATTTCCTCAATTGCCAGAGGCCTCTTCTGGCATACACCATTGCCATTTAAGATGGTCCTCTGCCCGCTTATCGTTCCTCAGTTGCCAGTGGATGCTTCTGGCACACGCAGTGGCTGCCCTGCTATGCCTCTCTCTTGCTCTGCACAGCTCCTCATAGACCCTCTGCTTGCTGCCTCTATATGGGGCTCCCTCTGACTCCCGTGACCTGCTCTGCTTGTGAGTTCTTGTGTGCAAGCTTGCCAGGGCCACTGTGTTCTCTTCTCGTGATCCCTGGAACCTGAGATTCTTTGGCCAGGCTTAAGAACTAGTATGCCAGGGGTCTAGAATCTCAGGTCTTGTTCTGCTAGGGACGTCTTCTAGCGCCTGGTTTCTGTTTCCTCTTCTCCTGGCCCTTCAAGTGCCCTCTGCTCTGCCCTGGGAAGGAACCTCACTCAGAACCCGAAGACCCATCAGACTGGATCCTGCTCTCACTCCCAGTTAGTAGCACTGCCCGCTGGAACTAGCCACCTTGGTTGGAGTTGGGGTATAGTGGTGCTTCTGGGCCCTGGGAAGGAAGGGGTTCTGCCAGCTCCAGGACCTGATCCTAATACTGTCTGATTGTCTTCACATCTAACTTGCTGAAAGCCTGCTAGGCCCCCTTGGCACTTCTTCCAGCTACTAACTGCCCTGCCTCTGATGTTCCTTTCACCGGTTCCACCCTTAGGATAGGCGTCACCTCCTTGGTTTGAGAGGTTCAGTTCTGCCCTTGAGTGTAAAAGATTGGTATCACTTATAGTGACGTCACTTCCAGGGATGTCAGCACACAAGCAGATTAGCGGCCCTGCGCCGGTACTGTCATCACTCTCTACGTCCTGCTGCTCAGTGCACTGACTTCTCTGCTCCATTCGCTGTTCCGCCTGAAGTAGTGGCTTCACACAGCGGTGGACTGGCCTGTTGGTAACTGTGCAGATTTCCCGGTGGGCCTCTGCACCCTGGGCAGGGGTAAACTGGCCTATGGGGAACTTTAGAGATTTCCCGGTAGGCCAATGCACCTTGGGCAGTGGTGGACTGGCCTATGGGAAAATCTCCCGAGCTCCTCATAGAACAGCCTACCCCTGCCCAGGGTGCAGAGGCCTACCAGGAAATCTCCAGAGTTGCATATAGGCCAGTCCAACCCTGCCCACAAGGGACAAGTCACCACGCGTAGCCGTGAGCTCACTCCCACTCACACAGATCCTCTGCTCTGTCTCTTCCTCTTCACAGACCAGATACACACGTTTCCCGAAGCTTTTCGTGTTCTTTTTTCTTTCCCATTTGAGATGACGGCGAGCTACGAGCCTCATGGTTCCGAGGAGGAAGCACAGGACTGGGGGGCCTTCTTGGGCCTGGCCAAGGGAAGCTTGAGAGCTCTGGCCTGGACCTGCGGGCAATCTGAACGGCATAGGTTTCAGTGCCAGCCTTCCATCCCTCCATGCTGAGTTGAGCACCAGCTCTCCCGTCAGAAACTGTGTGTAAACCGCTCCGAATAGGTAATTGGTCTGGGCAGTATTGCCAGAGGAAGGGCCACAAGGCGTGGACACACGTGCTGCCCAGCCAGCCCGTTTCCTGCCCTGTCGCGTGTCTAAACACGCCTGACGATCACTGAAGAACGAGGGGTTGTGCTGTCCTTGCCTCCGCACCCCCGGGCCCCCACCTCACGCTGAACTCGTTCTGGCCCCTCCCTTCCCCGCGGTGTCTGTGCAGGAGGTCCCACTGCAGGGGAGACAGAGCCTGTAGGTGAATGGGTCCCCGGTGGTCCTCCATCCGAGCAGCTGTCTCCATGGCAACGCAGGCGACGGAGGCTGAAAGATAGGTTGCCAGGCAACGGAGCCCGGTTAGGTCAAGTTGTAGCTGGAGTGCTTGGAGACGAGCCTGGCTGATGGTGCTGGGATGTCGGCGAAAGGAAGACACTTGACGCGCCCCCATCTGCCGGGGGATGTGTCAGCAGCCGGGGCTGGGGACTGGCTGGCGGGGAATTAGGGGAGAGAGATGCTGCACGTGACATCGCATCTGCCCTCGTGGGACGATGAGGCGTCCTCCCAGCTCCGGGACTTCCAGGCACTACACTATGGAGGGGGCTGCAGCTTCTAGACCAGCAATACTGCCTCCCAGACACTACACTTAGGAGGGGGCTGCAGCTTCTACACCAGCAATACTGCCTGCCAGACACTACACTAAGGAGGGGGCTGCAGCTTCTAGACCAGCAATACTGCCTACCAGGCACGGCACTAAGGAGTAGGATACAGCCTCTACACCAGAAATACCACCTTTCAGGCACTACACTTAGGAGGGGGCTGCAGCTTCTACACCAGCAATACTGCCTGCCAGACACTACACTAAGGAGGGGGCTGCAGCTTCTAGACCAGCAATACTGCCTACCAGGCACGGCACTAAGGAGTAGGATACAGCCTCTACACCAGAAATACCACCTTTCAGGCACTACACTAGGAAGGAGACTGCAGCTTCTACACTAGCAATACTGCCTGCCAGACACTACACTTAGGAGGGGGCTGCAGCTTCTACACTAGCAATACTGCCTGCCAGACACTACACTTAGGAGGGGACTGCAGCTTCTACACTAGCAATACTGCCTGCCAGACACTACACTTAGGAGGGGGCTGCAGCTTCTACACCAGCAATACTGCCTACCAGGCACGGCACTAAGGAGTAGGATACAGCCTCTACACCAGAAATACCATCTTCCAGGCACTACACTTTGGAGGAGACTTCTGCTTCCACACCAGGAACACCTCCAGTCGGGCACTACACTAGGAAGGAGACTGCAGCTTCTACACCAGCAATACCCCCTGCCAGACACTACACTTAGGAGGGGGCTGCAGCTTCTAGACCAGCAATACTGCCTACCAGGCACGGCACTAAGGAGTAGGATATAGCCTCTACACCAGAAATACCACCTTCCAGGCTCTACACTAGGAAGGAGACTGCAGCTTCTACACTAGCAATACTGCCTGCCAGACACTACACTTAGGAGGGGGCTGCAGCTTCTACACCAGCAATACTGCCTACCAGGCACGGCACTAAGGAGTAGGATACAGCCTCTACACCAGAAATACCGCCTTTTAGGCACTACACTAGGAAGGAGACTGCAGCTTCTACACTAGCAATACTGCCTGCCAGACACCACCACATTAATTTTATTTATTTTTATTTTTTACATTTATAAAGCGCAAAAAGCAGTCCTTGGTCATCGAGGCGCTGTTACAGGATGAACTTACTTAGTTACAAAAAACAAGAAATAATAGGGAGGAAGAAAAAACAGGAGAAAAACATAGGGCAAGCGGTAAGAGGTTGATGGTTACAGTGAACTCAAACAGGATAGTCTGAGCGGGACAATCAGTTAACATTAAGGGATGTGAGAAACAGACATACAGTAGCACAAGAATGTGCTTTGGGCAGGGGGTTTAGTGGTTGTGAGTCCAATACTTGATAAGGCTCAGAGATATTGGACTGACTGGCCGACCTAAACCTCGTATGACGTGTCCGCTAGTTAAAGACCAGGGTCTTGAGGGCTTTCCGGGAGGCCGTGTGAGATGTCTGATTTCTGAGGGAGATTGGGAGGGCGTTCCATTGTTTAGGGGCAGTGAAAGGGAAGCTGGCACCGCCTGCTTTGGCCTTTTTAACGGTGGGGATGTTCAGAAGGTTGGCGTAGTTCGATCTTTTAGGTCTGGAGGAGTTGGCTCTGACAATGTTTTCTGGGAGATAAGCGGGGCCTGTAAGAGCGAGACATTTGTGCGTTATGGCTAGTGTCTTGAATATAATGTGCTCTTTAGCGGATAGCCAGTGGGCATCGCGGCTAGCCTGGGAGAGGTGCTCTCTTTTGGGCATGTTTAAAGCAGCCCTAAACGCATTATTTTGAATAACTTGGAGTCTATGTAGGTTTTTGGAAGATGTGCCAGCAAAGAGAATGTTACAATAATCGAGTTTAACGCCAATGGTGGCTCTAGATATTGAGAGGCAATTTTGTGTGGACAGGAATGGCTTGACCAAATTGATTTGGTTAGTTGTGAAGGACGCCGAGGAGGCAATGGCACTGACCTGGCGCATCATGGAGAGTGTGGAGTCGAGTTAGACCCCCAGATTCTTTACTGACGCGGAGACAGTGATAATTGAGTTGTCTATCGTAAAAGTGCTGTATTTATTATCAAGTTTGTTGAGTGTTTCCCTGGGGCCAACTATGAGGATTTCTGTTTTATCCCCATTGAGATTGAGGCCGAGCCCGTTGGCTGCCACCCATGTTTGGATGGTGGAGTAAACTTGGTGCAGTGTCTTGGTATCTTGATCATATGAACCGTAGAGAGGACTGAGAACCTGAGTGTGGTCAGCATAGTTTGTGTAGGCTATGCTGCATGCGTCAAGTTTGTAGAAAAAAGTGGTTTGGTGAAACTATTGTGCAGAGTGGGTGATGTGCATGAACCTTGAGGGACGCTGCAGCGGATAGTTGTGGGTGTGGCACAGGCCTGGTCTGAGAGGACGTTCATGGCTCTCCCCTCAAGGAATGAGGTAACCCACTTAGCGGATTGAAGGGAGAAATGTGGTGACTTGGTGAGATGTTTGCAGAGGATCTTGTGATCCTGTTAGGGAGAATTCTCAAGAATGTGCCAATTTTCCTTACCTTTTGAGACCCCCAGCAACTTTTCTGGATTTCTAGGATTTTATTTTTTTACCTGGGAAGAGTGTGAGTCTTTTTTTCACACTCTTCAATGTATTTTGATGTGCGTTTTACTTTTGTGTTCTTTGGTTATGGAGTTTTAAAACAACTCCATAGGCATCCTCTTTTTCTGTGTGTCACACAGCACCTTCAGTGCAGTGGCACAGGGATGTGTTTCAGACTTCCCAAGGTTTAAATACCTTCTCTGGGACTGACTACTGTCTCCCAGAGCATGTAAAGTTAAATTGACTTTACAAGTCTCTTTAAATTTACAGAGCCAGCACACACTATCTTCCTACAGAATCCTGGAGGGGTTTCCTAGCTTCCCCTGAGTCAAAAACACTCATGTAACAGGCAAATGTTACCCTTTCCTACTTTAAATGGCTGGTGGCAGTGGTTTAGATCAAACTACCATGATTTTTCCCGACCGCGAACAATGGTAGCTAAAAATCAGGTCAGCCATGTTTTTCAATATGGTGCCCAGGACCTATCTGTAAAAACAGACCGGTCAACTTTTGTCACCATTTCTTTTAGGAAAGGTGCTTTTTGTTTTTGTCTCAGCGCACCAAACCAGGTTTGTTCCCTTTGTTTGTTGGCCTTTGGTGGGCTTCAGTGCTGAAGCCCTCCTCTGGCACCTGAGTGTCTGGGGTGGACAGGATGTGAGGGAGGTGCCCGAAACTCCCTGTGCTTAGTCTTCTAGGAGACGTGAATGCACTCTGGCATGATTGGCCGGCTCGCTGTCCGGTAAGGACAGCCACCTTGCTGTGTGAGTGACAGCGAGGCTGAAATGAATGGGGGAAAACTGTTCAAAAGCAGGTCTCTGGGACTTGGAAAGCACAGTCGACCACTGGAACGAAAGAACCGAAGACGAGCTGAAGGAGGAGGACTGCTGCAACTCCTGGACGACCGGTGAAGCCCTGCTGCAGGTCCGTATTGCCTGAAACTCCATTGACAGAGAAGCCCTTCAAGGTTAACTTCTTCCCTTGAGTTTGGTGGGAACAACCAACTCGCAAGCCACCTGGACACCGTCCCCATCCTGGTCGAAAACCTGATAGCCAGAGGGAAGGAAACCAACTCGTGGACTTTAAGGCACTCACACCTTAACCCGACGTTTTGCTAAAGCTGTTGGCCTCATCCCTGGGCAGTGCAGGAACCTCCCAACGTCCTCCTTCTTGTCCCCACGACTGAAGCTCAGGAACAGCGAGATCTGCTCGAACTGTCAGGAACAACTGCCTCTGCTACAGCTCTTCTTCAATTCAAAGGTACTGTGCAAACGCGGCCCGGAAATCTCTTCGCCCATCGAGAAAGTCTGTGGAAACTGTCTCAACATCGAAGGCTTGTCCTTCCCTCAACATTCGTCTAACTTTTCCCCTAGCCAAACTCTTATAAACACTGTGGCAAAGACTTAACCGGTTACTACTAGAACTGTGCTATCCTATACAAAGACTCTGAACCATTGAGTTTGGCACAGGCCTATGAACTGAATTGCTGGTTGTAGTTTACTGAAACCCTTTGCCCTGCCTATTAAAGTATTTGTGCTCTTGATTCTTATAACCTTGTCTTTGTACCCCTTTAGAAAGTATCTGAAGTGCCATTTTGCTCCCATTTCAGGGGAGCTGAACTTGTTCAGTAACTTATTGTTTGTGTATTTGTAATATATTAAGTGTGTGATATTGAGCTGCTCTTGCTAGTTTAATGTTTTCAAACTGACTGTGTAAATAAATGTAGATTCGTTTACCAAGAAACCTTGAGTAAGTGTATATTTGAATCACTGTATTGGTTGGTCCTTTGTGTAACTTTTTCTACTGCTCACTCAACTCTTGAGATAAGTCTGGCGGCTCAGCCACTGCTACCACATAACTGTGTAGTACTGGTTTGTGCCAAAGGTGAAATTGTACTGACACTTGTAGTCTTAATTGCATGTAGTGTTCCCAAAGGGTACTGCATGTGATTCTGCCTAACACTGGTGTACAGTGGTGAGGATAATGTATACTGGTTACATTTAGAGTACTGCTCTTAACTTTGTCCAAATAACCCTCACATGGCTAAGCAACACTAGAGAAGCAATTGTTTTATCATGACTGATATGGAAAGCTACAGACACGAGACCCTAGTCACTTTAACAGTTGATCAATTGAGAGATATGTGTAAAGCTCAGACTCTCACTGTAAAGGGCAAAAAGGTGGAATTGATAGAAACATTGTTAGAATACCAAAGTCTGAGGAGTGGGTCTGAAAACCCACACCTGCAGCAAATGTGGAGAATGTTGATGAGGATGGCAATATGATAGAGCCCAGCTTTAATATTGTGGATGAGTTAGATGAGGCAGACGAGTCTCAGGATGTAGGCCCTGTCTTACCTCTACCTGCTCATAGGCCTCAACCTTTGACCACAGGGACCCCATCAGGTCCAACACTAGGTCCTGAATTTGTCTCTTTAGAAAAATGAGACTTGAGTTAGAATGTAAGAGAATCCAAGCTCAATCTGAAAGCAAACACCAAGAACTTAAACTCAGAGAAATGGAGTTGAATCATGTACTTGAAATGAAAAGGTTGTCTCTTGAAACTGGTTCTCTCCCAGAGTCCTCTAGGTCTTCCAGTCCTAAGAGGCCTCGCATGCCCAAAGATGCAGTAAGTAAGTATGAGGTTAAGCTTGATATTTTGGATTGGTTGGCTGATTTTGAATATAACCATGGGATTCAAGACATTACAGGGAATCAGCTGATTCCTTGTCTTTTTTCTAGGCTCCCCCCTGTTGCAACTGATGTGGTAATGGAGTTGGGGGATATAGACAGAAAGGAGTATGACACTGTGAAGCTAGCTTTGATAGCTAGATTTGGGAAGACCCCTTCTCAGTATCTTAAGAGGTGTAGAACCCTCAACAAGCATGATGGTACCCCTTGGGCTACCTGGGTGACTGAATGTTTGAAAAACTTAGATGGATGAGTTAAGGGTTACAGAGTTAACACTTATGAAGGTATGAGAAATCTGTTTATGTTGGAGTCTATTTATGATGCCTGCTCTCCTGAGCTGAGACAGCACTTGGCTGACTCTAAGGAAATTGATCCAAAGAAGTTAGCAAGGGCTGCTGACTTGTGGGTTGCCAATAGGGCTACTCACAAGGATTCTGGGGTAACTCGGAAAAAGGAGGAGGGAAAGCAGCACAAGAAAGACAACAAAGAGAATTCTAATACTTCCACTCCAAAAGAGGGCCCCAAACATAACAATGGTAAGCCACAAGGGAAACCGAATCAGGCTAGTGTACCTCCTGGTGCCAAACCAGAAGGAGGTCAGAACAAACCCCCAGTCATAAAGACATTTGGAAAATGTTATGCTTGTGGGTCAACTGACCATGTGAAAGAGGATCCTAGATGTAAGGGTAAACCTTCAGGGGTCCACACTGTCTACTTAGCCTTTTACCCAGAGGATGAAGTATCAATGGCAAGTGGAAACTTTCACTTACTGGCTGAGGAACCCATGAAAGTATCAGCCAGTGTTTCTTTAGTATCCCTGGGTCTGTGGGAACAACAGAACTTAGATGTCTATACTTCCATTACAGACAATACTAAAGAGTATTACAAAGATAGTGTTCTTGTGAATGGTCAGGAGACCCCTGCCATCAGAGACACTGGGGCCAGCATTACTGTAGTTAATGAATCTTTTTCCAAGGTAGAAGATGTTGCTAAGGCACCCAAATACCTTACTAAGCTTGCTGGAGGCCCTGTCCAAATGCTTCCACAGTTACCAGCTCTCATCCAGTGCAATGACATGACTGTCAAGATACCTCTAAGTGAAGTATCTGGGAGAATCATGTTTGGGAATGGCTTAAACACTCTTGGATTTGTATCAAGCACCCCCAGGCCTCCCAGAAAAAGGAAACAGGAGCAGACTAAGAAGGCCAGTGAGAGTACATTAAGGGGCTCACAAGAGGAGATTATAGAGGAAACTATAACTCCCAGTCCACAGGACTTACAGACTGCAATTTCTAAGAAGAAGGAGGAAAAGGGGAAACCTAAAACCTCCAGGAAGAAACCAGCCAGCACTCCTGTGCTACCAACAAGGACATCCCCTAGAGGACTGTCCAAAGTCACACCTTTGACTCCTCCAACAGCTGAGGCTGAGTGTGTGGAACCACCTTGTGTGGTTGAATCAGCTACTGAGGAATCAGAGCTGGAAGAGGACCTTGCTCCTGTTGGAGATCTGGATCCTGAAGACGATCCAGAGCTGCAGTCTTTACTGGCAGAAGGTGGGCTCTGTAGGGCAGACTTCAGCAGAGGCCAAAAAGAGTGTCCTACTCTTGAAGGTCTTCACAAACAGGCAGCTTCCCAGCTGGATGGGCAAGAGCCAGGGAAGCATAGGTTCTACTGGGAAGATGGCCTCTTCTACAGTGAACCGAGTATTTCCCAGGGGACTTACAGAAGACTTGTAGTGCCTCTTGAAAGCAGTCTCCAGTTCCTACAGTTAGCCCATGAGATACCTTTGGCGGGTTATTTAAGTTTTAAGAAGACCAAGGAAAGGCTCTCTTTGTATTTCTACTGGCCTAAGTTTGGGTCTGATGTATGATATGATATGATGTGGCATTTATAACGTGCCTATACACAAGTGTTTCAAACCGCGACGAGGCAAGGGAGGGGGAACAGAGGAAAGACAGACAACAATCCTACTAGGCCAAGTGTCAGTATGATCGCGCAAGTGCAAAGGGAGGGGGAGGAAGACAATTGCAGGGGGGAAGTGCAGTGCCTGGGATAATAGAATAACAAGATAAATAAACGGCCAGCAGCTGGCAAGTGCAGGGTGAGTGCAGAACATAAGTGCTAGTGGGGGACTGTGGGGATACAGAAAACAGTCCACAGGTGCAGGGGTTGCCAGGGAGGCAGTGCAGGCATGCATCTGGCTGGGCTAGGGCCCAAGATAAAATGGGTGGCCAGGTAACCAGTCCAGTTTCAGTAACAGCTAGGACTTTAGCAGGGGAGAGGGGGAGAGAAAGCAGAAGCAAAGAGGAGGGTTTTCAGGTGCTTCCGGAACCGCAGGTGGTTCTCCTCAAGTTTCAGGGAGGCAGGGAGGCTGTTCCAGGGGGAGGCCCCAGCCGAAGAGAGAGATGTGCCACCAACTCATTGCTTGGAGAAGCGACTGACCCTGAGGGAGTTGGAGGCGGATGAGCGAAGAACTCGAGAGGGAAGATATCTAGGAAGAGAGAGTTGAAGGCATTGAGGCCCCAGACCCCAGAAGCCCTTGTGGACGATACAGAGGGTTTTGAACTTAATCCTCACAGCCACTGGGAGCCAGTGCAGAGATTTCAGTTCTGTAGAGATACGATCCCTGGGCTTGAGGCCAAGGACAAGTCTCGCAGTCCTGTTCTGGATGAGTTGCAGAGGGCGTAGAGTGGAGGCAGGCAGATTTAGAAAGAGGCTGTTGCAATAGTCAATTTTAGAGAGAACCAGAGCTCTAGAGACAGTGACCTTCTGGGAGAAGGAGAGAAAAGGAAGAATACCTCTGAGGAGGTGCAGCTGGTAGTGTGACATCTTAGAGACGTCAGAGATGTGAGGCGAGAAAGATAGTGTGGAGTCGAAGATGACCCCAAGGTCTTTCGCCTTGCAGGTGGGAGCGGGGAGTGGGCCAAGAGAGGCCGGCCTGAGAGCTACAGGGAAGGAGGGAGTAGGTGTGCCGATCAGGAGAATCTCTGTCTTACTGGTATTAAGGCAGAGGTCATTGGCGGCGCACCATTCCTGGATAGAAGACAGACAGTCAGAGATGAGGGATGGAGAAGAGGTGGCCGAAGGCAGCCTGAAAATGAGCTGAGTGTCACCCGCATAGCACTGAAAGTTTGGGCAGAGAGCGGCAATGCGGTGGGCAAGGAGTGCCAGGCATTGGTTGAACAGCCAGGGAGAGAGGTTAGCCCCTGGGGGATACCACAGGTAGAAAAGAAGATAACGGAGAGGGAGGATCCAAGTTGGACCTGTGAGGGTCGGTCAGAGAGGAATGAAGTCAGTCACTCTAGGGCCTGACCGGTGATCCCTAGGCTAACACAGGGACAATTAAGCAGGATGGCATGGTTGACGGTGTCAAAGGCAGAAGAGAGATCAAGCAAGATGAGGGCACAGGGGGTGTTAGAGTCAAGGTTGGAGAGCAGGTCTTCACGGATGTTCAGGAGAGCAGTTTCCGTGCTTCTGGCAGCTCTGAAGCCAGACTGATGGTCATGAAGACAACCAACAGATTCAGTGTGGAGATTTAGCTGGGAGATGGCCAGTTTCTCCAGGAACTTGCCCAGGAAGGGAGTGATGGAGATTGGGCGATAGTTGGCCAGGCAAGTGGGATCGGTAGAGGGTTTCTTAAGAAAATGGTGCGCCAGGGAGTGCTTCAGGGGGGAAGGGAAGACTCCAGTGGCGAAGGAGTGGTTGCAGAATTCAGCCAGAGCAGGGGCAAGGGTGTTAATGTGGTCCTTGATGGTTTTGGAGGAACAGGGGTGAACCTGTTTTGTCGAGACTTTCATAGATCAGACTTGTCTAGAAACCTTGTCAGCGGAGAACAGGGGAAAGGCGGAGAAGGAGGGAGGAGAGGTGGCTGCAGAAGGGCCAGAAGAAGAACAGGGAGTATAGAGTGGGAGGGGAGAGGAGGCGAGTGAGGACAGGATGTCCTGAGTTTTAGAGATGAAGTGAGACGCCAGTGCCGTGCAGAGGGCCTGGCAAGGGACAGGAGAGGTAAAGACTGTGGCAGGAATGGCCAGTTCATTGCAGATGTTAAAGAGTTCAGCCGAGTTCTTAAATGCCGCAAGTGATGCGGGCTTGGATATGAGCTCTCTTCTTGGTGAGGACAGAGAGCCGATATTGCCTTTGGAGCAGGCGACAGGCCAGTTTGTCAGAGGATGAACAAGAAGCACGCCATGTCCTCTCAGCCACCCTGCACTTGCGTTTAAGGGCGACGAGGTCTGAGTCATACCAGGAGTTGCACTTGGCCTTGGGCTTCAGACGGACCTCATGACAGGCAAGGATATCAAGAGTATCAGAGATAGCAGAGTTGAGCATGGAGAGGGCTGTGTCAGGGTGAGAGTCAGCCAAAGGGGATGTGGGGTTGAGAAAGCGGCAGCGAAAGCCGCAACTGATACGCGCTTCATGGGTCGGATGACCGAGAAGGTGGGTGGCAGTGATGGAAGTGGCTTGGCCTGAGAGGTAGAGAGGGTGAGACGGGAGGAAAGGAGAAAGTGATCCCTACAGGAGAGGGGAGCGGTGAGGGGGACAGAAAGGGGAAGGTCTGAGGAGATCAGAACATCCAGAGTGTGCCCTGCAGAGTGAGTCGGGCCAGAGGTGAGAATAGTGAGTGAGAGAGAGTCACAGAGGTCACGAAAGAGTCCAGAGGAAGGACAGGAAACATCCAGGTGGATGTTGAAGTCTCCAAGAAGGAGGAGTTGAGTGGTCGAGGCCAGGAGTGAGGAGGAGAGGTCCGCCCACTCAGAGAGGAAGGAGGAGATTTGACCAGGTGGCCGATAGATAGTGGCCACAATAAGGGAATGGCTAGGGGAGAGAGAGAGCCTGCAGACGAGGCATTCTAAAGACGAGTCGGAGGCGTGCGTAGGAATGTTAGAGGCAGGAATCCACTCGGGGAAGATCAGGGCTACACCCCCTCAGAGCGGATGGACCAGGGTGCAGAGAGGATCTTGTAGCCGTCAAGGAGGAGTGTGTCAAAGCTGGTGGCAGAGCTGGCCATGAACCATGCCTCAGTGAGACCGAGGACATCGATGTCAAGTTCTTCCAGAAGGCGGCAGATGTCGGAAGAGTGTTTGACAGCAGAATGAGAGTTGAGAGTGGCAATGTGGAGTAGGTTGCCATCCTTGAAGGACCTCCGGGGAGGGGTACAGATCAGGGTACTCCCTGCGGAGGTGTAGAAGGAGCCCGAGAGGGGGAAGAGAGGGAGGGTGGAAGGCAAGCTGAGGAAAGGGGAGGGGGGACAGCAGGAGAAGAAAGGAAGTTGATGAGGCGTGGGAAGCGTCTATCAAAGAGGTGAAGGTTGGTCTGCGGGCCTTGGACCAAGACGGTCCCATTAGAATAAACATTAATGATAACCTTGGAGGAGTGGAAGGAGGCCAAGAGGACATCCCAACGGGTGCCACCATTAATGGGAGAAGAGGAGAAGAGTAGCAAGCACAGAGACCATATGAAGGGTCCATAGGTCAGGTGAAGGCACGACAAAGAGGATGTCGTTGAGAGTTTCTTTGGAAGAGGTACTGGTGTAGGTGTCAGCGATAGGGAGGCCTGGATTGGAGACCAGGATGTCCTTTTTAAACTTTTTCCTACCAGATTTAGTGAGGAGTGCCGGATAGTCAATAGAGAAGCAATTAGAGAAGATAGGAGAGATAGAGAGCACCATAGAGTAGGTAGGGAGAGGAGAGGCAGGGGAGGGAGAGAGGGGAAGCAGGTGAGAGCAGGCAGACAAGAAAGTGAATGGCAGTCAGGAAGCGCAGTAGGATAGACTCTCGAGTTTAAAGAGCTCCAATGCTAAAAAATAACCAGGGAGGAGCCAACCAAGTATGAGAATCCTAAAAGAGGGAAAATGCCTAGTTTACACAGCGCAAACTTTTAAATACTGGTACAGTGCGTATTAAACAGCATGTGGAGAGACCACTTAAGTATGAGAATCCTAAAAAAAAGGGAAAAGGGCCCAGTTTACACAGCACAACATTTTTTAAATACTGGTACAGTGCGTATTAAACAGCATGTGGAGAGACCACCTAAGTATGAGAATCCTAAAAAGGGGAAAAAAGGCCTAGGTTACACAGCGCAAAATTTGAAATACTGGTACAGTGCGTATTAAACAGCATGTGGAGAGACCACCTAAGTATGAGAATCCTAAAAAGGGGAAAAAAGGCCTAATTTACACAGCGCACAATTTTAAATACTGGCACAGTGCGTATTAAACAGCATGTGGAGAGAGCACCTAAGTATGAGAATCCTAAAAAGGGCAAAAAAGGCCTAGTTTACACAGCGCAAAATTTTAAATACTGGTACAGTGCGTATTAACCAGCATGTGGAAAGACCACCTAAGTATGAGAATCCTAAAAAGGGGAAAAAAGGCCTAGTTTACACAGCGCAAAATTTTAAATACTGGTACAGTGCGCGTTAAACAACATGGTGAATGGCACAGCCGTGTTGATGAGTCAGAGGAGGGGTAGGCAAGGACGCAAGTGGGACAATTTAAATGGATACTAGCTGGCAACTGCCGTCCCCTGCGGACACCTGCAGACAAGGTTACCAGTCAATTGGTCGAAAACATTTGGTCGACAGGACAACTGGTCGACACCATTTGGTCGAATGCCAAATGGTCGAATTTTTTTTTTTTTTTTTTTACCCTTTTTTTGGTTTTTTTGGGGGGGGTGCCCCCCCCAACCCGTTTTTTTTTCTTTTTTTTTTTTCCCCACACGAAAACCCACTAAACACATATGTATATATATATATAAAAAAAAAAAAATTCGACCATTTGGCATTCGACCAAATGGTGTCGACCAAATTGCAGTCGACCAGTTTGCTGTCGACCAATTGACTGGACACCCTGCAGACACACACAGGAGCCGCCCTTTGCATGATGGGCCCTTCACCGTGGGGGCTGCCGGGCATGGGGCTGCCCAGGAGGGTCAGTTAAGACAAGATGAGAGGTGCACCCAAGAGGGGTTTGAGGGGGGTTGAGGGGAGGGTGAAAAACAACACGCAGGGAGCGCAGACACAAAATTAAACAATTTAAACAAAAAATCACACTCACAGGACTCCGAGGACCGGCTGGGGTCAAATCTGCAGCTGCACTGCCGGCGAGCTGCTCTCACCCGCTACGTTCAGAGAAAGAGGCAATCGGGGAGAGCAGCCATCGGGTAGTCCAGAGGGACAACCAGCGGCACCAATCAGAGGGGGGGGTGGGCGTTCAGGGAGGCGAGAGGGAGGAGGGGACCAGGAAGTGGCTGCAAGGGGTGGGGGGAGGGTGAAAAACAACACACATGGAGCACAGACACAAAATTAAACAATTTAAACAAATAAGTACTGTAGGAGCTGTCACACTTCCAAACCTCTGGCAAGAGTGGAGCCAAGAATGTGGCACCCTTGGCGCCTCTCCCAGTGGTGGGAGTCACTTTTGAAAGGGTAGGAATCAACATTTTTGGTCCCTTAGACCCTCCAACATCTTCAGGAAACAGGTTTATCCTGGTTGTAGTAGACCATGCTACTAGGTATCCTGAATCCATACCTATTAGAACTGTTACAGCTCAGGCTGTTGCTAAGGCCCTACTTGGTATTTCTTCCCAGGGTAGCTTTTCCTAAGGAAGTTATCTCTGACAGGGGATCCAATTTTATGTCCCACTACATGTAGAGAGGTTCAACCGTACAATGAAGAGCATGATAGGTGCTTTAGAGGAACCCCTTAGAAGAAAGTGGGACCTTCTACTGCCATGCCTTCTATTCGCGTATATAGTGTAACGCTCACCTGGGATCCACGGGGACGTCACTCAGCCTGTTCTGACCTCTTACGGCCTCAAACCCTTCCCTGGAGGCTTTTCGACTGGAGACTGGGCCTTGTTTTCTTGGATAGTGTGCTCTCCGTCCTGCTTTCAGCGCAGGGGCGCGTTGATTGATGCCGGCTCGTTGCTGCCTAGTTACTTCACTGGCAAGAGTCCGACAGGTAAGTATAATGAGTCTTTTGAACAGTTCTCTAACTTCGTTCCTTTCCTTCCTTAGATGATGGCCGGCGTCCGGGGATGGCCGCATGCTGCTGAGATGAGTAGCGCTTAAGGTGAGTGAGAGCGCGATGCACCCCTTTTGTATTTGTATTGAACTGAGTTCTTTTTCTGTGTCTTTTAGGTGCCGCAACGTTTTCAGCGTGGATGCCGGTTATGAAGAAGAAATGCGGTGAGTAAGCATAGTATGCGGTGCCTCTAGATGTTTCCACACTAACCTGGAGTGTCTTTTCCCTCTTGCAGATTGTTGAGAAGTTCCGGAGACAGAGTTCCCCCAGAGCGGCTGGGATTCAGGTAAGCGTTTGAAGCTCGAACAGTATTTAAAAATAAGCAAAGATTTGCAGAATGCTTACTAATGCCTTTTTTCTGTTCTTTTCCCTTTTCCTTAGGAAGCGGCTTGCCGGGATGGGAATGACACCGCCGAAGATGCCCGCAGAACAGAAGGAGCGATGAATGCAAGGCAGAAGCACTGCAAGGTAAGGCTGTTCCTAACGGTGTTCCTGTTCTTGTTCTTGCAGGAGCTGAGCGCAGAAGAAAGATGCAGGCCTACTGGAGACCGACCGAACACGGTGAGTGTCACGCTGCAGGTGCAGAAAACGCAAAGCATGTTTCTCAGCCTCGGCGTGGCTTAAATAGTCTCTGGGTATCCCAGGTGTCTCTGGGCTGAACCACACCCAAAAGACTAGACTGCACATGCAGTTCTGGGAACCGAAATATGTGGGGGCATCCATCTTGTCCCCATCAATGCACTACAAGTCCAATCCCCAATGTTATGGGGGTGAGTGAGTCTGGTGCCACAAGCGCCAAGTATGACTCCAAGTGGGTCTTTGGAGGGATGGAGAGGCCCTTGAGGGCCATGTAGGTGATTGTGGCCTAGCTCCAGCCTGACATCTTGGAGGGCTGGGGACATGAGGTGCAGGAATCATGACATAGAGAAGTCCCTCAGGAGGGAGTTGGATTTAGTCCCTTTGAACTTCTTTATGGCCATCTAGTTAGAGGCCCCTTGGCCCTAATTAAGGAGGGGTTGGAGAGTGCTCCTACCCCCTAGCCAGTGAGAGTCACTGACTATGTGATAGGTCTCCGGAAGAGAATGTCACACATGATGGCAGAAGCATCAGATAACTTGAAAGCAGGTCAGGCTCTGGTGAAGCATGACCAGAAGGCCAACATGGTTGAGTTTTCTCAAGACTAGCTAGTACTAGTTATGGTACCTACAAGGCGAGGGCCTTACAGGACAAACCTTGGAGAGGTCAACTATCTGGTGGACTTAGGCAATCCTAAGGTGGGTCCCAGAGTCTTTCACACCAACAGTCTAAAAGCTTATGTCTCAAGACCAGAAGTGGGAGCTTTGCTTCTAGCTTCAGCCCAAGTGGAGGAGGAGAGTGAACCTCTACCTGACCTACTCAGAGGCCAGCCTTTAGATGAGAAAATAGAAGGAGTTAATCTCTCTTCTAATTTGACACCTGAACAACAGGAGGAGTGTAAGTTTCTGTTAAATCAGTTTGCCTCCCTGTATTCACTCTCACCAGGCTTGACCCCTTGGGACCAGCATGATATTCAAACTGGTGACTGTTTATCTGTTAAAAGCAGAGGTTACAGGATGTCAGATCATGTAAGATTCCACATAAAGGAGGAGGTCAACAAGATGCTTGATCTCGGGGTAATAGAGCCCTCTACCAGTCCATGGTCTAGTCCATTTGTTCTAGTACCAAAGGCAGGATCCAAGGAGTTGAGATTCTGTGTGGACTATAGAGCTCTTAATGTCACCAAGACTGATGCCCACCCTTTACCAAGAAAAGATGAACTGGTGGATAAACTTGGTCAGCCAAGTACCTCAGCACATTTGATCTGACTTCAGGCTATTGGCAAATAGCAGTGACAGACAATTCCAAGGAGAAAACTGCATTCTCAACCCCAGCAGGCTTTTACCAGTTTACCAGTTTAAGGTAATGCCTTTTGGACTAAAGAATACACCTGCTACATTCCAAAGGATGGTTAATCAAGTTCTAAATGGGATTGAGGACTTCTGCATGACATACTTGGATAACATTGCAGTGTTCAGCCCTACTTGGAAAGAACATGTTGACCACTTAGGAAATGTTTTGCAGGCTCTTGAGTAGGCCTATCTGACCATAAAGGCTAGTAAATGTCAAATTGGTCAGAGTAAAGTGGTCTACCTTGGACATGAGGTAGGAGGAGGTGGAATCAGGCCATTGCCTAGCAAAGTGCAAGCTGTACAAAATTGGGCCACCTCTACTACTCAAACCCAAGTGAGATCCTTCCTAGGCCTCACTGGGTACTATAGAAACTTCATTGAGAACTATGGGACCATAGCTCCTCCCTTGAATATGGTCTCCTCTCCAAAATTCCCTAAAAAGGTCAGGTGGAATAATGAGTGCAATCAAGCATTTGAAGCCCTAAAGAGAGTCCTTTATCAAGCTCCAGCACTAAGAGCTCCTGATTATAACCAAACCTTCATTGTGCAGACAGATGCTTCAAATACAGGTATAGGTGCAGTTCTGAGTCAGCTGGATGAGAAAGGTAGGGAGCACCCCATTTGCTCCTTCAGCAGGAGGCTGAAGAAACCTGAGACAAGGTGAGCAACCATTGAAAGAGAATGTTTTGCTATTTTGTGGTCACTGAAGAAGTTTAGACCATACTTTTATGGATCTCCTTTTGTGATTCAGACTGACCACCAACTCCTGAGATGGTTGATGCAAATGAAAGGGGAAAGCCCTAAACTACTGAGATGGTCAATCAGCCTGAAAGGGTTTGATTTCACCATTGAACACAGGTCTGGGTGTCAGCACCAAAATGCTGATGGTCTCTCCAGGATGTTTGACCGACTGGAGTAAGGAGATTAATCCAGGAGTGGATTAAATCCTCCTGTCCCTTAGTCTGGGGGGGACGAGTGTTATGGAGAATTCTCAAGAATGTGCTAATTTCCCTTACCCTTTGAGACCCCCAGCAACTTTGCTGGATTTCTAGTTTGTTTGTTTGTTTGTTTATTTTATTTATGTAGCGCACCAGACCCAGGGGTAAATGGGCGCTCAATCAGGATTTGATTTTTTTACCTGGGAAGAGTGTGTGCCTCTTTTTTCCCACTCTTCCATGTATTTTGATGTGTTTTTTACTTTTGTGTTCTTTGGTTATGGAGTTTTAAAACAACTCCATAGGCATCATCTTTTTCTGTGTGTCATACAGCAGCTTCAGTGCAGTGGCACAGGGATGTCTTTCAGACTTCCCAAGGTTTAAATACCTTCTCTGGGACTGACTACTGTCTCCCAGAGCATGTAAAGTTAAATTGACTTTACTAGTCTCCTTAAATCTACAGACCCAGCACACACTATCTCCCTATAGAATGCTGGAGGGGGTTCCTATCTTCCCCTGAGTCAAAACACTCATGTAATAGTCAAATGTTACCCTTTCCTACTTTAAATGGCTGGTGGCAGTGGTTTAGATCAAACTACCATGATTTTTCCCGACCGCGAACAACGGTAGCTAAAAATCGGGTTAGCTATGTTTTTCAGTATGGCGCCCAGGCCCTATCTGTAAAAACAGACTCCGGTCAACTTTTGTTGCCATTTCTTTTAGGAAAGGTCCTTCTTGTGTTTGTCTCTGCACGCCAAACCACGTCTGGTCCCTTTGTTCGTTGGCCTTTGGTGGGCTTCAGTGCTGAAGCTCTCTTCTGGCACCAGGGTATCTGGGGTGGACAGGATGTGAGGGAGGTGCCCGAAACTCCCTGTGCTTAGTCTCCTAGGAGACCTGAATTCACTCTGGCGTGATTGCCCGGCTGGCTGTGTGAGTGACAGCCAGGCTGGAATGAATGGGGTCAACTGTTTAAAAGCAGGTCTCTGGGGCTTGGAAAGCAGAGTTGACCACTGGAATGAAAGAACCGAAGACGAGCTAAAGAAAGAGGACTGCTGCAACTCCTAGACGGCCGGTGAAGCCCTGCTGAAGGTCCGAATTGCCTGAAACTCCATCGACAGAGAAGCCCTTCAAGGATAACTTCTTCCCTTGAGTTTGGTGGGAACAACCAACTCACAAGCCACATGGACACCGCCCCCATCTGGTTGAATTTTCTACAGAGTGCTGTTGAAAACCGGATAGCCAGAGGGAAGGAAACCAGCTTGTGAACTTTAAGGCACTGACACCTTAAACCGCCGTTTTGGTAAGCTTGTGGCCTCATCCCTGGGCAGTGCAGGAAGGTCCCAACGTCCTCCTTCTTGTCCCCATGACTGAAGCTCAGGAACAGCAAAATCTGCTCGAACTGCCAGGAACAACTGCCTCAGCTACAGCTCTTCTTCACTAACAAGGTACTGTGCAAACACGGTCTGGAAATCTTTTCGGCCATCGGGAAAGTTGTGGAAACGTTCTCAACTTCGAAGGCTTGTCCTTCCCTAAACATTCGTCTAACTTTTCGCCTAGCCAAATTCTTTTAAACTCTGTGGCAAAGACTTAACCGGTTACTGCCAGAAATGTGCTATCCTATAAAAAGACTCTGAACCATTGACTTGGGCCCAGGCCTATGAACTGAGTAAGTGTATATTTGAATCACGGTATTGGTTGGTCCTTTGTGTAACTTGTTCTACTGCTCACTCAACTCTTGAGATAAGTCTGGCTGCTCAGGCACTGCTACCACATAACTGTGTAGTAAAGGCTTGTACCAAAGATGAAATTGTACTGACACTTGTAGTCTTAATTGCATGTAGTGTTCCCAAAGGGTACTGCATGTGATTCTGCCTAACAGATCCACAAGATCAAACGCGGCAGAGAGATCAAGGAGAAGGAGAAGGGCGGGTTTGCCATCACCCATTATTTCAGCAAGTTGGTTTTTTAAATTCAATAGGGCAGATTCAGTACTGTGACCCGGGCGAGACCCTGATTGTCTCTTCCCTAAAAGTTCATTAGATTCAAGGAAGTGCTGGATTTGGGTGTAGGCAGTTTTATCAAGGATGGTTAACAGACATGGTACCGTGGTATTGGGACGGTAGTTGTTGGGGGAGGAAGGGTCTAGGGTAGGTTTTTTTAAGAGTGGGTGACCCCAGGCTTCTTTAAGACAGGGTGGTATCATGCTGGAGGCAAAGGAAGCATTAATGAATGCTGGCAGAAAAGGTGCCAGGGTGTCTGCGCATTCTTTGGCGATTTTGGCTGGACAAATTTCCCCTTTGCAGTTAGATGCATACATCCCTGAAAGAGAATAGGTTATTTTCCAGATGGAGTGTGTTTTTCGTGGGAGATATAAGAGAGTCTCATATGGCAAAGGATTTATGGTGGGCTTGAATTTCTGTCTGGAGGAGGCCAATTTTATTAAGCATGGCTGACGGGATACTTGAGCACCAGGCTTCATTTTTAACAATGTCCTGGGAGGTGGTGGTGCGCGTGGTTAGTTCTCTGAAAATGGCGAACATTTCTTTAGATTCAAATGCGGCTTTTGAAATTCTGGTGTTATAGGAGTTGGCTTTGCCCGAGATAGTGGCTTTTTTGTGTTGATTGGAGAGTTTTTTTTAAATTGCTTGAGGGTGCGTAATTCTTGGAGCTCTGAGTTGAACCAGGTATTTGGGTGATTTAACACTGTCTCTTTTTAGTTCCAGTGACACTATTGTGTCGATTGCTATTTTCAGAGAGCTATTGTATAATTCTGCTAAGACCGCTGGGTCTCTAGAGAAGGGAGGGCTGAAGCAAGGACCTTCTAGAAAAGGCAGAAAGTTGACTTTGGTCAGTTTGCGGGCACTCCTGGCTAATGATGGTGGTGCGGGAGTGTTGGGTATGGTAGGCAAAGGGGTGGGTATGTTGAAGTGAATGATGTTGTGGTCGGTCCATGGGCAAGGGGTGCTGGAGATAATGGCTGAAGAGCAGTTAAGGTTAGCAACCCAATCTAGGGTGCGTCCTTTGGAATGGGTGGAATCAGTGACGCTTTGCACAAATCCCATATCTTGAAGTTCTTTAGTGAGGGCTTTGGCTTCCTTGTCCTTAGGGTAATTGAGACCCAGGTTGAGGTCACCCAATAGGATAATTTTTGTGGTGGTCTTTAGGTTCTCGGCTAGGAGATGGAGAAGGCTTTTCTGAAAATCTGTAGATGGGCCAGGGGGCGGTAAACGGTGTGTATGGTGATCGTGCAGTTAGGGAAGAGAGAAAGTTTAATAGCTAAGGAATCTGCATTCCCTGCCAGTTTAGAGTTTACTTGTGTGAGAGATAATGACTCCTTGACAATGATGGCTACTCCACCCACTTTCAAATGCAATCTATCCTGCCGGTGGAGGGTGCACCCTGGTGGCAGCGCTATGGTGACGGAGGGTCCTGCAGCTTCATGGAGCCAGGATTCGTTAATTACTAGGAGGTCTTGGTCAAGGTTGGTGATTAGGTCATGAATTTTCAGTGGCGTGGGCAGGACGCAAGTAGGCATTAATGAGGGCACATTGCAGCGTGCGGGGTTCGGTGCTGGGTTGACCAGTGGTGGCCCCTGGTGGGTTAGGTTGGCTTGTGTGGTGCATGGTGTGAGATGGGTGACCCTTGCGTCTCGCAAGTTTCTTCTCCCATAGCACTATATGTCCAGCAGGGGATGTTTGGTTGATGCAGGGTGCAGGAGGAAGGCGGTAGGATTAGGTTTAGGAAGAGAGATCGGGCGATGTGGGGCAACAAGATGTGAGGACCACACACCCAGCATGAGGTTCCTGAGTACATTCGGCCTAGCACAAACCTGTAGTTGAATTGGTTTGGCTGGCTCTGAGCATGGTCAGTCTGCGGACCAGGAGGTCAGGAGTATAAAATGGTTATACTCCAAGGAGTAAAAGATGGTTTGGGCAGGCTGGAGATAGCACATGGGAAAGGCGAGGGTGGGGCGCTTTCAGCGCTCTGAATTGAGGGGGCCATGTCGCAGTGGGAGGAGAGGTGGGCGGGTGAGGGTGGGATGTGCGATCGCAAGCCGCAGTAACTGGGAAGTAGATCAGAATGCGGGCAGCAGTAAATGAGAGACGATGCTAAAAGCAGGCAAAAAGGGTCAACGTAGCGTGCTGAAAACATGATGATTAATACCAATTAAAATGTTAAGCTAAAAGAACATGGTGAGCTATTAGATAAAAGGCTATGCAGAGTAATACATTTACGGAGACATAGATGGTAAACATCACATTAGTGCAGGTTAATATTGCCGTCCTGACATCACAGCAATGAGTAGAGTGGGCTTTGGTTCAAAACAAGTAGATTGATGAAAGTGTCGCAATTTGGGGCAGCTGAGTAGACACGGAAACTGGGCGGAGCGTAATGTGGAACAGAGGATAAACAGGCCAATATTATGATACTGTAACAGTGATACTTAAAAAGAACAGAGTGGCACATGCGTGGTACATAGGGGCGTCGATTAGGTGCTGGCAGTTAGGCTACTAGCCCCTGAAGCTGATGCCGTGCTGCGGGGGAACAAATGGGCAACAGCAAAGTGCGTAGAATACAAGCAGTACAAAGGATTGGTCAAGGAGGGTGGTTATTAGGGGGGTAGTATAACGCCGGCAACAGGGCCAAAAACTTAGTTCAAGGTGTGACTCAACACAGTGTAACCATGGAACGTCAGATAAAGTGAGTTTGGGAGTACCTCCTAGCGGAACAATTTCTCAGACAGATCACTGTGTAGGGGTGGCGATCAAGATACAGACTTCCATTGGTGTACTTAAGCCATGGTAGTTCCAAGGAGTAGCAGAAGAGTTTCTAGTGCAATCCTGCGGGCCTCCTGGCTCCGATAGGCTGGGGACAGGAGCCTTAGTTTGTGGGCCTTTATTTGTGGACCGGCTTTTGCCTGCCGGCATTGCGTGATTGGCTGATGAATGCCAAGTCAGCCAATCCGCATTGAGACTTCGGTTAGGTGGTGTATGGGCGTTCCGAAAATAGAGGTGGCAGCTTCTACACCAACAATACTGCTTGCCAGGTGCTACACTAAGGTGGAGGCTGCAGCCTCTACACCAGCATTACTGCATGCCAGGTGCTACACTAGGGTGGAGGCCGCAGCTTCTACACCAGCAACACTGCATGCCAGGTGCTACACTACGGTAGAGGTGGCAGCTTCTACACCAGCTATACTGCATGCCAGCTGCTACACTAGGGTGTAGGGGGCAGCTTCTGCACCAGCCATACTGCATGCCAGGTGCTACACTAGGGTAGAGGTGGCAGCTTCTACACCAGCTATACTGCATGCCAGGTGCTACACTAGGGTAGAGATGGCAGCTTCTACACCAGCTATACTGCATGCCAGGTGCTACACTAGGGTAGAGGTGGCAGCTTCTACACCAGCAATACTGCATGCCAAGTGCTACACTAGGGTAGAGGTTGCGGCTTCTACACCAGCAATATTGCATGCCAGGTGCTACACTAGGGTAGAGGTGGCGGCTTCTGCACCAGCTATACTGCATGCCAGGTGCTACACTAGTTTAGAGGTGGCAGCTTCTACACAATTAATACTGCATGCCAGGTGCTACACTAGGGTAGAGGTGGCAGCTTCTACACCAGCAATACTGCATGCCAAGTGCTACACTAGGGTAGAGGTGGCAGCTTCTACACCAGCAATACTGCATGCCAAGTGCTACACTAGGGTAGAGGTGGCGGCTTCTACACCAGCAATATTGCATGCCAGGTGCTACACTAGGGTAGAGGTGGCAGCTTCTACACCAGCAATGCTGCATGCCAGGTGGTACACTAAGGTGGAGGCTGCAGCCTCTACACCAGCAATAATGCTCACCAGGCACTTCACTATGGTCGAGGCTGAAGCTTCTACTCCAGCAATACTGCTTGCCAGGTGCTACACTAAGGTGGAGGCTGCAGCCTCTACACCAGCAATACTGCATGCCAGGTGCTACACTAGGATAGAGGTGGCAGCTTCTACACCAGCTATACTGCATGCCAGGTGCTACACTAGGGTAGAGGTGGCAGCTTCTACACCAACAATACTGCTTGCCAGGTGCTAAACTAAGGTGGAGGCTGCAGCCTCTACACCAGCAATACTGCATGCCAGGTGCTACACTAGGGCAGAGGTGGCAGCTTCTACACCATCTATACTGCATGCCAGGTGCTAGACTAGGGTAGAGGTGGCAGCTTCTACACCAGCAATACTGCATGCCAGGTGCTACACTAGGGTGGAGGCCGCAGCTTCTACACCAGCAACACTGCATGCCAGGGGCTACACTAGGGTAGAGGTGGCAGCTTCTACACCAGCTATACTGCATGCCAGCTGCTACACTAGGGTGGAGGGGGCAGCTTCTGCACCAGCCATACTGCATGCCAGGTGCTACACTAGCTTAGAGGTGGCAGCTTCTACACAAGCAATACTGCATGCCAGGTGTTACACTAGGGTAGAGGTGGCAGCTTCTACACCAGCTATACTGCATGCCAGGTGCTACACTAGGGTAGAGATGGCAGCTTCTACACCAGCTATACTGCATGCCAGGTGCTACACTAGGGTAGAGGTGGCAGCTTCTACACCAGCAATACTGCATGCCAAGTGCTACACTAGGGTAGAGGTTGCGGCTTCTACACAAGCAATACTGCATGCCAGGTGCTACACTAGGGTAGAGTTGGCAGCTTCTACACCAGCAATACTGCATGCCAGGTGCTACACTAGGGTAGGGGTGGCGGCTTCTGCACCAGCTATACTGCATGCCAGGTGCTACACTAGTTTAGAGGTGGCAGCTTCTACACAATTAATACTGCATGCCAGGTGCTACACTAGGGTAGAGGTGGCAGCTTCTACACCAGCAATGCTGCATGCCAGGTGGTACACTAAGGTGGAGGCTGCAGCCTCTACACCAGCAATTCTGCATGCCAGGTGCTACACTAGGGTAGAGGTGGCAGCTTCTACACCAGCTATACTGCATGCCAGGTGCTACACTAGGGTAGAGGTGGCAGCTTCTACACCAACAATACTGCTTGCCAGGTGCTACACTAAGGTGGAGGCTGCAGCCTCTACACCAGCAATACTGCATGCCAGGTGCTACACTAGGGTAGAGGTGGCAGCTTCTACACCAGCTATACTGCATGCCAGGTGCTAGACTAGGGTAGAGGTGGCAGCTTCTACACCAGCAATACTGCATGCCAGGTGCTACACTAGCGTGGAGGCCGCAGCTTCTACACCAGCAACACTGCATGCCAGGTGCTACACTAGGGTAGAGGTGGCAGCTTCTACACCAGCCATACTGCATGCCAGCTGCTACACTAGCGTGGAGGGGGCAGCTTCTGCACCAGCCATACTGCATGCCAGGTGCTACACTAGCTTAGAGGTGGCAGCTTCTACACAAGCAATACTGCATGCCAGGTGTTACACTAGGGTAGAGGTGGCAGCTTCTACACCAGCTATACTGCATGCCAGGTGCTACACCTGGGTAGAGATGGCAGCTTCTACACCAGCTATACTGCATGCCAGGTGCTACACTAGGGTAGAGGTGGCAGCTTCTACACCAGCAATACTGCATGCCAAGTGCTACACTAGGGTAGAGGTTGCGGCTTCTACACAAGCAATACTGCATGCCAGGTGCTACACTAGGGTAGAGTTGGCAGCTTCTACACCAGCAATACTGCATGCCAGGTGCTACACTAGGGCAGAGGTGGCGGCTTCTGCACCAGCTATACTGCATGCCAGGTGCTACACTAGTTTAGAGGTGGCAGCTTCTACACAATTAATACTGCATGTAGTTTAGAGGTGGCAGCTTCTACACAATTAATGCTGCATGCCAGGTGCTACACTAGGGTAGAGGTGGCAGCTTCTACACCAGCAATGCTGCATGCCAGGTGCTACACTAGGGTGGAGGCCGCAGCTTCTACACAAGCAATACTGCATGCCAGGTGCTACACTAGGGTAGAGTTGGCAGCTTCTACACCAGCAATACTGCATGCCAGGTGCTACACTAGGGTAGAGGTGGCAGCTTCTACACCAGCTATACTGCATGCCAGGTGCTACACTAGGGTAGAGGTGGCAGCTTATACACCAGATTACCACCTACCAGGCAGTACACAAAGGTGAAGGCTTCCGCTTCTACACCAGCAATACTGGCTGGCAGACACTACACTAAGGAGTGGACTGCAGCTTCTACAACAAACAAATCCCCTGACAGGCACTACACTAAGGTAGAGATGATAGCTTCTAAACCTGCTACACCCCCTACCAGACAATGCACTAAGATAGAGGCAGCAGCACCTACACCAGCAATACAGCCGGCCAGATGCTTCACTAGGGTAGAGATGGCCTCTTCTACAACAGCAATACCACATGCCAGGTGCTACACTAAGGTGGAGGCAACACTTTCTCCATCAGGAATGCTACCTGCCAGGCACTACACTAAGGTGGAGGCAGTAGATTCTACTGAGCAATAACCCCTATCAGGCACTACACTAAGGAGGAGGCAGCAGGGTCTGAGCCAGCAATACTGCCTGCAGCAGTACACTAAGGAGGAAGCTGAAGATTCTACACCAGCAATACCCCCTACCAGGCACTACACTCAGGTAGAGGTAGGAGCTTCTACACCAGCAATATCATCTTCCAGGCCCTACACTAAGGCGGAGGCGGCAGCTTCTACAACAGCAATACCCCACCCCCCCAGACGCCACGTTAAGGGAGATGCAATAGCTTCTACACCAGCAATACCCCCTGCCAGCACTATACTAAGCTGGAGGCATCAGCTTCAACATGAGCAATACCCCCTACCAGGCACTACACTAAGGTGGAGTCTGTAGCTTCTACGCCAGAAGAACAGCCTTTCAGGCACCGAAGTAAGGCAGAAGCTGCAGTTTCTACACCAGCAAAACCCCATGCCAGCACTACACTAAGGTAGAAGAAACAGCATTTACACCGGCAATACTGCCTGTCAGGAACTACACTAAGCTGGTGGCAGCAGCTTCTACATGGGAAATACTGCCTACCAGGCACACTACACTGAGGTGGAGACCACAGCTTTTACACCAGCAATACTCCCTGCCAGGAACTACACTAAGGTAGAGGTGACAGCATTTACACCAGGAATACTGCCTGCCGGGAACTACACTAAGGGGGAAGCTACTGCTTCTATACCAGCAATACAGCCTTCCAGGCACTACAAAAAGGTAGAAGAGGCAGCTTCTACACCAGCAATACTGCCTGCCAGGCACTACAATAAGGCGGAGGCTACAGCTTCTACAACACTACACTAATGTGGAGGCAGCAACTTCCACACCAGCAATACTGCCTGCCATGCATTACACTAAAGTAGAGGTGACAGTTTCTACACCAACAACACTGCCTGCCAGGTACTGCAGAAAGGAGGAAGGAGCCTGCAGCATCTACACCAGAACTACCACCCTCCTGGCCACACACTAAGGTGGAGCGAGCAGCTTCTACATCAGGAATACCACCTCCCAGACACCACAATAAGGGAGAAACTGCAGCTTCAACACCAGCAATACCGTCGGTTAAGCACTACACTAATGCTGCGGCTGGAGCTTCTTATTATAATTATGAACAAGCAATGCAGCCTGCCAGGCACTACACTAAAGTAGAGGGGTCAGCTTCTACACCAACAACACTGCCTGCCAGGCACTTCAGTAAGGAGGAGGCAGCAGCGTCTACACCAGAACTACCACCCTTCTGGCCCTAGACTAAGGTGGAAGGAGCAGCTTCTACACCAGGAATGCTGCCTCCAATCACTAGACTAGGAAGGAAGCTGAAGCTTCTACACCAGCAATTCCCCCTGTGAGGCACCAAACTAAAGTGGAGGCAGCACTTTTATACCGGGAACACTGCCTTCTAGGCACTGCACTATGAAGGAGACTATAGCTCTTACGCAGCAATACCCCCTCCCAGACGCCACATTAGGGAAGAGGCTGCAGCTACTACACCAGCAATACTGTCTGCCAGGTAGTAGACCGAGGTAGAGGTGACTGCTTCTACACCAGCAATACTGGTGCAAGACAATACACAAGATAGAGGCTGCAGCCTCTACATGAGCAATATTGCCTGCCAGGCACTACACTAAGGTAGAAATGACAGCTTCTACACCTGCAATACTGCCTGCCAGGCACTACACTAAGGAGGTAGCTGCAGCTTCTACAGCAGCAATACCCCTTGCCAGGCACTACACTAAGGTGGAGGTTTCAGCTTCCAGACCAGCAATACCGCCTACCAGGCACTGCACGAAGGCAGCGGCTGCAGCCTCTACACCGGCAATGCTGCCTGCCAGGCACTACACTAAGGTGGAGGCTGCAGCTTCTACACCTGCAATACTGCCTGCCACACACTACACTAAGGAGGAGGCTGCAGCTTCTACACCAGCAATACTGCCTGCCAGGCACTACACTAAGGAGGAGACTGCAGCTTCTAAACCAGCAATACTGCCTGCCAGGCACTACACTAAGGAGGAGGCTGCAGCTTCTACACCAGCAATACTGCCTGCCAGGCACTACACTAAGGTGGAGGGTGCAGCTTCTAAACCAGCAATACTGCCTGCCAGGCACTAGACTAAGGAGGAGGCTGCAGCTTCTACACCAGCAATACTGCCCGCCAGGCACTACACTAAGGTGGAGGCTGCAGAATCTACACCAGCAATACCGCCTGCTGTGCACTACACTAAGGAGGAGGTTACAGCTTCCACACCAGCAATACTGCCTGCCAGGCAGTACACTAAGGTGGAGGCTGCAGCTTCTAGACCAGCAATACTGCCTGCCAGGCACTACACTAAGGCTGTGGCTGCAGCTTGTACACAGGCAATACTGCCTGCCAGGCACTACACTAAGGAGGAGGCTGTAGCTTCTACACCAGCAATAGTGCGTGCCAGGCACTACACTAAGGTGAAGGCTGCAGCTTCTACACCAACAATACTGCCTGCCAGGCACTACACTAAGGTAGAAAGGACAGCTTCTACACGAGCAATACTGCCTTCCAGGCACTGCACTAAGGTAGAGGAGGCAGCAATAACCCCTGCCGGCTCTACACTAAGGTGGAGGTGGCAGCTTCTCCACCAGCAATCCTGCCTGACAGGCTCTGCACCAAGGCAGAGGTGTCAGCTTCTAGACCAGCAATACTGCCTGCCAGACACTACACTAAGGTGGAGGCTGCAGCTTCTACACTAACAATACTGCCTGCCAGGCACTACACTAAGGTAGAAAGGGCAGCTTCTACATAAGCAATACTGCCTTTCAGGCACTGCACCAAGGTAGAGGTGGTGCATCTATCATGGCTATCCTTCCCCACGCCTGAATCTATCATGGCTATCCTTCCCCACGCCTGGATCTATCATGGCTATCCTTCCCCACGCCTGAATCTATCATGGCTATCCTTCCCCACGCCTGAATCTACCATGGCTATCCTTCCCCACGCCTGAATCTATCATGGCTATCCTTCCCCACGCCTGAATCTATTATGGCTATCCTTCCCCACGCCTGAATCTATTATGGCTATCCTTCCCCACACCTGAATCTATCATGGCTATCCTTCCCCACGCCTGAATCTATCATGGCTATCCTTCCCCATTGTTGTGAGCTTAGGGCCCTTTAGGAACGTGCATGCAATGGCTGGGTTCACAGAATAACTCTAAGTCCAAATAACTGAACCAACTCAGGAAGATGGCTGGACGCTGATAGCGCATTTGTAGATAAAGAGGTTGTCAACAATTCCAGCTAAGGCAAACAAGCAGCTGATCCCTTACTGGATAGCCCCCTGGAGGTAATGAAGGACAGTGCCTGTAAGGGGGTGGGGACACAGATTCTGCAATGGTCTTGACAGCAAGTAGCATGAGGACACAGACATTGCCCGCTTTCTGAAATCATTCTTGTATTGCTCGTGCACCCTGAGTGACCTGGGCAGACAGAAATGACGAAACTGCCACCCGAGCTAAAGAGGCGGGCACTTCTCAAGAGTCCCCGAATGTGGAGCTCTCTGAGACCAGCCTGAAAGCAAAGATCACTGAAGGAAACCCAGCCAATGGGGCTAATGATGACCAGGAAGTACAAATGATGGACAATCAAGAATGAACTCAAATGATCAAAGGAAAACCTCTGAGGCTCTAACACCGGTGGGAAAAGCAAACGCGGAGCGTGAAGCGAGATTAGAGAAAGATGTAGCCGAAATAAGAGAACGTATTTGCGAACAATCTCTACGGTTTTCGTTTGAAGGAAGACAGCGGTTTAACTATGACAACCAGTTTGTATCAACACCAGCTGCAGACATTGTACAAACAAAACATCATTAACCACTGAAACTACAGGGCGACCAGATTGGTTATAATCGAGTGGTGGAAGTGCTAGAATCAGTAGAATGCACGAGGTGGACTCACCCCAGTCGGAGTCATATACCTCGAATGCGCAGAGCTTGCTAATATCCTCGTCACCATCCGAGTTATCGCCCAGGAATGAGATAATCCCTTAAAGTGAACGACAATTACCCGACCTGGGAGCTCAAATACACAACAATATGATGGCCGCCTATACTTTATCTCTGGCGCCCTTTCTAAAACTGTATGAGAACATTCACAGCAGCATGAAAGATCACAAAACCTTGTTAGCAATGTTACAAGCTAAACTGATCACTTTGGAAGCTTTGTAGTTGTATTTGTGTATTTATATTGCACACCTTGCCCTTTGCTGTTAAATGTCCGAGCCAGACTGAATCGTGAGGCAGAAACATCAGCCATGTGGCAAGCTCGACTCCGTGACCGACAGAAATAACATGATGGATACATTATTGGAAACACTGAAATGGATGAGGAAAAAAGCAAATGGCATCTGGTGTGGCTATCCCCGGTGACTGGAGGCGGGCCTCTACATTGGTGACGAGGAGGTCTTGCCCCCCGCGCACATCGGAGTGCGGGCCCCGCAAGGTGTTCCAGCTCCTTTGCGAAGGAGGCAAGGTGAGGAACCCACGTGTTAGGTGTTCTCCGCGTGGCCCAGGGACCTGGCTCTGTCGAACGGCACAGGTCGCCTGGTGCCTGCAACGGGCAGAGGACCGTCGTTGCCCTAAAGAAAGGGCGGAGGGCGTGGCTCACGCAGACCCGGGCCCGGCGGTGAAGGAAGTGTACGGCAGCGTGTGTTGCGCAAGTCCCACAGCCCCAGGACAAAGAAAAGGGGCGGGGCAAATACCCTTCACAAGAGTCCCGGGCGAAGGGGATCCCATGGATCGGCCCGAGAAAAGGGGCGTGCCCTCAGCGAGCCTCAGAATAAAGGAAGTGGGTGGAGCCATCTCTCCACCTCGCCCGCTGGGAAAGGGAGAAATATTGCTGCACCCGGGCCGCGGTGGTGAAGAGCCTGCGTTGGTCCACAGTGAACGGGGGGCCCATCAACACCTGGGCCTGGAAGAAAAAAAAAAGAGGTTTTTTTTTCAAAAGTGGATATCGAGCCCGACAAAGAAAAGGGGTGTGGCTGACCGAACCGGGCTGCGGTGGTGAAAAAAAGAACATCTGGCTGCTGATTCCTACACACAGGGGTCAAGGGATAGCCCCAGACCTACGGGCAGACTGTAAAGAAAAGGGGAGGGGGAGTACAATGTGCATTCACTGATCTTGTCCACAAGTGGAAGGTAAAACATGAAAAGAAGGACATCCTTTTAAAAGGGGAAAAGAGGGGTGTCACCAACCCCTCCTGTGTTCTGTATCGTCCCAGGCCAAGGGGTAGCAGCTCCACCTGGAGTGCTTGTGCACCCTCTGCAATCTGAGTCTGGCGGGTCCAACAGCCAGTGCCAAGCCAGGACTAACCATGATAAGCCACCAAGAGGGTAGCGGATCCCTGTGAGCGCTCGTGTGGCCCCAAAGAAGTCGACAAAAAGGGGCGGGTACCCCAAAACCCACGAGCAGGAGGTGCATCCAGGGCCACACCCAGGTGTCAGCATGTCGGAAGACGAAGGGCCATGTCGAGGACAACTGGCACCTATACCCCCTTTTGAATTTGTGGGTGCGCCTGCCAGTCTGGGTCCCCGGTGGACCGCCTGGGTTGAGAACCTAGAACTATACTTTGAGGCAGTGGAGATGAAGGACAAGGCCAAATGTCCAACTCTCCAGTACTCCGCCGGGCAAGCAATTCAGAGGCTATTCAAGACACTAAAACCCGTGGATCTGTCCTATGACTCGGTCAACGGTTCAGGATGAGGTGCGTGAGGCAGGAGGAAGGGGAGAGCCTCGATGCATTCCACAGGAAGCTGCGCGGCCTTGCACTATCCTGTGCCCTGGGACATTTCGAGGAGGACGAGATCAGGACGCAGATCATCTACGGCTGGAGTTCCTCCAAACTTCGCAAGCAAGTCCTGAGAGACCCAGCGCTGACCCTCGACCGGATACTAGACCTTGGCGGGGCCCAGGAACTGGCAGAGGTGCCGGCCTCAGTCATGGACTCATCTAGACAACACCTCAAACTGGAGGTCCCCATGCGGCGGGTCTAACTGGAGGAGGTGGCAGCTGTCGGCAAGTGGCCAGGAGGAAAGCCAGTGAGGGGGGACACTGGCCAAGGAGAGACCCCAGCACCACAATGTGCCATCAGTGCGGGTGGGATCTTCCACACCCGCAGGACTGTCCTGCGAAAGGACACATCTGTGGGCAGTGCGGGAAAGTGGATCACTTTGCACAGGTGTGTCTTGCCCCGACACCAGCCAGCATGGTGGGGACATCACAAGGGGGTGAGGCGAAGAGGAGAAAGAACCCCATAGTGGCTGCGGTCCAAGCAGCGGAAGACCAAAAGAGAATGCAGTATGATGCGGGAGAGGAGGCAGATGAGGAAAATACTTTTTTTCTGTCCGGCAGCAGCACCGCTGCCCAATTCGATCCCGGAATATTCTGAGCTCCAGACGCCCACTGTTGGGCCTGTGGTGTGCAGACTGGAACACACCTGTTTGTTGTGTAGTGTGTGTAGTGCCATAAGTTGAAGGTTATGAGTAGCTCCTAGGTGGTGTGTGGACTGGAATGCACCCACTGTTTGCAGTGATAATGTAGAAGCACAATGGGTGCGCGGACTAGAATGCACCAAGTTAGACCCCGCCGAGGGTCGCTGTTTGTTTGCAGGGGTTGGTGGTTTTTCTTTGTTATAATAAAGGAGGGATGTTGTGTGTTGGTCTAGTTGTTTCATGCGTGAGCGTCATGACTGCGTCATGATACTCCTTAAATAAAAGGGGCTCTGTTGGCACGCGGAGAGCAGTGCAGCAGCAGCCCCAGGAAGCAGCAACTCCTGTCTGTGAATACTTTGTGAGTGTGGCTGACTGCCGTGTGATCACAGCCTTTGCGAGCTGCCCCAACTGGGTGCCCCCAGCACTGCTGCAGCCTCGTGTTGGGTGCCCCCAATAGCCGCAGAGTGGTCCGGTGATCCGGACTCTGCAGGGCGCTCCTGCGGCCTGAACTCTGCGAGAGCGCCGTGTTCTCATCCACGTTGGGTGGCCCCGACATCTGGTGTGGCCCGCCCCGGTGACCGGAGGCGGTTCACTACAGGCCCTGTGTGTGGTGTCATGCTTCCACCCCCATAGCTCTCAACCCATTGTGTTGCAAGGGTGGGTGTTTTTGGTGGGTGAGACGCCCATTGGAATGAATGGGCGTGCAGGAGGCTTGGCGGGTGAGTCAGCCCTTTACAAGGCGGGTGACACCCACCAAAGGCGTGTGAGTTGAGAGCTATGCACCCCTACACAGGGCAACACCTGCCACAACACTGTAGTCACACGATGCTCCTGGTACAAAACTGGCTGGATGCATAGCTCTCAACCATTTTTGACTCAAAGGCGAGTGAAATCACCCGATTTTGTTTTTGGCGGGTGAGACGCCCATTGAAATGAATGGGCGTGCAGGAGGCTTGGCGCATAGCTCTCAACCATTTATGTCACAAAGGCGGGTGAAAACACCCGATTTTATTTTTGGCGGGTGAGAGGCCCATTGAAATGAATGGGCGTGCAGGAGGCTTGGCGGGTGAGTCAGATGTTTACAAGGCGGGTGACACCCGCCAAAAGCGTGTGAGTTGGAAGCTATGGCTTGGCGGGTGAGTCAGGCCTTTACAAGGCGGGTGACACCCGCCAAATGCGTGTGAGTTGAGAGCTATGCTGGATGTCCCTGGAGACCATACTGCTCCTGACCCCCAGACACAACAGTGCAGCTAAATTAGAAAAGTTTGACTTAATTTAATAACCCTGTGTTCCTGAACATATATGCATCGTGTCTGTAACTGCAGGTCCCTGTTAGATCACGTCCCCGTGCTGTGAAACCTTGCAGGCCTCTGCTGCTGTGTAGAGCCCACTTCCTTGCAGTTGGCTCTGCAAATAAAATAAGCTGGGGAATTATAGATGTGCCTGTTATTTTCAGTGCCAATGGACACTTCAGTTGGCAGTTTGTGCATTTTAAACGGTCAACATAATCAACCAGGCCCACTAGCTTGTTGTGATTTGGACCTGCAAAACGAAATGCAAACTTTGAGAATGTTCAAATGGTCTAGCAAAAATCAGAACTGCCTCTAAAAAGGCTGCAACATTTAGCATTTTAGCTGTTGTTAATTTTAGTAATGCTGAAGGACACAGCTACGCTATTTTAGTATATGTCTTGTGTACAGCAGCATGGGGGATGATCCGTCGTGTTTATTAGTCTTTATTCATTAACTGGCACACCATTTAAAGAGCTGCGCTGCAGTATTTCACGCAGTATTTTGTAAAGCGTGCATCCTGCTGAGGGTGCGGTGCACGGTGTGGCCTGCAGGGGGCAGCAGCGCTCCGCCACATCCCCAGTCTCCGCTGCCTCGCGCTCGCTCGCTCACTCGCGCTCGCAGACGTGAGTCACGTGACGCCCAGAGTCACGCAGCACATTTTCCCCGTGCCTTGTCTGACGCCGCTGCGCGAGCCGAGCCGTTGACGCAGGACGCACACAGCGTGCAGAAAGTTCGGGATCGCGGCCGCCATTTGCGGAGCGAGGGGAGAGGGAGGGGAGGTGGCACAGCCATGCATGAACTCTCCCCAGGGGGGAGTGGGCGCTCTATAGACCGGGCATAGAGTAAAAGAAAGGGCCTGACTGCTGCTGCCATGGCTGCTGCTGGGATGATCTCTCTGACGGAGTTCACGGCATACAATGGTGGAATGGGCCTTTCACAGCTGCCCGCAGCCCCTGAACAGGCATTGATCTCTGCCAGGCGTGCTTTACAGCAGGTTCTGCCACCTCGTTTTTCCCGGTCACGTGTCCCCCAATGTTAACAGCTATGTTCAGGTGGATGGAGTCTTCACGTTTAAGTCAACCCCCTTAATGATGCCTTTTGGTTGGGTTGGATTTGACCGCCTCTGCTTGTGCTGCTGTGAGGCAGACACCCACTGACCGCTCGTGCTGTGTATGTGTGATGGGGAGTCTGCGACTTGCACAGTTTGAGTGCCTTGCCTTCATAACACACCTTTCACACACACAGAGTCCGTGCACCTCAGCAGTGCCGGCCTTAGGGGTGGACGGTCCGCGCGACTGCACAGGGCACCATAACCCCCCCCCCAGGGCGCCAGATTGGGTGAGCCTTTTTCAAGGGCTACCCAGAGCTGGCGTGGTGGAACAATAAGGTGCTGTAAGGTGCTGTCACCCTATTGAGATAATTAACTCCCCGCTGCGACGCAGGAGTGGGTTGTTTTCCTTAGAATAGCATCAGCACCCTATTCCAGTGATTAACTCCCTGCTCCGGTGTGGGAGTGGGGAGGTAATCATCTTAAAGGGGTGCCGCAGCACCCTATTGTTGTTAAATGCACCTGCAGCCCTCTCCCACCATCGAGAACTAACATTTGGTGCCTCCACCTCCAAATTGTTCTTTTTCTGTCCGGGACACTGCTGGCACTAAGGCCAGCACTGTGCCTCAGTGCTAATTGGTGGTGTCGTGCACGCAACACTCCTTCCACTGCCCCAGCCAGGGCCGGTCTTTGTGTCAGGCAGCTCAGGCGGCTGCCTGACGTCAGACAGCCTCTAGGGGGCGCCGAACCAGCAGTCCACGGCGCTAGTTTGAGCTTCGAGTCAGTGCCCCTGCAAAGCCAGGCCGCAAGCAAAAGCCATCCACAATCATTTTTTATATATGTTGGACGCACACATGGCTGGATGGGATAAGAGGTGAGTGGGGGTGAGGGTCAGGGATCTCGATGCGGACCCTGCGCATGCTTTTTACTAGGCACTGCCTCGGCGGGCAGGGGGCCTTCTTGTGTGCCTCCACCTCCCTCCCCCATTTCCCGCTCCAGCATTATAATAGTTTTGTGCTGGGGAGGGTGGCACAGAAGGTAAGCTCCTTGGTTTACCAACCATGTTAAAATGCAAGAGCACATGGGGAGGCAGGCCCAGTGGCTATTATCCTAATAGTCCATTGGGTTAACATGTGAGCACTATGGAAGGCACTAACGTGGCTGAACTGTGTTTGCTTCACAGCAATTTCGCCTGGGAAGTTAGAGAGCTTTATTTTGCGGCGTGGCGAGGGTTATCTTATTACCAGCTGGTTTTCCAAATCAAAGCATTTTTGGGCTGTGAGGACAGAAAGCAGGGCGGCAATAAACTCTCTAATGTACAGTAATGTGTTTGATTGAAATGAATGAGTTGGTCTTGCGAGCCGTCATAGTAACAGCATTTTAATTTAGAAATGTTTTGCATTTGTACAGCGCAAAGCCCTCATGCATCAGGGCGCTATCATCCAGTTACATGTGTATCCCATAAGCAGGGAAAAGTGCTTAGATTGAATTCTTACCTAGTATCATGTTTTAGAGATCTATTTCGATGGGTAACACCATTGGATCTGCACTTGCACAATACTACCGTGCCATGCCATCAATGGGTGCGATTTAATGAGAATGGATGCAATGGTACATTTGGTGCGCTGAGTTTTGTTTAGGAGCAGCATACATGGCAAAAAGCTAAAGCATGCGTGGCAGTGGGTTTTTAGCAGATGGCTCTGCTTATAATTAGATTACCTGCAACCCGCATGCTAACTTTGGCACCAGGAGTGGGGAGCTAGGGAGGTTTGTTTTAGAACGTAAATCTGGGCGAGCACGTCCATTCAGCCCCTGCATCATCCCATCATTGTGTAGACGCTCATCACCTCCACCATTGTTTCTGCCTACATGCGGCATGGGTGGGAGGGGCTGCAGGTTTGAATTTAGGGCATTTTGTTTGTTTCAGAGCAATTAAGGCCTTTTGTGTACACGTTTTTGGCCAGGTGCTACAATCCGTCTCGGAAGGATAGCTCAGCGGCAACATGCTCACCTTGGAAGCAGGACAAAACGGAGCAACATGGGTTCGATCCCCGGGTCTGCGCTTAGAAACCTCCGGGTATTAAGCACGTTATAAATAACATATCACATCATATCCATGCCCCGCAAATTGCATTTGCGAGTTATGATAGTTTGGGCTTCAATGAGCACTGATGAAGTGTGCACGGTTGTTGTTTGTAACGAGTACGCGTACAAAATAAATAACAATCACATTGGGCAGCTAAGCACTTTCCTCTTCCACAACCGAGGAGTCGGCGCACCAAGTATTAACCTGCCTCTTGTGTTTCCTGCTAGCATGCAGGGTGCGGGAGGCAGAAGAGAGGGTTGCCTGTCCGGGGGAAGGACAATTGGCACAATCACCCGAAAGGGTATTGCTAGCAGTAGCACACTGCAGCCTTGGCCCTCAGGCATGGCAGCAATTAGCAAATGAGCAACATTTGTTGCTTTATTTCACTCCTCCCCACCCCCGGGTGGCGTTGCTGGCACCAGCAAGGCCCCATGCCTGGGCGCACATGCCCTCCTCCAGGCTATGCGAGTGCACAGTGTGCACTGACACAGGATTGATTGGGGCTCAGCATGGGCAGCCTCCCCTTCCTTGACCTGCTGTCCCGAAATTGCGCTGAATCGTGAAACGGATCAGAAGGCCCAGCCGCAGCCAAACCCAGTGAGCCAGAGCTTGCTGAATTTGCCATTGGGGCACCGTGACCGGTCCGTGCAGCCCGCGGGTGCCGAGTGCTTCTGCCTTAAGTTCTGCCGATCAATAAGGTAAGTCAGTGTGCTGCTAATGCTGCTGCTAACCACTGTCGTGAATGCCCTGTGGTGATAACACGTGTAGGCAGTGGCCCAGCACATGTTGTGCCCCAACGTTTTATTACAAGTTATTTTCATCATGCTATAAAACTTTTATAGTATGATGAAAATAACTTGTAACAATCTTCTGCAGATAGGAACCTGTTTTATAATTTCTGCCAAAGACTCCAGTAGATTACATCAGACAATGGAATCTTCCTGTATTGTTCTATCTTTATGGTAATTATACTCTCACCGGCCACGATTCTACTCAGAATGCAGAAGTGGATATCAAATTCTATAAACATTTCCTCTCACAACCATATTTCCCAAGGATTTCAGGGCATATGAAGGAGGCAATTTAGGATTCAGGTGAGCCTTGGGATGAGGAATCCTGGACTCGTGTACATAGTCAACCATTCACTTTCACGTCGGCATGGCGCTTTCCCAAATAAAGGCTACTTGGAGGCATTTATTTATTTATTTACATTTGTAAAGCGCACATCAGCCCTTGGGCATTGTGGCGCTGTTGCAGAGACTTTACTTAGTTGGGATGGTAGTACAGACAGAGCAGGCATTTGAGAACATCGTACAATATGCGCTGAGGATAAGTTTCATGAAGCGGCAAATGCAGTGTGTCCCTTGGTTAGATTGCAACATGGATTAAGCACATCTTGAACAGCTGTAGAATGTTTCGTTTCTGAGGGCTCTAGGCAAGGCGTTCCGGTGTTCGGGCGATAAATGTTGGAAGCTAGCCCCACCTGCTTTAGCTATTTTGAAAATGGGGACAACCATCATGTCGGAAAGGTGTGAACGGATCGGTCTTGTAGAAGTGATGGGAATGATCTTCTCAGCTAGGTAGCCAGGTGCACTCTGGAAGATGCATTTATGCGTGATGGCCATGGTTTTGAACAAGATGTGTTCTTTCACTGGGAGCCAATGTTCTTCCCTCCTGGCTTAAGAGAGGCATTTCCTTTTGGGGATGCTAAGGGCGGCTCAAAAGGCATTGTTTTGTGTAACTTGCAGCCTATGGAGGTTTTTAGTGGATGTCCCCAACAGTAAGGCATTACAATAGTCACGTTTTGCCCCAACTGTGGCTTTGGCTATTGCTAGGTGGTTGGTATTGGATAGGTAGGGTTTCACTGCATTGATGATTTTAGTGGTGAATACGAAGGCTGATGCAACAGCACTCACCTGGCGTGTCATGGATAAGGGTTTTGACTGCTGGTGAGACTTTAATGGGTGTGTTGTCAATGATGAACATCTGGTATTGAGAGTAAAGTTTATCAAGCATTTCTTTGGAGCCTACAAGGAGGATCTCGGTTTTGTCCCCGTTAAGACATATTCCATTTGCTGACATTCATTTCTAAATGGCTGCGTAGTTATTGAGGGTGGCAGCATCTTGTGCATGGGAGCCAGTGAGTGGGAGTAGGACTTGAGTGTCGTCAGCATAGTAAGTGTAAGCTATGCCTGGATCGTCCAAGTCCTTGAAGAGGGGAAGGGTGAAAATATTGTAGAGTGTGGGGGCTGTGCAAGAGCTTTGTGGGACACCACAGATTAGGGTGGTGGGGGATGCACATGCATGGTCTGAGAAGACCCTCATGAGTCTCCCCTTGAGAAAGGATGTTATCCAAGTAGTGGCTTCGGTGGAGAAGTGAGCCGCATTTATAAGGTGTTTGCACAGACTGTCATGATCCACAAGATCAAAGGCCGCTGACCAGTCCAGTAGGAGGAGAAGTGACGGTTGGCCTTTGTCAACTAGGTTGCTCAATTGGATCTTAAGATCCAATAGGGCGACTCAGTGCGATGTCCTGGTCTGAAGCCTAACTGCCTCTTGCCTAGGATGTTGTTAGATTCAAGGAACTGTTGAATTTGGGTGTGAGCAACTTTGGCCAATATTTTTAGAAGGAATGGGACCGTGGTGATTGGCCTGTAGTTATTTGGAGTTTCAGGGTCAAGATTGGGCTTTTTGAGTAGTGGTGACACCCATGCTTTTTTAGGGGTGGACGGGACTGAATTAGATTTAAACCAGGCGTTGATGAAAGATGTCAGAAATGGTGCTAGGGAATCAATACAATCTTTAACTAAGGAGGCAGGGCAGGCATTCCCTTTGCAGTTAGAGGGCTTGATTCTCTGGATGATGTCCCATACTTCTGACTCAGTTACCTCCCTGAAGGAAATCCTCCCATCCACCGTGAAACTCTATGATACAAGCTTTAAGTTTATCAAAGAAAAAAGAGCACCATTCCAATCTCTAAATTGCAAAGGGGTGCAGCAGCGTGCCAAGATGTAGGCATACGGACTGCAGCAGTTCGTGTACCTTAATATAGTCCAGACGTGATAATTGCACTTTGTACCGTATTTGGTGAATTGCCGGCTAAGTAGTGCATTTCTACAAAGCGTCTACATTTTAACAACTTCTGCGCAGGTTTGTTTGTTTGTTTTGTTTTTTTTATTTTCTTAAATAGCGCGCTGAACCCTGAGGTAGCTAGGCGCTTTATTTCTATGTCATATATTAACCTTTTGCCAAATGACATTAGGCTTGTAGTTGGTGCCAATCCTGATTCCTGACTAATTATAATTTAAACAAATAAGCAAATGAAAATCAAAATCACACAAAATTAATTTAAAATGTTTAATACTATGTTTGCAAATATGGGTCTATGCATGCAGATTTCTTGTTTAGTGCTTAACATCACTGTGAGGACTTTGCTAAGCGCTATAGGGGAAGTGACTAAAGGGTGGTACTGGAAGTGACATTACGGGGTGACACGAGGTGCCTTGCAATCCTCTTTCTGCAGACAGACCTTCCGGATACACGCTGTTTAAGCAGGATGTAAAGTCAAGGGTGTGGGGGCAGCTAACAAGTCAAACAACAATATATCTATTTGGGGGGCTGGGCTAGAGAGCATAAATAACAAGGGGGTGGTTAATATATTCAATGTGTTTGGGTTCACATGGGTTTTAATGAAACCCATTAGAAGTTGCAAGGATATTACTGATGTCAGAGGAATCGAGGGGTGCCAGCTGCTCAGCCATCATTAGCAGTCAGGTCTGGCTGAAGATGTGTTGGGGCCCATTTCAACATGATGGTTGGTGGGGCCCCCTGCTGAGAGCGAAAACTGTCTGGAACCCATGGGGTGTACACCTTACCAGGGCGACAAAGATACGCTTAATAGCTGCCGATTATCACGAGAGGGCCAAACAGCAGTGATATTAAACTCTAAATACCCACTGAGGAGCTCCAAACCCTCATTTGTCGGCAAGAGGCCAATGTGAAGGAATCAATGTTAGAAGGCAATGAGGTGATAACACATATATCCTGTGGGAAGTGAAAAGCAGCTTTAATGTGAGCGCTGCAAAGCGCACATTTTAAGCCCAGAACGAGAAAAGATAAATATTTTGCTTGTTTAACAAAACTGTTGACAGACAACATGGGTCCAGGTGCTGTGCTCCCCACCCACCCCATGAGGCTCAAGGCCCCTTTTATTTTAAAATGCTGAAAGGCACTAACGCCGTCCCTGTTGGCAGTGTCATAAAAACACCATTGAGCTACGGAAAAGGCACTGCCAGCCATATGGGCACTAGTAGGACAAGAGATCTGACCAATTTTTGGAAGAACTCAAATTAGAGCAAAGCCAATCCCAGAAAAGAGTGTGTTCTATAATTGGGTGAAGATGTCAAAGCTAAGTGAGATTGCCCAGGGAGATTACACATTAGTCAAACTGTCGGCAGCGGCCCATGACTTCAAGCAGGGGTTGAGCCTCTACTACGCAGTACCTGAGTTTGCTGTACCCGGCATTTAGGGTGCATGCTTCATTTTTTTTAATTGACTGTAAGATGTACATGGTCAGGTTATCCAATGATCATAGCTACCTACTGGCCATGTACATTGATAGGCTCTTGCACAATCACCGGGCCCTTTATCGGTTTGAAACAAATACGCCTGAAACTTTACTTTCTGATGTTTTCGTGTGTGTGTGTTCATAAGGTGGGCACTTGCTACATTTGCTGCTTCCCTTTAACACTATGTCCATCCATGCAACATTTCCCCGATCACTCTGCATCTCTAGGAACCTTCTCCCAGGCCGCATTGTAAACCATACGATTCTCATCAGCATGTACTGCTTGGGACCTTGTTGCCTGAAACAGGCTGGCCTTTGTTTTACTTGAAGGTAATGCGATTCATGATGAACGTAGAATATTACAATAATACAACGGAGCACACAGTCTATCCAGAAGCAGGACCTTTTGTACATGTTATGTTCTAGATATGAGCAGAGAGGTCAACCTTATGAAAACAGTGCCCTTGCAGAGCCAGCCCACAGCTGCCATTGCATGGTACAAATGGGGTGCAGCCTTGGCTTAAAAGGAGAATCCCTGCTTAGGTATACTGTAAACTATGGCAGAGGAAGCTGGAAAAAGATTCTGCTGGAACAGACAGAGAGATTCACATGAATAAGCAAATGGCCTCCTGAGGCTTTCTTTCTACACCCACCTAACACCCCAAACCCGCTCTTTCTACCCCACCTGTCTACACCACCTCCACTCTCAACCCCCCACCCATCGTACCTACACTCTTTACCGCACCCACCCTACCCTCACTAGCCCCATCAACCCCACTCTCTCTACCTCCACTCTCTACCCACACCCAACCCCGTCACCTGCTCTCTACCACCACCCACCCTACCACCACTCTCTACCTCCACCCACCCCCACTCTCCCTACCCCTACAAATGCAAAAACAGTATTAAACGTCCAAACTATTGGCATTGACAATGCTTGTTTTTTTTTTAGATATGAAGGGATCAGGTAAGAGTCTGTGATGCCTGCGTGCTATATGGCTGGTGGTATAACATTGAATCGACACACCACTAACATGTTCGAAGTTACTGGAAGAGACATAAGGAGACTAAAATAACACCTAGGAGCTTCCTGCTATGGGAGTCCCAGAGTCGCAGGCATTAGAGAAAGCATTCTCATTGACAATCCTCCACTGACTTGCTTTTGTTACCTGTTCCCTCCACTTATGCGTTGCCTGTTCTACCGGTTCCTGTGTCGGTTATTGATCTTCCTGTCCTTGAACTCCTACGCTGCCTGCTCTAAAGTAATTTATTCTACCAACATCCGTTCTTGTACATCCTGCGCCCCCATTCCATGCCTGCAGTGCCTCTGCTTTCCATTTGGCTTTTGCCTAAATACCAGCCTCACTCGACTCTGGTACTTTCATGCGGCAATTTCAAGAACTATTGCAAAAGAAAACTGTGGACATATGAGACTGAAGAGAAGCACAGGCTGAGAACCACTGCTCAAATATCGTAAGTTCCATGGGGCCCACCCAAGATGATGGAGCTGAGGACCCACAAGAAACCTTGGGGAAAGTGCATAGGAAGGAGGTTCTGGAAGAAAGCTGTGCTTGGAAGGTCAGGACTAGCACTGCGTGTCAGATGCAGGTCTACCAACTTCAAACCTTAGCGATCACGGGACTCCCAGTAACACTGGAAGGGTAGTGGTCGCGACTATCTCCACTACCCCCTTCCTGAGTAAACTCTCAGAGAAGTTGGTCCTTCCCCAACTGACCCTCCACACTAAACATGTTGGTTGCCTCCATGACCATCAATCTGGATTCCGGGCATCCAGAAGCACGGAAACTGCTCTCCTGAACACTCGTGAAGACATGCTTGCAAATCTTGGCTCTACCTCTCCTGTTGTTCTCATTCCCCTCGATCTCTGCCTTTGACACAGTCAACCATTCTGACCTCATTAAACCACTCTGTGATACCCTCGGCATCATGGACCGGGCACTGGAATGGCTGACTTCTTTTCTCACTAACTGCCCATCATAGTTGCAACTACGCCCTTTCTCCTCCCCACCACACTCTCTACCTGCGGTTTCCTACAGGGCTCTATCCTACCGCTGTGGCTCTTCAATATCTATCTCGCCCCACTTGCTCACCTGATCACCTCCTTCTCTCCTAATTTCCAGTGTTAAGCTGATGATACACAGCTTTCCTTCAAACTTCCATCTGCTACCTCCTCTTCCTCCTCTCTCTGACCGCCAACTAGGCATGGTGTGCGGCTAACGATCCCTGCCTTAATGCCTGTAAAATGGAGATCCCTCTCATTGGGACACCTGCACCCTGTTTTCCCCCACCCTCTGGCCGCCTTCCTTGGCCCCTTTATGCTTACCATCCTGTGAGGCCAAAAACCTTGGGGTCATCTCTCCTTTACCCCTCACATCTTAGACCTTGCCAAGAAGGCCCACTTCCAGCTTCACCTCCTTAGAGGCGTACTTCCTTTCCCCACCTTCCCCCAGAAATTCAATGTGTCCAAAGCTCTGGCCCTTTCTAGGCTGGACTACTGTAACAATCTGTCTCGCACCTACCCCAACAAATACCCTGTGTCACCAATGGAATAGGGATCAGGCCGGTGTATAGTAAGAATATGTATTTATTTTAGATTTGACAAAGAAGACTAGCAGACAATATCAGCCACCAATGCTGTGGCAACACCCAATATCTCAACTCCCCAGTACTTCCTGTTATTAAAACAACAAAGGTAATATTTTGAAACATGCAGTCACAACTTACAACGCATCTATTTTCAATTTAACAAATAGTAAAGATTCACAATACAATGGAAACATAGTTTTGAAACACACATTCAAAGGACAGGCAGTGCTTTGGGATCCTGGTTTGGTAGGCAATAGAATCAATGGGAAATTCCGTTTTTAGACTTTCACTTGAAAGGCACAGTTGGGAAAAGGAACTCAAATGGGGAAATCCTTTTTCAACTTTTATTTAAAAGGCAAGGTTGGGAAAAGGAACTCAAGCTAAATCATGTTTTCACCACGCATTCATTGAGATGCAATGCTTGGGCATTCTGGTTTGGGAGGCAAGGGAATCAATGGGAAATTTCGTTTTTGCAACACTCATAAAAAGAGATGTAAGGCTTTGTAATTCTGACTTTGGAATCACTGGGAATAAATGTGAAGTTTTGTTTTGTATCCTCTACATTCACTTGAAAGGTATCTATTTTGGGATTATGGACACCCCCTTTCAGGACAGGAGTCAGGAGTCAGGGCATTTACCCAAGTCTTTATACCGGCTCTAACACACTGGGCATGAACTTTGTTAGTTTTGAATTCTAACAACACTCATCCCGTGATTTTCTACATGGGAATTAATTGAATTAAAGGAATGGTTCGGTAAAAAATGTTTATTGCCCCTATGGGTCGGCCATGTGTTTTTAAGCCTAAGTCGTTCGATTTTAGAAACATTTCCTATGGACCGTACCCGAGTTTTCATCCATTAAACGCACGCGAAAACAGGCATCAGGGAGCTGTCATTTTGTGATAATCCTATCATTTCCCCCATCGCCCTGGCTGACCTGCTTTTGCGGCACTAAATCATATCCCCCGCCCCTGAGCCTGTCATCAGCAGACGCGTACAGCCCATTTCACAACGCCAAAGCACGTCTCGTGTCAACATTCGCTGCGCTTCAGCTAGTGACGTGTCGCCATGGAAATGGCAGGACGCCTCTTTCCTCGATAAGTATAAACAGACCGTTTCACAACGCACAGCAGCAGATTTTCGATTCCATTCCTCTCTCTGTGTTGCTTTGAGTATTCTGTGATTCGTTTCTGTGCTCTGGTCAGCTACCTTCGTTGCTTGTAGCCCGTGTGAACAGATACCAGTACCACCGCTATAAATTATTTTAGTTTGTTTAACACACAATACCTACAATAATGCCCTACATGTACGAGCCCGAGTATACCGAGGATGAACTACTGGAAAGGGAAACGCGGGAAAACAATGGGGCTTTGGACGGCAGTTGGGAGGACGATTCAACAGCTGAAGAGCCTTGACCTAGTCGCATGGATGGTGTTTCCACCTGGTGAACATGCAATCGGCGCGAGCTAATGACAACCGAGGACGAGAACTGCTGCTGCTGTGAAAACTCGGGGTGCATGGCCTACATTTCGGAAGGCGAGCCACGACCGCAATGCATCACCGAGCTGCCAGACTTCAGGGCAGCCTGCCTCACACGGTCCGTGTTGAGGATAATGATGGTGCTTGTGCACGAACTTCGCGCAACTGTTCTTCCTCGTTATCCGAGTAACGAGTAAGTATACTCTGCTTGTCATGACACTCCTATTTCATGGTCTTCTACTATATCCAAAATTACATATACATATTGTTGTTCAATAGTGTGCAGTGTCTAGATAGCATTTGTCAGAGCAGAATGCCATTAGTTACAAGAATTGTCATTGACAACAAACGTTTATTAAACTTATCTTGTTCATTTAAAAACAGTTTGTATCATTCTTTTTCACAGGTGGTACCGGCTGGTGGCCTATCGTTCCTTTACATGGTGGCTTCACGGGAGGCTTGGACACCGCGTTCGAAGAGTTAATACCCGCCTGTGTCGTTCGTGCCATAAGAGAAACGTTCCTGAGTAACAGCGGTCAGTACAGGGGATTTTTTCTCGCTGTGCTGCAACCTGACCTGTACAATGTCTTGTATTTTTGTGTCATCAAAATAAGATACAAAATAAAACACCACATATATTTCGATTTTTTAAATCAATCAAGTGTGTCTCTATTCAAGGATGGACGTCAGACATCTGTGCTCCGAAAGGGTGAAGGTCAGGTCGCTGTGAAGCAGAGTGGTCACTATTTAAGCTAACATAATATATTTTCAATAATGCATGCACTAAATAACACTTGTTCAAAGTCTTTCAGTCGGTTATGTCTCTATAAAAGTCACACATATATCTAAACTATCAACCAACGTTGGATTATACAGGCCTTAGGTTAAGGGTCTTGACCACTATAATACACTGTTTGAAGTGTGGGTCTGTGCTCACAAGAATCTCCGGTATGTGGCATTTGTTATTGATAGGCAACGATATACTGCAGTAGGGGTCTAATGTTAGTTGGGGATCTGCTAGGTGGGCATCATGGCGTGGTCAGTGGTCTGGCACATGAAGAGAATACCGTGCAGGGACACAGGGGCAGAATGGCAGTAAGTTTCCACTGGCGAGGGGGCGTGTGCAAGGACACGTTTGTGGAGATGAACGAGCTATGTGCTTAGTTGAGGCTGGTTCACATGCAGGACAGTGATCTCACAGGAAGAGTGATGTGTTACATTTATTAGCTGTTGCAAATACCTCTGGAGTTTTCCAGTCAGAGTGGGAACGAGGGTGGGGGCCATGTGCTCTGCGCAGTGAGGCCTGGTCACCAAGATGGAGTGGAAAGGGGGTACAAAAATGGATGCCCCGTGTCCTGCTCAGTGGTCCCATCTACGTGAATGTCAACCAAAGTTAACATCACATAAGGGCAAGGAGCGAACCTACTACTGGAGGCACTTGGTCCGAGTTTCTACTGAGAAGTAAAGGATGAGAGGGGCCTGATGGCCCCTCGCTTCCACACACTTGCCTGCATGCCCACTGGCCCATCCATCCCACCCCCCTCTATCAAAGGCGGTTCGCACCCGGGGATGAGCGCTGGCATGGGGGGCTGTCACGGGCGCAAACGGCCAAGGTGCCAAACAGCATGTACACTTCAAAAGGTATCCCACGCCCAGGGGCCATCGCTCACATGGCCTCCTCAGACCCTGTGTCTCCAGGCAGGCCTCCCCTGAGGCAGACCGCCCCCCTGCAAACCACATAATACCACGACATACACATGTCATTCATTCAAAAACACACCCGTTTCTAATACTTTATAAACCACTTGATATGTCTAATGAGAACATCTTCGTGCTTTGCAAGCCAACTCCTGAACCTTCTACCTGAGAAGCACTGAGATCTATGCTAATCTGCTCGTCATCGTGCTATCTGTGACCGCTTCGAGCAAACTCGTCAGTGTGCTACCTGTGGCCACCTACTGTTCTCCTGCAACATACTGCTCGGCATGCTGAATCCAACTGTTTGTTGGTCAAGGTAAGGCCATGTATCCTAGTCATATTTCGGTCATTTTTACATTTCTATCTATTTGCGATTACAGTACCCAATAGTGCTATGGTCATTGGTCTCATTGCTATTGACTTGAGTTTCAATTGTTATGCTATCAATAGATCTATTTATTTTCATCTGTGTCAATTGTCATTGAATTGCATTCTTCGGGGGTCCAGTCTATAATGTAAGCATGTTTCCTTTTCGTGCAAGACAGAACATCCAAGGGACGAGTCACATGTTCAGAGTTTAGTCACATCATTTAAAAAATGTCTGTAACTTATGCAAATACTAAGCCGCACATGATGAACTGGTATAGTTCCGGCGACCAAAACAAACCTTGAGTTGAACATGGTATGCTTCATTTACTTTTTTATGACATTTTTATTCATCAAGGTTTATAATAATCTTGATATTTACTTTTCAGAATTTTCAACAATGCCTGCCTGTTCGATTAGCGGTTGCCCTTCGAAGACCCATTCTAAATCTGAAGGCACTACAATGCATGTATTCCCGAAAACTGTTGATCGAATAAGAGAATGGGTCAGACATTGCGGTATCCACTGGATGAGCTTGAAAGTAGAGTCCAAGAAGTATCACGGGACAAGAGGGGTGATCGATTCCGCATCTGCAGCCGGCACTTTTCCTCGAACATGTACGCCGCATCTTGGGTAACAAAGAAGAATAAACGGCGAACGACACGAAAATTGCTGGCAAACGCTATTCTCACTCTATTCGTCCACATTCCGCCACTGGTGAGTCAAGTGTCCGTTTTTAGCTTTAGGCCTTGCGGTAGTGTGTAGGTAGCCGAATGGATTAATTGATATTTTAGGTGTTGTTTCCAATTTGTAATACTTTTGACATTGATATGAGTGTATAGTTTTTAGAATAATGACATTTATCAATATATTATTTTTAGATTTCATAACCCACAAACGAAATCTATATATGGGCACAGGGAACTGTGCTATATTGCGCATTTTCAATAGAATTACTCAAGTATTCTGTCTCCTTACATGGCAATTTTAAATATTGGCATTTCATTATCAAACAATAATTTACCTTTACAACTGCTTGACTATCCCTTGAATCTGAAGCAAGAACATTCTACTTCCGTGACGTGCTCGCAGTTATCAACCACTTCTAGCGCGTATCAGGTAATCTTACTTGGCTATTCCGCCCAGACTTGTTTTATGCCTGTCAAGTAATAGTTTTTATGTATCGTGTGATTATTTTACCAATTGTTTGGTTAGTGCTTTCCAATTGATATACACCTTATTCGTCGTCCCCTGGTGTTTGTTTTCAGTTATAATTAGTTTTATCCATCTAATGCAAGTACTGTCTTTCAGGGAGATGCTGAAGCGTCCACCACATTGACAACAGCTCTAGATGTTCTTCAGCAGCGCGAGGTATGGATACTGACAGCTCCATTGACCGTGATCATCAGGACTGGAACACTTGTCGTTTGTTCAACACCATGTTTCATTCGTGGTTAGCCATTAATATGTACCTGTGCGGTCGACCCCAAGTGTTTATGTTTTCAATATTGTAATCCTTACTAATGCAAATACTATGTTTCAGGCAGTTGTTGAAGCGTCAACACCCGCACTTGATGCGGCGCCTGACAATCAAGTAATTCCAGGTGAAGTGAAAGCGGGACCATGCGGATATGAATCGGCGAAACAGCTTTCGGAAGTGCGCACTACATTTACAACATCCCTAGATGTTCTTCAGCAGCACGAGCTATGGATACTGACAGCTCCATCGAGCGTGATCATATAGCGTGATTCCATTTGCTATACTTTCTTCCCTATTAACGCAAGTACTGTGTTTCAGGGAGACGATGGAGCTTCCACTACAATCACAACATCCCATTTAGATGATGCAGATGTAAAGAAATAGGACAAATAAGTCAATTAAATCTGATCAGATTTAAATATTCCTTGATTCTTGATTTTAGACAAAGCATCATTTGTGGTTATCTCTTTAGATGTACCTGTGCCATCGACCGCAAGTGTTTGTATGTTTACAATATTGAAAACCATACTGACGCAAGTACTGTGTTTCAGGGAGTTGCTGATGCATCCTCTTCAATACAATCATTTGTGGCAGTCCATGCAGAGCCAGAGGTATGGATACTGACAGCTCCTTCGAACTAGGTCATCAGAGCTCGAATACTTGTCGTTTGATTGTTCCACACAATGTTTAAATCGTGTTTGGCTATTGAGATGTACCTGTGTGTTCGTCCTCACGTGTGTTTTATGCTAACAATATTTTGATACACAGTAATGAAAGTACTATGTTTCAGGGAGTCGATGGAGCCTCATTCCGTGCTGTCTATGCGGATACAGAAAATATAGTCGTTGCAGCGCAAAAGGAAGGGAAGAGATGCGGAAACGAATCGGAGCTACAGCGTACAGATGTTGAAGGTCGAGTCAAAAAAGTTGCAAAGAAACAGAAATAAGGTTAGTTACAAACAGTTCATAACTTTATTATGTTTTATATATTTTATGTTTTTTTCCAGTCAATTGTACTATACTTTATCTTATCTCCCTTTTCCAATCTGTCCTCTAGTTACCCGTGGGTGTCCGAACTATACATACACAGACAGTGAAGCGAATGAGAGATGTTGCTTGCCAGACCATTTACACTATGGAGGAACTATTAATTCAGACGCGGCGTGTTGAGACTCGAGATGCTCATGTCCAATGGCCAGAACATGAAATGAATGTGTCCGGAGAATCCAGCAAAGTTGTATTGGACCATTGCTACAGTGCGTCCGCACCACCACAACAACATGCTACTGGATGTATTGAAGATAGCTCTGAAGTCGTCGCAGATCAATTCACACAATCTACACCCGCCAAAAAATTGCCACCAAAAAAGCTGTTGACATTGTTGTGTTCTCCTATCAATGTTGAAGTAGCAGATGTTGAAATGACAGAGAATGAACCAGCAGCAGCATTCACCGACGCAACAGAACTTGATAGCAGCGATATTTCTTTCAAATGTGGTAATATGTCCTCAACATCACAGGCCGAAACAACTTTGACGCCGGATGACAGTCTAACGAAAGAGGGCAAATACATAGTATTCGACAGTTGTTTGATGAATATTATGAGTATGCTGAAATGTGGGCATTCCGTTAGAGGGAAAGTATGTGGAAAGCCATTGATTCATGTCACTCGTCAAAAAAAAGGCAGTAACGTCAAAATAAATGCTGCCTGTAGATTAAATCATACGTTCTCATGGTCTGCACAACCGATGCTGGGGAAACTGCCAGCAGGCAATCTACTGTGTGCAGCTGCATCACTTTTTAGTGGGTCCAGTTTTAGAAAGTTAGTCTTTCTTTCAGTTTGTGGGACTCCATTTCATTTAAAAAACACAGTACTACAAATACCAACATGATTATCTGTTTCCGGCAATTAGTGATGCTCGGAATATTGAACAATTGTCTGTAGCAAGTACATTTGAAGGCAAACGATTCAGGCTAGCCGGCGATGGACAGTGCGACAGTCCTGGATTTTCTGCCAAGTACTGCACCTACCACTTTCAGGACATGGATAGTAAGAAAATTGTGAGTTCGGTGGTCGTGCAGGTAACACAATGTACATGCTCAGTGGCCATGGAGAAACTAGGGTTTATAAACTCAGTCGAATATCTACAATCGAGGGGAATGCACATCGACCTCATAGCTACGAACAGACACGTTTCAATTGTGAAGACAATGAGAGAGCAGTTCCCACATATTAAACATCAATTTAACGTATGGCATCTTGCTAAATCAATCAATAAGAAAATCTCGGCTGCAGGGAAAAAAAAAGGTTTGGAAAGTATTTCAGAGTGGTCCCAGTCTATCAGCAACCATCTTTGGTGGAGCTCCAAAACTTGTGAAGGGTCAGTGGAAATACTACTTGAAAAATGGCGGTCACTGATGCACCACTGTACCAACGTGCACCGCTGGTCAGAAAACCTACATTTCCACCAATGTGAACATGGCCCTTTGTCCCCAGTGGAGGCACGGAAGAAGAAGTGGTTGATTCCATCTTCACCAACACACAAAGCCATTGAGAAGATTGTTTTCAATAAAACTCTATCAAGAGATTTGAGGGGACTGACAGAATTCTGTCACACAGGAGGTTTGGAGGCGTTCCACAATATGTGCCTAAAGTACAGGCCAAAGCGCTTGCACTTCAGCATACAGGGCATGAGACATAGGACTCTACTTGCCGTCTTGGCCCATAATGAGAATCTCGTCCGTGAACAATCTAGGACTACGGGTAATGTAAGGATGCCTCGCTACACTAAGGCCTTTTCAAAATGAAGTAAGCAATGGGTGATCAAACCAGTCTATGAGGAAATGGAGTTCGACTTTGTCAAAAGCCTTATTGTTGCTGTATTAGAGAAGCACAGATATGGAATTTTGAACGTTTCTGTGCAGAGCACTGATCCATTGCCACCAAACATTGCCACTGTGCCATGTCCACCCAAAGGAGAGCTGGTTGTGAAGTACAAATCCTGGTTTAAATAATTGTAATACAATTGTCTTTTTGTAAATAAATGTTATTGTACATTGTACATACAAAGTATGCTAACCCTAACCCCTACCTTCACCATCCTGGTTGGCAAACAACCTGGGTGTCATCTTTGAATTCTCTCTCTATTCACCACATATTGCTGACCTTGTCTACATGTGTATGTATATATTTTTGTTGATGTAACTAATTTTCGCAATCTCATGTAAATGCTGCGCACTGTTAACCAAGGGGAGGCTTGCGTATTGCAAATAATAAAACAAGCAAACAATAAATCTCACTTTCAACTCAACTCCTCGGGTACTTTATACTTTCCCTGACCTTCCCCCAAAAATTAAATATCTCCATAGTTATGGCTCTTTGGGGCTGCAAAGCTCGCAGACAACGAGGACAAAATTGGGGGCCTTAGAACGCGCCAAGCGAGCCGTTGCAGATGGGAGAGAAGCCAGTTCGCATTTGCACATTGAGGCGCAGTACATAGATGGATTTGAAACTTCAAGTTCTCACAGATGGCTTTACTACGGGATGTTGCAAAGAAAGAATGTATGCTCATTTCTAGTGAAGGTCAGTGGCTTTGATTTTCAGCTCGCGGCCTGAAGAGGCCCACAACTCGCACTGGCAGTATAAGGTTCTATTGTTTTTTGACCTTGAGAGACAGGGACCATGCCGAAAGAACTTAATTTGAATGGGGGGTGCAATAACGTAAGGGACGATAAGGCAGAAAATTCTGAAACTAGACCGAGTTTCATGTTAGTTCAGTATACGAAAAACCGTTATCAAGAGCACAGTGGGATTTACGGACTGCATTACGCAGAGACACAATGGAAATTGCAAATATAATGTAAGTTACTCTTTAGACGCTTTTATACCGGAATGAAGAATTAATGAATGGATGCATGAATAAGTGAATGAATGAAGAGCTAGGAAAACGTTTGTGGGATCGTCCTTGTAGCGGGCACATGGGCATGCAGGCCCACATTCCACACGCATGTAGACAAACAGTCGTTTCTCATTGTGTGCTAACCTCGATTTATTTCATTACTTTTCGCATTGATTTTAGAGCCGAACATACTCCATTGCACTATCTTTGCAAGCAAATAGTTTCAGATCGGCCGTAATAAATAAAATGAATAATATTAATAAAGATCGGCTGGCGAGACTAATTATAATTTTTATGTTTTCAAAACAGGTATATCCTACCCTACTGCTACTGCCACCAGTTTCAGACCCCGGCAGACGGCTTCTTCAACCGTCAGCTGCAGCTTCTTGTCAACAACTGCACCACTTTGACGATCTAATGGGACGATCGCCAAGGGCCCATATGCCCTTACGCGGTACTAGCGGCTAGAAGCAACATATCAACCTTTAGGCTGGCCTAGTTCATGGAAGAGCCTTGCAGTTCACCGTGCAATCAAAGTGCTTCTTTTAACGAAAACCAACACCCTGTGTACCATAAAGGAACAGCGCGTGACTCACGATAAAACGGAACATTTTTTGCGGATAGAGATAAAAGAAAATAAATAGCATTCTGAGTTAATATGGCAATTGCTGAATATTCTATAAACATTTAATGTCAAATAAATGTACTTTACCAAATGTACCGTGTTGCTGTTTGATTTTAAAGTACAGTTTCATATTCCAAATTGTGGCGCGCTGTGTTGTGAGTTGATCTGTGTTGGTTTCCGGGTTCTGTGTGAAGTCGCGTAGAAGACGACTGGGCGCGTTTGCCTACGCAGCACAGTAACGTCACGGAGAGAGGCGGGGAATATGAATGTTTTGATAATGTCAGGCTCAGGGGCGGGGGATATGATTTAGTGCCGCAAAAGCAAGTCAGCCAGGGCGATGCGGCAAGTGATAGGATTATCACAAAATGGCAGCTCCCTGATGCCTGTTTTTGCGTGCGTTTAATGGACGAAAACTCGGGTAAGGTCCATAGGAAATTTTTCTAAAATCGAGCGATTTAGGCTTAAAAACACATGGCCGACCCGTAGGGGCAGTAACATTTTTTTACCGAACCATTCCTTTAACTTCAATTCAATGGATCTACACTGCTTCCCCCCTCCCCACAATTTAATGGAAAGGATTAAGGCGGGCTGTTCCCAGCACAATGCAATTTTAATGGATAGGATGATTTTAGATTAGCCTACTTACATGTGAGGCTTTAGTCAGGGAAAACAGCAGGGCTCCTCTGAGGACAGCGCAGATCTGGTCAAGAGCTTTCAGTTAAGGATTTTCCTCTGCCCCCAGCCTCCTGCTCCTCTGATGGTGTCCCAGCTAGCTTCTAGATTTCCCTGTCACTGTCTCCAATGCAAGGATTGAGGCCTCTCTGCTAGTTGTTCCTCGCAAGAGTCCGTCAGCAGACTATGTCCCGGAATAAAGTGAAAAGCCCTGTTCTGATGCAAACATGTCCTCTTATGGGGCTGATGACACTCCAACATTGTCATAATTCCACAGTAAGGATTAGCTAACTCTCTCCCTTCCACTCCCACTAATACTCCCACTGGATGCTGATAGGACCAGAAGTTGGGGGATATGTATGATGTAGGCTGAGGGAGGAAAACATAAATATTAAAGGGCTCCTGGCTATGTCCTGATATGCCCAGGAGGGTAAATAGTAATGAAGAAAGAATCGCGATGGGAGATCAAAACGACAGGATTTTGGATTAATTTATTTAATCTCAAAATAGTAGCAAAAAACCTCAGTATTGCTCAATCACAAGTTAACAGACAACGGACAGATTTTAATTTAACAATGAGGGGTACTACTATGTGGTGGTGGTGCACAATCTCTAAAACACATTTCGGACATTTTAGTACAAACAAGATTAAGTGCTGCCCCGGACTACTGATGGTCCATGGGTATTATAAAACATAACACACAAGTGTGAACAGAAATATGAAAAAATGACGTTGTGTCACAGATCGACACTGTAGTGTTTATCCCAACTGTAGCGGTTGCTGGGAGCTAGTTGTTGGTGTGGCCTTCTTCAGGATGGGGGTGAAGGGTAACACTGTCCGTGTGGTATCTGTTTGAATAAATTGGTCAAATGTGGTTAAGGTCATGTGGGATCTCTGTTTTATTTGCAATTTTAAATACTTATTAGTGACTGATTGGGTTCAGCAAAAGCACTAAAGAGTGCATTACTGCGAGGCTTACCGTCCAAAAAACGATGCAGCGGTGAAGCTTCTCACAGTTTCCAACTGTAAAGTATAGTGGAGACTGGTGGGGCGGTGTGATGAGCACACTGCTCTGTGGACTTGAGTGAAAGTCACTCTGCCGGTCCAGGGTATGAATGGTAGTTAAGGAAGCAGCAACGACCGCAAATGGAGTGTGTCTCTCAGCAGTTCTAAGAGAAAAGGAAGTATGATTTGTGATTAAAGGATCACAATACTGTGCTGCGTACCTAATCGTGGCGTGCAACAAGGTAAAACCAAGCTCTGGACTGAGTAACATGTGAGGCGGTAAATGGTGCCGGGTAATTGGCATCTATAGACTCGGGGCTCGGTGCTACGTGTGCCAGTATGCGTACATAAGCCATAGCGGCTGTGTAATGGTCAGAGACCAGGAGCAGTCCTAGTGCGGTAAGTGGAATGAAGGAAGTTCTGGACTGAGTGACATGTGAGGCGGTCAATAGTGCCGGATAGATGGCATGCAATAAATGGCCTCTAATAACTTGGGGCTCAGTGCTACGAATGCCAGCATGCGTGCATGAGCCATGTTACAGTGATGTGATAAACGGCATGGGGATGCCCTGATGTGGTAAATAGAAGAAATTGTGGCCGGCGCGTGGTATTTGCTGCCACGAGGGCCGAGTGTGCCGTCCGTCATTGTACGGATGCATTCAAATGGGAGCACCCTTCGGACGAGGATGACAAAGTGCAGGTTTGAGATCAACGTGGATGTGTGATAGTCAAGTAAATAAAAGTAACAAAGGCCCAGTGGCCAGACAGACTTACTTATAGAAACTGCACAGTCGTCTCGGTCTCACTGAATGAACATCGCGGTGCGATCAGAAGGTGCCGAGGCTAGAAATGTACGGCTGTTCCAAAGGACCCGCTCCCTGGTCGTTGCAGCCAATTATAGTACTACACTGGGCCAATGAAATGGAGGGTGTGTAGCGTTCGTACAAAGAGAAAGTGAAAGTATTCCTGATAGACTACTCAATGATTGGGGCCGAGGTATGATGGGAATTGTGGTCCCGGTGTGCAAATTCACGTAAGCTCAGTAAAAAGAGGGAGGAGAAAGATTTGTCATCCCAAAGTGACATGTGGGTTTTACATTTTGTATTCTGAGAAAACCTGTGGCAACTAACTTAATATTTCAGATAACCACATGAATATAGATATCAAACCTGTGTTGCTCTGCGTTGTCTTGCTTCCAAAACAAACGTGTTGCCCCTGAGCTATCCTCCTGGCTCACTTAGCCTGAGGCCCTCCATTGGCTCCCCTTCCCCATTCCTTGCTCCTCCCCCACACCACCCCACCCATTCCTATCTCCTGCACTTCTCTTCACAGCACTTGAACATCTGAATGTCCCATGGTCTAGTAAGACCACAATTGTATATTTACTGTTTTTCCCAATGCTATTTACTACCCTTGTTCCCTTTCCACTTCGCCTTGTGGTGCCTGGAAACACCATTCGGTTGTATAGGCACCTAACAAATTAAAATAAAAAGTTAAATAAATAAAATTTAAGGAACTTGCTGAAACTGATCTTCCGACATATCTCACCATACTAAACTTTGCTCTAGCACCATGTGCTAGATGAAATTACCAACAAAGATCTCGGACCCAAATAACCAGACAGACTCTAAGAGTATGACAAAGTACTACTTTATTATTAACATAAAATAAAGTAGGGCAGTCTGGCGAACAACGGGCTGTAGTCAACACACTCACATCCAAACTTGATTATGCAAAGGTTTTATGCCTCAATGTATGTCAGTTGTGATGTCATCCTATGTGGCAAACTGTAAAAACTATTGAAGGGAGGGATTGGTTAAGGGAGCATATGCACCTTTAGTATATATAAATGTTAGTGACACCATTGGCTCGCTCTTATCTGTTAGGCACGCTTCAAACTACCTCTAAATACATGTAATACTGATTATAGAAGAAAAATGGCAGCGGGTTGGCCTTTACAACTGTAAAGACGCCCGGTGGGGGGTGTCTGTACTTCTGTTCTCTATATGGTAGAGGACAGGCACAGAGGACCCCAGCCAAGATTCTCTATTATTGGTAACGTAGTCGAGCAATCAAGGCCTAGCTTCTCAGGAGATGATGCAGGCTGGTTCTTAAGTACAGTGTAGTCCCCAAGCACCCACAAAGGAATGTCCGCACACACTATCGGTTACAACACAGTCTTTATATAATTAATATTCAAAGGTTATATACAATATCACGATAACACACTTTGTGCTCAGGAAATCAACAATGGTAAATATATACAGTTCTAAAGTGGTACCACAACGATTATTAGATCTCATTAAAGTGCATCAACTATACGGTCATTGGGCCTCATTAGGACTCCGGCGCTAAACCATGGTGCTGTTAGCACCATGGTCCATGCCGGAGTCCGCCATGGCGGAATGGGGAATTACCACCCCATTCCGAGGTTGGTGGGGCGGTAATTCCCCATGCCGCCATGGCCCTTCCCCATTCACATTTTGGCCCCATAGGGCTCAGTGGGAATGGGGAATGCGCTAATTACGGTACCGCAAATTGCGGTACCGTAATTAGCACCAAGGTCCCTTTGCGGGTCCCTACTTTAATGGCGGGTAAAACCAGCCGTTATTGTCGGGTCCCGCAAAGGGACCTCGTAATTAGGCGCTAAGTGTTTAACGGCGCCGCAGCCTTTTACGGCGTCGTTAGACACTTAGTGCCTGGGTCATAATGAGGCCCATAATGTCACACAGATCAATAAAGAGGAAACCAGCAGTAGTGAGAGGAAGGAAAGCAAGATGGTTGAACAATTGACAGAATACTGGTCACTACCGTTAAACACAGCTCTGTGTGGAGATCCCCCACCTGGGAAACCTGTAGAATAAAGATACAAGCCCAGTCCATATATTGTTCACACTAGACTTCCCAATAGATCTGCAACCCCAAAGTACCTGGCGTTGTAGCGTTCTTCGTCGGGGAGTGCCCTCCCTTTAAGGCAGGAGTCACGGGTCGTTGAACGTCCAACGGAGAACAGGTTGAGCTACGACGTTGAAGTGGCAGCTTCGTTCCTAGCTGTGCTCGTTGACGGGGAAGCGTAAACGTCCTGCCAGGAAGAGGCTTGTGGGGCACCTCGGTGTCAATAGTTCTGGACCGCAAAGAGTTTGAAGAACTGTGGCCCAGCACGGGCATCGAGTCGTTGGCGTCTCTGTGGTCTTTGGGTGGCGTGAAACCCACCGGCAGATGCTCCTCGGCGCGTCGACGGTGAGGCCTTCTCCAGCAGGATACAGCGGCGACAGTGCGGATGAGAGCGTCCTTGGATCAATGAAGTTCTTAGGCAATGGGAACACGGCGGCTCCAGTCGGCGACGGTGGTCGTCGACAGTGGCGGAAAACAGTCCGGGCGCTTCTCCTTGTGATTCCGCGGCAGTCCCCATCTCGGGTCAGCAGCCTGTCGAAGGTCTGTCTACCAGAGAGCTTTGGCAAAGATCAACACGTGCATGATGGTCCCTCGTAGCTCGGGAAGAAGGCACCTTACCAGGTCCTTTCTGGGTCAGTCCTTGGAGACACAGCAGCTTTCAGATTGATGAAGGAGAGCAACAGCAATTCATCTCTTCCAGCAGGGCTTCAAGGTTAAGCTTCAGTTTCAACTCCAATTTCTTTTCAGCTTCTGAACACGATTCCTAGCAGTGAGAGGTCCCCAGATATACTGTTGATCTCCCATTCATTCTGCTGGGTCATACTGAAGCATCCAATCATGACTAAGGGCATTCAGGCAGGCAGGCAGCCAATCGGGCACACGGTGCATTCAGGCCATTGACCTTTCTCCAGACACTCACAACAAGTTATGTGTATTGGGACAAGTACCATGCCATTCAACACTCCACACTGCATTCATACCGGTTTCGGGTAGGGCTGTCTCAGTCATTGTGTCAACCACCAGATAATAGACACCCACACCATAGAATGCATATTCGTCACACACTGCATTCACCCAGGTCCCACCCACAGGCGTACCCACAACATACGGTCGTTGAGAAGGCTCCAGCCAGTCTGGTCAGCACTTCCCCACACTACCATATATGAAACTTCCACCCAACAGCCAGCCAGGGGGAAGGGAAAGAGTCAGGGCTTCCCAGGACTTCAGGAAGATCAAGGTAACAGGCGATGGAAGGCAAGAGGCCCTGGGGGCCATTTTGTCCCCATCACGAATCTACCAATACCAATGACATGCCCAAAAACATACACTAGGGTCACAGGATTGCACCCCTTCCCATGGGTGCCATAAGGGTATCCCATGGTGGGTCTGTTCACCAAAACCAAAGGAGAGAGCTGCACCGCCTGGAGTCCCACATGAACTCCTGCGCGGAAAACATGACAGAATACACGATAAAAAGCAGTAAAGGACAAGGATACGGAGGCCCTGTCCCTCCGATGCATTTCCAGCATCACAGTCACCCCCCCCCCCAGACTGAGGTTAGGGTGCCTAGTCTCCCACGAGAAAGACACTGTCATCCAGACGGTCAACATACCTTCTGGAAAGGCCATCTGCATTATCGTGACTCTTCCCTCCTGGTCTATGCTCTATGGTGAAGTCTAGCCCTTGCAGACTAATGGACCACCTGAGCAGTTTTGGGTTTTCACCCTTCATCTGCATAAGCCACTTCAGGGGCTTATGATCGGTTTGGACCTTGAAGGTGGACCCGGTAAGGTAGGGTCTAAAATGCCTAAGGCTCCAAACTATACTAAAACATTCCTTTTCAACAGTAGCCCACCTAAGTTCCCTACCCTTAAGTTGCCTACTGATGAATATGATTGGATGTTCTCTTCCTTTGTCATCTAACTGGGACAAGACAGCTCCAATTCCGGTGTCGCAGGTGTCAGTTTGAACGATAAAGGGGTTGCTGTAATCGAGCGCACACAACACAGGTGTCCTACACAGACTTCCTTTCAAGCCATCAAATGCCCTCTGACAGTCTTCAGCCCAATTAACCTTCGTAGGTTGTTTGGGCGAAGTCAGAGCTGTCAGGGGTGCAGCTATGGTTCCATAGTCTGCCATGAAATTGCGATAATACCCAGTGCGGCCCAAAAAGGCTCTCACCTGGGTTTGAGTAGTGGGAGTCTCCCAGTCACGTACGTCCTGTACCTTACTGGGCAGAGGTTGGATTTGACCCCCTCCTACCTCATGACCAAGATACGTGACTTTCCCCTGAGCTATCTGGCACTTGGTGGCCTTGATAGTGAGGTTAGCTCTTTTCAAGGCCTGCAACACTTTATCCAGATGTGTCAAATGCTCTTCCCAGGTGGAACTGTAGACGGCAATGTCGTCTAAGTAAGCCACACAAAAGGCTTCCAGTCCACTGAGCACATGGTTGACCAATTTCTGGAAAGTGGCAGGGGAATTTTTCAACCCAAAAGTCCCTCTGGTGTTGAGAATGCCGTCTTTTCCTTGGCATGGTCCGTCAGAGCTATTTGCCAATAGCCTGAGGTAAGGTCAAAGGTGCTCACAAATTTGGCAGCACCTATGGTGTCCACGAGCTCATAAGCCCGGGGCAATGGGTGCGCGTCAGTTTTGGTGACGGCATTGACTCCCCGGTAGTCCACACAGAACCTCCAATCCTTGGTACCGGCCTGGGAACTTGCCTTGGGGACAAGGACCACTGGACTGGACCAGGGACTGGTTGAGGGTTCAATAACACAGAGATCCAACATCTTGGCGACCTCAGCCTGGATGTGGTTCTTTACAGTATCCGACATACAATAGTACCTGCTTTTGACAGGCACACTGTCATCAGTGTCAATTTCGTGCCTACACCACAGTTTAAGGCCTGGTGTCTGTGAGAACAGAGAGGCATACTGCCGGAGCAAAGCCCTGCAGGTCTTCTGCTGCTCTGTCATCAGATCGCGAGAGAGATGCACTCCCTCCACTGAGCCATCCTGAGGGTTGCTATGCAGCAAATCAGGAAGGGGCTCACTCTCATCCTCTTCTTGCGCTGAAGCTAGCTAGAGACATGAGACTTCTGCACGTCTGTGGAAAGGCTTGAGCCGGTTGACATGGAATACCTGGGGGGCTACCCCAGGGGCTCCCATGTCAACCAGATAATTGACTTCGCCCATCTTGGAGATTATCGTGAAGGGTCCAGTCCATTTATCTGCCAGAGCCTGAGGCTTGGTAGGCTCCATCACAAGGACCTCCTGACCCGGAGTCCCATCCACTTGCAATGCTTTAAAGTCATGTCAGTACTTATTCAATTCCTGGCTGGCCTTGAGATTCGCTGTTTCCTGACCCATCGTCAGTGTCATCCTCTGTCTGAGGCCTAATACATAGTCCCCCACTTGCTTGGCGGCACCTGAAGGGGTGGCCTCCAAACCTTCTCTTGAGGCACCTCTCGGTAAGCAAACAGCAGGCATGGCAGAGAAGATCCCACTTCTTCCTTAGGGGCTCTTCCAAAGCGCCTAGCATGCCCTTGAGAGTTTTGTTAAATCTCTCAACCAGACAGTTGGTCTGAGTGTGGTAAGGGGTGGAGAACTTGTAGGTCACCCCTCATTCTTTCCACATGGTTTTCATGTAACTCGACATGAAGTTGGATCCTCTACCCCCTTAGGGAATCCAACAAGTGTGAAAATGCCCAGGAGAGCCCTGGCAACCGCCTTGGCAGTTACAGTCCGAAGGGGTATAGCCTCAGGGTACCTGGTGGCATGATCTACCAAGACCAGATGAACTGATGTCCACCTGAAGTGGGAGCGTCAAGGGGACCGACAATGTCGATGCCCACCCTCTCAAATGGTGTGCCAACCACTGGCAATGGTTGCAGTGGGGCAATGACACTGCCTACAGTCTTGCCAGACAACTGACAAGTTGGGCAGGTCCTGCAGTGGGACTCCACCTCTACTCCCATCCGTGGCCAGTAGAAATGGGCAGAGAGCCTCTGCTTAGTCTTCTTGGTCCCAAGATAACCAGCCAAGGGCACCTCATGCAGCAGGAAGGGCCTGTAAACCTGGGGTACCACCAACCTCTTGAGGGCACCAGGTTCAGGCTTAGTGGGCTCACTAACAAGGAGCTCACCCTCCCAATAAATCCAGAATGTCCTAGGTACTTTTCCTTGTGCCTGGGACAGGGCTTGTTTCCTCAGACCATCGAGAGAGTGGCACTCTCTCTGTCCCTTACAGAAGTCCGCCCGGGAGAGTCCCCCTTCAGCTAACAAGCATTGCAGGTCGGGATGCTCCTCCGGGTCGAGAGCCTCTCCCACAGGAAAGTCTTCTGGCTCTTCTCCCACAGGAGTTGAGACGGGATTCACCACTGGACCCAGCCCGCCCGGAGCATGGATCCCAATGGGTGCTGTCGGAACAGCAGGAAGAGCAGGGGCTTCCTCCACAGAGGTGGCCTTCTTGCTCTTCTGTTTCCTTTGTGCTTTGGGTTTCCCCGTCGGCAAGCATACCGGGCTCGCAGCCGGACCCTGTGCGACATGCAATCGTGTGACTGTCACAGCAGCTATGGGTAGACCATCCGTGATCATCCCCAACTCGACCAAATCGTTTCTCAACAAAATGTTTGCAGGCACGTTGTCCTGAACCAGGACCGGAAGCTTCGCTGTCTTGTCTCCAAACGTAATGTTGACTAAGGCTACAGGTGATAATTTGGGAGGCCCACCAGCTAAACTGGTGGTTCTCAGAGGAGAACCTACATAGTCCTCTGGCTTGAACAGGGTCCTGTCCACCACTGTCATGCTTGCCCCAGTGTCTCTCAAACCAGTAGAAGGCTGGCCATTCAGGAGGACACTTCTCAGAAACCTACAAGTGTTCTGTGGGACAGTCGCCAGTACTTCTGTGTACTGGTCCCAGGCCCAAAGGGACACTAAGGAAATCTCTACGGGAGCACCAAAGGTGATCCCAGTAGACGAGGGGAGGTCCGTGGCCTCCAACTAAGGTACAGAGTAGGGGTAGGTCAGGCTGCCAGCCTGGACTCCAAGTGCCTTACCCATACACTTGGGGTCACCCAGACCCCAACAATCCCAACAAGTGCCGGGAGTGCGGGGTACGGTACTGGAACCACTGGGACCCTACTTTGTAGCAGGGGGACCACTACTCTTACTCCCACCCACAACACTAGGTTTTTGGGTCTTCGAGAGGAAGGTTTTAATTTACCCGACTGTGACTGCTTTTGGGACTCCTCAGCTTTCTGAGAGGCCCCCTTTTCTTTGTCCTTGTCCTTCCCACTGGAGTCCTTAGGGGACACCCGGTGGAAGACCCACTTGTAATCCAACCTAGCCCGGTGGGAGACCCACTTTTCAGCCAACCTAGCCAGCTTAAAGGGGTCCAAAATGTTCTGGTCAGCAACATACTGACGCAGCTCGGGTGAACAGGCTTCCGAAAATGCTCAAAAAACAAGAGGTGGGATAATTCAAAAAACGTTTTCACTTTATAACCATCAATCCACCCCATCATGTTCATGTGCGCAGCACTCACCCAGTCAATCCAAGACACATTCTCTTGTTTCTTATAATCCCTGAACCGTTTAAGGTGTTGGGTAGGTGTCTTGCCAATCTTGGCAATTAAAGCAGACTTCAATCACTCATATTGACCCCTTTCTTCCACACTCAGTTTCAGAATACAGTCATATCCAGTTTGAGGCACTCTGCTTAACAAGCACTTAGCTCAATCTCTCTTATCAACATTGTGAATTGCACAAGCCATTTCAAACGCTTCAATCCATTGGAGGATATCAGAATCCTCCGCATACATACCAACCAAATCTTTCATAAACGTGGTTGCTGGGGACCTGACACTCTCAATTGGTTTAGCTGAAGTCTCCACTCGAGCATTCTCCAACTGGATTCGCTGACATTCAGTGTCCTTGTTTTTGAGTTCAAGATCCCTATTTTTGAGTTCCACTTGCTGTGCCAACTCCTCTTTCTTAAGCTCAGCATCTATTTCCAACTTGCGATATTCAAAGGCCAATTTCATCCTTAATAGCTCAAGCTCCAAGGAATTGCTGGGGTTCGGAACAGAGGCAGCAGGAATGGTGGCATTCCCAGAATCAGATGCGGCGACAACCCTCGGGGTAGAGTCCTCATTGGTTGCATCCCCCCCTTCAAGAGCTTCACAAAAAGTCTGGTAGTCCACCAGGGCAGCTATCAGCTCAGCCCTAGACTTCTCCGCAAAGTCTAACTCCCTGGCTTCACAAGCACTCTGGAGAGCCTCTAAGCTCATCCGAGTCAATTTACCATTCGCAATAGATTCCATTGTTTGTAATGCAGTTATCTTGTACACAACTAGACCTTAATTTAATAAAGTGCAGATATCCTTGTAAGTGGCACGGTTATACACTACACTGATTTTTAAAACCATAAGCATCCCACCGCTGCCACCAGTGTAAAGACGCCCGGTGGGGGGTGTCTGCACTTCTGCTCTCTATATGGTAGAGGAGAGGCACAGAGGACCCCAGCCAAGATCCCAAACCTGCGGATGCTCCTCTGCACGTCGATGGTCAGATCTTCTCCAGCAGGATACAGCGGCGACGATGTGGACGAGAGTGTCCTTGGATCAATGAAGTTCTTAGGCAATGGGAGCACAACGGCTCCAGTCGGCGACGGCGGTCGTCAACAGTGGCAGACAACAGTCCGGGCACTTCTCCTTGTGATTCCGCGGTGGTCCCCGCCTCGGGTCGGCAGCCTGTCGAAGGTCTGTCTACCAGGGAGCTTTGGCAAAGATAAGATGGTGCACAAGGGTGCCTCGTAGCTCAGGAAGAGGGCACCTTATCAGGTCCTTTCTGGGTCAGTCCTTGGAGACACAGCATCTTTCAGATTGATGAAGGAGAGCAAGAGCAATTCTTCTCTTCTAGCAGGGCTTCAAGGGTAAGCTTCAGTTTCAACTCCAATTTCTTTTCAGCTTCTGAACACGATTCCTAGCAGTGAGAGGTCCCCAGATATACTGTTGATCTCCCATTCATTCCGCTGGGTCATACTCAAGCATCCAATCACGACTAAGGGCATTCAGGCAGGCAGGCAACCAATCAGGCACACAGTGCATTCAGGCCATTCACTTCTCTCCAGACACTCACAACAAATTATGTGTATTGGGACAGGTACCAAGCCATTCAACACTCCACACTGCATTCATACCGGTTTCGGGCAGGGCTGTCTCAGTCATTGGGCCTCATTCCGACCCTGGCGTTAACCAAGGCGCTATTAGCGCCTTGGTTGACGCCGTTATCTCTCCGACTCCGCCATGGTGAATGGCGGAATTACCGCCCCATTCCAAGGTTGGCGGGGTCGGTAATTCCCCATTCACCATGGGCCCTTCCCCATTCCCATTTTTGCCCCATAGGGCTCAATGGGAATGGGGAAGGTGCTAATTACGGCACCGTAAATTACGGTGCCGTAATTAGCTCCAAGGTCCCTTTGCGGGTTGGTTTTTTAACGCCTGCAAAAAGCAGGTGTTAAGTTCCAACCCGCAAAGGGAACTCGGAATAGGGCGGTAAGGGTTTAACGGCACCAGTCTCGTTACCGGTGACCGTTAACCCTTACCGCCCGACTCGGAATGAGGCCCATTGTGTCAACCACCAGATACTAGACACCCACAACATAGATTGCGTATTCGTCACACACTCCATTCACCCAGCTCCCACCCACAGGCGTACCCACAACATACGGTCGTTGAGAAGGCTCCAGCCAGTCTTATCAGCACTTCCCCACACTACCATATATGGAACTTCCACCCAACAGCCAGCCAGGGGGAAGGGACAGAGTCAGGGCTTCCTGGGACTTCGGGAAGATAAAGGTAACAGGCGATGGAAGTCAAGAGGCCCTGGGGGCCATTTTGTCTCCATCAGGAATCTACCGATTCCAATGACAGAGCCTGGGCATCCCAAAATGGAGGACGTGCAGGACACCAGTCATTTCAGCCCGGAGCTGCCACCAGCCCATACCCTTCTCTGTGGGTCACACACAGGTGCCCAAAAACATACACTAGGGGCACAGGGTTGCATAAGGGTATCCCATGGGTCTGTTCACCAAAACCAAAGGAGAGAGCTGCACCGCCAGGAGTCCCACATGAACTCCTGCGTGGAAAAAACAAAAGAACACACGATAAAAAGCAGTAAAGGAAAAGGATACAGAGGCCCTGTCCCTCCAATGCATTTCCAGCATCACAACAACATTGTATAGCATGTTGCTACATAGACCCTTTGAAGGGTTGGCATGCTTTCCCAACCTTGGACTTTCGACTCGTAAGCAACATGGACCCCAGGTACACAGATTAATGTCAGACTACTTCCCGCTTTCCCAATTAGTCCATCATCTCTCACTGGTCTGGTCCTAAGCCAAGTCTTTTTTTTGTAGTTGACCTTGCAGTCTGTTCTTCATTCCTGGACTTTTGAGGGAGTGTAGGAACACCATTATATTTGTCAAGAGCTCAATGAATAGCCCTTGTTTTCAACTTCTGAATCACGTTGCCCATCTCAACCTTTTATTTACTGCTATTTCATTCATATATACTGGGTGCCATTATTCCTCTCTGCCTTTAGAGTGCCCATGCACCCTCCACCATGCATGGGCTTTTTTAATATTATATTTATTTGTGTAATAATTGGCTCTCGCAGATGTTTTCCTCTTTGCTTAATCTAAGAGAAATATGTCTTGCGTACATGGCTTATCCTTTTGACTCCCCTTAAAATATTCCTTGAAGAAGCATCCTTGGTCACAGGCCAATAGACTCCTCTTTATTCACACAAAGCTGTTTTTCCAGCGTTTCTTGACTCTGCAGCCCTGGTCTGTCTCTGAAGTAGTTTGATTGGTTTTAATACGAGTCCGACATCCATCTTTCCATCATGGCCGCCCTAGCAACATTACGTTTTCTTCTGCAGCAAGCTTCTGTGTATCCTGTCTACCTTGTGTGTCTGCGCATATACAATTATTGGTTGTATACGAATTGTTCGAATGTCAATTGTTCGAATAACAATTGACCTTCTGCACAATTGACCGAATTTAAAAGGTCAATTAGGATATATATGCAGGGGGAAACCCCCCCGCAGGCCCCACCCAATCCAACCCCCACCCCAACCCCCCTCCCAATGCCCTTATATTATTAATACACCAACCCAACCCATAATATATATTAAAATTACCAAACGGTCAATTGTGCAGAAGGTCAATTAGGACCCCTATTATTCGAACAATTGTGTCATTCGAACAATTGTAAACGAACAATTCGGTTAATACCCAATTATTAGCAGGTTACTTTATCTTCTTTGCATATATGATTTCTTCGTATTTGATTGCATGTTTCTCTTGTTACTTCAGTTACGTCTTTATTCTTAATTATTTGGATATCGTTTCAGTGCGTCTCAGTATCTTTCTTTCATGACGTCACTCTGCCCTTGTCAGATTTCACTTATAGCTCTATGATGTCCAATGGTGTGTGCCGACATCCTTCCACCCTTTCAGTGCGAGGGTACATTCGGTACGGTCGTCTGAGTGGATATCATCTCTCATACGCTTGATGTGGTATTGGGATGACACCTGGTGTCCCACATAGTGCTCTACTCCTGCTATTCCAATATGACAAAGGTGAGGGGGCGGGAGCTAGGGATGATGTGTCCACCCACCCCTCTACAAAACTCTCTCCGGGAAGTTCTGCAGGAGTTTCTGGCAATATTGAAGGTGAATTATTTGCTCCACCTTTCTCTACAACGACCTCAGCAGCTTTGCAAGGTGGTACTTCTCCAGACTCCTCCAGACTCTGTGAGCGGAAGGTGGAGGGCTTGTTGGAAATGGTTGTATGCTTCTGCTATCTGTGCTGCTATGGCAGCCTCTTTTGCTGTGCATCCCACCCAATCACTTTTGGAGGATTTTCATGCAAAAGGGTCAGCAGCCAAAGACGGATTGGTAGTGATGCATAACCAGGAACAGTTCCTATTGCATTTAATGACGCATAAGCAAGTACAGTTCCTGCTGCATATAATGATGCATAGGCAAACACAGTTCCTTTTGGATATTGCTTGCAATCCACTGAAAGCATCAGCATCTGTTTTATCCACCACAGTAGGTCAAATAAAACACTCTTTGCAAAGAGTCTTGCTGGGTGATGTGGCACAAAACGCCTCCCTCCTGCAACAATCCTTGTGTTAGCCCTCTTGGTGGAGCTACTGCATTCAAAATACTTCTACGTCCAGCTTCTGCAACGTCTGAAAGCTCAGCCCACTGCCAGGTGTGCACAGTCTGCTCAACTCTGATGCATCACGCAAGGCTAATCAATTTAAAGAAGTCACATCTGATTCCTGTCCTGCAACAGGGGTTTATAGAGTGTTTGATACCATTCTGACAAGCATCTTTCTGCTAGCTTAGAAGGCTAATCAGTTCAGGTTCCATTCCAAGGTCTGATGTCCCAAACACATGCTCCAGGCCACCAATGGCTGCAAGTGCAAGGAACATGGTGGCCCGCATCCTCACTGCCCCTTGGAAAGGTCACACCTGACACCCCTTTTTCAGCACATCTTCAGCTGGCGGTCACCTGGGTCTGGTAGCTAGGAGGCAATCATTCTGGTGCTTCAGGGATTATAAACCAATCTCAAATGATGGATGGTGGATAAGGTTCACCCAACTGGCTCCCACATAACCAATGGTAGTGAGCAAAGATGCCAGCATGGAGGCTTGGGGGGCAATTTAGAGTTCCTTCTTGGGTTAAGGACTTCTAATTCACCAGTACGTCATTAAACTAGACAGCACTGGTATTGTTTTGACTATCTGTTACATTGTGTGTGTACCAGCAGTGTGGCACCAGGATTGTGTGTCTAGTAGACCTCTTCAGAGCCTGGTGTGAGACACGCATGGTATCAAGAGAGACATAGACCCAAAAGTAACAGTTTGAAAACCTTTATTATCAGACTTTTTGGGATTGCTGTGATGCCTACCTGGTCCTAACTCTAAGAGGATTGACTAAGGGCCGTAGATGTCCGTGAGTCCAAAACCAAAGTTCGACTGTGTCCAAAACTATACTTGCCCCCACTCTTAAATCAAATGTGATAGAGATCTTCTTAAATGAAAAATGGTGATTTGAAAGAAAATGTAAACCACAGCTGTTTTCAAGTAGCATTACCCATAGGCGTAGTTCTGCCAGTTCAAAGTAGTTAAATTCAACAGGGTTGCCCTCGGGACCTTCCACGTAGGGCTCTTGCAACAGGTCAATAGAGTTCACAATGTCTCTAGGTCTCTTGGGGTTCCCTTCCTCAAGCTTTGATCCTTCAAGTTCCAAACACAAAAACACAGTTCCTGTTAGGCCTCTCAGGGTGCCCTTCCCCAAGTCTAGGCCTCTTCACAAAGTACAAAAATGTCTTTTGGGGTTCCCTTCCCCTAGGCCCGTCTTTATGCAGTTCAACAAACAAACAAAATGTTCCTCTTGTCACGATGTAAGTTCACTGTACAGTTCTTTCGAGAAGTATCAGAGACTTTTGAGAATTCTGTGTTCTTTGCTCCTCCCAGGCACAATGACTTTGACCTCCAACCCCTCTCCTTATTCTCTGGCACCTCTTCTTCTTTGTGCCTCTTCCACTCTGTCCTTTTCCTCCTTACTGTGCTTCTTGCACACTTTCCTTTTCTATCGTGCACACTTCCACCTTCTTTCCACCTTTCAGTGCCTCTTGCACACTTCTCCTTATTTTTCACCTTCCTGTGCCTCTTGCACACTTCTCTTTGCTTCTTGGCATGCTTTCTTGCACCTTCATGTTCTCATTGTGTTCACCTTCATTGTCTCATTTCGTGCCTCTTGTACTCTGCATTTATTTCGGTTGCTTGCACCCTCTTTCTCACTTTTGGCTCACGTGCACCCTCTCTTAGCTGTCAGGTTTCCTTCTCTCTGTTTGTTTACTGTCTTTCTCGGGTACAGGCCACTTGCACCCCCTAACCTTACTTTCGGGTCATTCACACCCACTCTTGGCTGTTTCTTTGCCGCCAGCGCACTTGTTCTGTCTCTCTGTATTTCCGCGCCTCTAGCACCCTTTTCTGTTAAACTTTGCTTTCATTCTACTTTTTCAGCTTTCAACTGCTTCACTTTCCTCACTTTGCTTTTGCTTACTTCACTTTGCCTTTTCCATTTTCTTGCTTTGCTTTTCGTTTTCCCTCTTTTACTCACTGGGCTGTTCGGTTTTTCAATGCTCCTGCTCCCTGCTCCAGCCACCCACACGATACTGAGTTTCATTCTGGCTCACAAAACTCACCAATAGTAGCTCAGTACTGGTGAGCAGGTAAAAGGGTTCTTGGGTCGAGGTCAGGGTCTCATCACCTGCCCCTCAGGCGTCCCTGCAACCGGCACATGTTCCAGGGGAACGAGCACTGGTCTGAACAAGGCCAACAGACTGCATCCCGTCCCACTCCAGCTTCTTGGAGACACGGCTCCCTCGCCACGTCCCACACTCCACCGGTCCTTCTGGGCTCCTCTTCCTGCAGCCTTCTTCTCCTTAGCTCCTCTGGTCCAGTCAGCTTCCCCAGCTCACTCTCTGACCCTGGCAGAACCACCCTCTTTATATCGCATGTGAGAGGCAATTGGAGTCAGGTGTGTACATTTGGGGCAATGTGTCTGACCTTGCCTGAGTCTATTAGTGGGCCAATTCAAAGATGTTTGATGGTAGACCTCCCTTTGTATTCCAATGGTGTGTCTATGGGTAATCTTCAGTGCTCCCGATCACCTCTTCCTCGTCCCAGTATTTATTGGAAATGGGGAGGGGGAGATGGGGTGAGAGTGGGAATTCCCCATGAAGACTGAGGGAGAGTGGGTTGGTGGGCAATTAGGAAGGGGGTGTGTGATGCTGGAAATATCTTATGGAAGGACAGGGCCTCCAGTCCTTGTCCTACCATTTCTCTGTGTGTGTTTACCTTTTGTTTTCTGCCACTGAGGTCCAGCCGGGATCTTTGGCAGTGCCGCTCTTTATTTTATCTATTGGTGAACACCCATGGGATACACTCATAGAACCCATGGGTGGGGGTACACCCCTGTACCCCTATGTGTGTTTCTGGGCACATGTGTGTTGCCCACAGAGCAGGGTATGGGGGGTGGCTTCTACATGCTGACTTGGCAGTGACACTAAGTGCCCTCCATTTTTGGGACACTCAGGCCCTGCCATTGGAATCAATGGATTCCTGATTGAAGGCAAGATGGCCACTGTGGCCTCTTGGTTTCTATTGCCTTTTACCTTGTTTCTAAAAGTCCTGGGAAGCCCTGTCACTGTTCCATTCACCCTGAATGGCTATTGGGTGTAAACATCATATATGTTTCTTTTCCCTTTCCTCCTGACTGCTGTTGGGTGGAAATATCATATATGGCTCTGGGACTCCCACCTGACACACTTACTGGAGCCTTCCCAGGTGTTTTGTGTTGAGGGTACACCATAGGGGTGGGAAATGTGCGAATGGAGTTGGGAGTCAACTTACATTCTCCGATTTTGGTGTCTGATTTCTGTGTGTGTGAAACATTGAAAAAGGGCAGTTTGCTGAAAGGCTGGGTACGTGCCAGATCCACATTCTTTGTTATGGGTGATCTGAATGCCTGTGAGCCTGATTGGCTGCCTGCCTGCATGAGGGATGTATGTGTACATTTGGGGACCTTTCACTTACCAATTTGTTCAGAAGCTGAAGTGAAAGCTGAAGCAAGAAGAAGCTATTCCCAGGAGTCCAGCTGGTAGAGAAGTCTGCTGCTGCATTTCTTCAATGTAATTCAAAAGCTGTTGTGTCTCCCAAGGACTGATTCCGAGAGGACCTGCAAAGGAGATCTCTTCCCAAACTACGAGGAACCATTGTGCAAAGCTGCTGCTCTACAACGGTGGATCCTGGAAGCCAGCCCTGTGTGCCTGCCATCCGGAGAAGGCATCTTTCGAACTCCTGAAGAGGAGTGCCGGACATCTTTAGCCAGAGAAGTCCATTGGCGTTGACCAGGGTCCGGAGGTGCATTTTGTGACCGCTGGAAGCCGTTGCTGTCTACCGCCCAGATGGGGGGTACCCTGGTATAGTGCTGCTGGACACCTGGGGCTGTGAACATTCCAAAACCGCCTAAGAACATTTCAAAGGACATACTTGCCATCACCACTCACCACTTTTTCCCTCTGAAGAGAGCCCAGAGTCATTGGGTGTAGTGGAAGGTCTGACTGTAGGTTTACCGCCACCAGAAGCTAACGAAGATGTTCCGAGGGTCCAGACTTGGTGAGTGTTTGAGGCCCACTCCAGTGGCCGAGTCGAGGTCACCAGAAGCTGTCCAGAGGTCTGTGCTGCGGTTGCAGCACAAATGAAACGAAAGTCGGGAAACTGCTATATTCCGAAACCTGGCACAAAAAGTGACCTATGCACCCGTCACCACCAGAAGTCATTGAAGGCACCTTCCTTTCATCTGTCAAGCGTTTAAGGAGCCCACAGCAAGTTTCATCTTCACAGGACTTCTACAGTCAGAGAAATTGTCGACCAAAAGAGAGCACTGCGAAGAGTAGTACTTCAGAAACACATTAGTTCCTTTTTATTCTTGGACTCAGCATCCCCGTGGCTTCTTCTTCCAAAGGGGGTCCATCCTCAGAGGGAATTGTCGAGTAAAGAAGAGAAACTCTGCCACTTCGCCTTCCAAAGCATTAAAGGTACTGTGACGAGGAAGAGCATCTTCTAGCCTCAAGAGTCGTCCAGAAGTCCCACATTCATCTTGGATCCTATTCTCCTGTGGCCTCTCGGGTACTTTGGTGTGGCAGAACCTTTTAAAGAAAGCACAAGGTTATTGAACATTATTTTACTGGGCTCTTAAAGACAACATAAGTTGCTCATTAACTTTTCCATTACAGGTTGCTCAGGTGGGGGGATCCTCACTCAGAGTTATCTATCTAAGCTAACGAAAGTATTCTGCCACTGTTCACAACTAACCTGTCTTTCTTCCCTATTCTATGCTGTTACACCTTACTTAAGAATCCACCTGTCTGTAGTGCATCTATTACTAGATTTAAGTAATGTGTGGTACCACATAGAGTGTATTTGTTTGCTATTCTTTGAATGAGTATTCCAAGTACAAAGTGTTATTATTTGTATATGTGTATGCTAGGGTAGCAAACATTTTTTTATATAAAGAAGCTGCGTTATCACCTAACATAATGTGTGGACATTCCTTTGTGGGGGCTTTGGGAAAACACTGTACTTAAGAACCTGCCTGCATCACCTCCTGAAACCTTAAGCCTGCCTGCTTGCCACGTTGTTCCAAATTGAGAGCCTTGACTGGGGTGTACTGTGCCTTTAGCCTACTAAATAGAGGGCAGAAGTACAGATACCCACCAGTCTATTGAGGGGGATGCCATGCCTCGTCCTTGGGTAGTTTCCTCTGAATCCCCCGCAACACTCCACTCAGGTCATCCTCCCTCGCTTGACCACCCCCAGGGTCGGGATCCAAAATTGATGGCCCTTCTCTGGCCACCTGAATGGAAGATCCCGGGGGAGTAGGAGAGAGGATACCATCAGGCCCAGACATCGGTTGTTATCTGAAACGAACCATCAGCATGTTTGCCTCTTCATTGGACATTTATATGTCCAAAGAGGAGTTTGCCCAAATTTGCTAGGCTCTGTCGCCTGTGGGTAGACCTGTTTGCCACGAGTCATGAAAAACAACTCAGTTACAGCTTTCGTCAGGGACTCCTGGGCCTGGACAGTGGATTCCATGGCTTACAATCTTCCATATGGGATTTCATGTGTTTTCCCTCTTCCATGCTGCTGAGAGTCCTGGGAGAGAGGAGGGGGACAGGGAACAGGTGATCTTCAAAGCTCCCAGATGGGCAAGCGTGCCAAGGATCAACATGCTCATACGATGTAGCTATCTGTGAATGATCAATTCTTCTAAGGAGATAACCTTGCACAATGTGATTCCACTCTTCTACCAGATGTTAGTAGAGCGATTTGTTCTCATGTAACTCTATGGAGTAATTTTGGAAGGCAGTCTTCGTTTTGCATGGGTCAGGATACAAGGGTGTCAGCGCTGTCCACCCCGAGCCTTAGTCAGTGGACAAGGGAAATGATAATTGCGGCTTATGAACAGCCACATCTCACTCTACCTTAGGACAGTCTGTTTGCATCTGGACTGTCTGGCTTCAGTTTGAACCTCACAGCCTGTTTCTTTTTTAGGAGTCATGCTAAAGGTGTCAAAAGCCTTCTGTCCTGACCCGTAAGTGTCCTAACTTTCTTATTCCAAGGACGCACCACCCGGGGCTTGGCGTCCTCATGGGTAGAAACCAGAGTGTGCCATTAACCGAGATTTGAAGGAGGTCTACCTGGGTGGACCCCCTCTACATTTATATTTCATTATACTCCAAATGTGTACACACATTGGAATAAATGTGGACATCTGTCTCTTTAGGCAGTTATTCCATTAGAGAAGCTATCTTTTCTACGTAGCAGCATCATGGTGTGCTGTCTTCTTTATTTCAATTATCAGCAGCTAGTTATCTCTTCAGTAGAGGACTGAGGCAAGGAAGAGGGAGAGGGACGCAGCCGTTATGCTTAGATTCTTACCATTAATCCAATTACACGGACCCTCCCTATCACGGTCCTCACCCCCTAAGTCCCTGTGGGAAGGCCAGACTGGGATCTTGAAGCTATATGTTTACATACTGGTTGCTACTGGGGCAGAAGCTTGCCCTATAGCCACGCCTTTTAAAGGAGTGACCTTATGAGGCTATTTTCTCAAAATAATGATCTGGCTAGCGTGGGGTGTGTGTTCTGGCTGACCCGTATTTAATAATATCAAACTGTGACAAAAATGAGTAGGACGCAGAGCAATAAAATGTACCAGTAAGTAATCGAGGCATTACGCGTTACTCTATGAGCAATCCTGAAGCTTTATAACTGTCAGAATCACTGCTGTGGGTTGAACTTGCATCCAACTCCTCACCTGAACTACATGTTTCCTCTGCCAGGTGCTTCTTTCTCTGTTGAGACTTGAACACAGGCCTTTTTTTATAGAGACATGGCCTACCGTGGGACGCCACCACTCTGGTCGTTGGATGAACCAGAAGACCAGTGGCCCCGGTCCCGCAGTAGCCAGGAGGGGAAAATGCCTAGGAAAGGCAAAAAAGCCCTGGTGACCCGTGAGGCTGATGAGTCTTAAAACCGAGATGAGTCATTTGTTTTGTGATCCTGGGATGAGGGGAAGAGGTTCCGGATCGATGGGAAAGGGTCCTTGCAGCTGATGACAGAGGTATTCACCAGGCAAAATGACTGCAGAGTGCAGGACAGAACTAGGATGCCCCGGAGAGGGAGAGAACCACCGCTGAGGCGTGCGGAAGAAGCAAGACCCAAAGGAGGGAGAAGAAGAATAGAGAGACCCGACGGGTTCCGAAGAGGACAAGGTGAGAGGACTTAACTAAGCCAAGGGAAGACACAGCGCGGCAACAACAAAGGGAAAAGTCCTGAGCGGAGTTGCAACACCACGGCTGTCGGTGTATGAGCATTAAATCACCCGGTAGTGGCCATGATGGAAAAGACAAGACTGCTGCCTGGGGTACGCTAAGGAATGTGGCGGGGCATGAATGGCAGACCCATCTCCAACAATCCCAGATCCGCTGGAAGAACGGGCGCATGACAGTATGCCCCCTCCGATGCCCCGGCTTTCCGGGTTTGCCTGCATGGGCGGAATGGAATCTTCATATAAGCCTGGGGACCTTCACATGAGAGCTGGGTTCCCTCGAGTCTTCGGAGGCGGGGTATCCTTTCCATTATATCAGGTATTCCAACTGCCCTTTCCAGTATCGAGAGTCTCTTATATTTGACACTTCATATTCGACTTCATTGGTAGGAGACCGATCTTTCATTCTGTGTATGGGTGTTGTGGTTGTAGAATACTTTGCCGGTCGCAAGAGAGAAGCATGGAATACAGGATGTATTCGGCTAAGGCTTCTGGGTAGCTTCAGCCGGAAGGCTACCGAGTTGATCTGAGATTGTATCTCGTAAGGTCCCAGGTGTTGTGGTGACAGCTTGGTTGGATGGACCCATCTCGGCAGATACTTCGTCGATAACCACACCTTAGCACCAACCGTCAAAGAGAGATCAGAGGTGCGTTTTCTATCAGTAAGAGTTTTATATCTCTGTCGTGCCTCCATGAGGGTGAGTTTGGCTGTCTTGTGTGCGTCTCTAATCTCCCATATGTTGGCCTCAATAGAGAGGATGTTGGAGTGAGGGGTTGCCACGGGAAGTATACCTCTCCGATGCAAACCATATGTACAATAGAAAAGGCTGAAGCCTAGAGCCGAATGGATGGAGTTATTATAAGCAAATTCTGCAGTTGGAAGCAGCGATAACCAGTTGTTTTGGTGACGGTTGACATAACACCTCAGATATTGCTAAGGGCACCGTTCAACCATTCGGTCTGACCGTTCGTCTTTGGGTGAAAACCTGACAAGAGAGCCCGTTCTATGTCCAGTTTCTTGCAGAGGGCTTGCCAAAGCCTCGAGGTGTATTGACTACCCCTGTCAGAGATAACCTGGGTGGGCAATCCCTGTAGACAGCGGATGTCACGGATGAAGACTTCGGCCATGCTGGAAGCGGAAGGGACACCGAAAAAAGGGGAAAAATGGGCACGCTTGGTGAATTAATCAACAGTTACCATAATGTAGGTGAAGGCTTGAGAATCGGGTAGGTCCACAATGAAGTCCATCGAGACTTGGCTCCAAGGTTTGTCGGGTAATGGGGCCTGCTCCAACAGACCTATGGGTTTCTAGTAACGGTACTTACTTCTAGCGCATCGGGCACAAGCCCTAATATAGGCCACTATGTCAGAATTCATCCCGGGCCAGAAAAAGGACTGCTTCACAAGTTCCTCTGTTACTTTCATTCCACAATGTCCCACGGTCTGGTGACTGTGACACCATAATAGTACCTGTTGGCGGAGACCCTCCTTGGGTACATACAGTCTCTTGTTGATGAACCACAATCCTTCCTTTTCTTCCACCTCGTAACTGTGGGTAAGAAAGTCTTGGGTGGATACTTGGGAGGTGGCTGCCTTGACCTGACTTAAGACTGTAGAAACCTGGGTGACGACCTTTCCCTTGGGAAACAATCTGTCTTGGGACCATGCTGAGAGATGTTGGTAGAACAACGGCGAGATAGGGCGTCAGCCAGGACATTTTGGCTGGCCGGAATGTATGTGATCGTGAATTCATAGTGAGCGAAAAAGTGCACCCATCGGGCTTGCCTAGAGTTGGCACATTCCATGTTCTGGAGTGATTTGAGATTCTTGTGGTCTGTCCTGATGACAAAAGGTTTCACTCCTCCTTGTGGAAGATGCCTCCACTCCTCTCAGGCCAGCTTCATGGCGGGGAGTTCTCTCTCAATAACCGAGTAGTTGCTTTGACTGGCAGTAAGGGTTTTTGACAAGTAGGCCACTGGGTATTCGGTTCATTTATGTTCCTGGAGGAGCACCGCACCAACTGCGTTAGCCGAGGCATCGGCCTCCATAATGAACCCTTTAGTTTGATCCGGTTGGTGGAATATCGGAGCAGAACTGAACTTTTCTTTCAGGCATTGAAAGGCGGCTTCTGCCTCCGGAGTCCATCGAAAGGGCGCCTTATCCTTTTTCAAAAGGTTGGTGATTGGGTGAACCATGTTGGAGAAGTCAGCAATACATTTTTGATAGAAATTCGATAACCCTAAGAACCTCTGCACATCCATTACGGAAGCGGGTGAGGGCCAACTGAGTATGGCTGATACTTTCTTCTGGTTCATCTTAATCCCTTCCTTCGACAAGATGAATCCCATATACGGGACTGAAGATACGTGAAACAGGCATTTGCTAAGTTTAACCAGAAGATAGTTGTCCTGTAACCATTGAAGAACGGTGCGCATATGCATAGAGTGTTCTTGTGTGGAGCATGAGTATACCAGGAGATCGTCCAAATAAATGATGACTGAATGGAATAAGAAGTCTGAGAACGTGCGGTTCATGAATCTTTGGTAGATCGCCGGGGCGTTAACAAGGCCGAAGGGCATAACCCGAAACTCATAGTGTCCAAAGGGAGTTCTAAAAGCGTTCTTCCAATCAACCCCTTCGCGGATGCGGAGCAGGTGGTAAGCGTTCTGGAGGTCTAGTTTGGAAAAGACCTTAGCCCCTTGAACTGCCTCAAAGATATCAGCGATGAGGGGCATTGGGTACCTATCCTTCACTGTGACACGATTTGGGCCCCGGTAATCGATGCAAGGGCGTAGCTCAGTAGAACCTTTCTTGGTAATAAAGATAAGAGAGGCCCCTGCAGGAGACCTGGAGGGCTGAATAAGGCCATTCTCAAGGTTGGCGTCAAGGTAATGACAAAGAACCTCCTTTTCCCTAAGGGACAACGAGAACATGCGACCAAATGGCACCAGAGCTCCACACACTAGTTCAATGATGCAGTCTTAGGGTCGGTGTGGTGGTAAGTCATGGACCTCTTTCTCTACGAAGACAATGCAGTATTCCTTGACCTCAGTCGGTACACAGTGCACAGTGCGAGTGTCGGTATCAACAGCTTGCAATGTGGCATAATGCTGCTGGTGAAGGCAATTCCGCTAGCAATAATGAGAATGAAAACTGAGCGTGTTCTGGGTCCAATCAATCTTCGGTTTGTGCCTCAACAGCCAAGCAATTCCCAGGATGACAGGGAAATGCGCGGCCCTGATAATGTTGAAAGTCATGACCTCCACATGGTGTTGGATGGAAACCTGAAGTGACTCATTTGAATGAGTGATCGGGCCAGAGCTCAGGGGTGTGCCATCCACCCCTTCAACCTTTTGGTCCTCTTCATTGGGTATCCGGTGAATGCCCACCTTGACGGCCCCCAGGCTGTCAATGAAGTTTCCTGCGGCGTCGCAATCGATGAGAGCGAGAGTGTCCGTCTTTTCCTTCCGGGACAGATGTAGGGAGATCAGCATGAGCCGGGAATCTTTGGATATATGTGAAGGTGAAACAGCCAAAGTAACATAGGGACTTTCAGGAGTTCCTCGGACTTTAGTCCCCCCTAGGTCCGAGGTTGCCCGTTTCCTGACCGTCGGGGTGGAACTTCTGGGCAATTCCTGAGTAAATGGGACAAGGCTCCACAGTGCATGCATAACCCTGGCCCCTTTTTCATTTTCTGTCTTCAGGGGTGATGTGGGCTCTCGTGGCCCCAACCTGTATGGGTTCCTGCGCAACTACAGTGATACCAGCTGCCGAAGGCAGGGCTGATGGGGGGTGCTGGAGACCATACCGAACCCCGGTGCTTCCTCTTCTCATGTCTTTGTTCTCCCAGTCGGTATTCTATCTGCAAAACGGTCGATAGAAGCTCCGAAAATAAGGAAGATGGCAAATTGAACTTTCTCGGGCCACCCGGCTTCAGTCGCCAAATGTTTAAACAGCGTGATGTAGGATAACACATCCATCTGCCCTTGTTGGACATCGAGCAGTTCCTCACAAGCCGTGTAAGTTATCTTGGCCCTTTCAAAGGCTTGCTGCAGTTTATCCATGAAAGACCCAAAATCCCTAAGTATGGGATCATTGTCGGTGACCAATGGGGTAGCCCAAGCCAGGGCATTACCAACCAGGTTGGAAATCATAAAGTCTACACAGCTTAAATCAGATGCGTTTGAGGTGGGGCGGAAGGCAAAATGCACCTTGCTGGATTCGATTAATTATCTTTGTCGTTTTGGGGACTCGTCGTACTTCCCTGAATTTCTCTGTGGTAGCCATATTAGGAGTGGGCGGGCGTTGCACTGTCAGAATCACTGCTGTGGGCTGAACTTGCATCCAACTGTTCACCTGAACTACAGGTTTCCTCTGCCAGTGCTAGGCCCTTTGCATATGGAAACAAGGCATAATCACCATATACAAGTGATATGACAGACGCAAGGTTCAATTTCCAAGTACTAGGGTTTATTGCAAAGCAAATATATTCTCAGTTGGCCGACTGGGTCTAACGTCCCGCAACGTGTGTCACCCAGACCTCGTGAGACGCAAGAGAGCGAACATTCTCTAACAGTATTATATATATAAAAAGACAATCATACAATCTCTTTGCGACACATCAAAACCGCCCATAATGTATCTTCTTGAGCTAGGGTTCGGTAATTGACATTTGTGACAAATATGACACATTATGACATGTTTCTTACCTAATCTATATTACTCATTTTAGCAACAGTTGCAATTTGCAGTAAGCAGACAGAGTTCTTTGTTATGAAGAACATAAGGCACTTGCTCAGCAAGGCTACTGTGTTCATAGGAAAGACACATTCCAAAGCGTGTTATCTACTGGTTTCTATTTGTCAGGACTCAGGGCTGGCAAAGACGAGGAGTGTTTAAATATGCCTACATAGTTCAACACGCGCGCGCTTGGTCAGCTGTCTGGGATTAAGGACAGCATATTAACTGGTAATGGCAGCGTGCAGGTGTGGCTTATTCTGATTCAGCGTGGAGGCAGGCAGGCCTTGTGCAGAGAGGAGCGATGGAGAGCAGGACTGCATGAACTACAGACGGCCGCATTTCGGAAGAAGCAGGAGAGTGCAGATAAGGATCACAGCTTTACGGTCATTGTCTGGGAAGTCCCGTGGGGCTCCCCAGACCATACATAAGTATGCGGAAATGCACAGTGATTGCTTACATTTTGGGAGTGATTTACAGCGGGTCGCATTTCGTCTGGGAAGTCCCGAGGGGCTCCCAGACACAAGATAAGTAGCTGCGAACGTTTTTGGAATGTTGTGCTGAGAAAACACAGTGTATGCGCTCATGTACTGCTGCGTTGGGAAATCCAGGGTGTTCACTCATTTACGGTTGTGCGGGGCAAACCCAGTGTGTATCAAGCAATAGTGAATCTGCATCTTTAATGGGTGTCTATGAGTAATGAACTAGTTACTGACAAAAGACTAAATATGATACATGGACATTACGTTTACCAAGTTCACCAAGTCTGCACTGGTGCAGTAAACTAGTGTCGGAGGAAAATCATTTATGTTATATGTTGCTTTGCTGCCCAAAGGGTCATGTGTCTTGTCTATCATGATGGGAAGTTTTCCTAATGTTTGTTTTCATCATGTTGCTTGCTTATGTGTTTTCTTGTGAACCAACAGGGGTTAGTACACATATTAAGGTGTACTAGGTAGGAAGTCAGGTTATATACGTGGACAGTGTTACATGCTGGACAGAGTAGGGTTCTTTCCTGGTGTTTCCCCTGTCCCATCCAAAGTAGGAGTTCCTTACACTTTTTCCGGTGTTCCTAACTTCCCCATCCTATCCACAACCTCTCCCTAACCCCTCTTCCCCCCATTTGCATATGGAAACAAGGCATAATCACCATATACAAGTGATATGACAGACGCAAGGTTCAATTTCCAAGTACTAGGGTTTATTGCAAAGCAAATATATTCTCAGTTGGCCGACTGGGTCTAACGTCCCGCAACGTGTGTCACCCAGACCTCGTGAGACGCAAGAGAGCGAACATTCTCTAACAGTATTATATATATAAAAAGACAATCATACAATCTCTTTGCGACACATCAAAACCGCCCATAATGTATCTTCTTGAGCTAGGGTTCGGTAATTGACATTTGTGACAAATATGACACATTATGACATGTTTCTTACCTAATCTATATTACTCATTTTAGCAACAGTTGCAATTTGCAGTAAGCAGACAGAGTTCTTTGTTATGAAGAACATAAGGCACTTGCTCAGCAAGGCTACTGTGTTCATAGGAAAGACACATTCCAAAGCGTGTTATCTACTGGTTTCTATTTGTCAGGACTCAGGGCTGGCAAAGACGAGGAGTGTTTAAATATGCCTACATAGTTCAACACGCGCGCGCTTGGTCAGCTGTCTGGGATTAAGGACAGCATATTAACTGGTAATGGCAGCGTGCAGGTGTGGCTTATTCTGATTCAGCGTGGAGGCAGGCAGGCCTTGTGCAGAGAGGAGCGATGGAGAGCAGGACTGCATGAACTACAGACGGCCGCATTTCGGAAGAAGCAGGAGAGTGCAGATAAGGATCACAGCTTTACGGTCATTGTCTGGGAAGTCCCGTGGGGCTCCCCAGACCATACATAAGTATGCGGAAATGCACAGTGATTGCTTACATTTTGGGAGTGATTTACAGCGGGTCGCATTTCGTCTGGGAAGTCCCGAGGGGCTCCCAGACACAAGATAAGTAGCTGCGAACGTTTTTGGAATGTTGTGCTGAGAAAACACAGTGTATGCGCTCATGTACTGCTGCGTTGGGAAATCCAGGGTGTTCACTCATTTACGGTTGTGCGGGGCAAACCCAGTGTGTATCAAGCAATAGTGAATCTGCATCTTTAATGGGTGTCTATGAGTAATGAACTAGTTACTGACAAAAGACTAAATATGATACATGGACATTACGTTTACCAAGTTCACCAAGTCTGCACTGGTGCAGTAAACTAGTGTCGGAGGAAAATCATTTATGTTATATGTTGCTTTGCTGCCCAAAGGGTCATGTGTCTTGTCTATCATGATGGGAAGTTTTCCTAATGTTTGTTTTCATCATGTTGCTTGCTTATGTGTTTTCTTGTGAACCAACAGGGGTTAGTACACGTATTAAGGTGTACTAGGTAGGAAGTCAGGTTATATACGTGGACAGTGTTACATGCTGGACAGAGTAGGGTTCTTTCCTGGTGTTTCCCCTGTCCCATCCAAAGTAGGAGTTCCTTACACTTTTTCCGGTGTTCCTAACTTCCCCATCCTATCCACAACCTCTCCCTAACCCCTCTTCCCCCCATTTGCATATGGAAACAAGGCATAATCACCATATACAAGTGATATGACAGACGCAAGGTTCAATTTCCAAGTACTAGGGTTTATTGCAAAGCAAATATATTCTCAGTTGGCCGACTGGGTCTAACGTCCCGCAACGTGTGTCACCCAGACCTCGTGAGACGCAAGAGAGCGAACATTCTCTAACAGTATTATATATATAAAAAGACAATCATACAATCTCTTTGCGACACATCAAAACCGCCCATAATGTATCTTCTTGAGCTAGGGTTCGGTAATTGACATTTGTGACAAATATGACACATTATGACATGTTTCTTACCTAATCTATATTACTCATTTTAGCAACAGTTGCAATTTGCAGTAAGCAGACAGAGTTCTTTGTTATGAAGAACATAAGGCACTTGCTCAGCAAGGCTACTGTGTTCATAGGAAAGACACATTCCAAAGCGTGTTATCTACTGGTTTCTATTTGTCAGGACTCAGGGCTGGCAAAGACGAGGAGTGTTTAAATATGCCTACATAGTTCAACACGCGCGCGCTTGGTCAGCTGTCTGGGATTAAGGACAGCATATTAACTGGTAATGGCAGCGTGCAGGTGTGGCTTATTCTGATTCAGCGTGGAGGCAGGCAGGCCTTGTGCAGAGAGGAGCGATGGAGAGCAGGACTGCATGAACTACAGACGGCCGCATTTCGGAAGAAGCAGGAGAGTGCAGATAAGGATCACAGCTTTACGGTCATTGTCTGGGAAGTCCCGTGGGGCTCCCCAGACCATACATAAGTATGCGGAAATGCACAGTGATTGCTTACATTTTGGGAGTGATTTACAGCGGGTCGCATTTCGTCTGGGAAGTCCCGAGGGGCTCCCAGACACAAGATAAGTAGCTGCGAACGTTTTTGGAATGTTGTGCTGAGAAAACACAGTGTATGCGCTCATGTACTGCTGCGTTGGGAAATCCAGGGTGTTCACTCATTTACGGTTGTGCGGGGCAAACCCAGTGTGTATCAAGCAATAGTGAATCTGCATCTTTAATGGGTGTCTATGAGTAATGAACTAGTTACTGACAAAAGACTAAATATGATACATGGACATTACGTTTACCAAGTTCACCAAGTCTGCACTGGTGCAGTAAACTAGTGTCGGAGGAAAATCATTTATGTTATATGTTGCTTTGCTGCCCAAAGGGTCATGTGTCTTGTCTATCATGATGGGAAGTTTTCCTAATGTTTGTTTTCATCATGTTGCTTGCTTATGTGTTTTCTTGTGAACCAACAGGGGTTAGTACACGTATTAAGGTGTACTAGGTAGGAAGTCAGGTTATATACGTGGACAGTGTTACATGCTGGACAGAGTAGGGTTCTTTCCTGGTGTTTCCCCTGTCCCATCCAAAGTAGGAGTTCCTTACACTTTTTCCGGTGTTCCTAACTTCCCCATCCTATCCACAACCTCTCCCTAACCCCTCTTCCCCCCATTTGCATATGGAAACAAGGCATAATCACCATATACAAGTGATATGACAGACGCAAGGTTCAATTTCCAAGTACTAGGGTTTATTGCAAAGCAAATATATTCTCAGTTGGCCGACTGGGTCTAACGTCCCGCAACGTGTGTCACCCAGACCTCGTGAGACGCAAGAGAGCGAACATTCTCTAACAGTATTATATATATAAAAAGACAATCATACAATCTCTTTGCGACACATCAAAACCGCCCATAATGTATCTTCTTGAGCTAGGGTTCGGTAATTGACATTTGTGACAAATATGACACATTATGACATGTTTCTTACCTAATCTATATTACTCATTTAGCAACAGTTGCAATTTTTATATATCAGGCGTCTTTGCCAACCACGATGGGAGGGTCGAGTTCATTCGGCTTCCGTGGTTCGGGGGAGAGTGTCGATCTCTCTTCCTTTCCTTTAAAGTGTGATTGTGACATTATTCGTGAACTAGGGGTCAGCTTGATCTAAGGAGAGCCCCGAAGGGGAGCCGCTAGGAAAAGTATAATGCATGTTTAACAGCCTGTTTCTACAGTTTCTACAGTTTCAGCGATACGGGCCGGCACCTGGGCCGCTGATTAAATGCCTCTCTGCTCGCCTTCAAGGACTTGTGAGGGAGGAAAACAATGTATTTCTGTACTGTTTGGCATTTCTGTCTGTGCCGGTCTCTCATCATATAGACTGACTGTGGCCTTGCTCTGTGCATGAGCTTTCAGAATAAAATACATTTTTTCAAAGCGTTGAACAACAAAGAGAGAAAGCAAATGGCGGATGTTACAGCACAAAATGGATGCCCTATGGTAATAAGCATCATCCATACATCGCATCTTCATCCGACCATGTATCTATTTCTGAACTATGCATGCTACTGTAATCGTCAACATCGATATTAATGGACATAAATTCTTTCATCGTTTCTATTTTGTTGTTTACACTCGTATTCAACTTGGAAGTTCTTTTTTTTTACCATGTGTACACATTCACTTGTTATTTCAGAGCAAAGGATTGGTGGGCAGTGTATGCAACAACAACATGTCATGACGATTTCAAGCAATGTTACTAGAATTGTAATTAATTTACATCCCCATGAGTGCAGTAGCTCCCAAAATCATGAACTTATATTCTGCTCCCAACCGCCTGTCGGGGTATGAATGTCAGAACTTAGAATGTGCAATTTCTTGATTGCCTCGAAAATCGTAGGGGAGGAGTCACTCCCTACTCACAAATACACAGCACGCTGACCCCATAATTTTACACACACCTCCATGGCCAGCCACGATTATATCAAGAGCCATTCTATTTAGAAGTGTCATTAATCCAACTGCCTTTTCTTCTAATGTCATATCATATAATATGTCGGTTGTACCATTAATCGTTTTTTCTAATATCCTGCATAGTCTTCGGATATTCCAGGAATTTATGGCCTTCCCCCCCAAATGGGATAAATGATTTTGCTATGTCCTCCGCAATTAATCCTGTGTCATCCCGCCGGGGCCTAGATCTAGATAATTTCGATATGTCTGACATTTTGGAAAGGAACACACCTGGAAAAAGGATCCATAAGTAACAGGTCCCTCCCCAATTTCTAGGCAACCCGGGGTAAGCTTTTTCAACACATATAAAATAAACGGGATCACCGACATATATTGGTTCTTCTTCTTTCTCATGCAATATTCATGCATTTAGTGAATGTCCCTACTGAATAGGAACCCTTCTTTCGTTAGCAGAATGGGACAGTGCGCGGGCTGTAATTAATAGTATAGGAGGGGGGGCACAACATCCTTATTCCCTCCCGGATTCATTTGAAGAGTGATTACAGATGATTTATAAGGCACATAAAGTCTATCTACTGGTCTTACCACTGTTTTTTTTGATTACCCTTTCTCTGTTAAATGTGGAACAACCCACCGGTTCCATTATCACCCTTTCAAACTCGTCTATGTTTGTTCCATCTAATTGACTCGTATCACTCTTATTCCATTTCCCATAAAATAGTGCACTCAATGATGCATAACATGCCATATTAAGGGGTAATGGCTGAACATACCAACCCATTCCTTTCCCACCATGCTGGGGTAAATGGGAGCAGACTCAACAATTTGTTCTATTCAGGATAGAGTGAGTCATATTCATGATCAAAAGCAACGTGTTATTGTCATACCCTCTTCTGTGTCTCTCTTCTAGTGGAGAGAGAGTATAAGAGAGTACATGCACTGGACTGTCTGTGGCAGGTGCACTGGTAGCAGGCAAAAGAGAACTCAATGGATGCACACTCTCCAGATACCAGGACACTGGGATCAGTGTACCAAGAGTACAAAGTGGTGTTATAATCATTAGCATGAATTTCTTACAGCAAATCCTTCTAGACATCTTTATAGTCTCTATATCTATAATGTCATCAGCGTTGGTGCAGGAGGGAATAGGAGTAAGTATAGGCATTGTCTGCAATTCTTCTCTCGGCAATGTTCGTTGCGTATCATTTCTTCACAGCAGCATCCGTTTAATCAGCAAAGCGTCCAAATAAATCAGCAAAGCATCTAGGCCAGTTCTCGCTAGCCTGCTTTATAAAGAAGTAGCAAGCTTATTGCGGCTCTGCAGAGTGTTCCAGAACGTTGGAGCAAGCATCAGTTGTGTCGGTACCATATGCGCCCTGCTTGTTCGCACGGGGTGATCAACATAGGCCGTTCAAAAAAAAATTATTTCAAAGATAGCACCGGGAAGCCGCGTTACGAAGCTTTTAAGTTGATCCAGATTGATACAGCTCCCACGCTCCACTTCCCTAGGCCTCCGATTCCCAATTCATCCTTGTCGGGAATAGAGGCAAAACAAAAAATGCAAATCAGATTACTTCCAATTTTGAGAATGTAGATTGTACCTTATCGCTCCAGGTACTGTGTGATCTATGAATAAAGCAGTTTCAATTCTGGATGCAGGCTCAGTGCCAGCCTGTGATGTAGCAAGTGATGATGCAGCCGCAGCTGGGCAAGGTTGAGGAGGCACCTCTGGCCCTTTTTCCCTCGTTGTAATTTCCCCGGACCCTTTCTCGTGCTTGGGCAGTACTTTTGGCTTAGAACTGGCGATTGTTTTCTTTCTGATCAATTGCAGCTTTTTCTCCTTCTTTTTCGATGTCTGGATCAGGTGGCTCTTTCAACGGGAAGGGAATTCTTTTCGCGTGAGAGGCATGGATCCATGCCTTACGACCGTCCACCCGGACTGCAGTCTCTGTGGCCAGGAGGATCTGGTAGGGGCCTCTCAAACGCGGTGCAAGTGAAGACTTTCTTTCAAAGTTTTTTACCAGAACCCATTCGCTGGGCTGCAGACAATGCCCAGGGCCAGTATATCTGACAGGAAGAGCCTCCTGCACCTGCTGATGAATCAAATACAGTTTTTGAGTTAACTCGTTACAATAACTGCTGAGCAAAGGGTATTCAATTTAATTCAAACGCCTGGGCTGCGAGGCGCTCCAAACATTTGCGGGACTCCCCATCATGATTTCGTAAGGGGAGAGTCCAGTTCTTGCCTGCACAGACGTGCACATGCACAACAAGGCTAAAGGCAGCGCATCAGGCCACTTCAACTGACTCCATGAACATATTTTACTAATCTTGTTTTTCAAGATACGGTTCTGGCGCTCAACAAGACCGGCACTCATCGGGTGTCTGGCCAAATGGAATCGTTTATCAATCTGGAGGCCTGCACAAATTTGTAATATCACGGCGGCAACAAAATGCGGGCCGTTGTCTGTCTGACCATATGACACGTGACAGGCCAAAACTGGAAAAATACTCCTTCAGCATCACTTTTGCTGTGCAGTCTTTAAGCAGGTATGCTTCCACCCATTTACTGAATGCACAGACTACCACAAGGACGTACCTCAAGTTCTGACATCTTTCCATCTCTATGAAGTCAAAATGTATTACTTCAAAGGGCATAGTGAGGGGGCCAAAGCGACCTACTGGGGTAGTTGTTCCTTTTCCAGTGTTGTGTTGCAAACATGTCATACAGTTCTGAACCAGTCTTTCAGCAGTTTTTCTAATGTGTATTCTGCCATACTGTGTCTAAATAATGAATCATTTTCCTAGCACATATGTGTGTGGGGCTGTGGGCCATAATGGCCATCGCTGTTACATAGGAGTTGGGCAGCATCCATTTTTCACTCTCTTTGTCTACCCAGAAACCCTCTATGTCTAATTCTGCTGCACCCTCAGCCCACGTTTTTATTTCATCTGCAGTTGCTTCTGCCTGCATCTCCTTAACTGTGGCAATCCCATTTTCTATCATACAGGGTACTTCTTCTGAACTCTCAATAAACATCTTCATGAGTAAATCAGTGGCAGTTTGTTTCGCAATTTTGTCTGCAAATGTGTTTCCTTTTCCAACGTTACATGTTACTTTATTATGTGCTTTGCATTTCATTATTGCTAATCACTTAGGACGAGCGAGAGCAGATAACGATCTTGCTATCAATGGACCATTTTGAATCTTGGTTCCATGTGATGTTAGAAAACCCCTCTCAGCCCAGAGTCGACTGAAATTGTGTACCACCCCAAATGCGTACTGACTGTCACTATATATGTGTACATTCAAGTTTTCAGAAATTTCACATGCTCTGGTCAACGCTATTATCTCCGCAGCCTGTGCTGAATTATATGGGATCCTTTTGCTCTCTACAATACTCTTTAGTGTTTTGATGGCATATGCAGCAGTTGATGTACCATTGGGTAATTTGAAACAGGATCCGTCACAAAACAGTTCTCCATCTGGCTCTTTCTGTGGGGGTGTCTCTTAAATCAATTCTCCCTTTTGTTTCTTGTTCAGTAACCATTATACAATCATGGGGTGGTGATTCCCTTTCCCCCGTTCTTTCATTGGGAGGGGCTATTAACTCTGCAGGATTCAAAGTGCAACATCTCAGAATTTGAATATGCGGTGCGAATAGGATAGTTTCATATCTTGTCAGCCTGGCTGATGTAAGATGTTGCATCTGCGTTCTATTCAGAAGAACGTCTTCCGTGTGAGGCACCATTAAGGTTAAGGCGTGACCCAAAACCATTCCCTCGGTTTGTTTTACTGACGCGGCAGCCGCAGAAACAGCTTGCAAACAGCACAGCAAAGAGCAAGCAACAGGTTCCAGTGCGGAAGACAAATAACCGCATGGTCTATTTCTCCCTCCTTGTTCCTCCGTCAAAACAGCCAAAGCACAACCATTATTCTCATGCACAAATAACTTAAAATCCTTTTCATAATTTGGTGTGCCCAAAACTGGAGCTGAGCACAATGCAGATTTGAGCCGATCAAATGCATCCTGGCAATCAACACTCCATGGCAAAGGCAACGCAACATCCTTTTTTGTTAATGCCACCATTGGTTTCACAATCATAGCAAAGTTAGCAATCCACTGCCTACAGTATGAAGCCATGCCTATTATAGCTCTGACTTCCTTCTGTGTCTTTTGGAATAGGCATACCAGAGATGCTTTCTATACTTTCTGGTGTCAGTCTCCTCCCCTCTCTCGAAAGTAGGTAGCCTAAATAGGCCACCTCCTTTCGACAATACTGGAATTTTCTTAATGAAGCATTATGACCATGTGCTGCCAAATGTGTCACCAATTTAGTCATACTCTCTTTGCAAATGTCTTCTGTGTCAGCAGCAATCAATAGGTCATCAATGTATTGCAATAATACACAACCCGTTGGTAACTCTAGCATGTCTAGTTGTTCTTTTAATGCTCTGCTATAAATACTTGGGCTCTCAGTGTAACTTTGTGGAATTTGTGTAAATGTGAAAGAACGTCCTCCTAATGTAAAAGAAAATAGGTATCTGCTGTCTGGATGTACCGTAATACTGAAAAATGCATTCTTTAGGTCTACAACACTAAAATGCGATGCAGATGCTTGAATCATAGTTAAAATTGTAGTAACATCTGGGACCAATGGGAATTGGGGATCAACGACTTTATTTAATCCGTGCAAATCAATCATGAAACAATATGGTATTTCATTCCCTCCTTTCTTGTAAACTGGAAGAATTGGACTACTGCAAGTGGCACCAGTAATTTCTTCAATTACGTACCATTTAATCAAATCAGAAACTATGCATTGTAATGCTTTTTCACCTTCTACTGACATTTTATACTGTGGAATGCGTGGCAATGTAATTCCTTCCTTTAAAACAATTTTTACCGGCTCTATTTTTAAACAGCCAACATCATTATCATTCATCGCCCATATACAAGTTGGTACACTACTTAATTCAGTTGGTAATGGTTTAGACAAAAATTGTGAGACTGGAATCTTTTGTGGTGCTATTGTCAGATACACCCTATCAGGGGAACAATGTATAACCGCACTCAATTTTTTCAACAAATTCAAACCCAATACATTTTCACCGCAATTGTGTGTCAACAGAAATGGGCAAGACTTGGTGAATGGGCCTAATGTTATAGGTACTGACTGTGACACAGGGCTAATTACTGGTGTATCTGCGAACCCTAATGAGAAATTCTTTTGCCCTGACAATGGTATCTCCGGAACCAAGTGATGGTCAATTGAGCACTTTTGGCCTCCTGTTTCCACTAGGAAAGTATGCTCTCTATTCCCAACTTTCATCTCTACGTAGGGTCCTTTCTGGTCAAAGGGAATAGATACTGGTTCCGACCCCTGTCTCGGGCTGTCCTAGTTGAAAAATACATCACCCGATGTAAAGTGGCCAGAGTAGTATGAATTGGACTGAGTATCAAAAACGTTTCCTTCTCCAATACTATTCTGCTGATGTTGGTTTTGGTTTTGAGTGTTATTTCCCTGGTTATTCTGATCCTGCGGCATCCGTGAATTTCTATTTTGTCCTTGTGTTCCCAGGCGACCTCTATTCTGCCTTCTTGGGGCATTTCCATTCCTATTCTGTAAATGTGGGCACTGTGCTCACCAATGCCTTCCCCTCTACAGTATGCACATTGATTCAGTCCAATTGGACCTCCGTGCATGTTAGAAAAATGCCCTCTTTTTTGTGCATTTCCTCCACCCCTGCTATTATTCGTTACCTGCTGCATTCATACTCTCGTTTTCAGATTAACTCTGTCTCTCGTTTCTTTCTCCTTTTCTGTATTTACTCTATTCTCATAGTATTGTGCCATGTCTAACACTTCACTCTGTGATTTTGCTTGCCACGCACTTTCAGACGTCATTATTAATTAAATTTATCAATCCTCTCACATATTTGTCAACAAATAATCTCTTCCCGGGTTCAGTGCTCAAATCTTGGCTACTAAAATCTGCAAATACTTCTTCAAATCTATTGAAATAGTCAGTAGCCAATTCATCTTTACCTTGCACACATGCCGTTAATTTTTCCCAGACAATTCTTCTCTCAGGTACTAGTATTTTTAATTTATGTACTATGCGTGCTGGTAATGCTAACAAAACCGGCGATGGCTTCTCGCCAGCTTTTCTGTCTGTATCCTCTTTAGTCAAATGTTCCCATGTCCCACCCAAAATAACAGCATCATCTACATTTCTAATTTGTTTCCACATATCTATTGGGAGAATCACAGGAAATAATAGGTCAATATCACTCATTGTGAAAATAGACGATTTCAAATAGGACTCAATCTCTTTATAAAATCCTGCCGGATTCTTCCTGAAATCAGGGATTGTTTTTTTTATATTATTCACCTCTTGTCTGGAAAAAGGGACATGCACAAACTGTGCTGTATAATGGGCTTCTATTACCTGCGGTGGTTGTCCATCAGCGGCGACAATCTCTACTTTCGGTACAAATGTGGTAGGGACTTCTCTCATGCGCAATATCATACTCGACGTTTCCTCATTGGTTCGTTTATTAAGCACTATAGCTAAATCGAGGGAGAGGGCAGACTTTCCAGTTTAAGGTATAAACACTCTTTTGTATATTGTCATTAAATCAGTGGGGCAACAATACTTCTTTTCAAAATATTCATCTTGCAAATACTCAACCATCACCTGCAATGCCTTCCTCTGCATCTCTAACGTATACTGATCATACGTATCATGCACCTCCATTGGAGAAATGGTAGCATCCGTAATCCATCTAATTGCCTCTTGCGTACACATTTTCATCTCTTCACTAACATGTTTTGACAGTAGAAAAATTTCCGCTTGACATATGGTACCACCTGCTGTTTCCCTCTTTTTTCACCTCTTCATGCAATTGATCAAGCTCCCTTTTAAATTCAAATAGCCTGTCTACGTGCTCTTTTATCTCTGCCGTACTATCCCTCATACGCAAAAAAGCGTTTAGATCCCGCAACTTCTGCCGTGCTAACATACCGGTCCATTTCTTCCATCTATCTATAAGATACTCTCCCATGCATTCTAACAATACCTGTTGTTCACCGAGGTTCTTAGCGCGGATCCCTCATCATTGCCTTCAATGTATGTTTCTGCCCATATTTTCAGTACTTCTCTTCTCTCCCTGCTAACCGTACTACGGGTTACTCTAGTGCCCCCTCTTTGTACCGGCCTCGCCTCCGTAGTATTGCCACCTGCGGCAGCTGCTAATTCATGCTCTGTCGGTGGTGGGGGAAATGGTGTCACGTGCACAGGGAGATGGTGCAGTTGGAACAACAGGAATGGGGGTGGCAACTGAGGTGGGGCAATGTGTTCAATAGGGTCAGGCAAAGGGTTAACATTACTTTGAGGATGTTCTTGTGTCTTCTCGTTCAGAATTTTATTTATTAGTTCATCTGATGCATGCAACTCTTGTTGTGGATATATTTTTTGTATGCCTAATTGAATACTCCTATCCCCTCTTATGATATCTTCAGTCATTCTGAGCTCTTCTAGTTCTAACGCTCTTTCTGTGTTTTTTTTGATGTCTTCGTGCATGTTTCTCCCTACTTTTTAAACGAAGATTAGCTTCCTTCCTCCAGTCTCTTATGACGTCAAATCTCGCGGGGCGTACTTTCTTGCGCAGCAGTACTGATTCTAAGTGTGCTATACGTGCCATTTCAAAAGTACCATCTTTCGGCAACTGCAAATCTGCTACATGCCAAATTTCATTAAACATTATTGCCCCTATCCCATATTTTACATGCATTTCAAATGATGGCAACCCTATGGGTGGAGCAACCTGGCCAGTTTCCAAAGATTGTCTACCTCAGTGGAAAAATCCCACAACACAGGAAGACAATTTCCCAGGCATATTGATCTTATTCGTACCTTACCCTGGGCGTTTGATCTTGCAAGAGCAATATCAGGGCTCTTAAGAATCGGGGCACCACTCACCTGATCAACCAATTCGTCACTCAAGACGCAATTCGTCCATATACAGACGCAACCAAGAATCGTCGTGACTGTGTATTTGGCTCAATCTGCCTCGTTTCGGGACCCTCGCCGCCTCGATGCTCTCTGGCCGCTGCTCGTCGTTCAGGGATCGGCTGTGTACAGATCTGCAAAGGAGTCTCTCATCACTTTCACAGGGGCGCCCCGAACACCTTTCGATCCCGGCTCGACGGCCTCATCCTCGATTCGTTTTTTCGCCTTCTTCAAATACAACGTACACGATGGAACAAAAGGGGGAGGGTCCCTATTCGGGCGCCATTTTTTGCTAGGCCCTGAAGACCCTTTGCATATGGAAACAAGGCATAATCACCATATGCAAGTGATACGACAGGCACAAGGTTCAATTTCCAAGTACTAGGGTTTATTGCAAAGCAAATATATTCTCAGTCGGCCGACTGGGTCTAACGTCTCGCAACGGGTGTCACCCAGATCTCATGAGACGCATGAGAGCGAACATTCTACAACAGTATTATATATATATAAAAAGACAAACATACAATCTCTTTGTGACATATCAAAACCGCCCATAATGTATCTTCTTGAGCTAGTGTTCGGTAATTGACATTTATGACAAATATGACACATTATGACACGTTTCTTACCTAATCTATGTTACTCGTTTTAGCATAAGTTGCAATTTGCAGTAAGCAGACAGAGTTCTTTGTTATGAAGAACATAAGGCACTTGTTCAGCAAGGCTACTGTGTTTGTAGGAGAGACACATTCCAAAGCGTGTTATTTACTGGTTTATATTCGCGAACTGGGGGTCAGCCTGATCTAAAGAGAGCCCCGAAGGAGAGCAGCTAGAAAAAGTATAATTCGTGTTTAACTGCCTGTTTCTGCAGTTTCTACAGTTTCAGCGAGACGGGCCGGCACCTGGGCCGCTGATTAAATGCCTCTCTGCTCGCCTTCAAGGACTTGTGAGGGAGGAAAACAATGTATTTCTGTGCTGTTTGGCATTTCTGTCTGCGCCGGTCTCTCATCATGTAGACTGACTGTGGCCTCGCTCTGTGCATGAGCTTTCAGAATAAAATACATTTTTGCAAAGCGTTGAACAACAAAGAGAGAAAGCAAATGGCAGATGTTGCAGCACAAAATCGACGCCCTATGGTTATGCTGACGACTCCCTATTGGCGATTTAGGGCATATGATGCGATTGGTTTTCGGTCAACATAATATTCCTTCTATACTTCGTAAGGGAAGTTTCTAGACTTACACCAGGTGCTTCTTTCTTCGTTGAGAATTGAACACAGGCCTTTTATTTATAGAGATATGGCCTACCGCGGGATGACTCCACTCTGACCATTGGATGAACCAGAAGACCAGTGGCCCTGGTCCCGCAGTAGCCAGAAGGGCGAAAAAGCCCAGGACAGGCAAAAAAACCCTTGTGACCCGTGAGGCTGATGGGTCTTCCAACCGAGATGAGTCGTTTGTTCCGTGATCCTGGGACGAGGTGAAGAGGTTCCGGATCAATGCGAAAGGGTCCTTGCAGCTGATGACAGAGGTATTCACCAGGCTGAATGAGGACAGAACCAGGAGGCCCCGAAGGCTGAGAAATGTAAGAGTGAGACAAGAGGAGGTTCGCGGCAGAGCCCGCAGGAAGAGAGGGAGAGAACCGCTGCTGAGGCGTGTAGAAGAAGCGAGACCCAAAGGAGGGAGAAGAGGAGTAGAGAGACTCGAGGGGGTCCGAAGAAGACAAGGAAGGAGGGCTTTACTAAGCCAAGGGAAAACACAGTGCATAACAACGGGCACATAAATTATTATTATTATTATTATTATTATGACAATATCCTCTACAGAATCCAAAACACCCGAGAAAAATGTTTATTCTGAGGCAGGTAAAGGCTCATGACACACATGTGCAGCTTTTCTCAAACAGCCCAACTGTCCCCGTATTCCCCCAATCCATATTACAGGCCCAGCACAAAACATAACAACAAGACAGCTCAGTCCCCTTCAGAAGTAACACAAGGCATTCAGCTCATACATGACACCAGAATGTTCACAAACCAAACCCTGCTGCATTAATAGAAAACATTTGACTCCGGGTAACGACACTCCCATGAGATTCCTGGCATTTCCATCCTCCTGGCTTCTTGGACCATCAGCTGCCATCATCACGCCCTCCACTTCTTTCACTCGCTTCCTCCTCATCCAGCCAATCATCACACAAGCCTAAACTGGTCTAGTATGCATTCCATCTAGTGGCGCGGAGCAGACCACTGCAGGCAGCATCAACCCGCTATTGGAAGCATTATAAAGGTTAAGAAGCGCAACTCCAAGCCAAGGAGAAATCATTGTTTCTTTGAATAAACAAAGGGGATTAAATCTCTTAGTCCAGCCAGCAAGGTTATATGTAAACTGCTGGACGTCGTTCAATCAATTAGTTAGAATATTTAAACAGGAGAAAGGTGATACATTGGCCCTGAAGAACTGAAGAAGACCTGTGTTCTGTAAGGTCAAAACACGTGTTGGCAGGAGCATGTTAATCACCAATGGAAATTCAATTTGAACGTGAAGAATCTATTGAAAACTCATTTGTGAAAAAGTGGAAAGAATACTGATACCTATTGGTAAAATTGTATATTAAGGAAAGGATTGATCAATAGTCTATACGCAGTGGTTGAACCAATAACTTGTCGTTTGCATTCTATCTAGCATTCATAGCCAACGTCATACCGCTTCTCCACAAGCCCTGACTGCGGAAACATTGCTGTGCATTTCCTGGCCATTACTAATTCCCACCCATCATCTGACTTGACTTTGCCCTCTCTCACGTGTTTCTTCTTCTGATAACTTGGCACACGCTCTCTCACTTATTCATCAATTTTTTTAACATTGCTCTATCATTCCACCCAGTATGGAAATTCATTGTTAAGAGGCCTTCAAACTCTAGAAAATCCACAGTTTGACCAAGGCTTCATTGCTTGCAACTTCATCCTGCTCACCTGCATTTTCCTCATTGCATTCTTCTGCATTCCACTATTTTACACTGCCAACTTTGTCCTTCTCTTGACCACTATATTCACACGTTCCACCTGTCCATTGCTACTAGTATTATACATCCGCAAGTCAGACCTCATGCCTCTTGCTATCATAGTCTTTCAAGATACCCTTTTCCTTTCTCCAAAATCCAAGAAGGGCACATAGCCTACATTGTCCACTGCTACCTTGAAATTTAGCAACCCGTAATGCTGCTGGACTCATAACAAGGCCAGTTCCAGCGTCAGTTACATACAAATATATACTTGACCTTGTCCATGTACACTCCATCCCCATGTTCACTCCATCCATAGATCTCGGTTGTGCTACAGTTACTAACCTTCTTAATCTGCTCGATGGCAACACCTTTCCACATCAGAACTGCACCTCATCATCACCACCACACAACATGCTGCTTCTGTCTCCTTTCCTGGGGCACATTGCAGATCATATTTAGAAGCTCTCAATTTGGATGTTAAAAATGCTAATGTTGGTGCTCTTTTTCCATTGGCTACCTCTCCCAAGCCCATAAATGAATGGCCTCTGATCCATTATCAGAAAATACCTTGAAACCCAGTTACAGTTTCCAAAGCTGTTTCCCAGCCCAAAGTCTAATAAAGTCATTCGGCCTGACTCAATGTTTGCACTTCAATTGTCCTTATATTATCATCTTCAAAACGATGAAAGGATGAGTCCTTCCTACCCAGATGTACACCTGCCACCTGCAAGTGACACAAAGGAACGAGGTGGCCGGGGAGGTTGGTGTAGCCTTTTGAGACATCTCATTGCAGGGACTGAAGGATAATGCATTCGTCCACTCCATATTTCCCTGCCTCTTCACTCTTTTTCTGCAGACTTTCCTCACTCTAACCCAAACCTCTTGAACGTCTCTTGGAAACTGATGTCTCTGAAATGGAATCTTTGCAGACTTAGGTTACAAGAAAGGTACACAGTGACCTGGGAAACCGCCCAAATCTCACTAGGAGTTTTGTGGGAACCCACAATCCACTTTTGAAAAAGTTTCCCAGGGCCTGGGAATTCGTTTTCTTGGTTTCTGGAAAAAAATCCTGCCATGAACACTGCTTAGTGAACTGGTAAACCCGGTGGGTTACGGGCAAACGCCGCCCGTTATCCCGTATTACCTGGATATTGCCAGCAGCAGCGGTAAGTCCCATTCCAGGGAGTCCCGTAGGACCCCATGGGGGGATGGGACCTACTGAATCACAGGCGCTGGCATGACATCTGGTGGTAGGGGCATGATCTACCAGCAGGTCAGGCCTGCCGGGAGATCCGTGCCTCCACCGGCAGACATGTACTTTTTGGGCCCGGAAAAAACGCTGGTGCCAGAATTGCCGGCATTTTTTCTGGCATATTTTACGGACCAGCAAAGTTATAATGAGCCCCACCACAGCTTTGCAAATTGCTGTTTGCTTCATACTTTCTCCAAATACAGCTCAATCCACGTTTTCTAAGCGCTAACTTTCTCGAACCAACATTAGTCACTTCAGCGACATCTCACTCTTCTTACAGCATTTTAGAAGAATTTTTGCAATGCCTCTTAATGCACCATCCTCGTGCATGAAAATTCAATTCCGAAAAATCCAATGGGCACACTTAAAAACAGAAAAAAATCCTTCTAGTTTAACAAATGCAGTGATGTGTCAAACCTTTTTTTTTTTTTAAAGTGTTTAGTGATACACTAGTGCTTTCGCTAGATATCGTGGAGTGAGGCGGCGGAGTGAATAGTCTTCTGCACTCGGCTGCTGGCCGCTGAAGGCTGTTTGAAGGTTTGCCACGCTTCCATTGTGGATCCTTTGCTTGTTGTGTAAGCTGCGTGAGGCCAATCTATGCACATTAGTGGCACAGCGGAGCTCTGGGCGATCTCACAAACTTGCCTGATGCCTATTTATGAACGACTTTGGCTCAGGCACTAACGGTGCATTGTTGGCTACTGGGGCGCCGAGTACGCGGGTGCTATGTAGCTCAGGCACCGCCCTGGATAAGTCATCTGCGCTAAAGGTCCTTATACCTTCAATGGGACTTCCTAAACATCTGCCCGCCGGCACCGCCTGGGAACATCAAAAGTCAGCTCTCCTGGTCGGCTAACATTCCGAGCTTTGATGCGAGAAGTGCGCCTGCTGCTAAAACAGTGCATGCTCTGGTAAATGGCCCAAAAATATGGCAATAAGTGAGTGACAGGTCCATCCTTGACATGATTACTGATGGGTATGATCCCGTCGCTGCCTTGATGCAGGGTCCCGTGGACGGGACAATTGACAACCATCAAGTTGAGAAGGAAGAGCTCTGGCAGAGGGCACTCATGGTGATGCCGTTACCAAATACTGAAGTTCCAGTCTCTAGGGTATCGCGAGCCCCCTCTTTGTATGCTTCGCAAACTTCGAAAAGGTTTGAGCCCTCTGCGTACTCATCCCTTCCACCTTCGCATCAATGTGCGTCTGTTAATCAACCAGTGGGTTCTATAGTTAGGACCAGTGCGCCCACGTTGTGGTCTGAGGATAGAGAAACAAAGTTATCGCCTACAGAAGAGATGATGGAGACTTCTGAGTGGCTGCAAGCGCGTGAAGTTGAGGGATCTGCATCGAATCGCAGAAAGAGGGTAGGTAATATGAAAATGAAACCAGCTGCGTGTAGGAATGCCATAACGCACTTCCAGAAAACCGAGACATCGCGACAGATGATGTGGTAAGGAATTTCCTGTTACAAGAAGAACCTCTGCTTCTATCCTTGCAATATGATGCCTTCCAAACTTCGGGCAGAAGCGCAGACAAAGAGTCAGTGCTCTCAATCCTAATTGTCAAGTTGATTTAACACATAATCTATTTGGGCCATTAAGAATCTGTATTCCAAAAGCTGACTCTGCACCACGTATGGGAGCCATGTAGATGGTAACAGTACTGATTTGGCTACTATCGCGGGCACACTACATGGTGTGGACAATGTGTCTTCAGTGAGGAATTGACAACTGTGGGATATTCCCACCTATTCTTGACCTCTTTTGACGTGTTTCATGGGGAGAAATATGCCATTGCTTGTCTCCAGGAAACATGGCTAGAAGACCTATCATTGATGGTTTTACCACCTGTTTTTCAAAACATTAGCTCAGTTCTCCGGGGAGACCCTTTTGGGACCTTTTATTTGCAGTCAGAAACAATATAGGGATAACCATGGAGAAATGTGAAACTGATCATCATGATATCCTGTTGATTCAGTTATTTTGGAGGAATGCAATTTCGAAGGAATTTACGTATTCGTTTATTAATGAACATTTACCTGAATCCCAAGAAGGTTGATTTAGATTTGTTTTCGAGGACACTATCAGATTTTTTGCTGACTCGGTCTACTGATAACGTCGGTCACATAATAATCTTGGATGTTTTTAATAGCGAATGTTTGGACCCAGACTGCGATACAACAAAGTTTCGGATGAATACCCCACAAGGAGTAAGAGATTGGCACCTCCATATTCTCCAAGAACTGGATGCATGGTATTTGCAGATTTTGCATGGATGTGGGCGTGGAGCTAATCCACCAAATTCTACAATATGACGGTCTCTTCCATGCTAGATTACATTTATGTATCTAGGGAAATATTTGCTAAATTCTGTCAAATGGGAATATGCGATGTGGTAGAGCGTGCTCACTCTGTACTAAGCCTGGATGTCATAGTTACCTTAGAACATAAGGAACTCGCCACACCGAAGACACCATTAGAAGTGCTGCCAAGGGACTGCTCACTGACTTGACAGCCTTATCTGCTACTAATTCATTAAACAAGAATGAGACGGCTTTGATGAACCCTCACAGATATGTGTGAAAGGCGCATGCACTCCAGTGTGGGTTGGAAAGTGGGTACGCGTCTGGGGGTCTCTGCCTCTAAACTTAAGTGTGGGCATGTTTTTGATGCTGATATACAAAGTGAAAAGAAAGAATTACGCTGCAGCATCGGGGGACGTAGAGGGAACAACATCAAGACTTATGGTAGACATTTGCAAAAACTAAAGCACTCTTTTAAAGATTGCATGAATCGTAGAGACTCTCAGACTATGTTAGGATCGTTGACAAACAGGGATTCTGGAGTCTTTTGGTCTCAACGGGGCGTCCAAGAGTCGATTCAAGCACATCCAATTACAGAAGATGTGTGGGTGAAAAAATTCTTAAAACTGTTTGATTATAGGATGTATGATAATTACTCTAAGCAGATAGAGGTGTGTAGCAAATGGCATTTAGACTTCAGTGTTGGTGAGATTTGAGAGATTATTAAAAAATGTAAACCTCCCAATGGGCTATCTAATGCAACTTTTAAAACGGATCCAATTTTATGGGCAAATATCTTGTGAGGTTTGTTTTGTAATATTATATTGACTCAATCTACCCCATCCTCGTGGAAATGTGCCTTAATTGTCCTGCCATTTAAAAAGGGGGCCTAGGTTGGTTCCTTGCCACTAGCAACCTATTTGATTGCTAGATTCAAGTAGCAAGATTCTTTCTGTAGTGCTGTTGAAGGAGCTTCATTTATGGGCTTCCTCGGCTGGGGTCCTGGATAAATCCCAGTCTGGTTTAAAAAAGGGTGTTGGCACTTCCCTAAATTGTTTTATGTTTTTTTTTCATTAGCAGCCCAAGCTAATTTTGCTTAAACACCACCATATGTTTCATTCTTTGACCTGTCACAGACTTCGTGTATGGGCAGAAGTTAAGGAGTAAACTCTGCTTAAAGGGCTGCCTGAACACTTTGCTGAATATCTTAATAGCCCTTCACTCTGACACCATGATAAAAATAAGGCTCGACCGGCGGGGTAACCGCTCCGGATGGATCAGGACACACTGTGGCTGGTGCCATTTCTGTTTAATTGCTATATCAGTAACATTGGCCCTGTGTTGCATAATATCAATGGATATCCCCACGTCTGGGTCTGATGCAGATACATCTCATGGCTTATGCAGATTTATTTAATTGTATGGGACCTGGCTCATTACAGCGCTCCTTGAATGCTTTAAATAAATATTTAAAAGACATTGATTTAAATGTAAATGTGGAAATGTTCAAAATCACGATAATGAATGCTAAAAAGCGGGACAGCAAGAATTGTAGGTCCTTAAATTGATATCTTGGCTACTTTAGAATTGAGGTAGTGAAAGAATAAATATCTAGGAGTGGTCTTCTGTGCTAACTACAATACAATACAATAAAACAGAGAGACGGGAGCACTCAAGGGTTTTTTGCACATCAGCTGAGGTAATGGCAGCTCAAAGGTGTGTATGTGATAGGAGATTTTGTCGCTTTTGTCAGTAGAGGGAGAGAAAAGAAAGAGGAGAAGAGGAAGGTCTTGAGGAGTTTCTGGAATTTCAGGAGATACGGCTCAAGACGTAGGGCGGCAGGGAGGCACCTGCTGAGGATAATGATCTGCCACCAAATTCTGGAAACTCCTCAATACCTCCCTCTTCTCCTCTTCCTTCTCTCTCCCTCTACCTTGCTAACAGGTCTCTGTCCTTTCCCTCTCTCCCTCCTATTCCTTACAGCTTGCTGATTGGCTGCCTGGTGTACCTCAGAGTCTCACTGGTCCCCGGCAACCCCACCCATCCACTCACACTTGCCTCAGGGCCCTACACCCCACCCACACTCAACGCACTGAGAAATTAACACAAGAGAGTGGCTCTCTCTGCACCTACCCCAGTCTCAACCGACCGGGTGTACTTGACCCTCCCTCGCAGAAGGTTGGAGGTAGATGAGCGGAGGCTTCGTGAGGGACAGTATTTAGGTGGGCAGTGTTGAAGGTAGGTGGGTCCCAGGCCCCAGAAAGCCTTGTGAAGAATGCAAAGGGCCTGGAATTTGATACTTGCTGCCACAGGGAGCCAGTGAAGGGATCTCAGTGCCTGAGAGATGCGGTCCCTGGGCTGGAGGCCAAAAATAAGTCTTCCGGTTCTGTTCTGGATGCGTTGCAGAGGGCCCAGGGCAGAAGAATGGAGGTTGCGCAAGAGGCTGTTGCAGTAGTCCAGCCTGGAGAGAACCAGGGCTCTGGAGACAGTGAGCATCTGGGGGAAAGTGAGAAAGGGTAGAGTACCTCTGAGGAGGCGTAGCTAATAGACTTTTTATAGATGTCTGAAATGTGAGAGGAGAAGGAGAGAGTGGAATCAAAGATGACCGTAAGGTTTCTTGCTTCACAGGTGGGGGCAGGAGCAAGGGAGGCCAACCAGATTGAAAGTGGGAAAGTGGGAGCAGTGGTCCCAATGTGAATGAGGTCAGTCTTAGTGGCGTTGAGGCAGAGGTCGTTTGCAGCACACCATGCCCGAATAGCGCATAGACAGTCAGATATGTGTGAGGAGGGGGAGGAGGCTGAGGGTAGCCTGAAAGATAGTTGCATGTCATCCACATAGCACTGAAAGTTAGAGGTGAAGGTGGCAATCACCTGTGCCAGGGCAGCCCTCTAGACATTGAAGAACCAGGGGGACAGGTTATGTCCCTGGGGAACGCCACAGGTTGAGAGAGTGATAGTCGAGTGAAAGGCTCAGTGTTGAACCTGGGATGGGTGGTGGGAGAGGAAGGAGGTTAACCACGCCAGAGCCTGACCTGTGATTCCCAGGTCATGGAGACTTGCGATCAGGATGTTGTGGTTAACCGTGTCAAAGACAGAGGAGAGGTCAAGGAGAATGAGGATAGAGGGGGTGTTAGTGTCAAGATTTGAGAGCAGGTCTTCCCGGGTGTTCAGAGCAGAGTCTGTGCATCTGGATGCTCTAAAGCCAGGACCTAAAAGTTCTTGTATAATGACACACGTTTCTACCATGTACACCTTCTCCCCACCTTTACTTCCATCAAACCCAATATTAGATTCAATGCAACCATTTACATAGAAATCATGCTCTCCATACACCCACTAACTCATATCCTTGTTTTATCTAGCAAAATGACTTTTTCAATACGTGTTACAAATTATATCTTATGGTGGACAGCCTTTGAAATGAGAAAAATTGTTTGCAGACTCCTAATTGTAATGCATATTGTTGGGATGGAAATTAGCTTATCCCACCCACCTAAGTGCTTTCAGGTAAGGTGAACACCATATGTATAAGGGGGGGGTAGCAATCCACACTACTAGGTAACATGTAGAGGCACTGTATCGCCAACAGTTGATGCATGGCACTAGAAAAACCATAGCACCTGACTCCATTTTATAGTAGGCCTAAATAGAATAAGCTTTCAGGATCGAGCTGTTCACAAACCCTGCTCACTAGATCCAATCTCATTAAGCCGCAGAGCCCCATTCCCACGGAAGTCCATTTCCCCCTTATCCTTCCAGTGTTGCAAATTTTTAATATCTATTACTAGGCTCTGTCCTCTTAAGAGACAGAGAGGGAGCCCACGTGGGGGATGCCGTGGGTGAGGGGAGGAGTGATGAGGGAGAGTTCAGTTAATAATTGGTAATTGAATAAAGCAGACGTTCCAGTCCACTCCGGTGTCGCGTCCTTCTTTTATTAGGCCATCTGGCCTAACAACTGACGAAGAGGCGGTCTACCGTGACCCAGAGTCCTCACTCCAAGTTGGCGGGGGATCCCACTGTGCCAACCACACATCCAGCCTCCTACTCCAGCACACTGTAGCGCACATTCCATCCCGGATGCCAGCGATCCCTCGACACTCCACGACACCCGATCCCGGGTCCTGCCAAGAGAACATTCCAGACGCTATCTGCTGTGCATGAAGCACGCAGTCTCCAGCGCCTCACCGCATGGCAGTCTGCCAGCGGTCGTCCATCTCCACACGTGCAGGAGCACGTTTGCACCTTGGAGCCCTCAGGTGGGTGCCTCCTCCTCCTTCCACTACTAGCGCTCCTGCCAATACGACATGCCACTTCCTCCTCTGGTGCTCCTGCAAGTACTACGTGCCATTCTCCTCCTCATGCTGGCTGCACCACCCTCCACATAAGAGAAAAAAAAAAAGAAATAAAAAGGCGCCAGCAAGCCAGGAAACACCAAGCGATGCACGCACTGCCTCCTCCCCATACAGGCCGCTCCAGCCCGCAATACAAGCAGTGCCTCCTCCTCCACCCACCACAGGCAATCCTGCGGCCGCAAAGACAGTACTCCCTGCACGGAAACCATACCACTGTGAAGTTAAGTCTGAGGAAGTTTGGGTGCCATTCTACAAGCACGCTCCACACGGACGAGACGCAGAAAACAGTCCATCACAGGGAAAAGGGAGGCAAACCTCTCAAGCCGAGTGTCCCACACGGTGCTCACAGCTCACCAGTGGCAGCATCCACACAATACCTCGCGCACAAGTCGCACGTGCGCCAACCAGCCAACTACTATTAAGGGGCTCTTGCCAGCAAGCACGCACATACCTCAACTGCCACACCTGCCACCATGAGTGACCCTGCACCACCATCACCCCCTCCAAGGTCCACATCAACCCTGCTGCACATGCTGCTCCCGTTCACCATGATTCCACAAGCAGACAAAGGCCCGAGGTGAATGGATGGACGATTTTAACCACTTATAATCAGCAGGTGAAGGAAAGTCATTGAATCTGATGAACATGTTCATCAACATTGTTGGTAGTGAAATCACGACAATCGTCAAGACAATCCCTCAAGAAGAACAGCTGGATTTCACCTCAAAGATGACTGCCTTAAACAAGAGACTTGTGATTGAACCCAACCGTGACTATGAACGCTACATGTTCAATCAGTGCACACACAGAGAGGGGAAGAAACAGTTGATGAATTCGTCACCCGCCTGAAAGTCAAAGGCGCACACTGGATGTTCCACGCCTTCTTACTGGACAAAGCAATAAGACTAAAGGTGATTGAGGGATGCCTATCCCAAACCCTGAAGAAGCAACTACTGAAAAGCCACTCTCAATAGAGGAGGTAAGCAAGCTGGCCAGAATCTTTGAAAGGGTGGATGCACAAGCAGCATCGATGACAGGAAAACCTAGCACCAAGCAAGACAAGAGCAAGCTCATTGCAGCGGTCCAATCCGTAAACCAGCGTCCTGGTAATAGGGGAGCCGCACCATACAGAGGGGACAACAAAACAGGTCCCAGACCACAAAGACATTTCTACCGTTGCAGGATGGCGTTCCCGCACTCAGGGCCATGACCCGCACTCTCCCAAAGATGCAGCAACTGTGGTAGGGAGGGACACTTTCAGTCCATCTGCAGGGAAGGCAGGCCATTTCCCACTCCGCGAATGTCTCCACAGCCACGAAGCAGAATGTGCACCCGAACTCCTCAAAGCCCATCATACCAAACGAGACCCTATCAACAGGGACCTAGGCGCTACGTAGAAGAGCACCTCCTGGAAGACTAATCCCAAGACTATGGGCCTCATTACAAATGGCCCGGTATGGAAACAACGGTGGCTGTAAACCCGTCGCCACCGCTGTTTCCATGCCGGGTGATCACAACTCCTGCAGGCGGGAGGTGATGTTCCCGCCAGGTTTGACCTGCCGGTGTATCCATGATCCCCCAAAGGGGATTAACACCATTCCGCCTCCGTGATTCCCGGAAAACCAGGGTTGTAATGCCCCGGTAATTACGGGAATCACGGAGGCAGAATGGTAATACGAGTCCGGTGGTAACCAGGTGGTTTTACCGCCACGGTTACCGCCGGACTCTTAATGAGGCCCTATGAATCTTACGACCAAGGACCACACCTACAGGATGAATATGACCGACCCCGCAACTATATCGTGATCATAACGCACAACAATTCGAACCACCATACGGAGGTGATGACTACGACCAATACTTTCAAGATGAGTATGTCAATCTCATTCTGGACGACAGGGAAGTGAGAGAGGCACCCAGGATAGCCGTCAACATTGGTGGTAGACAGTTCTGTTTACTGGTCGATTCTGGCACCACCGTCAACATTATGGGTGAACAAGAGTTCTTACAAATTCCCGAAAGACCGATGCTGGCCAAAACCAACTCAAAGATCTATCAGTAGGGCGCAAACTCCCCCTTCATTCCATAGGACACTTCAAGCCCCCAACTCATACACAATGGACTTACCATTGACATGTTCATTCATGTGATCCGGATCCCAACAAAAGGCGATGCTTACTAAGCTACCATACAGCATCCAGTCTAGGACTTATTGATATTAATTTCCATGAAGGCGATGTAATCCAGTCAGTCGCACCAGCAAGTGACAAGAAGGAGGTCATATGCATGATAAACTTCAACCCTACATCAAAGATGCTCATCACAAAAGAGACACCCTAACAAAGTTCCCACTCCTCTGCAAAGATCTGGGAAGACGGAGGGGACCTTCCATCAAATTGCATATCGACAACAGGGTCCGACCCATTCCACAAAATCCCAGGAGAGTGGGATTCCACCTGCAAGAGGCAGTCTCGAAAGAGCTCATCCAGCTGCTCAACAACAGCATATTTGAACCGGCAACAGGCCCAACCCCCTGGGTTCCACCCTTGGTGATTGAGCCCAAAGAAGGAGGACACTTGAGGCTGTGCGTAGACATGAGGATGGCTAACACCGCCATCCAAAGAGAACGACACCCAGGACCCCGAATCGAAGACATGATTGTCCAGCTCAATAAGGCTGTGATGTTCTCCAAACTAGACCTCAGTCAGGGCTACCATCAGATGGAACTACATCCAGAGTCGTGGGGCATTACCACCTTTGCCATCCACGATGGCCTATTTTGATACAGACGCTTTAAGTTTGGTATTTCGTCAGCTTCCGAAATCTTTCAGGAGGCTTTTAGACAAGTCATCAGGCCAGTGAAAGCAGCTTTGAACTATAGCGATGATATCCTTGTGTTCATCAAGTCCCGAGAGGAGCACAATGCCTTACTACTGGCGACATGCACTGTGGTCCAAGATGCAGGACTAACTCTTAACAATCGCCCCCCTAGGGCTAGGAAGAATTCTGCCACAAACAAGCAGTCCTGATGAGCACCCCACACACATTGTCGCCTATGCGAGCAGAGCCCTGGCCCTGAGGAATGCACCCTGCAAGAGCGTGAGACACCAGGCTCCTCACTGCATCCATTCATCGCCACTAAACTGCCAGTAGGTGTCATGCCCACCAGATCCACTCCGCTGTTCTACACTTTCCCACCCCACAGATCCGGGCTGCCCATTCATCCACACACATATGTTTCCCTCAGGTCCAGGAAATCTAGTGTAGGCCCACATTAGACTCATTCATGGTGCATTTGGCGCCAATTACAGGTAAAGACTCAGCACTACGCAAGGGTTCCTATGTATTTCCTGGTTCTACTAAGATTGCCGACCATCAGGCCACCGGGACTTTACTGGTGCACATACAGTTGATGGGAATGGCTGTCTACAAAAGCCATTCCCAGGCGTGCAGCTCTGCTTCGCGTTATTTTGCTTCTGCAGCTTTAACGCTTACCGGAGTGCTCCCCCGACCTGCAAGAAAGAAGACAAGGGTTCATTAATGTGGATCTCGGCAATTAGAGACTCCTGCTTATTTGCAACTTACCATTGGCACTGCGCGGATACTCATGGATCCCTTTGCAGCTCTGGTCAGTCGTCCCTCATCCCTCAGAAGCACCGGCTCTCAGCTGTTCATCCCTCACCAGTGCCCGCATATTCGACCCTCGCCCAGCACGCAATCCGCCTGCTCCCGAGCCTCGACACGCATCAGCTCTGCAAAAAGGAACAAAAGACAACATTACTAGAGGAATGCCAGGCAGGTGTGCAGCACGTTTTCAGTACAGTGAGCAATGGTTACTCACCTACCAGCCTCCAAAGGAAGCACGCAGAGCATATCTCGCGCAAAGCAGCAGTTACAGTCCCGATCTCCACGGGATAACTTAAAGGCAAAATTGTGCCTGAACTTTCAGGAAAGCACAAGGCACAAATCATCCACAGGAGCCTTGGTTAGGTCTGAGGACACTTTCTGGACCTAAAACCACCGACTACCACAGGCCACTCTGCTAAGGCCTCAGGACATCAGAAAGACACAGGACATCAGAGAGAACTACAGCACTAACAGACCACAGCTGGTCTGGACCTGACACCAGTGTGGAAACTGGTGCTACACACCGAATACTGAAGATTTGCACCCCTGCGATTGACAGCAGGATGGATAGCCCAGCATCCTATACACACAGGTGAGCTAGCCCTCATTTGGGAAGACACCAAGGGAAATACTTCAAGGGGAATCAGAAGGCTAGGGAGGGGTCAGGGCAGCCACACAGAAGGTCTTTAGATAACACTTGTATTCTCCCTGTAGGTGAAGCCCTAGAACCCCACACCCAGGTACCCAAGAAGCATCAGCCATCCTGAGGGTCCAGGCGCTCCTGCAGAGACAAGTTAAGCATTACAGAACGCAAAACCCATGCTAAACCCTCTGCCTGAGCATTATGGATACCTCAGAAGTTGACCAGTGGTCACAATTGTTAGTTGAACTCCAAGCCGAAGTTCATTCTGCCCGATCTGAGACCATTGCCTTACGGCAGGAATTAGTTGTAAATAGGGATTACACCGAAGAGTTAGCTAGGTAGTTGCTTCAAACTCAGGCTACCAGGCGTCAGTCCCCAAGCCGCTCCGGTATCCCCAGTTCAAGTTATTGTTCCCGGTGCAGTACCGTTGGCCACCCCAGAACGTTTCACAGGAAACCCCCATATGTTTGCTGTTTTCATGAATGAGTGTCATTTACATTTCCTTTGCAGAACAGGGTTTTTCCTACCAATCAGTCGAAAGTGGCCTTTGTTTTATCCTACTTGGGAGGGCATGCTGCAGATTGGTCCATCCCCTTGGTAAATCGGGACGATCCCCTTCTCCGTAATTTCCCAGGGTTCCAGCAAGAATTGGAAAAGCTATTCGCCCTCGCACTCAAGTGCAAGCTCTTGATAATGAACTGCTATCATTGCAACATGGCAGTCAGGATCTTTTAGTCTACGTAGCTACCTTCAACCATTATTTGCAGAAACCAACTGTCTGGAGGCAAAACAAACTACCCTGTTCTGTCGGGGCTTGCGAGAAGAATTAAAGGAAGTTCTGTCTCAGGTGGTCAACCCTCCTGAGGGCTGAGCCGAGTATATGGATCTGGCATTTCAATTAGATCATTGGTTACAGGATCGCAGAGTGGACTGTGCGCACTTGGAGGGAAGATCATTGTATGTTCAGTTGAAGGAAAGTCTGGTACGCCTTCTCACGTCTCACCCTGAACATATGCCCTTGGGAGGCCTCCGTAGCCTGCTCACCAGAGGTGAGAGCGAAAAAAGGAGACGACAGCAGTTGGGCCTCTACTACGGGAAGGCGGGTCATTTTCTTCGAGATTGTCCTGTAAAACTACCCAGGAAGACGGTGGAGCTCTAGACAAGGGAGAGGAAGGAAGTCTGTCGGAAAACTCCAATGCCCGGCAAGCGTAGAGGTCTGCTTGTCAAGCAAGGAGAAGGCACGCTTGACCTCACACCTTGTCCTTCCAGCGGTTCTTGTTTGCCCACAACAGCCTTCATGAATGCATGCTTTAGAAGCGTACATGAACAGTGGTGCAGAGGGCAACTATATGGATCATGACTTGGCTCGTAGGATCGGGGTTTCCATTCAGTCTAAAGCTGTGGCAGAGAATGTCACTGCAGTGGATGGCAATCAGTTGCTATCAGGACCAGTGACTCAATGCACTGGAAAGATCGAGTTACTCTGCCAGGACGGATACAGAGAGGACATTTCGTTTGACTTAATCAGTGCTCCGCAGTTCCAGATAATTCTCGGGATGCCCTGGCTAGAAACCCACAATCCCTGCATCGACTGGTGTGTGAGTACTCTAACCTTCTCCGACAAGTGCAGACACTCCTGTTACAAGGAAGGCTGTGCTCCAGAAATTGACCAGGTGAAGTCTTCTCATAAGAAGACGGGCTCCACCCTAGGCCTAGTAGGGGTCCCCCCACCCCTGAGTATGCAGAATTCTAGGACATATTCCGAAAGGAACAAGCAAATACCCTTCCACCGCACATGCTGTATGATTGCCAAATCGGCCTTGTTGCTGGGTCCCAAGTCCCTTGCAGTCAGATTCACGCTCTGACAACAGATGACAACAGGAAAACCTCAATTTCAAGACTTACATAGATCAGTACCTCGCCAACGGTTTCATCTGACCGTCCAAGTCCCCGGCAGCCTCTCCCCTCTTTTTCGTGCCAAAGAAGGAGGGAACCTAAGAACGTGTATCGATTATCGCTCATTGAACCAGATCATGATCAAAAATCGATATCCACTCCCGCTGATACCTGTACTGTACTCCTGGACCAAGTTAAGAATTCTAGGATCTATACTAAATTGGATCTCCGGGGAGCATACATGGAAACATATGCGGAGACAAATGGAAAACCGCCTTCCGCACCAAATACGGTCTTTATGAATATCAGGTGATGCCCTTCGGGCTATGTAATGCCCCGGCGGCGTTCCAATATTTTGTGAATATTGGGAGTTGTTGGATGTATGTGCAGTGGTTTACATCGATGACATCTTAATTTACTCCGCCACAGTCCAAGACCACATAATCCACGTGCGAGCAGTCCTCGAGAAGTTGCGGCAACATCGACTTTATGCCAAATTGGAAAAATGCTCTTTTCATGTCTCGGAGGTCAAGTTCCTGAGTTTTGTCCTAACGCCACAGGGGATATGAATGGACAATCGAAATGTTGATGCGATCCTCAACTGGCCCTCGCCTACTTCTGTAAAAGGGGTCCAGAGCTTATTGGAGTTCGCAAACTTCGACCGTCATTTTATTCCTGGTTTTTCCCAGTTAGTACATCTGATTACCTCTCTCCTCTGTAAATACAAAAAGTTCAATTGGTCTTCGGAAGCGGAAGAAGCATTTCAGATCTGAAACGCAAGTACTCAACGGCCGCAGTCTTGCAGCACCCAAAGCTGGATCTCCCATATGTGGTCGAGAGTGATGCTTCTAACGTCACTATGGGAGTTGTCCTCTCTCAGAAGAACCCAGATACTGGCCAACTACACTTTGTGGCAGTTTGGTCAAAAAAGTTCACAGCAGCAAAGCATAACTACGCTATCACGGACAAGGAGTTGTTGGCCACAATACATTTGTAGAAAGATAACCGGGAATCACAAAGAACATGGCCAAGATTAAACAGTTTTATTGATGGCCGACTTGGCATAAGCCACTCATTACATACGAACATGCAGGGTCTATGCACAGAAAACGAACCGAAAACAGAAACGTTCAGGCCTTTAACACCCTTTAGCAGTACCCCCAGTGCCGTGGCACACAATATCATTGGATTTCATCACCGACTTACCTCTCTGCAATGGGCACAATACTGTTCTGTTTGTCGTGGATCTTTTTTCCAAGATGGCCCATTTTATAGCCCTGAAAGTACTTCCAACAGAGTCCACCCTGGCTAAAGTCTTTCTGGAACAGGTAGTCAGGCTTCATGGCTTCCCCTCCGTAGTGATATCGGATCGGGGCAGTCAGTTTGTGTCTGGTTTCTGGAAGAAAAGCTGTAACTTGGGACAGATCGACAAATACGTTTATCCACAAGCCACCATCCTCAGACCGATGGACAAACAGACCGGACTAACCAGACGCTGGAACAGTATCTTCAATTCATGCTCCACCAGATGGAACAAACATGGGTGGATGTATTATGGATAGCAGAATATGCTTCTAACAATTTAGTGTACACCTCTACTGGACACAGTCCCTTCTACGTGATTTACGGCTGACACCCTCGAACTTCCATTTATGATCCGCCAGAAGTGCTGGAAATGCAGGCAGTAAAGACCTTGCATGACACCATTCATCAGACCTTGAAAAGAGCTACCGAACACCTGTCAGCGGCCAAGGAGACACACAAGAAATGTTCTGACCGCTATTGAAAATAGGGTGCCAGTTATCAAGTAGGTGATGCGGTGTGGTTGGCGACTAAGCATAGTCACCTGAAAGGACCAAGAAAATTCCACCCCAAATTCTTGGGTCCTTATACAATGGATACTGTAATCAACCCTGTCGTGATGAGACTAACTCTGCCCTCCAATATGCGCATACACCCGGTATTTCATGTATTTCTACTCAAGCCAATTCAACGTGGCAATCGTTTCAAGACACCTCCAGCTCCAGTGTTAGTAGAAAGCGAGCCAGAGTATGAGGTCAAGGACATCCTGGATTCAAAATTAGTTCAGAAGACCCTATTTTCTCTAGTAGACTGGAAGGGTTATGGGCCCCAACCTATTTTATCTAGTAGACTGGAACGGTTATGGGCCACAAGACAGATCCTGGGAACCCATCACTAACATACACGCACCAAGGCCGATAACTAGGTTCCATAAAAAAAAAAAACCAAACCAGGACTCGGTAGGCAGTCCTTGAGAGGGGCCTTAGGGGGGGCGTGCTGTCATGCCCACCAGATCCACTCCACAGTTCTACACCTTTCCACCCCCCAGAGCCGGGCTGCCCGCCCCACACACATATGGTTCCCTCAGGTCCAAGAAATCTAGTGTAAACACACTTTTGGACTCATTCATGGTGTATTTGGTGCCAATTACAGGCAATGACACAGCTCTAGGCAAGGGATCCTATGTATTTCCCGGTTCTACAAAGATGGCCAACCATCAGGCCATGGAACTTTGCTGGTGCACATCCAGTTGATGGGAGTGGCTGTCTATAAAAGCCACTCCCAGGCGTGCAGCTCTGCTTCACGTTATTCTGCTTCTGCAGCTTTATCGCTTACCAGTGAACCCCCCGCCCTGACCTGCAAGAAAGAAGACAAGGATTATTGAATGTGGATCATGGCAATTCGACACTCCTGCTTATTGGTAACTTACCATTACCATTGCACAGGTCCTCATGGATACCTCTGCAGCTCCAGTCAGTCGTCCCTCATCCCTCAGAAGCGCCGGCTCTCAGCTGTTCATCCCTGACAGTGCCGGCATATTCATCCCTCGCCCAGCACGCAATCCGCCAGCTCCAGAGCCTCGACACGCATCAGCTCTGCAAAAAGGAACAAAAGACAACATTACTAGAGGAATACAAGGCAAGCGTGCAGCGCGTTATCAGTACAGTGAGCAGCTGTTACTCACATACCAGCTGCCAAAGGAAGCACACGGTGCATATCTCGCGCAAAGCAGCAGTTACAGTCCCGATCTCCACGGGATAACTTAAAGGCAAAATTGTGCCTGAACTTTCAGGAAAGCACAAGGCACAAATCATTCACACCAACCTCGGTTAGGTCTCTGAGGATACTTTCTGGACCTAAAGCCACTGACCATCACAGGCCATCAAAGAGACCTACAGCACTAACAGGCCACGGTCGGTCTGGGCATGAACACCAGTGAGGAAACTGGGGCTACACACCAAATACTGAGGATTTGCATATCACCTTTAACACGAGGTACAGGGAGGGATAAATTAATGGTCAAAACCCCGGGTGTAGACCTTGAGTGCAGGATTTGCGGTATCAATGAAGCCCTGAATGTGTTGGCCAGCGTGACTGTATTTTATCCTCCCTTCCCCCTGGCACCATTTCCCGTGCCACCCAGGTGCATAATAACCAGTCTTAGTACGTTTAGTTTAGAAAGAAGCAATGTTGGCAATGTGTGCCCTGATCTTCACCGTAAGGATGAGTCCAGCTGACCCACGTGGATCCTGACCGACGGGAAAGAACCAGCCAACTACAGCCTGGCGTAGCCTATGGAACAGGCCCATGTGCAGGGTGCCTCCAATCAGTGGCATCAATTAGTACTGTATCTAATGATGATTTTTTACCTTTTAAGCCCTTGTTTGCAGCAGGACGAATTAGAGCGCCCCCGAGCAGCAGAGTCCTTTGCTGGTATTTGTATTCTGTATAATGAAACCTGGTTATCCTTGCAACGCTATCTCCTGGCCTATTTCCCTAGTGGGTTGTCTTTATTCTGGAGTGTGCGTAAAAAAGGGACTTGCCTTCATTATCCACCCCTTTCCCTACTCTCTTTATTCCTCATATGATTTGTTTTATTCATCATAATTTTCTTTCACTGCTGCTGCCTTTTCTATTTCCTCCCTGATCTACACATATAGCCAGATCATATTTCATACTCAAAGGTTTGACAAACATCATTGACAAACACTTTTGTCACCGGAGCTGCCGAGGAGCTTACAGCAACGCCATTCCGGCTGCACTGATGTCCCATGAGGTATGTGCAAATTCTAGAGCACACAGAGCCCTCATTTGAATTTGATACCATCTGCTGAATTTTGTGTACTAGAATTGCACTTACTACCCACTTGGGCTCTGAATGCAAGAGAAGGCATCCACAGTGCTTTCTAAACTGCATTTGAAAATATCAGCATTGTTTTGCCTTTGGATGCCCCTCAGCCACGCTAACTTTCAAAAATGACCGCCGCCATTTCTTTCATTTCATAATCTTTGTTGTGGGCAGCCTGAGCCCCCCTTGTACCACCTGATTGGTTGACCTTCCTCTCCTAGACCAACCGGGAGAGCCAGTAGGCGATGAGCCGGCTCCTTCACAAGGCTCTCTTCCTTATGCCCATGGTCTACCCTGTCTGGCACTGTCCGGGCATAGGAAGGCCAAAACACCCTCTACGGTGCACGGGGGCTCCCCACGCTGAGCTCTTCTTTACCTGGTAAGCATCCCTATGCCCTCATGTAGTAAAAGCCTCAACATTCTTGATGCCACCTGTTTGCTTTGACTGCGTGCCCTAAATGCTGCTTTCACCTACATCACGCAGTACTATCTTGTTTATGGGCCAAATCACTTTGATGTTTACTGCTGTTCTCGTGCCTTGGCCACGCCTGACTGCACTGCACCTTGCACGATTAATCTCTTGCAGCTACTGTGACCCTGAACCACTTCTCCTCATCTGCACCCTGAAAATGACTCACTCTTTGGACTTCCACATCACTGTATCTCGAATGCTTCCATGTATATCCTAGCGGCCTAAAATGAGATAATAATCTACTTCTATTTTGAAATTGTTGCTGCAATCAATTGTGTGCCTTTTTAACTGGATAGCATCAAGTTGAATCTAGCTGTGCTGATATCTGTTGCTGCATTTAAATGTGTGCCTTTTTAACTAGATAACAGAAAGTTAACCAGCTTCACTTAGCTGCCCTCAATTCCCGCTCTGCTGTCAAACACTCCTCTGAAATCTGTTTCCTACTTGAAGACCTTGACGTCCTTGCTCACCATCATTCCAACTTAATCCTACTCCTCCTTTGAATGTCTCGTCTACAGGCTGTCTGTCTCTCCTACCGTCTTCCTCACTCTGGACACAATCTGTAGGCTCCCTGGACTTATCCCCCTTTTCCTGTAAGGATGAGCAGACCTCTCCTCCTCTCTCCTGGCCTCCTCCCCCAAACTTCTCTTCCTTGGGGATTTTAACATCCATCTCGACTCCCCGGACTTGGCCACTGTACTCTTTTGTGATTTCTGTGACTCTCTCTCCCTCACAATTCTTTGCTCTGGTCCAACCCACTCTGCCAGACACGCCTTGGAGCCTCTCGTCCCATCTGATATCCCTCTCACTTGTTCTGACCACTCTCTCCTCTCCTTCCACCTTAAGCTTCCTGGCCCCCAGACGATGCCTCTACCCACTTTGCCAGTCTCCTTCTCCACCAGTCGACCAATGAAGCGTATGTCAGACGCTGCATTTGCTGCCACTTTCATCCCTCCTACTGCCCCTGCCTCTGACTCTTCTACTGACTCTGCACTGGCTAACCTCTATCTCTCCAACTCTAACACTATCAACATCCTCGCCCCAGCCATGAGGATACGTATGAAGCCTGCCTCCAAATGCACCTCTGGGTATGACTTCGATTTGGTAGCTTTGAAATGAAAGTGCAAAGCTGCCTTGCGGAAGGGCAGGCCTCAGGTACATCCTCTGACAAACTGGCCTGCCACCTGCTCCAAAGGCAATATTGTCTCGCCATCACTCCAAGAAGAGAGCCCATTTCCAAGCCTGCATCTCTGGGGCAACTAACAACACGATTGAGCTTTCACAATCTGCAAGGAACTTGCCAATCCTACTGCTGTTTCCTCCTCTCCCTTTTCCTCCCAGGGCCTCTGCACTGCACTTGCCTCCCACTTCTCCACCAAAACTCAGGACATCCTGTCTTCACTGTCATCTAGACCCTCCCCCTCCCCTCTTCTCCTGCCTCCCTTCCCCCTCCCTTTCTCTCCTCCTTCTCACCCATTGCACAGGATGAGGTCTGTAGAGTAGTCCAGTCTATGAAAGTCTCCTCCAATCATGTGCTTCTGTGCACTTCCATAACTATTAAGGATAACATCTCCCCTCTTGCTCCTTCCTTGGCAGACCTCTGTATCCACTCCTTCGCCACTGGCTCTTTCACACAACCCCTCAAGCACTCCCTTGTGCACACTCTCCAAAAAAAGCCATCTGCAGACCCTTCCTCCCTGGCTAACTATTGCCCTATCTCTATCGCCCCTTTTTTGGGCAAACTCTTGGAGAATTTAGTCATCCCCCAAGTGACCCTCCACAACGAATCGGCTGGCTGCCTCCACGACCATCGGTCTGGCTTCAGAGCATCCAGGGGCATGGAAACTGCTCTTCTGAACACCCGTGAAGACCTGCTCCTAAACCTGGATCATAACTCTCCTCCGTTCTGATCCTTCTCTATATTCTTTCCTCTGCCTTTGCCACTGTCAATCATGCCATGCTCATAAATCGTCTCTGTGGTACCCTTGGCATGTCAGGCACTGGCATGGCTGACCTCCTTCCTTTCAAACTGACCTACCCAAGTGCAATTGCGCCCTTTACTTTCCTCCACCTCACTCTCTACTTGTGGCATCCCTCAGGGCTATACCCTATCGCCTTGGCTTTTAAACATATACCTTTCCCCCCTGGCCCAATTGATCTCCACCTTCTCCTCTCACTTTCAGTGATTTGCTGATGACACTCCGATTTCCTTAAAGCTTCCATCCTCTACCTCCAACCCTTCCTCTCTCACATCTGACTGCCTGACTGCTATTCAGGAGTGCTGCTCTGCTAACAATCTCTGCCTTAATGCCCGTAAGACAGAGATCCTTCTCATTGGGACTCCTTCTCCCTGTTTTCCGCCACCCTCTGGCAGCCACCCTCTTTGGTTCCCCTCCCCACACCCTCTTTTGAGGCAAAACATCTTGGGGTTATCTTTGACTCCTCTCTCTACTTCTCTCCTCATATACCGGAACTTGCCAAGAGTCCAACTTTCAGCTCCACCTCCTCAGAGGCATTCTATCTTTCCTCAACTTCCCTCAGATGCTCAACGTCTCCAGAGCCCTGGTCGTCTCCAGGTGGACTACTGCCTCTGCCTCAATCTGTCTCTTTCTTCCCTTTGCCCTCACCAACTAATCCAGAATAGGGCTGCAAGACTTAACCTTGGCCTCAAGTCTTTGTGTCTCTCCAGCCCTAAAATCTTTCCCTGGCTCTCAGTGACCGCTAGTGCCAAATTCAAGACCCTTTGCATCATCCACAAGGCTTTCCGGGGCCTTGGACCTTGCTACGTGCAGCTCTCTCTCCCCAAATACCTCCCTGCTAGAGTTCTCCAATCCTCTAGCTACAGCTCTCTGCTGGTCACATGCTTCTCCAAGCAGAGAGTGGAAGGTAGATCCCTTTCTTCGGCAGGAGCCTCCCTCTAGAATGGCCTCGCTGTCCCCCTCAGACTTCAGCCCGATCTTCTCAAGTTCTGGAAACTGCTCAAGACCTTCCTTTTCTGCTCTTTCCTTCCCCCCTCCCGTGCTAATGTCCATTTGCCGCTGCAAGTGGTGCCTGGCCCTTTATGAGTTTTACAGTTTTCCAGGCCCTCCTTGACCAGTCCACCCCAGAAGTATCCCAACACCACTTGCCCTTGGTCACCCTTCGCAGACTAGCCTGATTCTGGTCAGCCCTATCCCTCACACTTTTCTCTCTCCCACTTCCCCTGCACTTGCTCTTTGTGGCTCCCCTCAGCACTTGCTCACCTCTCTGCTTACCCCCATTTCTGCACTTCTCCCCCCTCCCCCTTCCCTTGTCTCCTCTCCAGCCCTGTCCTCTACTTCCTTCCCTCCCTTGCACTGTTCTGTTGTCTGCACTTGCATGGTAAGACTGTGACAAGGCCTAGTGCGAGCGTCACTGTTGTTTTTTTCCCTATGCCCGCCACCCTGCACTTTTTTGACTTGTGGCGCCTGGAAACGTGTGTGTATAGGCGCCATACGACTGCCCAATAAAATAAAATAAATGACATTGATCATTCTTTGCCTTTAGTCAGGCATTTGTTCCGCCAAACCTTCTTTAATTTTATGACTATTTGTGAGCACTAATATCTTCGCCTTGCCAATATTTCCGCAACTCTCCATTCCTACAAGACGCTGCCTGAGGGCCCGATTCATGGAATTCTTTGCACTGTTCAAAGCAGGGGTCAAGTCCTAAAAATAAAAGTGGGGGGACTCATCAACAAACGCAATGGGATGTGATGTCACCAGAAATTAGCATATAAATGTGAAATAAACACATTTACACCCAAATTGCACAGGACAAATGGCATTTGCCTTTCATAAAATCAACACACACAAAACCAAGAGAGGATATTTTCTTCAAATAGTGTTTTTGAAAACATTAAAAGGTGTGCATACTTGCAGTTCCGAAATGGGACAGTTCACCATTAGTTGTTTGTTATTTTTCACCAGGTTATATATTGCAGTGGTGAAGTGTCTGGCCGACAAACCAGACGACTGCGTGTCGACCGAGGTCGACTTTAATTCATAAATTCAAGGAAGACTTTCAATGTTTCTAATTTTAGCTGGGGGAGGGAGGGCTGAGTCCAAACTCTGAAAAAGGTGGGTAGACTCCTTCAATCCGTGTGTACCCTTGACTTTAGCCCTGGTTCAAAGTGACTTTGCACTGCTGAAAAGTGCCTTTGCACTGCCTACACAAACTCTGATTCACGGAACTGTGCAAAGTGCATGTTTGCAGTGCAAAGTCATCTTGCACTACAAAAATACACTTTGCACGGTTCCATGAATCAGGATTTGTGTCGGCAGTGCAAAGGCACTTTCAGCAGTGCCAAGCCACTTTTCAGCAGTGCAAATTCAATTTGAACAGTGCAAAAAATTACATGAATCGCACCCCAAGACATTTACCCATCTATTGACCTCTGAGGACTCTGATACCTAGAGTGGAAGTGGTAATGCACTAATATCACCCCTGGTGTCCCTAGAGTGGAAGCGGTAATGCACTAATATCACCTTTGGTGTCCCTAGAGTGGAAGTGGTAATGCACTAATATCACCTCTGGTGACCCTAGAGTGGAAGTGGTAATGCACTAACATCACCTCTGTGTCCCTAGAGTGGAAGCGGTAATGCACTAATATCACCTCTGGTGACCCTAGAGTGGAAGTGGTAATGCACTAACATCACCTCTGTGTCCCTAGAGTGGAAGTGGTAATGCACTAATATCACCTCTGGTGACCCTAGAGTGGAAGTGGTAATGCACCAACATCACCTCTGGGGACCCTAGAGTGGAAGTGGTAATGCACTAACATCACCTCTGTGTCCCTAGAGTGGAAGCGGTAATGCACTAATATCACCTCTGGTGACCCTAGAGTAGAAGTGGTAATGCACTAACATCACCTCTGTGTCCCTAGAGTGGAAGCGGTAATGCACTAATATCACCTCTGGTGACCCTAGAGTGGAAGTGGTAATGCACCGACATCACCTCTGGTGACCCTAGAGTGGAAGTGGTAATGCACTAATATCACCTCTGTGTCCCTAGAGTGGAAGCGGTAATGCACTGACATCACCTCTGGTGACCCTAGAGTGGAAGTAGTAATGCACTAATATCACGTCTGTGTTCCTAGAGTGGAAGCGGTAATGCACTGACATCACCTCTGGTGACCCTAGAGTGGAAGTAGTAATGCACTAATATCACCTCTGTGTCCCTAGAGTGGAAGCGGTAATGCATTGACATCACCTCTGTTGACCCTAGAGTGGAAGTGGTAATGCAATCATATCACCTCTGGTGACTCTAGAGTGGAAGTGGTAATGCACTAACATCACCTCTGTGTCCCTAGAGTGGCAGCGGTAATGCACTAATATCACCTCTGGTGTCCCTAGAGTTGAAGCAGTCATGCACTAATATCACCTCTGGTGTCCCTAGAGTTGAAGCAGTCATGCACTAATATCACCTCTGGTGACCTTAGAGTGGAAGTGGTAATGCACTGACATCACCTCTGATGACCCTAGAGTGGAAGTGGTAATGCACTAACATCACCTCTGGCGCCCCTAGAGTGGAAGCGGTAGTGCACTGATATCACCTCTGGTGACCCTAGAGTGGAAGCAGTAATGCACTAATATTACCTCTGGTGACCCTAGAGTGGAAGTGGTAATGCACTAACATCACCTCTGGTGTCCCTAGAGTGGAAGCGGTAGTGCACTGATATCACCTCTGGTGACCCTAGAGTGGAAGCAGTAATGCACTGATATCACTTCTGGTGTCCCTAGAGTTGAAGCAGTCATGCACTAATATCATCTCTGGTGACCCTAGAGTGGAAGCGGTAATGCACTGACATCACCTCTGGTGACCCTAGAGTGGAAGTGATAATGCACTAATATCACCTCTGGTGTCCGTAGAGTGGAAGTGGTAATGCACTAATATCACCTCTGGTGACCCTAGAGTGGAAGTGGTAATGCACTAAAAGCACCTCTGGTGTCCCTAGAGTGGAAGCGGTAGTGCACTGATATCACCTCTGGTGACCCTAGAGTTGAAGCAGTCATGCACTAATATCACCTCTGGTGACCCTAGAGTGGAAGTGGTAATGCACTGACATCACCTCTGGTGTCCCTAGAGTTGAAGCAGTTATGCACTAATAGCACCTCTGGTGACCCTAGAGTGGAAGTGGTAATGCACTAATATCACCTCTGTGTCCCTAGAGTTGAAGCGGTAATGCACTGACATCACCTCTTGTGACCCTAGAGTGGAAGCAGTAGTGCACTAACATCATCACCTCTGGTGACCCTAGAGTGGAAGTGGTAATGCACTGATATCACATCTGGTGTCCCTAGAGTTGAAGCAGTCATGCACTAATATCACCTCTGGTGACCCTAGAGTGGAAGCGGTAATGCACTGATATCACCTCTGGTGACCCTAGAGTGCTAGCAATAATGCACTAATATCACCTCTGGTGACCCTAGAGTGGAAGCGGTAATGCACTGACATCACCTCTGGTGACCCTGGAGTGAAAGTGGTAATGCAATGACATCACCTCTGGTGTCTCTAGAGTGGAAGTGGTAATGCACTGATATCACCTCTTGTGACCCTAGAGTGGAAGCAGTAGTGCACTGACATCATCACCTCTGGTGACCATATATTGGAAGCAGTAATGCACTAATATCACCTCTGGTGACCCTAGAGTGGAAGCGGTAATGCACTGACATCACCTCTGGTGACCCTAGAGTGGAAGCGGTAATGCACTGACATCACCTCTGGTGACCCTGGAGTGAAAGTGGTAATGCAATGACATCACCTCTGGTGTCTCTAGAGTGGAAGTGGTAGTGCACTAATATCACCTCTGGTGACCCTAGAGTGGAAGCAGCAATGCACTGACATCACCTCTGGTAACCCTAGAGTGGAAGCGGTAATGCACTGACATCACCTCTGGTGTCTCTAGAGTGGAAGTGGTAATGCACTGATATCACCCCTGGTGACCCTAGAGTGGAAGTGGTAATGCACTGACATCATCACCTCTGGTGTCCCTAGAGTTGAAGCAGCCATGCACTAATATCAGCTCTGGTGACCCTGGAGTGAAAGTGGTAATGCAATAACATCACCTCTGGTGTCTCTGGAATGGAAGTGGTAATGCACTAATATCACCTCTGGTGACCCTAGAGTGGAAGCGGTAATGCACTAATATCACCTCTGGTGACCCTAGAGTGGAAGTGGTAATGCACTAACATCACCTCTGGTGACCCTGGAGTGAAAGTGGTAATGCACTAACATCACCTCTGGTGACCATAGAGTGGAAGCGGTAATGCACTAATATCACCTCTGGTGACCCTACATTGGAAGCGGTAATGCACTGATATCACCTCTGGTGACCCTAGAGTGGAAGCTGTAATGCACTGATATCACCTCTGGTGTCCCTAGATTTGAAGCAGTCATGCACTAATATCACCTCCGGTGACCCTAGAGTGGAAGCTGTAATGCACTGATATCACCTTTGGTGTCCCTAGAGTTGAAGCAGTCATGCACTGACATCACCTCTGGTGACCCTAGAGTGGAAGTGGTAATGCAATTACATCACCTCTGGTGACCCTAGAGTGGAAGCGGTAATGCACTGACATCACCTCTGGTGACCCTAGAGTGGAAGAGGTAATGCACGGACATCACCTCTGTGTCCCTAGAGTGGAAGTGGTAATGCACTGACATCACCTCTGGTGACCCTAGAGTGGAAGGGGTAATGCACTAACATCACCTCTGTGTCCCTAGAGTGAAAGTGGTAATGCACTGACATCACCTCTGGTGACCCTAGAGTGGAAGGGGTAATGCACTAACATCACCTCTGGTGACCCTAGAGTGGAAGTGGTAATGCACTAACATCACCTCTGTGTCCCTAGAGTGGAGGCGGTAATGCACTAATGTCACCTCTGGTGACCCTAGAGTGGAAGTGGTAATGCACTGACATCACCTCTGGTGACCCTAGAGTGGAAGCGGCAATGCACTGATATCACCTCTGGTGACCCTAGAGTGGAAGTGGTAATGCACTGACATCATCACCTCTGGTGACTCTAGAGTGGAAGCGGTAGTGCACTAATATCACCTCTGGTGGCCCTAGAGTGGAAGTGGTAATGCACTAACATCACCTCTGTGTCCCTATAGTGGAAGTGGTAATGCACTAATATCACCTCTGTGTCCCTAGAGTGTAAGTGGTAATGCACTGACATCACCTCTGGTGATCTGGTGACCCTAGAGTGGAAGTGGTAATGCACTAATATCACCTCTGGTGTCCCTAGAGTGGAAGCAGTAATGCACTAATATCACCTCTGGTGTCCCTAGAGTGGAAGTGGTAATGCACTAATATCACCTCTGGTGACGCGAGAGTGGAAGCGGTAATGCACTAACATCCCCTCTGTGTCCCTAGAGTGGAAGCGGTAATGCACTAATATCACCTCTGGTGACCCTAGAGTGGAAGTGGTAATGCACTGACATCACCTCTGGTGACCCTAGAGTGGAAGGGGTAATGACAGAGCTGCACTAATATAACCTCTGGTGTCCCTAGAGTGGAAGCGGTAATGCACTAATATCACCTCTGGTGTCCCTAGAGTGGAAGTGGTAATGCACTAACATCACCTCTGTGTCCCTAGAGTGGAAGTGGTAATGCACTAATATCACCTCTGGTGACCCTAGAGTGGAAGCGGTAATGCACTAACATCACCCCTGTGTCCCTAGAGTGGAAGCGGTAATGCACTAATATCACCTCTGGTGACCCTAGAGTGGAAGTGGTAATGCACTGACATCACCTCTGGTGACCCTAGAGTGGAAGTGGTAATGCACTAATATCACCTCTGGTGTCCCTAGAGTTGAAGCAGTCATGCACTAACATCACCTCTGGTGTCCCTAGAGTGGAAGTGGTAATGAACTGACATCCCCTCTGGTGTCCCTAGAGTTGAAGCAGTCATGCACTAATATCACCTCTGGTGACCCTAGAGTGGAAGTGGTAATGCACTGACATCACCTCTGGTGTCCCTAGAGTTGAAGCAGTTATGCACTAATAGCACCTCTGGTGACCCTAGAGTGGAAGTGGTAATGCACTAATATCACCTCTGTGTCCCTAGAGTGTAAGCGGTAATGCACTGATATCACCTCTTGTGACCCTAGAGTGGAAGCAGTAGTGCACTAACATCATCACCTCTGGTGACCCTAGAGTGGAAGCGGTAATGCACTGATATCACCTCTGGTGACCCTAGAGTGGAAGTGGTAATGCACTAATATCACCTCTGGTGACCATAGATTGGAAGGGAAGCAGTAATGAACTAATATCACCTCTGGTGACCCTAGAGTGGAAGCGGTAATGCACTGACATCACCTCTGGTGACCCTAGAGTGGAAGTGGTAATGCACTGATATCACCTCTGGTGACCCTAGAGTGGAAGTGGTAATGCACCGACATCACCTCTGGTGACCCTAGAGTGGAAGCGGTAATGCACTATTATCACCTCTGGTGACCCTAGAGTGGAAGTGGTAATGCACTGATATCACATCTGGTGTCCCTAGAGTTGAAGCAGTCATGCACTAATATCACCTCTGGTGACCCTAGAGTGGAAGCGGTAATGCACTGATATCACCTCTGGTGACCCTAGAGTGGAAGTGGTAATGCACTGACATCACCTCTGGTGACCCTAGAGTGGAAGTGGTAATGCACTGATATCACATCTGGTGTCCCTAGAGTTGAAGCAGTCATGCACTAATATAAACCTCTGGTGACCCTAGAGTGGAAGCGGTAATGCACTGACATCACCTCTGGTGTCCCTAGAGTTGAAGCAGTCATGCACTAATATCACCTCTGGTGACCCTAGAGTGGAAGTGGTAATGCACTGACATCACCTCTGGTGTCCCTAGAGTTGAAGCAGTCATGCACTAATAGCACCTCTGGTGACCCTAGAGTGGAAGTGGTAATGCACTAATATCACCTCTGTGTCCCTAGAGTGGAAGCGGTAATGCACTGATATCACCTCTTGTGACCCTAGAGTGGAAGCAGTAGTGCACTGACATCATCACCTCTGGTGACCCTAGAGTGGAAGCGGTAATGCACTGATATCACCTCTGGTGACCCTAGAGTGCTAGCAATAATGCACTAATATCACCTCTGGTGACCCTAGAGTGGAAGCGGTAATGCACTGACATCACCTCTGGTGACCCTGGAGTGAAAGTGGTAATGCAATGACATCACCTCTGGTGTCTCTAGAGTGGAAGTGGTAATGCACTGATATCACCTCTTGTGACCCTAGAGTGGAAGCAGTAGTGCACTGACATCATCACCTCTGGTGACCATATATTGGAAGCAGTAATGCACTAATATCACCTCTGGTGACCCTAGAGTGGAAGCGGTAATGCACTGACATCACCTCTGGTGACCCTAGAGTGGAAGCGGTAATGCACTGACATCACCTCTGGTGACCCTGGAGTGAAAGTGGTAATGCAATGACATCACCTCTGGTGTCTCTAGAGTGGAAGTGGTATTGCACTAATATCACCTCTGGTGACCCTAGAGTGGAAGCAGCAATGCACTGACATCACCTCTGGTAACCCTAGAGTGGAAGCGGTAATGCACTGACATCACCTCTGGTGTCTCTAGAGTGGAAGTGGTTATGCACTGATATCACCCCTGGTGACCCTAGAGTGGAAGTGGTAATGCACTGACATCATCACCTCTGGTGTCCCTAGAGTTGAAGCAGCCATGCACTAATATCACCTCTGGTGACCCTGGAGTGAAAGTGGTAATGCAATGACATCACCTCTGGTGTCTCTGGAATGGAAGTGGTAATGCACTAATATCACCTCTGGTGACCCTAGAGTGGAAGCGGTAATGCACTAATATCACCTCTGGTGACCCTAGAGTGGAAGTGGTAATGCACTAACATCACCTCTGGTGACCCTGGAGTGAAAGTGGTAATGCACTAACATCACCTCTGGTGACCATAGAGTGGAAGCGGTAATGCACTAATATCACCTCTGGTGACCCTACATTGGAAGTGGTAATGCACTGATATCACCTCTGGTGACCGTAGAGTGGAAGCTGTAATGCACTGATATCACCTCTGGTGTCCCTAGATTTGAAGCAGTCATGCACTAATATCACCTCCGGTGACCCTAGAGTGGAAGCTGTAATGCACTGATATCACCTTTGGTGTCCCTAGAGTTGAAGCAGTCATGCACTGACATCACCTCTGGTGACCCTAGAGTGGAAGTGGTAATGCAATAACATCACCTCTGGTGACCCTAGAGTGGAAGTGGTAATGCACGGACATCACCTCTGTCTCCCTAGAGTGGAAGTGGTAATGCACTGATATCACATCTGGTGTCCCTAGAGTTGAAGCAGTCATGCACTAATAGCACCTCTGGTGACTGTAGAGTGGAAGTGGTAATGCACTAATATCACCTCTGTGTCCCTAGAGTGGAAGCGGTAATGCACTGATATCACCTCTTGTGACCCTAGAGTGGAAGCAGTAGTGCACTGACATCATCACCTCTGGTGACCCTAGAGTGGAAGCGGTAATGCACTGATATCACCTCTGGTGACCCTAGAGTGCTAGCAATAATGCACTAATATCACCTCTGGTGACCCTAGAGTGGAAGCGGTAATGCACTGACATCACCTCTGGTGACCCTGGAGTGAAAGTGGTAATGCAATGACATCACCTCTGGTGTCTCTAGAGTGGAAGTGGTAATGCACTGATATCACCTCTTGTGACCCTAGAGTGGAAGCAGTAGTGCACTGACATCATCACCTCTGGTGACCATATATTGAAAGCAGTAATGCACTAATATCACCTCTGGTGACCCTAGAGTGGAAGCGGTAATGCACTGACATCACCTCTGGTGACCCTAGAGTGGAAGCGGTAATGCACTGACATCACCTCTGGTGACCCTGGAGTGAAAGTGGTAATGCAATGACATCACCTCTGGTGTCTCTAGAGTGGAAGTGGTAATGCACTAATATCACCTCTGGTGACCCTAGAGTGGAAGCAGCAATGCACTGACATCACCTCTGGTAACCCTAGATTGGAAGCGGTAATGCACTGACATCACCTCTGGTGTCTCTAGAGTGGAAGTGGTAATGCACTGATATCACCCCTGGTGACCCTAGAGTGGAAGTGGTAATGCACTGACATCATCACCTCTGGTGTCCCTAGAGTTGAAGCAGCCATGCACTAATATCACCTCTGGTGACCCTGGAGTGAAAGTGGTAATGCAATGACATCACCTCTGGTGTCTCTGGAATGGAAGTGGTAATGCACTAATATCACCTCTGGTGACCCTAGAGTGGAAGCGGTAATGCACTAATATCACCTCTGGTGACCCTAGAGTGGAAGTGGTAATGCACTAACATCACCTCTGGTGACCCTGGAGTGAAAGTGGTAATGCACTAACATCACCTCTGGTGACCATAGAGTGGAAGCGGTAATGCACTAATATCACCTCTGGTGACCCTACATTGGAAGTGGTAATGCACTGATATCACCTCTGGTGACCGTAGAGTGGAAGCTGTAATGCACTGATATCACCTCTGGTGTCCCTAGATTTGAAGCAGTCATGCACTAATATCATCTCCGGTGACCCTAGAGTGGAAGCTGTAATGCACTGATATCACCTTTGGTGTCCCTAGAGTTGAAGCATTCATGCACTGACATCACCTCTGGTGACCCTAGAGTGGAAGTGGTAATGCAATAACATCACCTCTGGTGACCCTAGAGTGGAAGCGGTAATGCACTGACATCACCTCTGGTGACCCTAGAGTGGAAGTGGTAATGCACGGACATCACCTCTGTGTCCCTAGAGTGGAAGTGGTAATGCACTGACATCACCTCTGGTGACCCTAGATTGGAAGGGGTAATGCACTAACATCACCTCTGTGTCCCTAGAGTGAAAGTGGTAATGCACTGACATCACCTCTGGTGACCCTAGAGTGGAAGGGGTAATGCACTAACATCACCTCTGGTGACCCTAGAGTGGAAGTGGTAATGCACTAACATCACCTCTGGTGACCCTAGAGTGGAAGTGGTAATGCACGGCCATCACCTCTGTGTCCCTAGAGTGGAAGCGGTAATGCACTGATATCACCTCTGTTGTCCCTAGAGTTGAAGCAGCCATGCACTAATATCACCTCTGTGACCCTAGAGTGGAAGCTGTAATGCACTGATATCACCTCTGGTGTCCCTAGAGTTGAAGCAGTCATGCACTGACATCACCTCTGGTGACCCTATAGTGGAAGTGGTAATGTAATAACATCACCTCTGGTGACCCTAGAGTGGAAGCGGTAATGCACCGACATCACCCCCGGTGACCCTAGAGTGGAAGTGGTAATGCACGGACATCACCTCTGTGTCCCTAGAGTGGAGGTGGTAATGCACTGACATCACCTCTGGTGACCCTAGAGTGGAAGGGGTAATGCATTAACATCACCTCTGGTGACCCTAGAGTGGAAGTGGTAATGCACTGACATCACCTCTGGTGACCCTAGAGTGGAAGTGGTAATGCACTGACATCACCTCGGGTGACCCTAGAGTGGAAGGGGTAATGCACTAACATCACCTCTGGTGACCCTAGAGTGGAAGTGGTAATGCACGGACATCACCTCTGTGTTCCTAGAGTGGAAGCGGTAATGCACTGACATCACCTCTGGTGACCCTAGAGTGGAAGGGGTAATGCACTAACATCACCTCTGTGTCCCTAGAGTGAAAGTGGTAATGCACTAATATCACCTCTGTGTCCCTAGAGAGGAAGTGGTAATGCACTAACATCACCTCTGTGTCCCTAGAGTTGACGCGGTAATACACTACTATCACCTCTGGTATCCCTAGAGTGGAAGTGGTAATGCACTAATATCACCTCTGGTGACCCTAGAGTGGAAGTGGTAATGCACTAACATCACCTCTGGTGACCCTAGAGTGGAAGTGGTAATGCACTGACAACACCTCTCTGTCCCTAGAGTGGAAGTGGTAATGCACTTATATCACCTTTGGTGACCCTGGAATGGAAGCAGTGATGCACTGATATCACCTCTGGTGTCCCTAGAGTTGAAGCAGTCATGCACTAATATCACCTCTGGTGATGCTAGAGTGGAAGCTGTAATGCACCAATATCACCTCTGTGTCCCTAGAGTGGAAGTAGTAATGCACTAATATCACCTCTGGTGACCCTAGAGTGGAAGCGGTAATGCACTGACATCACCTCTGGTGACCCTAGAGTGGAAGTGGTAATGCACTAACATCACCTCTGTGTCCCTAGAGTGGAAGTAGTAATGCACTGACAACACCTCTCTGTCCCTAGAGTGGAAGTGGTAATGCACTTACATCACCTCTGGTGACCCTAGAATGGAAGCTGTAATGTACTGATATCATCTCTGGTGTCCCTAGAGTGGAAGCTGTAATGCACTGATATCACCTCTGTGTCCCTAGAGTGGAAGTAGTAATGCACTAATATCACCTCTGGGGACGCTAGAGGTGAAGCATTCATGCACTAATATCACCTCTGGTGACCCTAGAGTGGAAGCTGTAATGCACCAATATCACCTCTGTGTCCCTAGAATGGAAGTAGTAATGCACTATTACCTCTGGTGACCCTAGAGTAGAAGTGGTAATGCACTAACATCACCTCTGGTGACCCTAGAGTGGAAGTGGTAATGCACTAACATCACCTCTGGTGACCCTAGAGTTGAAGTGGTAATGCACTAACATCACCTCCGTGTCCCTAGAGTGGAAGTAGTAATGCACTAATGTCACCTCTGGTGACCCTAGAGTGGAAGTGGTAATGCACTAACATCACCTCTGGTGACCCTAGAGTGGAAGTGGTAATGCACTAACATCACCTCTGTGTCCCTAGAGTGGAAGTAGTAATGCACTAATATCACCTCTGGTGACCCTAGAGTGGAAGTGGTAATGCACTAACATCACCTCTGGTGACTCTAGAGTGGAAGTGGTAATGTGACTAACATCACCTCTGTGACCCTAGAGTGGAAGCTGTAATGCACTGATATTACCTCTGTGTCCCTAGAGTGGAAGTAGTAATGCACTAATATCACCTCTGGTGACGCTAGAGTTGAAGCAGTCATGCACTAATATCACCTCTGGTGACCCTAGAGTGGAAGCTGTAATGCACCAATGTCACCTCTGTGTCCCTAGAGTGGAAGCTGTAATGCACTAATATCACCTCTGGTGACTCTAGAGTGGAAGTGGTAATGCACTAAAATCACCTCTGTGTCCCTAGAGTGGAAGTGGTAATGCACTAATATCACCTCAGGGGTTCCTAGAGTGGAAGTGGTAATGCACTAACATCACCTCTGTGTCCCTAGAGTGGAAGCGGTAATGCACTAATATCACCTCTGGTGTCCCTAGAGTGGAAGCGGTAATGCACTAACATCACCTCTGGTTTCCCTAGAGTGGGAGTGTTAATGCACTAATATCACCTCTGGTGACCCTAGAGTGGAAGTGGTAATGCACTAACATCACCTCTGGTGACCCTAGAGTGGAAGTGGTAATGCACTAACATCACCTCTGGTGACCCTAGAGTGGAAGTGGCAATGCACTAATATCACCTCTGTGTCCCTAGAGTGGAAGTGGTAATGCACTAAAATCACCTCTGTTGACCCTAGAGTGGAAGTAGTAATGCACTAATATCTCCTCTGGTGTCCCTAGAGTGGAAGTGGTAATGCACTAACATCACCTCTGTGTCCCTAGAGTGGAAGTGGTAATGCACTGACATCACCTCTGTGTCCCTAGAGTGGAAGCGGTAATGCACTAACATCACCTCTGTGCCCCTAGAGTTAAAGTGGTACTGCACTAATATCTCCTCTGGTGTCCCTAGAGTGGAAGTGGTAATGCACTAACATCACCTCTGTGTCCCTAGAGTGGAAGTGGTAATGCACTGACATCACCTCTGTGTCCCTAGAGTGGAAGCGGTAATGCACTAACATCACCTCTGTGCCCCTAGAGTTAAAGTGGTACTGCACTAATATCAACTCTGGTGTCCCTAGAGTGGAAGTGGTAATGCACAACATCACCTCTGGTGTCTCTAGAGTGGAAGTGGTAATGCACTGACATCACCTCTGTGTCCCTAGAGTGGAAGCGGTAATGCACTAACATCACCTCTGTGTCCCTAGAGTTAAAGTGGTACTGCACTAATATCACCTCTGGTGTCCCTAGAGTGGAAGTGGTAATGCACTAACATCAACTCTGTGTTCCTAGAGTGGAAGTGGTAATGCACTAACATCACCTCTGTGTCCCTAGAGTGGAAGTGGTAATGCACTGACATCACTTCTGTGTCCCTAGAGTGGAAGCGGTAATGCACTAATATCACCTCTGGTGTCACTAGAGTGGAAGCGGTAATGCACTAACATCACCTCTGTGTCCCTAGAGTTAAAGTGGTAATGCACTGACATCACCTCTGTGTCCCTAGAGTGGAAGTGGTAATGCACTAATATCACCTCTGGTGTCCCTAGAGTGCAAGTCGTAATGCACTAACATCACCTCTGGTGACCCTAGAGTGGAAGTGGTAATGCACTGACATCACCTCTGGTGACCCTAGAGTGGAAGTGGTAATGCACTAATATCACCTCTGGTGTCCCTAGAGTGGAAGTGGTAATGCACTAACATCACCTCTGTGTCCCTAGAGTGAAAGTGGTAATGCACTGATATCACCTCTGGTGACCCTAGAGTTGAAGCAGTCATGCACTAACATCACCTCTGGTGACCCTAGAGTGGAAGCGGTAATGCACTAACATCACCTCTGTGTCCCTAGAGTGGAAGCGGTAATGCACTAATATCACCTCTGGTGACCCTAGAGTGGAAGTGGTAATGCACTAACATTACCTCTGTGTCCCTAGAGTGGAAGTGGTAATGCACTAACATCACCTCTGTGTCCCTAGAGTGGAAGTGGTAATGCACTAACATCACCTCTGTGTCCCAACGTGGAAGTGGTAATACACTAACATCACCTCTGTGTCCCTAGAGTGGAAGCGGTAATGCACTAACATCACCTCTGGTGACCCTAGAGTGGAAGTGGTAATGCACTAACATCACCTCGGTGTCCCTAGAGTGAAAGTGGTAATGCACTAATATCACCTCTGGTGACCCTAAGTGGAAGTGGTAATGCACTAACATCACCTCTGTGTCCCTAGAGTGGAAGCAGTAATGCACTAACATCACCTCTGTGTCCCTAGAGTGGAAGTGGTAATGCACTAACATCACCTCTGTGTCCTTAGAGTGGAAGCAGTAATGCACTAACATCACCTCTGTGTCCCTAGAGTGGAAGTGGTAATGCACTAACATCACCTCTGTGTCCCTAGAGTATCAGCTCTGGTGACCATAGAGTGGAAGTGGTAATGCACTAACATCACCTCTGTTTCCCTAGAGTGGAAGTGGTAATGCACTGTCATCACCTCTGGTGACCCTAGAGTGGAAGTGGTAATGCACTGGCATCACCTCTGGTGACCCTAGAGTGGAAGTGGTAATGCACTAACATCATCTCTGTGTCCCTAGAGTGGAAGCGGTAGTGCACTGATATCACCTCTGGTGACCCTAGAGTGGAAGTGGTAATGCACTGACATCACCTCTTGTGACCCTAGAGTGGAAGCGGTAATGCACTAACATCACCTCTGTGTCCCTAGAGTGGAGGCAGTAATGCACTAATATCACCTCTGGTGACCATAGAGTGGAAGTGGTAATGCACTGACATTACCTCTGGTGACCCTAGAGTGGAAGTGGTAATGCACTAACATCACCTCTGTGTCCCTAGAGTGGAAGCGGTAATGCACTAACATCACCTCTGTGACCCTAGAGTGGAAGTGGTAATGCACTAACATCACCTCTGTGTCCTTAGAGTGGAAGCGGTAATGCACTAACATCACCTCTGTGTCCCTAGAGTGGAAGTGGTAATGCACTAATATCACTTCTGTGTCCCTAGAGTGGAAGCGGTAATGCACTAACATCACCTCTGTGTTCTAGAGTGGAAGTGGTAATGCACTAATATCACCTCTGTGACCCTAGAGTGGAAGCTGTAATGCACTGATATCACCTCTGGTGTCCCTAGAGTTGAAGCAGTCATGCACTGACATCACCTCTGGTGACCCTAGAGTGGAAGTGGTAATGCAATAACATCACCTCTGGTGACCTTAGAGTGGAAGCGGTAATGCACCGACATCACCCCCGGTGACCCTAGAGTGGAAGTGGTAATGCACGGACATCACCTCTGTGTCCCTAGAGTGGAGGTGGTAATGCACTGACATCACCTCTGGTGACCCTCGAGTGGAAGGGGTAATGCATTAACATCACCTCTGGTGACCCTAGAGTGGAAGTGGTAATGCACTGACATCACCTCTGGTGACCCTAGAGTGGAAGTGGTAATGCACTGACATCACCTCGGGTGACCCAAGAGTGGAAGGGGTAATGCACTAACATCACCTCTGATGACCCTAGAGTGGAAGTGGTAATGCACGGACATCACCTCTGTGTCCCTAGAGTGGAAGCGGTAATGCACTGACATCACCTCTGGTGACCCTAGAGTGGAAGGGGTAATGCATTAACATCACCTCTGTGTCCCTAGAGTGAAAGTGGTAATGCACTAATATCACCTCTGTGTCCCTAGAGAGGAAGTGGTAATGCACTAACATCACCTCTGTGTCCCTAGAGTGGACGCGGTAATACACTACTATCACCTCTGGTGTCCCTAGAGTGGAAGTGGTAATGCACTAATATCACCTCTGGTGACCCTAGAGTGGAAGTGGTAATGCACTAACATCACCTCTGGTGACCCTAGAGTGGAAGTGGTAATGCACTGACAACACCTCTCTGTCCCTAGAGTGGAAGTGGTAATGCACTTATATCACCTTTGGTGACCCTGGAATGGAAGCAGTGATGCACTGATATCACCTCTGGTGTCCCTAGAGTTGAAGCAGTCATGCACTAATATCACCTCTGGTGACCCTAGAGTGGAAGTAGAAATGTACTAATATCACCTCTGGTGATGCTAGAGTTGAAGCAGCAGTCATGCACTAATATCACCTTTGATGACCCTAGAGTGGAAGCTGTAATGCACCAATATCACCTCTGTGTCCCTAGAGTGGAAGTAGTAATGCACTAATATCACATCTGGTGACCCTAGAGTGGAAGCGGTAATGCACTGACATCACCTCTGGTGACCCTAGAGTGGAAGTGGTAATGCACTAACATCACCTCTGTGTCCCCAGAGTGGAAGTGGTAATGCACTGACAACACCTCTCTGTCCCTAGAGTGGAAATGGTAATGCACTTACATCACTTCTGGTGACCCTAGAATGGAAGCTGTAATGTACTGATATCATCTCTGGTGTCCCTAGAGTGGAAGCTGTAATGCACTGATATCACCTCTGTGTCCCTAGAGTGGAAGTAGTAATGCACTAATATCACCTCTGGGGACGCTAGAGGTGAAGCATTCATGCACTAATATCACTTCTGGTGACCCTAGAGTGGAAGCTGTAATGCACCAATATCACCTCTGTGTCCCTAGAGTGGAAGTAGTAATGCACTAATATCACCTCTGGTGACCCTAGAGTAGAAGTGGTAATGCACTAACATCACCTCTGGTGACCCTAGAGTGGAAGTGGTAATGCACTAACATCACCTCTGGTGACCCTAGAGTGGAAGTGGTAATGCACTAACATCACCTCCGTGTCCCTAGAGTGGAAGTAGTAATGCACTAATGTCACCTCTGGTGACCCTAGAGTGGAAGTGGTAATGCACTAACATCACCTCTGGTGACCCTAGAGTGGAAGTGGTAATGCACTAACATCACCTCTGTGTCCCTAGAGTGGAAGTAGTAATGCACTAATATCACCTCTGGTGACCCTAGAGTGGAAGTGGTAATGCACTAACATCACCTCTGGTGACTCTAGAGTGGAAGTGGTAATGTGACTAACATCACCTCTGTGACCCTAGAGTGGAAGTTGTAATGCACTGATATTACCTCTGTGTCCCTAGAGCGGAAGTAGTAATGCACTAATATCACCTCTGGTGACGCTAGAGTTGAAGCAGTCATGCACTAATATCACCTCTGGTGACCCTAGAGTGGAAGCTGTAATGCACCAATGTCACCTCTGTGTCCCTAGAGTGGAAGTAGTAATGCACTAATATCACCTCTAGTGACCCTAGTGTAGAAGTGGTGATGCACTAACATCACCTCTGGTGACCCTAGAGTGGAAGTGGTAATGCACTAACATCACCTCTGTGTCCCTAGAGTGGAAGTGGTAATGCACTGACATCACCTCTGTGTCCCTAGAGTGGAAGTGGTAATGCACTAACATCACCTCTGGTGACCCTAGAGTGGAAGTGGTAATGCACTAACATCACCTCTGTGTCCCTAGAGTGAAAGTGGTAATGCACTAATATCACCTCTGGTGACCCTAGAGTGGAAGTGGTAATGCACTAACATCACCTCTGTGTCCCTAGAGTGGAAGCGGTAATGCACTAACATCACCTCTGTGTCCCTAGAGTGGAAGTGGTAATGCACTAACATCACCTCTGTGTCCTTAGAGTGGGAGCAGTAATGCACTAACATCACCTCTGTGTCCCTAGAGTGGAAGTGGTAATGCACTAACATCACCTCTGTGTCCCTAGAGTATCACCTCTGGTGACCATAGAGTGGAAGTGGTAATGCACTAACATCACCTCTGTTTCCCTAGAGTGGAAGTGGTAATGCACTGACATCACCTCTGGTGACCCTAGAGTGGAAGTGGTAATGCACTGGCATCACCTCTGGTGACCCTAGAGTGGAAGTGGTAATGCACTAACATCATCTCTGTGTCCATAGAGTGGAAGCGGTAGTGCACTGATATCACCTCTGGTGACCCTAGAGTGGAAGTGGTAATGCACTGACATCACCTCTTGTGACCCTAGAGTGGAAGCGGTAAAGCACTAACATCACCTCTTTGTCCCTAGAGTGGAGGCAGTAATGCACTAATATCACCTCTGGTGACCATAGAGTGGAAGTGGTAATGCACTGACATCACCTCTGGTGACCCTAGAGTGGAAGTGGTAATGCACTAACATCACCTCTGTGTCCCTAGAGTGGAAGCGGTAATGCACTAACATCACCTCTGTGACCCTAGAGTGGAAGTGGTAATGCACTAACATCACCTCTGTGTCCTTAGAGTGGAAGCGGTAATGCACTAACATCACCTCTGTGTCCCTAGAGTGGAAGTGGTAATGCACTAATATCACCTCTGTGACCCTATATTGGAAGCTGTAATGCACTGATATCACCTCTGGTGTCCCTAGAGTTGAAGCAGTCATGCACTGACATCACCTCTGGTGACCCTAGAGTGGAAGTGGTAATGCAATAACATCACCTCTGGTGACCCTAGAGTGGAAGCGGTAATGCACCGACATCACCCCCGGTGACCCTAGAGTGGAAGTGGTAATGCACGGACATCACCTCTGTGTCCCTAGAGTGGAGGTGGTAATGCACTGACATCACCTCTGGTGACCCTAGAGTGGAAGGGGTAATGCACTGGCATCACCTCTGGTGACCCTAGAGTGGAAGTGGTAATGCACTAACATCATCTCTGTGTCCCTAGAGTGGAAGCGGTAGTGCACTGATATCACCTCTGGTGACCCTAGAGTGGAAGGGGTAATGCACTAACATCACCTCTGGTGACACTAGAGTGGAAGTGGTAATGCACGGACATCACCTCTGTGTCCCTAGAGTGGAAGCGGTAATGCACTGACATCACCTCTGGTGACCCTAGAGTGGAAGGGGTAATGCACTAACATCACCTCTGTGTCCCTAGAGTGAAAGTGGTAATGCACTAATATCACCTCTGTGTCCCTAGAGAGGAAGTGGTAATGCACTAACATCACCTCTGTGTCCCTAGAGTGGACGCGGTAATACACTACTATCACCTCTGGTGTCCCTAGAGTGGAAGTGGTAATGCACTAATATCACCTCTGGTGACCCTAGAGTGGAAGTGGTAATGCACTAACATCACCTCTGGTGACCCTAGAGTGGAAGTGGTAATGCACTGACAACACCTCTCTGTCCCTAGAGTGGAAGTGGTAATGCACTTATATCACCTTTGGTGACCCTGGAATGGAAGCAGTGATGCACTGATATCACCTCTGGTGTCCCTAGAGTTGAAGCAGTCATGCACTAATATCACCTCTGGTGACCCTAGAGTGGAAGTAGAAATGTACTAATATCACCTCTGGTGATGCTAGAGTTGAAGCAGTCATGCACTAATATCACCTTTGATGACCCTAGAGTGGAAGCTGTAATGCACCAATATCACCTCTGTGTCCCTAGAGTGGAAGTAGTAATGCACTAATATCACCTCTGGTGACCCTAGAGTGGAAGTGGTAATGCACTGACATCACCTCTGTGTCCCTAGAGTGGAAGTGGTAATGCACTAACATCACCTCTGTGTCCCTAGAGTGGAAGTGGTAATGCACTGACAACACCTCTCTGTCCCTAGAGTGGAAGTGGTAATGCACTTACATCACCTCTGGTGACCCTAGAATGGAAGCTGTAATGTACTGATATCATCTCTGGTGTCCCTAGAGTGGAAGCTGTAATGCACTGATATCACCTCTGTGTCCCTAGAGTGGAAGTAGTAATGCACTAATATCACCTCTGGGGACGCTAGAGGTGAAGCATTCATGCACTAATATCACCTCTGGTGACCCTAGAGTGGAAGCTGTAATGCACCAATATCACCTCTGTGTCCCTAGAGTGGAAGTAGTAATGCACTAATATCACCTCTGGTGACCCTAGAGTAGAAGTGGTAATGCACTAACATCACCTCTGGTGACCCTAGAGTGGAAGTGGTAATGCACTAACATCACCTCTGGTGACCCTAGAGTGGAAGTGGTAATGCACTAACATCACCTCCGTGTCCCTAGAGTGGAAGTAGTAATGCACTAATGTCACCTCTGGTGACCCTAGAGTGGAAGTGGTAATGCACTAACATCACCTCTGGTGACCCTAGAGTGGAAGTGGTAATGCACTAACATCACCTCTGTGTCCCTAGAGTGGAAGTAGTAATGCACTAATATCACCTCTGGTGACCCTAGAGTGGAAGTGGTAATGCACTAACATCACCTCTGGTGACTCTAGAGTGGAAGTGGTAATGTGACTAACATCACCTCTGTGACCCTAGAGGGGAAGCTGTAATGCACTGATATTACCTCTGTGTCCCTAGAGTGGAAGTAGTAATGCACTAATATCACCTCTGGTGATGCTAGAGTTGAAGCAGTCATGCACTAATATCACCTCTGGTGACCCTAGAGTGGAAGCTGTAATGCACCAATGTCACCTCTGTGTCCCTAGAGTGGAAGTAGTAATGCACTAATATCACCTCTGGTGACCCTAGTGTAGAAGTGGTAATGCACTAACATCACCTCTGGTGACCCTAGAGTGGAAGTGGTAATGCACTAACATCACCTCTGTGTCCCTAGAGTGGAAGTGGTAATGCACTGACATCACCTCTGTGTCCCTAGAGTGGAAGTGGTAATGCACTGATATCACCTCTGGTGACCCTAGAGTGGAAGCTGTAATGCACTAATATCACCTCTGGTGACTCTAGAGTGGAAGTGGTAATGCACTAACATCACCTCTGTGTCCCTAGAGTGGAAGTGGTAATGCACTAATATCACCTCAGAGGTTCCTAGAGTGGAAGTGGTAATGCACTAATATCACCTCTGTGTCCCTAGAGTGGAAGCGGTAATGCACTAATATCACCTCTGGTGTCCCTAGAGTGGAAGCGGTAATGCACTAACATCACCTCTGGTGTCCCTAGAGTGGAAGTGGTAATGCACTAATATCACCTCTGGTGACCCTAGAGTGGAAGTGGTAATGCACTAACATCACCTCTGGTGACCCTAGAGTGGAAGTGGCAATGCACTAATATCACCTCTGTGTCCCTAGAGTGGAAGTGGTAATGCACTAAAATCACCTCTGTTGACCCTAGAGTGGAAGTAGTAATGCACTAATATCTCATCTGGTGTCCCTAGAGTGGAAGTGGTAATGCACTAACATCACCTCTGTGTCCCTAGAGTGGAAGTGGTAATGCACTGACATCACCTCTGTGTCCCTAGAGTGGAAGCGGTAATGCACTAACATCACCTCTGTGCCCCTAGAGTTAAAGTGGTACTGCACTAATATCACCTCTGGTGTCCCTAGAGTGGAAGCTGTAATGCACTAATATCAACTCTGGTGTCCCTAGAGTGGAAGTGGTAATGCACAACATCACCTCTGGTGTCTCTAGAGTGGAAGTGGTAATGCACTGACATCACCTCTGTGTCCCTAGAGTGGAAGCGGTAATGCACTAACATCACCTCTGTGTCCCTAGAGTTAAAGTGGTAATGCACTAACATCATCTCTGGTGACCCTAGAGTGGAAGTGGTAATGCACTGACATCACCTCTGGTGACCCTAGAGTGGAAGTGGTAATGCACTAACATCATCTCTGGTGACCCTAGAGTGGAAGTGGTAATGCACTGACATCACCTCTGGTGACCCTAGAGTGGAAGTGGTAATGCACTAATATCACCTCTGGTGTCCCTAGAGTGGAAGTGGTAATGCACTAACATCACCTCTGTGTCCCTAGAGTGAAAGTGGTAATGCACTGATATCACCTCTAGAGTTGAAGCAGTCATGCACTAACATCACCTCTGGTGACCCTAGAGTGGAAGCGGTAATGCACTAACATCACCTCTGTGTCCCTAGAGTGGAAGCGGTAATGCACTAATATCACCTCTGGTGACCCTAGAGTGGAAGTGGTAATGCACTAACATTACCTCTGTGTCCCTAGAGTGGAAGTGGTAATGCACTAACATCACCTCTGTTTCCCTAGAGTGGAAGTGGTAATGCACTAACATCACCTCTGTGTCCCTAGAGTGGAAGTGGTAATACACTAACATCACCTCTGTGTCCCTAGAGTGGAAGCGGTAATGCACTAACATCACCTCTGGTGACCCTAGAGTGGAAGTGGTAATGCACTAACATCACCTCTGTGTCCCTAGAGTGAAAGTGGTAATGCACTAATATCACCTCTGGTGACCCTAGAGTGGAAGTGGTAATGCACTAACATCACCTCTGTGTCCCTAGAGTGGAAGCGGTAATGCACTAACATCACCTCTGTGTCCCTAGAGTGGAAGTGGTAATGCACTAACATCACCTCTGGTGACCATAGAGTGGAAGTGGTAATGCACTAACATCACCTCTGTGTCCCCAGAGTGGAAGTGGTAATGCACTGACATCACCTCTGGTGACCCTAGAGTGGAAGTGGTAATGCACTGGCATCACCTCTGGTGACCCTAGAGTGGAAGTGGTAATGCACTAACATCACCTCTGTGTCCCTAGAGTGGAAGCGGTAGTGCACTGATATCACCTCTGGTGACCCTAGAGTGGAAGTGGTAATGCACTGACATCACCTCTTGTGACCCTAGAGTGGAAGCGGTAATGCACTAACATCACCTCTGTGTCCCTAGAGTGGAGGCAGTAATGCACTAATATCACCTCTGGTGACCATAGAGTGGAAGTGGTAATGCACTGACATCACCTCTGGTGACCCTAGAGTGGAAGTGGTAATGCACTAACATCACCTCTGTGTCCCTAGAGTGGAAGCGGTAATGCACTAACATCACCTCTGTGTCCCTAGAGTGGAAGTGGTAATGCACTAACATCACCTCTGTGTCCTTAGAGTGGAAGCGGTAATGCACTAACATCACCTCTGTGTCCCTAGAGTGGAAGTGGTAATGCACTAACATCACCTCTGTGTCCCTAGAGTATCACCTCTGGTGACCATAGAGTGGAAGTGGTAATGCACTAACATCACCTCTGTGTCCCTAGAGTGGAAGTGGTAATGCACTGACATCACCTCTGGTGACCCTAGAGTGGAAGTGGTAATGCACTGACATCACCTCTGGTGACCCTAGAGTGGAAGTGGTAATGCACTAACATCACCTCTGTGTCCCTAGAGTGGAAGCGGTAGTGCACTGATATCACCTCTGGTGACCCTAGAGTGGAAGTGGTAATGCACTGACATCACCTCTGGTGACCCTAGAGTGGAAGCGGTAATGCACTAACATCACCTCTGTTTCCCTAGAGTGGAGGCAGTAATGCACTAATATCACCTCTGGTGACCATAGAGTGGAAGTGGTAATGCACTGACATCACCTCTGGTGACCCTAGAGTGGAAGCGGTAATGCACTGACATCACCTCTGGTGACCCTAGAGTGGAAGTGGTAATGCACTGACATCACCTCTGTGTCCCTAGAGAGGAAGTGGTAATGCACTGACATCACCTCTGTGTCCCTAGGGTGGAAGCCGTAATGCACTAATATCACCTCTGTGTCCCTAGAATGGAAGCGATAATGCACTAACATCACCTCTGTGTCCCTAGAGTGGAAGTGGTAATGCACTGACATCACCTCTGTGTCCCTAGAGTGGAAGTGGCAATGCACTGACATCACCTCTTGTGACCCTAGAGTGGAAGCAGTAATGCACTGACATCATCACCTCGGGTGACTCTAGAGTGGAAGCAGTAATGCACTGACATCATCACCTCTGGTGACTCTAGAGTGGAAGCAGTAATGCACTGACATCATCACCTCTGGTGACTCTAGAGTGGAAGCAGTAATGCACTGACATCATCACCTCTGGTGACTCTAGAGTGGAAGCAGTAATGCACTGATATCACCTCTGGTGACCCTAGAGTGGAAGTGGTAATGCACTAATATCACCTCTGGTGACCATAGAGTGGAAGCAGTAATGCACTGACATGATCACCTCTGGTGAATCTAGAGTGGAAGCAGTAATGCACTGACATCATCACCTCTGGTGACTCTAGAGTGGAAGCAGTAATGCACTGACATCATCACCTCTGGTGACTCTAGAGTGGAAGCAGTAATGCACTGACATCACCTCTGGTGTCCCTAGAGAGGAAGCGGTAATGCACTAATATCACCTCTGGTTACCCTAGAGTGGAAGCGATAGTGCACTGATATCACCTCTGGTGACCCTAGAGTGGAAGCGATAGTGCACTGATATCACCTCTGGTGACCCTAGAGTGGAAGTGGTAATGCACTAATATCACCTCTGGTGACCCTAGAGTGGAAGCAGTAATGCACTGACATCATCACCTCTGGTGACTCTAGAGTGGAAGCAGTAATGCACTGACATCATCACCTCTGGTGACCGTAGAGTAGAAGCAGTAATGCACTGACATCATCTCTAGTGACCCTAGAGTGGAAGCGATAGTGCACTGATATCACCTCTGGTGACCCTAGAGTGGAAGCGGTAATGCACTGACATCACCTCTGGTGACCCTAGAGTGGAAGCGGTAATGCACTGACATCACCTCTGGTGACCCTAGAGTGGTAGTGGTAATGCACTGACATCATCACCTCTGGTGACCCTAGAGTAGAAGTGGTAATTCACTAATATCACCTCTGATTACTCTAGAGTGGAAGCGGTAATGCACTGATATCACCTCTGGTGACCCTGGAGTGGAAGCGGTAATGCACTAATATCACCTCTGGTGTCCCTAGAGTGGAAGTGGTAATGCACTGACATCATCACCTCTGGTAACCCTAGAGTGGAAGTGGTAATTCACTAATATCACCTCTGATTACTCTAGAGTGGAAGCGGTAATGCACTGATATCACCTCTGGTGACCCTGGAGTGGAAGCGGTAATGCACTAATATCACCTGGTGTCCATCACCTCTGGTGTCCCTAATTTGGAATCCTTCTACGTTTCCACTGCGTCTGCCTCTGTGGGTGGCGTGGCATCGCGTCCACTATGCTCCACAGCCCTCATACCATTAACCAACATGGCCCTTCTCTTTTAAGGCCAAGTGCTCATCTCATCCTCTGCAGCAGCTCTCATGGTTTCAAGCAAAGTGTCCATGACACCGATGGTTTACTGCCTGTTGCTAAGGAACCTGTTGGTCGGATGTTCGGCTTTACTTTTAACCTAACGTGCCATGGACGAGTAGGCTCGTCCTTTTTGCATAGACTTGCATAATAGCCTGGCTCTTAAGGGGTACCTTCAAGCGAATGTGCACAGATAGTAGTATAATTCTGCGCATAAACACTGCACGACCCCAAGATCCAGCACATTTAGCATCATAGCAATCCAGTGCCTTGTCTCTTTTGCATTGTATTCTTTTTTCCTCCATAGTGCCTTAGACCAAGGCGCTTTATAAAATGTAATAAGGTGGTACAATAATTAGCAAAGGTGACATAAAATACCAGGGCACAAAAGAAAGAAAAAGAAAAGATGAAAACCTGCAAGAAAGAAGATGAACGGATGATCCGAGATGCCAGAAAAATTCAAGTCAAGCAACTTGAAGAATAGATGCACCAACCAGACCAACAAGTACAATACTGGAGGACGCAGATATTAAAAGGTAGTCCAAGACAGCCAGGAATCAGGGTGCGATACAAAAAGAGAAACACACATGAGCTTACCAACAGTGTAAAAAGTCACAGAGAAAGCCCAACTGTGGAGAAAGAGCGCGAAGCTGCCGCAACAGCTGCTGCACAGCGCTCCTCCTCCGGAGCAAGAAACATTTTGACATTGATAACAACGTAAAACTGCCAGCTAGATCCTGTATTATGAACATGTATCAGTCAAGTAACTGCTCCTTGTAAATAGTTCAAGAAACCACCATTAAACCTGTTGCAGTCGCCACTGTGTCAAGCCTCCTCATTACACAACACCAACCTTGCCGCGCGGCAGTCCTGCAACAACACGTGTTGCACGAGAAGAAGGTATTCCAAAGTAGGGACTGTACAAACCAGCCGCAACCAGTGTGGAAAAACACAGATCTGATAACACAGGGAGAACAAGTTTCCTCACACCCAACTTCTGTGGGCGTCCTCACACCCACCTCTCGTTGGCACCTCCAGCCTGGTGAACAGCAGACACGACTGCACAGACCATGCATGCGGCAGGGGACCCAACCAGGCACCCCAAGCAGCCTCCTGCAGGATCTCGCACTCGACCACGAGCCTGCAAGCCCTCTGCATGGGATGATATCTGCCACCAGTGTGACCGCCGAAAACCTCCGGTGCGGCAGCACAGAACGGTCCCAAACCATGTCGACAGCGCCCATGATCCAGCCAGCCTTGCCATCTATCACAGGGGCACAGGTGTGATACCTGCGGGCTGCAGATCCAGCGCCACACCACCAGCAACCCTCACGGGAAGCAGCTATGCCACTAGCTTTCCACATAGAGGCCTTCACAGATTCCATCTTACTGGGGAAGGGGTGTGATGCAGGAGACAAGAGTAAGCCGGGTTATAGCACCCTGGATGTTTGATCAGGAAGCATGCTGAGCGTCTGTCCTCACATCCTAATTACCACCACAATGCTCGTTGTGTTTCCAGCCAATACCTTGGCTGTGTGCAAAGCTTACAGAATTGCGCCTACATACCATCAATGTTCCCTCCAATTGATTCTCCTTGTGCTATTATGTCTTGACACACACACAATTTCCAAAACAGCATTCACGAATTGGATTAATTGGCCAATATGAAACCACTCCTATAAAGTCTGGCAAAACTATGATCAATGTCAAAATGAAACATAATCAATCGAGATCCGGAAACCCTGATACCATAGGGTCTCCAAGCAGCCACGACATCCAACGGGAATGACAGCGAACCGAGGGAAACCTGGATGATCTCCGACAAATTCCCGCAGAACACAGGAGGATCCAAGCAGCATGGTGCAGACACGTGCAGGATGAAAGCACTGAAACATCACACCCAGCTATGCAGACCCCCAACCGGTTGATTGTTAGTGAAACAGAATCCTAAAAACAAAGCCGCGACTTGGGAATCGAGAGACCTCTGGGTGAAAGCTCTGTTGCCTTCACCCTGAACTAGGAACTCCCCTTTGGTGATGTTACAGTACAGATGCCACCTAAAAACAGACTAAAACTCATGAATAACACTACGACTAGTGTTGACATATCAAGTCCTTCTCCAAGAACACTCACGAATTGAAAATGATGAGCATTTGCAAGGACCTAAGAGTCAGTGCTCAGCAGATCCTTGCAATGAATGTCATTTCCTCCCATTGGGAAAGTTAGAAAGTGATCTCAGTGGTGCGCGACCGACCGACCCAGAGAAAAGATCCTACTGCTCGGCTCCCTTCTATGTCCTCATGATATCAGTGCAGAGCAAACTCCAGATCTGAAAGATGATAATTTCCCAAACATCATCCCTTCTTAGAAGATAACTCGAGGGCCGTCCACGCCTGCCTGTTTCGGCCAGGAGAACGGCCGAAAGGTGTGGTGTCAATGTCTTCAAGAGCAGATGAACCCCAAACACAGTTGCTGGGAAGGTTAGAGCACCAGGCCCCCCTCAGACCCTCCCACAGAAGCCACTACTACTTAGTCTTTGGGCTGAGGTAATGTTAACACATGTGTATGTAATTAAGACTAGAGGCTCCACACATTTGCTCTCAGGTGCCCCTTTCTCGCTGCTTACTCTGTCGCCTTAAGAGCCTTTCTGTTCTTCCAGCAAATGTTGATTCTGTGTATGCACATTTTTGCTCGTGAATATTAATGAGGGATATCCTGAGAACCTGTCAGGTTTCTGGAACTCGAGGCCTGGAGTTAGACACCCCAAATATAGACCCTGTTTGTATCTGTGTTGGGAGGCTAGCCTGGCCAGTTGGTGGGGTAGGAACAGTTTGCTTAGGAAGTCTTAACCTAGACTTTCAGGGCTGCATAGCTTAGGCGGAGAGCCTAACTGTGTTATAGACAGCCAGCGCAATGATTTAAGTGCTGGTCTTTTGAGGTGAAACTGGTGGAATTCATGAACGCCCCCACGGAACGGCAGCCTGGTCTTCGGCTCTTCGGGACTTGGCGGTAGATGACGTTGCAGTAGTCGAGGTAGATGACATTGCAGTAGTCGAGGTAGATGACATTGCAGTAGTCGATGTGAGAAAGAATTCATGTCAGGATGATGTTGGTCCTTGGGGGGTAATGTCAGGAATGGAAGTGTCCCACAGAAGTGACCGAGGTGGATCGTTGTGCGTCCAAATGAGAAGTAAGTATTTGAGTTAAAAGTATTTATTATGAAGCTATTAACCTATCGCAGTGCTTCTCAGCTACTCAATCTTTTTGGATTTACCTCCCAAGAACTGTCTCTAGGCTCTCATCAGCCCCCCTTAGCCTGAGATACTTTCCACCCTCTCGTCCTCTAGAAGCTTTAGGGTACACCACTCCTCACACTGGTCATAGACTAATTGAAAACTATTTTGTTGTAGGATAGTGTGAGACTCCAGCAACCACAGTCGCTTCTGCAGCCAATCTCTTTATGTGGGGCAGGTGTGAGACTCCAGTTGTCTCAATGGCTTCTCCAGCCATTCTCGTGATACAGGGTAGGCGCGAGACTCTAGCAGTCTCAGTGGTTAAGCAGCCTTTCTTGTGATGCAGGCTAAGTGTGAGACGCCAACAACCGCAGTCGCTTCTGCAACCCATCTCATGATGTGATGTATTTTATACGTTCAGGTGTCAATCTTCTTCCCTCCTTTGACAGGAGATAGCCTAAATAGGTGACCGCCTGGCAACAATATTGAAACTTTTTAAGCAAAGCTTTGTGACCATGCTTAGCTAGATGAATAAGCAATAACACAGTGCCCTCCTTACAGGCGCTCTCAGAATCGGCAGCTAAAAGCAAGTCATCAACAGACTGAAGCAATGTACAAGTACAGGGCAAATCAAGGGTATCAAGCTGCTCTTTCAAAGCCCTACTATAGATGCTAGGACTCTCTCTGTACCCTTGAGGTGCACGAGTAAATGTGAATGAGCGTCCCCCTAAGGTGAACGCGAATAAGTATCTACTATCCTTGTGTATAGGAATACTAAAGAAAGTATTCTTTAGATTCACAACACTAGAGTAAGTAGCTGTAGCTGGAATCATGGTTAATATAGTCGTCACATCAGGCACAATTGGAAATTGTGGAGCGACGACTTTATTAATGGCACGTAAGTCAATTATGAAACGGAATGGAATTGCATGATCGCCTTTCTTGTACACGGGTAAAATCGGACTATTGCACAAACTTTCTGAAATTTATTCAATCACCCCGCGATGCACAAAATCGGAAATAATGCATTTCAAAGCTCTCTCACCCTCAACTGAAATCTTATACTGGGGAATGCGTGGCAGCTCAATTCCATGTTTCAAAACTATCTTAACAGGCTCAATCTGTAAAACACCGACATCGTTGTCGTCAACAGCCCATAAGCTCTCTGGTTCATCAATGAATTCTGGCGGCAAAGGTCTAGTCAAGAATTGTGAGACAGAAAATTGCTGTGGTGAAATCGTCAAGCGCACTCCATCAGAAGAACAATAAATTACTGCATTCAATTCCTTTAACAGGTTCAACCCCAGCAAATTCTCTCCACAATTCGAAGTCAACAGAAATGGATAGTGGTCCGTAAAGGGACCCAAAGAAATGGGTACCGGCGAAGAAACTGGACAAACAACTGGTGTGCCAGAAAACCCTACAGAAACATTGGTTTGCCCTGACAGTGGAATGTTTGGAACCCGAGAATGATCAATGGAACACTTCTGTGCTCCAGTATCTATCAAAAACTGATGTTTCCTATTTCCCACCACCATTTCAACGTAGGGACCTTTCTGATTGGCGGGAATAGGTGTAGGTTCCAAACCCTGCTTTGGGCAATCCTAACGAAACAGAATATCATCAAAAGGAAGCTCTTCAGATAGATATGCAGCAGAAGGATGATCAAATATGGTCTAGTATCCGCACTCGAAGTCTGATTATCCTGTGAAAAAGGTTGCTGAGGATCCTGTGCAAAGTGACCTCTACAAGGGCCCCTCTACCCCCGGGTGTCCTCTGGATCGTCTACCCATATTCCCAAATGTGTTATTCAACCTCTGTCGAAGGACGGGGCATTGTGCACGCCAATGACCCTCTTGTCGACAATAGGCACAATGGTTAATGTTCACAGGACCCAAGGGCACATTCCCTTGTGGAACATACTGACCTCTAATCTGCGAACTACCCCCTCTGGCGCCTCTAGCAATTTGCTGTAATAGTACTTTAGTCTTTAAATCACCTTTTCGTTTTTCAACTGTATCTTTTTCATTATTGACACGATTCTCGTAGTACTGAGCCCTGTGCAGTACTTCTGATTGGGACTTCGCCTGCCAAGCGCTCTCAGAAGACATAATTTGTGACTGGATGTCAGGCAGCAATCCACGCACAAATTTGTCCACAAATAACCTTTTCCTAGACTCTGTGCCTAAGTCTTGTCCGCTGAAATCCGAGAATACCTGTTCGAACCGATTAAAGAACTCAGTAGCACCCTCAGACTTCCCTTGGACACAGATCGTACGTTTGTCCCAAATAATTCTTTTCTCCGGGATTATGGTTTTTAATTTTGTAATGATTCTATCAGGCAAGGTTAGTATCACCTGGGGCGGTCTTTCACCAGCTGGCCTTTCTCCATTGAATCTAGTTATATTCGCCCATGTATCTCCCAACCCTGGCACATCGTCTATAGTCCTAACTTGTTTCCACAAATCTACGGGCAGGAGTACAGGAATTAACAAATCAATATCGCCTAAGGTGAACACTGAGGACTGCAAGACGGACTCTATTTCTTTATAGAATCCTGTCGGATTTTTCCTAATGTCAGGAATAGATTGTCTAATAGTATTCACTTCCTGTCTTGAGAACGGGACGTGGACAAACTGCGATACATAATGTGCAGGAATGTTCACCGCAACTATAACCTGTGCAGCATTGGCCGCAACCTCAACCTTCGGGACAAATTTTGGAGGAACCTCTCTCATAGGCAACTGAGAAGTAGGTGACTCTGAACGCTTACTGAGCAACAGAGCTAAATCAAGCGCTTCGTACAAATTTGTGCTTTCTCAGATATCGATTTTCGACAAGGAAGGAACCGTTTCTGTACATACATACTTTCCCCCTCGTCAACCTCATTCTGTAACCTTTCCAACTCCTTTCTATACTCAAATAACCTCTCGACATGCTCATTTACTTTCTCCACAGTGTCTCTTGAAAACGCTAAAGTATTTATATCCCTTAACCCTTGCGGGAGATCTATTGTATTTAATTTACCCCACATTACACATGAATGAATCCCTAAACCTTCAATAAAAACATTTTTCTCAGGAAAGTTATCCATATTAAGAAGTGTGGCAAAGACATTAGCTTGATCATCCCTCTCCATACAATCCTTAGCCGATGCAATCAAATCACGTTTCTTCTCTGGTGGTACAGTATTGCGAGTAACAACCTTCGACCCCGCACCTTGATCGACTACAAGCGGCACAGGACCACTTGGAAGAGAGGGGGCAGGCAAATTCAATGGAGGTACTGTTACAGGTGCGATAAAAAGAGGTCGAGGAGCTGGAGGAAGAGGAACATTAGGAGGAGCAGGAACAACGGGAACAACAGCAGGTAGAGCTGGAAAAGCAGGAGGAAGAGGCAAAGCAGCAGGAAGAGGAACATACAGAGGTGGCGCAGAGTCACCAGGCCTTCGTTCATTCAACAATTTGTCTATGAATTTGTCGGAAACATGAAGGTCTTTAGAAGGATACATTTTCTGTATTCCAAGTGAGAAAGCCCTATCCAAATTCCTAGTCGATTCAGAATGTTTATCTTGGTCATACAACAATGCTTTTTCGGCATTCGTTTTATGACAGCGCGCATGTTTTTCTCTACTTTTAAGTTACTGCAACACTACTTTTTTCCAATTCTGCAAAACATCAAATTCTGCAGGTCTAGCCTTTTTCTTTAATAGAATTGACTCTAAATACTCAATACAAGGGATTTCAAAACTACCATTGATTGGCCACTGAAGTTTGGAAGCATGTCTGGTTTGTCTGTGCCAAATATCATTAAATACTATACTTCCAATGCCATGCTTACAGTACATAGTACACGCCGGCGACCCCTCCTGTGGTGCGGGACGGCTAAATTCCAAAGATTGTCTATCACTGCGGAATAACGCCCTGAAGCAGGCAGACAATTTCCCAGGCATATCAAATTATTGGTGTTACCTGGTCAATAATTGTGTCTGCAGATACAATACGCCAAAATCAAATTATCAGGATTATATTAAGATTCGGGTCATGACTCACCTGAACCAGCGTAAGGAGGTCCGATCGGATTTCAAAGAATCTTACCTAACTAATCTTACCTTGTGTGTGGTGATTTCAGCAAATCTGCCCGCCTCGATAAGTGGACCCTCGTCAAGATGCTGTTTTCGGACCACAAGCTAATCGTCCAGGGATCGGGTCATGCAGCACTGCTGAGGTGTCGCGTCTCGTTCAGTGGGGCCCCTTTTTGTCACACCGTCCGATCCCGGTCCGATAGTGAGGGTCAACCTTCGATAATCCGGCATCAATCTTGAGGGTCCCTATTCGGGCGCCAACTGTGAAAACAAAATCAAAATATCGAGGCTGAGTACCCCAAAAGGAAATACACCGAACACGGGTTACAAAGGAACATACGAAGTTCTTTAATTTATACTGAATCAGTTACAAAGAACAAAGCAAAATCAGATAGCTATCGGCCCTCAGTGCAACACAACGAACTTCAGCGTGGTTCAGTGTGTTCAGTGAGAGACGCTGTACATTAGAATTCATTGCTCTTTTATACTATTTGCGAACACGATGTCCAACCCTACTTCGGGTTAATATTCCTCTAACACATTACTGATCTAGGGTTCATGCCGAGTTTGCATATCCATATGTAACTAGTTTGCCTTTAATACATACGTCAACAAGCCTACACAGCAACTGTGTGTTTTGGGATTTCCCATACAGGTCTTCTCAAACATTAATACAATGTAGTTAAACAAGTGTTCTTAGTTCAGTATTTGAATACATTGTTCTTAACATATGCTCGTGGATTAGTTTCATTGACGCGAGTAACCCTTTACACACAGGTCAACAAGGTCTCAGTTCACGACCTCAACAAGTGGCCTGCAGGCAAGTTATATATTAATTACACACAGATGTCAAGACGGCCATGTTGTATTTCGGAATGACATCGTCCACCATTTTAACTCACAGGGTGACTTTACAAAGCGAACCTAAAATGGTGGATTGACCTAAAATGGCGACTTCGATTGATTTTAAGGTCAGGACTTGCAACACAGATTTTTCGCAAGTGACTTACAAGCAGCTTGGCGTAGGCCAATATACATATATTCACTGCAATAGGTGGTACGATATAATTTTCCGTTTGACAATGTGGGGCAGGTGTGAGACTCCAGTTGTCTCAATGGCTTCTCCAGACATTCTCATGATGCAGGGTAGGCATGAGACTCCAGCAGTCTCAGTGGTTATTCAACCCTTCTCGTGATGCAGGCTAAGTGTGAGACTCCAGGAATCTCTGTGGCTTCTTCAGCCCTTCTCATGATGCAGGTTAGGTGTGAGACTCCGGCAGTCTCAGAAGCCTCTTCGGCCCTTCTCGTGATGCAGGCTAGGTGTGAGACTCAAGCAGTCTCAGTACCTTCTTCAGCCCTTGTCATGATGCAGGCTAGGTGTGAGACTCCAGCAGTCTCAGAAGCCTCTTCAGCCCTTCTCATGATGCAGACTTGGTGTGAGATTCCAAGACTCTCAGTGGCTTCTTCAGCCCTTCTCATGATGCAGGCTAGGTGTAAGACTCTAGCAGTCCCAGTGGCTTTTGCAGCCCTTCTCATGATGCAGGCTAGGTGTGAGACTCCATCAATCTCAGTAGCTTCTTATGCCAGTCTCATGATGAAGGCTAGCTGTGAGACACCAGCAGTCTGTTATGTTATGTTATTTGGCATTTATAAAGCGCTTTATATATCATTGGTATGACCTCAAAGCGCTTGTGGGTAGAACACCCTCGGGGACTGTAGTACAGGTCAGTAAAGAGAGAGTACGGTATTATAGGGTGCTTAGGCGCCCTCAATATGTGAGCAGTTGATGCAATTACCTGATGGTAGCTGCATCCTAGCATTAGGTGTGGTGGTATGGAGAGATCAGTTGAATGTGTACAGTCTGGTGGTTGGCCTCCGAGACTGCATTCTGGCAGCTTTAGGCCTGTGTAGGATGCTTATGTGTGCAGCCAGGCCGATTTTTCGGGTATAGCTGCGTTCTAGCAGGATGTTGAGGTGTTCATGGAGTATTGCTCATATGTGAGCAGCTAGGCCGAAATTGATCGAGGGGTGTAGCTGCGCTCTATTGTGTGTTGGTGTAGAGGAGAGAGTGAGCACCTGGATAGAGGGAGAAAAGGCCTAACACAGGGAGACAACAGTAGATGCAATAACAGTGAAAGTAATAGCAGCGCCTAGGTTTGGGACACCTGGATAGAGGGAGAAAGGGCCTAACACGGGGGGACAACAGTAGATGCAATAACAGTGAATGCAATAGCAGCGCCAAGGTTTGGGACACCTGGATGGAGGGAGAAAGGACCTAACATGGGGGACAAGAGCAGATGCAATAACAGTGAATGCAATAGCAGCGCCAAGGTTTGGGACACCTGGAAAGAGGAATAAAGGGCCTAATATGGGGGGACAACAGTAGATGCAATAACAGTGAATGCAATAGCAGCACCAAGGTTTGGGACACCTGGATAGAGGGAGAAAGGGCCTAACACGGGGGGACAACAGTAGATGCAATAACAGTGAATGCAATAGCAGCACCAAGGTTTGGGAGACCTGGATAGAGGGAGAAAAGGCCTAACACGGGGAGACAACAGTAGATGCAATAACAGTGAATGCAGTAGCAGCGCCTAGGTTTGGGACACCTGGATAGAGGGAGAAAGGGCCTAACACAGGGAGACAACAGTAGATGCAATAACAGTGAATGCAATAGCAGCACCAAGGTTTGGGAGACCTGGATAGAGGGAGAAAAGGCCTAACACAGGGAGACAACAGTAGATGCAATAACAGTGAATGCAGTAGCAGCGCCTAGGTTTGGGACACCTGGATAGAGGGAGAAAGGGCCTAACGCGGGGAGACAACAGTAGATGCAATAACAGTGAATGCAATAGCAGCACCAAGGTTTGGGAGACCTGGAAAGAGGGAGAAAGGGCCTAACACGGGGGGACAACAGTAGATGCAATAACAGTGAATGCAATAGCAGCACCAAGGTTTGGGACACCTGGATAGAGGGAGAAAAGGCCTAACACGGGGAGACAACAGTAGATGCAATAACAGTGAATGCAGTAGCAGCACCAAGGTTTGGGACACCTGGATAGAGGGAGAAAGGGCCTAACACGGGAGACAACAGTAGATGCAATAACAGTGAATGCAGTAGCAGCGCCTAGGTTTGGGAGACCTGGATAGAGGGAGAAAAGGCCTAATACAGGGAGACAGCAGTAGATGCAATAACAGTGAATGCAGTAGCAGCGCCTAGGTTTGGGAGACCTGGCTCAGTGGCTTCTTCAGCCCCTCTCATGGTGCAGGTTAAGTGTGAGATTCCAAAGTCCCGGTGGCTTCTGCAGCCCTTCTCATGATGCAGGCTACGTGCAAGACTCCAGCAGTCTCGGTAGCGTCTTCAGCCCTTCTCATGATGAAGGATAGGTGTGAGACTCCAGCAGTCTCAGAAGACTTGTCAGCCCTTCTCATGGTGCATGATAGGTGTGAGACTCCAGCAGTCTCTGTGTTGGGATTCTTGCAGTGCAGCATCAAGCTCTCTCTATTGTGGCGGTGTTGCGGCAGAGTGGATTGGTTGCCATCCACTGATGGACACTGATTATTGCATTCACTTGCAGCTTCTGATAGTCTGATGTTGAGTGCTGTCAGCTGTGAGCAGCCTGATGGGTCCTCACATTTACTGCCCTACGACATTTTGCAGAGGTGGCCATAGAAGGTCCATCGCTTTTGAATCCCGACCCTGGGGGTGAAAAAGCGAGGGGGGATCACCTGAGTGTGGGGTCCTTGGGGAGTGCAAAGAGTGCAAGACATGGTAGCCCTCTTTTCCAATTGCGACTTACCTTACCCTCCCTCAGCTTTCGTAGGATATTGTTATTCCCATCCTACCTTTACCCTTGAAATCCGACCAAGTACTGAGAAGAAGCAGACAACCCCTAGAGTAATGCAGATTACACATAGAAAACACCACTTTAGTACTGGGATGAAGAAGAGGGGTCCTGAAGAGTACAGAGCTGCAGGTCAGGCATGGCCCAATAATTGGTGTAATTGAAGTGAGGCAAGTCAGGCAGAGTAGGCCAAGGACTCACACCTGAAACCTCTTGACAGGGCCCAGGTGTATAAAAGATGGGGCACACAACAGTCAGCAGGGAGGCAGCAGAGGATCCCTTTTTGTGTGGAGGCAGCCGCTTTGCGACTGGGACCAGAGCCAAGTCACCGACAGAGATCCCAGAAGACTTGTGGGGCCCAAGGCATGTAAGCCATATTGTGGTCACAGATGTGGGAACCTCAGCACAGTGAACTGAAGAGAAAAGAGCAGAAATGTCAGCACAAACCGTCTGAGAACTGAACGCAGAGACGCTGGAGGAAGACACTCTGGAGCAGAGTGCTTTGCGTGGCGAGGGAGCTAATACAGAGTACAGAATAATACACTGCACATCATGATGCCCTAAAAAGTGCCCATTGCTACTTCACGCTGTCACTGCACTGCCCATCACGATGCCCTAAAAAGCGAACCTTTGCTACTTTACGCAGCAGAATGCAATCTTCTTTGCAGCTGTTGGGCAGTGATCACCTAACTGGGTCAAGGTGGAGCCTTTGGAGTCAATCCTGTCACGGAAAAAGGACATAATATTGGCACAAAGCTGTCATTGACTCTTTTGGTGTCCTTTAGTATCGTAACAGTTTTATAGAGTTCTTGTTCACCTCAAAAAGGCACTAAATGTGTCCTTAAGGTTTTAAAGCTCACCAGAGTGAAAGGAACCTGAAGCCGAAAAAAGAATGAACTAATGAAGATTAAGGAATTTGGTGAGGAAAAGGATAAGTATTCAGTTTCTGTCTGAACTATAAGTGGTCTTTAAGTCTCATCTACAACTGGGCCAGCTGCACTGGAAAAGAGTGCTAGACCCAGCATACAACAACTCTAAACTATGGAAATAGTGAAAGAGACGAGGACCTCAGTATCGTATCAAGATGTAAGTTGAATTCTTTCTCTGAATAAAAGCTGCACCGACGTGGTTCCCAGCTCAATACATAAGCAGATCGACTTAAAGTAGTCAGGTGAAATGAAGAAAGCTGTAGCTGAGGCAGTTGTTCGTGGCAGTTCGAGCAGATCTCGCTGTTCCTGAGCTTCAGTCGTGGGGACAAGAAGGAGGATGTCAGGAGGTTCCTGCACTGCCCAGGAAAGAGGCCAAAAGCTGTAGCAAGACGTCGGTTTAAGGTGTGAGTGCCTTAAAGTCCCCCTGGTTTCCTTCCCTCTTGCTATCCCGTTTTCAACAGCACTCTGAAGAAAATTTGACCAGAATAGGACGGTGTCCAGGTGGCTTGCGTGTTGGTTGTGTCCACCAAACTCAAGGGAAGAAGTTAACCTTGAAGGGCTTCTCTGTCATCGGAGTTTCAGACAATTCGGACCTGCAGCAGGGCTTCACCGGTCATCCAGGAGTTGCAGCAGTCCTCTTCCTTCAGCTCGTCTTCAGTTCTTTCGTTCCAGTAGTCGACTCTGCTTTCCAAGTCGCAGAGACATGCTTTTAAGCAGTTTCCCCCCATTCATTCAGCCTGGCTGTCCCTCACCCAGCAGGGTGGCTGTCCTTGCCGGACAGTCAGCCAGCCAATCACATCAAAGTTCATTCAGGTCTCCTAGGAGACTAAGCACACAGAGTTTCGGGGCACCTCCCTCACATCCTGTCCACACCAGACACTCTGGCACCAGAGGAGGGCTTCAGCACAGAAGCCCGCCAAAGAGCACGAACAAAGGGACCAAACCTGGCTTGGCACGCAGAGTTACACACAAGAAGGACTTTTCCTAAAAGAAATGGCGAAAAAAGTTGACCGGAGTCTGTTTTTATAGATAGGTCTGGGGCGCCATATTGAAAAACATGGCTACCCCTGATTTTGAGCTACCGTTGAAAGCGGTCGCGAAACATCACGGTAGTTGATCTAAACCACTGCCACTAGCCATTTAAAATAGGAAAAGGTAACATTTTACTGTTACATGAGTATTTTGACTCAGGGGAAGCTAAGCAACCCCTCCAGCACTCTATAGTAAGATAGGGTGTGCTGGGTCAGTACATTTAAAGAGACTAGTAAAGTCAATTTAACTTTACATGCCCTGGGAGACAGTAGTCAGTCTCAGGGAAGGTATTTAAACCTTGGGGAGTCTGAAAGACACCCCTGTGCCACTGCACTGAAGGTGCTGTGTGACACAAAGAAAAAGTTGATGCCACTGGAGTTGCTTTAAAAACTCCATAACCAAAGAACACAAAAGTAAAACACACACAAAATACATGGAACAGTGGGAAAAAAAGGCTCACGCCCAGGTAAAAAAATCAAATCCCAGAAATCCAGCAAAGTTGCTGGTGGTCTCAAAAGGTAAGGGAAATTAGCACATTTGGAGAATTCTCCCTAACAACTCCATGTCCCTTTCCTTTTTCTCGTGGGCCCCTCCGGGCTCAGTTAGTGGACTGGTCTTATTCACTCTATACGTCTTCTTTTCCGTCTCTTATTGCAAACTTCGGGTTTCAGGCCCATTTCTATGCTGATGGCACCTAGATTCTTCTTCCTTGTCCCACCTTCGGTGACAACTCTATTCCTCACCTCCTTTCCTCCGGTCTCTCAGCAATCTTTTCCTGGATGCCTTCTTGCTTTTTGGATCTGAACCCCAAGAAAACAGAGATTTAATTTTTTCCTGCCTCCTTCAAGATTTCTTCTCCTCTAGCTATTTACTTCCCATCGCTGCAACTTCCCAAACACGCAATCTAGGGATCATCTCCGACCCATCTCTTTCTTTTCAAACTCAAATCACATCTGTCATTTGCTGCTGTTACTTTTACCTCTTCAACATCAGGAGAATTGGTAACTTCTTTACCTTGTCTTCCACCAGCACGCTTTGGTTCTTTCCTGCTGTTCACTTTGCGTCAGGCTTTCTCCCTTTACATTCGATTCTGCACCCGGCTTTTAGAATTCTTTCCCATTTCCTCCCTCTACTCATATCTCTCGTTATCTTGCCGCCTCAAGATGTTACCAGTTCAGCGTTGCTGCACGCTTCATTTCCTTTGCCTAGTCTTCACTCACTTGCACCCCCATACCTCTGTCCCCTCATTTCTCTTCATCACCCTGCTTGGAACCTCCGGTCTGCCTCTCAATTGCCTCTCTGCTCCCCGTTCACCTTGCACTGCCTCTCACGATCCTTCTTTTCAGCTCCTCGGCCCTGAACTCTGGAATACTATGCCTCTTGACATTCGCTCTTGTCTTTAGCTATCTCAGTTTAAACAATGACTCAAGATTCATTTATTACAGACTCAATTTTCTAGACTCCATTTTTGTATATAGTCCTTGATCCATAACTAAATATGACTACCCTCATTTTTCTGTACCAAACTCTTCTTAGTTAAGTGCTTTGGATAAATATATATCCTAAAACATCTGGACCACCAGGCAGTGTTCATATCATTATTGGTGGAGATGATATCTTGGGGTAGGTGACAGATGCAAGGGTGTGGCCAGACTGTGAGAGAAGCATTGGTAGATGAGGCCGCGATTTGCAATGAGTCACAGTTACTCACATCACCACAGGCATACGAATCAGAAAAGTCATCTGCACAGATGTTGAAGTCGCCCAAAATGATCAATCTCTGGATTTAAGTTGGTGACCCAGAGTCACGATTCCTCTTGTGGGAGATAGGCAGGTTTTCTTGGGCAGATGATATATGATTATATTTGTAAAAGAGGACATAGGTTCTGATAACACATTTTATGAACAAGTATTCAAGGGACTGATAAGTGTCTTTGATCTCCTTGCCTGGGATCGTATCTCGCCCAGCCCTGAAATCCCTTTACTGGCTCCCAGTGACTGCAAGGATTAAGTTCAAGACCCTTTCTGGGGCCTGTGTCCAAAATACCTTCAACTCTCCCTCCGTAAATACATTCCTAGTTGAGATCTTTGCTCCTTCACCTCCAACTCCTTCAGGGTCAGTCGCTTCTCCAAGCAACGAGTTGGAGGCAGATACCTTTCCTCGGCTGGAGCCTCTGGAACAGCCCCCCTGCCACACTGAAACTTGAGGAGAACCATCTTCAGTTCTGGAAGCACCTCAAGACCTTCCTCTTTGCTACTGCCTTCGCTCTTCCTCTCCTCTGCTGATCTGTCTGCTTTGGCACCAGGCACCTGGTTACCCTCTGATTTCAGGCGTTGATCCCTGCCCTCTCAGCATCACACCTGCACTGCCTCCTGGCAACCCTTGCACTTGGGTCTGTATCTGCTACCCTACAGTCCCCTTCTATCACTTATCAGACACTTGTTGTCTACACCTCTTTGAAGCACTTACCACCTGCTGGCCGCGTTACCTGTTGTTTTATCATTTGTTCAGCACTTTCCACCGCCCCTGCCCCTCGCACTTTACCCTTTCCCCTGCACTTGCACACTCTGAATGTCAGTGGGCCTAGTAAAATTGTTGTTTTGTCCTCCCTTGTTCCCCTCCATTGCCTCGTCACACACTGAAACACTTGTGTATGGGCGCGATACAAATAAAATATCATATCATATCATATCATATATCATATCATTGCCATGCCAATAATAACAGTGCCATGCCATTTTTGCCTCACTTTAGTGCATTGGTATTCTTATTTATACATAGCCGTATTTGAATGTTTAGACCTTAAAGGGTTTTTCGCGCTCTGCAGAGAAAAAGACTATGTTTCCAGTTAACAAGAAAAAATGTATGTATTTCAAATGATAGTTTCAAAATCTTTTGCAGAAATAAAGATAAGCCAAATGATTATTTTCTTGAGGTTGATGCAATTGCGAAAGACATTTGGTTTTTTATCCAAAAGCTTGTTAAGATCCATATCTGTTATCAAAATGTTCCAATTTTTTTGTAGAATTTTCTTGATGCAATGATTATTGGTACTGTAAGTTGTAATGCATCTAGGTGTATCTGAAACCGGGAATTTTTTGTTTTTTTCTTTTGGTTGTAGTAAAGTTGTTCTGGATCTCTCTTTGGTTTTTTGAAGCATTGTTTTCAAATGTTTAGAGCTGCAACCACGCTTTTTGAATTTTTTGATAGTTACTGATTGGTGTTTGTTACATTCTAATTCTGATGTACAGTTACGCTTAATGGGAAGAAATTCTCCAAATGGAATGTTCTGAATGACATGACGAGGATGGTTGCTTGAAGCGTGTAAGATACTGTTGACGGCTGTTTCTTTGGTGTACAGTGTACTATGGATTGTCCGGTTTTGTATATAGAGATGAAAACCAAACCTGTGAAGCAACAATAGCTATATAGTAAACACATTTGCACTTTTTTGCATAGTTAAATCCTGTGATGCAACAGTGTTTGCTTTGCTTGCAATTTATAATTTAAACCATTTCCTGTTTGGAATAAAATCAAGGCTAAGACTATAGAACTAACATTTGGTTTATCTTTATTTCTGCAAAAGATTTTGAAACTATCATTTGAAATACATACATGTTTTCTTGTTAACTGGAAACAGTCTTTTTCTCTGCAGAGCGCGAAAAACCCTTTAAGGTCTAAACATTCAAATACGCTTATTCACTTCCCCTCACAGTCTAGGGGTAATAGACTTTAGTTTCGCTGACCTGCATCTATTTCATATGGACATATTGAGGAGCGCCGGAATCAGCCAAAGACTGTCTTTATTAGATGTATTATTAATACATAGCCCACAGAAAATGAACATGTGCGTCTCCTCAACAGTGCCCTGCCAATGTTGCACCAGTCAAACATAACGCCCTGCTAGATTTCAGATTGCCCCTAAAACAGAGCCATTCCAGTTTCACGCAGCCCCCTCATCTGTATTACATTGGCACTTGGAAGATTGACCTAGCCACTTTCATGTGGCCCCAGATGTGTCCCGTGCCACTTTCACTTTACACCAAAAATCCCCACAAGCCGCTTCACATTGCCCAGAGAATTGCCCACTGCGTGACCCTTTCTACTTCACGTTTTCATCGCACTGCAAATCATGATGCCCTAAAAAGTGACCCTTACTACCTCACGCTGTCAATGCAATGCACATCATGATGCCCTAAAAAGTGACCCTTACAACTTCACGCTGTCACTGCACGGCACATCATGATGCCTAAAAAGTGACTCTTACTACTTCACACTGTCACCGCACTGCACATCATGATGCCCTAAAAAGTGACCCTTACTACTGTCACTGCACTGCACATCATGATGCCCTAAAAAGTGACCCTTCCTACATCACACTGTCATCGCACTGCACATCATGATGTCCAAAAAAGGGACCCTTTCTATGTCATGTTGTCACTGCACTGCACATCATGATGCCCTACCCTTACTACTTTATGCTGTCACTGCACAGCACATCATGATGCCTTAAAAGGTGGCTCTTACTACCTCACACTGTCACCGCACGGCACATCATGATGCCCTAAAAAGTGACCCTTACTACTTCATGTTATCACTGCACTGCACATCATGATGCCCTAAAAAGTGATCCTTACTACTTCACACTGTCATTGCACTGCATCACGATGTCCTAAAAAGGGACCCTTTCTACGTCACGTTGTCACCGCACTGCACATTAAGAGGCGCTAAAAAGTGACCCTTACTACTTCACGTTGTCACCGCACTGCAGATCATGATGCCGTAAAAAGTGACCCTTACTACTTCACGTGGTCACCACACTGCACATCATGATGTCCTAAAAAGTGACCCTTACTACTTTATGTTGTCACTGCACTGCACATCATGATGCCCTAAAAAGAGACCCTTACTTCATGTTGTCAGCGTACTGCATATCATGATGCCCTATAAAGTGACCCTTACTACTTCACATTGTCACCACACTGCACATCATGATGTCCTATAAAGTGACCCTTACTACTTCACGTTGTCACCGCACTGCACATCATGATGCCCTAAAAAGTGACCATTAGTACTTCACGTTGTCACCGCACTACACATCATGATGCCCTAAAAAGTGACCCTTACTACTGCACTGCACATCATGATGCCCTAAAAAGTGACCCTTACTACTTCACGCTGTCACCGCACTGCATATCATGATGTCCTATAAAATGACCCTTACTACTGTCACTGCACTGCACATCATGTTGCCCTAAAAAGGGACCCTTACTACTTCACGCTGTCACCGCACTGCACATCATGATGCCCAATAAAGTGACCCTTACTACTGTCACTGCACTGCACATCATGATGCCCTTAAAAGGGACCCTTACTACTTCACGCTGTCACCGCACTGCACATCATGATGCCCAATAAAGTGACCCTTACTACTGTCACTGCACTGCACATCATGATGCCCTAAAAAGGGACCCTTACTACTTCACATTGTCACCGCACTGCACATCATGATGTCCTATAAAGTGACCCTTACTACTCACGTTGTCACCGCACTGCACATCATGATGCCCTAAAAAGTAACCATTACTACTTCACGTTGTCACTGCACTGCACATCATGATGGCCTAAAAAGGGACCCTTTCTACGTCACGTTGTCACTGCACTGCACATCATGATGTCCTAAGAAGTGACCCTTACTACTTCACGCTGTCACCACACTCCACATCATAATGTCCTGGAAAGTGACCCTTACTACTTCACATTGTCACCGCACTGCACATCATGATGTCCTAAAAGTGACCCTTCCTAGTTCATGTTGTCACTGCACTGCACATCATGATGCCCTAAAAAGTGACCCTTACTACATCATGTTGTCAGCGTACTGCATATCATGACGCCCTAAATAGTGACCCTTACTACTTCACATTGTCACCGCACTACAGATCATGATGCCCTAAAAAGTGACCCTTACTACTTCATGTTGTCACTGCACTGCACATCATGATGCCCAAAAAAGAGACCCTTACTTCATGTTGTCAGCGTACTGCATATCATGATGCCCAATAAAGTGACCCTTACTACTTCACATTGTCACCACACTGCACATCATGATGTCCTATAAAGTGACCCTTACTACTTCACGTTGTCACCGCACTGCACATCATGATGCCCTAAAAAGTGACCATTAGTACTTCACGTTGTCACCGCACTACACATCATGATGCCCTAAAAAGTGACCCTTACTACTGCACTGCACATCATGATGCCCTAAAAAGTGACCCTTACTACTTCACACTGTCACCGCACTGCATATCATGATGTCCTATAAAATGACCCTTACTACTGTCACTGCACTGCACATCATGATGCCCTAAAAAGGGACCCTTACTACTTCACGCTGTCACCGCACTGCACATCATGATGCCCAATAAAGTGACCCTTACTACTGTCACTGCACTGCACATCATGATGCCCTAAAAAGGGACCCTTACTACTTCACGTTGTCACTGCACTGCACATCAAGATGCCCTAAAAAGCAACCCTTACTACTTCATGTTGTCAGCGTACTGCATATCATGATGCCCTATAAAGTGACCCTTACTACTTCACATTGTCACCGCACTGCACATCATGATGTCCTATAAAGTGACCCTTACTACTCACATTCACCGCACTGCACATCATGATGCCCTAAAAAGTGACCATTACTACTTCACGTTGTCACCGCACTGCACATCATGATGTCCTATAAAGTGACCCTTACTACTTCACGTTGTCACCGCACTGCACATCATGATGCCCTAAAAAGGGACCCTTGCTACTTCACGCTATCACCACACTGCACATCATGATGTCCAAAATAGGGACCCTTTTTACGTCATGTGGTCACTGCACAGTACATCACAATGCCCTAAAAAGGGACCCTTACTACTTCACAATGTCACTGCACAGAACATCATGATGTCCTAAAAAGGGACCCTTTCTACATCACACTGTCACCGCACTGCACATCATGATGTCCTAAGAAGTGACCCTTACTACTACACGCTGTCACTGCACTGCACATCACGATGCCCTAAAAAGGGACCCTTTCTACGTCACGTTGTCACCGCACTGCACATCATGATGTCCTAAGAAGTGACCCTTACTACTTCACGCTGTCACCGCACTGCACATCACAATGTCCTAAAAGGTGACCCTTACTACTTCACGTTGTCACCGCACTGCACATCATGATGTCCTAAAAAGTGACCCTTACAATTTCATGTTGTCACTGCACTGCACATCATGATGCCCTAAAAAGTGACCCTTACTACTTCATGTTGTCAGCGTACTGCATATCATGATGCCCTAAAAAGTGACACTTACTACTTCACGTTGTCACCGCACTGCAGATCATGATGCCCTAAGAAGTGACCCTTACTACGTCACTTTGTCACTGCACTGCACATCATGATGCCCTAAAAAGTGACCATTAGTACTTCACTTTGTCAACCCACTACACATCATGATGCCCTAAAAAGTGACCCTTACTACTGCACTGCACATCATGAATCCCTAAAAAGTGACCCTTTCTATGTCATGTTGTCACTGCACTGCACATCAAAATGACCGACCCTTACTACTTCACGTTGTTCCCGCACTGCACATCATGATGTCCTAAAAAGTGACCCTTACTACTTCACGTTATCACTGCACTGCACATCATGATGCCCTAAAAATTGACCCTTGCTACTTCACGCTGTCACTGCACAGCACATCACAATGCCCAAAAAAGTGACCCTTACTACTTCACACTGTCACTGCACTGCACATCATGGTGTCCTAAAAAGTGATCCTTACTACTTCACGCTTTCACCGCACTGCATATCATTATGTCCTATAAAATGACCCTTACTACTGTCACCGCACTGCACATCATGATGCCCTAAAAAGAGACCCTTACTACTTCACGCTGTCACCGCATTGCACATCATGATGCCCAATAAAGTGACCCTTATTACTGTCACTGCACTGCACATCATGATGCCCTAAAAAGTGACCCTTACTACTTCACGCTGTCACCGCACTGCACATCATGATGCCCTAAAAAGTGACCCTTACTACTGTCACTGCACTGCACATCATGATGCCCTAAAAAGTGACCCTTACTACTTCACGTTGTCACCACACTGCACATCATGATGCCCTAAAAAATAACCCTTGCTACTTCACGTTGTCATCGCACTACATATCATGATGCCCTAAAAAGTGACCCTTACTACTGCACTGCACATCATGATGCCCTAAGAAGTGACCCTTACTACTTCATGTTGTCACTGCAGTGCACATCACGATGCCCTAAAAAGGGACCCTTTCTACGTCACGTTGTCACTGCACTGCACATCATGATGTCCTAAGAAGTGACCCTTACTACTTCACGCTGTCACCACACTGCACGTCATGATGTCCTAGAAAGTGACCCTTAATACTTCACATTGTCACCGCACTGCACATCATGATGTCCTAAAAGTGACCCTTCCTAGTTCATGTTGTCACTGCACTGCACATCATGATGCCCTAAAAAGTGACCCTTACTACATCATGTTGTCAGCGTACTGCATATCATGACGCCCTAAAAAGTGACCCTTACTACTTCACATTGTCACCACACTACAGATCATGATGCCCTAAAAAGTGACCCTTACTACTTCACGTTGTCACCGCACTGCAGATCATGATGCCCTAAAAAGTGACCCTTACTACTTTACGCTGTCACCGCACTGCAGATCATGATGCCCTAAAAAGTGACCCTTACTACTTCACGTTGTCACCGCACTGCACATCATGATGCCCAAAAAAGTGACCCTTACTACTTCACACTGTCACTGCACTGCACATCATGATGTCCAAAAAAGGGACTCTTTCTATGTCATGTTGTTACTTCACTGCACATCAAGATGCCCTACCCTTACTACTTCACGTTGTCACCGCACTGCACATCATGATGTCCTAAAAAGTGACCCTTACTACTTCACATTATCACTGCACTGCACATCATGATGCCCTAAAAAGTGACCCTTGCTACTTCATGCTGTCACTGCACTGCACATCAAGATGTCCTAAAAAGGGACCCTTTCTATGTCACGTTTGCACTGCACATCAAGATGCCCTAAAAAGTGACCCTTACTACTTCACGTTGTCACCGCACTGCAGATCATGATGCCCTAAAAACTGGCCCTTACTACTTCATGCTGTCACCGCACTGCACATCATGATGTCCTAAAAAGTGATCCTTACTACTTCATGTTGTCACTGGACTGCACATCATGATTCCCTAAAAAGTGACCCTTACTACTTCATGTTGTCACCGCACTGCACATCATGATGTCCTATAAAGTGAGCCTTACTACTTCATGCTGTCACTGCACTGCACATCATGATACCCTAAAAAAATAACCCTTGCTACTTCACGTTGTCACCGCACTACACATCATGATGCCCTAAAAAGTGACCCTTACTACTGTCACTGCACTGCACATCATGATGCCCTAAAAAGTGACCCTTACAACTTCACGCTGTCACCGCACTGCACATCACGATTTCCTAAAAGGTGACCCTTACTACTTCACGTTGTCACCGCACTGTACATCATGATGTCCTAAAAAGTGACTCTTACGATTTCATGTTGTCACTGCACTGCACATCATGGTGCCCTAAAAAGTGACCCTTACTACTTCATGTTGTCAGCGTACTGCATATCATGATGCCCTAAAAAGTGACACTTACTACTTCACGTTGTCACCGCACTGCAGATCATGATGCCCTAAGAAGTGACCCTTACTACGTCACTTTGTCACTGCACTGCACATCATGATGCCCTAAAAAGTGACCATTAGTACTTCACTTTGTCACTGCACTACAGATCATGATGCCCTAAAAAGTGACCCTTACTACTGCACTGCACATCATGAAGCCCTAAAAAGTGACGCTTTCTATGTCATGTTGTCACTGCACTGCACATCAAGAAGCCCTACCCTTACTACTTCACGTTGTCACCGCACTGCACATCATGATGTCCTAAAAATTGACCCTTACTACTTCACGTTAACACTGCACTGCACATCATGATGCCCTAAAAATTGACCCTTGCTACTTCACGCTGTCACTGCACAGCACATCACAATGTCCAAAAAAGTGACCCTTACTACTTCACACTGTCACTGCACTGAACATCATTGTGTCCTAAAAAGTGACCCTTACTACTACATGCTTTCACCGCAATGCATATCATTATGTCCTATAAAATTACCCTCACTACTGTCACTGCACTGCACATCATGATGCCCTAAAAAGGGACCCTTACTACTTCACGCTGTCACCGCATTGCACATCATGATGCCCAATAAAGTGACCCTTACTACTGTCACTGCACTGCACATCATGATGCCCTAAAAACTGACCCTTACTACTTCACGCTGTCACCGCACTGCACATCATGATGCCCTAAAAAGTGACCCTTACTACTGTCACTGCACTGCACATCATGATGCCCTAAAAAGTGACCCTTACTACTTCACGTTGTCACCACACTGCACATCATGATGCCCTAAAAAATAACCCTTGCTACTTCACGTTGTCACCGCACTACACATCATGATGCCCTAAAAAGTGACCCTTACTACTGCACTGCACATCATGATGCCCTAAGAAGTGACCCTTACTACTTCATGTTGTCACTGCACTGCACATCACGATGCCCTAAAAAGGGACCCTTTCTACATCACGTTGTCACTGCACTGCACATCATGATGTCCTAAGAAGTGACCCTTACTACTTCACGCTGTCACCACACTGCACATCATGATGTCCTAGAAAGTGGCCCTTACTACTTCACATTGTCACCGCACTGCACATCATGATGTCCTAAAAGTGACCCTTCCTAGTTCATGTTGTCACTGCACTGCACATCATGATGCCCTAAAAAGTGGCCCTTACTACATCATGTTGTCAGCGTACTGCATATCATGACGCCCTAAATAGTGACCCTTACTACTTCACATTGTCACCGCACTACAGATCATGATGCCCTAAAAAGTGACCCTTACTACTTCACGTTGTCACCGCACTGCAGATCATGATGCCCTAAAAAGTGACCCTTACTACTTTACGCTGTCACCGCACTGCAGATCATGATGCCCTAAAAAGTGACCCTTACTACTTCACGTTGTCACCGCACTGCACATCATGATGCCCTAAAAAGTGACCCTTACTACTTCACACTGTCACCGCACTGCACATCATGATGTCCAAAAAAGGGACCCTTTCTATGTCATGTTGTCATTTCACTGCACATCAAGATGCCCTACCCTTACTACTTCACGTTGTCACCGCACTGCACATCATGATGCCCTAAAAAGTGACCCTTACTACTTCACATTATCACTGCACTGCACATCATGATGCCCTAAAAAGTGACCCTTGCTACTTCATGCTGTCACTGCACAGCACACCACAATGCCCAAAAAAGTGACCCTTACTACTTCACACTGTCACTGCACTGCACATCAGGATGTCCTAAAAAGGGACCCTTTCTACGTCACGTTTGCACTGCACATCAAGATGCCCTAAAAAGTGACCCTTACTACTTCACGTTGTCACCGCACTGCAGATCATGATGCCCTAAAAACTGGCCCTTACTACTTCATGCTGTCACCGCACTGCACATCATGATGTCCTAAAAAGTGATCCTTACTACTTCATGTTGTCACTGGACTGCACATCATGATGCCCTAAAAAGTGACCCTTGCTACTTCATGTTGTCACCGCACTGCACATCATGATGTCCTATAAAGTGAGCCTTACTACTTCATGCTGTCACTGCACTGCACATCATGATGCCCTAAAAAATAACCATTGCTACTTCACGTTGTCACCGCACTACACATCATGATGCCCTAAAAAGTGACCCTTACTACTGCACTGCACATCATGATGCCCTAAAAAGTGACCCTTACTACTGTCACTGCACTGCACATCATGATGCCCTAAAAAGTGACCCTTACAACTTCACGTTGTCACTGCGCTGCACATCATGATGCCCTAAAAAATAACCGTTGCTACTTCACGTTGTCACCGCACTAAACATCATGATGCCCTAAAAAGTGACCCTTACTACTGAACTGCACATCATGATGCCCTAAAACGTGACCCTTACTACTGTAACTGCACTGCACATCATGATGCCCTAAGAAGTGCCCCTTACTACTTCACGTTGTCACTGCACTGCACATCACGATGCCCTAAAAAGTGACTCTTACTACTGTCACTGCACTGCACATCATGATGCCCTAAAAAGTGACCCTTACTACTTCATGCTGTCACCGCACTGCACATCATGATGCCCTAAAAAGTGACCCTAACTACTGTCACTGCACTGCACATCATGATGCCCTAAAAAGTGACCGTTACAACTTCACGTTGTCACCGCACTACACATCATGATGCCCTAAAAAGTGACCCTTACTACTGCACTGCACATCATGAAGCCCTAAAAAGTGACCCTTTCTATGTCATGTTGTCACTGCACTGCACATCAAAATGCCCGACCCTTACTACTTCACGTTGTCACCGCACTGCACATCATGATGTCCTAAAAAGTGACCCTTACTACTTCACGTTATCACTGCACTGCACATCATGATGCCCTAAAAATTGACCCTTGCTACTTCACGCTGTCACTGCACAGCACATCACAATGCCCAAAAAAGTGAACCTTACTACTTCACACTGTCACTGCACTGCACATCATGATGTCCTAAAAAGTGATCCTTACTACTTCACGCTTTCACCGCACTGCATATCATTATGTCCTATAAAATGACCCTTACTACTGTCACCGCACTGCACATCATGATGCCCTAAAAAGGGACCCTTACTACTTCACGCTGTCACCGCATTGCACATCATGATGCCCAATAAAGTGACCCTTACTACTGTCACCGCACTGCACATCATGATGCCCTAAAAAGGGACCCTTACTACTTCACGTTGTCACCACACTGCACATCATGATGCCCTAAAAATAACCCTTGCTACTTCACGTTGTCACCGCACTACACATCATGATGCCCTAAAAAGTGACCCTTACTACTGCACTGCACATCATGATGCCCTAAGAAGTGACCCTTACTACTTCATGTTGTCACTGCACTGCACATCACGATGCCCTAAAAAGGGACCCTTTCTACATCACGTTGTCACTGCATTGCACATCATGATGTCCTAAGAAGTGACCCTTACTACTTCACGCTGTCACCACACTGCACATCATGATGTCCTAGAAAGTGACCCTTACTACTTCACATTGTCACCGCACTGCACATCATGATGTCCTAAAAGTGACCCTTCCTAGTTCATGTTGTCACTACACTGCACATCATGATGCCCTAAAAAGTGACCCATACTACATCATGTTGTCAGCGTACTGCATATCATGACGCCCTAAAAAGTGACCCTTACTACTTCACATTGTCACCACACTACAGATCATGATGCCCTAAAAAGTGACCCTTACTACTTCACGTTGTCACCGCACTGCACATCATGATTCCCTAAAAAGTGACCCATACTACTTCACACTGTCACCGCACTGCACATCATGATGTCCAAAAAAGGGACCCTTTCTATGTCATGTTGTTACTTCACTGCACATCAAGATGCCCTACCCTTACTACTTCACGTTGTCACCGCACTGCACATCATGATGTCCTAAAAAGTGACCCTTACTACTTCACATTATCACTGCACTGCACATCATGATGCCCTAAAAAGTGACCCTTGTTACTTCATGCTGTCACTGCACAGAACATCACAATGCCCAAAAAAGTGACCCTTACTACTTCACACTGTCACTGCACTGCACATCAAGATGTCCTAAAAAGGGACCCTTTCTACGTCACGTTTGCACTGCACATCAAGATGCCCTAAAAAGTGACCCTTACTACTTCACATTGTCACCGCACTGCAGATCATGATGCCCTAAAAACTGGCCCTTACTACTTCATGCTGTCACCGCACTGCACATCATGATGTCCTAAAAAGTGATCCTTACTACTTCATGTTGTCACTGGACTGCACATCATGATTCCCTAAAAAAAGTGACCCTTACTACTTCATGTTGTCACCGCACTGCACATAATGATGTCCTATAAAGTGAGCCTTACTACTTCATGCTGTCACTGCACTGCACATCATGATACCCTAAAAAAATAACCCTTGCTACTTCACGTTGTCACCGCACTACACATCATGATGCCCTAAAAAGTGACCCTTACTACTGCACTGCACATCATGATGCCCTAAAAAGTGACCCTTACTACTGTCACTGCACTGCACATCATGATGCCCTAAAAAGTGACCCTTACAACTTCACGCTGTCACCGCACTGCACATCACGATGTCCTAAAAGGTGACCCTTACTACTTCACGTTGTCACCGCACTGCACATCATGATGTCCTAAAAAGTGACTCTTACGATATCATGTTGTCACCGCACTGCAGATCATGATGCCCTAAGAAGTGACCCTTACTACGTCACTTTGTCACTGCACTGCACATCATGATGCCCTAAAAAGTGACCATTAGTACTTCACGTTGTCACCGCACTACACATCATGATGCCCTAAAAAGTGACCCTTACTACTGCACTGCACATCATGAAGCCCTAAAAAGTGACCCTTTCTATGTCATGTTGTCACTGCACTGCACATCAAGATGCCCTACCCTTACTACTTCACGTTGTCACCGCACTGCACATCATGATGTCCTAAAAAGTGACCCTTACTACTTCACGTTATCACTGCACTGCACATCATGATGCCCTAAAAATTGACCCTTGCTACTTCACGCTGTCATTGCACAGCACATCACAATGCACAAAAAAGTGACCCTTACTACTTCACACTGTCACTGCACTGCACATCATGGTGTCCTAAAAAGTGACCCTTACTACTTCACGCTTTCACCGCACTGCATATCATTATGTCCTATAAAATTACCCTTACTACTGTCACTGCACTGCACATCATGATGCCCTAAAAAGGGACCCTTACTACTTCACGCTGTCACCGCATTGCACATCATGATGCCCAATAAAGTGACCCTTACTACTGTCACTGCACTGCACATCATGATGCCCTAAAAAGTGACCCTTACTACTTCACGCTGTCACCGCACTGCACATCATGATGCCCTAAAAAGTGACCCTTACTACTGTCACTGCACTGCACATCATGATGCCCTAAAAAGTGACCCTTACTACTTCACGTTGTCACCACACTGCACATCATGATGCCCTAAAAAATAACCCTTGCTACTTCACGTTGTCACCGCACTACACATCATGATGCCCTAAAAAGTGACCCTTACTACTGCACTGCACATCATGATGCCCTAAGAAGTGACCCTTACTACTTCATGTTGTCACTGCACTGCACATCACGATTCCCTAAACAGGGACCCTTTCTACATCACGTTGTCACTGCACTGCACATCATGATGTCCTAAGAAGTGACCCTTACTACTTCACGCTGTCACCACACTGCACATCATGATGTCCTAGAAAGTGGCCCTTACTACTTCATGTTGTCACTGCACTGCACATCATGATGCCCTAAGAAGTGACCCTTACTACTTCATGTTGTCACTGCACTGCACATCACGATGCCCTAAAAAGGGACCCTTTCTACATCACGTTGTCACTGCACTGCACATCATGATGTCCTAAGAAGTGACCCTTACTACTTCACGCTGTCACCACACTGCACATCATGATGTGCTAGAAAGTGGCCCTTACTACTTCACATTGTCACCGCACTGCACATCATGATGTCCTAAAAGTGACCCTTCCCAGTTCATGTTGTCACTGCACTGCACATCATGATGCCCTAAAAAGTGACCCTTACTACATCATGTTGTCAGCGTACTGCATATCATGACGCCCTAAATAGTGACCCTTACTACTTCACGTTGTCACCGCACTGCAGATCATGATGCCCTAAAAAGTGACCCTTACTACTTTACGCTGTCACCGCACTGCGGATCATGATGCCCTAAAAAGTGACCCTTACTACTTCACGTTGTCACCGCACTGCACATCATGATGCCCTAAAAAGTGACCCTTACTACTTCACACTGTCAACGCACTGCACATCATGATGTCCAAAAAAGGGACCCTTTCTATGTCATGTTGTCACTTCACTGCACATCAAGATGCCCTACCCTTACTACTTCACGTTGTCACCGCACTGCACATCATGATGTCCCAAAAAGTGACCCTTACTACTTCACATTATCACTGCACTGCACATCATGATGCCCTAAAAAGTGACCCTTGCTACTTCATGCTGTCACTGCACAGCACATCACAATGCCTAAAAAAGTGACCCTTACTACTTCACACTGTCACTGCACTGCACATCAGGATGTCCTAAAAAGGGACCCTTTCTACGTCACGTTTGCACTGCACATCAAGATGCCCTAAAACGTGACCCTTACTACTTCACGTTGTCACCGCACTGCAGATCATGATGCCCTAAAAACTGGCCCTTACTACTTCATGCTGTCACCGCACTGCACATCATGATGTCCTAAAAAGTGATCCTTACTACTTCGTGTTGTCACTGGACTGCACATCATGATGCCCTAAAAAGTGACCCTTACTACTTCATGTTGTCACCGCACTGCACATCATGATGTCCTATAAAGTGAGCCTTACTACTTCATGCTGTCACTGCACTGCACATCATGATGCCCTAAAAAGTGACCCTTACTACTGCACTGCACATCATGATGTCCTAAAAAGTGATCCTTATAACTTCATGTTGTCACTGGACTGCACATCATGATGCCCTAAAAAGTGACCCTTACTACTTCATGTTGTCACCGCACTGCACATCATGATGTCCTATAAAGTGAGCCTTACTACTTCACGTTGTCACCGCACTACACATCATGATGCCCTAAAAAGTGACCCTTACTACTGCACTGCACATCATGATGCCCTAAAAAGTGACCCTTACAACTTCACGTTGTCACTGCGCTGCACATCATGATGCCCTAAAAAATAACCGTTGCTACTTCACGTTGTCACCGCACTACACATCATGATGCCCTAAAAAGTGACCCTTACTACTGCACTGCACATCATGATGCCCTAAAACGTGACCCTTACTACTGTAACTGCACTGCACATCATGATGCACTAAGATGTGCCCCTTACTACTTCACGTTGTCACTGCACTGCACATCACGATGCCCTAAAAAGTGACCCTTACTACTGTCACTGCACTGCACATCATGATGCCCTAAAAAGTGACCCTTACTACTTCACGCTGTCACCGCACTGCACATCATGATGCCCTAAAAAGTGACCCTAACTACTGTCACTGCACTGCACATCATGATGCCCTAAAAAGTGACCCTTACAACTTCACGTTGTCACTGCACTGCACATTATGATGCCCTAAAAAATAACCCTTGCTACTTCACGTTGTCACTGCACTACACATCATGATTCCCTTAAAAAGTGACCCTTACTACTGCACTGCACATCATGATGCCCTAAAAAGTGACCCTTACTACTGTCACTGCACTGCACATCATGATGCCCTAAGAATTGACCCTTACTACTTCACGTTGTCACTGCACTGCACATCACGATGCCCTAAAAAGGGACCCTTTCTACATCACGTTGTCACTGCACTGCACATCATGATGTCCTAAGAAGTGACCCTTACTACTTCACGCTGTCACCACACTGCACATCATGATGTCCTAGAAAGTGACCCTTACTACTTCACGTTGTCACTGCACTGCACATCATGATGTCCTAAAAAGTGCCCCTTACTACTTCATGTTGTCAATGCACTGCACATCATGATGCCCTAAAAAGTGACCCTTACTACTTCATGTTGTCAGAGTACTGCATATCATGACGCCCTAAAAAGTGACCCTTACTACTTCACATTGTCACCGCACTGCAGATCATGATGCCCTAAAAAGTGACCCTTACTACTTCACGTTGTCACCGCACTGCACATCATGATGTCCAAAAAAGGGACCCTTTCTATGTCATGTTGTCACTTCACTGCACATCAAGATGCCCTACCCTTACTACTTCATGTTGTCACCACACTACACATCATGATGCCCTAAAAAGTGACCCTTACTACTGCACTGTACATAATGATGCCCTAAAAAGTGACCCTTACTACTGTCACTGCACAGCACATCATGATGCCCTAAGAAGTGACCCTTACTACTTCACACTGTCACCGCACTGCACATCATGATGTCCAAAAAAGGGACCCTTTCTATGTCATGTTGTCACTTCACTGCACATCAAGATGCCCTACCCTTACTACTTCACGTTGTCACCACACTACACATCATGATGCCCTAAAAAGTGACCCTTACTACTGCACTGTACATCATGATGCCCTAAAAAGTGACCCTTACTACTTCACGTTGTCACCGCACTGCCCTGCCATGATGCCCTAAAAAAGTGACCATTACTACTTCACGTTGTCACCACACTGCACATCATGATGCCCTAAAAAATAACCCTTGCTACTTCACGTTGTCACCGCACTACACCTCATGATGCCCTAAAAAGTGACCCTTACTACTGCACTGCACATCATGATGCCCTAAAAAGTGACCCTTACTACTGTCACTGCACTGCACGTCATGATGCCCTAAAAAGTGACCCTTACTACTTCACGTTGTCACCACACTGCACATCATGATGCCCTAAAAAATAACCCTTGCTACTTCACGTTGTCACCGCACTACACATCATGATGCCCCAAAAAGTGACCCTTACTACTGCACTGCACATCATGATGCCCTAAAAAGTGACCCTCACTACTGTCACTGCACTGCACATCATGATGCCCTAAAAAGTGACCCTTACTACTTCACGTTGTCACCACAAGGCACATCATGATGCCCTAAAAAATAACCCTTGCTACTTCACGTTGTCACCACACTACACATCATGATGCCCTAAAAAGTCACCCTTACTACAGCACTGCACATCATGATGCCCTAAGAAGTGACCCTTACTACTTCATGTTGTCACTGCACTACACATCACGATGCCCTAAAAAGGGACCCTTTCTATGGCACGTTGTCACTGCACTGCACATCATGATGTCCTAAGAAGTGACCCTTACTACTTCACGCTGTCACCACACTGCACATCTTGATGTCCTAGAAAGTGACCCTTACTACTTCACATTGTCACCGCACTGCACATCATGATGTCCTAAAAGTGACCCTTCCTAGTTCATGTTGTCACTGCACTGCACATCATGATGCCCTAAAAAGTGACCCTTACTACATCACGTTGTCAGCGTACTGCATACCATGACGCCCTAAAAAGTGACCCTTACTACTTCACATTGTCACCACACTACAGATCATGATGCCCTAAAAAGTGACCCTTACTACTTCACGTTGTCACGGCACTGCAGATCATGATGCCCTAAAAAGTCACCCTTACTACTTTACGCTGTCACCGCACTGCAGATCATGATGCCCTAAAAAGTGACCCTTACTACTTCACGTTGTCACTGCACTGCACATCATGATGCCCTAAAAAGTGACCCTTACTACTTCACACTGTCACCGCACTGCACATCATGATGTCCAAAAAAGGAACCCTTTCTATGTCATGTTGTTACTTCACTGCACATCAAGATGCCCTACCCTTACTACTTCACGTTGTCACCGCACTGCACATCATGATGTCCTAAAAAGTGACCCTTACTACTTCACATTATCACTGCACTGCACATCATGATGCCCTAAAAAGTGACCCTTGCTACTTCATGCTGTCACTGCACAGCACATCACAATGCCCAAAAAAGTGACCCTTACTACTTCACACTGTCACTGCACTGCACATCAAGATGTCCTAAAAAGGGACCCTTTCTACGTCACGTTTGCACTGCGCATCAAGATGCCCTAAAAAGTGACCCTTAATACTTCACGTTGTCACCGCACTGCAGATCATGATGCCCTAAAAACTGGCCCTTACTACTTCATGCTGTCACCGCACTGCACATCATGATGTCCTAAAAAGTGATCCTTACTACTTCATGTTGTCACTGGACAGCACATCATGATGCCCTAAAAAGTGACCCTTACTACTTCATGTTGTCACCGCACTGCACATCATGATGTCCTATAAAGTGAGCCTTACTACTTCATGCTGTCACTGCACTGCACATCATGATACCCTAAAAAAATAACCCTTGCTACTTCACGTTGTCACCGCACTACACATCATGATGCCCTAAAAAGTGACCCTTACAACTTCACGCTGTCACCGCACTGCACATCACGATGTCCTAAAAGGTGACCCTTACTACTTCACGTTGTCACCGCACTGCACATCATGATGTCCTAAAAAGTGACTCTTACGATTTCATGTTGTCACTGCACTGCACATCATGATGCCCTAAAAAGTGACCCTTACTACTTCATGTTGTCAGCGTACTGCATATCATGATGCCCTAAAAAGTGACACTTACTACTTCACGTTGTCACCGCACTGCAGATCATGATGCCCTAAGAAGTGACCCTTACTACGTCACTTTGTCACTGCACTGCACATCATGATGCCCTAAAAAGTGACCATTAGTACTTCACGTGTTCACCGCACTACACATGATGATGCCCTAAAAAGTGACCCTTACTACTGCACTGCACATCATGAAGCCCTAAAAAGTGACCCTTTCTATGTCATGTTGTCACTGCACTGCACATCAAGATGCCCTACCCTTACTACTTCACGTTGTCACCGCACTGCACATCATGATGTCCTAAAAAGTGACCCTTACTACTTCACGTTATCACTGCACTGCACATCATGATGGCCTAAAAATTGACCCTTGCTACTTCACGCTGTCACTGCACAGCACATCACAATGCCCAAAAAAGTGACCCTTACTACTTCACACTGTCACTGCACTGCACATCATGGTGTCCTAAAAAGTGACCCTTACTACTTCACGCTTTCACCGTACTGCATATCATTATGTCCTATAAAATTACCCTTACTACTGTCACTGCACTGCACATCATGATGCCCTAAAAAGGGACCCTTACTACTTCACGCTGTCACCGCATTGCACATCATGATGCCCAATAAAGTGACCCTTACTACTGTCACTGCACTGCACATCATGATGCCCTAAAAAGTGACCCTTACTACTTCACGCTGTCACCACACTGCACATCATGATGCCCTAAAAAGTGACCCTTACTACTGTCACTGCACTGCACATCATGATGCCCTAAAAAGTGACCCTTACTACTTCACGTTGTCACCACACTGCACATCATGATGCCCTAAAAAGTGACCCTTACAACTTCACGCTGTCACCGCACTGCACATCACGATGTCCTAAAAGGTGACCCTTACTACTTCACGTTGTCACCGCACTGCACATCATGATGTCCTAAAAAGTGACTCTTACGATTTCATGTTGTCACTGCACTGCACATCATGATGCCCTAAAAAGGGACCCTTACTACTTCACGCTGTCACCGCATTGCACATCATGATGCCCAATAAAGTGACCCTTACTACTGTCACTGCACTGCACATCATGATGCCCTAAAAAGTGACCCTTACTACTTCATGTTGTCACCGCACTGCACATCATGATGTCCTATAAAGTGAGCCTTACTACTTCATGCTGTCACTGCACTGCACATCATGATACCCTAAAAAAATAACCCTTGCTACTTCACGTTGTCACCGCACTACACATCATGATGCCCTAAAAAGTGACCCTTACAACTTCACGCTGTCACCGCACTGCACATCACGATGTCCTAAAAGGTGACCCTTACTACTTCACGTTGTCACCGCACTGCACATCATGATGTCCTAAAAAGTGACTCTTACGATTTCATGTTGTCACTGCACTGCACATCATGATGCCCTAAAAAGTGACCCTTACTACTTCATGTTGTCAGCGTACTGCATATCATGATGCCCTAAAAAGTGACACTTACTACTTCACGTTGTCACCGCACTGCAGATCATGATGCCCTAAGAAGTGACCCTTACTACGTCACTTTGTCACTGCACTGCACATCATGATGCCCTAAAAAGTGACCATTAGTACTTCACGTGTTCACCGCACTACACATGATGATGCCCTAAAAAGTGACCCTTACTACTGCACTGCACATCATGAAGCCCTAAAAAGTGACCCTTTCTATGTCATGTTGTCACTGCACTGCACATCAAGATGCCCTACCCTTACTACTTCACGTTGTCACCGCACTGCACATCATGATGTCCTAAAAAGTGACCCTTACTACTTCACGTTATCACTGCACTGCACATCATGATGGCCTAAAAATTGACCCTTGCTACTTCACGCTGTCACTGCACAGCACATCACAATGCCCAAAAAAGTGACCCTTACTACTTCACACTGTCACTGCACTGCACATCATGGTGTCCTAAAAAGTGACCCTTACTACTTCACGCTTTCACCGCACTGCATATCATTATGTCCTATAAAATTACCCTTACTACTGTCACTGCACTGCACATCATGATGCCCTAAAAAGGGACCCTTACTACTTCACGCTGTCACCGCATTGCACATCATGATGCCCAATAAAGTGACCCTTACTACTGTCACTGCACTGCACATCATGATGCCCTAAAAAGTGACCCTTACTACTTCACGCTGTCACCGCACTGCACATCATGATGCCCTAAAAAGTGACCCTTACTACTGTCACTGCACTGCACATCATGATGCCCTAAAAAGTGACCCTTACTACTTCACGTTGTCACCACACTGCACATCATGATGCCCTAAAAAATAACCCTTGCTACTTCACGTTGGCACCGCACTACACATCATGATGCCCTAAAAAGTGACCCTTACTACTGCACTGCACATCATGATGCCCTAAGAAGTGACCCTTACTACTTCATGTTGTCACTGCACTGCACATCATGATGTCCTAAGAAGTGACCCTTACTACTTCACGCTGTCACCACACTGCACATCATGATGTCCTAGAAAATGACCCTTACTACTTCACATTGTCACCGCACTGCACATCATGATGTCCTAAAAGTGACCCTTCCTAGTTCATGTTGTCACTGCACTGCACATCATGATGCCCTAAAAAGTGACCCTTACTACATCATGTTGTCAGCGTACTGCATATCATGACGCCCTAAATAGTGACCCTTACTACTTCACATTGTCACCGCACTACAGATCATGATGCCCTAAAAAGTGACCCTTACTACTTCACGTTGTCACCGCACTGCAGATCATGATGCCCTAAAAAGTGACCCTTACTACTTTACGCTGTCACCGCACTGCAGATCATGATGCCCTAAAAAGTGACCCTTACTACTTCACGTTGTCACCGCACTGCACATCATGATGCCCTAAAAAGTGACCCTTACTACTTCACACTGTCACCGCACTGCACATCATGATGTCCAAAAAAGGGACACTTTCTATGTCATGTTGTCACTTCACTGCACATCAAGATGCCCTACCCTTACTACTTCACGTTGCCACCACACTGCACATCATGATGTCCTAAAAAGTGACCCTTACTACTTCACATTATCACTGCACTGCACATCATGATGCCCTAAAAAGTGACCCTTGCTACTTCATGCTGTCACTGCACAGCACATCACAATGCCCAAAAAAGTGACCCTTACTACTTCACACTGTCACTGCACTGTACATCAGGATGTCCTAAAAAGGGACCCTTTCTACGTCACGTTTGCACTGCACATCAAGATGCCCTAAAAAGTGACCCTTAGTACTTCACGTTGTCACCGCACTGCAGATTATGATGCCCTAAAAACTGGCCCTTACTACTTCATGCTGTCACCGCACTGCACATCACGATGTCCTAAAAAGTGATCCTTACTACTTCATGTTGTCACTGGACTGCACATCATGATGCCCTAAAAAGTGACCCTTACTACTTCATGTTGTCACCGCACTGCACATCATGATGTCCTATAAAGTGAGCCTTACTACTTCATGCTGTCACTGCACTGCACATCATGATGCCCTAAAAAATAACCATTGCTACTGAAAGCAAGCGTCCCCAAACAGCACGATCCTCCCCGCAATGAGAGACAATGAAGGACTCTCCCAAAATGGGAATAAGGCCAAGACAGAGTGCGGTGAGCATAAATGGGAGTTTATCAATCAGAATTGGGCATGCAAAGAACTCTGCAAACTCCGAGAGCGCTCTGTCCGACAATAGCAAAGACAGGCGTATATATTTACAAAAAACGTCATAAGAACCTACATACTATAGGGGGCACAAGTTCAATGGGATTGGGTGGCGATGACTAACTATAGGTGCTGCTGCGATGTGGTTGGCCGTGGCTGGAGAACGTCACTTGGTCAGCCTCGTGGGTTGGGCTGGGCCTGGTAGGTTGGCAGAGTTCATCCGGGCGATGTTGTTGTGCCATCGCAGCCAGCGTCAGAGATGAATGTCTTTTCCTGACTTATTTGCCCTAGGCCATGCACACCGCAGTCATTCAGTCATTGTAATATTATCTTCTTTAGTAAATCTTCCAATAGGTTATACTACAGGTTAATGCAACACAGGAGGAATGTACCTTGTGAGGGATCTGGAGGTAATACGTCAGGACATGGTTACCTGTGTCCTGTTGACCGGGGCCATAGGTCGAGGGGCTAAGCTTCAGGGCCTGGGACGGGCGGTACAGGTCTTTTTGCCTTGTTAGAAGTTGTTATGGATGTTCCGCTGAGTGTTGTCAAAGTGTTGGGTGTCCTGATTGCACAGGGCCATAAGTCTAAGATGGTCCGGTGGGTTGTGGGGTTTACGAGGGGCGCGTGTGTTCAGACAGAGGTTTACTGCTGTGCTGTAAATAATGCAGGTGGCAGGCCGCGGCCTTGGGTGCTGCAGAGGGGGCTACAAATCTTTGAAGCGGCTCCAGTCTGGTTGGGGGAGGTGGAGTAGCGCAGAGCGGGCCTCTGCTCTCATGTCTTGGCAGCCTTCGCAGGGTGGGAGGGGGAATGGCCTTGCACGCATTTACAAAGGTATCTCCCTCGTGTGTTGCCGATTTTAGGAAAAGACATCACAAACATTTGAACACTCTCTATAATACTTATTCAAATCGCTTTAAAACATGCATTTAAACTTTGCTGAATGTGTCTTGATTATACCCAGTCCGAGCACCGTATTCGTACACTAGGTTTTAACAGCTACAGTATTTTAGTTACATGCATATACATTTGCAGTAAATGAGGTAGTAGTCGGGTTGGTGGAGTACATAGAAAATGACCCGCCACTGTACGTGACGGTGGTGGCACATAAGGGGCTTAGACATACACACATGACGAGTGCATTCTCGCGCATCCTTCACATGAGTCCATAGTATAGTTACATTCGTCTTCTCGTGTACTCTAGCAGCATTAGCTTGGTTATGGCGCAAAACCATGGAGGGTAGGTTTCCCAGTGATACACGTAACAACAGATCCCTGGGGCGCTCCTTATCATTAGCACCCAACTGCAATGGTGTGGGCTCGCCATTGCTTATATCATGGAAGCATGCTTTCTTATGTTTATACATTTTACAGGCTTTTGTAATATAAGAGATTTTGTGGAAGAAAGCATACTTTGCGAGTGGTCTTGACATTAATATATAAAGACTGTCTGCCATCTGATGACCATTTAACCGTTCTTTTCATTGTCCAGGCCTGCTGGCCGGGTCATGCTGGGAGCGATGATACACTGCGGGAGGTGAACTGTTACAATGTTAGTGTACTATGCTAGCTCATGTCCGTCTTGTTCGTGGGAACGTGCTCGCAGCGGATATGCCAGGGTGCTGCGGCGACAGGGATGACTGAGACTCTCCAAGGGTGGGGGCCGCGCTACAGTGCGCTGAGCTCACACCATCTTTACCGGACAAAATGGTTTCTGGGCCTAGCTAAATTTTAATGCATGTGGGCAATCAATACGTGTGGGCAATGTCTCCAGCGGGTGAACCCTCCACCACCTGGGCCCGGGTGGCATGAGGGGACGCCCAATGAGCCATTGCCCTCACCTGGGGAAAAAACGCAGGCGAGGGGGGTCTCCTGGACCAGTCCTCCCCTACATTTCCCCCCTTTCGTTACTTAAGTAACGAATTCTTTAAATCTTCTATCCTCCTACATTCTGCTTCGTCCATCACCACCTCATCCCATGCAGGAGTTCCTTTGATGGGCATCCATGCTCTGCACACCCCCCTTAAGCTCTCACCTCTCCTGGCGTATTCATCTGGGGTACACGTTAGATATATACATCCACCATCTACCTCCAAATCTACCCAAACTTCCTCGTACCATTCTAGTATACGGGGCTCTTTGATGGTGGTGTGCCACAACTTATCTACAATATCCTTATCGTGGTACATAGTCACCAGTTGGTACCTGGGTGCGTTATCTATCCCTGTTTGTACTTGTGCTTCTTGCATCGTTTTTATTGTACCGTGTGAGTTGCCCATTGTCACCATCATCATTGCACCATTTGGCACTGCGTTAGCACAAACTCGAAGACCCACCTGGCACAGGCAAAAAATTAAAAGGAGGAACACCACAGCCGGCATCAAAAATTTCACAGTTGTTCCAAGCCATGAGGGGACCCAGGAGAAGATGTTATCGAACCATGTACTGTCTTCTGCTCCACCTTCCATTTTCATTTTTTCTCCTAGGTTGTGGACTGCTTCGATCACATGGGACAGGGAGCCGTTCTCTGCATCTTCAGAAGGTACGAAAGTGCAGCAGGCACTTCCTATTTTTCGGCAAACACCTCCATCCATCGCCGTCAACAGGTCCAGGACATACCTGTTTTGCATGGTCATTAGTCGTAAAGCTCTTAGTTCCACCTTTATTATGTTGAACCCTTCTTCAGTGTCGTTTGCCAGCTGAATCAATTCCCAGCGGGTTATCTGGAGCCATTTTGCGTTTGCCCTTGCTTGGACACTTGATACGAGCGAGGCAAAAAATGTTTCTGCTGAGCTGAATAATCGATATTTGTCTGGGATCTGAGCCAATAGTTCTGATGATGCCTGTGATATGTAATTTGATGCTCGTCTGTTACGGGTTAGCATCTCTCCCTTGCTTCCGGAAGACAGGACATACATTTGTGACTCTGCAGTTGGTTGAGCCACACTCTGTTGCATGCGTTCCTGTGTCCTTTTGCTCCTATCGATGTGGCTTTCTGGTATCACCATTAGAGCTGAGTGCAGAGTGGCCATTGAGCAGCTGCCACTCCATGACGGGGGGAGGTGTAGGTATGCCTGGTTGCCGCATACCCAGTACGTGTCCATAAGATCCGCAGTCCCTTTTCTTAGATCTGGGATGGTGAGGGTCTTGTTACGGCTCTTGTTTGTTCCCATGGAGGTCCTCCCTTCTCCTTTAAAACCCAGTTCATAGTCCATTTCGCTCTGTAGTTTGAAAGGTTTTTCGATGGCGGTTACCCAGGTTAGTTTTGAAATGTGTTCTTTCCATACTGGTGTACATGTTTCTTCTATCCATTGCAATTTCTCCGGTGCCACACCTCTCAGTGCTTCCGCTTTGCACACTACTTCTTCATCCTTCCGCTTGTTATCAGAAAAAAGTGTCCCTTCAATTACAAAAAATGGTTCTTTCAGACATACCACCCCTGCCGTTTTTGGGTAGCACGTTTTCTCGTTCTGCAGCATTTGAAAAGTCACTTCATGTGCCTGGAAGGTGTTCTTAATCCTGCATAACGTGAGATGAAGGAGACATTGGGCATCTATAATTGGCAACTCTTTGGGTAACAATACTTTGGGTGTACCTGATGCGTGAGGGATGAGGGAGCAGACATAACAGCTCTCGTTGGTTGTTTGTTTAGCTGTGGCACTCATATCTGCATACCACTTATTTGTTTGGTGGGGGTGTCGTGGGTCTTCCATCTTATCTAGACCTAGCCCATAGTACTCATCATACTTCCTCCTCCCTGCTTCCCTCTTCCGTCTGTTGTTCTTGTTCCTCATGTACTTTCCAACTCCCTGGGCAAGGGACAAACTAGACCCCCCTTTCTCATTCCCGTCCCCCTTGGCCCATGCATCATATAATATTTTGTGTATTGCTAGTAGCTTTTCCTCTTCCTTCCTGACGTTATCTGGCAGGTTGATTTTTAGTATAGGGGCAGGCTGGCTGGTGGGGGTGTTATACAACCATGATATGGCAGACGGGTTTCGGTCATTTAAACTGTGGGCATTGTAATTAGATACCCCTGGTGGAGACACTGGGCCTCATTACGACCCTGGCGGTAATCCGCCGTCATTACCGCCATGGCGTAATGAACGTTAACGCCGTGGGACGATGGCGTAAAGGGCGCCACATTACGACCCATCGCGCACGAGCATTACGCCATGGCGGTAATGTAAACGGCGCCATGGCGGTAGTGCCCCCAAAACGGCACCTACCGGCATCGTATGCGGCGCAAGGTGCACCACCGCCACCGCCGTACATAGCGGTGACCGTAGTTAGCGGTCACCGCAATTAGCGTTGACCGTAGATAAGCGGAACCGGAAGTAGCGTCACCGCGGCGGAACGGGAAAGAGCACGGCGGCCATCTTTAAAAACACAATCCATTGCCATCCTCCGAAACCACTGGACATCCGAGCCTGAGACCCCGCAAATACCGGCTTCAACCTTCTACCTGCAGGAAGATGCCTAAAGTTGTGAAAAAAGCCTGTGACCGCCAGCGGCAAGACCGCTTCTCCAGAGAGGAGCTTACCATGCTAGCGGAGACCCTCCAGGAGAACGCTGCAGTGGTATTCTCCAACCAACTGACAAGACCGGCCATATCCAAGAAGAAGGCCATATGGGCACTGGTAGCTCAGCGGGTCAGTGCCGTGGGAACAACACCCCGCAATGTCAAACAGTGCCGCAAGCGGTGGGACGATCTCCGGCTCAGAGTCAGGAGCATACTATCAGCTAACATGAACCTGGCAATGGCAACTGGGGGAGGATCGGAGTCCCCTATAAAATTGCAGCCATGGGAGGAAATCTGTGCCTCCACAATCGGAATGCAGAGCATTGAAGGAGTAGGAGGAATGGAGAGAGGAGCCCCGACATCGGGCGATGCAGGTAAGTGGCTCAAATCAAGGCATGCAAATCTCACCTAAGTCCATTCATGTGAAGTACAATGTTGGCCCATAGTGTAAATGCAACACATCAGCCGGAGACTGCCCACAGATACATCCGATCTGCACCCTGTACACATGCAGTATGCACACCCTAACAGCAGCCACCCACATACCTCCATGCTACTTCCACACAAAAGGGAGACAACTTTTTTCCCCTGCATGAAATGTGCCACATGTACTAACTGATAAGATGCCAGTCGCCACAATGCCCGGCCAATGTCCGCAGACCCATCAATAACACTCTCCCTCCTCTGTCCCACCACAGGCTCAAATTCCGACCTTGAGGAAGAGGACACCACTGCCTCCACACCCACCAAGAGGGCCAGGCCAACTGTGCCAACACCACAACCCTCCACCTCTGCCCTCCCGAGGAAAACCCCACAGCAGCCAAAATCCATGCAAGGGAAACAGGACAGGGCACAGACAGCCACCCCAGCAGGCAGTACAGCAGCAGCAGCAGCAGCAGACATCACACAAATCATGCCCACAGAAGCCACAGCCTCTGCTGCAAGCAGCACAATTGGGGAAACTGCTGCCATTGCTGCCTCCTCCGACAGCGAAGCAGGGATCTTTGAGGAGAGTGATGTCAGAAGCCCCACAGGCCACCCTCATTCCCCCTACCTGTCCCTAAGCAGCCCGCATGCGGATGCCACACAGGGTCAGCCAGAGGATGACGATTGGCCAGCCACTCCATCCCCGCTGCAGGGGCAGATCAGCCCAATGGGAATACCACTGCCATTAGCCATGGGCCAGAATACCAACCATTCTCTGGAGGCGATTGCCACCCGGCAGCAGCAACTTTCCTCGCTGCTCGAAGAACATGTTGCTGAATGTGGGGGGTCATGTGCAGCAATGGAGAAATGTGCAGAGACAGTGAAGGCAGCTATAGAGTCGTCCACAAAGGACATCTGCGCGGAACTAGCTGCTGTGCGGCACGCCATCACTGACCTTGTGCAGACAATACGGGCCATGCGTCCAAATGAGCAGGCAGGATCCTCCTCGGTTGCCAGCTCGACACCGAGCAGCCCCATCCGCCGATCGGGGAGGAACCTCCGCAGCACAGGCAGGGGTGCCCCGGGGGCCAGTGGAGGGGGCTGCCAATAGTGGCCGGACAGTGTAGGAATCCTACTTCTGACACTGCTGCACAGACTAACTCACACCTTTGTTGGGATTCCAGGGGGGGGGGAGGGTGGAGGGGGGAGTGGGTGTGTTGGGGTGTGCAGGGGGGTGGCGGGGAGGTGTGTTGGGGAGTTAAGGGGGGAGTTTGGGGGGGTGTGTGTGCAGGGGGGAGGTGGGAGGTGGTGGGTCACAACGTTCCATGTCTTGAATACACTTTTACCTTGGAAAAAAACCCAGAGTGTGTTGATTATTTCTTTGCGCATGTGTGCTTTATTGGTGTACAGTCCACAGTGTGCATGTCCCGGTGCCACACAGTGCCCCAAGTGCAGTCACCATATGACACACACCAGCCATGTGTGCTAGAAGCAGTGGTCGATGATAGTTTGGCGCATTGCACGCCCCTCCTGTGCATCGCCTCCTCCATGGGGTGCCGCCCCATCTGCTCCCTCCTCATCCTCATCGTCAGGTGGTTGTAGTTCTGCGTCAGGGGGCAGGGGCACATTCTGCCTGACGCACATATTGTGTAGCATTACACATGCCATGACGATCTTTGCCACCTTCTCATGGCCATACAGGAGTGCCCCACCAGACCTACTGAGGCTTCGGAACCGTGCCTTCAATAGGCCGAATGTCTGCTCTATGACCACACGAGTACGTGTATGTGCACGGTTGAAGTCCTCCTCGTGCTGGTTCTGCGGGTTCCGGACTGGTGTAAGGAGCCAACTCTTCAGGGGATAGCCAGCATCACCTGTATGTAGGCGAGAATGTATGTGTCAGTCATGTTGTCTGATCAGGAACATGATGTTCCATCATGGCTTGCTTCCAACTGTTAATTTGGCTCACATCTACATGACCTAATTTATTCACACAATGCTACCTGTATATGCTCATGGCTTCCATGGCCTGTTTTGCATGCCATCACCCAATGTATGCAGAGGGGTTGTGTGCATTGTAAGTGCCCATCCTCTGTCTCCGATCTCCGTGTTACTCACAGACAGGTGGAGTATGCATCCCCCCCCCTTTCAGCCAGGTGGAGTATGCATCCCCCCCCTTTCAGCCAGGTGGAGTATGCATCCCCCCCCCCTTTCATCCAGGTGGAGTATGCATCCCCCCCCCTTTCAGCCAGGTGGAGTATGCATCCCCCCCCCTTTCAGCCAGGTGGAGTATGCATCCCCCCCCCTTTCAGCCAGGTGGAGTATGCATCCCCCCCCCCTTTCAGCCAGGTGGAGTATGCATCCCCCCCCCTTTCAGCCAGGTGGAGTATGCATTCCCCCCCCCCTTTCTGCCAGGTGGACTATGCATCGGTACGTCATTCACCTGCCCACTTCCATTACATTGGACTCACCGAGTAGCCAGGATCTTGGGCCTGCATGTTGCTCCATGTAGCGTGGTATTGTGGAGTTCCTCAGGACCATGGAATCATGGGTTGATCCGGGGAATCGGGCACAACAATGTGTGATGATCTTGTTGGAGTCACAGACCATTTGCACGTTGATTGAGTGGAACTGTTTCCGGTTGCGATACGGTACCTCCACGGCACGTGGAACCACCAATTCCACATGGGTGCAGTCGATGGCACCAATGCAACCGGGTATGCCGGCTAGTGCATGGAAACCCACTTTGGTGTTAGCTATCTCCTGTGCAGTCCGTGGTAATGAGATGTGGTTGTCTGTGTGCTTGAGGAGGGCATCGAGCACTTGGATGAGTGTTTGCGAGAATAATGGTTGTGAAATGCCATGCAGGTGCCCCACTGTGTGCTGGTAGCTGCCTGTGGCCAGGAAGTGGAGTACAGCCACTACCTTCAGTAGGGGGGGGATGGCGGTTGGACTTCCTATCATGCTGACGATGTCGTTGTGTGTCATGTCTACGATGGCGGTGATGGTGTCCCGGTCCAAACGGTACAGGGTGTGGATCTGCTCAGCAGTGAGGTTGAATGGATTGGCTCTGATGCGTGGGATTGGGGGCTGCCTGCGTGGTGGCACTGGCTGTGCAGGTGGGGCTTGCTGGGCCTGCCTTGCCCTCCTTCTCCTCCTGCGTCTCCTCTGTGCTGCCTGGTGTTGTTGCTGTTGTAGTAGTTGTTGTTGTTGTTGTTGCTGTTGTAGCACATGCATTGCTATCAGGTCCTCCAGCCCCAACATTGCCATTCGAATTGGTATCATTGTGGAGTGTGTCTGGGTGTGGGAAGGGGTGGGGTGGGCTCTTTTTGTACTTCCTGAGTCTGTATTGCCTTCACCTGTGCTGTATCAGTGCACCTGTGGCAGCTGCATTCACTTAACATGGCCCTTTACGGTTGGTTCGCGATGGCGTTGTTAGCACCATGGTGGTAAGGTACTTAACGGGCTGGGTGATGGCGTTAGGTGCATGTCCGCTTGGGTCGGGATTTGCGTAACTTTCCGCCATGGCGCTAAGTAGGGTGTGGGCGGGCGCGGGTGCGGACCCTTGTCGCAGTTAGCGGCAGCGTTGACTACGATGCCGCTAATGGCATCGTAGTTAACGGTCACATGTCATGATCGGACCTGGCGGAAAAAGATGGCGGTAACCATTTACCGCCATCGTTTTTCACTTAGCGCCAGGGTCGTGATGAGGCCCACTGTGTTGTTCTGCATTCCACCTTGTGGCTTTTTTCTTTGTAAGATAACAGCACTGGATGGTGTGGTATGATACCCCCATACAAGTTTAGTTCCATCCCATCTCAAAAAATCACCGTCCCTTGTCTTGACCCTTGTAGTTGTATTGGGTCCAATAGTGCTGTTAGTCCCTCCCCCCTCGTTCATCTCGATAGAGATGAACGCTACAAACCAATATGTAACCAGGCCAAACATTAGTATAAAAAAAAAAGTCATGCATACAGATAATCCACACTCATACGAATATCTGCATCTTTCATGTACTAAATCTCTCATTCTACTAATTCTATCCGTTGCAGGCTGCCCGTTAGATGCCATGGAAGCTCCTGTTTGAGATATAAAAGTGCATTAAGTGCATGCATGTAAACATTTTGCTAGCACCATCAGTGCCAATATATATTTGACGGGGAATGGAAGCGGGTGGGGATGCGGGGAGGGGTATTCACAGACAAGGGTGTATACAGGCCATGATTTTGTCATTTCATTAATTATATACAACTCGACAAGATAAAAGAGAAAACACAATTTATTTATTTATTTTTTAAGTATCCTTATCAGTTATTCTCCCATTCAAGTCTAGTACCAATACACACACACAAGTTCATATTCAGACATTCAGCTCAGTTGCACCGTTTGCTGTTGTCTGTGCCTCCTCATCTACCTCCTCTTGTACATTGCTATATGCCTTCCGTACATCGGTCAAGTGCACCCAGTACCTCAAGCCCTTCACCTTTACTGCCGTGGGCGTGCAAAATATTACCTCGTATGGGCCATGGAATCGTGGTGCATTCCACCGACGCACAAAGCTTCTGACATAAACTGAGTCGCCTGGCATTAGCTGTAGCTGTTGCTCTGGCTTCGTGACAGATCCTGTTACATTTCCCTCCTCTCTAGTAAAGGGTGGGGAGAGTTGTTTTGATATCACGCGCGCTGCCCTTGTCAATTTCCTTAAATAGTCTGTGAACTCATCTCCCAATATTGCGGCGCTTCTGTGAGCATCTGAGTGTTCGCGCAGTGGAGAGTGTGCTGTGTTCATTCGTCTCCCAGTCACGATCTCGTGCGGGGACAAATGGTGGTCTTTGCTTGGCTGATTTCTCAATTCAAATAATGCAAGGGGTAAACAGTAAATCCAATTCTTCTTCAATGAAAAGCATAGTTTTGATAACCTGCCCTTTAACAGTCCGTTCATCTTTTCCACTACGCCGTTACTTTGAGGATGATAAATCGAACACAATTTATGTTTTATTCCCAATAATGTAGTGACTTCCTTGAAAAGCTCATTCACAAAATGAGTGCCGTTGTCTGAGCGAATCACGTCACAAATTCCCCATCGCGGGAACACTTCCCTTGCTAGGAATTTGGTGGCGCTTTTGGCATCAGGTCGCGCACAGGGTCCTGCTTCCACCCACCTTGAAAATGGGCACACAACTACGATCATGTACCGCGCGCCATTACACCTTTCCCCCATGTCTGCGTAATCTATATGCAGTTCTCTGAATGGGCCAATGGGTTTAGGAATTGTTCCCCGGAGATTACGTAATGTCATTCCTGAATTATATATTTGGCATGTTGTACATTCCATTGCCAATCGAGACACATGCTCCTGGAGACAGGGCACGAACCATTCTTACTGTATTTCTGCTGCGATGTGCTGTTTGGTGTTATGTGCAGGGAAGTGTAGCTGTTGAAATGCAATTTCTAGTAACTGTATTGGCATTACCACTTTCCCTGAGTTATTTTGCCGCCACAGCAGGTCTGTTCCCGACTTGCTGCACCCCCGTTTTGTCCACATTAATTTTTCCTCTGCACTAGCTCCTTCCTGTAATTCTAGTATTTGTGATATGGGCATCATGTTGTATCCTTCTGGGGGCTCTTCGTTTCTCTTGTGCTTAAGCATGTACTCACCTGTGTCATTTTTCTGAAAATAGGAAGCCTCCTTGGCGGCTGCGTCCGCTGCCGCGTTCCCCAAAGACACAACATCGGTGTTGGATGTATGTGCTTGACACTTTACTATTGCTACCGCAGTAGGGTTTTGTAGGGCCTCAATTAACTCTTGCAACAATTCTGCATGCTGTACTGGTGTTCCGTCTGCCCGTCTAAATCCCCTACGCCCCCATCTTGCTAGACCTCCATGTACTGTCGTCGTCATGTAAGCTGAGTCTGTGTATATTGTCACTGCACACCCCTTTGCTGCATGTAGGGCTTCTATGAGCGCAATCAGTTCTGCTGCCTGTGCGGAGTAATGTGAAGGGAGGCGGTATTGTACTAGTGTTTCATACTCACCGTCTTCTAACCTCACTACTGCCATGCCAACGTGTTTTTCTCCCGTGTCCACGTCAATTGATGCAGACCCATCCACAAAGTACACTTCCCCCTCGCTCAGAGCGTTCTTGCACACCACTGTGTCCTCCCCTCTTTCTCCTGTGTAGGTTGCGCAATCGTGGTTCTGCATGTCCTCTAGTGTGCACGCTTCTGTAATGAATGTGGCGGGGTTCACTGTCTTGCATCTCACAATATGGATGTTGCCGCTGGACAATATAATCTCGTAGGCTGTCGCCCGCTGTGTGGTCAGTGTGCTTTTTGATCTCTCAAGTATTGCAAATAATGAATGTTCCACAAACAATGTCACAGGGCAACCCATTACTATTGTGGCACTTTTCTCAATCGCGAACGCGGCTGCAGCGAGTGATTGCTCGCACGCGAAATGGCCCTGCATCACGGCATCTAAAGTACCACTATAGTAAGCCAATCGCTTGTGTCCTAAGGACGTTTTTTGTGTCAGTACTGCTGTCATGAGTGTCTCCTTGCAGTGTGAGAATAGGTAAAATTCGCGTCCATAATCAGGGTTTGCGAGTACTGGGGCGCTTGAAATTAAATCTTTTAATGCTTGGAAAGAGGAGCTCATCTCTTCCGTCCATTCCATCTTTCTGTTCTCGTGTTGGGCCACCTTTAATGCTTGTAATAGGGGTCTGGTGTATGCCGCATAATCTAATATCCATGCTCCGCAGTAGTTGCACATTCCCAGGAATTTCTGCATGTCTTTTACTGTTGTGGGTTCTCCTACTGATCTTATGGCTTCTACTCTGTCGGGTATTATTCTCTTTCCATCTTTTGAAATTAGCTGTCCCAGGTATAGGACCTCCGTCAGATAGTACTGTAGCTTTCCCTTGTCCACTTTGTACCCCTTGTTGGCCAGTAAAGTCAGTAGTGTTATGGAATCTTTTCTGCATGTCTCTTCGTTTTGTGCACAGACGAGTAAATCGTCTACGTACTGAATTATGGTGCTCTCAACTGATAAGTTTCCTAGGTCTTCATGTAATACGCGGTTGAAGATGCTTGGGCTCTCACAGTATCCCTGTGGTAGTCTGCAGTGTTCATATCTCTTACCCCCCAGTGTGAAGGCTGTAAGGTATCTACTCTCTTCAGCCAGGGGTATGGAGAAAAATGCGTTTTTCAAGTCTACTACTGTGAAATGTGAAGCTACTTTTGGGATGCTGCATAGTATCGATGCAGGGTTCGGGACTAGAGGGAACTCCTTCTGAATTACATCATTGAGGGGGCGTAAGTCCTGTATCATCCTCCAAGACCCTCCTTTCGCTTTTTTGATTGGATAAATGCATGTGTTACATGGGGAGTTTGAAGGCACTATTATCCCTTGTGCTAGTAGTGCATTTATTGTTTCTTTTATCCCTTCTTCAGCTTCACGGGACAATGGATACTGTTTAACTCGGGGTAAAATAGCTCCTTGCTTTACTTTTATTACCACAGGTTGTACTCCGTGCAACAGCCCCACATCATGGGGGCCTGTTGTCCATAAATTGTTTGGTACGAGCCTCATGTCGTCATCAAAAAATGACGGTGGTGCTCCTACCACTGTCATCAATTGGACGGGGGTTTCCCTGGCTTGGATTAGAATGTTACAGGGCATCGCTATTTCCATTACTATCTCACCATCCCCTTCTGTGTCTGAAAAGAGATCCTCATCTGTTACTTCTTGTAGGGCGATGTTGGCGTTTGTACACAGCACTGTACGCCACTCACACCCTTCCCCGTCCACTCCAATCACAGCGATCCTTTTCGCTGATACCTGTACAGCGTGCAAGTCTAATGATACCACTGATCCCGGTGCTGCGTTGGGACACACTATGGGGCGGAAGAGGAACTCCGCTGGTATCCTCCAGTCCATGCTTCTTAGCTCTGGAATTATGAGGGCCAAAGTCTTTAGCCCTTTAATAAACATTTCCTCATTTTGTGGCAGCCCTCGTATTTCCTGTGTGGTTGTGTAGGCTTGCACTACCAACATCGCGCGCAAGGGGCATATCCCGGGTGTAGAACACACTATTCCTCTCTCAGTAAATGATATGGTCATGTTGAGTTTACTCAGAAGATCCCTCCCTAACAAATTTATTGAGGAATGTTCGTAATAAAGTAAGGGTGCCTTCACAGTCTTACCCCCCACTGTTACATCCAAAGCTTCTGTGTAAGGAACTTCAATTACAGCCCCAGAGAACCCCTGCGTCTCTAACTTCCTGTTAGATAATGGGAATCGGCCCTCTCTGACACATGATTTCTCCGCTCCCGAATCAACCATGAATATGAACTGCTTGTCTCCTATCTGCGCCCCTACCAATGGTTCCTCTGCTGCATTGTAGGTGGTGGATAGAACTGGACACGCAAGTGCTCTCTGTGGGCTGTCCTATCTTGGCACCACTCAATTCACCATTCAAGCTGCCCTCCCTCATTAAAGACACTTCCTGAAACCACTGACATGCCGATGTAAGGTGCTGGTGCGGGGGCCCCGTTTGCTGTTGTCGCGAAAGGGTTACCTGGCGTGTATTGCATACTGTCATTGTTTTGTGGGTGGTTCTGTGTTCTATACTGGGGTCCCTGCTGCTGGCCCGCATTACCCTGGCCTGGGTTTCTTAGTTGCTGTTGTCCCATTGGGAGACCATATGGGCTTCCCGGGTGGGGATGGCCATATTGCTCTACCTCTTGGAACCCGTTGTTGGGTCTGCTTCTGCACTCTCTAGAGTAATGCCCCCATCGCCCGCAGTTCCAGCAACTTCCGTGTGCGCCTCTAGGACCTTGCCATCCATTTCCTCCCATTCCCCCGTACCCCGGTCCACCTCCTCTTCGGCCCCTGTACCCACCTCGTCCCCCTCGAGGGGTCCACTCTTGCCACTGCGGACCTCCGCCTTGCTCCTGCTCATTCCACTGCCGCTGTCCTGTTCCCGCCCAATTAGTTGCCACCCTTCCTTGTAGTGCTATCAGCCCCTCCTCCTCATCATCTCCCTCCCTGCTGTGTGGGAGCGCGGCTACTGCTGCTGCAACCTTCACCAACTTTGTCTGTACTAACTTTGCCTCGTCTGCCAATCTTTTCTGCGCCACCTCCTTCTCCCTCTCCTTGATTCGTTTACAATGGTGTACTATTATGCTCTGAATTTCTGGCCATCCCTTTGCTTCAATACCTGCTATCTTGTCGAGCGCCTTCTGCACTTCCTTTGGGAGCCCTCTTTTTATAATGAAGTAAAATAGGGATGTCGATTGATACCAGGGCGTGCCCGTTTCTGCTCTCCACATCTCTTGGACCCGAAAAATGTAATCCATAGCCTCCTCCCCGTCATTCATTGTACACTGCATCACTGACTGTAAGTCCGGTGTGTCTGGGAATGTTTCGCGTAAGGCATCCCACACCCTAGCACGCACTGTGTTAAAGGAGGCCCCATCATGGCGGTCACAGTCTAACGTTACTCCCGGGAAGCCGGCTTTAACCCATACTCTTTCAGCCTGATCGCCCACTGCTGATACGAGCAGACTTTTCACATCTCCTATAGCTAGGGTTACCCCAGCAGTATGTTTCTCAAAGGCGTATATCCACTTACTTGCCCCTCCTGATAACGGGGGCAATAGCTTTAATAAATTGGCTTTATCCATCTGTGCCCATGGGATATAGTTAGGCCTCCCTCCTCCCCTGTGTATCAACGGGAGCTGTAGCCTTCCTTTCGTCGTTGCATCCAGACCCGTTTTGGCTGCTGATGTTCCCAGTGATGCCATTTTCCCCACTCTGTTCCTTAGTCGCCCCGTCCACTCATCATCCAGGGTTCTCATTGAACATGTACCTTCCTCCCCTTCGCTTCCCCCTCCCATCGCCATACTCAACCTGTCGCTTTCTTCTAACTCGTCCCTTATATCACATAGTAATTCCTCTCTAATTCCCCCAAGCCTTTCTTCGTTACCAACATCTCCCTCTCGGGTCCCTACTTCTATTATTCGTGTTGGTTCTTCCTCAATTCTAAACAGGATCTCGCCCTTTTTCCACCCCGCTTTGGGCTTTCTGTTTTCACCTGGTGCTCTAGACGTACGCCCTGGTCTAGTTGCATCTAGTGCTGTTCGTTCGCATATGTCTTTTATCCTTGAGAGCTCATCTTTTGCTATCGACAGTCTTGATTCTAAATCATCTGTGAGCTTCTCTATGTCTACCCTTTGTGTGCCTGCCTGGGCTCGCTCCCTCGTGCTTTCATATGGCGGAGGTGCCGTGGGCCGGTGGGGTGTAGTAGCTGTCGGGGGTGGTATGTAAGTGGGGGTCACTGTACCCCACTGCGGGCACAGGCTTGTTTAATATCGGGTACAAACTTATTACCTCTACTGGTGGCGCTACACTTGACACTTCCTTGACATCTTTCTGTATCAGTAGTGGATTGTCTGTGGTGGATGGGAGATCAGGATTTAATGCTGGTGTTTTAGGCGGTGGTATCTCTTCAAATAACCTCCAAAGATCTAATACTTCTCTCCTATTCTGCAACTGCTTCCCTTTGTACTTTAGAAAGATGCATGTGGCCACCGTATCCAGAACACTTTTATCAAATGACCCTCCCTCGGGCCAAATCTGAGGTAACCCCTCCCCCTTTAGCTCGGTCACCCATTGGTCGTGATATTTTTTAATCCGCTCCGCGTACCCTGGGAGATTCTTACAAATATGTGATAAGGGTGTTTCCGCCCCCATCTCTGTGCCCTCCTAGTACTGGTGTGTCTCCGTGTGTTTGCAACTACAATGTAAATGTAGTATCAATATTATTCTTCGTACTTTACTTCACATTCAATATTGGGCTCCTTTGGGTTCTCCCCCTCCCCTACTGCACAATACAAAACTGGCTGTACACAGTGTCTACTCTGTTCTCTTTGGGGGGCACATACAAGAGCAACCCGTCATTTATTTTGACAATATCAACCCAGAAATCAAAAGGTACTCCCTCACTTCACTGTATCTACGTTGTCTTCAAAAAAAAGTTTTATCCGGTCACACTTACCATGACCATTTAACCATTATACATTTATAACCGTTTTACACATTCACAACATCAAAATCTCTTCTGGCACATACGAGGCGCACACACCTCTTGGCACCACTCAATTCACCATTCAAGCTGCCCTCCCTTTCCTCCCTAGCCGGCTGTCCCTGTCCGTCTTATTTGAATATATGGATGCGCATATATATACATGTTAGCCTGCTCTCCCCCCTTCCAGTAGGACTCTTTTTCTCTTACTTTTCCCCTAAGTTTGTGTGAATCTCACTTTTTATTCTCCCCCTACCCCTAAAGAGAAGAAAAGAAAGAAGTAATAGCGATCACTAATATATTCTCAGTGCCCCCTTTTGCTGAACACTTTTATTTCATATTCCACTTCTTCATATATTCCCAGTACTAGTCAAGATAGCACTATGCGGCGCTGCCTTCCACCCCCTTTCGGAGCTAGGTTCCCGTCACTTTTATCTCTTATTCACCTCTTAATCCTAATGGCCATGTGCAAAGAAAAAGCAAGGAAAATTTAAGATGATCCTTAGTAGATCTGCGTACCCCCTCTTCGTTACCTGTCCTACACTTCTCTCCCCGCTCCCCTTACAATCGCTCGCACTCAGTACTCACGTGCCCGTCTTGAACCGATAGTCTCCGAAACTGGGTCCGTCCAGGCAGTGTCGCCGTCAGCTCAACAGTCAGCCCCGGCTCCGGCGAGCGGTACTCAAAGGGGATTTTTCAACCGGGATCCCGTACCCTCTCTCTATTGAGTGCGCACTTCTTAGTGTACCGGTCGCCGTTGGCAGGCAGCCTCCCGGAGCCGGCTCACCGTGCGTATCCCTTTTCGACCGGAGATTCTCGTGCCAAAAGGGGACGGTTATAAGGAGTTAGGAAGAAATAAAAATCACGCTATCGGGGTCACCACTGAAAGCAAGCGTCCCCAAACAGCACGATCCTCCCCGCAATGAGAGACAATGAAGGACTCTCCCAAAATGGGAATAAGGCCAAGACAGAGTGCGGGTGAGCGTAAATGGGAGTTTATCAATCAGAATTGGGCATGCAAAGAACTCTGCAAACTCCGAGAGCGCTCTGTCCGACAATAGCAAAGACAGGCGTATATATTTACAAAAAACGTCATAAGAACCTACATACTATAGGGGGCACAAGTTCAATGGGATTGGGTGGCGATGACTAACTATAGGTGCTGCTGCGATGTGGTTGGCCGTGGCTGGAGAACGTCACTTGGTCAGCCTCGTGGGTTGGGCTGGGCCTGGTAGGTTGGCAGAGTTCATCCGGGCGGTGTTGTTGTGCCATCGCAGCCAGCGTCAGAGATGAATGTCTTTTCCTGACTTATTTGCCCTAGGCCATGCACACCGCAGTCATTCAGTCATTGTAATATTATCTTCTTTAGTAAATCTTCCAATAGGTTATACTACAGGTTAATGCAACACAGGAGGAATGTACCTTGTGAGGGATCCGGAGGTAATACGTCAGGACATGGTTACCCGTGTCCTGTTGACCGGGGCCATAGGTCGAGGGGCTAAGCTTCAGGGCCTGGGACGGGCGGTACAGGTCTTTTTGCCTTGTTAGAAGTTGTTATGGATGTTCCGCTGAGTGTTGTCAAAGTGTTGGGTGTCCTGATTGCACAGGGCCATAAGTCTAAGATGGTCCGGTGGGTTGTGGGGTTTACGAGGGGGCGCGTGTGTTCAGGCAGAGGTTTACTGCTGTGCTATAAATAATGCAGGTGGCAGGCCGCGGCCTTGGGTGCTGCAGAGGGGGCTACAAATCTTTGGAGCGGCTCCAGTCTGGTTGGGGGAGGTGGAGTAGCGCAGAGCGGGCCTCTGCTCTCATGTCTTGGCAGCCTTCGCAGGGTGGGAGGGGGAATGGCCTTGCACGCATTTACAAAGGTATCTCCCTCGTGTGTTGCCGATTTTAGGTAAAGACATCACAAACATTTGAACACTCTCTATAATACTTATTCAAATCGCTTTAAAACATGCATTTAAACTTTGCTGAATGTGTCTTGATTATACCCAGTCCGAGCACCGTATTCGTACACTAGGTTTTAACAGCTACAGTATTTTAGTTACATGCATATACATTTGCAGTAAATGAGGTAGTAGTCGGGTTGGTGGAGTACATAGAAAATGACCCGCCACTGTATGTGACGGTGGTGGCACATAAGGGGCTTAGACATACACACATGACGAGTGCATTCTCGCGCATCCTTCACATGAGTCCATAGTATAGTTACACTCGTCTTCTCGTGTACTCTAGCAGCATTAGCTTGGTTATGGCGCAAAACCATGGAGGGTAGGTTTCCCAGTGATACACGTAACAACAGATCCCTGGGGCGCTCCTTATCATTAGCACCCAACTGCAATGGTGTGGGCTCGCCATTGCTTATATCATGGAAGCATGCTTTCTTATGTTTATACATTTTACAGGCTTTTGTAATATAAGAGATTTTGTGGAAGAAAGCATACTTTGCGAGTGGTCTTGACATTAATATATAAAGACTGTCTGCCATCTGATGACCATTTAACCATTCTTTTCATTGTCCAGGCCTGCTGGCCGGGTCATGCTGGGAGCGATGATACACTGCGGGAGGTGAACTGTTACAATGTTAGTGTACTATGCTAGCTCATGTCCGTCTTGTTCGTGGGAACATGCTCGCAGCGGATATGCCAGGGTGCTGCGGCGACAGGGATGACTGAGACTCTCCAAGGGTGGGGGCCGCGCTACAGTGCGCTGAGCTCACACCATCTTTACCGGACAAAATGGTTTCTGGGCCTAGCTAAATTTTAATACATGTGGGCAATCAATACGTGTGGGCAATGTCTCCAGCGGGTGAACCCTCCACCACCTTGGCCCGGGTGGCATGAGGGGACGCCCAATGAGCCATTGCCCTCACCTGGGGAAAAAAACGCAGGCGAGGGGGGTCTCCTGGACCAGTCCTCCCCTACACTACTTCACGTTGTCACCGCACTACACATCATGATGCCCTAAAAAGTGACCCTTACTACTGCACTGCACATCATGATGCCCTAAAAAGTGACCCTTACTACTGTCACTGCACTGCACATCATGATGCCCTAAAAAGTGACCCTTACAACTTCACGTTGTCACTGCACTGCACATCATGATGCCCTAAAAAATAACCGTTGCTACTTCACGTTGTCACCGCACTACACATCATGATGCCCTAAAAAGTGACCCTTACTACTGCACTGCACATCATGATGCCCTACAAAGTGACCCTTACTACTGTCACTGCACTGCACATCATGATGCCCTAAGAAGTGCCCCTTACTACTTCACGTTGTCAATGCACTGCACATCACGATGCCCTAAAAAGTGACCCTTACTACTGTCACTGCACTGCACATCATGATGCCCTAAAAAGTGACCCTTACTACTTCACGCTGTCACCGCACTGCACATCATGATGCCCTAAAAAGTGACCCTCACTACTGTCACTGCACTGCACATCATGATGCCCTAAAAAGTGACCCTTACAACTTCACGTTGTCACTGCACTGCACATTATGATGCCCTAAAGAATAACCCTTGCTACTTCACGTTGTCACCGCACTACACATCATGATTCCCTTAAAAAGTGACCCTTACTACTGCACTGCACATCATGATGCCCTAAAAAGTGACCCTTACTACTGTCACTGCACTGCACATCATGATGCCCTAAGAAGTGACCCTTACTACTTCACGTTGTCACTGCACTGCACATCACGATGCCCTAAAAAGGGACCCTTTCTACGTCACGTTGTCACTGCACTGCACATCATGATGTCCTAAGAAGTGACCCTTACTACTTCACGCTGTCACTTCACTGCACATCAAGATGCCCTACCCTTACTACTTCACGTTGTCACCGCACTGCACATCATGATGTCCTAAAAAGTGACCCTTACTACTTCACATTATCACTGCACTGCACATCATGATGCCCTAAAAAGTGACCCTTGCTACTTCATGCTGTCACTGCACAGCACATCACAATGCCCAAAAAAGTGACCCTTACTACTTCACACTGTCACTGCACTGCACATCAGGATGTCCTAAAAAGGGACCCTTTCTACGTCACATTTGCACTGCACATCAAGATGCCCTAAAAAGTGACCCTTACTACTTCACGTTGTCACCGCACTGCAGATTATGATGCCCTAAAAACTGGCCCTTACTACTTCATGCTGTCACCGCACTGCACATCATGATGTCCTAAAAAGTGATCCTTACTACTTCATGTTGTCACTGGACTGCACATCATGATGCCCTAAAAAGTGACCCTTACTACTTCATGTTGTCACCGCACTGCACATCATGATGTCCTATAAAGTGGGCCTTACTACTTCATGCTGTCACTGCACTGCACATCATGATGCCATAAAAAATAACCATTGCTACTTCACGTTGTCACCGCACTACACATCATGATGCCCCAAAAAGTGACCCTTACTACTGCACTGCACATCATGATGCCCTAAAAAGTGACCCTTACTACTGTCACTGCACTGCACATCATGATGCCCTAAAAAGTGACCCTTACAACTTCACATTGTCACTGCACTGCACATCATGATGCCCTAAAAAAATAACCGTTGCTACTTCACGTTGTCACCGCACTACACATCATGATGCCCTAAAAAGTGACCCTTACTACTGCACTGAACATCATGATGCCCTAAAAAGTGACCCTTACTACTGTCACTGCACTGCACATCATGATGCCCTAAGAATTGCCCCTTACTACTTCACGTTGTCAATGCACTGCACATCACGATGCCCTAAAAAGTGACCCTTACTACTGTCACTGCACTGCACATCATGATGCCCTAAAAAGTGACCCTTACTACTTCACGCTGTCACCGCACTGCACATCATGATGCCCTAAAAAGTGACCCTCACTACTGTCACTGCACTGCACATCATGATGCCCTAAAAAGTGACCCTTTCAACTTCACGTTGTCACTGCACTGCACATTATGATGCCCTAAAAAATAACCCTTGCTACTTCACGTTGTCACCGCACTACACATCATGATTCCCTTAAAAAGTGACCCTTACTACTGTCACTGCACTGCACATCATGATGCCCTAAGAAGTGACCCTTACTACTTCACGTTGTCACTGCACTGCACATCACGATGCCCTAAAAAGGGACCCTTTCTACGTCACATTGTCACTGCACTGCACATCATGATGTCCTAAGAAGTGACCCTTACTACTTCACGCTGTCACCACACTGCACATCATGATGTCCTAGAAAGTGACCCTTACTACTTCACGTTGTCACCGCACTGCACATCATGATGTCCTAAAAAGTGCCCCTTACTACTTCATGTTGTCAATGCACTGCACATCATGATGCCCTAAAAAGTGACCCTTACTACTTCATGTTGTCAGCGTACTGCATATCATGACGCCCTAAAAAGTGACCCTTACTACTTCACGTTGTCACCGTACTGCAGATCATGATGCCCTAAAAAGTGACCCTTACTACTTCACGTTGTCACCGCACTGCACATCATGATGCCCTAAAAAGTGATCCTTACTACTTCACACTGTCACTGCACTGCACATCACGATGTCCTAAAAAGGGACCCTTTCTACGTCACGTTGTCACCGCACTGCACATCAAGATGCCCTAAAAAGTGACCCTTACTACTTCACGTTGTCACTGCACTGCAGATCATGATGCCCTAAAAAGTGACCCTTACTACTTTACGCTGTCACCACACTGCAGATCATGATGCCCTAAAAAGTGACCCTTACTACTTCACGTTGTCACTGCACTGCACATCATGATGCCCTAAAAAGTGACCCTTACTACTTCACACTGTCACCGCACTGCACATCATGATGTCCAAAAAAGGGACCCTTTCTATGTCATGTTGTCAATTCACTGCACATCAAGATGCCCTACCCTTACTACTTCACGTTGTCACCACACTACACATCATGATGCCCTAAAAAGTGACCCTTACTACTGTCACTGCACAGCACATCATGATGCCCTAAGAAGTGACCCTTACTACTGTCACTGCACAGCACATCATGATGCCCTAAGAAGTGACCCTTACTACTTCACACTGTCACCGCACTGCTCATCATGAGATCCAAAAGAGGGACCCTTTCTATGTCATGTTGTCACTTCACTGCACATCAAGATGCCCTACCCTTACTACTTCACGTTGTCACCACACTACACATCATGATGCCCTAAAAAATGACCCTTACTACTTCACGTTGTCACCGCACTGCACATCATGATGCCCTAAAAAAGTGACCATTACTACTTCACGCTGTCACCGCACATTACCCAACATTTCCCCCATTCCCTCTGTAACGGGCCCCAAATGGACCTATTTGATTGCACGTTGCAGCGTAATGGCAGCACTCCACTTTCGCCCGTGCACTTAAATTCCATCCAGACTGGCTCCAGACTACCAGCTTTCCCACAATTACACGTACCAATCAAATCCCAGAAATCCAGCAAAGTTGCTGGTGGTCTCAAAAGGTAAGGGAAATTAGCACATTTGGAGAATTCTCCCTAACAACTCCATGTCCCTTTCCTTTTTCTCGTGGGCCCTCCGGGCTCAGTTAGTGGACTGGTCTTATTCACTCTATACGTCTTCTTTTCCGTCTCTTATTGCAAACTTCGGGTTTCAGGCCCATTTCTATGCTGATGGCACCTAGATTCTTCTTCCTTGTCCCACCTTCGGTGACAACTCTATTCCTCACCTCCTTTCCTCCGGTCTCTCAGCAATCTTTTCCTGGATGCCTTCTTGCTTTTTGGATCTGAACCCCAAGAAAACAGAGATTTAATTTTTTCCTGCCTCCTTCAAGATTTCTTCTCCTCTAGCTATTTACTTCCCATCGCTGCAACTTCCCAAACACGCAATCTAGGGATCATCTCCGACCCATCTCTTTCTTTTCAAACTCAAATCACATCTGTCATTTGCTGCTGTTACTTTTACCTCTTCAACATCAGGAGAATTGGTAACTTCTTTACCTTGTCTTCCACCAGCACGCTTTGGTTCTTTCCTGCTGTTCACTTTGCGTCAGGCTTTCTCCCTTTACATTCGATTCTGCACCCGGCTTTTAGAATTCTTTCCCATTTCCTCCCTCTACTCATATCTCTCGTTATCTTGCCGCCTCAAGATGTTACCAGTTCAGCGTTGCTGCACGCTTCATTTCCTTTGCCTAGTCTTCACTCACTTGCACCCCCATACCTCTGTCCCCTCATTTCTCTTCATCACCCTGCTTGGAACCTCCGGTCTGCCTCTCAATTGCCTCTCTGCTCCCCGTTCACCTTGCACTGCCTCTCACGATCCTTCTTTTCAGCTCCTCGGCCCTGAACTCTGGAATACTATGCCTCTTGACATTCGCTCTTGTCTTTAGCTATCTCAGTTTAAACAATGACTCAAGATTCATTTATTACAGACTCAATTTTCTAGACTCCATTTTTGTATATAGTCCTTGATCCATAACTAAATATGACTACCCTCATTATTCTGTACCAAACTCTTCTTAGTTAAGTGCTTTGGATAAATATATATCCTAAAACATCTGGACCACCAGGCAGTGTTCATATCATTATTGGTGGAGATGATATCTTGGGGTAGGCGACAGATGCAAGGGTGTGGCCAGACTGTGAGAGAAGCATTGGTAGATGAGGCCGCGATTTGCAATGAGTCACAGTTACTCCCATCACCACAGGCATACGAATCAGAAAAGTCATCTGCCCAGATGTTGAAGTCGCCCAAAATGATCAATCTCTGGATTTAAGTTGGTGACCCAGAGTCACGTTCCTCTTGGGGGAGATAGGCAGGTTTTCTTGGGCAGATGATATATGATTATATTTGTAAAAGAGGACATAGGTTCTGATAACACATTTTATGAACAAGTATTCAAGGGACTGATAAGTGTCTTTGATCTCCTTGCCTGGGATCGTATCTCGCCCAGCCCTGAAATCCCTTTACTGGCTCCCAGTGACTGCAAGGATTAAGTTCAAGACCCTTTCTGGGGCCTGTGTCCAAAATACCTTCAACTCTCCCTCCGTAAATACATTCCTAGTTGAGATCTTTGCTCCTTCACCTCCAACTCCTTCAGGGTCAGTCGCTTCTCCAAGCAACGAGTTGGAGGCAGATACCTTTCCTCGGCTGGAGCCTCTGGAACAGCCCCCCTGCCACACTGAAACTTGAGGAGAACCATCTTCAGTTCTGGAAGCACCTCAAGACCTTCCTCTTTGCTACTGCCTTCGCTCTTCCTCTCCTCTGCTGATCTGTCTGCTTTGGCACCAGGCACCTGGTTACCCTCTGATTTCAGGCGTTGATCCCTGCCCTCTCAGCATCACACCTGCACTGCCTCCTGGCAACCCTTGCACTTGGGTCTGTATCTGCTACCCTACAGTCCCCTTCTATCACTTATCAGACACTTGTTGTCTACACCTCTTTGAAGCACTTACCACCTGCTGGCCGCGTTACCTGTTGTTTTATCATTTGTTCAGCACTTTCCACCGCCCCTGCCCCTCGCACTTTACCCTTTCCCCTGCACTTGCACACTCTGAATGTCAGTGGGCCTAGTAAAATTGTTGTTTTGTCCTCCCTTGTTCCCCTCCATTGCCTCGTCACACACTGAAACACTTGTGTATGGGCGCGATACAAATAAAATATCATATCATATCATATCATATATCATATCATTGCCATGCCAATAATAACAGTGCCATGCCATTTTTGCCTCACTTTAGTGCATTGGTATTCTTATTTATACATAGCCGTATTTGAATGTTTAGACCTTAAAGGGTTTTTCGCGCTCTGCAGAGAAAAAGACTATGTTTCCAGTTAACAAGAAAAAATGTATGTATTTCAAATGATAGTTTCAAAATCTTTTGCAGAAATAAAGATAAGCCAAATGATTATTTTCTTGAGGTTGATGCAATTGCGAAAGACATTTGGTTTTTTATCCAAAAGCTTGTTAAGATCCATATCTGTTATCAAAATGTTCCAATTTTTTTGTAGAATTTTCTTGATGCAATGATTATTGGTACTGTAAGTTGTAATGCATCTAGGTGTATCTGAAACCGGGAATTTTTTGTTTTTTTCTTTTGGTTGTAGTAAAGTTGTTCTGGATCTCTCTTTGGTTTTTTGAAGCATTGTTTTCAAATGTTTAGAGCTGCAACCACGCTTTTTGAATTTTTTGATAGTTACTGATTGGTGTTTGTTACATTCTAATTCTGATGTACAGTTACGCTTAATGGGAAGAAATTCTCCAAATGGAATGTTCTGAATGACATGACGAGGATGGTTGCTTGAAGCGTGTAAGATACTGTTGACGGCTGTTTCTTTGGTGTACAGTGTACTATGGATTGTCCGGTTTTGTATATAGAGATGAAAACCAAACCTGTGAAGCAACAATAGCTATATAGTAAACAAATTTGCACTTTTTTGCATAGTTAAATCCTGTGATGCAACAGTGTTTGCTTTGCTTGCAATTTATAATTTAAACCATTTCCTGTTTGGAATAAAATCAAGGCTAAGACTATAGAACTAACATTTGGTGTATCTTTATTTCTGCAAAAGATTTTGCAACTATCATTTGAAATACATACATGTTTTCTTGTTAACTGGAAACATAGTCTTTTTCTCTGCAGAGCGCGAAAAACCCTTTAAGGTCTAAACATTCAAATACGCTTATTCACTTCCCCTCACAGTCTCGGGGTAATAGACTTTAGTTTCGCTGACCTGCATCTATTTCATATGAACATATTGAGGAGCGCCGGAATCAGCCAAAGACCGTCTTTATTAGATGTATTATTTATACATAGCCCGCAGAAAATGAACATGTGCGTCTCCTCAACAGTGCCCTGCCAATGTTGCACCAGTCAAACATAACGCCCTGCTAGATTTCAGATTGCCCCTAAAACAGAGCCATTCCAGTTTCACGCAGCCCCCTCATCTGTATTACATTGGCACTTGGAAGATTGACCTAGCCACTTTCATGTGGCCCCAGATGTGTCCCGTGCCACTTTCACTTTACACCAAAAATCCCCACAAGCCGCTTCACATTGCCCAGAGAATTGCCCACTGCGTGACCCTTTCTACTTCACGTTTTCATCGCACTGCAAATCATGATGCCCTAAAAAGTGACCCTTACTACCTCACGCTGTCAATGCAATGCACATCATGATGCCCTAAAAAGTGACCCTTACAACTTCACGCTGTCACTGCACGGCACATCATGATGCCTAAAAAGTGACTCTTACTACTTCACACTGTCACCGCACTGCACATCATGATGCCCTAAAAAGTGACCCTTACTACTGTCACTGCACTGCACATCATGATGCCCTAAAAAGTGACCCTTCCTACATCACACTGTCATCGCACTGCACATCATGATGTCCAAAAAAGGGACCCTTTCTATGTCATGTTGTCACTGCACTGCACATCATGATGCCCTACCCTTACTACTTTACGCTGTCACCGCACAGCACATCATGATGCCTTAAAAAGTGGCTCTTACTACCTCACACTGTCACCGCACGGCACATCATGATGCCCTAAAAAGTGACCCTTACTACTTCATGTTATCACTGCACTGCACATCATGATGCCCTAAAAAGTGACCCTTACTACTTCACACTGTCATTGCACTGCATCACGATGTCCTAAAAAGGGACCCTTTCTACGTCACGTTGTCACCGCACTGCACATTAAGAGGCGCTAAAAAGTGACCCTTACTACTTCACGTTGTCACCGCACTGCAGATCATGATGCCGTAAAAAGTGACCCTTACTACTTCACGTGGTCACCACACTGCACATCATGATGTCCTAAAAAGTGACCCTTACTACTTTATGTTGTCACTGCACTGCACATCATGATGCCCTAAAAAGAGACCCTTACTTCATGTTGTCAGCGTACTGCATATCATGATGCCCTATAAAGTGACCCTTACTACTTCACATTGTCACCACACTGCACATCATGATGTCCTATAAAGTGACCCTTACTACTTCACGTTGTCACCGCACTGCACATCATGATGCCCTAAAAAGTGACCATTAGTACTTCACGTTGTCACCGCACTACACATCATGATGCCCTAAAAAGTGACCCTTACTACTGCACTGCACATCATGATGCCCTAAAAAGTGACCCTTACTACTTCACGCTGTCACCGCACTGCATATCATGATGTCCTATAAAATGACCCTTACTATTGTCACTGCACTGCACATCATGATGCCCTAAAAAGGGACCCTTACTACTTCACGCTGTCACCGCACTGCACATCATGATGCCCAATAAAGTTACCCTTACTACTGTCACTGCACTGCACATCATGATGCCCTAAAAAGGGACCCTTACTACTTCACGCTGTCACCGCACTGCACATCATGATGCCCAATAAAGTGACCCTTACTACTGTCACTGCACTGCACATCATGATGCCCTAAAAAGGGACCCTTACTACTTCACATTGTCACCGCACTGCACATCATGATGTCCTATAAAGTGACCCTTACTACTCACGTTGTCACCGCACTGCACATCATGATGCCCTAAAAAGTAACCATTACTACTTCACGTTGTCACTGCACTGCACATCACGATGGCCTAAAAAGGGACCCTTTCTACGTCACGTTGTCACTGCACTGCACATCATGATGTCCTAAGAAGTGACCCTTACTACTTCACGCTGTCACCACACTCCACATCATAATCTCCTGGAAAGTGACCCTTACTACTTCACATTGTCACCGCACTGCACATCATGATGTCCTAAAAGTGACCCTTCCTAGTTCATGTTGTCACTGCACTGCACATCATGATGCCCTAAAAAGTGACCCTTACTACATCATGTTGTCAGCGTACTGCATATCATGACGCCCTAAATAGTGACCCTTACTACTTCACATTGTCACCGCACTACAGATCATGATGCCCTAAAAAGTGACCCTTACTACTTCATGTTGTCACTGCACTGCACATCATGATGCCCAAAAAAGAGACCCTTACTTCATGTTGTCAGCGTACTGCATATCATGATGCCCAATAAAGTGACCCTTACTACTTCACATTGTCACCACACTGCACATCATGATGTCCTATAAAGTGACCCTTACTACTTCACGTTGTCACCGCACTGCACATCATGATGCCCTAAAAAGTGACCATTAGTACTTCACGTTGTCACCGCACTACACATCATGATGCCCTAAAAAGTGACCCTTACTACTGCACTGCACATCATAATGCCCTAAAAAGTGACCCTTACTACTTCACACTGTCACCGCACTGCATATCATGATGTCCTATAAAATGACCCTTACTACTGTCACTGCACTGCACATCATGATGCCCTAAAAAGGGACCCTTACTACTTCACGCTGTCACCGCACTGCACATCATGATGCCCAATAAAGTGACCCTTACTACTGTCACTGCACTGCACATCATGATGCCCTAAAAAGGGACCCTTACTACTTCACGTTGTCACTGCACTGCACATCAAGATGCCCTAAAAAGCAACCCTTACTACTTCATGTTGTCAGCGTACTGCATATCATGATGCCCTATAAAGTGACCCTTACTACTTCACATTGTCACCGCACTGCACATCATGATGTCCTATAAAGTGACCCTTACTACTCACATTCACCGCACTGCACATCATGATGCCCTAAAAAGTGACCATTACTACTTCATGTTGTCACCGCACTGCACATCATGATGTCCTATAAAGTGACCCTTACTACTTCACGTTGTCACCGCACTGCACATCATGATGCCCTAAAAAGGGACCCTTGCTACTTCACGCTATCACCGCACTGCACATCATGATGTCCAAAATAGGGACCCTTTCTACGTCATGTGGTCACTGCACAGTACATCACAATGCCCTAAAAAGGGACCCTTACTACTTCACAATGTCACTGCACAGAACATCATGATGTCCTAAAAAGGGACCCTTTCTACATCACATTGTCACCGCACTGCACATCATGATGTCCTAAGAAGTGACCCTTACTACTACACGCTGTCACTGCACTGCACATCACGATGCCCTAAAAAGGGACCCTTTCTACGTCACGTTGTCACCGCACTGCACATCATGATGTCCTAAGAAGTGACCCTTACTACTTCACGCTGTCACCGCACTGCACATCACAATGTCCTAAAAGGTGACCCTTACTACTTCACGTTGTCACCGCACTGCACATCATGATGTCCTAAAAAGTGACCCTTACAATTTCATGTTGTCACTGCACTGCACATCATGATGCCCTAAAAAGAGACCCTTACTACTTCATGTTGTCAGCGTACTGCATATCATGATGCCCTAAAAAGTGACACTTACTACTTCACGTTGTCACCGCACTGCAGATCTGATGCCCTAAGAAGTGACCCTTACTACGTCACTTTGTCACTGCACTGCACATCATGATGCCCTAAAAAGTGACCATTAGTACTTCACTTTGTCAACCCACTACACATCATGATGCCCTAAAAAGTGACCCTTACTACTGCACTGCACATCATGAATCCCTAAAAAGTGACCCTTTCTATGTCATGTTGTCACTGCACTGCACATCAAAATGCCCGACCCTTACTACTTCACGTTGTCCCCGCACTGCACATCATGATGTCCTAAAAAGTGACCCTTACTACTTCACGTTATCACTGCACTGCACATCATGATGCCCTAAAAATTGACCCTTGCTACTTCACGCTGTCACTGCACAGCACATCACAATGCCCAAAAAAGTGACCCTTACTACTTCACACTGTCACTGCACTGCACATCATGGTGTCCTAAAAAGTGATCCTTACTACTTCACGCTTTCACCGCACTGCATATCATTATGTCCTATAAAATGACCCTTACTACTGTCACCGCACTGCACATCATGATGCCCTAAAAAGAGACCCTTACTACTTCACGCTGTCACCGCATTGCACATCATGATGCCCAATAAAGTGACCCTTATTACTGTCACTGCACTGCACATCATGATGCCCTAAAAAGTGACCCTTACTACTTCACGCTGTCACCGCACTGCACATCATGATGCCCTAAAAAGTGACCCTTACTACTGTCACTGCACTGCACATCATGATGCCCTAAAAAGTGACCCTTACTACTTCACGTTGTCACCACACTGCACATCATGATGCCCTAAAAAATAACCCTTGCTACTTCACGTTGTCATCGCACTACATATCATGATGCCCTAAAAAGTGACCCTTACTACTGCACTGCACATCATGATGCCCTAAGAAGTGACCCTTACTACTTCATGTTGTCAGCGTACTGCATATCATGATGCCCTAAAAAGTGACACTTACTACTTCACGTTGTCACCGCACTGCAGATATGATGCCCTAAGAAGTGACCCTTACTACGTCACTTTGTCACTGCACTGCACATCATGATGCCCTAAAAAGTGACCATTAGTACTTCACTTTGTCAACCCACTACACATCATGATGCCCTAAAAAGTGACCCTTACTACTGCACTGCACATCATGAATCCCTAAAAAGTGACCCTTTCTATGTCATGTTGTCACTGCACTGCACATCAAAATGCCCGACCCTTACTACTTCACGTTGTCCCCGCACTGCACATCATGATGTCCTAAAAAGTGACCCTTACTACTTCACGTTATCACTGCACTGCACATCATGATGCCCTAAAAATTGACCCTTGCTACTTCACGCTGTCACTGCACAGCACATCACAATGCCCAAAAAAGTGACCCTTACTACTTCACACTGTCACTGCACTGCACATCATGGTGTCCTAAAAAGTGATCCTTACTACTTCACGCTTTCACCGCACTGCATATCATTATGTCCTATAAAATGACCCTTACTACTGTCACCGCACTGCACATCATGATGCCCTAAAAAGAGACCCTTACTACTTCACGCTGTCACCGCATTGCACATCATGATGCCCAATAAAGTGACCCTTATTACTGTCACTGCACTGCACATCATGATGCCCTAAAAAGTGACCCTTACTACTTCACGCTGTCACCGCACTGCACATCATGATGCCCTAAAAAGTGACCCTTACTACTGTCACTGCACTGCACATCATGATGCCCTAAAAAGTGACCCTTACTACTTCACGTTGTCACCACACTGCACATCATGATGCCCTAAAAAATAACCCTTGCTACTTCACGTTGTCATCGCACTACATATCATGATGCCCTAAAAAGTGACCCTTACTACTGCACTGCACATCATGATGCCCTAAGAAGTGACCCTTACTACTTCATGTTGTCACTGCAGTGCACATCACGATGCCCTAAAAAGGGACCCTTTCTACGTCACGTTGTCACTGCACTGCACATCATGATGTCCTAAGAAGTGACCCTTACTACTTCACGCTGTCACCACACTGCACGTCATGATGTCCTAGAAAGTGACCCTTAATACTTCACATTGTCACCGCACTGCACATCATGATGTCCTAAAAGTGACCCTTCCTAGTTCATGTTGTCACTGCACTGCACATCATGATGCCCTAAAAAGTGACCCTTACTACATCATGTTGTCAGCGTACTGCATATCATGACGCCCTAAAAAGTCACCCTTACTACTTCACATTGTCACCACACTACAGATCATGATGCCCTAAAAAGTGACCCTTACTACTTCACGTTGTCACCGCACTGCAGATCATGATGCCCTAAAAAGTGACCCTTACTACTTTACGCTGTCACCGCACTGCAGATCATGATGCCCTAAAAAGTGACCCTTACTACTTCACGTTGTCACCGCACTGCACATCATGATGCCCAAAAAAGTGACCCTTACTACTTCACACTGTCACTGCACTGCACATCATGATGTCCAAAAAAGGGACTCTTTCTATGTCATGTTGTTACTTCACTGCACATCAAGATGCCCTACGCTTACTACTTCACGTTGTCACCGCACTGCACATCATGATGTCCTAAAAAGTGACCCTTACTACTTCACATTATCACTGCACTGCACATCATGATGCCCTAAAAAGTGACCCTTGCTACTTCATGCAGTCACTGCACTGCACATCAAGATGTCCTAAAAAATAACCCTTGCTACTTCACGTTGTCATCGCACTACATATCATGATGCCCTAAAAAGTGACCCTTACTACTGCACTGCACATCATGATGCCCTAAGAAGTGACCCTTACTACTTCATGTTGTCACTGCAGTGCACATCACGATGCCCTAAAAAGGGACCCTTTCTACGTCACGTTGTCACTGCACTGCACATCATGATGTCCTAAGAAGTGACCCTTACTACTTCACGCTGTCACCACACTGCACGTCATGATGTCCTAGAAAGTGACCCTTAATACTTCACATTGTCACCGCACTGCACATCATGATGTCCTAAAAGTGACCCTTCCTAGTTCATGTTGTCACTGCACTGCACATCATGATGCCCTAAAAAGTGACCCTTACTACATCATGTTGTCAGCGTACTGCATATCATGACGCCCTAAAAAGTCACCCTTACTACTTCACATTGTCACCACACTACAGATCATGATGCCCTAAAAAGTGACCCTTACTACTTCACGTTGTCACCGCACTGCAGATCATGATGCCCTAAAAAGTGACCCTTACTACTTTACGCTGTCACCGCACTGCAGATCATGATGCCCTAAAAAGTGACCCTTACTACTTCACGTTGTCACCGCACTGCACATCATGATGCCCAAAAAAGTGACCCTTACTACTTCACACTGTCACTGCACTGCACATCATGATGTCCAAAAAAGGGACTCTTTCTATGTCATGTTGTTACTTCACTGCACATCAAGATGCCCTACGCTTACTACTTCACGTTGTCACCGCACTGCACATCATGATGTCCTAAAAAGTGACCCTTACTACTTCACATTATCACTGCACTGCACATCATGATGCCCTAAAAAGTGACCCTTGCTACTTCATGCAGTCACTGCACTGCACATCAAGATGTCCTAAAAAGGGACCCTTTCTATGTCACGTTTGCACTGCACATCAAGATGCCCTAAAAAGTGACCCTTACTACTTCACGTTGTCACCGCACTGCAGATCATGATGCCCTAAAAACTGGCCCTTACTACTTCATGCTGTCACCGCACTGCACATCATGATGTCCTAAAAAGTGATCCTTACTACTTCATGTTGTCACTGGACTGCACATCATGATTCCCTAAAAAGTGACCCTTACTACTTCATGTTGTCACCGCACTGCACATCATGATGTCCTATAAAGTGAGCCTTACTACTTCATGCTGTCACTGCACTGCACATCATGATACCCTAAAAAAATAACCCTTGCTACTTCACGTTGTCACCGCACTACACATCATGATGCCCTAAAAAGTGACCCTTACTACTGTCACTGCACTGCACATCATGATGCCCTAAAAAGTGACCCTTACAACTTCACGCTGTCACCGCACTGCACATCACGATTTCCTAAAAGGTGACCCTTACTACTTCACGTTGTCACCGCACTGTACATCATGATGTCCTAAAAAGTGACTCTTACGATTTCATGTTGTCACTGCACTGCACATCATGGTGCCCTAAAAAGTGACCCTTACTACTTCATGTTGTCAGCGTACTGCATATCATGATGCCCTAAAAAGTGACACTTACTACTTCACGTTGTCACCGCACTGCAGATCATGATGCCCTAAGAAGTGACCATTACTACGTCACTTTGTCACTGCACTGCACATCATGATGCCCTAAAAAGTGACCATTAGTACTTCACTTTGTCACTGCACTACAGATCATGATGCCCTAAAAAGTGACCCTTACTACTGCACTGCACATCATGAAGCCCTAAAAAGTGACGCTTTCTATGTCATGTTGTCACTGCACTGCACATCAAGAAGCCCTACCCTTACTACTTCACGTTGTCACCGCACTGCACATCATGATGTCCTAAAAATTGACCCTTACTACTTCACGTTATCACTGCACTGCACATCATGATGCCCTAAAAATTGACCCTTGCTACTTCACGCTGTCACTGCACAGCACATCACAATGTCCAAAAAAGTGACCCTTACTACTTCACACTGTCATTGCACTGAACATCATTGTGTCCTAAAAAGTGACCCTTACTACTACATGCTTTCACCGCACTGCATATCATTATGTCCTATAAAATTACCCTTACTACTGTCACTGCACTGCACATCATGATGCCCTAAAAAGGGACCCTTACTACTTCACGCTGTCACCGCATTGCACATCATGATGCCCAATAAAGTGACCCTTACTACTGTCACTGCACTGCACATCATGATGCCCTAAAAAGTGACCCTTACTACTTCACGCTGTCACCGCACTGCACATCATGATGCCCTAAAAAGTGACCCTTACTACTGTCACTGCACTGCACATCATGATGCCCTAAAAAGTGACCCTTACTACTTCACGTTGTCACCACACTGCACATCATGATGCCCTAAAAAATAACCCTTGCTACTTCACGTTGTCACCGCACTACACATCATGATGCCCTAAAAAGTGACCCTTACTACTGCACTGCACATCATGATGCCCTAAGAAGTGACCCTTACTACTTCATGTTGTCACTGCACTGCACATCACGATGCCCTAAAAAGGGACCCTTTCTACATCACGTTGTCACTGCACTGCACATCATGATGTCCTAAGAAGTGACCCTTACTACTTCACGCTGTCACCACACTGCACATCATGATGTCCTAGAAAGTGGCCCTTACTACTTCACATTGTCACCGCACTGCACATCATGATGTCCTAAAAGTGACCCTTCCTAGTTCATGTTGTCACTGCACTGCACATCATGATGCCCTAAAAAGTGGCCCTTACTACATCATGTTGTCAGCGTACTGCATATCATGACGCCCTAAATAGTGACCCTTACTACTTCACATTGTCACCGCACTACAGATCATGATGCCCTAAAAAGTGACCCTTACTACTTCACGTTGTCACCGCACTGCAGATCATGATGCCCTAAAAAGTGACCCTTACTACTTTACGCTGTCACCGCACTGCAGATCATGATGCCCTAAAAAGTGACCCTTACTACTTCACGTTGTCACCGCACTGCACATCATGATGCCCTAAAAAGTGACCCTTACTACTTCACACTGTCACCGCACTGCACATCATGATGTCCAAAAAAGGGACCCTTTCTATGTCATGTTGTCATTTCACTGCACATCAAGATGCCCTACCCTTACTACTTCACGTTGTCACCGCACTGCACATCATGATGCCCTAAAAAGTGACCCTTACTACTTCACATTATCACTGCACTGCACATCATGATGCCCTAAAAAGTGACCCTTGCTACTTCATGCTGTCACTGCACAGCACATCACAATGCCCAAAAAAGTGACCCTTACTACTTCACACTGTCACTGCACTGCACATCAGGATGTCCTAAAAAGGGACCCTTTCTACGTCACGTTTGCACTGCACATCAAGATGCCCTAAAAAGTGACCCTTACTATTTCACGTTGTCACCGCACTGCAGATCATGATGCCCTAAAAACTGGCCCTTACTACTTCATGCTGTCACCGCACTGCACATCATGATGTCCTAAAAAGTGATCCTTACTACTTCATGTTGTCACTGGACTGCACATCATGATGCCCTAAAAAGTGACCCTTACTACTTCATGTTGTCACCGCACTGCACATCATGATGTCCTATAAAGTGAGCCTTACTACTTCATGCTGTCACTGCACTGCACATCATGATGCCCTAAAAAATAACCATTGCTACTTCACGTTGTCACCGCACTACACATCATGATGCCCTAAAAAGTGACCCTTACTACTGCACTGCACATCATGATGCCCTAAAAAGTGACCCTTACTACTGTCACTGCACTGCACATCATGATGCCCTAAAAAGTGACCCTTACAACTTCACGTTGTCACTGCGCTGCACATCATGATGCCCTAAAAAATAACCTTTGCTACTTCACGTTGTCACCGCACTACACATCATGATGCCCTAAAAAGTGACCCTTACTACTGCACTGCACATCATGATGCCCTAAAACGTGACCCTTACTACTGTAACTGCACTGCACATCATGATGCCCTAAGAAGTGCCCCTTACTACTTCACGTTGTCACTGCACTGCACATCACGATGCCCTAAAAAGTGACCCTTACTACTGTCACTGCACTGCACATCATGATGCCCTAAAAAGTGACCCTTACTACTTCATGCTGTCACCGCACTGCACATCATGATTCCCTAAAAAGTGACCCTAACTACTGTCACTGCACTGCACATCATGATGCCCTAAAAAGTGACCGTTACAACTTCACGTTGTCACCGCACTACACATCATGATGCCCTAAAAAGTGACCCTTACTACTGCACTGCACATCATGAAGCCCTAAAAAGTGACCCTTTCTATGTCATGTTGTCACTGCACTGCACATCAAAATGCCCGACCCTTACTACTTCACGTTGTCACCGCACTGCACATCATGATGTCCTAAAAAGTGACCCTTACTACTTCACGTTATCACTGCACTGCACATCATGATGCCCTAAAAATTGACCCTTGCTACTTCACGCTGTCACTGCACAGCACATCACAATGCCCAAAAAAGTGAACCTTACTACTTCACACTGTCACTGCACTGCACATCATGATGTCCTAAAAAGTGATCCTTACTACTTCACGCTTTCACCGCACTGCATATCATTATGTCCTATAAAATGACCCTTACTACTGTCACCGCACTGCACATCATGATGCCCTAAAAAGGGACCCTTACTACTTCACGCTGTCACCGCATTGCACATCATGATGCCCAATAAAGTGACCCTTACTACTGTCACTGCACTGCACATCATGATGCCCTAAAAATAACCCTTGCTACTTCACGTTGTCACCGCACTACACATCATGATGCCCTAAAAAGTGACCCTTACTACTGCACTGCACATCATGATGCCCTAAGAAGTGACCCTTACTACTTCATGTTGTCACTGCACTGCACATCACGATGCCCTAAAAAGGGACCCTTTCTACATCACGTTGTCACTGCATTGCACATCATGATGTCCTAAGAAGTGACCCTTACTACTTCACGCTGTCACCACACTGCACATCATGATGTCCTAGAAAGTGACCCTTACTACTTCACATTGTCACCGCACTGCACATCATGATGTCCTAAAAGTGACCCTTCCTAGTTCATGTTGTCACTGCACTGCACATCATGATGCCCTAAAAAGTGACCCATACTACATCATGTTGTCAGCGTACTGCATATCATGACGCCCTAAAAAGTGACCCTTACTACTTCACATTGTCACCACACTACAGATCATGATGCCCTAAAAAGTGACCCTTACTACTTCACGTTGTCACCGCACTGCACATCATGATTCCCTAAAAAGTGACCCTTACTACTTCACACTGCACATCATGATGTCCAAAAAAGGGACCCTTTCTATGTCATGTTGTTACTTCACTGCACATCAAGATGCCCTACCCTTACTACTTCACGTTGTCACCGCACTGCACATCATGATGTCCTAAAAATTGACCCTTGCTACTTCACGCTGTCACTGCACAACACATCACAATGCCCAAAAAGTGAACCTTACTACTTCACACTGTCACTGCACTGCACATCATGATGTCCTAAAAAGTGATCCTTACTACTTCACGCTTTCACCGCACTGCATATCATTATGTCCTATAAAATGACCCTTACTACTGTCACCGCACTGCACATCATGATGCCCTAAAAAGGGACCCTTACTACTTCACGCTGTCACCGCATTGCACATCATGATGCCCAATAAAGTGACCCTTACTACTGTCACTGCACTGCACATCATGATGCCCTAAAAAGTGACCCTTACTACTTCACGTTGTCACCACACTGCACATCATGATGCCCTAAAAATAACCCTTGCTACTTCACGTTGTCACCGCACTACACATCATGATGCCCTAAAAAGTGACCCTTACTACTGCACTGCACATCATGATGCCCTAAGAAGTGACCCTTACTACTTCATGTTGTCACTGCACTGCACATCACGATGCCCTAAAAAGGGACCCTTTCTACATCACGTTGTCACTGCATTGCACATCATGATGTCCTAAGAAGTGACCCTTACTACTTCACGCTGTCACCACACTGCACATCATGATGTCCTAGAAAGTGACCCTTACTACTTCACATTGTCACCGCACTGCACATCATGATGTCCTAAAAGTGACCCTTCCTAGTTCATGTTGTCACTGCACTGCACATCATGATGCCCTAAAAAGTGACCCATACTACATCATGTTGTCAGCGTACTGCATATCATGACGCCCTAAAAAGTGACCCTTACTACTTCACATTGTCACCACACTACAGATCATGATGCCCTAAAAAGTGACCCTTACTACTTCACGTTGTCACCGCACTGCACATCATGATTCCCTAAAAAGTGACCCTTACTACTTCACACTGTCACCGCACTGCACATCATGATGTCCAAAAAAGGGACCCTTTCTATGTCATGTTGTTACTTCACTGCACATCAAGATGCCCTACCCTTACTACTTCACGTTGTCACCGCACTGCACATCATGATGTCCTAAAAAGTGACCCTTACTACTTCACATTATCACTGCACTGCACATCATGATGCCCTAAAAAGTGACCCTTGTTACTTCATGCTGTCACTGCACAGAACATCACAATGCCCAAAAAAGTGACCCTTACTACTTCACACTGTCACTGCACTGCACATCAAGATGTCCTAAAAAGGGACCCTTTCTACGTCACGTTTGCACTGCACATCAAGATGCCCTAAAAAGTGACCCTTACTACTTCACATTGTCACCGCACTGCAGATCATGATGCCCTAAAAACTGGCCCTTACTACTTCATGCTGTCACCGCACTGCACATCATGATGTCCTAAAAAGTGATCCTTACTACTTCATGTTGTCACTGGACTGCACATCATGATTCCCTAAAATGTGACCCTTACTACTTCATGTTGTCACCGCACTGCACATAATGATGTCCTATAAAGTGAGCCTTACTACTTCATGCTGTCACTGCACTGCACATCATGATACCCTAAAAAAATAACCCTTGCTACTTCACGTTGTCACCGCACTACACATCATGATGCCCTAAAAAGTGACCCTTACTACTGCACTGCACATCATGATGCCCTAAAAAGTGACCCTTACTACTGTCACTGCACTGCACATCATGATGCCCTAAAAAGTGACCCTTACAACTTCACGCTGTCACCGCACTGCACATCACGATGTCCTAAAAGGTGACCCTTACTACTTCACGTTGTCACCGCACTGCACATCATGATGTCCTAAAAAGTGACTCTTACGATTTCATGTTGTCACTGCACTGCACATCATAATGCCCTAAAAAGTGACCCTTACTACTTCATGTTGTCAGCGTACTGCATATCATGATGGCCTAAAAAGTGACACTTACTACTTCACGTTGTCACCGCACTGCAGATCATGATGCCCTAAGAAGTGACCCTTACTACGTCACTTTGTCACTGCACTGCACATCATGATGCCCTAAAAAGTGACCATTAGTACTTCACGTCTTCACCGCACTACACATCATGAAGCCCTAAAAAGTGACCCTTTCTATGTCATGTTGTCACTGCACTGCACATCAAGATGCCCTACCCTTACTACTTCACGTTGTCACCGCACTGCACATCATGATGTCCTAAAAAGTGACCCTTACTACTTCACATTATCACTGCACTGCACATCATGATGCCCTAAAAATTGACCCTTGCTACTTCACGCTGTCATTGCACAGCACATCACAATGCACAAAAAAGTGACCCTTACTACTTCACACTGTCACTGCACTGCACATCATGGTGTCCTAAAAAGTGACCCTTACTACTTCACGCTTTCACCGCACTGCATATCATTATGTCCTATAAAATTACCCTTACTACTGTCACTGCACTGCACATCATGATGCCCTAAAAAGGGACCCTTACTACTTCACGCTGTCACCGCATTGCACATCATGATGCCCAATAAAGTGACCCTTACTACTGTCACTGCACTGCACATCATGATGCCCTAAAAAGTGACCCTTACTACTTCACGCTGTCACCGCACTGCACATCAAGATGCCCTAAAAAGTGACCCTTACTACTGTCACTGCACTGCACATCATGATGCCCTAAAAAGTGACCCTTACTACTTCACGTTGTCACCACACTGCACATCATGATGCCCTAAAAAATAACCCTTGCTACTTCACGTTGTCACCGCACTACACATCATGATGCCCTAAAAAGTGACCCTTACTACTGCACTGCACATCATGATGCCCTAAGAAGTGACCCTTACTACTTCATGTTGTCACTGCACTGCACATCACGATGCCCTAAAAAGGGACCCTTTCTACATCACGTTGTCACTGCACTGCACATCATGATGTCCTAAGAAGTGACCCTTACTACTTCACGCTGTCACCACACTGCACATCATGATGTCCTAGAAAGTGGCCCTTACTACTTCATGTTGTCACTGCACTGCACATCATGATGCCCTAAGAAGTGACCCTTACTACTTCATGTTGTCACTGCACTGCACATCACGATGCCCTAAAAAGGGACCCTTTCTACATCACGTTGTCACTGCACTGCACATCATGATGTCCTAAGAAGTGACCCTTACTACTTCACGCTGTCACCACACTGCACATCATGATGTGCTAGAAAGTGGCCCTTACTACTTCACATTGTCACCGCACTGCACATCATGATGTCCTAAAAGTGACCCTTCCTAGTTCATGTTGTCACTGCACTGCACATCATGATGCCCTAAAAAGTGACCCTTACTACATCATGTTGTCAGCGTACTGCATATCATGACGCCCTAAATAGTGACCCTTACTACTTCACGTTGTCACCGCACTGCAGATCATGATGCCCTAAAAAGTGACCCTTACTACTTTACGCTGTCACCGCACTGCAGATCATGATGCCCTAAAAAGTGACCCTTACTACTTCACGTTGTCACCGCACTGCACATCATGATGCCCTAAAAAGTGACCCTTACTACTTCACACTGTCACCGCACTGCACATCATGATGTCCAAAAAAGGGACCCTTTCTATGTCATGTTGTCACTTCACTGCACATCAAGATGCCCTACCCTTACTACTTCACGTTGTCACCGCACTGCACATCATGATGTCCCAAAAAGTGACCCTTACTACTTCACATTATCACTGCAGTGCGCATCATGATGCCCTAAAAAGTGACCCTTGCTACTTCATGCTGTCACTGCACAGCACATCACAATGCCCAAAAAAGTGACCCTTACTACTTCACACTGTCACTGCACTGCACATCAGGATGTCCTAAAAAGGGACCCTTTCTACGTCACGTTTGCACTGCACATCAAGATGCCCTAAAAAGTGACCCTTACTACTTCACGTTGTCACCGCACTGCAGATCATGATGCCCTAAAAACTGGCCCTTACTACTTCATGCTGTCACCGCACTGCACATCATGATGTCCTAAAAAGTGACCCTTACTACTTCACGTTGTCACTGCACTGCACATCATGATGCCCTAAAAATTGACCCTTGCTACTTCACGCTGTCACTGCACAGCACATCACAATGCCCAAAAAAGTGAACCTTACTACTTCACACTGTCACTGCACTGCACATCATGATGTCCTAAAAAGTGATCCTTACTACTTCACGATTTCACCGCACTGCATATCATTATGTCCTATAAAATGACCCTTACTACTGTCACCGCACTGCACATCATGATGCCCTAAAAAGGGACCCTTACTACTTCACGCTGTCACCGCATTGCACATCATGATGCCCAATAAAGTGACCCTTACTACTGTCACTGCACTGCACATCATGATGCCCTAAAAATAACCCTTGCTACTTCACGTTGTCACCGCACTACACATCATGATGCCCTAAAAAGTGACCCTTACTACTGCACTGCACATCATGATGCCCTAAGAAGTGACCCTTACTACTTCATGTTGTCACTGCACTGCACATCACGATGCCCTAAAAAGGGACCCTTTCTACATCACGTTGTCACTGCATTGCACATCATGATGTCCTAAGAAGTGACCCTTACTACTTCACGCTGTCACCACAATGCACATCATGATGTCCTAGAAAGTGACCCTTACTACTTCACATTGCCACCGCACTGCACATCATGATGTCCTAAAAGTGACCCTTCCTAGTTCATGTTGTCACTGCACTGCACATCATGATGCCCTAAAAAGTGACCCATACTACATCACGTTGTCAGCGTACTGCATATCATGACGCCCTAAAAAGTGACCCTTACTACTTCACATTGTCACCACACTACAGATCATGATGCCCTAAAAAGTGACCCTTACTACTTCACGTTGTCACCGCACTGCACATCATGATTCCCTAAAAAGTGACCCTTACTACTTCACACTGTCACCGCACTGCACATCATGATGTCCAAAAAAGGGACCCTTTCTATGTCATGTTGTTACTTCACTGCACATCAAGATGCCCTACCCTTACTACTTCACGTTGTCACCGCACTGCACATCATGATGTCCTAAAAATTGACCCTTGCTACTTCACGCTGTCACTGCACAGCACATCACAATGCCCAAAAAGTGAACCTTACTACTTCACACTGTCACTGCACTGCACATCATGATGTCCTAAAAAGTGATCCTTACTACTTCACGCTTTCACCGCACTGCATATCATTATGTCCTATAAAATGACCCTTACTAATGTCACCGCACTGCACATCATGATGCCCTAAAAAGGGACCCTTACTACTTCACGCTGTCACCGCATTGCACATCATGATGCCCAATAAAATGACCCTTACTACTGTCACTGCACTGCACATCATGATGCCCTAAAAAGTGACCCTTACTACTTCACGTTGTCACCACACTGCACATCATGATGCCCTAAAAATAACCCTTGCTACTTGACGTTGTCACCGCACTACACATCATGATGCCCTAAAAAGTGACCCTTACTACTGCACTGCACATCATGATGCCCTAAGAAGTGACCCTTACTACTTCATGTTGTCACTGCACTGCACATCACGATGCCCTAAAAAGGGACCCTTTCTACATCACGTTGTCACTGCATTGCACATCATGATGTCCTAAGAAGTGACCCTTACTACTTCACGCTGTCACCACACTGCACATCATGATGTCCTAGAAAGTGACCCTTACTACTTCACATTGTCACCGCACTGCACATCATGATGTCCTAAAAGTGACCCTTCCTAGTTCATGTTGTCACTGCACTGCACATCATGATGCCCTAAAAAGTGACCCATACTACATCATGTTGTCAGCGTACTGCATATCATGACGCCCTAAAAAGTGACCCTTACTACTTCACATTGTCACCACACTACAGATCATGATGCCCTAAAAAGTGACCCTTACTACTTCACGTTGTCACCGCACTGCACATCATGATTCCCTAAAAAGTGACCCTTACTACTTCACACTGTCACCGCACTGCACATCATGATGTCCAAAAAAGGGACCCTTTCTATGTCATGTTGTTACTTCACTGCACATCAAGATGCCCTACCCTTACTACTTCACGTTGTCACCGCACTGCACATCATGATGTCCTAAAAAGTGACCCTTACTACTTCACATTATCACTGCACTGCACATCATGATGCCCTAAAAAGTGACCCTTGTTACTTCATGCTGTCACTGCACAGAACATCACAATGCCCAAAAAAGTGACCCTTACTACTTCACACTGTCACTGCACTGCACATCAAGATGTCCTAAAAAGGGACCCTTTCTATGTCACGTTTGCACTGCACATCAAGATGCCCTAAAAAGTGACCCTTACTACTTCACATTGTCACCGCACTGCAGATCATGATGCCCTAAAAACTGGCCCTTACTACTTCATGCTGTCACCGCACTGCACATCATGATGTCCTAAAAAGTGATCCTTACTACTTCATGTTGTCACTGGACTGCACATCATGATTCCCTAAAAAGTGACCCTTACTACTTCATGTTGTCACCGCACTGCACATAATGATGTCCTATAAAGTGAGCCTTACTACTTCATGCTGTCACTGCACTGCACATCATGATACCCTAAAAAAATAACCCTTGCTACTTCACGTTGTCACCGCACTACACATCATGATGCCCTAAAAAGTGACCCTTACTACTGCACTGCACATCATGATGCCCTAAAAAGTGACCCTTACTACTGTCACTGCACTGCACATCATGATGCCCTAAAAAGTGACCCTTACAACTTCACGCTGTCACCGCACTGCACATCACGATGTCCTAAAAGGTGACCCTTACTACTTCACGTTGTCACCGCACTGCACATCATGATGTCCTAAAAAGTGACTCTTACGATTTCATGTTGTCACTGCACTGCACATCATGATGCCCTAAAAAGTGACCCTTACTACTTCATGTTGTCAGCGTACTGCATATCATGATGGCCTAAAAAGTGACACTTACTACTGCACTGCACATCATGAAGCCCTAAAAAGTGACTCTTTCTATGTCATGTTGTCACTGCACTGCACATCAAGATGCCCTACCCTTACTACTTCACGTTGTCACCGCACTGCACATCATGATGCCCTAAAAAGTGACCATTAGTACTTCACGTTGTCACCGCACTACACATCATGATGCCCTAAAAAGTGACCCTTACTACTGCACTGCACATCATGAAGCCCTAAAAAGTGACTCTTTCTATGTCATGTTGTCACTGCACTGCACATCAAGATGCCCTACCCTTACTACTTCACGTTGTCACCGCACTGCACATCATGGTGCCCTAAGAAGTGACCCTTACTACGTCACTTTGTCACTGCACTGCACATCATGATGCCCTAAAAAGTGACCATTAGTACTTCACGTTGTCACCGCACTACACATCATGATGCCCTAAAAAGTGACCCTTACTACTGCACTGCACATCATGAAGCCCTAAAAAGTGACTCTTTCTATGTCATGTTGTCACTGCACTGCACATCAAGATGCCCTACCCTTACTACTTCACGTTGTCACCGCACTGCACATCATGATGTCCTAAAAAGTGACCCTTACTACTTCACATTATCACTGCACTGCACATCATGATGCCCTAAAAATTGACCCTTGCTACTTCACGCTGTCATTGCACAGCACATCACAATGCACAAAAAAGTGACCCTTACTACTTCACACTGTCACTGCACTGCACATCATGGTGTCCTAAAAAGTGACCCTTACTACTTCACGCTTTCACCGCACTGCATATCATTATGTCCTATAAAATTACCCTTACTACTGTCACTGCACTGCACATCATGATGCCCTAAAAAGGGACCCTTACTACTTCACGCTGTCACCGCATTGCACATCATGATGCCCCATAAAGTGACCCTTACTACTGTCACTGCACTGCACATCATGATGCCCTAAAAAGTGACCCTTACTACTTCACGCTGTCACCGCACTGCACATCATGATGCCCTAAAAAGTGACCCTTACTACTGTCACTGCACTGCACATCATGATGCCCTAAAAAGTGACCCTTACTACTTCACGTTGTCACCACACTGCACATCATGATGCCCTAAAAAATAACCCTTGCTACTTCACGTTGTCACCGCTCTACACATCATGATGCCCTAAAAAGCGACCCTTACTACTGCACTGCACATCATGATGCCCTAAGAAGTGACCCTTACTACTTCATGTTGTCACTGCACTGCACATCACGATGCCCTAAAAAGGGACCCTTTCTACATCACGTTGTCACTGCACTGCACATCATGATGTCCTAAGAAGTGACCCTTACTACTTCACGCTGTCACCACACTGCACATCATGATGTCCTAGAAAGTGGCCCTTACTACTTCATGTTGTCACTGCACTGCACATCATGATGCCCTAAGAAGTGACCCTTACTACTTCATGTTGTCACTGCACTGCACATCACGATGCCCTAAAAAGGGACCCTTTCTACATCACGTTGTCACTGCACTGCACATCATGATGTCCTAAGAAGTGACCCTTACTACTTCACGCTGTCACCACACTGCACATCATGATGTGCTAGAAAGTGGCCCTTACTACTTCACATTGTCACCGCACTGCACATCATGATGTCCTAAAAGTGACCCTTCCTAGTTCATGTTGTCACTGCACTGCACATCATGATGCCCTAAAAAGTGACCCTTACTACATCATGTTGTCAGCGTACTGCATATCATGACGCCCTAAATAGTGACCCTTACTACTTCACGTTGTCACCGCACTGCAGATCATGATGCCCTAAAAAGTGACCCTTACTACTTTACGCTGTCACCGCACTGCAGATCATGATGCCCTAAAAAGTGACCCTTACTACTTCACGTTGTCACCGCACTGCACATCATGATGCCCTAAAAAGTGACCCTTACTACTTCACACTGTCACCGCACTGCACATCATGATGTCCAAAAAAGGGACCCTTTCTATGTCATGTTGTCACTTCACTGCACATCAAGATGCCCTACCCTTACTACTTCACGTTGTCACCGCACTGCACATCATGATGTCCCAAAAAGTGACCCTTACTACTTCACATTATCACTGCAGTGCGCATCATGATGCCCTAAAAAGTGACCCTTGTTACTTCATGCTGTCACTGCACAGCACATCACAATGCCCAAAAAAGTGACCCTTACTACTTCACACTGTCACTGCACTGCACATCAGGATGTCCTAAAAAGGGACCCTTTCTACGTCACGTTTGCACTGCACATCAAGATGCCCTAAAAAGTGACCCTTACTACTTCACGTTGTCACCGCACTGCAGATCATGATGCCCTAAAAACTGGCCCTTACTACTTCATGCTGTCACCGCACTGCACATCATGATGTCCTAAAAAGTGATCCTTACTACTTCATGTTGTCACTGGACTGCACATCATGATGCCCTAAAAAGTGACCCTTACTACTTCATGTTGTCACCGCACTGCACATCATGATGTCCTATAAAGTGAGCCTTACTACTTCATGCTGTCACTGCACTGCACATCATGATGCCCTAAAAAGTGACCCTTACTACTGCACTGCACATCATGATGTCCTAAAAAGTGATCCTTACTACTTCATGTTGTCACTGGACTGCACATCATGATGCCCTAAAAAGTGACCCTTACTACTTCATGTTGTCACCGCACTGCACATCATGATGTCCTATAAAGTGAGCCTTACTACTTCACGTTGTCACCGCACTACACATCATGATGCCCTAAAAAGTGACCCTTACTACTGCACTGCACATCATGATGCCCTAAAAAGTGACCCTTACTACTGTCACTGCACTGCACATCATGATGCCCTAAAAAGTGACCCTTACAACTTCACGTTGTCACTGCGCTGCACATCATGATGCCCTAAAAAATAACCGTTGCTACTTCACGTTGTCACCGCACTACACATCATGATGCCCTAAAAAGTGACCCTTACTACTGCACTGCACATCATGATGCCCTAAAACGTGACCCTTACTACTGTAACTGCACTGCACATCATGATGCACTAAGATGTGCCCCTTACTACTTCACGTTGTCACTGCACTGCACATCACGATGCTCTAAAAAGTGACCCTTACTACTGTCACTGCACTGCACATCATGATGCCCTAAAAAGTGACCCTTACTACTTCACGCTGTCACCGCACTGCACATCATGATGCCCTAAAAAGTGACCCTAACTACTGTCACTGCACTGCACATCATGATGCCCTAAAAAGTGACCCTTACAACTTCACGTTGTCACTGCACTGCACATTATGATGCCCTAAAAAATAACCCTTGCTACTTCACGTTGTCACTGCACTACACATCATGATTCCCTTAAAAAGTGACCCTTACTACTGCACTGCACATCATGATGCCCTAAAAAGTGACCCTTACTACTGTCACTGCACTGCACATCATGATGCCCTAAGAAGTGACCCTTACTACTTCACGTTGTCACTGCACTGCACATCACGATGCCCTAAAAAGGGACCCTTTCTACGTCACGTTGTCACTGCACTGCACATCATGATGTCCTAAGAAGTGACCCTTACTACTTCACGCTGTCACCACACTGCACATCATGATGTCCTAGAAAGTGACCCTTACTACTTCACGTTGTCACTGCACTGCACATCATGATGTCCTAAAAAGTGCCCCTTACTACTTCATGTTGTCAATGCACTGCACATCATGATGCCCTAAAAAGTGACCCTTACTACTTCATGTTGTCAGAGTACTGCATATCATGACGCCCTAAAAAGTGACCCTTACTACTTCACATTGTCACCGCACTGCACATCATGATGTCCAAAAAAGGGACCCTTTCTATGTCATGTTGTCACTTCACTGCACATCAAGATGCCCTACCCTTACTACTTCACGTTGTCACCACACTACACATCATGATGCCCTAAAAAGTGACCCTTACTACTGCACTGTACATAATGATGCCCTAAAAAGTGACCCTTACTACTGTCACTGCACAGCACATCATGATGCCCTAAGAAGTGACCCTTACTACTTCACACTGTCACCGCACTGCACATCATGATGTCCAAAAAAGGGACCCTTTCTATGTCATGTTGTCACTTCACTGCACATCAAGATGCCCTACCCTTACTACTTCACGTTGTCACCACACTACACATCATGATGCCCTAAAAAGTGACCCTTACTACTGCACTGTACATCATGATGCCCTAAAAAGTGACCCTTACTACTTCACGTTGTCACCGCACTGCCCTGCCATGATGCCCTAAAAAAGTGACCATTACTACTTCACGTTGTCACCACACTGCACATCATGATGCCCTAAAAAATAACCCTTGCTACTTCACGTTGTCACCGCACTACACCTCATGATGCCCTAAAAAGTGACCCTTACTACTGCACTGCACATCATGATGCCCTAAAAAGTGACCCTTACTACTGTCACTGCACTGCACGTCATGATGCCCTAAAAAGTGACCCTTACTACTTCACGTTGTCACCACACTGCACATCATGATGCCCTAAAAAATAACCCTTGCTACTTCACGTTGTCACCGCACTACACATCATGATGCCCCAAAAAGTGACCCTTACTACTGCACTGCACATCATGATGCCCTAAAATGTGACCCTTACTACTGTCACTGCACTGCACATCATGATGCCCTAAAAAGTGACCCTTACTACTTCACGTTGTCACCACACTGCACATCATGATGCCCTAAAAAATAACCCTTGCTACTTCACGTTGTCACCGCACTACACATCATGATGCCCTAAAAAGTCACCCTTACTACTGCACATCATGATGCCCTAAGAAGTGACCCTTACTACTTCATGTTGTCACTGCACTACACATCACGATGCCCTAAAAAGGGACCCTTTCTATGTCACGTTGTCACTGCACTGCACATCATGATGTCCTAAGAAGTGACCCTTACTACTTCACGCTGTCACCACACTGCACATCATGATGTCCTAGAAAGTGACCCTTACTACTTCACATTGTCACCGCACTGCACATCATGATGTCCTAAAAGTGACCCTTCCTAGTTCATGTTGTCACTGCACTGCACATCATGATGCCCTAAAAAGTGACCCTTACTACATCATGTTGTCAGCGTACTGCATACCATGACGCCCTAAAAAGTGACCCTTACTACTTCACATTGTCACCACACTACAGATCATGATGCCCTAAAAAGTGACCCTTACTACTTCACGTTGTCACCGCACTGCAGATCATGATGCCCTAAAAAGTCACCCTTACTACTTTACGCTGTCACCGCACTGCAGATCATGATGCCCTAAAAAGTGACCCTTACTACTTCACGTTGTCACTGCACTGCACATCATGATGCCCTAAAAAGTGACCCTTACTACTTCACACTGTCACCGCACTGCACATCATGATGTCCAAAAAAGGAACCCTTTCTATGTCATGTTGTTACTTCACTGCACATCAAGATGCCCTACCCTTACTACTTCACGTTGTCACCGCACTGCACATCATGATGTCCTAAAAAGTGACCCTTACTACTTCACATTATCACTGCACTGCACATCATGATGCCCTAAAAAGTGACCCTTGCTACTTCATGCTGTCACTGCACAGCACATCACAATGCCCAAAAAAGTGACCCTTACTACTTCACACTGTCACTGCACTGCACATCAAGATGTCCTAAAAAGGGACCCTTTCTACGTCACGTTTGCACTGCGCATCAAGATGCCCTAAAAAGTGACCCTTAATACTTCACGTTGTCACCGCACTGCAGATCATGATGCCCTAAAAACTGGCCCTTACTACTTCATGCTGTCACCGCACTGCACATCATGATGTCCTAAAAAGTGATCCTTACTACTTCATGTTGTCACTGGACAGCACATCATGATGCCCTAAAAAGTGACCCTTACTACTTCATGTTGTCACCGCACTGCACATCATGATGTCCTATAAAGTGAGCCTTACTACTTCATGCTGTCACTGCACTGCACATCATGATACCCTAAAAAAATAACCCTTGCTACTTCACGTTGTCACCGCACTACACATCATGATGCCCTAAAAAGTGACCCTTACAACTTCACGCTGTCACCGCACTGCACATCACGATGTCCTAAAAGGTGACCCTTACTACTTCACGTTGTCACCGCACTGCACATCATGATGTCCTAAAAAGTGACTCTTACGATTTCATGTTGTCACTGCACTGCACATCATGATGCCCTAAAAAGTGACCCTTACTACTTCATGCTGTCAGCGTACTGCATATCATGATGCCCTAAAAAGTGACACTTACTACTTCACGTTGTCACCGCACTGCAGATCATGATGCCCTAAGAAGTGACCCTTACTACGTCACTTTGTCACTGCACTGCACATCATGATGCCCTAAAAAGTGACCATTAGTACTTCACGTGTTCACCGCACTACACATGATGATGCCCTAAAAAGTGACCCTTACTACTGCACTGCACATCATGAAGCCCTAAAAAGTGACCCTTTCTATGTCATGTTGTCACTGCACTGCACATCAAGATGCCCTACCCTTACTACTTCACGTTGTCACCGCACTGCACATCATGATGTCATAAAAAGTGACCCTTACTACTTCACGTTATCACTGCACTGCACATCATGATGCCCTAAAAATTGACCCTTGCTACTTCACGCTGTCACTGCACAGCACATCACAATGCCCAAAAAAGTGACCCTTACTACTTCACACTGTCACTGCACTGCACATCATGGTGTCCTAAAAAGTGACCCTTACTACTTCACGCTTTCACCGCACTGCATATCATTATGTCCTATAAAATTACCCTTACTACTGTCACTGCACTGCACATCATGATGCCCTAAAAAGGGACCCTTACTACTTCACGCTGTCACCGCATTGCACATCATGATGCCCAATAAAGTGACCCTTACTACTGTCACTGCACTGCACATCATGATGCCCTAAAAAGTGACCCTTACTACTTCACGCTGTCACCGCACTGCACATCATGATGCCCTAAAAAGTGACCCTTACTACTGTCACTGCACTGCACATCATGATGCCCTAAAAAGTGACCCTTACTACTTCACGTTGTCACCACACTGCACATCATGATGCCCTAAAAAATAACCCTTGCTACTTCACGTTGGCACCGCACTACACATCATGATGCCCTAAAAAGTTACCCTTACTACTGCACTGCACATCATGATGCCCTAAGAAGTGACCCTTACTACTTCATGTTGTCACTGCACTGCACATCATGATGTCCTAAGAAGTGACCCTTACTACTTCACGCTGTCACCACACTGCACATCATGATGTCCTAGAAAATGACCCTTACTACTTGACATTGTCACCGCACTGCACATCATGATGTCCTAAAAGTGACCCTTCCTAGTTCATGTTGTCACTGCACTGCACATCATGATGCCCTAAAAAGTGACCCTTACTACATCATGTTGTCAGCGTACTGCATATCATGACGCCTTAAATAGTGACCCTTACTACTTCACATTGTCACCGCACTACAGATCATGATGCCCTAAAAAGTGACCCTTACTACTTCACGTTGTCACCGCACTGCAGATCATGATGCCCTAAAAAGTGACCCTTACTACTTTACGCTGTCACCGCACTGCAGATCATGATGCCCTAAAAAGTGACCCTTACTACTTCACGTTGTCACCGCACTGCACATCATGATGCCCTAAAAAGTGACCCTTACTACTTCACACTGTCACCGCACTGCACATCATGATGTCCAAAAAAGGGACACTTTCTATGTCATGTTGTCACTTCACTGCACATCAAGATGCCCTACCCTTACTACTTCACGTTGCCACCACACTGCACATCATGATGTCCTAAAAAGTGACCCTTACTACTTCACATTATCACTGCACTGCACATCATGATGCCCTAAAAAGTGACCCTTGCTACTTCATGCTGTCACTGCACAGCACATCACAATGCCCAAAAAAGTGACCCTTACTACTTCACACTGTCACTGCACTGCACATCAGGATGTCCTAAAAAGGGACCCTTTCTACGTCACGTTTGCACTGCACATCAAGATGCCCTAAAAAGTGACCCTTAGTACTTCACGTTGTCACCGCACTGCAGATTATGATGCCCTAAAAACTGGCCCTTACTACTTCATGCTGTCACCGCACTGCACATCACGATGTCCTAAAAAGTGATCCTTACTACTTCATGTTGTCACTGGACTGCACATCATGATGCCCTAAAAAGTGACCCTTACTACTTCATGTTGTCACCGCACTGCACATCATGATGCCCTAAAAAATAACCATTGCTACTGAAAGCAAGCGTCCCCAAACAGCACGATCCTCCCCGCAATGAGAGACAATAAAGGACTCTCCCAAAATGGGAATAAGGCCAAGACAGAGTGCGGGTGAGCGTAAATGGGAGTTTATCAATCAGAATTGGGCATGCAAAGAACTCTGCAAACTCCGAGAGCGCTCTGTCCGACAATAGCAAAGACAGGCGTATATATTTACAAAAAACGTCATAAGAACCTACATACTATAGGGGGCACAAGTTCAATGGGATTGGGTGGCGATGACTAACTATAGGTGCTGCTGCGATGTGGTTGGCCGTGGCTGGAGAACGTCACTTGGTCAGCCTCGTGGGTTGGGCTGGGCCTGGTAGGTTGGCAGAGTTCATCCGGGCGGTGTTGTTGTGCCATCGCAGCCAGCGTCAGAGATGAATGTCTTTTCCTGACTTATTTGCCCTAGGCCATGCACACCGCAGTCATTCAGTCATTGTAATATTATCTTCTTTAGTAAATCTTCCAATAGGTTATACTACAGGTTAATGCAACACAGGAGGAATGTACCTTGTGAGGGATCTGGAGGTAATACGTCAGGACATGGTTACCCGTGTCCTGTTGACCGGGGCCATAGGTCGAGGGGCTAAGCTTCAGGGCCTGGGACGGGCGGTACAGGTCTTTTTGCCTTGTTAGAAGTTGTTATGGATGTTCCGCTGAGTGTTGTCAAAGTGTTGGGTGTCCTGATTGCACAGGGCCATAAGTCTAAGATGGTCCGGTGGGTTGTGGGGTTTACGAGGGGCGCGTGTGTTCAGGCAGAGGTTTACTGCTGTGCTGTAAATAATGCAGGTGGCAGGCCGCGGCCTTGGGTGCTGCAGAGGGGGCTACAAATCTTTGAAGCGGCTCCAGTCTGGTTGGGGGAGGTGGAGTAGCGCAGAGCGGGCCTCTGCTCTCATGTCTTGGCAGCCTTCGCAGGGTGGGAGGGGGAATGGCCTTGCACGCATTTACAAAGGTATCTCCCTCGTGTGTTGCCGATTTTAGGTAAAGACATCACAAACATTTGAACACTCTCTATAATACTTATTCAAATCGCTTTAAAACATGCATTTAAACTTTGCTGAATGTGTCTTGATTATACCCAGTCCGAGCACCGTATTCGTACACTAGGTTTTAACAGCTACAGTATTTTAGTTACATGCATATACATTTGCAGTAAATGAGGTAGTAGTCGGGTTGGTGGAGTACATAGAAAATGACCCGCCACTGTACGTGACGGTGGTGGCACATAAGGGGCTTAGACATACACACATGACGAGTGCATTCTCGCGCATCCTTCACATGAGTCCATAGTATAGTTACATTCGTCTTCTCGTGTACTCTAGCAGCATTAGCTTGGTTATGGCGCAAAACCATGGAGGGTAGGTTTCCCAGTGATACACGTAACAACAGATCCCTGGGGCGCTCCTTATCATTAGCACCCAACTGCAATGGTGTGGGCTCGCCATTGCTTATATCATGGAAGCATGCTTTCTTATGTTTATACATTTTACAGGCTTTTGTAATATAAGAGATTTTGTGGAAGAAAGCATACTTTGCGAGTGGTCTTGACATTAATATATAAAGACTGTCTGCCATCTGATGACCATTTAACCGTTCTTTTCATTGTCCAGGCCTGCTGGCCGGGTCATGCTGGGAGCGATGATACACTGCGGGAGGTGAACTGTTACAATGTTAGTGTACTATGCTAGCTCATGTCCGTCTTGTTCGTGGGAACGTGCTCGCAGCGGATATGCCAGGGTGCTGCGGCGGCAGGGATGACTGAGACTCTCCAAGGGTGGGGGCCGCGCTACAGTGCGCTGAGCTCACACCATCTTTACCGGACAAAATGGTTTCTGGGCCTAGCTAAATTTTAATACATGTGGGCAATCAATACGTGTGGGCAATGTCTCCAGCGGGTGAACCCTCCACCACCTGGGCCCGGGTGGCATGAGGGGACGCCCAATGAGCCATTGCCCTCACCTGGGGAAAAAACGCAGGCGAGGGGGGTCTCCTGGACCAGTCCTCCCCTACATTTCCCCCCTTTCGTTACTTAAGTAACAAATTCTTTAAATCTTCTATCCTCCTACATTCTGCTTCGTCCATCACCACCTCATCCCATGCAGGAGTTCCTTTGATGGGCATCCATGCTCTGCACACCCCCCTTAAGCTCTCACCTCTCCTGGCGTATTCATCTGGGGTACACGTTAGATATATACATCCACCATCTCCCTCCAAATCTACCCAAACTTCCTCGTACCATTCTAGTATACGGGGCTCTTTGATGGTGGTGTGCCACAACTTATCTACAATATCCTTATCGTGGTACATAGTCACCAGTTGGTACCTGGGTGCGTTATCTATCCCTGTTTGTACTTGTGCTTCTTGCATCATTTTTATTGTACCGTGTGAGTTGCCCATTGTCACCATCATCATTGCACCATTTGGCACTGCGTTAGCACAAACTCGAAGACCCACCTGGCACAGGCAAAAAATTAAAAGGAGGAACACCACAGCTGGCATCAAAAATTTCACAGTTGTTCCAAGCCATGAGGGGACCCAGGAGAAGATGTTATCGAACCATGTACTGTCTTCTGCTCCACCTTCCATTTTCATTTTTTCTCCTAGGTTGTGGACTGCTTCGATCACATGGGACAGGGAGCCGTTCTCTGCATCTTCAGAAGGTACGAAAGTGCAGCAGGCACTTCCTATTTTTCGGCAAACACCTCCATCCATCGCCGTCAACAGGTCCAGGACATACCTGTTTTGCATGGTCATTAGTCGTAAAGCTCTTAGTTCCACCTTTATTATGTTGAACCCTTCTTCAGTGTCGTTTGCCAGCTGAATCAATTCCCAGCGGGTTATCTGGAGCCATTTTGCGTTTGCCCTTGCTTGGACACTTGATACGAGCGAGGCAAAAAATGTTTCTGCTGAGCTGAATAATCGATATTTGTCTGGGATCTGAGCCAATAGTTCTGATGATGCCTGTGATATGTAATTTGATGCTCGTCTGTTACGGGTTAGCATCTCTCCCTTGCTTCCGGAAGACAGGACATACATTTGTGACTCTGCAGTTGGTTGAGCCACACTCTGTTGCATGCGTTCCTGTGTCCTTTTGCTCCTATCGATGTGGCTTTCTGGTATCACCATTAGAGCTGAGTGCAGAGTGGCCATTGAGCAGCTGCCACTCCATGACGGGGGGAGGTGTAGGTATGCCTGGTTGCCGCATACCCAGTACGTGTCCATAAGATCCGCAGTCCCTTTTCTTAGATCTGGGATGGTGAGGGTCTTGTTACGGCTCTTGTTTGTTCCCATGGAGGTCCTCCCTTCTCCTTTAAAACCCAGTTCATAGTCCATTTCGCTCTGTAGTTTGAAAGGTTTTTCGATGGCGGTTACCCAGGTTAGTTTTGAAATGTGTTCTTTCCATACTGGTGTACATGTTTCTTCTATCCATTGCAATTTCTCCGGTGCCACACCTCTCAGTGCTTCCGCTTTGCACACTACTTCTTCATCCTTCCGCTTGTTATCAGAAAAAAGTGTCCCTTCAATTACAAAAAATGGTTCTTACAGACATACCACCCCTGCCGTTTTTGGGTAGCACGTTTTCTCGTTCTGCAGCATTTGAAAAGTCACTTCATGTGCCTGGAAGGTGTTCTTAATCCTGCATAACGTGAGATGAAGGAGACATTGGGCATCTATAATTGGCAACTCTTTGGGTAACAATACTTTGGGTGTACCTGATGCGTGAGGGATGAGGGAGCAGACATAACAGCTCTCGTTGGTTGTTTGTTTAGCTGTGGCACTCATATCTGCATACCACTTATTTGTTTGGTGGGGGTCTTCCATCTTATCTAGACCTAGCCCATAGTACTCATCATACTTCCTCCTCCCTGCTTCCCTCTTCCGTCTGTTGTTCTTGTTCCTCATGTACTTTCCAACTCCCTGGGCAAGGGACAAACTAGACCCCCCTTTCTCATTCCCGTCCCCCTTGGCCCATGCATCATATAATATTTCGTGTATTGCTAGTAGCTTTTCCTCTTCCTTCCTGACGTTATCTGGCAGGTTGATTTTTAGTATAGGGGCAGGCTGGCTGGTGGGGGTGTTATACAACCATGATATGGCAGACGGGTTTCGGTCATTTAAACTGTGGGCATTGTAATTAGATACCCCTGGTGGAGACACTGTGTTGTTCTGCATTCCACCTTGTGGCTTTTTTCTTTGTAAGATAACAGCACTGGATGGTGTGGTATGATACCCCCATACAAGTTTAGTTCCATCCCATCTCAAAAAATCACCGTCCCTTGTCTTGACCCTTGTAGTTGTATTGGGTCCAATAGTGCTGTTAGTCCCTCCCCCCTCGTTCATCTCGATAGAGATGAACGCTACAAACCAATATGTAACCAGGCCAAACATTAGTATAAAAAAAAAGTCATGCATACAGATAATCCACACTCATACGAATATCTGCATCTTTCATGTACTAAATCTCTCATTCTACTAATTCTATCCGTTGCAGGCTGCCCGTTAGATGCCATGGAAGCTCCTGTTTGAGATATAAAAGTGCATTAAGTGCATGCATGTAAACATTTTGCTAGCACCATCAGTGCCAATATATATTTGACGGGGAATGGAAGCGGGTGGGGATGCGGGGAGGGGTATTCACAGACAAGGGTGTATACAGGCCATGATTTTGTCATTTCATTAATTATATACAACTCGACAAGATAAAAGAGAAAACACAATTTTTTTTTTTTTTTAAGTATCCTTATCAGTTATTCTCCCATTCAAGTCTAGTACCAATACACACACACAAGTTCATATTCAGACATTCAGCTCAGTTGCACCGTTTGCTGTTGTCTGTGCCTCCTCATCTACCTCCTCTTGTACATTGCTATATGCCTTCCGTACATCGGTCAAGTGCACCCAGTACCTCAAGCCCTTCACCTTTACTGCCGTGGGCGTGCAAAATATTACCTCGTATGGGCCATGGAATCGTGGTGCATTCCACCGACGCACAAAGCTTCTGACATAAACTGAGTCGCCTGGCATTAGCTGTAGCTGTTGCTCTGGCTTCGTGACAGATCCTGTTACATTTCCCTCCTCTCTAGTAAAGGGTGGGGAGAGTTGTTTTGATATCACGCGCGCTGCCCTTGTCAATTTCCTTAAATAGTCTGTGAACTCATCTCCCAATATTGCGGCGCTTCTGTGAGCATCTGAGTGTTCGCGCAGTGGAGAGTGTGCTGTGTTCATTCGTCTCCCAGTCACGATCTCGTGCGGGGACAAATGGTGGTCTTTGCTTGGCTGATTTCTCAATTCAAATAATGCAAGGGGTAAACAGTAAATCCAATTCTTCTTCAATGAAAAGCATAGTTTTGATAACCTGCCCTTTAACAGTCCGTTCATCTTTTCCACTACGCCGTTACTTTGAGGATGATAAATCGAACACAATTTATGTTTTATTCCCAATAATGTAGTGACTTCCTTGAAAAGCTCATTCACAAAATGAGTGCCGTTGTCTGAGCGAATCACGTCACAAATTCCCCATCGCGGGAACACTTCCCTTGCTAGGAATTTGGTGGCGCTTTTGGCATCAGGTCGCGCACAGGGTCCTGCTTCCACCGACCTTGAAAATGGGCACACAACTACGATCATGTACCGCGCGCCATTACACCTTTCCCCCATGTCTGCGTAATCTATATGCAGTTCTCTGAATGGGCCAATGGGTTTAGGAATTGTTCCCCGGAGAGTACGTAATGTCATTCCTGAATTGTATATTTGGCATGTTGTACATTCCATTGCCAATCGAGACACATGCTCCTGGAGACAGGGCACGAACCATTCTTACTGTATTTCTGCTGCGATGTGCTGTTTGGCGTTATGTGCAGGGAAGTGTAGCTGTTGAAATGCAATTTCTAGTAACTGTATTGGCATTACCACTTTCCCTGAGTTATTTTGCCGCCACAGCAGGTCTGTTCCCGACTTGCTGCACCCCCGTTTTGTCCACATTAATTTTTCCTCTGCACTAGCTCCTTCCTGTAATTCTAGTATTTGTGATATGGGCATCATGTTGTATCCTTCTGGGGGCTCTTCGTTTCTCTTGTGCTTAAGCATGTACTCACCTGTGTCATTTTTCTGAATATAGGAAGCCTCCTTGGCGGCTGCGTCCGCTGCCGCGTTCCCCAAAGACACAACATCGGTGTTGGATGTATGTGCTTGACACTTTACTATTGCTACCGCAGTAGGGTTTTGTAGGGCCTCAATTAACTCTTTCAACAATTCTGCATGCTGTACTGGTGTTCCGTCTGCCCGTCTAAATCCCCTACGCCCCCATCTTGCTAGACCTCCATGTACTGTCGTCGTCATGTAAGCTGAGTCTGTGTATATTGTCACTGCACACCCCTTTGCTGCATGTAGGGCTTCTATGAGCGCAATCAGTTCTGCTGCCTGTGCGGAGTAATGTGATGGGAGGCGGTATTGTACTAGTGTTTCATACTCACCGTCTTCTAACCTCACTACTGCCATGCCAACGTGTTTTTCTCCCGTGTCCACGTCAATTGATGCAGACCCATCCACAAAGTACACTTCCCCCTCGCTCAGAGTGTTCTCGCACACCACTGTGTCCTCCCCTCTTTCTCCTGTGTAGGTTGCGCAATCGTGGTTCTGCATGTCCTCTAGTGTGCACGCTTCTGTAATGAATGTGGCGGGGTTCACTGTCTTGCATCTCACAATATGGATGTTGGCGCTGGACAATATAATCTCGTAGGCTGTCGCCCGCTGTGTGGTCAGTGTGCTTTTTGATCTCTCAAGTATTGCAAATAATGAATGTTCCACAAACAATGTCACAGGGCAACCCATTACTATTGTGGCACTTTTCTCAATCGCGAACGCGGCTGCAGCGAGTGATTGCTCGCACGCGAAATGGCCCTGCATCACGGCATCTAAAGTACCACTATAGTAAGCCAATGGCTTGTGTCCTAAGGACGTTTTTTGTGTCAGTACTGCTGTCATGAGTGTCTCCTTGCAGTGTGAGAATAGGTAAAATTCGCGTCCATAATCAGGGTTTGCGAGTACTGGGGTGCTTGAAATTAAATCTTTTAATGCTTGGAAAGAGGAGCTCATCTCTTCCGTCCATTCCATCTTTCTGTTCTCGTGTTGGGCCACCTTTAATGCTTGTAATAGGGGTCTGGTGTATGCCGCATAATCTAATATCCATGCTCGGCAGTAGTTGCACATTCCCAGGAATTTCTGCATGTCTTTTACTGTTGTGGGTTCTCCTACTGATCTTATGGCTTCTACTCTGTCGGGTATTATTCTCTTTCCATCTTTTGAAATTAGCTGTCCCAGGTATAGGACCTCCGTCAGATAGTACTGTAGCTTTCCCTTGTCCACTTTGTACCCCTTGTTGGCCAGTAAAGTCAGTAGTGTTATGGAATCTTTTCTGCATGTCTCTTCGTTTTGTGCACAGACGAGTAAATCGTCTACGTACTGAATTATGGTGCTCTCAACTGATAAGTTTCCTAGGTCTTCATGTAATACGCGGTTGAAGATGCTTGGGCTCTCACAGTATCCCTGTGGTAGTCTGCAGTGTTCATATCTCTTACCCCCCAGTGTGAAGGCTGTAAGGTATCTACTCTCTTCAGCCAGGGGTATGGAGAAAAATGCGTTTTTCAAGTCTACTACTGTGAAATGTGAAGCTACTTTTGGGATGCTGCATAGTATCGATGCAGGGTTCGGGACTAGAGGGAACTCCTTCTGAATTACATCATTGAGGGGGCGTAAGTCCTGTATCATCCTCCAAGACCCTCCTTTCGCTTTTTTGATTGGATAAATGCATGTGTTACATGGGGAGTTTGAAGGCACTATTATCCCTTGTGCTAGTAGTGCATTTATTGTTTCTTTTATCCCTTCTTCAGCTTCACGGGACAATGGATACTGTTTAACTCGGGGTAAAATAGCTCCTTGCTTTACTTTTATTACCACAGGTTGTACTCCGTGCAACAGCCCCACATCATGGGGGCCTGTTGTCCATAAATTGTTTGGTACGAGCCTCATGTCGTCATCAAAAAATGACGGTGGTGCTCCTACCACTGTCATCAATTGGACGGGGGTTTCCCTGGCTTGGATTAGAATGTTACAGGGCATCGCTATTTCCATTACTATCTCACCATCCCCTTCTGTGTCTGAAAAGAGATCCTCATCTGTTACTTCTCGTAGGGCGATGTTGGCGTTTGTACACAGCACTGTACGCCACTCACACCCTTCCCCGTCCACTCCAATCACAGCGATCCTTTTCGCTGATACCTGTACAGCGTGCAAGTCTAATGATACCACTGATCCCGGTGCTGCGTTGGGACACACTATGGGGCGGAAGAGGAACTCCGCTGGTATCCTCCAGTCCATGCTTCTTAGCTCTGGAATTATGAGGGCCAAAGTCTTTAGCCCTTTAATAAACATTTCCTCATTTTGTGGCAGCCCTCGTATTTCCTGTGTGGTTGTGTAGGCTTGCACTAACAACATCGCGCGCAAGGGGCATATCCCGGGTGTAGAACACACTATTCCTCTCTCAGTAAATGATATGGTCATGTTGAGTTTACTCAGAAGATCCCTCCCTAACAAATTTATTGAGGAATGTTCGTAATAAAGTAAGGGTGCCTTCACAGTCTTATCCCCCACTGTTACATCCAAAGCTTCTGTGTAAGGAACTTCAATTACAGCCCCAGAGAACCCCTGCGTCTCTAACTTCCTGTTAGATAATGGGAATCGGCCCTCTCTGACACATGATTTCTCCGCTCCCGAATCAACCATGAATATGAACTGCTTGTCTCCTATCTGCGCCCCTACCAATGGTTCCTCTGCTGCATTGTAGGTGGTGGATAGAACTGGACACGCAAGTGCTCTCTGTGGGCTGTCCTATGCGGGGTGTCTCATCGCCCCTCCCTCATTAAAGACACTTCCTGAAACCACTGACATGCCGTTGTAAGGTGCTGGTGCGGGGGCCCCGTTTGCTGTTGTCGCGAAAGGGTTACCTGGCGTGCATTGCATACTGTCATTGTTTTGTGGGTGGTTCTGTGTTCTATACTGGGGTCCCTGCTGCTGGCCCGCATTACCCTGGCCTGGGTTTCTTAGTTGCTGTTGTCCCATTGGGAGACCATATGGGCTTCCCGGGTGGGGATGGCCATATTGCTCTACCTCTTGGAACCCGTTGTTGGGTCTGCTTCTGCACTCTCTAGAGTAATGCCCCCATCGCCCGCAGTTCCAGCAACTTCCTTGTGCGCCTCTAGGACCTTGCCATCCATTTCCTCCCATTCCCCCGTACCCCGGTCCACCTCCTCTTCGGCCCCTGTACCCACCTCGTCCCCCTCGAGGGGTCCACTCTTGCCACTGCGGACCTCCGCCTTGCTCCTGCTCATTCCACTGCCGCTGTCCTGTTCCCGCCCAATTAGTTGCCACCCTTCCTTGTAGTGCTATCAGCCCCTCCTCCTCATCATCTCCCTCCCTGCTGTGTGGGAGCGCGGCTACTGCTGCTGCAACCTTCACCAACTTTGTCTGTACTAACTTTGCCTCGTCTGCCAATCTTTTCTGCGCCACCTCCTTCTCCCTCTCCTTGATTCGTTTACAATGGTGTACTATTATGCTCTGAATTTCTGGCCATCCCTTTGCTTCAATACCTGCTATCTTGTCGAGCGCCTTCTGCACTTCCTTTGGGAGCCCTCTTTTTATAATGAAGTAAAATAGGGATGTCGATTGATACCAGGGCGTGCCCGTTTCTGCTCTCCACATCTCTTGGACCCGAAAAATGTAATCCATAGCCTCCTCCCCGTCATTCATTGTACACTGCATCACTGACTGTAAGTCCGGTGTGTCTGGGAATGTTTCGCGTAAGGCATCCCACACCCTAGCACGCACTGTGTTAAAGGAGGCCCCATCATGGCGGTCACAGTCTAACGTTACTCCCGGGAAGCCGGCTTTAACCCATACTCTTTCAGCCTGATCGCCCACTGCTGATACGAGCAGACTTTTCACATCTCCTATAGCTAGGGGTACCCCAGCAGTATGTTTCTCAAAGGCGTATATCCACTTACTTGCCCCTCCTGATAACGGGGGCAATAGCTTTAATAAATTGGCTTTATCCATCTGTGCCCATGGGATATAGTTAGGCCTCCCTCCTCCCCTGTGTATCAACGGGAGCTGTAGCCTTCCTTTCGTCGTTGCATCCAGACCCGTTTTGGCTGCTGATGTTCCCAGTGATGCCATTTTCCCCACTCTGTTCCTTAGTCGCCCCGTCCACTCATCATCCAGGGTTCTCATTGAACATGTACCTTCCTCCCCTTCGCTTCCCCCTCCCATCGCCATACTCAACCTGTCGCTTTCTTCTAACTCGTCCCTTATATCACATAGTAATTCCTCTCTAATTCCCCCAAGCCTTTCTTCGTTACCAACATCTCCCTCTCGGGTCCCTACTTCTATTATTCGTGTTGGTTCTTCCTCAATTCTAAACAGGATCTCGCCCTTTTTCCACCCCGCTTTGGGCTTTCTGTTTTCACCTGGTGCTCTAGACGTACGCCCTGGTCTAGTTGCATCTAGTGCTGTTCGTTCGCATATGTCTTTTATCCTTGAGAGCTCATCTTTTGCTATCGACAGTCTTGATTCTAAATCATCTGTGAGCTTCTCTATGTCTACCCTTTGTGTGCCTGCCTGGGCTCGATCCCTCGTGCTTTCATATGGCGGAGGTGCCGTGGGCCGGTGGGGTGTAGTAGCTGTCGGGGGTGGTACGTAAGTGGGGGTCACTGTACCCCACTGCAGGCACAGGCTTGTTTAATATCGGGTACAAACTTATTACCTCTACTGGTGGCGCTACACTTGACACTTCCTTGACATCTTTCTGTATCAGTAGTGGATTGTCTGTGGTGGATGGGAGATCAGGATTTAATGCTGGTGTTTTAGGCGGTGGTATCTCTTCAAATAACCTCCAAAGATCTAATACTTCTCTCCTATTCTGCAACTGCTTCCCTTTGTACTTTAGAAAGATGCATGTGGCCACCGTATCCAGAACACTTTTATCAAATGACCCTCCCTCGGGCCAAATCTGAGGTAACCCCTCCCCCTTTAGCTCGGTCACCCATTGGTCGTGATATTTTTTAATCCGCTCCGCGTACCCTGGGAGATTCTTACAAATATGTGATAAGGGTGTTTCCGCCCCCATCTCTGTGCCCTCCTAGTACTGGTGTGTCTCCGTGTGTTTGCAACTACAATGTAAATGTAGTATCAATATTATTCTTAGTACTTTACTTCACATTCAATATTGGGCTCCTTTGGGTTCTCCCCCTCCCCTACTGCACAATACAAAACTGGCTGTACACAGTGTCTACTCTGTTCTCTTTGGGGGGCACATACAAGAGCAACCCGTCATTTATTTTGACAATATCAACCCAGAAATCAAAAGGTACTCCCTCACTTCACTGTATCTACGTTGTCTTCAAAAAAAAGTTTTATCCGGTCACACTTACCATGACCATTTAACCATTATACATTTATAACCGTTTTACACATTCACAACATCAAAATCTCTTCTGGCACATACGAGGCGCACACACCTCTTGGCACCACTCAATTCACCATTCAAGCTGCCCTCCCTTTCCTCCCTAGCCGGCTGTCCCTGTCCGTCTTATTTGAATATATGGATGCGCATATATATACATGTTAGCCTGCTCTCCCCCCTTCCAGTAGGACTCTTTTTCTCTTACTTTTCCCCTAAGTTTGTGTGAATCTCACTTTTTATTCTCCCCCTACCCCTAAAGAGAAGAAAAGAAAGAAGTAATAGCGATCACTAATATATTCTCAGTGCCCCCTTTTGCTGAACACTTTTATTTCATATTCCACTTCTTCATATATTCCCAGTACTAGTCAAGATAGCACTATGCGGCTCTGCCTTCCACCCCCTTTCGGAGCTAGGTTCCCGTCACTTTTATCTCTTATTCACCTCTTAATCCTAATGGCCATATGCAAAGAAAAAGCAAGGAAAATTTAAGATGATCCTTAGTAGATCTGCGTACCCCCTCTTCGTTACCTGTCCTACACTTCTCTCCCCGCTCCCCTTACAATCGCTCGCACTCAGTACTCACGTGCCCGTCTTGAACCGATAGTCTCCGAAACTGGGTCCGTCCAGGCAGTGTCGCCGTCAGCTCAACAGTCAGCCCCGGCTCCGGCGAGCGGTACTCAAAGGGGATTTTTCAACCGGGATCCCGTACCCTCTCTCTATTGAGTGCGCACTTCTTAGTGTACCGGTCGCCGTTGGCGGGCAGCCTCCCGGAGCCGGCTCACCGTGCGTATCCCTTTTCGACCGGAGATTCTCATGCCAAAAGGGGACGGTTATAAGGAGTTAGGAAGAAATAAAAATCACGCTATCGGGGTCACCACTGAAAGCAAGCGTCCCCAAACAGCACGATCCTCCCCGCAATGAGAGACAATGAAGGACTCTCCCAAAATGGGAATAAGGCCAAGACAGAGTGCGGGTGAGCGTAAATGGGAGTTTATCAATCAGAATTGGGCATGCAAAGAACTCTGCAAACTCCGAGAGCGCTCTGTCCGACAATAGCAAAGACAGGCGTATATATTTACAAAAAACGTCATAAGAACCTACATACTATAGGGGGCACAAGTTCAATGGGATTGGGTGGCGATGACTAACTATAGGTGCTGCTGCGATGTGGTTGGCCGTGGCTGGAGAACGTCACTTGGTCACCCTCGTGGGTTGGGCTGGGCCTGGTAGGTTGGCAGAGTTCATCCGGGCGGTGTTGTTGTGCCATCGCAGTCAGCGTCAGAGATGAATGTCTTTTCCTGACTTATTTGCCCTAGGCCATGCACACCGCAGTCATTCAGTCATTGTAATATTATCTTCTTTAGTAAATCTTCCAATAGGTTATACTACAGGTTAATGCAACACAGGAGGAATGTACCTTGTGAGGGATCTGGAGGTAATACGTCAGGACATGGTTACCCGTGTCCTGTTGACCGGGGCCATAGGTCGAGGGGCTAAGCTTCAGGGCCTGGGACGGGCGGTACAGGTCTTTTTGCCTTGTTAGAAGTTGTTATGGATGTTCCGCTGAGTGTTGTCAAAGTGTTGGGTGTCCTGATTGCACAGGGCCATAAGTCTAAGATGGTCCGGTGGGTTGTGGGGTTTACGAGGGGGCGCGTGTGTTCAGGCAGAGGTTTACTGCTGTGCTATAAATAATGCAGGTGGCAGGCCGCGGCCTTGGGTGCTGCAGAGGGGGCTACAAATCTTTGAAGCGGCTCCAGTCTGGTTGGGGGAGGTGGAGTAGCGCAGAGCGGGCCTCTGCTCTCATGTCTTGGCAGCCTTCGCAGGGTGGGAGGGGGAATGGCCTTGCACGCATTTACAAAGGTATCTCCCTCGTGTGTTGCCGATTTTAGGTAAAGACATCACAAACATTTGAACACTCTCTATAATACTTATTCAAATCGCTTTAAAACATGCATTTAAACTTTGCTGAATGTGTCTTGATTATACCCAGTCCGAGCACCGTATTCGTACACTAGGTTTTAACAGCTACAGTATTTTAGTTACATGCATATACATTTGCAGTAAATGAGGTAGTAGTCGGGTTGGTGGAGTACATAGAAAATGACCCGCCACTGTATGTGACGGTGGTGGCACATAAGGGGCTTAGACATACACACATGACGAGTGCATTCTCGCGCATCCTTCACATGAGTCCATAGTATAGTTACATTCGTCTTCTCGTGTACTCTAGCAGCATTAGCTTGGTTATGGCGCAAAACCATGGAGGGTAGGTTTCCCAGTGATACACGTAACAACAGATCCCTGGGGCGCTCCTTATCATTAGCACCCAACTGCAATGGTGTGGGCTCGCCATTGCTTATATCATGGAAGCATGCTTTCTTATGTTTATACATTTTACAGGCTTTTGTAATATAAGAGATTTTGTGGAAGAAAGCATACTTTGCGAGTGGTCTTGACATTAATATATAAAGACTGTCTGCCATCTGATGACCATTTAACCATTCTTTTCATTGTCCAGGCCTGCTGGCCGGGTCATGCTGGGAGCGATGATACACTGTGGGAGGTGAACTGTTACAATGTTAGTGTACTATGCTAGCTCATGTCCGTCTTGTTCGTGGGAACATGCTCGCAGCAGATATGCCAGGGTGCTGCGGCGACAGGGATGACTGAGACTCTCCAAGGGTGGGGGCCGCGCTACAGTGCGCTGAGCTCACTCCATCTTTACCGGACAAAATGGTTTCTGGGCCTAGCTACATTTTAATACATGTGGGCAATCAATACGTGTGGGCAATGTCTCCAGCGGGTGAACCCTCCACCACCTGGGCCCGGGTGGCATGAGGGGACGCCCAATGAGCCATTGCCCTCACCTGGGGAAAAAAACGCAGGCGAGGGGGGTCTCCTGGACCAGTCCTCCCCTACACTACTTCACGTTGTCACCGCACTACACATCATGATGCCCTAAAAAGTGACCCTTACTACTGCACTGCACATCATGATGCCCTAAAAAGTGACCCTTACTACTGTCACTGCACTGCACATCATGATGCCCTAAAAAGTGACCCTTACAACTTCACGTTGTCACTGCACTGCACATCATGATGCCCTAAAAAATAACCGTTGCTACTTCACGTTGTCACCACACTACACATCATGATGCCCTAAAAAGTGACCCTTACTACTGCACAGCACATCATGATGCCCTACAAAGTGACCCTTACTACTGTCACTGCACTGCACATCATGATGCCCTAAGAAGTGCCCCTTACTACTTCACGTTGTCAATGCACTGCACATCACGATGCCCTAAAAAGTGACCCTTACTACTGTCACTGCACTGCACATCATGATGCCCTAAAAAGTGACCCTTACTACTTCACGCTGTCACCGCACTGCACATCATGATGCCCTAAAAAGTGACCCTCACTACTGTCACTGCACTGCACATCATGATGCCCTAAAAAGTGACCCTTACAACTTCACGTTGTCACTGCACTGCACATTATGATGCCCTAAAGAATAACCCTTGCTACTTCACGTTGTCACCGCACTACACATCATGATTCCCTTAAAAAGTGACCCTTACTACTGCACTGCACATCATGATGCCCTAAAAAGTGACCCTTACTACTGTCACTGCACTGCACATCATGATGCCCTAAGAAGTGACCCTTACTACTTCACGTTGTCACTGCACTGCACATCACGATGCCCTAAAAAGGGACCCTTTCTACGTCACGTTGTCACTGCACTGCACATCATGATGTCCTAAGAAGTGACCCTTACTACTTCACGCTGTCACTTCACTGCACATCAAGATGCCCTACCCTTACTACTTCACGTTGTCACCGCACTGCACATCATGATGTCCTAAAAAGTGACCCTTACTACTTCACATTATCACTGCACTGCACATCATGATGCCCTAAAAAGTGACCCTTGCTACTTCATGCTGTCACTGCACAGCACATCACAATGCCCAAAAAAGTGACCCTTACTACTTCACACTGTCACTGCACTGCACATCAGGATGTCCTAAAAAGGGACCCTTTCTACGTCACATTTGCACTGCACATCAAGATGCCCTAAAAAGTGACCCTTACTACTTCACGTTGTCACCGCACTGCAGATTATGATGCCCTAAAAACTGGCCCTTACTACTTCATGCTGTCACCGCACTGCACATCATGATGTCCTAAAAAGTGATCCTTACTACTTCATGTTGTCACTGGACTGCACATCATGATGCCCTAAAAAGTGACCCTTACTACTTCATGTTGTCACCGCACTGCACATCATGATGTCCTATAAAGTGGGCCTTACTACTTCATGCTGTCACTGCACTGCACATCATGATGCCATAAAAAATAACCATTGCTACTTCACGTTGTCACCGCACTACACATCATGATGCCCCAAAAAGTGACCCTTACTACTGCACTGCACATCATGATGCCCTAAAAAGTGACCCTTACTACTGTCACTGCACTGCACATCATGATGCCCTAAAAAGTGACCCTTACAACTTCACATTGTCACTGCACTGCACATCATGATGCCCTAAAAAATAACCGTTGCTACTTCACGTTGTCACCGCACTACACATCATGATGCCCTAAAAAGTGACCCTTACTACTGCACTGAACATCATGATGCCCTAAAAAGTGACCCTTACTACTGTCACTGCACTGCACATCATGATGCCCTAAGAATTGCCCCTTACTACTTCACGTTGTCAATGCACTGCACATCACGATGCCCTAAAAAGTGACCCTTACTACTGTCACTGCACTGCACATCATGATGCCCTAAAAAGTGACCCTTACTATTTCACGCTGTCACCGCACTGCACATCATGATGCCCTAAAAAGTGACCCTCACTACTGTCACTGCACTGCACATCATGATGCCCTAAAAAGTGACCCTTACAACTTCACGTTGTCACTGCACTGCACATTATGATGCCCTAAAAAATAACCCTTGCTACTTCACGTTGTCACCGCACTACACATCATGATTCCCTTAAAAAGTGACCCTTACTACTGTCACTGCACTGCACATCATGATGCCCTAAGAAGTGACCCTTACTACTTCACGTTGTCACTGCACTGCACATCACGATGCCCTAAAAAGGGACCCTTTCTACGTCACATTGTCACTGCACTGCACATCATGATGTCCTAAGAAGTGACCCTTACTACTTCACGCTGTCACCACACTGCACATCATGATGTCCTAGAAAGTGACCCTTACTACTTCACGTTGTCACCGCACTGCACATCATGATGTCCTAAAAAGTGCCCCTTACTACTTCATGTTGTCAATGCACTGCACATCATGATGCCCTAAAAAGTGACCCTTACTACTTCATGTTGTCAGCGTACTGCATATCATGACGCCCTAAAAAGTGACCCTTACTACTTCACGTTGTCACCGCACTGCAGATCATGATGCCCTAAAAAGTGACCCTTACTACTTCACGTTGTCACCGCACTGCACATCATGATGCCCTAAAAAGTGATCCTTACTACTTCACACTGTCACTGCACTGCACATCACGATGTCCTAAAAAGGGACCCTTTCTACGTCACGTTGTCACCGCACTGCACATCAAGATGCCCTAAAAAGTGACCCTTACTACTTCACGTTGTCACTGCACTGCAGATCATGATGCCCTAAAAAGTGACCCTTACTACTTTACGCTGTCACCACACTGCAGATCATGATGCCCTAAAAAGTGACCCTTACTACTTCACGTTGTCACTGCACTGCACATCATGATGCCCTAAAAAGTGACCCTTACTACTTCACACTGTCACCGCACTGCACATCATGATGTCCAAAAAAGGGACCCTTTCTATGTCATGTTGTCAATTCACTGCACATCAAGATGCCCTACCCTTACTACTTCACGTTGTCACCACACTACACATCATGATGCCCTAAAAAGTTACCCTTACTACTGTCACTGCACAGCACATCATGATGCCCTAAGAAGTGACCCTTACTACTGTCACTGCACAGCACATCATGATGCCCTAAGAAGTGACCCTTACTACTTCACACTGTCACCGCACTGCTCATCATGAGATCCAAAAAAGGGACCCTTTCTATGTCATGTTGTCACTTCACTGCACATCAAGATGCCCTACCCTTACTACTTCACGTTGTCACCACACTACACATCATGATGCCCTAAAAAATGACCCTTACTACTTCACGTTGTCACCGCACTGCACATCATGATGCCCTAAAAAAGTGACCATTACTACTTCACGCTGTCACCGCACATTACCCAACATTTCCCCCATTCCCTCTGTAACGGGCCCCAAATGGACCTATTTGATTGCACGTTGCAGCGTAATGGCAGCACTCCACTTTCGCCCGTGCACTTAAATTCCATCCAGACTGGCTCCAGACTACCAGCTTTCCCACAATTACACGTCCCACTCCAATGGCTCTAGAATTGCCAAATGCTACTCTCAGATCGTGGCCACGTGGTGCCTCACATTCCACTCTCTCATTTGGAATGGCCTTTTCTCCCACCATGTGCTTTAAAGTGCCCCTTTGGCCTATCAGACGTGCCCATGCCACTATCACTCAAACTCGGAGTGTCACTTTTCTAATGCATTCCACCAGGAATCACCCCATGACAGTTGAGGCCCCCCCGAATCGCTCCATAGTCCACGGCCAGGGGCCCGGCTCCCACACCCCACTCAGATGCTCGCTGTGATGCTGAGAGACGATTACTGCCCCGCCTTCTTCAAAGCTGCCCGTGGGGGTGCAATCTAGACCCCAGAACACTTCAATGCGAGGTTTGGAGCCCATGCGCGCTGATGCAGCAGCTGCAATGACCGGAGAGATTCTAGGTAACCTGGGGGAACCTTACCCTACTTCCTAAAAGAAGCAGGAAGCTGTAACCCCCGCCTGGAAGATGTGGGTATCGCCACAGTCTCCGGACAGGTGCAGAGGACCTGTCTGTCGATATTTCTAGGAGAATAAGCAAGACTTTTATTTATTGTCTAGTTTGTGTGTGTGTGTAGTTAACCTGAGCGTGCTTGTCTGGTATGTCCAGAGACAGCGCCCTGCCTACAACATGTTGGAATACCTTAGATTCCGAGGGCGGCTAAGTGGAAGGTTCTGTGTATTCTCGCAATAACCCCCTTTCAATTCAAAATACTGAGAAAAGTCTAAGCCAATATATTGGAATATCAAACCTTCCTTGATAGACTCCTGCCACACACACATGAACTTCAACAAAATTAAAAAAAAATAGTCTATCTCTCTGCTCTTTGGGTTAGGCAGTTATTAATGAAAAGTAATCACAGATTTGGCTTCATTTATTAAAGACTTGAAATTTATTATTTCCCTGGCGCCAAGGGATTGCATATATACACAATAAGGGAGGTTCAGTTCCTCTGGTTGGCTACGAGAAGATTAGTGAGTGCTTCAGTGACATTTCCCTCCCGGGTGAGATCTTGACTCATGCCTCTTCCTTAGTTCAGGGGAGGTTGGCAGTTCATTGGAGGTTGGCAGTGTTAAAGTCATTGAGGACCAGGTGGTGCTTGCACGCTTGCACTGTCACCAGGGTCTTTGGGAAAGCAGTGTCTCTTTCCAGCGTCATGGTTTCTTGGACATTAGAACCTGGTTTCTTGGACATTAGAACCTGGCGAATGTTACCTGCGTCCCTTAGGTATATGACACATGATCTGGCACCACACACCCTGACACCTCCTAGGGCACTTTCAGCAAATGCCTGCCACTTGACATTAAGTGCATAGCATGGCCCTAGGGCGTGTGTAGAAAGCTGAACCCAAAACCTGACACGAAAAAACAATAACCCCAAAAAGAGAGTGAATGCACGTTGTCCAAAAAGCGAGTTTAATTACAAGCAAAAAGCCAGAAGGGGTTAGTCCGCTTCGTGAAACGTAAAACCAGCAATTCCTTCCAGTGCTCAACAACGTCCCAGCTTTTATACACAATCTTGCATAATTTACAGAGTGACGCGTATCAGTTACGTCATCGCACGACCCTCATTTGCTAATCCTATACAAAGAAATCCAATCATCCCCTACACTCTCTAATCCCATTGGATATATTTACCTACCCTTTACACGTGGGCTCATGGTAATCAGTCATGACATCCTAAAATATAATTAGTTCATTTAGTCAAAACAATTCAACAGTTGACTTCCCCCATTTGTCAGGAAAACTTTAACACAGAACGTGATGTGAATGGCCTCGATAAGATTTCCTAAATTAGACGGAAGGGGGAAAACAGTGACCATTCCTTTGATGGCACGAAAGCCTCCTTATAGCCCCAGACAAGCTGTTATCCCAAACTGTTCCTTCTGCATTCCTTATCCTTACCTCAATGCGACTTCCACCCTAAAGAATATGGCCTACCTAACAACATCATGCTTATCGTCCTGAGAATCCAGATGGAACCATAAACCACTAGTAAAGCTCTTTCCTCGAGTATCCATTTCATGCATTTATTACCTAACCCCAATTCGACCCTCCCAAACTAACCAGACCTCACTGGCCATTCAATAACAAGGCTTTGTCTACTCAGGAAGTTTGTCCATCATATCTACACATCGATCGTGCCATAAGCACCAAGCCTAATAGCAATTGATTCCGTCCTCACCTCCAGAGACCATTTGGCTTCTTTGTTCTGCTTGACATGGTTCGCTTCTTTCCCCACTCTTTGACTTGGTCATCCAAACTCCCAGAGCTAAAGGAAGGTAGCCTTCGCATACCTTTTGAAAGGTAGCTGTGTACGCCACCCATTGCTTCAGCCCCTCCCCGGCCCAATATTGCACAGGTGAGAGACGCTTCTCGCTAAGGCAACCTTACTGCCCATATCCCAGGCAGATAAAAACTGGAGATGGACATGATTTAAGCTAAAGATAATAATAATAATAATAATAATTTGGCATTTATATAGCGCTACGAACCCTTAGGTATCTGAGCGCTGCTTATTATTACCCACGGTGTGTGGTGCTCATTTATCGACCTCGGAAGGATGAAACGCTGAGTTTGGCGCTGCCAGGATTCGAACCTGCGTTCGCAGGCTCTGCACTGATGTCAAAGCAAGCGCTCTACTCGCTGTGCCACTTGACCGGCTTGACCATGGCATTATAAGATGGCGATAATAAACGAACCAACAATGAAACAACGACAGGAGCATGCATTAGACACAAGGAAAATGTGCACCCAACACGAAGGACACAAACACTAGGTATTATTTTCATTTATACAAGAAGAATATTAACATGACATCCATAAAGACATGAAGGATACTAACATAAGCAATGTATAAACCGAATGCAACATGAACAACACGCGAATATAGCTCGCTAACATAGAAATGCAAGAATAATGGGCAGCCATATTTTCCAGAATGGAAGCCGCAGCACGCTTCTAAGTTAATGAAAGGCCATAAAACTTCACAAGAGCTCAAAATGCTGAAATAACAAAATATAGATCTGGGCAATGCTCTGACAGAAGCTAGCAACCACAGTTAAGGTTACCGTGAATTAAGGGAGGGGCAGTGAAAGGACAAGAAATCAGCTCCCATGAGAGAAATACTCCCCAGTTAATTAAATTTTTATAAGAAAACAATCCGTTCTGTAAGCCAGGTGCAGGACAATTTTATAAGCCCAAAGATCCTATGGGGAATAGCTCAAGGGTGTCCCCAGTGATAAAAGGAACCATACAATTCACATTAATATTACCTAGAATCAGTGGTCGAAGTGTACGAAAAGAAGTAGTGGAACTATGTTCCCTACTGGCCTGCACCTCTCCCCACTATGTTCCCTACTGGCCTGCACCTCTCCCCACACACCCCATCGCCGCCCCCCTCCCATGCACAATAAAACCCCCCAAAAACATGTGCCTGCTCTTTAAGGAAACGTCCTGTGCAGTGCACTGAAAGTGCAAGTTTCAACTTCTTCCTACACTTTTATTTGAAAACGAAACTATTCCGGAACGGTTTCTTTTGAAAATAAAAGTATAGGAACGATAAAACTTAATTAAAATAAGTAGAGGAGCACCGCTCCTGACCACTCCCACCCACTTCGACCACTGCCTAAAATCCCAATAAATGCAGGGTGAAATAATTTCTCATGTGGTCTCATCACTTGTGAATCATAATTGAAGCACACTGTCTATTCATTAGCAACTGATACAGATAGTACACCTGCCTCCCCCTTACATACATTTCCAGACAGGAGACACAGTACAAGGCCAACTACAAAGAGATCACCCTGGCTCAACGTCTAGGTATTAGGAATGGTATTTTCTTTAATTGGAAGGGATGCAGTCCATGGACCTCTCTCCCCCTACTCCTGTCTTAACGACCTGTCTATTTTACTATTATCAATTTGGAGGTGGTGTCAGGAGAAGCCATCAGATTGTTATTACCCAATTAGAAGTTCAAAGCCTATAGGATGTTTGAGTAGTCGATCCCCTTAAACAATCCCAGTACCCAGTAGGTTTTGTAAACTGATATTATGTTATTCTGTCCTTGATGACACATTTGAAGTATAAAATCTGTTGTTTTTGATAAGCACGCTGAGAGCGACATGTTATGCTTGTCTGCTGTCCCTGGTTTATTTGGATGCGAATAAAGCTGGGTTTTCTCATGCACTTTGTCTATCCCGTTATTGAGGTTGGATGTCTCTGGCTCTAGAACCTCTGTGTAATTTTGCCATTTGCCAGGCCTTCTTAACAAACCAAAGATTCTCCAGCTACACAGGCCCTAACTACAAAAGGACTGCAATCTGCAAAGCACTTGTGTGTATGCAGTAAAACTCATAACGCCCTAATATTCTAACAGTATCTCGCACCTAAATCATGTTGAGCTCACATATGTTCACCACATGGGATTACTGCATCCCCTTGCGATACCTCTCTCTCTCGTCAGACCCCCTTCTCTAACAAGCACACAGCTCCTCTGCGCTACAAAGTTACAACGTCCTATTCCACATGATAACATTGAGCTCACAGTCGCCTATTATGTTGCTCCAAAATCTAAACACAAAGTAACACTTATATCAATTCCTCTAACTATACTGAACATATCTTGATTGCAACATTGCGTTTAAACAATCCACACCATAGAGTAGTACGCCTTCCGTATCGTAAACTTCTTTTCTCTGTTGGGACATCGTGCGTTCCTCCCAACACATGCAAAGGAGTCCTTAGGTGCCTGGAGGAATATTTTGCTAATGGTATTTAGTCATCTGGTTTACTCCGTCCTTTTGATCAAAGAGCTATTCCCCCATCAAAGATGTTGGGTATGTAATTCATTGGGTGATCATTGGTAATAATGTAGGTTTTTTGATTCTTGCCTTCCAAACTGGCCCCATTCCATCACCAAGGTTTTTGAATTGTCTAGTAACCCATTTTAACCGCATTATTGCGTTGGTCTTAATAGTTTTCTTTTTGTTTGGGGCTGTAGGACAATGTTAAGCTTTGGGAAGCTTCCTCGACTCTCCTTAAGTGGCAGGGTCCAACAGGAAGGTCAAACTCCACGGAAGGGCATGGAGTAGGCGAGATACGGTAAACACCTCAATGAAACAAAGCCACCTGTATAAGAATGGTCAAAATGATATTATGTTAGACATGACATTTAATAGAAGAAAAGATATGCAACCACTGATAGGTATGGATACTGACAACAGAGGCCCACAGCCAGAGCATCACTGTTGCTATCGACCAAGCCTGTGTCTCTGTCAATCACAACAAATGGCAGATGCCAACCGGACTACTTTTATGGCAACAGCTTCTACAGGGTATGCAACCTTTGGATCTCCAGATGGTTTGTACTACAGTTCCCACCACCCTACTAACCAGCCTATTCAATGGTACGGAATAATGATTGTCATACTCTGAAACATCTGGACAGCTGCCGATTGCAGATCCTTACAATAGAAGTATATGGGTGCCAATTCCCATCTAATAAAATGGGCATTGTCAATTCCTTCTCCCCCAACGATTAGACACCTCTGACAGATTCTCCGGCACTACAGGTCTTGACAACATAGACTGCGTGCAACATTCCAAATTTCAAAAAACATTTTTGTTTAATACAGAATATTTAAATGAAAACATAAGATACTACCCACACCTAACACAGTGTACAAAACTACCACTAAAACCTACAAAATCTAAAAAGCTACATTTCAAATAAACCACTTTACAAATGGACACAGACGAAATCACAGATCACAGTACATAGAAAAAACCTAAATGTGTCACTAAAACAACATATAATCCCAACATGTTTCTGTTCTTTAAAGCCCCTTTCGGGCGAACATTCTTCAGGGGAACCTTTAAAACATCCACTATTCTTCTCAACACCGTGTTGAATGGGTAGTTTCAGGCAACCAGCCTGCAAAGAAGAGAAACAGAGGAAACTAATCAGATCCCCAGGGGAGGGGGTATTACCAAATGTAATAGTGGAGTTGACTCAGTCAAGAGAACAATTCCACAAAAAGGTTTAGAAATTAAACCAATTAGATTTACCTTAATGTGGTGAATCTTCAACGCACGTCTGTAAATGACAGATAAGCTAATTTTTCTTCATTGAAAAACCAAGATACTTCAAAAGGCGTCTCAATCCACCGAAAATTTCGTCACACCTAGAAAGGACACATCACACTACCAATGAGCCACAGATCACTACAGGAAAACAGTCATGAATTGTTCAGGATATATTAAATAAAAATTAGCTTCACGCAAGTGAAGCCACCCACAAGGTGGGGGAAGGGGAGGAAATCCCTTGTAATGACAACCAAGTCTGCAGATGATTACAAAAGAGGACGCAGAACAAATCTGTAATATAAGAAGGGCGGTCACCAACCATCTCAAAGAGCATTAAAATGCACTGATACACCACGGCTCCCAATTATGTAAAAAAAGGGAAGAAAAGAAACCATTTCAAACCCAGCCTAGGTCGTGCATTAGAGCTCATGCTTCCAAACAGTAGTGTCATACACCAGCGGTCTTCACAGCCATTAAATGTGTAAAAACATGCTGAACGTGACCAAGTAGTGAGAGATAGTACACAACACCTCAACGTTCAGGAAGTAAAAAACTGCGGTAAAAGAATAATAGCCACCAACATCACTAAAAGTAATGTAGCTACTAAAGTTCAAGAACAACATGCTCACCTCTAGATTAGGAGAAACAAACTCCTCGCTAATGACTCGCGGGGTTTGAAAGAAGACCGTGCAGCACCAGCATGTGTTTTCACCAAGTGCAGCAAAACGCTCACCACTTCCTAGTAAACACTAAGAAAGGACTATACTTTTCGATTAAAAACTCGCCGGCAAGAAAATACAGCGGCCATCTTTTACATACAATCTTCCTAGTGAACAATAAGGAAGGACTACACTCTTCAGTTAGGTACTAGCCGGTAAGAAAAAACTAGCGGCCATCTTTGCATCAAACCGCCCAACAACAAGGGGAAGCAGTGTTGAGAAGAAAGTGCACTGGGGGGTACAAAACCATTCAAAAGAAATCGACATAGCATTGCAAAAATCAAGCAACAGACATAGTCAAATTTTTGCAAATATAGATGCCACAAAATAAGGAAAATTCAAAAAAATTCAAAACACAGCCAAAATTGCAAACAATAGTCAGATAGCAGAAAACATTTATGTTTGGCTGACCAGATGCCAATCAATACTCTCATTGAGCCCCAGAACATTACTTTGCAATTTAAAAATAATTTTTTGTTCCAGGTTCAATAATTTCTGGTCTGTCTCGGCTTTCCTATGGCCATGCACCTTTTTCAAAATAAACCACGTAAAGTCATTGCAGTCATGTTTCATATCAAGAAAATGTTTCACTAAAGGAGCTGCAATCACTTGATTTCTGATGCAGCTCCGATGTTCCACCATAGAGACTTTACATTGTCTGTTAGTCTTGCCTACATAATATAGGCCACAGGGGCATGTGATTAAATACACAACATTGGATGTGTTACAGTTGGTCATTTCATTACACACCCATTTCAGATTAGGTAAAATTTGTATATATCTAATCTCTTTAGTTTGGGCACACATACTACATTTACCGCAAGGAAAATGCCCTTTTATTTCCGGTAAACCCCATAACCTGGTTTGTCTCACCAGTGGTGTACTTTTCTCAGTTACATCATTCCTGATCAAAATGTTCCTTAGGTTTTGACTTTTTCTAAAGGCCACCAAAGGGGGCAAGGCTTCTTTTCCTCTGTATACCTTTTTCCAAGTTTTCATCACAATAGATTTAATTTTGTACGATAAATTTGAAAAAGTATTAACAAAAACAGTACCAATCTTTCTCTTTATTTTCACATTTTTCTCCAAAAGAGCCTCCCGATTATTATTGTATGCTCTTTTTGAAGCAGTCTTAATCACTCTAGGTGGATAGCCTTTGTTTCGCAGTTTCTGAGTAAGTGCGTCCGCACTTAGACGGAAATCCTCTTTTCTACTACTATTCCTTTTTAACCTTAAAAACTGCCCAAAAGGTAAGTTGTTTTTCAAATGCTTAGCATGATGGCTGTTAAAGTGCAGAAGAGAATTCTTGTCAGTAGTCTTAGTGTAGGGCTTCACTTTTAACACTCCATTCTCATGAAATATGGTAATATCCAGAAAATGGGTCTCAAAGTCACATATGGATCCCGTAAATTTCAGAAAAAGATTCTGTTGGTTCAACCAGGTCATAAAGCACTCAGCTTCTTCTCTTGTACCATCCCATACAATAAGTATATCGTCTATATACCTCAGCCACTTCCTCAACTGATGGATATAAGGATTAGTGGCTGGGTATATCACAATGTTTTCAAAATATTCAACATAGAGGTTGGCTAAATTAGGGGCCATGGCCGCACCCATGGCAGTGCCTTCTATCTGTTGGAAAAAAGTTCCTTGGAACTGGAAATTTTTTTGGGTAAGGGCAAACTCAGTACACCACAAAATAAAGGCACTGCTCCCAGGGTGTCCATCCTCTCTTCCCAGAAAAATTTCTTCAACAACCTCTAATGTCGCCCTTTGTGGTATCATAGTATAAAGGGATTGAATATCCAAACCTATCAATAAAGAATTGCCTTGAACAAAATCTATGTTCTCTATTTTATTGATGGCATCGGTAGTATCCCTCAAATAACTCTGCATTTTCATCACAAATGGGCGCAGATAAAAATCTGCGAACTTAGACAATGGTTCTAAAATGGAGTTGACCCCAGAGACTATGGGACGTTCGGGAGAAAGAAGTCTCTCACATTCTTTAACATAATCACTGCGATTCATCAAAACAATAGCTCCCCCTTTATCTGCTTGTCTGATAATGAGATTCTTATCTTTTGCAAGTTTTAGAACAGAATCTCTCTGGGGTTTATTAAAGTTCGAATTATGAGATTTCTCACAGGATTCTAACTTTAGAACTTCAGCCAACACTTGTCTTTCAAATACCGTGGATTCGGCGGTATGAGAGTAGCTGGGTGCACAGAAGGTTGACGCATTACGCAGACCACTGCAGTTATTACTGTTGTAACCCTCGTGTTCACTGAAATATTCATTAAGGCTTACTTTACGCATAAATGCAAAAAACTCAATACGAAATTCAAAGGGATCATGGGTTTTGGTCATAACAAAGCTGAGGCCCCTGTTGAGAGTATTCTCTTCTTCACTTGAAAGTACATAGTTGGACAAGTTAGAATCCTGTGAGAAATCTCTGACAGTGTGAGCTATTTGAAACTTACTTGTGACCCTACTGCTCGGCTGATGAAGATCATAAAAGAAAAAGTTACTTTGGCATATGATTCAGAGATGATTAGCAAACAAGAATTCGAATTTCTAATAAGGGAACAAGGCAGGGCACCTGTGTTCTATATTTTGCCTAAGGTGCATAAGAGATTGGTAGACCCTCCCGGACGCCCCATAGTCTCTGGGGTCAACTCCATTTTAGAACCATTGTCTAAGTTCGCAGATTTTTATCTGCGCCCATTTGTGATGAAAATGCAGAGTTATTTGAGGGATACTACCAATGCCATCAATAAAATAGAGAACATAGATTTTGTTCAAGGCAATTCTTTATTGATAGGTTTGGATATTCAATCCCTTTATACTATGATACCACAAAGGGCGACATTAGAGGTTGTTGAAGAAATTTTGCTGGGCAGAGAGGATGGACACCCTGTGAGCAGTGCCTTTATTTTGTGGTGTACTGAGTTTGCCCTTACCCAAAATTTTTTCCAGTTCCAAGGAACTTTTTTCCAACAGATAGAAGGCACTGCCATGGGTGCGGCCATGGCCCCTAATTTAGCCAACCTCTATGTTGAATATTTTGAAAAAATTGTGATATACCCAGCCACTAATCCTTATATCCATCAGTTGAGGAAGTGGCTGAGGTATATAGACGATATACTTATTGTATGGGATGGTACAAGAGAAGAAGCTGAGTGCTTTATGACCTGGTTGAACCAACAGAATCTTTTTCTGAAATTTACGGGATCCATATGTGACTTTGAGACTCATTTTCTGGATATTACCATCTTTCATGAGAATGGAGTGTTAAAAGTGAAGCCCTACACTAAGACTACTGACAAGAATTCTCTTCTGCACTTTAACAGCCATCATGCTAAGCATTTGAAAAACAACTTACCTTTTGGGCAGTTTTTAAGGTTAAAAAGGAATAGTAGTAGAAAAGAGGATTTCCGTCTAAGTGCGGACGCACTTACTCAGAAACTGCGAAACAAAGGCTATCCACCTAGAGTGATTAAGACTGCTTCAAAAAGAGCATACAATAATAATCGGGAGGCGCTTTTGGAGAAAAATGTGAAAATAAAGAGAAAGATTGGTACTGTTTTTGTTAATACTTTTTCAAATTTATCGTACAAAATTAAATCTATTGTGATGAAAACTTGGAAAAAGGTATACAGAGGAAAAGAAGCCTTGCCCCCTTTGGTGGCCTTTAGAAAAAGTCAAAACCTAAGGAACATTTTGATCAGGAATGATGTAACTGAGAAAAGTACACCACTGGTGAGACAAACCAGGTTATGGGGTTTACCGGAAATAAAAGGGCATTTTCCTTGCGGTAAATGTAGTATGTGTGCCCAAACTAAAGAGATTAGATATATACAAATTTTACCTAATCTGAAATGGGTGTGTAATGAAATGACCAACTGTAACACATCCAATGTTGTGTATTTAATCACATGCCCCTGTGGCCTATATTATGTAGGCAAGACTAACAGACAATGTAAAGTCTCTATGGTGGAACATCGGAGCTGCATCAGAAATCAAGTGATTGCAGCTCCTTTAGTGAAACATTTTCTTGATATGAAACATGGCTGCAATGACTTTACATGGTTTATTTTGAAAAAGGTGCATGGCCATAGGAAAGCCGAGACAGACCAGAAATGATTGAACCTGGAACAAAAAATTATTTTTAAATTGCAAAGTTATGTTCTGGGGCTCAATGAGAGTATTGATTGGCATCTGGTCAGTCAAACATAAATGTTTTCTGCTATCTGACTATTGTTTTCAATTTTGGCTGTGTTTTGAATTTTTTTGAATTTTCCTTATTTTGTGCCATCTATATTTGCAAAAATTTGACTATGTCTGTTGCTTGATTTTTGCAATGCTGTGTCGATTTCTTTTGAATGGTTTTGTACCCCCCAGTGCACTTTCTTCTCAACACTGCTTCCCCTTGTTGTTGGGTGGTTTGATGCAAAGATGGCCGCTAGTTTTTTCTTACCGGCTAGTACCTAACTGAAGAGTGTAGTCCTTCCTTAGTGTTCACTAGGAAGATTGCATGTAAAAGATGGCCGCTGTATTTTCTTGCCGGCGAGTATTTAATCGAAAAGTATAGTCCTGTCTTAGTGTTTACTAGGAAGTGGTGAGCGTTTTGCTGCACTTGGTGAAAAGACATGCTGGTGCTGCACGGTCTTCTTTCAAACCCCGCGAGTCATTAGCGAGGAGTTTGTTTCTCCTAATCTAGAGGTGAGCATGTTGTTCTTGAACTTTAGTAGCTACATTACTTTTAGTGATGTTGGTGGCTATTATTCTTTTTCCGCAGTTTTTTACTTCCTGAACGTTGAGGTGTTGTGTACTATCTCTCACTACTTGGTCACGTTCAGCATGTTTTTACACATTTAATGGCTGTGAAGACCGCTGGTGTATGACACTACTGTTTGGAAGCATGAGCTCTAATGCACGACCTAGGCTGGGTTTGAAATGGTTTCTTTTCTTCCCTTTTTTTACACAATTGGGAGCCGTGGTTTATCGGTGCATTTTAATGCTCTTTGAGATGGTTGGTGACCGCCCTTCCTATATTACAGATTGGTTCTGTGTCCTCTTTTGTAATCATCTGCAGACTTGGTTGTCATTACAAGGGATTTCCTCCCCTTGCCCCACGTTGTGGGTGGCTTCACTTGCGTGAAGGTAATTTTTATTTAATATATCCTGAACAATTCATGACTGTTGTCCTGTAGTGATCTGTGGCTCATTGGTAGTGTGATGTGTCCTTTCTAGGTGTGACGATATTTTCGGCGGATTGAGACGCCTTTTGAAGTATCTTGGTTTTTCAATGAAGAAAAATTAGCTTATCTGTCATTTACAGACGTGCGTTGAAGATTCACCACATTAAGGTAAATCTAATTGGTTTAATTTCTAAACCTTTTTGTGGAATTGTTCTCTTGACTGAGTCAACTCCACTTTTACATTTGGTAATACCCCCTCCCCTGGGGATCTGATTAGTTTCCTCTGTTTCTCTTCTTTGCAGGCTGGTTGCCTGAAACTACCCATTCAACACGGTGTTGAGAAGAATAGTGGATGTTTTAAAGGTTCCCCTGAAGAATGTTCGCCCGAAAGGGGCTTTAAAGAACAGAAACATGTTGGGATTATATGTTGTTTTAGTGACACATTTAGGTTTTTCTATGTACTGTGATATGTGATTTCGTCTGTGTCCATTTGTAAGTGGTTTAGTTGAAATTTAGATTTTTAGATTTTGTAGGTTTTAGTGGTAGTTTTGTACACTGTGTTAGGTGTGGGTAGTATCTTATGTTTTAATTTAAATATTCTGTATTAAACAAAAATGTTTTTTGAAATTTGGAATGTTGCACGCAGTCTATATTGTCAAGACCTGTAGTGCCGGAGAATCTGTCAGAGGTGTCTAATCGTTTGGGGAGAAGGAGGGGTGTAAGTAGAGAAAGTTTACCATTTTATCCTTCTTTTATAATATAATCTATGTTCCTATTGGTGGAGTAAGATGTGGTACATATAAATAGGATCCTGTGTACCTATTTGATTACACATTGTCAATTCCTGCCAGTGCTCTGACCAGGGTGCTGAACACTTCTCACTAGAGGTCTATGGAGCCAACTATGCCAGGGATGCCCGTGGAGTTCAATGGTAGTCAACAGAGGAACCCCCGCCAGAAGTCCGAAAGTGAGGCGGCGGTGGAGCAATACACTCCACGTAGGCTGGGCAAGTTGAGTATAAGATGCATAGAATGGTAATGCTGGACTTGTTACAGAGAGTGCACTGGACATAGCTGCAGTTCGCCTGGTTCTGCAGTGGAGGTATGTGACAAAAGCAGAGAGCCTGGCTTAAAACCCTGACTTCCCCCGAACCATACAATACTACGTGCAACCAATATCAGGGTCCAAAGAAAATTACTTAATTAATTCAGTCAGCTGAATGCCTACATTTGGACTGTAGCCCTACAATGGATCCAATTGAACAATGGGAGCGCGAGCAAAGACCAGAAGTCTTAAATGTATTTAATCTCACTCTAAAGTTTCTTAGAACCAGTCAGTGAACACGGGTAAGGACATCCAAAAATAAGAGACAACATGAGCAAGAACACCACATTTCATTGTGTAGTACACATAATCACAAGCGTACAAATCTTAAAAGAGACGTCGGCACACTTTGTTTCGGCCTCTGGAGCTAGCAACAATGCTACTCTATTCCATGTGTTGGCCTTCATCAGGACATAACCATTACTTCCCCATCAGTGGAAAACCATGTCAATATGTTCCAAATATAAATCCTCATTCATTTGTTATGTGTGCCAAATTAAAAACATCTTCGTCCATAAATTATCTACAGCCAACCAAATTAACCAATCACCTCACGAGTGATGTCTCATTCTTTGTGCTGGCCACGCAGTTCAGAAGCTCATTTTACAAAAAATCCCTTTGTCATTGTTCATTAGTACCCGGGCGTGTCAAAATGTCAATGAAATAAACACACCGATTGGAGCTTTTAGGAGCCTTACCTTAGGATAATCCAAGCGACGTTGCAGCATACATCTTGCGCCGGTCGCAACTATTATTTATATGGAAAGGGAGAAGGTACTACGTGTAGTCCCTTCTCCCTGTTCCATTCATTGTAATGGCTGCCATGGAAAGGGAGAAAGGACTAAGTGTAGTCCGTTTTTCCGTTTATTGGCAGCCATTTTTTTTGCTTTTGTTTCGACTTGAGAAAAATTGCATTTAGTACCCTGCTATGACGTGCCGGGGTAATAATGGCAATATGACCCTCAGAGGGGGGCCATCACCAGTCAGGTAATTCCCCCGGTGCTCCGTTAAAGCCCTTGCTTTGCTTGGGCTTCTAACTATGGCCCTGGGGGCATTACCAGACTGGTAATGGCCACCCTACACGGGTCATATTGCTTAAGTGAATCAAAGCCCTAATATCACAATGCGTTCTGCACTATTCGAAGCTGCTGCACACTGCTAGGTTTGGCCACATTTAGAAAACAGTTTTTATACATCATTTCTGTGTCAATCCAGAGCTGTTCATGGAATTCCCTTTCCTCTAAACTGGCATGAAATAGTTACAGTGGCAGATACATCATTTCACCATAATGCCAGGGGTAGCGGAAGTGACAACACATGACCCTTGACCTCTGATGACATCACAGGAAGTGTTGTCATTTGACACCACCCCAAAGTGACATCACATAGCATTGCTCCTAAGTACACTATGAAAAGTATGGTTACGATATCACTATAATGTGATATACATCTCATACAAGAAAGGGTCACCATATGTATCGGTGATATCAGTGTGTACAGGCCCATATTACCAAATTACTGTGAATGCAAGCAGATGTCCATGGCCAAATGATAATGATGTGTTATTTTATAGCACGTACGCTTAAGCGCTTTATATAGAACAAATACACATACAATATCACCCAACCTGTGTTGGTACTCATTTATTGACCTCAGACGGATGAAAGACTGAGTTGAGGCATTTAAGAACAGACTAAATCAGTGACTCATCCCCTGAATAGTGACTGAAATAAACCTTTAAATAGTCTAGCAATGATTGAATAGAATTCCAGAGAGACACCTTATTTGTTATTCCTATTCTTTCTTATTTAGGGTCACTGCTCAAAGTGTTACACTTGTGGAACCCCCTGTTTTTTTTTAAGAGGACTGAACAAGAAAGCCATTAACTCCAGAAACAAAGAGCCACATGGCAATGGCCACAGCCCAGGAGCTTACATTTTGAAATAAAGATCTTTTAAAACAATTTTATTAGTGGTAGCAAGGGAGACCTCACGGCTCACAGCTGTGACCCCAGGTGACCCATGGTGACCCCCAAATGACATCCATGTGGTTCTTCTCAGGGGCTGACATCTGCACCGATATTTTTTACTGTGAAAAATAAGAAAAATTAAAAGGAGCACACATCAGTACACTGAGTTCCCAGAATCACTTATCCTGAATGGCGGTAAATTGTTTTGTGCGCTGTAAATATGAGAGTATATCAGTGCCATGTGGTCACTAGTACCTCTCGAGGTTTTAACAAAGTTTCTGCGTTAATTGAAATGCAAAAACGTGTATACAGTAGCGATTAGTATTCATGTGCATAAAAGCAGCGGATTTGCTTCACCAAAGTGATTGTATTACTAACGGTCTCCACCACGGATTTGAGCGCGGTACAAGCCAATGGTGTAATGTGTCTTATTCAAACTAAAAAATAGAGGAGGTGCTGCTTGAACAATTCCCTCCGATCTCATGAAGGGTCCTTGGCAGAGGCATTAGGGGTGCCATTAGGGGTACCAGCATTCAACAGAGCACATAATACATCTTAACTTGATTAGCAAAGCATTCATTTGTCTCCTACATTTTCCATTCATCTATATCACTTCATGAGCGTCAAAAGCTGGTTTCCATTACACACCAATCGATTTATTGAATTTGAAAAAGCTTTGATTACATTTTAAAACAACAGTTCTCTATGAGTGCCTTCCCATGAGCTCAATAGAAAAGCTGATCATGCCATTCAACACATATGTTCAGCCCATGGTTTCCGGTATCAAGCCGGTATATCCATTGTTCAGAGTTTTTGATCTAGGTCTCCGTGTCGAGGATTTGGGGATAATTGTTGTAATAGAAACCATTGTGGATCTCTAACAGTGTGTTTGGATTTGCTCTATCAATGATTTGTCTTTTATGTTGTTACGTATCCATGACCTATGTTCTGAGGCCCGTTGTTTTATTGGTTGGGTTGTTTTTCGGGCATGTAAAATTGGACGGGGACATTTTATTATATAGATAACATTGGAACTGTTGCGGTTTCTGTGATTCCTCAGGGGCCACCTAACACCCTTGTACACACATTGTTTCAGTGTGTCAGTGAAGTGACATGCATCACAACTGCCACCTTTGTAATGACCTGAAATAGGTTCCATACCGCACGGTGCTATGATTGAATGACCTCCACCGAACTCTCTGTGCTTGAGTGAGTGAGTGCGATGATTTGTAAAACCTCTTGGTGGTATGGAGTGCCTGGCCCTGGATGTGTCTGTGGAATGCCTGGCCCTGGATGTGTCTGTGGAATGCCTGGCCCTGGATGTGTCTGTGGAATGCCTAGCCCTGGATGTGTCTGTGGAGTGCCTGGCCCTGGATGTGTCTGTGGAATGCCTGGCCCTGGATGTGTCTGTGGAATGCCTGGCCCTGGATGTGTCTGTGGTGTGCCTGGCCCTGGATGTGTCTGTGGAGTGCCTGGCCTTGGATGTGTCTGTGGAATGCCTGGCCCTGGATGTGCCTGTGGAATGCCTGGCCCTGGATGTGTCTGGATGTGTCTGTGGAATGCCTGGCCCTGGATGTGTCTGTGGAATGCCCGGCCCTGGATGTGTCTGTGGAATGCCCGGACCTGGATGTGTCTGTGGAATGCCTAGCCCTGGATGTGTCTGTGGAGTGCCTGGCCCTGGATGTGTCTGTGGAGTGCCTGGCCCTGGATGTGTCTGTGCAATGCCTGGCCCTGGATGTGTCTGTGGAGTGCCTAGCCCTGGATGTGTCTGTGGAGTGCCTGGCCCTGGATGTGTCTGTGGAATGCCTGGCCCTGGATGTGTCTGTGGAGTGCCTGGCCCTGGATGTGTCTGTGGAGTGCCTGGCCCTGGATGTGTCTGTGGAATGCCTGGCCCTGGATGTGTCTGTGGAATGCCTGGCCCTGGATGTGTCTGTGGAGTGCCTGGCCCTGGATGTGTCTGTGGAATGCCTGGCCCTGGATGTGTCTGTGGAATGCCTGGCCCTGGATGTGTCTGTGGAGTGCCTAGCCCTGGATGTGTCTGTGGAGTGCCTGGCCCTGGATGTGTCTGTGGAATGCCTGGCCCTGGATGTGTCTGTGGAGTGCCTGGCCCTGGATGTGTCTGTGGAATGCCTGGCCCTGGATGTGTCTGTGGATTGCCTGGCCCTGGATGTGTCTGTGGAGTGCCTGGCCCTGGATGTGTCTGTGGAGTGCCTGGCCCTGGATGTGTCTGTGGAGTGCCTGGCCCTGGATGTGTCTGTGGAATGCCTGGCCCTGGATGTGTCTGTGGAATGCCTGGCCCTGGATGTGTCTGTGGAATGCCTAGCCCTGGATGTGTCTGTGGAGTGCCTGGCCCTGGATGTGTCTGTGGAATGCCTGGCCCTGGATGTGTCTGTGGAATGCCTGGCCCTGGATGTGTCTGTGGAATGACTGGCCTTGGTTGTGTCTGTGGAATGCCTGGCCCTGGATGTGTCGGTGGAGTGCCTGGCCTTGGTTGTGTCTGTGGAATGCCTGGCCCTGGATATGTCTGTAGAATGCCTGGCCTTGGTTGTGTCTGTGGAATGTCTGGCCTTGGTTGTGTCTGTGGAATGTCTGGCCTTGTATAGGTCAGTAGAATATATTGTGCATTATCCTGGATGCAAATGTGAATGCAGGGCACCAGGACTCAGATATTCCTGTGGAATGCCTGTGCCCGGATAGTAATACATGTCTTTTCATGGCTGTGTCTTAGGAAAGCCTGCTCCTGGATTTATCTGTGGAAAGTCTGTTCATAGATGTGTGTGACAGGTCTGGTACTGGATGTGCCTGTGGAATGCACAGTCCTTTATGTGGCTTTTGACTGTGTAGTAATCAAAGTTCAAGGAGATGGCTAGGTATGGAATGTGCAGAATCCCTGGTCCTGAAGGAGTCTACTCACTGGAATGGACAGTCTTGGATGTGCCCGTGGAATGCCTCGTGCCGGGCATGCCTGCTGATTGCATTGTCATGGATATAATTATGAAATGCATGGTCCTGAACGATGATGTGGAATGCACATCCTGGATGTGACTGTGGAATACATGGTCCTGATTTGTCCATGGAAGGCCTGTTCCTGGATGTGGCTGTGAAATGCATGGTCTGGCTGTGCATGAGTATGCATGTGGAATGCACAGTCCTGAAGGTGTATTTGGAGTGTATAGTAAGAGAGGTGTGAGTGGATGGCCGAGTGTAAGATGCATGGATAAGTGCCAGGGACAGTCATTGCTGTGTCTTTGGAATGCCTAATGCCATAAATCACTTTACAGAATACACAGACCTGAATGTTCCTGTGGAGACATGGTCCTGATCTGTCTGCGGAATGCCTGGCCCTAGATGTGTCAATGGAGTGCCTGGCCCTGGATGTGTCAGTGGAGTGCCTGGCCCTTGTTGTGTCAGTGGAGTGCCTGGCCCTGGATGTGTCAGTGCAGTGCCTGGCCCTTGATATGCCAATGGGGTGCCTGTCCCTTGATATGTCAATGGAGTGCCTGGCCCTGGATGTATCAGTGGAGTGTCTGGCCCTGGATGTGTCAGCGGAATGCTGACCCTGTATGTGTCTGTGGAGTGCCTGGTCCTGGATGTGTGAGTGGAGTACATGACCCTTGATGTGTCGGCAGAGTGACTGGCCCTTGATGTGTCAGTGGACTGCCTGGCCCTGGATGTGCCAGTGGAAACTGGCCCTGTATGTGTCTGTGGAACGCTGACCCTGGATTTGTCTGGGTATTCCTTGTTCCGGGTGTGTCTTTAGAGTGCAAGTTCTTGAGTACATCTTTGATAAGCCTGGTTGAAGATGTGTCTGCGCACGTCTGGCCCTGGATATGTCTATGTATTCCTGGTCCTAAACGCATCTTTGGAGTGCAAGGTCATCAGTATATCTGTGGCATGCACAATCCTGAATGTGTCTGTGGAATGCCTAACCTTGGTTGAGTCTGTGGAAGTCCTGGCCCTGGATGTGTATTTGGAATGCGGATCCTAAATGTGTCTTTGGAAGGCTGGCCCTGGATGTGTCTGTGGAAGGCTGGCCCTGGATGTGTCTGTGGAATGCCTGGCCTTGGTTGTGTCTGTGGAAGTCCTGCCCCTGAATGTGTCTTTGGAACGTGGATCCTGAATGTGTCTGTAGAAGACTGTCCCTGGATGTGTCTGTGGAAGGCTGGCCCTGGATGTGTCTGTGGAATGCCTAGCTTTGGATGTGTTTGTGTAAGTCCTGCCCCTGAATGTGTCTTTGGAACGCGGATCCTCAATGTGCCAGTGGAATGCTGGTCCTGTATGTGTCTGCGGAACGCTGGGCCTGGATTTGTCTGGGAATTCCTTTTCCCGGGTGAGTCTTTGGAGTGTAAGTTCTGTAGTACACCTTTGATAAGCCTGGTTGAAGATGTGTCTGCGCACACCTGGCCCTGGATGTGTCTATGTGTTCCTTGTCCTAAACACATCTTTGGAGTGCAAGGTCATGAGTATATCTGTGGGATGCGCAATCCTGAATGTGTCTGTGGAATGCCTGTTCTTGGTTGAGTCTGTAAATTCCTGGCCCTGGATGTGTCTTTGGAACGCGGATCCTGAATGTGTGTTTGGAAGGCTGGCCTTGGAGGTGTCTGTGGAAGGTTGGCCCTTGATGTGTCTGTGGAATGCCTGGCCTTGGTTGTGTCTGTGGAAGTCCTGCCCCTGAATGTGTCTTTGGGGCGCGCATCTTGGATGTGTCAGTGGAGTACCTGGCCCTGGATGTGTCAATGGAAGGCCTGGCCCTAGATGCGTCAGTGGAGTGCCTGGCCCTGGATGTGTGAGTGGAGTGCCTGGCCCTGGATGTGTCTGTGGAGTGACTGGCCTTGGTTGTGTCTGTGGAATGTCTGGCCCTGGATGTGTCTGTGGAGTGACTGGTCCTGGATGTGTCTGTGGAGTGACTGGCCCTGGATGTGTCAGTGGAATGTTGGCCCTGTATGTGTCTGTGGAGTGCCTGGCCCTTGATGTGTTGGTGGAGTGCCTGGCCCTGGATGTGTCTGTGGAAGTCCTGCCCCTGAATGTGTCTTTGGAATGCAGATCCTGAATGTGTCTGTGGAAGGCTGTCCCTGGATGTGTCTGTGGAAGGCTGACCTTGGATGTGTCTGTGGAATGCCTGGCTTTGGCTGTGTTTGTGGAAGACTGGCCCTGGGTGTGTCTGTGCAATGCTTGGTCTTGAATGTGTCTGTGGAAGGCTGGCTCTGGATGTGTCTGTGGAAGGCTGGCCCCAGATGTGTCTCTGGAATGCCTGGCCTTGGTTGAGTCTGTAGAAGTCCTGGCCCCTGATGTGTCTTTGGAACGCGGATCCTGAATGTGTCTGTGTAAGGCTGGCCCTGGATGTGTCTGTGGAAGGCTGGCCCTGGATGTGTCTGTGGAAGGATGGCCCTGGATGTGGCTGTGGAAGGATGGCCCTGGATGTGTCTCCATAATGCCTGGCCTTGGTTTTGTCTGTGGAAGTCCTGGCACTGCATGTGTCTGTGGAAGCCTGGCCATGGATGTGTCTGTGGAAGGCTGGCCCTAAATGTGTCTTTGGAAGGCTGGTCCTAGATGTGTCTGTGGAAGTCCTGGCCCTGGATGTGTCTGTGGAAGGATGGCTTTGGTTGTGTCTGTGGAAGTACTGGCCCTGGATGTGTCTGTGGAAGGCTGGCCCTGGATGTGTCTGTGGAAGGCTGGCCATGGATGAGTCTGTGGAAGTCCTGGCCCTGGATGTGTCTGTGGAAGTCCTGGCCCTGGATGTGTCAGTGGTAGTCCTGGCCCTAAATGTGTCTGTGGGAGGATGGCCTTAGTTGTGTCCGTGGAAGTCCTGACCCTGGATGTGTCTGTGGAAGGCTGGCCCTGGATGTGTCTGTGGAAGGTTGGCCCTGGATGTGTCTGTGGAAGGCTGGCCCTGGATGTGTCTGTGGAATGTCTGGCCTTGGTTGTGTTAGTGGAAGTCCTGGCCCTGGATGTGTCTGTGGACGGCTGGCCTTGGTTGTGTCTGTGGAAGGCTGGTCCTAGATGTGTGTGTGGAAGTCCTGGCCATGGATGTGTCTGTGGAAGGATGGCCTTGGTTGTGTCTGTGGAAGTACTGGCCCTGGATGTGTCTGTGGAAGGCTGGCCATGGATGTGTCTGTGGAAGTCCTGGCCCCGGATGTGTCGGTGGTAGTCCTGGCCCTAAATGTGTATGTCGAAGGATGGCCTTAGTTGTGTCCGTGGAAGTCCTGGCCCTGAATGTGTCTGTGGAAGGTTGGCCCTGGATGTGTCTGTGGAAGGCTGGCCCCTGATGTGTCTGTGGAATGTCTAGCCTTGGTTGTGTTTGTGGAATGCTGGCCCTGTATGTGTCTGTGGAGTGCCTGGTCCTGGATGTGTGAGTGGAGTACATGACCCTTGATGTGTCGGCAGAGTGACTGGCCCTTGATGTGTCAGTGGACTGCCTGGCCCTGGATGTGCCAGTGGAAACTGGCCCTGTATGTGTCTGTGGAACGCTGACCCTGGATTTGTCTGGGTATTCCTTGTTCCGGGTGTGTCTTTAGAGTGCAAGTTCTTGAGTACATCTTTGATAAGCCTGGTTGAAGATGTGTCTGCGCACGTCTGGCCCTGGATATGTCTATGTATTCCTGGTCCTAAACGCATCTTTGGAGTGCAAGGTCATCAGTATATCTGTGGCATGCACAATCCTGAATGTGTCTGTGGAATGCCTAACCTTGGTTGAGTCTGTGGAAGTCCTGGCCCTGGATGTGTATTTGGAATGCGGATCCTAAATGTGTCTTTGGAAGGCTGGCCCTGGATGTGTCTGTGGAAGGCTTGCCCTGGATGTGTCTGTGGAATGCCTGGCCTTGGTTGTGTCTGTGGAAGTCCTGCCCCTGAATGTGTCTTTGGAACGTGGATCCTGAATGTGTCTGTAGAAGACTGTCCCTGGATGTGTCTGTGGAAGGCTGGCCCTGGATGTGTCTGTGGAATGCCTAGCTTTGGATGTGTTTGTGTAAATCCTGCCCCTGAATGTGTCTTTGGAACGCGGATCCTGAATGTGTCTGTAGAAGACTGTCCCTGGACGTGTCTGTGGAAGGCTGGCCCTGGATGTGTCTGTGGAATGCCTAGCTTTGGATGTGTTTGTGTAAGTCCTGCCCCTGAATGTGTCTTTGGAACGCGGATCCTCAATGTGCCAGTGGAATGCTGGTCCTGTATGTGTCTGCGGAACGCTGGGCCTGGATTTGTCTGGGAATTCCTTTTCCCGGGTGAGTCTTTGGAGTGTAAGTTCTGTAGTACATCTTTGATAAGCCTGGTTGAAGATGTGTCTGCGCACACCTGGCCCTGGATGTGTCTATGTGTTCCTTGTCCTAAACACATCTTTGGAGTGCAAGGTCATGAGTATATCTGTGGGATGCGCAATCCTGAATGTGTCTGTGGAATGCCTGTTCTTGGTTGAGTCTGTAAATTCCTGGCCCTGGATGTGTCTTTGGAACGCGGATCCTGAATGTGTGTTTGGAAGGCTGGCCTTGGAGGTGTCTGTGGAAGGTTGGCCCTTGATGTGTCTGTGGAATGCCTGACCTTGGTTGTGTCTGTGGAAGTCCTGCCCCTGAATGTGTCTTTGGGGCGCGCATCTTGGATGTGTCAGTGGAGTACCTGGCCCTGGATGTGTCAATGGAAGGCCTGGCCCTAGATGCGTCAGTGGAGTGCCTGGCCCTGGATGTGTGAGTGGAGTGCCTGGCCCTGGATGTGTCTGTGGAGTGACTGGCCTTGGTTGTGTCTGTGGAATGTCTGGCCCTGGATGTGTCTGTGGAGTGACTGGTCCTGGATGTGTCTGTGGAGTGACTGGCCCTGGATGTGTCAGTGGAATGTTGGCCCTGTATGTGTCTGTGGAGTGCCTGGCCCTTGATGTATCGGTGGAGTGACCAGCCCTTGATGTGTTAGTGGAGTGCCTGGCCCTGGATCTGCCAGTGGAATGGTGGCCCTGTATGTGTCAGTGGCGTTGGTTGAGTCTGTGGAAGTCCTGGCCCTGGATGTGTCTTTAGAACGTGTATCCTGAATGTTTATCATTGGAAGGCTGGCCCTGGATGTGTTTGTGGAAGGTTGGCCCTTGATGTAGCTGTGGAATGCCTGGCCTTGGTTGTGTCTGTGGAAGTCCTGCCCCTGAATGTGTCTTTGGAATGCAGATCCTGAATGTGTCTGTGGAAGGCTGTCCCTGGATGTGTCTGTGAAAGGCTGACCTTGGATGTGTCTGTGGAATGCCTGGCTTTGGCTGTGTTTGTGGAAGACTGGCCCTGGGTGTGTCTGTGCAATGCTTGGTCTTGAATGTGTCTGTGGAAGGCTGGCTCTGGATGTGTCTGTGGAAGGCTGGCCCCAGATGTGTCTCTGGAATGCCTGGCCTTGGTTGAGTCTGTAGAAGTCCTGGCCCCTGATGTGTCTTAGGAACGCGGATCCTGAATGTGTCTGTGTAAGGCTGGCCCTGGATGTGTCTGTGGAAGGCTGGCCCTGGATGTGTCTGTGGAAGGATGGCCCTGGATGTGGCTGTGGAAGGATGGCCCTGGATGTGTCTCCATAATGCCTGGCCTTGGTTTTGTCTGTGGAAGTCCTGGCACTGCATGTGTCTGTGGAAGCCTGGCCATGGATGTGTCTGTGGAAGGCTGGCCCTAAATGTGTCTTTGGAAGGCTGGTCCTAGATGTGTCTGTGGAAGTCCTGGCCCTGGATGTGTCTGTGGAAGGATGGCTTTGGTTGTGTCTGTGGAAGTACTGGCCCTGGATGTGTCTGTGGAAGGCTGGCCCTGGATGTGTCTGTGGAAGGCTGGCCATGGATGAGTCTGTGGAAGTCCTGGCCCTGGATGTGTCTGTGGAAGTCCTGGCCCTGGATGTGTCAGTGGTAGTCCTGGCCCTAAATGTGTCTGTGGGAGGATGGCCTTAGTTGTGTCCGTGGAAGTCCTGACCCTGGATGTGTCTGTGGAAGGCTGGCCCTGGATGTGTCTGTGGAAGGTTGGCCCTGGATGTGTCTGTGGAAGGCTGGCCCTGGATGTGTCTGTGGAATGTCTGGCCTTGGTTGTGTTAGTGGAAGTCCTGGCCCTGGATGTGTCTGTGGACGGCTGGCCTTGGTTGTGTCTGTGGAAGGCTGGTCCTAGATGTGTGTGTGGAAGTCCTGGCCATGGATGTGTCTGTGGAAGGATGGCCTTGGTTGTGTCTGTGGAAGTACTGGCCCTGGATGTGTCTGTGGAAGGCTGGCCATGGATGTGTCTGTGGAAGTCCTGGCCCTGGATGTGTCGGTGGTAGTCCTGGCCCTAAATGTGTATGTCGAAGGATGGCCTTAGTTGTGTCCGTGGAAGTCCTGGCCCTGGATGTGTCTGTGGAAGGTTGGCCCTGGATGTGTCTGTGGAAGGCTGGCCCTGGATGTGTCTGTGGAATGTCTAGCCTTGGTTGTGTTTGTGGAAATCCTGGCCCCAGATGTGTCTGTGGAAGTCCTGGCTCTGGACATGTCTGTGGAAGTCCTGGCCCTGGACGTGTTTGTGTCTGTGGAATGCCTAGCACTGGATGTGTCTGTGAAATGCCTGGCCCTGGATGTGTCTGTGGAATGCCTGGCCCTGGATGTGTCTGTGGAAGGCTGGCCCCGGATGTGTCTGTGGAATGCCTGGCCTTGGTTGTGTCTGTGGAATGCCTGGTACTGGATGTGTCTGTGGAAGACTGGCCCTGGTTGTGTCTGTGGAAGTCCTGGCCCTGGATGTGTCTGTGGAAGGCTGGCCCCGGATGTGTCGGTGGAATGCCTGGCCCTGGATGTGTCTGTGGAATGCCTAGCACTGGATGTGTCTGTGAAATGCCTGGCCCTGGATGTGTCTGTGGAATGCCTCGCCCTGGATGTGTCTGTGGAAGGCTGGCCCTGGATATTGCATTACATGATCCTTGGTGTGACTGCAGACTAGCAAGTGCCAGTGTCTTGGGAAGTGATAGGTGGCGCTCTAGTGCTTGAGTGGATGAAGCGGAGCCATGATGCTTTGTAGCACTGACAGAACGAGTACATTCATTTAGTCCATTATCCGTAAATATGTGAATCTGCATGGATGCAGAACCACAGCACATGTGACTGCTAACAACGTGCCCTGTGGGACTAAACATCGGTGGGGAACCGAGGCCGCCTATAGATTAAAGGGCCAATGATCCAGCACAGAACGTCTGCACTGCTTCCCTGGGAGCCAAACCCCTGCCATGGAAACCCGGAGGCGTAAGGATGTGCCGAGGCTTGCAATGCTACCAGTGGGGCAGCGGAGAACATCTGCACTGCTTCCCTGGGAGCCAAACCCCTGCCATGGAAACCCGGAGGCGTAAGGATGTGCCGAGGCCTGCAGTGCTACCAGTGGGGCAGCGGAGAACGTCTGCACTGCTTCGCTGGGAGCTAAACTTGTGCCATCAAATGCCTAAGATGCCAGGATGCTCAGGTACCAGACATGCCAGCCTGCAGGAACACATAAAGGCCTGCTCGCTTTGGGCAGCTTTTTTTTTTTTTTAAATATTTATTTTAAACAAACAGGATAAGGTGATACAAAACTTAATCAGTCATGACATATGGTACAAAAGCGATACAGTTGATTGCTCTTCCCTCCCCTCCCCTTGGTCTTAATGTTCCTCTACCTGTCCCAGCTGCGAATTCTCATCCCGTAAGGTTCTCCTGGCTAATTGGGGCTTGTATGTCAGGGCTGGATAATTCTGATCAAAGTCCAGGATCGGGCCCCAGATGTTCTCGAAGCGATGTAGACGGCCTGCCCCAGCAGCCGTCACCTTCTCCGCGATTAAGATGTCCCAAATTTTAATCCACCAAAAAGGCATTAGTGGTCCTTCTGTGGTTTTCCAAGTGCCAGCTATTACATTTCTGCCTGCCAGTAGACATTGGGACAGTAGTTTGGCCATAGGGCCAGATCTAGGGTAGATCCCGGGGACCGGGGCTCCCAGGAGGATGGGCTCGGGCTCCAGGGGAAGTCGTATCTGAGGATGTCTGCGATTGTTGCTAGGCATTGTTTCCAGAAGGTCTGGGCCCTCGGGCAGGACCACCACATATGAAAGAAAGACCCTACTTGGCCGCATTGCCTCCAGCAGCCCGGGTTAAGTGTGGGGTTCATATGGTGTAGTCTCAGGGGAGGATAATACCAGCGAAGAAGGATTTTGTATGCGCCCTCTCTGTTCGTAATGCAAGATGAGGAAGTGTGCGCCCGCGACCAAATGTCAACCCATAGCTGGTCCTCGATTGGGTGGCCTAGGTCCGCTTCCCATTGGGCCATGTATCGGGTTTTAGAGGTTAGGAAGTCATTTTGGAGGCGTTTGTATAGAGTGGAAATTCTCCCCCTGGTTGGGAGGTCATTTAGGGTCAGTTCAATGGCTGTGGGAGGGCGGGTGGCAGCTTGGCGGGTCTGAGGATGGGAGCACCAGTGGCGCAGCTGAATGTACGTAAATCTATCCTGTTCCTGAAGTTGGAAGAGTTCTTTACAACGCCCAAAGGTGCAGGGTTGTCCCCCTTCGAATAGTTGCCCCAGGGTCTCCAGGCCTCCCGCAATCCAGGCTCTGAAGTTCCGGGTGGACCAGCCAGGGGAGAAAGCTGGGTTCAGGAACACCGGGGAGAAAGGGCCAAGTCCCACTGGGGTTTTCTTTTGTTTCAGCGCTTTATCCCAGACAGCAATAGTGTGTTTGGTGGTCCTCAGGAGGTTCTGCCACAGTCGGCTCTCGGAGGGATTGATGTGCGGGAGAAAACGTAGCGGGAGCGGTAGTTGCGCCTGTTCGAGGTCCACCCATCTCGGGCGGTTGGTAAGTATCTGCCAGGATCGGATGCAGACGAGTTGGGCCGCCATCTGGTATTTTTGTAGATCTGGGACTCCGAGGCCACCCAGTCTAGCATTGCCCAGCATCGTGGACCTAGGGATTCTGGGCTTCTTCCCTTTCCAGATAAACCGTGACATTTTCTTTTGTAGATTCTGAAGAGCAGGTGCCGGGATTGGTACTGGAAGCGAAGAGCAGGCATATAGGAGCCTTGGTAGCAAGTTCATTTTACAGGCCGTGATGCGGCCCATCAGTGAAATCTCCTGTGCCGCCCACCGCTTTAAGTCTGCCTCGAGGTCCGTGAATAGTGGGGGAAAGTTTGCTCGATAGACTTCCCCCGGGTCAGCTGGGATCTGGACACCCAAATAACTGATGCTCTTAGTCGTCCATTGTATCGGACATAGTGGGGCCAGAGCCTCCCGGATCTCTCGGGACAGACCCACCCCCATGGCAGCCGACTTCTGGAAGTTGACAGCAAAGCCTGTGACCTTTCCATAGCTCTCTATCTCAGCTAGGGCCTGAGGGAGGGAAGTACGAGGTTCCGTGATAGTTAGTAGGACGTCATCTGCGTAAAGAGCCAGTTTGTGGTGTGTTGTATTCGATTGGAAGCCCTTAATCGCCGGGTTTCGCCTGATCCGTTGGGCGAATGGTTCCATAATTAGTGCGAAAAGCAGTGGCGATAACGGGCATCCCTGTCTGGTTCCACAGGTCAGGTCGATAGGGGGGGAGAGGATGCCATTGACTCTGAGAAGGGTCTTGGGCGCTGTATAGTTAGCCAATGTCATGGCGCAGAACTCTGGACCAAAGCCAAAGGCCTCGAGGGTAAGCCTCATGAAGTTCCAGTCCACCTTGTCAAAGGCCTTAACTGCATCCAGGGCCAGAAGCACCAGCTCTCGGGAGTCTCGGGAGGCAAGTTCCACCAGGTTCAGAGCTCTACGGATGTTATCAGCGGTAGAGCGGTGTGTGATGAAGCCACTCTGGTCGGCGTCGATTATCTCTGGCAAAATCCGGGACAGGCGGGTTGCTAAAATCTTGGAGTATATGTTGGCATCTATATTGAGCAAAGCAATCGGTCTGTAGGACGCAGGATTCTTCGGGTCACCGCCAGGTTTGGGCAGCAAAACTGTGATTGATTCTTGCATCGACGGGGTTATGGTACCTGTGTCCCTGAATGAATTAAACAGCTGTACCAGAGGTGGCACTAGTTGGGGTTTGAAGACTTTATAAAACTTCGTCGTATAGCCGTCTGGGCCTGGGGCTCGGGATTTAAGGGATTTTATCGCCTCATCGACTTCCTCATTGGTGATTGGGGCTTCCAACGAGTCCCGAGCAGCGTTTTCCAGTCGGGGGAGCGCCGCCCTTTGCAAGTACTCCCTCTGTTCTTTGACGTCCCGGGCCGGGGCGGTCATTACCTGGGTCAGGTGGGTCGATGCGATTTGAAGCTTGTCGTGATCCAAGTATTGAGTCTTGCCCTGCTGATCCCGGAGGCCCACAATTGTGTTATTCCTTCTTGTCTTGGCCAGTTTAGCCACCAGTAGTTTATTTGCTTTATTGTTTTTGGCATAGTAGAACTGTTTAGCCTTCGTCATTTGGTGGGCGGTATGTTCAGCGTAGTGTGCTTCAATTTTCTTTTTTGCTATTCGGAGAGCTCGCTGCGTTCTAGGGGTCCAGCCCTTCTCCTTATGGATCCTCTCCGCCCTCTCAAGTTCCTCTTCAAGACCCTGACGAATCTGTCGTTTATGCCTATGATAGGCTACCCCTCTGGCAATCAGTTCTCCCCGCACCACTGCCTTCATTGCATCCCAGTTGTTGGCTAAGGAGGTATCTCCACTAAAGTTTTCTTCAAAGAAGTTGTTGATCGTGGTTGCGATTGCGTCTCTGAGTGGCATCTCATTAAGGATGGGATCATATAGAGTCCATCTATGCCTCTGGGGATCCGGGGGTCCCTGGACTCGGATTTTCAAGGTTACTGGGGCGTGGTCGGATAGGATTCTGGAGCCTATAGTTACCTCTTCAGTGAAAGCGAAGATCTGCGGGGATATCAGTAGAAGATCTATCCTAGAGAATGTCCGGTGAACATAAGAGTAGAAAGAGAAGTCTTTTTCAGATGGGTGGAGTACCCTCCATGAGTCCACCACCCCTAGGGTTCTAAATAATCGCAAAAGGGCTAAAGCCGTAGTGAAGTCCCCGGTGGAGGGTGGATGCGATTTGTCTTTTGTGGGGTCCGGGACCCCATTAAAGTCCCCACCGATCACTATCTGGCCCTCCAGAAAGGGAGAGAGGGTTGCGGTTAGCAAATCATAGAAGGGCGCCTGGCCAGAGTTCGGTGTGTACACGGAGACCAAGGAGAACAGCTGTCCCGCCAGGAGGCATTTCACTGCTATGTAGCGTCCCTCCGGGCAGCTTATGGAGTCCAGAATCTGGGGATTCAGTCCCCTCCGGAACAGGATTGCTGTACCGCCCCGCTTGGAGCTTCCAGATGCGAAGAGTTGCTTTGGGAAGTCGCGGGAGTGCAGGCGGCCGAAGTCTGCCGGGAGCAGGTGAGTTTCCTGTAGCATGGCCACATCGGCAGAGTCATTCTGAAGTTTTTGTAGAATTGATTTGCGTTTAGGCGGTGAGTTTAATCCCCTGACGTTCAGAGAGACAAACTTCCAAAACTGCTGGTCCGGGGCGAGATCCGGGGTCGCTGATGAGACTTGTGGAGGGGGGGAGCTACTGAAGAATCAGCCATTATGTCGTGGGAGATGTGACCATCTGTTATCCTGTTTTTGGGTTTTTTTCTCGGACCGCCAACGGGAGGTCTGAGGTTTAACTGGGGGAGGGGGACCCGTTATGGGGTCAGGCCCTCCCCTGGCCAACGGGGCCGTGTAACAGAGAATAGCCAACATGGCTAAAGGTATAAATAGTCTGAGTGAAATGCTCCAAGGACTCATAGGTGGAATGTACCTTGGAGCTGGGCATGGGCCGTGGGGGGAGGCCCGCTGCATCGGGGATGGAGATCATCCATGTTTTCAGAGGTGGCGGTCGGCTCCACAGCGCCGGGTTCACTAAGCCGGGTCTCAGGGCGCCGAAGAGTCCCTCGTGGGGTCGCTCCGGGTCATTTCCTCCTCCTAAATCTCGGAACCTTCGACCATGTGTTTTGCGTGGGCCTAGGGGAGGCTATAGGGTCCGGGTTAGCCGCCGCTTCAGTGGGCTGTTGGGACGAGGTGTTAGCGGAGTCCGGATGCAATATATTTTCAGCATCGCCCAGATGTTTGATCCTACGCATGGTACCCTTATAGGAGAATTGCAAAGCTGTGGGAAAGAGCCATCTGTAGCGAATTTTTTGGGCTTGGAGGAAGGTGGTTAGTGGGCGGAGGGCTCGCCTTTTCTGAAGGGTCAACGGAGATAGGTCTTGGTAGATCTGAAGGGGGGTCCCCTGGAAGGTGATTTCGTCGTTGGAGCGACTTATTGCCGATATGGCTTCCTTTGTCATAAAGAAATGCACCCTGGTGATAACATCAGGCGGGCCGTCTGACTCCAGTCCACGACGGGGATTTAGCCTGTGAGTGCGATCCAGTAGCAATAGCGAGTCCTCCAGATCGGGGAGAAGAGATTGAAAGAAAAGGCCTACATATTCGGCTAGCCCTTGGTCTGGGACTGATGTGGGAACCCCCCGAATGCGGAGGTTGTTACGCCGGGCTCTGTTCTCCATGTCCTCCTGCTTATATTCCAGGATTTCGTACTTGTCCTGCAGAAGCCCAACGGAACGCTTGATCTCAATCAGGGAGGAGGCGTGGTCCTGGGCGCGATCCTCAATCTCTCCCACTTTCTGTTCCACCTCCGAAACCCTTTTATCAGTATTTTCCAGCTTGGCAGTAAGCTCAGACATACATGATCGAAATTCGGTCTTAATGTCAGCCATGAATTCCCGGATGTCCTCCTTAGTTGCTAGAGGTCCCTTGTTGTCCAGGGATTCTCGTGAGATGGAGGGGGGATTGTCCAGTTTCTTCGCTTTGTCGGCTGACATTAGCATTGTAGCTATGTCTGAGGACTTGGTGGATTTCGATTGCTTAGACATCGTGTGGTCTGACAGGAGTGGGTTAACGACAGCAGGTGGCTCAGTCGCAATGATGGCGATAGTTTGAGGCCTGTCAGAGGGTTGTGATAAGGGTCCGATGTCTTGGTTGGACTTTGGTTAGCGAAGGAGACTTCAGTGCGAGTGAAGAGGAAGAGGGTTGCTGTGTTGTCCCGGTCTCCCTGGGACCAAGGCGGCCAAGGGGAAGGTGAATGTGGGCCGGGGCGCCCCAGGAAACAGCGGGGAGATGAGAGGGAGCGATTTTAATACCGGAGCACACCAGTCCAGGATGGTCTCTCGGGGTGGATGGTGAGGACCCAGATCGCCACGGGAGTTAGCGAGGCTGTTGGTGATGGTGGTGGCCGTAGACAAACTATTTCAAGGTGGATTGCTCAGTAAAGAGGGCGACAGAGCACGGCGCCGCTGACCGGAGCCACAAGCCAGTGGGTCCACTCCCGCAGAGGTGTCGGAGGCAGTAGGGTGTTGCGGCCTCCTCACAGTTGAAGGCAGGGGTGTTCTGCGGTGCACCCCCGAGAACCCTCCGGCTCCGGCCCCCTCCTCCGGAGTGGAGGCGGAGGGATACAGGAGAGGGCGAGAGCAGGGAGGCTGCGGCTGCGTGTCGTGTGTTGGGATGGCTGCAGGGTTCTATCCCTCTGGGGGTGTCCGGGGAGGTGGGCCAAAACCAAGGAGGCCCGGGGCCCGGTGCACCTACCGCGCCCTCTGCCGTCCGTGCTTCTCCGAAATGGCCGCCCGAAGCGCCGTCGGGAGTATCAGCTGGAGTGTAGACGTGTGGCTCGGGTCCCTCCGATCATGTGAGGCGAGAGACGCCTGGATCTAGATTGATTCAAGGGTTCACAGGAGGAGCTCCGATGGCGAGGCCGCGTCTCGATCGTTGCGCTGGGTCCCGTCCGCCATCTTGGATTACGCGGCGGAGGGGCCGCGGGATAAGAAGGGCCCGATATCTTCATCTTGGCGATTCTGGGTTCCAGCAGCACTCCGGCAGGGCTCCAAACCTTCTCACACCCTCTCACCTAGTTGGGTTCGAAAAACGCGGCATGGGAGCCTCAGAAAGCTGCGATGCAGCGGGCGTTCCACGGAGGCCATCACGGGAGCGACTGCATAGCCAGCGCTCCAGGCCACGCCCCCCGCTTTGGGCAGCTTTGTTGTTTAAAGCTGTGTAGCTCTGCACTATTTGCAGAACTTTATCGTAATTCAACTTTTTCTAATGGGCTTATGAGACGCTTATGCATTGCTCGTGCTCCCACGACCTGTGCTCCAAAAATGTACATAATTACCATAGCTCCACCCACCTCACTACAATGACAAAAGGCGTGTGAACCCACCCGAGCGAGGAACATTAGATCAGAATAAGAAACAAGCACAGTTCCCTTTTATTTACTTACCTTTTTGTAATAGTGTTTAATAGCATAGATACATGTATTTGTCCCAAGAGAGGTGACACTTGATTTGTGATTAGTTTGGAAAACAAGTACAAGTGCATCTTATTTGCATTTGCACCAAAGGATGGGTCAGGTATATTGGGGTAGATTGCAGTTGTGAGATCACACACTTTTCCTTGACACACAGAAACTTACCAGGTGGCAATGTATTCAAAAAACGTATTTTAAAATTCTTGAAATATCATTATTGAATTCAGAAATGCAGTATCATTTCATCTCATATATAATTTAAAAAAATAAAAATACAAATTCTCGTGCCAATAGTGACAAATATTTAAAGTGCTACTGTGACTATAACATCCCTATCAAAAGTATGTCTAGATCAAAAGACCTCTGCTGGATACTAGGCACATAGAACTTTCTACGTCCTCCTGCTCAACATGTTTCTGTTCATATGTCCTCTTAATGGTGAACATTCCTCAGGAGCTTTGTTCCTAGTTACTGACCACCCTTTGGTACAGTTCTTTTATAACCAATCATTTTCATAAAAAATGTGTTGGATCACAATTTCTTCTCACGAGATGCGTGTGCACCTCAAACTGCAAAAAAACATTTAAAAAAGCCATTAGTGCTTTGTGTATACATGAGGGACAGATCCTAAACCAACCCACACCCTCTAAGCGGTTAGTATTAACTCTATAGGTATTTTTGGCAGATTCTCCTGGACTCTGCATTTAAATTGCAACTTAATTGAAAGTTCACATCACCGTCTGTGGAGAATACACAATAGAGGTCATTACGACCCAGGCGGTAAGGGTTAACGCCGTCGTTAACCCTTAACGCCTGATTCCAATTTTAACGGCTGCTTTTAGGAGGCGTTAAAATCCATGGCGCTAAACCGCCTTGGCGCTAATTACGGCACCGTAAATTACGGTGCCGTAATTAGCGCCTTCCCCATCCACATTATGCCCTATGGGGCAAAAATGGGAATGGGGAAGGGTAAATGGGAAATGGGGATTTACCGCCCCACTCACCTTGGAATGGGGCGGTAAATCTGCCATCACCATGGTGTAAACATAGTTTACACCATGGTGGTAAAGTTGGTGTACTTACCGCCTGAGTCGTAATGACCAATGTGTATTTAGAAACCATATCCATTATTGTTGTCCACAACCTATGAGCCTTACAAGTTCACATTTCATAGAAAATCACTCACCCACAGGACCGCTTAGTAATGTTCACTCGAGACCCAGTTACAGATCTCACTTTCTGCAGAGATCGCCAGCTTATTTGAGGCGTACTCTGGGCTCTAAATACCTGAAGGTACTTTTTAGCCCTCTGTGTAGTCATATAGGTTCTAATACTTTACATGGCCAGTGTTGCAATTATAGCCATTCTCCTAAAGAATCAGGCAATGGCCTAGCTTCCCACTCACCTCTAGGCGTCCAGTTCCTTGCCTAGGCTTGCTTCTCCCACGTTTCCAGTGTTTCATTTATTTATTTTATTCATTGTGCATTTGTAAGGCGCTTATACATCAGGTAAATTGAGTTTCAAAGTGCCCACAGGGCAGCAGGGAGGGAACATGAGAGTGAAAGGCAAATATAACAATGAAAGAGAGAGGCGGTCCTACTAGGCTTTTGTGAGCATTCAGTGTGTGCAAGTGCAGAGAGAGAGAGGAATGTGGGAGAGGGGGGGAGGGGTAAGTGCTAGGAGTGACAAGGAGGGACGTCCTAGTGAGATAGTTGCAAACTGTTAAGTGACTGGCAAATATCACTTGGTAAGAGTGGTTGACTGCCAATAAAAGTAAGTGCAGTGCAGCCCTGTGATAACACAGGCCAGAGGGCACCTAAGGCAAGTGCTGGGTGTGGGCGATTGGGGTGGCAGGCCAGGACCCGGGTGGACACATTAAGGCCCTGGTCATCAATCTCAGTGACTGTGGGGTTGAGCAAAGAGGGGGTTAAGGAGGAGGTTAAAAGGAACGTTTTGAGGAGCTTCCGAAATTTGAGGAGATCTGGCTCAAGACGCGGAGGAAGGAGGAGGCTGTTCTAGAAGAGGGAGTGGGCCGAAGGACATGATCGTCCATCAGCTCGCTGTTTAGCGAATCACTTGACACGCAGAGAGATGGTGCCCGGAGGAACGTAAAGATCTGGAAGGAGTGTATTTAGTGAGAGCCAATTGAAGATAGGGTGATCCCCGGCCCCAGACAGCCTAATGGATGATGCAGAGGGTCTTGAATTTGATCCTTGCATCAACCGGGAGCCAGTGGAGAGTTTATAGGGCTGGAGAGATGAGTGTTATTTGGAGCGCATCGGGTCTTCTATAAACTGGCTAACAGGGCGTGACACATCCTGTGCTTTAAATGCCTGCAAAGACCGTGATGAGCCCTTCTGGTCGTTATCTGGTTTACAGTCATTTCAACCCTTGTATTACTATTTTCCGTTCACACCCTTACCATATAAGCAGCCCTTTGGTTAAACGCTCACCACTGGGCATTCTGTAATGTGCCTACATTTACTTCTCCCCTCATCACCAGTGTTTCAAGCAGCAACTTGGGTCTTCTGTATATTATGAAATACTGTGACACACCGCTTCCTGGCCCAGTTTTATAGTGCCGCAGTTAACAGTAATGCTCAGATTGTGCCTTTAACTCTGAAGGCCTTTCTTATACCCGTGGCTCCCTCGCTCACTCTTCTGCACGCTATGAATAGATACTCTGTCCTTCCTACTAATTGGGTTTACTTTTGGAATGTACGTATGTATTATGTAATTGTTCATTGTAATATTTCTTGGTATGTATTTAAACAATAGACTCCTCGCAGGGCAGCATTACCACTTCAGGGGCCAGCAGTTACAGTCCCGAGTCCGACCATCACACTAATCTCTTCTCATTAGAGGAGGCCAACGGCGCTAACACAGTCAAGCCCATGGCACCCCCTAAACTAAGAAACACGCGCAATATAACTGCAGAGAAATGACTCCCACTCCTCTTGCTTCTCCCTAACCTGGCCACTTCGAATATCGACCCAACTTCTTTAATGGATTCATACGATACCACCATTCTAAATGCCATAGACATGATCGCTCCATTAAGAATGCAGCAAGCCAAACCACGTTGACACTTTACCACTTGGTTTACCCCACACCTTAGAACCCTGCGTAAGTCTAAAAGAGCCGCAGAAGCCTCTTGGACAAATCTCCCTCCAGCATCCAACAAGAAGAATTTCCTAATAGCTGCATCCAACTACAAAACAGCAATTTTTCTAGCAAAAAGTGATTCCTACAACAATCGTATTTCCAAAGCTTAATCTAACACTAAAGAATCATTCAGCATCCTCAGAGAGCTTGGAACACCTTCTGTCCCTCCTGAACCCTGCACTAAAGACTTTACCTGGTGCACCAATATTCAGTCAGCACTTGCTGACACAATCGAGCTTCTACAAATCAACATAGAGAAAAGAAAGCCAGCCTGACCACAGATACTGTCCCTTTGTTAACTCAAACCTTCCCACCTGAAAAACGGGATCTGTTGAAATTCACGCCCCTCGCTACCAAGGATGTCGAGGATAGTATATTGAGCCTGAAACCATCTAGGTGCCTAGGTTATGTCTGCCTGGCTTCTATTATCAAGGAATCAGCAAAAGAGCTTGCACCCTTCACCACAACCTTAATCAATGCCTCCTTTGCAACCAACACAGTACCTTTGAATCTGAAGGATGTTTGGGTCATGCCACTTCTAAATAAACCAGCCCTTGACCCTAATACCCAAACAAATTACAAACCTATAGCAACTGTTCCCTTTCTCGTGAAAATACTGGACAGGGCCATCTAGCTACAGATTCAGCTTCATCTGGAAAGTAAAAATCTACTAGGACTCCGCCAATCAGTCTTCCGACAGAGACATGCCATGGAGACAGCCCTGCTAGACCTAGTAACACAAATGGAGACCATTAAAGACAAAGGCAATCTAGCACTCCTTCTGTTACTAGATCTATCAGCGGCCTTTGATCTGGTGGATCACAAAGTCCTCTGTAAACACCTCTCCTCTGCAGCACACTTCTCTGATGAAGCCATCACCTGGATTCAGTCCTTTTTAAACAACCGAACTAATAGAGATTTCTCACCCTCCGCATCCGCCACTCCAATCCCTGTCACTTGCGTAGTCCCTCAAGTATCACGTACTTCAACACACACTATACAACATCTTCATAAAACCCATCTTTGAGGACTTAGACTAATTGGGTGTCACCTACACAAACAATGCAGATGACACCCAAATCCTTATTCCTATCTCTGGTGACCACAACACAGACTCCAAGCGCCTAAATGACGTTTACCAAATCATCCAAGCTTGGATGGCCAAACACGGTCTTTGTATCAATGATGATAAGACTGAGCTGCTCCTGGTAGGTACTCAAGCTAGACTCAACAGACTCGACAAACAATTCAATGCATTCAATATTGATGGTAACATTATCACAGCCTCAAAATATGTAAAAACTGTAGGTGTCTACATCGACTCCTCCATCTCTCTGACAAGACAGATCAACATTGACTGCCTCTACTACTGCATACACGTGCAAGCTAATCAACGCCTACAGACCATTTCTGACCACCGGTAACTGCATCCCCCCAGCCAGAGCCCAGAGCCCTAGTCCTGTCCAAGATAGACTATTGCAATGCTCTCTACCTCTACATTTACCAACATAACCTAAAAAAGCTTCAAATCTTCCACAACAACTCACTCAGATCAGCAACCAACTACCCCAGATCTCACCACATCACTGAGGTAAGACGTAGTGTATACTGGTTATCTGTCCCCCAAAGAATCGGACTGAAAACCCTTTGTCTCACATTCAAATGTCTACACAATGCTTCACCTGAGTACCTATGTGATACATTCACAGGGAAACCCTCAGACCGGCCTACCAGATCCTCTTACATTAACTGCCTGATCATTCCCAGGTTTAAGCTCCAAAAGGCAGGTGGCAGTAGTTTCCCGGTCCTTGTAGCCAAAATGTGGAACTCACTACCAGCAACCCTTAGAGCCGAACCTTCCTTACATATATTTGGAAATAAGGTAAAAACTTGGCTCAAGTCAACTGATCATCCTTTCTGATTAATCCTGCTGCACTGAAGGTTATACCTTGTAATCTTCCCTTACACCTGATCAATTGTAATATATTCTCTCCCTGTATATACTTGTTTTTTTTCATTCTGTTATCCACTGTAAATTACCTATTATAGGATGTGTAAACTATGTGAGGGATTCAATTGGCTTGAAAATATCCTTTAAGGTGCATATCAGTAGATGTTCATCATTGAACTTCTCTCAGCTTCTTCATTGGGGTGTTTCGTACTTTAAGGCGGGCGGCACAAAGCAGCGGAGCGTGTTGCAGGCAGCTTCCTTGTCCTTTGTTTCAGGTTTAGAGACTTTTTGGCACTTCCTGCCTAGGAAGCTTCCTGCTGTGCCTAGCAGTGGACGCTGTGTGCTGGCTGGGTACCTATTCGGCTTGAGGGTCTGCTGGATTCGGTACCTCCCTCGCATCCCTCAGAGATGTTTAGGGGAGAGATCTTGCTTCCCTCTTGGAGGTCCTGGCCTTCCTTGACTGGCAGAAGATGTAAGGCAGACTGTACCTTCAGCCAGGGTCCAATGGTGAATTCTTCCTTCTGCTTCTGGTGAAGCCTTCAGACGATCTGTCAGAAAAGGGCTTTGGGCGTCTTTCAAAACCAAATGGACCACAGGGATTGGTGTAGGCTAAGCCCACCTTAATGGACCAATCCTGGGTCCCAAACAGCAATCTCCTGTATGCGTGAGGTCATAACCAGAGTGCTTTGCAAAAGAAAAGGTAAAGGGTTGAAAACATGTGATACTAAGTCCCACCCATCATCCTGTCTGTTGTGGATCAGAGTCCCTCTGGTTAATGGAGCTCTCTGTGGTTCCTGATTAAAGCCGCAGGTCTCCCTTGAAGCTGCGGCAAGACCTGATATTCTGGCTCCATCAGACCACATACATGTGCATTCTGAATGGGGTCCCCCTGCGGGGATGACTATTGTAAACATGCAGTCCCAGACATGACATTTCACTGTCAAACGATACTGAGTTTGGGAGCTGGCATCAGGTTGACGCAGTTGCATAAGAAAGGTTGTTGGGCTTTCCTGTCTCCTGTGATAGCCTCTGTAGCTTGGCCCCATATGGGCTTTTTGAAATATTTTCTGATTAGAATATGCAAATTGCTGCCACTTGCTACAGGGCCCAACAAAATGACATTGTGGATGCATGGAACCTTTGTTAGTTAATTAGACTGGCCATGGCAGGGGGAAGATTTGGTTCTCCCCCTTCTGGAGATGCATTGTGTACTCCTCCTGTCATATCCCAACTAAATATGACAGAGGGGACGGTGCCTGCAGGCTGTGTTCACCCAGAGTATACCGTTATACCCCTGCACTTGCGCGATCTGAATGACACCTGGCCTAGTAGGATCGTTGTCTGTCTCCCCTTGTTCCTCCCCTCCCTGCCTCGTGGCGCCTTGAAACACCTGTGTATAGGCGCGTTACAAATGCCATATCATATCATATCATATCATGTATGTCATGCGGTGAGCATAGGAAAATGTGTGCAGATTAGCCCCACACATTTTCCGGAGGTTGATCTACAATCATTCAAGTTCATTTAAAATTTCGAAAAGGCCCAGGCGAGCCAACATCCACTGTGCAGATGGTGTAATTCCTCACACTCAGAAAACATTCCCTCTTGATGGCCAATTTATTTATTTATTATTTGCTTGTTAGGCGCTTATACAATAAGAATATACTGTATTCAAAGTGTCCACAGGGCAGGGAGGGAGCCAGAGTGGGAAATATATTACAACACAATTAAGAGCAGAGGACGAAGAGGGAGAGGGACGAACCTATTATGCATTGTGAGTATTCAGAACATGCAAGTGCAGGAAGGAAGAGGGAAGAGGGGGTAAGTGCTGGGGAGTCCAAGCTTGTGGGTGAGCCATAAACAAAGTGCTAGGAATGTTGAGTGATACATGACCAGGACCGCAAGAGGTGTAAGTGCGAGTCTCTGGAGCGGAGGGTGTGCAGATGCAAAGTGCTGAGGATAGACAGGAGCTGTGTAGAATTGGTGTGGGAGGTCAGGGCCCCCGAAGATGCACAAGGGCCAAGGACACCGATTCAGCAACTGTGTGATTAGCAGAGAGAAGGAGGGAAAGATGAGGAAAAGAGGAAAGTCTTAAGAAGCTTCCAGAATTTGAGAAGACGCTGCTCCAGGTGCAGGGGATGAGGGAGGCTATTCCAACGGAGGGAGTGTGCAGAGGGAAGTGAGTGACCACTGCCCTCTTTTTTAGCAAAACGCTTTACACACAAAGAGTTGGTGCCAGAGGAGCGAAGTAGTCTAGAGGGAGAGTATTTGGTGAGAGTTGAAGATATTGTGGTCCCCGGCCCATGACAGCGTTGTGGAGGATGCAGAGGGATTTAATCCGTGCAGCAACCGGGAGCCAGTGAAGACTTTTTAGTGCAGGAGAGATGCAGTCCCTGGGCTTTAGGCCAAGCATATGTCTTGCTGCCCTATTCTGAATAAGCTGGAGGTGTCGCGGAGTGGAAGAAGGAAGATTCAGGAGCATGCCAAAAATGCAGAAACACACAACACTCTATTGAGTCAACCATTGTCAGAGACAGGCCAACCGCCTCTGCAAAGAATCCCGGGCTTACACACGGGTAGCATACACCGAACCTAAGACTTATCTCCGCCAGATGTGCAGGGGATTCATGATTTACAATTCCAGTGCAATTCAGAAATGACAATAACCTATGGCTCAAGACTAACATGGATTCTGGGAGTCAATCGCCCAGGGATATAAAACATGTCACTCATAGGAACCAACTTCTGTGTTTCTGTGGACATTCAACATGTCACTTCCATGGAGGCTCTGGAGAGTCACCCACGAACATGAAAGCGATCAAGTGTGGCAAAGGTGGGTTCTATGGGATTTATTGACCCCAGGAGGATGCGTTCATGCCGGGATGGAGACTCTGCCATCTGCAGAAGGAATGGGTCTGGATATACTCTCCAGACACCGGGAACTTTGCCTGTAGGAAAGATGGATGTCTGATGATTTACTAAGGGGAAAGACCACCAATCATGTTTTGAAAAGATGGATGCTGGTCATTAAGCCTATATGATAGCTTGTCGAGTTAAGTGCACAGGCATGTGTATTTAGCCTAGATGACTCAGATTCATAGACTGCAGAGCTTAGCTCAGCCCTTCACCAGTCTGAGGTCATAAATTGAGTACAATTGCACTGAATAATAACACCTACCAAAGTCGGTGGTGATGGCTTGATGGAAGGGGAGACAGAGGATCAAATTCAGGACCATGCGCTGCAGGAACAGTGAGATCCCCAGGGTCGACTATCTGGGGGTCAAATTCTCTGCTAATGTTTGCGCGACGGCCCATGTAAATAAACAAGCACAGCAGTTTAAGCAAGCTCTGGGTGGGGTTCCCAGGGTCATGTACATGTTTAGAGGTTGACCGATTGCTCCACTGTTGCAGCTGTACAAGGGCAAGGCAGCCTTGGTTGCCAGATTCGGGATAGAATTGTGGGGCTACTCTAATGTTAGTGCGGTCTAGATACTTCAGAATCAATTCCTTAAAAAACTTCTGGGGTTGGCAGCTTCGGCTCCAGATTTTGGGGTACATATGGAATTGGGTTGCATACCAATTGGGGATATGGTCTCTCTGCAGCCAGTACTGCTCTGGCTCAGGCTATGGGGCAATGGTAGACCTTCACTCACCCACAAGCTAATTATCTCCCTGATCGACAAGGACTTGGGAGGTAGGGTCCTATGACTGTCCCATATCAAGAAGCAGCTGAGGGCGATTAACATCACACATCTGTGCCCACCCTGTAGTACGCTCTCCTGTGGAGAGATAAACCGATGGACTGCCCGCGTTTATGAGTCTGTGAGTATGAAAAGAGAAAGCATGGAAATATTGAAGCCAAAGAACCGAGGGCTAATGACATTTATGTCCCCGGGCGTTCAGCATTACTTGTAATGGGCAGAGTTTTCTGCGGATCCCGTACACAAATCTAGGGCAAGGTTCAACTGTATCTCCTTACGGGCAGTGGTGGCAGCATGGTCCGGGGCGGGTGCAGACTGATCTTGCCCTGTGTGCGAGACGCCTTACGAAGACATGGCCCATTTGGTATTCTCTTCTGTTCCTCTCTTGCAGGAATTGGGCCTCGTACAATATCGGCCTGCCCTAATATATTTGTTGTGGGTGGATTCACAACGTGTGGGCTGGACCTTACTCACATACTTGAAAACAGCACTTTATCTTCGGAAACGATTGCGAATTACACCACTGTGAAATGAGTTTCTGTACACCCACTAATGACCTGTTTTTGAGATTCCTCTTAACTGCTATTCCTGTGAGGTTCTTATGATGATGCATTTTACTGTGTTATAACTGGCATGTTTCTTGTGTGTTTTGTACTATTTGTATGGATGGTTTTTATCCCAAATAAACGAACATGATGAATAACACTTATTAACACAAAGCCTTCAGGTGGGAAGAAGAATACGTCAGGGCACGCTACACAAAACAACATCTCCAATCTAGCGGCAGAGAACCTGTCAACACCATACACCCCCCCCTGGAATTAGCAAATAGGTACAGGAGCTTCCATTCCACAAGCTGGATGGGTCATAGTATGGCTACAGGGATATAACGTCTGCACCTCCCAGACAGGATGGGTGGAGGAGGGTAGGCGAGGGACGCAGAGCCTTTCACCTGCATTGCCGGATGGGCTCAGTGGATCACAGTAGATCACAGTGGATCACAGCAGGTGTACAAAGTTACTCACCTGAAATAGTGGATGGCTCCAATAAGATTGAAAAGAGACAGGATTTAACAAAGAAACCGAGCCTTTTCACTCTGATGCTTGCTGCATTCCGAGCTGCTCCCCCACTCCCTCCCGGAGCATGCAGTCTGTTAATAATACCTCTACGGCTGAATGGGTTTAGCAAATTGGCACAGGGGTTGAGAGCCACGTCATCACCACACTTAGATACGACTCGGTGCATCCAGTGTGAATTGCCAGGGGATGCCTGACTCAACACCCCAGCCTTTGGGATGGACCAGCCATGTGCTTCTTGGCCTCTTTCTAGAGGCATCACATTGAAGTAATTGAACTTTCTTGATCATTCAGTCTTTGGCCTCTCTCTGGCGGGATCTCAACCGAAGGCAAGGTGGACATTCTATTCCCATATATCTCCTTATAGGACCCCATGCCCCATCAGCGGGACGCAGCCGCCCCGCCCATTCATCCTCTCCAACCTTCGTCCTGCTCTGCTCACTTCCGGGCCACGCGAGCTGAGTGGGCAGAGCCTAATATCCGGCACTTTATATTATCCTGACTGTGGGTATACGGGCAGCTCCCACTGAGACTGATAGCAGTGTACGAGCCATGCTGGGCAGAGAGAACTTGGAAGGAACACATGAAGTGAAAACAAAGAAAATCATATTGCAGAGAACTACATGGTCCCATGACGAGCCCCGAAATATTTGTGTTTGTCCCTGAACTGTCCTGAACCCTTACCGAGGGGGAGGATACTCAGCCGAGGAAGTGCTTTGTAAAGTTCAGAAGCTGGGAGGTGTTTCTTCCAACTCGCGGATTAGTTGATGGCGGCTGGGCTGCCAGAACGGATGGCTCGGCTTTCTTCTGCCTCAATTTAGGGGCCGATTCATAGAACAAACGTGCACCGAAAAAAGTGGCGCAAGGAGACGCAAGCGTGAAAAAGGAAGCGCACCCGCAAGCGGGTGATTCATCGAAGTCCCTGCGCATGTCTTTCTCGGGATGTGCGCCAAACCCATGCGTGGCACACACGGGCGCACACGTCATTGCAACATCCCGATGGCCGTGTGCGACGCGCACAGGGAAAGCGCACAACATCCGCGCACACACTAAAAAGGGGGCGGGACACGGGGCGTAACATGCAGAATGGGGAACAACGCGTGAAAAAGAAGGCGTAACTGGGGAAGTACTGCAGGGAAATACACGGAACGCCCACACACACACGAACAACCCGTATTCATGGATTCGAATACGGGAATCCCGCACACGGCAAAAGACGCGCATAGGCGTCAATGCGTCCGCCACACGAAGGCAGGCGGAAACGTCCCTGCGCACAGTATAAAAGTGCGCGCAAACAACAAACACGTATATACAGCTACGATGAATGCCCCATTTGTCGCAGCACTGATCGTGGGACACCGCAAGAGGAGGAGAATAGCCAGGGCTGCATTTTTTTACCCCGGACCAGCCTTTTTGGGATGCCTGACGACCACGTCTATGGGAGGTATAGGTTTCCAAATCATATCATCCTAGACCTCATCAGGGAATGGGAAGATTACCTTACATCTCCCTGTGCTCCCAAGCATTGAGCCCCTTGGAGAAGGTTCTCAATGTCCTGCATTTTTTGGCCACTGGGTCATTTCAGTGGACTACTGCCATAGTGGGTGGGGTCTCACAGGCCACGCAGTCACGCTGCCTACACCAGGTGTTGGCAATCATCACTGCACGCCCCTCAGACGCAGGCACATATACATGCCCAGAACACCCGCAGAAAGGCAGGCCGTGGTCCAGGACTTTTACAGGGTGGCACACTTCCCCAAAGTGCTTGGTGCTATACATTGCACCCATGTGGCCCTGCGTCCACCTAGGGCCACTGAGCACATCTATCGAAACTGCAAGCACTGGCATTCCATCAACGTGCAGGTTGTATGCGATGCCAAGGGAATCATCACCTCTGTCTATGCAAACTACCCAGGCTCCACCCATGACAGTTTCATATACAGAATGTCCGCCCAGGCCGGGCCCTGGAAGCTGGGCAGCATGGCGACACATGGCTCCTAGGTGAGTACAAATGCCTGTGCACATGCATGCAAGTCACACAGAGACAAATACCCAAACCCTAATAATCTCAACTATTATCACCTCCCCAGGGGACAGTGCCTACCCTCTGAGCAACCACATGATGTCGCCAATCCGGAACCCCACCACACCACCCCAGGTAAGATACAACGATGCCCATATTGTAACCACAGGCATAGTGGAGCGCACATTCGGAGTGCTCAAGTCACGCTTCCGCTCCCTTGACCGCTCTGGTGGGCAGCTACTATATGTACCCACAGTAGTGTGCAGGATCATTGTGGCAGCATGTGTCCTGCACAATGTTGCAGCATGGCGGGAGGTACCGGTGGACATGGTGGTGCCCCCACATCCCCAACCACAGGCTCAGGCGCTGCCCATGGGAGGGGACAGGGCACGTGGCATGGCAGCCCGGACCCAGCTTGTGGCCACATTCTTCACCTAAACTCCCTCCCCTGCACAGTGCACACAGTCCTGGCACATAGCAGGTGACAATCGATGATGACAAAGAGACAGTCAACTGTCACAATCTTACCACCCTGAGAATGTTGCCACGGAAGTGCTAAATTGTGTGCATCCCTAGCTACTTAAACATAACCAATCCTGTGTGACCAAAAGGAACACATGCAAGGTGTGTATCACACACCCCTGCAAAACAGTCCATCACAATCCCTGGTATGTCACCCAAACCTTCCCAAACCACATCATCCTTGTCTGCTACACCATGACATGGCATGCAATAGCAAAAGGCCAAACCATGACCAATAATATACAAAGTGACATGTCATAAATGGAAACTGTCCCGAGACAATGATGCCTGACATGGAATCAGATGAAATGACTGACCAACAACCTCCCACACATACAAAGTCAGACACAAATGCTTTCCAACAGTCGTAGCATAAACATAACACTGAATGCCCGTTGACATGCACATTGGACATGGCAAAATCCAGACTCCCGAACCCGTGTGCTGTGTGCGTCTCCTGCAACACACTGCTCAGCACACAGCACAGTGAGCAGCTATTGTGTTGGGGATACACCTCGAGCATCACATGAAAAGGACTAATCACATCCACAACCAAATGACGCATGTACAGGGTCCCCAAGTGGTAATAGATCATGTGCTGCATGGACACCGCGGGCATGAGAATGCAATCTGTGTGCACCTGTGGCCATGGAAGGGTGGATGTATGTGTGGTGGATCATTGTGCAACTGTGTGTGTCATTAGGGACATGCACTCAATATATGCATGTGAAATCAAGGGACCCTCAGTGTCCTGTACACATCACATGTGAACATTGCCCATGTGAACACCCCAGCAAGTCAAACCACACCAATCCCCTGACACCTGAAAAGTAAAGACAACACAGGAACAGGCATTGAGCAGCACAACTCATCATGTACATAGTACCCCACAATTACAATGTCAGAGTGCCCAAAACACTGTAGCCCAAGCCAACTGTCCAACAAAATGCCCTCCCTTACACATCACCGTGACCTTCTGAACAACTGTCACTGGGGTATGTAGCCTTCTTCCTCCAAGTCTACCTGGCCACAGGATCACCCTACCCCTTGGTCTCCATGTTCCAGCTTGCATCTAAATAGGATCCAGCCCCCTCAGAGTCCACCTTGACTGCTAACAATACCAAATCGCATAGAACTCCAATTAGGCAAACCCACAAACCAGGGAAAAAGGCTGTAAGCACCAAAAAACCCTGGAAGAGTCTCCAGTAGATGACTTGAAGTAGCAGGAAATGTCAAAGCACATGTACAAGCACAATGATAGAGCAACCAAGGTAGCACAGTTGAACAATGGTCCAACAGGATGGGTAGCATTTACGGTACATTACATACAATGATGATGCAACAACTGATGGGTAGTGTCACAGCTCTGGTGTCCAGGCGCAGGAGTAGCACAAACCAACCACCCCCTTCGTGGTCTGGGCACCTGCAAGGTCAAACTTACACAGGCCTCTGAGACCCCGGCGGGGAAGGAGGGTCAGGGATATGTTGCATGGACAGGCATTGGTATTCAGGATAACTGGAAAGAGGGGCAGAAGAGTGGATGTGGATTTGAAAGGGAAAGTAGGCAAAATACAACTATTCAGTAAAACACATACTCAATCAGAGAAAACATGTTCATCATGCACATTGTACCAAATCAGTCAAATGAAAGCCAAAGAGACACTTATCTCTGGGGTGAGTGCTGGCCTCCTGCCTGCGCACTCTCAGGTCTGGTAACAGGAGCACTTCAATGCTGCAAAGAGAGCGTGAGTTACTAATCTGAATGTGTGTTTACAACACACACACACAACCCCATCCATGCCCCAAAGTAAGTGACTTCTCCACAAACAAACACCCCTGTCTGCTGCCATGTACCCATACGTTAGCTTGGCCCACCAATGGTACATACACTGTCAATGCAGTAAGGCCGGTGCATGTGGCTGCCCGGGAAATGGAAGACCAATTGTCAAGAATCAGACATGATAGAATGGTCCCTGGGTGAGCTACTAGACGCGTATAGCAAGGTGCAACTTCAGTACAAGTTGTGTTTTGGCTGTCGCAGATTCAAATAGGCAGTGCACGTGGCAATTTGCACATGCAAAAGACATGTACTCACCACGAGTCTGGGCCTCGCTGGTCGTCCCTGTGCGCTGTATCAGTTTCTGGCTCGGAATGCTACTATCCTAATTACTCAGCTTCAATGGAGCAGGAGGTACTGGAGGATATGTTTGATGGCCCCTGCGTGTGCCCTTGACAACTTGCAAAGGCAATTGGCCTTTGGCCCTCAACGCATGTCAGCTGTACTGTGTGCTTCCCCAACAATGCCTGGCAAACCTCCCCAGCACTGGTGCTACTTAGCATCCATGTGCAAGTGGCCTGGTGGAAGGTAGTCTGCGGTGTGGGCCCTTGTGTTGCTCACCTTGGCAGGAGCTCCTGGAAACACGTCTGCTTCTGTCGGACGTCTGAGCACAAGTCCTGTGCATCTGCTTGCGCACACATCCACATGTCTGCACCACCGAACGTGGCCAGTTTCCTGGATTAGTTATCCCTGTTTCTGCTGGCAAAGGTAGTCTGGAGGCTCATCTTCCTGCAGAAAGGGCATTAAACAAAGCAATAAGGCTGGAAAGTTCCCTGTGTGTGTGTCTACATGCTGGCTGTCACTGGGCCTGGTTACAGAGCTACATCCAAACTCCTCCCACCACCAGTGTCAGTTTGACAGGGCAAGGGTGCAGGCTACTGTCTACAGCATGAAGCGCATCAAGCACATATACAGGTAAGAAAATAACATAAATCAAAATCCACATCAATTAATGGAGAAATCAATCCCATACTCACCCAAATTCATCACAGACATGGGGTGGATGAAATGCAACCAATTCCCACTAGGGGTGTTAACACAAGTAGTACAGCAGCAGACAGGCCACAGTTATGAGGCAAGTCCAAAGCCCTTGTGTAATATTTTGTTACACCAAACCATCCAATGAACAACCTACATAACCTAATTAAAATAACTATTAAATAGTTCATATTAACTAACCAAACTAAAAGCAAAAATCAAAAATGGCCACATACGACCCGGGGGGGAGGCACCCAGGAGGGGGGAGGTACAGGGTGCCCCTCAACACCCACATGCGATGTTGTTGAGACAAAAAAAAAACCTCCATGGTCTCAACGCCTGCACAGCGTGACCTGTGTGGGAGAAATCTCGTCGTCTGAGTCTGCCTCATCCTGAATTGGAGGACGTGGGCCAGGAGCCTGACCACGCCTAGGCGCAGCTTGCCCTTCGTCGGCAGCAAGTCTGCCTGACGGGTGAGCCTGGTTCTGTGCGGCAATGACACGCAGGTCTGCATGCAAAACCTCCCGTGATACACATGCTTCCTCTTGCAAGGTAACACGTGTAACACAGAGTTCTTCCTGCGTGGTCTGGCTGGACAACTGATGCACCACCGCGAACCACGTAGCTCAGCTGAGATGGTACGCTTAAGCTGCTCAAACTTCTCCTCTGACTGCACCCTCTGGGGCGTCAAGAGGGCACCCAGAGTGGATCTGAGGGACTGATACTAAGCCCTCAGGGCCTCCATGTGTGCCACTGCGTGAGCAGTAATTGCTTGACGCAGAGACATTTCAGCCTGGCGTGCCCTGTCAGTGGCCACCATGCCCAGCCTGAGCGAGCGGGCCGCGGACTGCGCCGCCTGCCGCTGGAGAAGCACCTGCCTAGCAGGGGGAGCACGGATTGGGCCACATGTTCCATGCTCACAGAGAGGTTAAGTGCTACCCCCTGATGTTCTGAATTGGCAGTCATGTCTTGCTCCCACTCAGTATACCTCAGTGGCGCACGGCCACTGCGTTGCTGGGCTTGACACCTGCGGGACCCAAGGACCGGGCGTCCTCGTTGGGTTGGTACCGCCGCGGCTGCACGACTACATGCCCCCGTCCACGTGATGCCCCAGGCACATCAGCGACTGGTGTGGAGGGTAACCGTGCGTCCCGATCCACCACAGGCAGAGGTCCCACCACTGTCTGGCCCCTCTGTGCAGGTGTTGCGGTAAGAGGACTGTCCACATCAGAATCACTAACCCCTGACGTATGGACCTGATGCACATACAACTCGACATGGTCGTCAGAGTGGTCATCTGGGCTGAACTCATTGCCAACCAAAGACAAGATGGACTGTAGCACACGTGGGTTCTCGTGGTCTACCACCCCACAACCCCCACTTGTGCCGGGTTGCGGTTGTGATACAACCCTGTGCCTGGCATGACAACACCATCCTCTGCCTCCATTGCATCATCATCTGAAAAGTGGAGAGAAAAAAACATTAGTACACATGTTAGAACCACTTAACACAGTCACACATGGACATCACACAGACAGCCAACACATGAAGCAGACATGTCACACACAAAAGAGAACCTGCCATGCATTCCTGGTCAATTTGACATTGCATCAGTGAGTATCCATGTAGAACAGTGTTACATGGCTTCGAAGTGGGTTGATGCAGTGCAAAACATGCATACGTTACTTACTATCTACATGAACAAGTACTTCATGATGTGCATCAAAACACGTGAAGGCAGAGGCATGGGCAAGTTCAGGCATCACATGAGTGAAAATGCAGGGATGCCTTGCATGGTGGCAAAAGGGTGACCAGAGACCTGTGTATTGGCAGCCAGTGTTGACTAGCATCAATGGCATCATCTGAGTCAACTGACAACACAGCAAATGATGATGGGACAGTAAGCAGGACACATGACGAACCCTCAGTAGTACACCCATGTGTGAAAAACCCACTACACCAGTTGGACAGAGTCAGTGGGCCTGAAACTGGGGGAGGACTGTGCCCCACACAGACTGTGACACCCGAAACATGTGTGTGATGCAGGACTGGGCCAGAGTGGCCATGGAATGGATGGTGGAATGGCAGGAAATGTCGGTCACCCTGGACACGTACTTCAATGAGCATCCAGTCAAGGACACATAGGGGGACGCGTGGAATGCACATGGAGCATGAATGGGCAATCAGGTCCCTGTGGAGCATATGCCATTTGCACAGTCTGGGTGAGACACCCTGCGTGAAGGACAGAGGATGTACCCCACTGCATGTGTGTGGCAGGTTGGCTGGTGGAAGTTAGCATGTACACAGGAGGCTTGAACAGGCCATTGCAGTACTGCAAAATGATGCACAACAGTGCAATGGTGAAATTGGAGGGAAGGGGGGGTGGAGAGGCAAGGGAGCATGCCTATGTGGAGTACCCACATGCAGGCAGGGCACACATGCACGTCAGTCATGCAATGACATAGTCCCAGTGCTGAGAGGAAGGACACCCCAGGCTACATGCAGAAGGGCCAGTGAGCTGGAACATGGACCGGAGGGGCATCCGGGTGACTAGCATGTGAGTATGGTGCAAGTGTAGTGATGAGGACAGTCCCTGTCTGCTCAACATGTCCACCATCCTGCACAGCAGGCACGCATCAGTGAAGCATTGCATGACTTGCACATGAAAACGGTTCTAGGTCAAATGTTCGAATGAAAACGATCGAATGACCAAAGGGTCGAAACAAAAGGACCAAAAAACCAAAAAGTTGATTTTTTTGGGCCAATATTTTGGGGGTTCCCCCCCAACCCCACTTACTGTAGCATAAACACTTTTATTTTTAACTAACCGAAAACCATTACCCATATATATTCTGTCTGAGAATTTCAACCCTTTTGTCTTAGGTCCAATTACCTCAACCCTTTCATCATTCAATCCTTTTGGTGTTGAATCTTTGACAGGACACCCATGAGAACCATGTACACATGACATGTAGTGGCAGTCATGCCCAACACATGACACGAGTAAAACAACCATGGCCTCGACAAACACTCAACAACACTCACTGGACTGGGCATCTCTACCACTCCTTCGACCAATTCTGGTGGTATGAACTCTGCAACATGTGACTCATGCGGAGTGAGGTCTACCTCCTCAGGTTCCGGCCCACTGCCTGTCACCAGAGTCATGTTGTAATTTGAGGCACGCTTCGCCTTAGCACTGCGTTTGAGGTCATTCCAACGCTTTTTGCACTCTTGGGCTGTGCGCACCTCATGGCCGAATGCACTCACATCTTCCGCAACTTGCTTCCAGTGGGTATCACGATGGGCAGCCGTAGTCTGACAATTTGGCCCCACTAGCATGTCACGGTTGTGGTCCCGCACGTAGTCCATGAGGCAGTCCAGTTCCTGCTTGCAGAAATGCTTCTCCCTCGACATGCAGGAGGCTGTAGCTGTGTCTAGGGTCCCAGCCTGTACTGCAGGTGCAACCTTCCTCCTCTTGGACGCTGGTCTGGACCCTGGCTGGCAAATGCCGCCCTGATCAGTATGAGCAGTGGCACTGGTGGAATGAGCAGAGGGAGTGGCAGGTGGAACATGGAGTGAGGCCCTGACTTGCGTCAGTGGCTGCTGGGTGCCCTGGAATGGACCCTGCACAGCAACATCCCCTGGGCCAGGGTCATTGACCGGGACTGTCCTGGTTGGTAGACTCACAACCGGGGTCGTGTTGGCTGCATCTGCCCCTGCAGTTGCCAACACCCGGCTGGACTGGGCAGCAGATGGGATTACTGCCCCAGGGACACGTGCCTCAGTCTGGGCAGCCCTGCATGCACCTACAGTGTTCCTCCTGACCACCTGTAAATCTTCCATGGACTCATCCAGTGCCAACACAGCCTGCGCTGGCAGACCCTGAGCCTGGGTGGTGGTGTCCACAGCTGCACCTGCAGCTACCACTACCCTTGGGCCCATGGCAGCCGATGAAACGGACAGCCGGGTCACACGGGCACCAGTGCCAGATGCAAGAATTGCATCTCCTGGAGCCACAGGGGGTGGTGGCATGATTGCACCAACATGTGGCACAACATCGTCCGGAGATGGCTCACTCCTACCTCTTTTCCGTCTGCAGCCAGCCTGGACACCCTGGAGTCCCCCTACTCCCTGGTCACCCCGGCCACGTCCCTGACCACGGCCGCCATGAGGAGTACGCCCAGCTAAGGCACCCCTCACCTTTGGTGGCCTCCCAACCATGGCACAGATGGAGTAGTGCTGGCAGAGATGGAGAAGTGCCAATGGGAAGTGTACACGACGATTGTCCTGGGCAATTGGGGTGCAGGGGGTGGGATACAAGATGTTATAAGCACCCCTGCACCTGCAAGGCAGTATGTGACCCCGGTGATGAAGTGACGGGTCATGCAACGCTCAGGCACCCCAAAACTGCAGTAAAACCGTGCACGCACCCCGGTAGCCCGTGTGTGTGGAATTAACCTCTCGCAGTACGCGGTGGCACCCAGGGACATGAAAAACACATACGCGTGGGACACGCAGGTTACTATGACCTCGAAAAATGGGTACGATACACAGGGGCACCCGCTGTGGGAAAAATAGCATGCGCGACTCATCGTCAGACTAGCGTGATAATGAAAAACATGCATAGCCAATACCCCCACCAAAAGAAGAGATATGTCCTTGATGCGCTGTGAAGTAGTGATGGTGTGCAAAACAACACAAAGTAGTAACACACACGTCGGTCTCCACGAAAGGCACGTACAGTGAACTGCCGGGAGCCGCACACCTTTAACCCGTGCTGAGGGAAACTCCCGCGCGCGTCAAGGCACTTACGCGCATAGGCCCTTTCCTCGAATTACACGCATTAACACGCGGACGTGCCGTTTTTTCACGTTCTGATTCACTAAGTACCCGCCATGAGGGGAACGCACACGTGCGTAACGTCACAGATGCGCTTACGCGCTAAGGTCCTTTCCTCGATTTACACGCTGACGTGCACTTTTTTCACATGCCAAATCACTCCGTAGCAAGCTGGCCATGCGACAACACACTGAAGACCACGGTCCTGCCCAAAAGGCCATTTTCCTGCCCCCAAGAGCCCCGAGCACGCTCCCACCTGCCATCTGCTGCTGCCTGCCTGCTGCCCGCGTGCCCAGCTAATTGGTGCCTGCATGTCAGCCATCTGCAGGGGTCCAGTTGCTGTGTCCACCCCTGCTGGAACAGAAGACTCCCGACTGGGATACCATCCCTCCACAGCCCAGCCCCAGGACCCAGTTGCCCACCCACACCTGCCTCGGGGGTCGCCATGTCTGGGCAAACATCATCCGAGACCACTGGCGACCCCCAGCCAGAGAGGCAGAGGGCCACCAGCTTCAGTGAGAAGGAAGTTTGTGTCCTGGTGGAGCAAGTTCTGGGGCATTATGATGCCCTCTTCACACCATCGCGCGCCGACAAGGAAGGACTGGAGAGGATCTGGGAGATCGTAGTGGTTGCCATCAACGCGGAGGGTGTGGCAACCCGCGACATCAAGCACGTCCGGAAGCGCTGGGAGGACTTCAGGTGCAGGACCCTCAACAAGGCCCGGCGCCTCATGAAGGCAAAGGATGCAGAGGGGTGCCGGGTCAGCCTGAGCATAAGCCCAGCGCTCCATGCCCAGATCCTTCGGAGAAAGACCCGTCTGGAGTCGAGTGGTAAGTGGCCATGCATTGCTGTGTGAAACAGGGCATGTTGCAGTGTGCTGGTAGTCAGCTACTTTCCTGTATGTGTAACATAGGCCATGTATGGGTGTGTGTGTGCAGGGACATCATGGTAATGCATGTGAGACCAGTAATGCGTGAACCACATGGATGTTGCGTGTGTTCCAATGCAACATGGGGAGCAGCATGCGGGATGCACACATGAATGCATGCCTGTCCCTGTTTTTGGACATGGATGGGGGGTGAGAGATGGGTGCTGCTCTCATGTACATGTGTAGTGTACATGTCTGTTTGTCTGAGAAGTGTGTGTGTGACTTTGAAACGCCATGGATGCATGACATATGTCCGTGACGATGTGTAGATTCACTTATGCAGTCTAGTCACCCTGGTATCCACTGTGTCTGTGGTGTACGAGCCATGATGCATGACCCTCCGGTGATGTGTGTGCATGGGACCAGTATGAGCCATGATGCATGTGAGTTTTAAGGCAATATTTATGTCAATAGAGGCCCTTGTAAATGGATGCTGATGTTGATTGCATGCGCCGTGCCTGTTTCTGCATGTGTGTTGCCTGCATTGACCCATGTGCTGTGGAGGGACAGGATGGAAGTGACGTTTGACAGTGCCACTCATGTGTTATTGCTTCCTGTCTAGGGGTCTATTGTACAGTACCCTGATGCTTGTGTTCTATGTCTCCCTCTACGCAGCGTTGAGTGAAGAAGAGGGCGTAGACAGCGCTGTGTAGCTAAGCGACGGGGATGCCTCCACCGGGCGGCGACGCAAGGCCCAGCCACCCTCCCAGGAATTGCCATCATCCGGGAGCGAGGGGACTGGTGCCGCGTCTGCCACTACGGCTGTAATGGAAGGGCCGGGTGAGCCCCCACAGGGGTTTGCAATGGCGAAAGACGGTGCAGAGACATCCAGGTTGGTGGTCTCCACAGAGGAGGAGGAGCCCGCTACTGAGCCGCACATGGGGCCTGGTGGGGGTAGTACCACTGGTACAAGTGGTGAAGTCCAGGGCCAGGGTCAAGAGGCAGCACAGGTCGCCGCAGAGGGGCCTTTGCATGTCGCTGTCCCTGACTCTGTGACTGCACCACCATCTGGCTCTCCACCACCTGCCGACGAGGAGTCCCATGACCGTATGGGCTCCGTCTTGATTGGTGTCGAATTGCACACGCGTGTCATTCGTGATGACGTGCATGCTTCCTGGGAGGACCACGCACGCCATCACGAAGAGCTGCGTGGCAATGGTCGGTGGGTTCCTACATGTGTTGCGCACTCTGGCGGACCTCTACTCCTATGTGGAGACTATGCGCCAGTCATTCTCCCTGCCGTCTTCTGGCCCAGATTCCACCAGGGCCCCCTGTGGACCTGGCCTGACCAACACAGCCAGCTTGGTGGAGATCCCATCCCTGCCACAGTCAGGAGTCGGCGGTCCAGCAGGGGTGGACACCACAACAACTGGAGACCAGCTGATGGAGGATGTGCAGGCATCATCGGACAGGGCACATGGACAGCAGCAGCAGCAGACTCAAGGTGGGAGCGATGATGGCTCGGGGCTATCGAAATCAGAGGGGCAGGCATCGGCCAGAGGGCAGGAAAACCCTGGAATGGGTGTGTCTTCTGTGTGGCTGCCGTTGGGCCAGCATATGGTTGTGGAGCGGCAGCGGGCGGAAGAGGCGCGACTCACCATGGTCAGGGCCATGGTCAGGGCGGAATACTCCATGCGTCAGGCGTTGAGGCGGGCTGAATGCCTCGAGGCAACTCGCAGGGAGTTGGAACAGGCCATGGATGCATCCCTGCGAGACCTCGGGGCCAGGGCAGAGGCCCGCCTCCAGGAGATTGACATGGAGTTCGATGATGCCCTGGCCCACAACATCACAGAGTGAGCCGTAGGACTTGCCCGCCGCCATTGTATATAGTTATTTAGTGTTAGGTTTCCTTTCTCTTTTTTTTTCTTTTGGGACGCTTGGACAATGCCCCACGTTTTTGTATATAGTTCTAAATGAGGTAGTTTTTTTTTTTTAGGTTTCATTTCATTTGTTGGGCTCATGGACCCTGGTTTCAATCTCTGTACATAGTTGGACTGTGGATTTCTGCACAAATATTTTTTTACTTCACCATGGATCAATGGATTTTAAAATTTAGGTTTCCTTTGGATTTGATTTGGTGGACAAGGAGTTTTCACTGACTTTATTTTGGATGACTTTTGATTGTGACTTCATTATTTTCTTTTTCTTTTTTGGACATGCATTCTTCTTTTTTTGGATTAATATTATTTTCATGCTTTGATTCCATTTGCTTCATTTTGTGCACAATACATTTTGATTTCTTACTTCCATGTGTGGTATTCGCTCATTGGTTTACTGCATGCACAATGTGGGTTTGCACAATCACTGGCACCCAGTGTGTGTGTGTGACGAACATGTGTTGATGTGCATAGTTGACTTTTGTTTTGTGACAAGAAATAGGCCTTTCAGTGTGGGGTGAATGGGAAATTTGATTGTGTCTCAGGACTGGGGTGGCGTTGTCAAGGATGGCACTCTATTAAGAGTGGCACAGGACACCCAGAAAGGGTATGGGTGGTTGTGCAAAAATAAAGTGGACACACAGCAGAAAGGAAAGAGAACGAAGAGTAGGCAAGAGTAGCAAGGAAAAAGGTACAGAATGAATTCCCTCTTGGGGTGTATGCAGATATAGGAAAAGAGTATTCCACAAACCTTAGGAAATACTCTAGCCTTCTGCACAGTTTGCTATAACAGAGGCCCACGCTGTTTGCTCATGGCTTGGAACAGCAGCTATGGGTGTCTGTAATGTAGAAACGAGACAAGGGAAGGGGCAGAGGTTGACTGATGGGAACCAACAGACAAGCTCTGTACAAAAGGGTCTACAAACAGTACAAGAGAAGATACTTACAGACAAATCCAGGAAAAGGAGGTTGATAGCAAACTAGCAGAAGGAAATGAAGGGAAAGTCGTGTAACAGGATTGGATAGCAGAGGACAGTAGGGAACAAGGTTGAGAGCTCAGAGGAGCAGGAAAGCAATGAGCAAGCCCACAGGAGCAGGGCTGTAAGGTAGAGAGCCCAGAGGGAAAGGGCTTAGGGCAGAGTAAAGCAGGCTGCACGGCAAGGAACCCAGAAGGGCCGGGCAGCAAGGAGTGAGCCCTGACGGGCAGGGCTGCTGACCGTAGAAGGTGGCAGAGGACTGTAGAGGGCTGCTATGCTGAGAATCCAGCGGAAAAAGGTAGGTAGTAGGCAGCGGAGCGTGATAAGCTGCAAAGTAGGAAGCCTAGAGGACAAGGGCTGTAGGCAGCCGGAGTTAGGCAGGCTGCAGAGCAGGGAGCCCAGAGGACAAGGGCTGAGGCTGGAAAGCAGCAGAGCGTGATCAGCTGCAATGTAGAGAGCCCGGCAGGGCAAGGGCAGAGGCTGGAAGGCAGCAGAGCGTGATCGGCTGCAATGTGGAGAGCCCGGCAGGGCAAGGGCGGAGGCTGGAAGGCAGCAGAGCGTGATCGGCTGCAATGTAGAGAGCCCGGCAGGGCAAGGGCGGAGGCTGGACGGCAGCAGAGCATGATCGGCTGCAATGTGGAGAGCCCGGCAGGGCAAGGGCAGAGGCTGGAAGGCAGCAGAGCGTGATCAGCTGCAAGGCAGGAGCTTGGAAGAGCAGGGCTGAGGCAGGGAGCCCAAAAGGCTAGGGCTGTAGGCAGCAGAGTGTAGCAGGCTGCAAGGCAGGAAGCAGGTGAAAGCAGGAAACAGCATACAAAGTTTGTAGCTCGAATCAAAAAGGTGACGGAAGGACTCTCAATGCAAGAGACTGAGCTCTCGCAGGCAGCAGCCTTTATACTGCCCAGCCCAGCACAGAGGCAGGCTAATTGGTTGCACCTGGCTCAGCACACCTGCAGACAATCGGCCACCTCCCTCTCTGTTCCTGAGCTGGTGGAAGCAGAGCAAATCCCTAGGGCTTCTGATGAAGAAAAATAGGAATAGCCAGGAATAGATGGTTATAGCCAAGTGCATTATGGTAAGTGTAGTTTTCTGGGAAAAATAAAAAAGCACCAAAGTCTTGCAAATGGGAAATAAAGTCCAAATAGTGAATAGCGGTTGATCCAAGAGTTTTCTGTAGATAAATGAATAACAATTTGTCCATATTGATCCCCAATGTATGCGCCCATGGCGCAGGCATGACAGGCGTGCAGTGGGATTTTGGTGGATATGAGGCCCATGAACATGCATCTTTATGACATGTTGGGTGGGAACAGGACATGTGTTGGGGCCTGCTGGCACGTGCACGTCAATGCTGGGTAGGTGGGGGTGCAGGGGGACATGTGTCCGGGCCTGCTGGCAGGTGCCCGTCAATGCAGGGTGGGCGGGGGTGCAGAGGGGCATATGCCGGGGCCTGCTGGCAGGTGCCCGTCAATGCTGGGTGGGTGGGGGTGCAGGGGGATATGCGTCGGGGCCTGCTGGCAGGTGCCTGTCAATGCTGGGTGTGTGGGGGTGCAGAGAGACATGTGTCAGGGCCTTCTGGCAGGTGCCCGTCAATGCAGGGTGGGTGGGGGTACAGGGGGACATGTATCGGGGCCTGCTGGCAGGTGCCTCTCAATGCTGGGTGGGTGGGGGTGCAGGGGGACATGTGTCGGGGCCTGCTGGCAGGTGCCCCTCAATGCTGGGTGGGTGGGGGTGCAGAGGGACATGAGTCGGGGCCTGCTGGCAGGTGCCCATCAATGCTGGGTGGGTGGGGGTGCAGGGGGATATGTGTCGGGGCCTGCTGGCAGGTGCCTGTCAATGCAGGGTGGGTGGGAGTGCAGGGGGACATGTGTCGGGGCCTGCTGGCAGGTGCCCCTCAATGCAGGGTGGGTGGGGGTGCAGGGGGACAAGAGTCGGGACCTGCTGGCAGGTGCCCGTCAATGCAGGGTGGGTGGGGGTGCAGGGGGACATGTGTCAGGGCCTGCTGGCAGGTGCCCGTCGATGCAGGGTGGGTGGGAGTGCAGGGGGACATGAGTCGGTGCTCACTGGTGCATGGTGACATGTGGGCTGGCTGGGGGGCATGGCAGGGTGGATGGGCTGCCTACGGGACATGACCAGGGGTGCAGGGTAGTCCCCTGTGGGATGGGCTGGCTGCAGGGGCTGGGGGGGGGGTACAGGGCACACCTGGGAGGACACCCACTGCAAAATCATATTTGGAACTCCCCTCCGAATACACGTACCCAGCTCGCACAAGGCCCCGCTCGCACAAGGCCTATCGCGTGTGATTCTCCACGCGCTCCCCTGAAATACATGTACCCCGCTCGCACAGGGCCTGTCGCGTGTGATTCTCCATGCGCTCCCCCGAAATACATGTACCCCGCTCACACAGGGCCTGTCGCGTGTGATTCTCCACGCGCACCCCCGAAATACACGTACCCCGCTCGCACAAGGCCTGTGGCGTGTGATTCTCCATGCGCACCCCCGAAATACACGTACCACGCTCGCACAGGGCCTGTTGCGTGTGATTCTCCCCGCGTACCCCCGAAATACACGTACCCCGCTCGCACAAGGCCTGTTGCGTGTGATTCTCCATGCGCACCCTCGAAATACACGTACCCCGCTCGCACAAGGCATGTCGCGTGTGATTCTCCATGCGCACCCCCAAAATACACATACCGCGATTGCACAGGGCCTGTCGCGTGTGATTCTCCACGCGCACCCCTGAAATACACGTACCCCGCTCGCACAAGGCCTGTCGCGTGTGATTCTCCACGCACACCCCCGAAATACACGTACCCCGCTCGCACAAGGCCTGTGGCGTGTGATTCTCCACGCGCACCCCCGTGGGGAGTTTTACAGACATTTTCGTGGTTGGGGGGCTGTATGCTGGTCCACTGGCCTGTGCGCCATGTACGGGATTTGTGTGCTGTTCATGGCGCACGGGGCGGGGTTGGGGGCGTAACTGGCGCAGCTGCAGGTTCGCTGCGCCACTCTGCGCCACGGCTCGTTATGGATGTTAGAATCCATGAATACGCTGTGCACGGAAATGGATTTTGGTGCACGTGGCTGGCGCAGACTGCCGCACGCATACACTGTGCGCCAGCCACGTGCACCACTTGTGCACTGATTTCTATGAATTACCCCCTTAATGACTAGCTGACACTGCCTCTCTCTCTCTGGCTTAGTGATCTGGCCCTTTGGTGGTGGGCACACCTGGAGCATGGCCCCGCAGCTCACACCTTCGTGCCAGCAGACATTGCTGCATGATGCTGTGGAGATCAGAAATTTTGTATCAATTTTACCTAGGTCCAGCAGGCGCCACATCAGACCACTGCACACCCGCTGTGTGTTGATTTTGTAATGTCACAGACAGCTGCAGCAGTTGAAGCCTAGGAAATAAACAGTCATCTTAAGTCAAGTATTGGCATCAGAACATTCAAAGGAAGATGAGCAGGCTTGGATGGTCTCATGTTCAAGACAGTGTTATTACCAGGCCACCACAGGACTCCAAATAAGATTAAAGTGTGTGTGTGTCTATGGCATGACACCAAATGAGGGGTGCCTCCCTGAGATCCATGCTGAGGACTCCCCACAAGCTGCTCCAAGAAGCTGCATCACAGACTCCCAGGCTGGTCTGCGCATCAAGCATCTGCAATGCTCATCACGCAAGTGCAATGCGCATCACGTAAGTGCAATGCGCATGATGAAATGATCTTGCATCCGCAGGTGAGCGCCACGTGCACTTGATGAAAGGTGTATGTTTTTTAATCAAGACTTACATCTTTCACTTACCGTAGAAACAAGGGCAGGAGTGTGGGGCATCCAAAGCCTCTGGACAACCAAACATACAAGGTGCCACTTTGCATGGCGAGAAAGCTTTTTTTTTACATATGCTAGAGGAAGCGAATGCCCTAATTATTGTGGGGAGGTTGGGGGGTGGGGGGGTCTGCCCCCAAGTAAATGTTTAAAGCAATTTTCACGGAAGCACTAGCACTGTTACTAACTATGGGATGGGACTCCACGGGAATGAGAACTTACCATTCCTCCACCACCTGTGATATCCTGGTAGCACCGGGATGTCAGCCGGCGGAAACGGTGAGATGAGGTTTCCGCAAGGTTTCCGAAAAATAGGACAAAGAGCCAAACAGTTTACACTTGCATGTTCTCTAGGGGAACATGAAAAAATCCAGTAGATGTGAAATTGAGGGCCGGGCTCTAACAAGGGGGTGTATCCTAAAAGAGTGATGGACTTTGCCTAAAACGGTAGCCATATGCCCCAAACAGTACCTCATGACACCATGCAAACATGTGTTCTATTGCCCTTAGACAGCCCCAGGGGGTCATTTTTGTAGCATCCAGTCTTTATATTGTCAATAACTCCCCCTTTCTCCGTTAGCAAACACATCTCACCCTCTGTACATGAACAATTCAATCAGTCAGGAAAGTGGTCATTACAAGCAGAGATCAGCCAATGGCGAGCCCCCATGCAGCCATTTACCACTTTTACCAAACAGAGGCCAAATTTAGGCAAAATCATCTTTAGTCTTTCATCAAAAACATTTAAAAAGCGCCTGGAAATGATGCTTTGCGGCTGGAACCCACTTGCTTTGTCTTGATGTGGGGGGACTGGTTATCACCATGAGTCGGTCATTGGGTGGGTTCTCCCTTGAACGGATCCAGATGTAGAGGAGGGTGTGCACCCGGACAGGGGCGAGCGAACGGCCCAGGACGTTGGAGGCCGTTGGCTGCAACAGAGGCCCTGCGAGAGAAGGACCAATGGGAATATGTCCAGGTCCTGCAACCTGACTGTGAGGCCACGCGGTGCACTGACAGCTGTGAGCAGGGTACAGACAATCCTGGGTGGTGGTGCATCCAGGGTGGTGCACTGAGACGGTGTAGAGGCGGGTCTGAGGGTGTGCGACTGATCCCAGCTCTGTTCAGAGACCTGAGCCATGGAAAGTGAAAGAGAGGGGTGCAGAGAGATGCCTAAGCGCTCACATAAAGGTCTGAGGGACAGCAGAGATGCCTGTGTGGTGCAGATATGATATGGCATTTATAAAGCGCCTATACACAAGTGTTTCAAGGCGGGACGAGGAAAGGGAGGGGGACCAGAGGGAAGACAGAAACAACGATCCTTCTAGGCCAAGTGACATTGAGATCGCGCAAATGCAGGGGAGGGGAGAAGGGATAGTGCAGTACATAAAATAACAGTAAGATAAATAAAGGCAATAAATACATAAATGAAAGTGCGGCCAGCAGGTGGCAAGGGTAAGTGCAGCCATCATGGTGTCAAGTGCTAGTCAGGGCTGTACGGATACAGAACAGTCCCCAAGTGCAAGGGATGCCAGGGGGGCAGTGGAGGTTTGCAACTGGTGGCAAGGGGACTTTGGCCCGAGATCAGAAGGTAGCCAGGTGACCAGTGCAGTTTCAGTTTCAGCCAGGAAATCAGTAGGGGAGAGGAGGAGAGAAAGCAGAAGCAAAGAGGAAGGTCTTGAGGTGCTTCCGGAAATGGAGATGGTTCTCCTCAAGTTTAGAGGGGCCGGGAGGCTGTTCCAGAGGGAGGCCCCAGCAGAAGAGAGAGATCTACCACCAACTCGCTGCTTGCAGAAGCAACTTACCCTGAGTGAGTTCGCGGTGGATGAGCGAAGAGCTTGAGAGGGAAGATATTTATGAAGCGCGAGTTAAAGGTATTGATGTCCCTGGCCCCAGAAGGCCTTGTGGAAAGTGTAGAGGGTTTTGAAATTAATCCTCGCAGCCACTGGGTGCCAGTGCAGAGAGTTCAGTCCTGGAGAGATACGATCCCAGGGCTTGAGGCCAAGGACAAGTCTTGTAGTCCTGTTTTCGATGAGTTGCAGAGGGCGGAGAGTAGAGGCAGGCAGATTGAAAAAGAGGCTGTTGCAGTAGTCCAGCCTAGAGGGAACCAGAGCTCTACAGACAGTGAGCTTCTAGGGAAAGGAGAGGAAAGGAAGAATACCTCTGAGGCGGTGCAGCTGGTGGTGTGACTTCGTAGAGACGTGAGAGATGTGAGGAGAGAAGGAAAGTGTGGAGTCATAGATGACACCGGGAATTTTAGCCTCACAGGTGTGAGCGGGAAGAGGGCCAAGGGAGGCCGGCCAGAGAGTGACAGGAAAGGAGGGAGCAGGTGTGCCGATGAGGAGAATCTCAGTCTTACTGGAATTAAGGCAGATATCATTGGCGGCACACCACTACTGGATGGTGGATAGACAGACAGAAATGAGAGAAGTAGAAGAGGTGGTGGAAGGGAGCCTGAAATTGAGCTGAGAGTTATCCACATAGCACTGAAAGTTGGGGCAGAGAGCGGCAATGCGGTGGCCAAGAAGTGCCAGGTATTGGTTGAACAGCCAGGGAGAGAGGTTAGACCCCTGGGGGACACCACAGGTAGAGATAGAGAGAGGAAGGGCCCAAGTTGGACCTGGGAGGAGTCTTCGGAGAGGAAGGAGGTCAGCCAAGTCAGGGCCTGATCGGTGATACCCGGGTTATCACGGAGACGATTGAGCAGGATGGCACGGTTGACCGTGCACATGGTGCACCAGCAGTCGGGGGTGTTGGACGGGGAGCCCTGAATGCCTCAATGAAAGGGCTGAACTGAGCACAGAAACATCTCAGCTTTGCACAGGCTTTCACACGTGGTGCACAGTCAGCTTTTAGTGGTGTACACACATGTGAGCAGTGCACAGAGAGCCCCCTACTGTTCAATTCTTGTAGTCCCAGAGTTGCAAGAGGGGCTGTCGCAGAGTAAAGAGACATTGCTTAAATTTGACTGGAGAGCATTGGAGCCAAAAATGCCACCCATCAGGCTAGTTGTGTGGACCACGTTGTGGGACAAGGTGATCCTTAATGATGGGTTAATGCACTTTGTAGAAGCTTTAACTAATTTCACTATATCCATCTGCAACAAAGTGCAATACTGCCGCACTTTTCGACAAAAATATGACTCTAGGTATTACTCCAATGGTTCCTGGATTACAGTAAATGCATTTGGGATTGTAGGGTGGTTTATTAATTGGTGCCTAGTGTTACCGACGGCTGGCATCGTATAGTAGCACCAGGAGGCCTTTGTGAAATACTCTAAGGTGCAGCCTACTATTTACGTGACGTGTTCCCTTCAGGGGGCTTGGGGGTGGCTGAGCACCATCAGATCTGTGGCGCGCTCTGTGGGTTCCCCTAGACTGATCTTGCCAACTGGGTGATCAGGCCCTGCACAGGGCCTTTTAACCTTTTTAATTAAAATGGGGTCCCACATCTCGGGAGAGGCGGGGGGGTCCTGTGGCCTTGTGACTCTAGCAAAGAAATCATCATGGCTTTTGTTAAGTGGCCAGTTACGGTTTGAGCGCCCAGCTTGCTGCCTTTCTTTGTTATGCCATGCAGTGGACCACAGATCTGCTCCGTGATAATTGGCAGCTACCCCCCCCCCCCACGCTTTTGCTAGGATTTGCCCACAGAATAGACAAAAACAGATGAAATGCACATGCCCCCCCCAACCTAAATGCTGTGATGCTTTAAACATACATGTGCTAACTTAGCACAGATATGCTTCATGCTTACCCTGCATGGTGTGGGGTAGTGTGGGGTAGTGAATATGGTGGGGTTCACGGTATGTAAACTCAATGATAAAACCATAAAAATCACCCATTGTAATTTGCGCCGTGAAACATCTCCATTGTAATCTGGGCACTACACAACTGGCCCAGAGACACCAACATTAAGCACAACACCTTGCCTGCTGCTCCAAACCACCTCTCCTCCACCTTTCATTTAATGTTCAGACCCACCAACACGGCAGCGGTGCATGGTGCGCAGTGCATATGCCACTAAGATAACAAGTCTGGGGTGGGGTATTATGGAGGCAGTTTGCTTGCCAAGTCTCTGCTCTAGAAATGCCTTTAATTTTGGCTAGGGCGGCCGTCCTCCTACCCCCCTGCTTATGTTTTCCAATATTGCGACTGCACGCGACATCACATCTTACGGCTCCTGGCTTTATCTACACAGTGGTATATTGGGACCCTGCCAGGGTGTCTGTGGAAATAAGAAGAGGTATTTAGGGAGGCGCAGGTGATAGGAAGAGAAATTAGCCAATCGAATGTCCAAACTCAGAGAGGAAAAACAAATTGGGAAGAGTGGGGTTTTGGGCGTATATGATTGTGGAAGTGGAGTTGCGTGTTTCTTAAATGTGATTGGTTGGTGGTAAGCATGAGCAGGGCCGTTCTTACAACAGATTGCACCCCAGGCGGGAAGCATCGTTGGCGCCCCCCCTCACCCGACCTGTGATCTCATGCATATGTCATGGGCTGAGCAGCGGGAGTGGGGACTATGAGTTAACAGACAAAATTGTCAATGCTGGCATCTGCTGAATTTCATGAACCTCAGAAAACAGCAATAAGTGGGTCAAACCCGAACAGGCCTGGTTATGTTAGTCTGCGTTTGCTCTTCATTTTGAGTAACAATGACCAGTTTGCTGCTGTGACTCGGGTCAGAGAATCGACAGTTTCAGATCTACACTAATGTCATTCGTATGACCTCCAACATTTAGCCACTCTTAAGAGGTGATGAACTGGTCTTGAACAGTGTTACTCAAACCTCCAAGAACAAGCACCAGCAACACACACACCGATAGCTGTACAAGCCTGTCTATCTCAGCATGAAAATACATGCATTTATGCAATGTGTATTGCATCAAATATTTCACGGGAAGTTAAATATATTTAGGAGGGACACACGTAAACAATATCACTACTCCATGTGAGTGGTAAAGTCTACTTTAAACATATGCAGAGAGTTGACATGCATGTACAATTCAACACAGCTCCCAATGTTAATGTTGGAGAGGTGGCGTTCTAAAATTATGACATTACAATGTGGACTTTACATTGAAACACACTGCAGTGCATTACCGCCCCAGAGAAATGGCAGTTCGAGTATTGGGGTTTGTTTTGCTCAAGCTCGTGAACTCTCAAAATGTTTAAATGTTTCCTTCGTGATCACTTATTTTAGCTCCCGACAGCACCATGAAGCTGTAACATCGCAAAGAAAAACAATGTCTACCATCCCAACATATAAACAAAAACAATCAAATTCTTAAAGGGTGGAAGGCAACCTTTTCTTGGGACTCGTTAAGTTTACTTTTTGCAAATTACTAGTCGCGTGCTGCTTGAATAACAGCGGCCCTTGCACATTGTGCAGTGTATAGATGAATTTCATTTCAAGGGACTTGGAGTACTGCGGGTATCAGGGGAAGCATCTCCAGTGTACCCCAAGCATAGTGCGCTTTGCCGTCCACCCTCACCCCCCAGCCTTGAAGCCCTGCGCATTTTCACATTCTCCATTATGGTAAAGAACATTGTCCCGAGCTTGGGAGAGAAATGGACTATGCAGAAGGAGCTGCCTCCCCAGGGTGTGTTTAGATGCATTTCTGCATTTCAAATGCAGAAATGGGTGGCATCAAGAGCCCCACGCTCTGAAACACCTTTTGCGCACTGGTTGGTCACACGACAGAGAGTGTGAGCAGGTGATTCCCCAACACTTGAACCATTATTTAGAGACCTGGCTTTGATTAATGAGGCGTTAGCTAGTCATGGCCATTTCCCAGCGTTTGTGTTAAAGAAGATCAGAAGCTGCATCTTGCTGGGTATTTTAAAGGCCATGAATGATGCTACAGCATGTCGCCCACAATGGAACAAAGAAAGTGAAGCATGCATCCTGCAAGTCTGGGTATTTGCATTATACGGAAGATGGGCCAACCGTCTACGGAGATGGTTTCTACTATAGTTGCTGAGTCGCTTTCCCAAGCCAGCTGCTGTGCAGACTTCGCTCAGCTTCTGGTCCAGCGCATGCATCAATCCTTCACACCATCATTCACAAGGCACGTTCGTGTAGGTGTTTGTTTATCTCGTTAGACTAGCGTGATTGCTATTCCAAACAAAAGAAGCACAACAACAAAGAAGAGTATAAAACAAGTCTGAGCGAACAGTGAAATGTATGAAACTCTTGCACTAAAATAAAGTCAGCAGTGCATGCCCAGGAAAGAGGGAACGACGAACAATATGCTCGGGAGCGGGAACTAGGGGGGCGTAGTAACCCCCAAACCGGCCCAAGGGTGGTACCGGCCCCCAGGGCCTTGCCCTCAAAGTCATTTTGGCCCGGCCACAGGCCGAATGGCCGAAGAACGGACCAATCCAACCCTGCTGGAATGTGCAACTGTCTAAGATCTGCTGACGGTGACACTCTGCCCAGGTCTTCTGAGAACCAGCCTTTTGATCTCCTCAGGAGAGTCCACCACCAGTGCGCACTTCCTTTTTCATGACTACTTGAGCCTTGACAAAAGTGTCTAGCTTTGTGGCCTCCAGAGGCTGTTCTTGGATAGTCCAGTCATCTCCGTAATACCATTTTAAAATAAATAAAATGCCTATGCAGCAATAGGCCTCACCTGCGAGGACGGGAGCAGGAGGAAAGAAGTGTGCTTGCCTCGGCAGGATGTAGTTACTGCCTGGTGTCCTGAAACAAGGCCAATCAGCGAGGGCAGGATGCAGCAACTGTTTGTATTTGCTGATTCTGCTGCTGCTTGGCATTGTGTGCTTGTGATGGGAACAACTTCAGGATTTAGTGACTGTCAGGATTAGTCAGGCGAGTACAAAGGCAGCGAATATGGCAAAGGAAATGTGCACTAAATTACACAGTGAAAGGCTTCGAATTAAACTACGTGCACACATGAACAAAGACTCATGTATGCTAGAACCCAGGAGTGCAAATAGAGTGTGACAACAAAACCAATATATGAAAAGGGATGTGGGGTAAGCACCTGACCGCGAGGAAAGTCGGCAAGCGCCTTACCCCCAATTGCTGTTACAGGTACTGACAGCGCTAAACCCACGTGGAGGGCAAGCAATGACAGGATCTGTGAACTAACACTCTTGATGGTATTAAATAAGGGAACTAAAGAACAGTACTCACGAGGACGAGATAAACCTCTTGAATGTCAGCTAGCCCACGAATCCTGTTGATGAAACTGGGACCCAGAAAGGCTATAACAGCAATGGGAGGAAAACTAAATACCTAAATTGGAATAGTGATTACAAATTAGTGAGGAAAACATAAGCATTCACACAGGAGCTAGCTACAACCGCACACCACACCTAATAATCAAATGGGAAATAAATGCAGAAGTGCAATGGAAAACATGGAATGGATCCCAATGGAAAATAAGGATCAGGAGCAGGGAAAAACGAAATAACCAATGCAAACTTCCCCCTACCCCTCCAAGGGAAAGACAGGATGCTAATCTAAGAGGAAGGCTAAGGCATACGGGTTTACAGCAGCAAAGGACAGAGTCAAAGAAATATAGAACACAGACAAACTGGGCTGCATCTAAAAGGGGAAAGCACTGAGAAATGCTGCCTGCAAACAGAGGAAGACAAAAAGGGAATCAAGGGAGCAGAAATCAATTAGCGCATGAATCCGAGATTCAGGGCGGAGGAACAAGAAAACAGGAACTAGGAACTAGGTACAAAGGCAAGGAACAAGGGACTAGTCACAACAGGAACACTGCAAACGATGACCAGCGCTGGACTGAAGTAAGACTGAGGCTTTTAAAGCTGCTTAACGAGCACACGCCTCAGGTGTGCTGATTGCTGCACCTGCAGCCACAGGTGTTGCCTATCCTCCACCCAACCTTGTCCTGCAAGGGTGGAGGTGGAGCAGTGGGCCAGGCATTCTGGGAAGCATAGTCATTTGGTTAAAGAAGAATGCTGGCTGCCAAAAACCTGGAATGGATCCGGAAGGGAAGTAGCTTGGAAAATAGGGATTTAGCGCTCCCAATTCATCACAGCACTGTAGCATAAGTTTCGGAGGAAAGGTCCAGTAGGGAATAAACCCCAAATCATGCCCCGAAGTGGTGGGAACGGGAGCGAAGGGAGCGAGTCGTGACAGTGACCCACTCGCTCCTCTTTTCCATAATGACCGGGGCATGCCCAGGAAAGAGGGAACAACGAACAATATGCTCGGGGGTGGGAACTAGGGGGGGCGTAGTAACCTCCAAACCGGCTCATGCCTGGTACTGGACACCAGGGCTTCACGCTCAAAGTGATTTTGGCTTGGACCTGACGCGAATGGACGACGGACGTTACCAATCCAACCCTGCTGGAACTTGCAACTGTCTAAGATCTGCTGACGGTGACACTCTGCCCAGGCCTTCCGAGAACCGGCCTTTTGATCTCCTGAGGAGAGTCCACCACCAGTGCTCACTTCCCGTTTCCTGACTACTTGAGCCTTGACAAAAGTGTTTAGCTTTGTGGCCTCCAGAGGCCGTTCTTGGTTGGCCCAGTCATCTGCGCAATACCATTTTAAAATAAATAAAACACAGGATTTAGTGACCCAATCGCTCCTCTTTTCTGTAATGGCCAGGGCCGACAACACCAGCCAGCCCCAATCGATCCACACTTCAGTGTCAGTGCGCGCCCATAGCCTGAAGGAGGGCACACCACACGTGCGCCCATGGGCCTGGATGGCGCCAGCGGCGCCGGTGCCACCCGGGGCCGGGGGAAGGTAATAAAGCAACAAATGTTGCTAATTTATTTGCCAATTGCACTGCCCTGCCTGAGGGCCGAAGCCAGGCCCGTTTCTTGGCCCGGGCGAGGCGGGCAACTTCCGGGGCGCAATAGCCCCGGGGGGTGCAATTGCCACAGTCCCTGGAGCTTCTGGAGGGGATGGAATTCCACAGTTTGTGGGGCGGCGCATTAACGTGGGGAAAGTTCTGCAGGTCAGGTGCTGGCGCTGCCCCTTCCGACTGTAATGTCACGTAGTACAAAAGTACTACGTGATATTACAGAAGTCAGAGGCTCCCTCTGACCACTTTCGCGCCACTTGGGGTCGGGGGCATAAGCACACCAATAAAAACATTTTAGGTCCCCCGCATCTAAGACCAGCCCCTTCATCACAATGCCGGCAGGAAACTGCTAATGGTGGCCCATTAGTCACTAAATGGTTTCGTGCTGGTATTGTGATGGGAGGGGGTGTGCAGTGGGCTGTGGGGAGTGGGCGTGCCTTGCAGGGACGCACCGTGGGCCCCGACACGGTACAAACGGAGACCCGTTTGGGCCCATGGTGCGTCCCTGCAAGCCCAGAAAAGGGCCAAAATAATAGTTTAAAGCAGCTCTATTTCTTTCATGCCGCTTCTTTTCCAAACTCTATATCAATTACACTTTAAACCACTTTCGTGGCACTGTTGATGAGTTACTTCACTATGCGGATAGTAGTTTTGACCAGTGTTGCTAAGTAAATATTCTTTAAGCCACAAACCGGTTTATTTATTTATTTATGCTATGTTTGTCGGATACACAGAGACAGATAATTTATTTATCTATGCAGTGTTTGTCGGATACCTGTATCCGACACACAGTGCATAAATAAATAAATATGCAGGTACCTGACAAACATTGCATGAATAAATAAATAATCCTGGTCCATGTATCCTTACAACAGTCAAGACTTTACTGTATCAAGGCATACACTTGATTCCCATTCAAAGAATTTTAAAGTGATTGTTTATTGGGTTCAGGTGTCTGCTTGTCATTGCCCTTTTGGCTTAGGTTGCCTCCAAACCCCCTTGTATTTTTTGTTGGTTGTATATACTGCATCCTATGCCATATTCATGGTCTCTTGGTGTGCCCAGTCCTCATTATCTGCAGCCTAAGTGTGACTGGGGCATGAAATTGTCTTGGGCACCAGTGAAAAAGTGGGCAACCGTTGCAAATGGCAATTCATTCCTTGTGTGACAGACTGTTTGACTTTGGGTAGGAGTTCCTTAACGGTGTAGTTTGGGAATCGCGCGCAGGGTGCAGTGAGAGTGGTGCGCGGGGTGAGGTGGGAGTGGTGCATGGGGTGCGGCAGGAGTGGAGCATGGGGTGCAGTGGGGGCACATTCCTAGTGTTTCGCCCTGGGCACCAAATGGACTAGAAACTGCCCTGGCCGAGGCCACAGCCTGCAGCAGTGCCAGTGGTACTGAACAGGCACATTCGTTTTTATAATGTTAGGAAACAAACGTGTTACATGTGTATTTTAGCACTGGCACTGTGGACTGCTGGTGCAGCGCCCCCTAGAGGCTGACTGACGTCAGGCAGCCGCCTTGGCTGCCTGATGCGAAGACCAGCCCTGAGCATGAGTTTGGGGCCCAGAAGAGTACAGCCCTTGTGATAAGGACTGGGCCGGGCTCGCCCTCCCCTGCCTCCCGCTCCTCTCTGCGCAGCCGCCATTTTGTCTGCTCCCCACGCGGCCTTCCTCGCCGTGTCCTGCTGATTTACTTCCGCGTTGCACAGACACATTAATCTGCAGAGTTGTCCAAACCTGTCCGCCCCGAGAGTGTAAATAAATCCAGCCCTTCTACCCGGGTGCTGCCCGCTCTGATTTACGGCGGGAGCCAGGGAAGGCGCGAGGCAGTGCATTAGATATTTATAAGGCCGCATTAATGCGACTTTGTCGCCCTGACAGTTACTTCCATTGAGAGCCCGGCGCACAGACAGTACAGTACTGAGGGGGAATAATCAGGCCAGGGTTTTGGTCAGGCCTCAGCAGGGCACAGATAGGGCTGAGCAATGCACAGAAGGCCAGGTTGAGTTGGACATATGTGCCCTGAGGCTAGGTGCCCAGGCAGGCGGCCTGAGTAATGCACATACTGTGGCAGGCTGAGAGATGTTCAGAGATGCCTGCGTGGTGCACAAACACCTCGGTCAGAGAGGGCAGAACGAGGCCAGCGTGGGGCACAGACAAGCATCAGAATGCCCAGAGAGGAGTAGCTATTCACAGACAGCTGAGGGCAATGCATAGACCATGCAGTCTGAGCTGAGTTCAGGCAGTACTCCACCGAGCACAGAGGGGCTTGAGTAGTAGACAGAGAGACTTAAGCGATGCACAGAGAAGCCTGAGTAGTGCACTCAGAGGCTTGAGCAGAGCTCAGACATGTCTGAGTGGTGTTGCACAGGAAGGGCTGAGTGGTGCACAGAGAGGCTGGCACAAGGCACAGACATGAGCTATGTACCCGCAGGCTTTTTTATGCAGACAGGTCAGAGCGCACTGCCCAGAAACTTAAGGAAAAGGTACCCATTAACTGTGCCTACCTCTCCCCTCTATCCATTCGTCCCCTGCTAGTGTGTCCTTGGTACTCTCCTAGACACGCTCTGCACCTTGACAAGCGCATCTCCCCCTTTGGGCTCTCATATCACCTCTTCATATCACTCATATCACCTCTCATATCACCTTCTACACACCAAGAGGCAACACAATCATGAAGGTAAAACAGGCACAGTTAAGAGTGATAGCTCCTTTGCCTTTTGTGGTGACGCAGTGCAAGGGAAGGCCACACTCTCAAGGGGGGGTCTGAATGTGGTTCAGTTGGGATCCAAATAGCGAAGCATAACACTCCAAAATAAAGGAATGTCCAATCAAGGTTACATAAAAACATATGCCCTTAAGTGCCAAGCTATTATGTAAGTCTATGCAAAAAGGAAGAGCATATTCGTCCTTGGCACTTAAGGGGTCGCACCATGTACAATAATAACTAACTAGGAAACACTACACAAACTCATGCCTGAGGAAAGAAGAACAGGATGAATCAGGGGTGCAAGGCAAGTAATAAACACAATGTTCTTTAAAAGGAAATGTTCTTGGCTGCAAAAGGGATCAAAGTGGCCTAACCAGACTCTAGGGGCCAGAATGGGGTTCGTTAGCAGTCAATAGTACGTTTTTGCAGTTCTTGCAGGTCAGGCAGTGCCAAGTCAGACTTCTTGGCACCATGCGCGCAGTTCGAAGATCAGGAGAGTGTAAAAGACAGCACTGGAGGGTCCTGGTGGTTCGAATGTGTCGAACGGTCCTTGAAAATAGCTCCAAGCGGTTCAACAGCAGAAACACTAGGATCCTGGGTGCCTTGGCTCTCGGGGTGCTGTGAGTCCCAATCCAGGGGTACAGGCACACAACAAGTCCCTTTCCTGTGCTCCCAAACATGAGGACGGCTGGCACACAACTGGAGGAGTCCTTCAACACATCAGGGTTTGCATACTGCTGTGGCTGGCAGAGGGGAGCCGAGGGGCAGGTGTTGCTCCAGCAGCAGGTGAACCCCCCAATTGCCTCTGCCTCGGAACACCTGCCTTCACCTCACAACTGGAGGATTTTGGAAAGGAATGCTCTCCAAAAAGGGTCCACAAGAAATCATTTTCAAGGGTTCAAGTCCAAAAGATGATTCAACGAAGTGGTGGGAGCCCCCTTCTTTTAAAGGTAAAAGTCCAGAGGTGATTGAAAGGAGCGGACTTTGCCGTTGTGCTCTAGCGCCTTGAAGCATTTGTTGTGCTAGATGGGATTACCAAGAAAATACTTCGGACCCAATACCCGGACAAACTCAAAGGAGATGGTCAAATACTGCTTTAATCTCAAGAATGAAAGCAGGGCCGATAAACACTCATTCATTCGACTCATGCCAGATCACACTATTTCATCAGTTAGTTCTAGCTTATAAAAAGCTAGATGCGTCATCTATGATGACATCCTACGCGGCAAACTTCAAAAACCTATCGAGGGGTGGGATTGTGTTAGGGGATCGTGTCTACAAATAGAAAATGTGCGTGTTAGTCCCCCATTGATATGATATGGTAGTTTATTTATATATTTATATAGCGCCTATACACAATGGCCCTCATTACGACCCTGGCGGAAATCGGAAAACGATGGCGGAGATGCAATACCGCCATCGAATAGCGCTCGGTGCGACTATGACCCGCCACCGCAAAGTACGAAGTCATTAGCGACACCGTAGTGAACGCCAACGCTAACTGCACCAAGCACGCGCGCGCGCGCCATGCCAAACCGTAAATACCACCATGGCGCAAGGGTACGCGAATTCCGACCCTAGCGGACATGTACCTAACGCCATCAAGCATGGCGGAAAGCACCATTCCGCCATGGTGAGAAGTACGGCATCGCGAATCAACCGTAAACGGCCCCACTGAGTGCCTGTACACCGCTCCCTGCCCACAAAGCACAACTCCTCGTAGGTGCAATGAAGTCACAATGCTACCAGTGAAATGTACAAGTCACCCATGCATGCCAACGAACAAAAGATCCACAAGAGGGGCCAATGGGAGCTGCAGGGCACAGATGGCACGAATACAGAAGCCATTCCAATGGACATGACCACAGTCCCCCCCCCCAGAAACGCACGCAAACACAGGCACCTGTGACCAGCAATATTACGAAACTCACAACATTCCACCAGTCCACCTGGCTGACCGTCGTCTGTTACACAAAACCCAATCCCCCGCCCCTGAGCATGACAACATCCAAACAGTCATATTGGCATCCCCCATCCCTGACCTCACTGGGCTCCTTAGGCAAACGCGCCCAGCACAGTACCACGCCACTAAATTCCGAAACCGGAACCCAATGCAGATCTCCTCACAAAACATCGCCCCCCAAATAGGAATATGCCACATCACTCGCAAAGAAGAACGCTACACGGGCCATATCAGAATAGAAATTTAATGCACAACTAAATCACCAAGCTCATACAGCCATCAGTCCATGAACTCCAAAACACATATCACCATTGTGGGCTGCATCCGCAAGGAATGACCAGCTACTACTTGTGTGACGCCCTGTCCCATCATGGCACACAGAGCCACATACACGTACGAAAAGGCAACATGGAAGCGCACAGAACCGCAGGCCCGTCCCAATGGGGAGGCACTAGTCCAACTGAAAGGCCGAAATGTTGCTCCGAGCCACTAGTACTGCGTAAGGGCATGTGGCCCATTGGCGATCGTCCCATAAGATCGTAATGCTGCTCCACTGATTAACACGAAGCAGCAGGTGTCGTGAGTAAACGCCATCTGCAGGAGTGGCATACAGATGGCAGTGGCAAAAGGGTAGGAGATACCTGTCAACAAAAAGAAAAGAAAAAGAACAGAATGGCCATCAGAACTACATTCGAACAACTCACTCCAATGACCACACTAAATCCACAGCCATATGCATGCTAGCCCACTCCAAAGGATCATCACCACCCCAAAACCACTTGCCACTCATAACTATCTATATCGAGGTGTAAACACCATCCCAAACGAGTGTACCTGTGCATGCGTCTGCCAAAACAGATTCCATCAGATGGGAATGTCAACGTGCATGGACACAAGTGTCTGAAGGCGCGTCGAGACAGGGAGGGCTCAACAAGGCCAGATAGACGATGGTGCCACTATGGCAGCCCTGCATCACATAGCGCAGGGGAGGCGGATAGATTCCAACAAGCCCTGTACATGGCAAACCCTGTACCAAATCAGCTGGCCATGCATCCATTCATCATGCCCTCATCCTGTCATAAATACACCGGAATATTTACTCACAAGACATTCGGGATTTCCATTGAGTCTGTGCGTTATGCAGCCTGCAAAATCCACAGTGTTCCAGCCCGTAATATCTGTGTTGTGAAGTTACATGATTTTGGGAACGTCCGGCCTCATCGCCCACGTCAATATAGCGCATCCCAAACTATTCATATCAATCATTGCTTCCTCGCCATGGCCTCTGTCTCAAGGACATCGAACAATAGAACATTATACTTGCAGTCAGACCTGTGGGCATCTCCTCTCAGCTAGCCGAAGACCGAAAGCGCCGGCCTTCGAATTCCTCATTTGCAACATCACGTCGAAAAGGCATCTGTGGCCGTTTGAAATCACAAATTAATCCAGCTAGTGCAGCTGTGTGTGAAAATGTCAACTGCCATCACCCACTAATGGGACGCCCCGCCCGTCGTTGCAACCCTGTACAGTGATGCATGAGGGCCCACCGTTACTCGAGTACTACGTTCCACTGACCCATCACAAGTCTGTTCGCGACTGCAAAGATTGTATGTGAAACAATGGGACCATAGCCGAATGTACAAATCAACAAATGTAACACGGCCATCGGGTACAAATACATGATTGCAATAGCAAGATGCCGTTCCTCGATTAGCAGCGTTGTGTGCGGGACGTGCTCGCCCAAAGGGGAGAGCAGCTTGCACAGGTGGAATGAATCACCACAGGTGGAGGCCATACAGCCTGAAAACACATAAAGTGCACACCCAGTCTCCTCCCACAACCACACCCACTCCGAAATGCTACCGGCAGGACTCGCGATGTTGGCCCTGGGGGACCTGATAGCACTGCAAGTACTCCAACTCCAAGAAGAAGACGAACACCAACTACAACCGGCCGCACGGAGGAGACGCAGGAGGAGGAGGAGGCCAAGGCAGGGCCCGCAAGGGCCGCCAGCACAGCCACTACCACCACGCAGGCAGCCCGCAATCCCACGCCTCCGAGCACATCCGTTCAACCTCACTGATGAGCAGATCCACACCCTCTACCGTTTGGACGGGAACACCATAGCCGCAATAGTGGACATGACACAGGCTGACCTTGTCAGCATGATAGACAGCCCAACCGCCATCCCACCCCTACTGAAGGTGGTGTCTGTACTCCACTTCCTGGCCACGGGCACCTACCAGCACACAGTCGGACAGTTGCATGGCATTTCTCAGCCACTGTTCTCACGGACACTATTGCAAGTGCTCGATGCCCTCCTGAAGCACGCAGACGACTACATCTCTCTACCACGCTCGGAGCAGGACATTACCAACACTAAAGTGGGATTCCATGCACTTGCCGGCATACCGGGTTGCATTGGTGCCATCGACTGCACCCATGTGGAATTGGTCGTCCCACATGCCATGGAGGCCCAGTACCGCAACCGAAAACAATATCATTCCCTGAATGTACAGATGGTGTGTGACTCCAACAGGATCATTACACATTGTTGTGCCAGATTCCCTGGATCAACCCATGATTCTATGGTCTTGAGGAACTCTACTATACCACGCTACATGGAGCGACACGCAGGGAACAGATCCTGGCTACTCGGTGAGTCTCTTTTCATGCATGATGATGTGGGGTATGTGATGCGGCAATGACCTGGCAGGAAGGGGGGGGGGGTGCGTACGTAGCAATGGCATTCCACATCATACGTTTATCGTCCACATACAGGTGATGCTGGGTATCCACTGAAGAGATGGCTCCTCACACCAGTCCGGAACCCACGGGACCAGCATGAGGAGGACTACAACCATGCCCACTCACGTACCCGTGTAGTCATTGAACAGGCATTCGGCCTACTGAAGACTCGTTTCCGCTGCCTCAGCAGGTCTGGCGGGGCACTCCTGTACCGCCATGAGAAGGTTGCAAAGATGGCGATGGCATGTGTCATGCTCCACAACATGTGCGTACGTAGAAATGTGCCCATGCCCCCAGACGCAGAACTGCAAGCACCTGATGATGGTCATGATGAGGGTGGGGATGTGGCAGAACCCAAGGAGTCTGCGAGGCACCGGAGGGCCGTGACATTCGTCAGCATGTCATTGATGCATGCTTCTGGCACTCACGCCTGGTGGCTGATACATGGACACGGGACTCGTGGCACTGTGTGTGTCTGGTACATGCACAATATGGACTATACGCCTAGGATGGCCTAGTACATAATGATCATTGTCGACACATCTCATTGGTTGATCGTGCACTTGTTTATGGCATATGTGATATCATGGTGTACACCCTATCGACCCGCCACCCAAGTGAGCCCAACACACCCCCTCCACCCTCCTCCCTCCCCCCCGAGCACCAGTTTCCAAAGATGCTCATTGTCAGTGGACTGTCGCTATTGCAAGCCCCCTCTGCGGGTGTCAGGGGCACCCCTGCCTGTGGAGCGCAGGTTCCTCCCAGATCTACGTTGGGGGCTGCCCTGGACGGAACTAGCAACGGAAGATGTCTCTGCCTGCTCACGTCCATGCATGTCCCTAAGGGTTTGTGAGAGCTCCGTGAGCACACGGCGCACTGCAGCAAGTTCGGCACATACGTCTTTGGACGTCGTATGCAGTTCCCCCCTCAGGCTCTCGGTGCTTCTCTCCATTTGGACTCTCAGGCTCTCGGTGCTACTCTCCATTTGTGCCCTTAGTGTCTCTGTACCTCTCTCCATTTCTGCCCTGAGTGTCTCAGTTGATGTTTCTATGTCTGCCTTAGTGCCCCCACATTCATCGGCATGGTCCTTGAGGAGCGTGGCCAGTTGCTGCTGTTGCCCGATTAACTTGTCGAGGGACTGTTGCCTCTGCTGGGCCATGGCCATTTGCGGGGGGGTCACAGAGGGGCTGTTGACCTCATGTTGCCTTGCCACAGGGCTTGGGGGGGATGGCCAGTCGTCGTCTTGTGGGTGCCCCTGCGTGGTATTCTCATGTTGTACGGGATGGGACAGACAGGGGGATTGGGACAGGTCATGGATGGATCTGACTTCGACATCTCCGTCTTCTGTGTCGGAGCATGCTGCCATCATTGGGGTGTCACCTATGGTGCTGCTGCCACCAGAGCCAGTGCCTTCTGTGGCATCCGTTGGGGGGACCTGTGGTGGTGGTGTAGTGGGCATGCTGGCTGCTGGGGTGCCTGTTGATGTTCCCTCCTCTGTGCTGCCACCTGATTTGTGCTGCTGCCGTGTCTTGATGCGTGCAGCTGAGGTGGAGGGTCTTTGGCCGTTGGTCTTGGCCCTCTTTGCTGGTGTGCTGGTAGGGGTGTCCTGATGCTCGTCGTTTGGATCGGACCCTGTGGTGGAGTAAAGGAGGGCGAGGGTTATTAATGGGTCTGTGGGTATTGGAATGGCATTGTATCACATGCATTGGGGTGGTACATGAGGGTGATTTGGGTCGGGGCCTTAGAGGTGCTTTCATTTGTGTGTGGGGTGAGGGTGCAGTTGTTTGGCAGCCTGCAGTTAGGGTGTGCCTGCTGGACGTGTGGTGGGTGTTTTAGGGGTTTTTAATTATTTATGTATTTATTGTGGTTTTAAGGTGCGCATTGAGGGCGATGTGTGTGGACGTTCTCCTGGACATGTGTTCCTGTTGCACTATGTGGACACATGGTACTTCACATGATTGGACATTGTGGTTTTAGCATTATTTTATCTGGCCCACCTACCTGATTCTTCTGATGTCTGCACTCCTTTCTCCATCCCTCCGACTCCCTCGATGCTCTCCATTCCGATGGTGGAGGCACAGATTTCTTCCCAGGGGGTCAACTTGATGGGTGATTCAGGACCTCCCCCGGTGGCTGTGGCAATGTTGCGGTTGGCAGAGAGTATGCTGCGGACGCGTATCCGCAGGTCGTCCCACCGCTTTCGGCATTGTTGTGGTGTGCGGGGTGCGGTCCCCACCGCGCTTACCCGCTGTGCTACCAGAGCCCATATGGCCTTCTTGTTCGCAAGTGCCGTCCTGGTCATTTGCGTGGAGAAGACGACGGCACCATTCTCCTGGAGGGTCTCTGTTGGCACGGTGAGTTCCTCGCGGGAGAAGTGGACCTGCCGCTTGCGGTCGCACGCTTTCTTCGCTGCTTTTCCAATTTTACTTGGTTTCGCTAGGGTGGATGACGGGTTGGGGTGTGTCTCAGGGTTGTGTTTTTAGTGGTAGTGTGGTTTTAGTGGTTTTATAGGTGTACGGCGGGTTGTTTCCCGTTCCGGGCCCATGTTTTTGCTTCCGTTTCCGTATATTTCCGGTCACCGTACTTTCCGGTAGGCGCACTCTGCGGTGTCCGCTGTGATGGGTGGCGGTATTGCACCTAGGGCGACGTACGGCGGCGGTGTGGGCCGTTTTGGGGCCATTTGCGCCATCGCGGACTTTGCACTTCCGCCATGGCGTGGTGCTCGTGCCCGATGGGTCGGAATGGACCGCTCTTTGCTCCTTCGTGCAATGGCGGAAACGCTATTTACGCTGTTGCGGTCCGGTCAGTCACTTTCCGCCAGGGTCGTAATGAGGGCCAATGTGTTTCAAAGCGCTTCAAGGCAAGGGAGGGAACAAGGGAAAATACAATGACATTCTTACAGGCCATGAACAGTAAGGATGTGATATTAACTATCGTACTCGGCCTGACAACATTTCAGATAGTGCAAGAGCTAAGACATAGATAAGGAGGGAGGGGGAGAGTGGGAAGGAAATGGAAACAGACAGGCGACTACCGTACTAGGCCTGACAACATTTCTGGTGGAGCCGGAGAAAAACAAAAGGTGAGGGAGAGGGGTGCAGAAAGGTAGGGGAGGAACAAAACAAGCGACTATCATACTAGGCCTGACGACATTTCAGGTAGTGCTGGAGGGGGTTAGGGGGGACACTAGCATGTGCAGACAGACCAACACAGAAATTAAGGCATAGATATACAAACATGATTTATTTTCCTAGCTTTCCATTTTTGTGCTCAACGATACTATCGACTTCATTGCTTCTCATTAGATATAACATTCGAAGTGGGCACGAATTAACACTCTGGCACATTCAACGTACATACAATGGCGCTTTCTACACTACTCTTTGTGGGATTTATCTCCCAGTAAATGTCCCCTTCTGTCCACACTGCCTTTCAAACTTTTCCCTTTCCCAATCCACGCAGTATTAGTCATTGAGGGTGTAAGATGTTGTGGCGCAGAGGACGTCACTCAGCGCTTTGTTTCCAGCCTCGGGATGTTCGCCCTTTCCTCGGCGGGTCACGAAATGCACAGATGTGCCCCTGCATTGGTTCAGTCCACATCAGCAGGGCAGGGGCTATTGGTCATTGCACGCCCTGTGCAGGTAGGGGTAAGCTCTCTCACTTAACCCCTTAGGTATAGCAGGGGCTTGTGGGTTAATGTGGTCGACTTCACCATCCCTTCTATTAATCTCCGCTTTAAATGTAGACACTCCAACGTTGATACCATTGGCAACAGCTAGCCAGTTTGCCTCCGACTCTACAGTCTACAGCTTTACTCGTGCTCCCTCTGTACTTTTGGGCTCACAAGAACTCGTCCTATCTATCGCGATCACTATCCGCATACATATGTAGTATGCCATGTCCTAATATATTATTGGTAATATATTATTGGTACTTATACCGCGCACTTCGCCACAGCCATTTGCATGGTCACCAGGCGCTGAAATCGTATTTGTCAATATGGTGGGCTGCAGCTAGACATCCTTTTAACTTTTAGAAAGAGGCTACATTTGGCACTGTGATGGCAGAGATGTTCTGAAGTTAACTGAAGTAGAAAAGTGGACAATGCGCGCAAAATACTCCAACTCTGTAATGAGGTTTTCTTCGATCGAGCAATTCAACACAAAAAGCAGTCTTGCACAGGGGCACTGACACACCACACCCAGGGAGGGGCATAGCAAGAGATCAAGCAATCCTTCATGGATGAAGGACACAGATAATGATAAGTCAGCAAGAGACCTGGAGACAAACGTGTGGACGGGAGTCGATAACGACAGACGTGGCGATTAACACAACGGATAGGGCCACTCATTAACAGACTTGGAAGATGGACAGAGCGAAACACGTGTAGATAAACCTGAAGACGGACAGACCGAAACACGCGTAGATAAACCTGAAGACGGACAGACCGAAACACGCGTAGATATACCTGTAGACGGACAGAATGAAACACGCGTAGATAAACCTGAAGACGGGCAGACCGAAACACGCGTAGATATACCTGTAGACGGACAGACCGAAACACGCGTAGATAATCCGACACAGATACAAAGGCATACAGCACTAGGCACTGAAGGACAGACCAATACTGTCATACTATATTAACGGTGACCAGACCCACACACGCATCGACGACGCTCACCATGGCAAACTCAGAGATGAGCTTACCGGTGACTATGAATGCTTTATTCACCCTATTTGCCGCCAGAGCAGTATTTTTCTCAAGCCTAAGATATGGTGGGTTCTGGTTCTGTGTGGCGCAAGAGCACCATGGCAAATGCAGAGATGCACTTATTGGTGACTCTGGAAGTATGAATTCTTTATTCACCAAATTTGCCCCCAGAACAGGACTTCTCTCCCACCTAAGAGATGGTGCATTCAGGTTCTGTGTGGCGCATGGCTGGTGGGTATGATGGTTCTCATTTTCAGCCACCCAACCACACCCATAAGCAGAGGAGGATGGAAATTACAGGGTAGAGGTTATTACCCCGGTGGACGGTGGTGCTGCTCGTCTGTTTAGCCCAGTACCATGCAGGTTTGCACACAGTCATGTTTGTAAGCAGCATATATATATATTTTATTCTTCCCAGGGAGTCCCACACTAACCTTAAGGGTTTAGCACGTGCTGCTCTCGTACACACGCCGAACGCGAGTCAATTGGAACAGGCGCAGGCAGCCAGCAAGCAGCAAGTGTGTAAGCACTTGAATTTTGCTGCTGCAAAGCAAATATGCAGGCTTGAGTGTCATTGGTGGTCTCTTTTCTGTGAGACACACCCTGAGCTACTTTTAATTACATGGTTTAGGGCACTCGTCATAGCTGAAAATGTGGCCGCGGACCAATACTTTGCAACATTGTATGTAAAAGTGCATGGCAGCAATTCTAATTGGTTGGCAACCCAAATCCAACCGTGGACGTTCGGCTTGTTAGCAGCACATACATAGAAACGAAGCCCAGGTGGTTGGAGGTACTCCAGCTTTCCCTTTGTTATCCAAGTAGACCACCCTCTCTCATTGGTCGGCCTCATGCCAGTGTCTTTTGTTTGAAGGTTGACCCTGCCAGTCGGCACTGTCTCGGGATGTTCAATGGAGTGTAGATACACTGCTATCTTAGCTCCAGATCTAATGAATAGGCCCTGTTTGCGAGCTCTTTTTCACGTGTTACAAGACCATGAAATTGTCCACATCTACAGCATTTTTAACCATCCCATATTGACTGTATGCCTTTTAATCATCCAATATTTGGCATCAGTAAATGTTCGTGTTCCTCCTAATCTTTAGAAAATATGTCCGTGCGCATGGTCTGTTTGTAGACTCCCTTCGTGCTTTTTCTTCATGTCTCGAAATTGCATCCTTGGTATAAAGCCAATGCACTCCCCTATCATCGTCTTTCCACATTAAAACTCTGGACTTGCATTTTGAGGTAACTGGGTTGATTGACATCTTGTTCTGATAGTAGTCCTAAACTACTCTTATAATAGTAGTACCTCTGATACCTCTTATAATCAAGCTTCTATGTACTCTTTATACCTTGCGTTTCAGCGTATTTACAGTTATTGAGCAGGGGGTCACTTCATTCTTCTTTGTATTCATAACTACTGCATCATGGAGTACATGTTTCTCTTAATGCTTAGGTTACATGGTCATTCTTAAGTATTTTCATATCGTTTCAGTATAGATTTATCCATCTTCGTTGGGACATTCTTTTGCTGTTTTAAGACTTTGTTTAACGTACATCCATGTCACGCACCATTTTATTCATGGCTGCTTTTCAACAACTCGGCAAGGGACATCCTTCTTGATAGGTTTCCTCCACTGTTTCAACATGAGGGTATCTTCTAAATGGCTGCCTGAGTACATATCGTTTTTCATACAATCAACGTGGCATGGACATGTCGCATACACTTGTACATAGGTTCCCAATTGTATGTCCTTGTCTTTTACTGAGGGTCAGGGGTATTGACTAGGGAGAATGCATCCACTTGCCCCTCTACACCCTTCTGACATCACACCTTAAGTAATTTGTGCTACATGAAGTGGAGGTTACATAAAGGAGAGAGAGAGGCAGAGGGAAACAAGATGGTGGAATATTTCCCAAACTGTGCACTAACCCCACTGCTTTCCCTTCTCAGTAGGATCAAATGCCCTTGGAGATGCATGACCCTGGTGTGAGGCTACTCCTTATGAATAGGTGTGCCCCTTTGATGATTAGGCCCAGGACAGCTTCCTGTGGAGTGGCTGTCTCTGGAGGCAGGCATTACCAACCCTCACAAAGAGATAAAAGAAGAGGCATGGCCATTCAGGTTTCCCTGACACTTGGTGGCACCAGGCTATGTGACCAGAAAACACATCACCTTCTACTGCTGAACTGGCTCAGAGGAGCTGACACACGTGTGATATCAAACTGGATGATGTGCCTGCAATGATTATTAGCTGTGCCATGCACCATGCTGTAACTCAGGTATGGCTTATATTTAGAGTGTACCCTGCCACCAGCATGGGCTACTCATAACCATGTTATTTTGGAACAGGTGTACATGTCTTAAAAGTGGTGTGTTAGTGGTGCGTATGTGGTGTTGATGGTGTTGGACGCTGTGCTGTGTGGAAGCCACCAAGGGCTTGTTGCCAGTAATAGCACCCCTTGCTTTGAATTTCTTTGGACATCCTGTGAATACTATGGCCCTTTAAGGAGCAGCAGAGGAGGAGCTGATTGCTGCCTGCAGCCCGTGACACAACTTAAAAGCACCTACTTCCGCGTCAGCGGAGCGGAAGTGGTGCGTAGGTGGTGTTGACGGTGTTGCCTGGTGGCGGCTGGAGGTGCTGGAGCCTCCCCTTGGAAAATCCATATTTCCCAATTTGATTGTCCTGCTGCTTTTTACATCTTTGACCAGAGGACCTGCACGACGTTGTCGATGGGTCGGTTGGCGAGTGACACGACCGAATCGGGGATGGAGCCGGCGATTAAAACTCGGCAGCAGGTAAGACAGAGGCTATCCTCTCACCCTGTTCTGCCCATAACCTTATCACCACCCCGAATGTCAAAGACTAAACTCATGTTACCCATGAGACAATCTTGCTTAGTCTTTGTTAATAAAGATGAGCCCTCTAGAGAGCCAGGGTGAATGATAGCTCCTGCTCCAGAACTGCCATCTCTTATACCATTTGACTTGCCGGAGACTCCACATGTAGATTCGGAATTGGATGACACTTCTTCAGTACCCATTACTGGAACGTTAACAGAAAGGGGCAGTGAAGAACCAAAGCTGCGACGACAGCAGCTGAGCTCTGACCTGGCCCAGAGTGACACCGCTGACCATTGTGCCGTGGTTCCAGCAAACGAGTAAGTGATTCTGGCGATCACAACCATCATCCCCATTTTGGAGGATGCTGACCCTGGCCTTGTCGGTGCAGCAAAGGAGCCTGTGACCACGGAGTCCAGGAAAACCATTTCAATTCTGGAGGGGGTTATGGTCGGGTCGCTTGGAACTACCTCACCCTGCCACAATGAAGCTGAGAAAATGGTCCCAGGCTCCCCCCGTCCGACTAATGGTCTATGGACAGTCAGGTCAGGGGCAGATAAGAGGACACCGCACAGAAATATCGCAGAAAAGATGCCAGAAATCGGGATTAATCCTGACTTAAACTTCTCACTATCTGTGACTATAGTAAGTCAACTGAATGTACCTCAAATGGCGGAATTAACTCTCAACCCACAAGTGACTGGCTACTCTGCCTTTGGAAATGAGTCTTATGAAAAACGGATTGGGGAAATTAGCGAAATCGAGATCATGACCTGGCAGGATGGGCTGACACGGGTAAATCACCCCAGGTTTCGCCCTGTACAGAGCTCTCAAGGCAAAACAAACCTGAACAGGGGACCAAGACAGAATCGTCAAAAAGACTGATTATGGAAAAGGAAAGGATATCTTTAGTGACCATGGCTGCACCTGTAATTAATAAACAGGAAATTCAGGCGATGGGGATGCATATGGTCCCAATCTTGGAAACTGGCACCAGGAGATTGGTAGGTTCTCCTGATTCAAAACAATCAACTGGACGGAAGCCTACAGGAATGGAAATTCAAAGTAATTCAAGATTGGTGGATAAATTAATCAAGGACATTTGAAACTTAACTGGGAAAATAGTCACGGAAAAAAGGAGAAGTTTATCCTTCATAAAGGAAAAACGAGCTGCTTTGGACGTAGATGGTTCTCCCGAAATCTTGAATCAACGTCAGAAGAGGCCAAAGGAAATGGGCCCAAGCCCCTCTACCAATAATCTGGTTGATATGTTAAGTGAGGCTCTTACTTCGGAGCCTAAAACTCATCCGCAAATGACTATTGATGAAGGCTCCCTAGGGAAAATAAGAGAGTTGTGCAGTAGGGGTGAATGGACGACTTTGTGCATACTCAGAATGTGGTGATGGCTGCTCTGAATATTGCAATCGCCCCGTATCTCAAATTATATGGAAACATAAACAAATCTCTACAAACGGTTTACTCGGTAAATCTGAAAACCAAGGAGCAGTTAAATGAAATAGAAGGTTTCGTGAAAAGGCTAGATCTGAGAGTGGATAAGGAATCAGACCTATCTAACCAATGGCAAAACCATCTAAGTGATTTAGCACGACGGGACTCTAAGGATAAACAACTGCTCATGGAGTCAGTCTTAGAAGAGCATAAGTGGATAAGGAAAAACTGTCAGTAAAAAAAATTCTCTCTTGTCGCTCGACTCAGGAAAGCCGAAATGGACCCGTGGGAAAGGCAGACTTGATGGAAAAAGATCCACCTATGTCTGAGTATACGGAACCAAGGATTGGCAAAGGGAGGTCCCCTGGTACTGGGAATGGGTCTGTGCGTACCCAAAATACACCAGGAAGAGTGTAATCCAACATCAAATCGGGCCCTCAGTGCACCTCCTCCCTCCTTTCCTGGCTTAGAATGCTCAAAATCGAGCTATGCAATTTTTCAGGATCAGCTCAATCCTGTTAAGAAACAACCAGCAATTGTAGAAGTGCCATCTCAAAATGATCAACAAAACAAAACACAAAAGAAAACGAAAAATCAATCTACCAAACGGAAAGCAAATGAGTCAAGAGCTTTTCCAAGGAATATCAAAATACCATCAGGTGAAGAGTCGACTCACCCAGCAAAAAAAACAAGGATGGAAATGAAAATAAGCAATACATCAAGATTTCTGGAATCTCCAGAAAATCCATCCATAATTGGAATTGACAGTGAATCAGACAATGGAATGGAACTTGAGTCCAATGGATGCCTGAGTGACCTAATTGAAATAATTGAAAATAATGAAGACGATGACAACTGGGACAACATTAGTATGTCAGATTGACAAGTTATAGACAAACAGTCACATCACCATGAAATAAAAAAAAATAGAAAAGCTGAAAAAATATATAAAAAATCTGACAGGAAAAAAAAGGTGAAAGAACTTAGGACCCATATGAATGATAAACGAGTATGTAGCGAAGATAAAAGGATGACAGACTTGCTGCATTGCCTGGAAGAACGAAGGAAAGAAAGACTAGAGAATGAAGCGGACTCATTACAAGAAGATCCCAAGAAACAGGTGAAACGACAAAGAACCATGAAAAATCAAACGGTACATGGAAACCACCTGGTTAATACAGGTGGAAGAGGGGCCACCAACCAAACTTATAAACTTAAGTTCAAAGAAGAGTGAAAGATTCTAAAAAGATGCTTCTCAATAGAAAGAACTTGATGTCTCTACTCGACCAACTCTCATCATTACGAAAGATGTCGCCAGATGACATTGTAATTGTCGAATTTGTGGACGAAAAAAGACTGGATGTGATAATATTACATCTGAGATTGCAAAGGATCAAAGATACAATGATGAGAGCTAAGGTCAAATTGGCGGAAGTAGGCTTCAGGCTAACTGAGGTGAAGAGATGACAAACATGCATGGCTGAGAGGTGACAGAGGTGAGTCAAGACCTAAACCTGTGGAGCCAAACTCCCGGGTAAAATACTATAAATATTCAGATAGAGAGTATTTAAAGACAAGGACAAAAGAAAATCGAATAGAAGACTGTCATAAACGGCTGAGAAACGAGATCCAAAGTCCCGTGCAAAACATTATAAACATCCAAAAAGAGAGTATATAAAGCCCAGGACAAAATATAATCATAGATCTAGGGTTGAAGGTGGCAATACCCTAGGCTCTAAGAAAACTGAAAAAGGATTCTTGATGCGTGTCAAAAAAACAATGGAAAAACTCAGTTTACTGTAGACAATTCAAGATCAAAGGCAATACAGCCAGGACATCGGAACATCGGATGGAAACAAGGTGGAGATGATGGACGGATGGCAAAAAGATACAATAGATTAATACAGAAGTAGGGGAACAACAATCCCTACTGGCCTCATGGAACACCAGGGGCTTTAATCATCTCTACTCCGCAGACAGTGCCTTCTTGGAGAAATTTGAAATAATTTGTCTCCAGGAATCCTGGATAAGATCGACACCTTTGAAGTACACATCAATTCGGCCAGGAAAGGCCCCCTTCGAAGACCTTGTGCTGGTATGCTGACTTTGGTTAAAGATAATAGTGGCCTAAAGGTGTTGGATCATTATACTCCAAATCCATAAGTCCAGATGTTAAAAATAAAGAAAAATATGGGATCTGATGACATCAGGCTCCTTTTAATTAATACAGCCCAAAATACTGCGAAAATGAAAAATACCTCTCTGATATTATTGAGGCAATAGATAAGTCTATGCTAGAAGAAAAAATCAACTTATCCTCCTATGTGGTGACTTGAATTTAAAGCTGCTAGATAAAGAAGGCAAATTGAAATCGGACCAGCAGCTGGAAAGGAACGAAAAACGATGGCTTGAAGAAATGGACATTAGAGAGATGAAAATCCTCAATGGGCGGACAAAAGGAGATCTCCAAGGGGAAGATAGGTGGTTCAATAATTCAAGCAGCGCATGTTTAGATTACTGCTTTGTCGCAAGGAACACCCAAAAGTGGATAAATTCCTTGGTAGTTAAGAAACAAAAAGCCTGTGATCATGCTCTATTAGAGATCGAATTCCATTGGGAATCCGGAAACACGACTAAAGCCATTTTTCCCCCACTGGAAGTATCGTGGGGTAGAAACAGGCTAAGAATAAAAACTCAGGCCATTTCAAAATTAGTCGATTGTTTTCATACCCAGACAAAAGGTAATCTATCGGAAGTAGAGTATAGATGGCTACTCAAGGAGTATGAAGTAAAGTGCGATAGGAACAAAACCAAAAAAATTGTAAGGAGACATGCGTACACTATGGAAGTAGTCACCCAACGGAAGAAACATTGAGCCAAACTGCGTGGCCTACGATGAAGCTCCTGTTTGAACAAAGATTAACTGATTAGAAAATGTAAGCAGTCATACATAAACTGGCTGAAATCCTCAAGGGCCTGGAGAGCTGAAGGTGACGCAGAGAAAATGTTGGCAGCAATTCGAACAGCAAACGCTCAATGCCTCTGGGAGATCATCAACAAAGGTGATGATTTCCAATCTGCCCTGACCATTAGCCAAGTCTCAATGGACGTATGGATTCAGAACTATACAAGGCTCTTCCAGCAGAGTCCTATGGCGGATGGGAGGAAACATCTGAAGAAATCAACTCTGTGGGTTATTGAGTTTGACTATGATTAAATCCTGTTGACAATTAAAAAACTAAGCTCCTCAAGAGCGGCGGGGCCCAATGGCATATCTAATCACATGCTTAACGAAAATGGGGAAGCCTGGGCAAACTTTATCTCACTACTTTTCCATCAGATAATAAAATCTTGAACCATCCCGCAGTCATGGAAGGAGGCCTTGATAGTCTCCATATTCAAAAAAGTGGATCGTAGTAATCCTAGGAATTACAGGCCGATCGCCCTCCTGGACTCTATTGGAAAGATTTTTGCTTCCATCCTTTTGAGAGACTTAAAAAAGTGGGCCATAAAGGCAAGGCTTCTGGACAAGAGTCAAACTGCATTTGTGAGCGGTGTCGGCACATCCTTGAACCTATTCATTTTGAATATCTTGAAGCTGCAGGCCCTCGAAACAAAAACGAATATCTACTTAGGTTTTATTGACCTAGAACAGGCTTTCGATGGGCAAAGTTAAAGAAATGGAAATGCCCGGAAGATCTTTTAGAGGCCATTCAGGAGTTATATACGGATACATCAATCCAAATATTAACTTCAAAACGAGGCAACACCACGGAAAAGATCCTGACTTTCAAGGGAATCAAACAAGGATGTGCCTTGGCCCCATTCCTATTTGTTCTATAGATGGCTGATATGATCGAGTCCCAGCGTGAGATAAGAGCCTTTCCACCGGCGTTTGAAGATGAGGAGCTGTCCTGGATCCTATACGCAGATGACGTGGTTTTTATAGCCCAAACTGCAATAGGTCTCCAGAGACGCATCCCAGAATTTAAAAATGATCTGGAAAGAAATAACATGAATATAAACATAAAGAAGTCTTTGGTCCTAATCATGCAATCAGCTCGCGGGCAGGCATCAAAGAAAAAGAGCTTTGTGTGGACCGTCGAAAGTCGAAAACTGTAAATAGTTGACTCTACAATCTACCTGGGGGTAGGAATAAATAAAAACATAAATGAACAGGGCAAATACACCCTTATTACGGAGCGGCTGATAAAGTTGTCAAATCAAGGGATAGCCCTCCATCAACGATATGGGATGTATTCAAGGATACCTATATTGACATTTTACAAGCAAAAGGTCATAGCAGTGTTCACCTATGGAGCAGAGACACTGCTGAATCTCTGATGGGAAACCTGGGGATTAGTCGAAGCCTTTTTCTGGCAAAAAATTCTTAGATTAACGAATTGCTTGTCTATCTCGACAATAAGGCACAAACTTAGACTACATTCCCTAAGATCGATAGTGCTGTGGAAGACAATTGAATTTTTCCGGAAATGTACTTTGGATTCACCGCCAATTCCTTTTATGATCATGGCGAATACAAAGGCACTGAAGAAGGATAAAAACCTTCAGCTCTGGAAACTGAAATGTCAGGAAGTTTTATCTCACTATAACATCAAAATAGAGATGCTAAAAGCAAACCCTGATAGGGTAAAGAAAATATTACGAGAAAAGCACTCGGAAGAAACTAAAATACTAAAGGGAGTGAATAAATGATGCCATGACATCATATGGGAGCCTAAAACATTGAATGACCCGCCCCCCGTATCTCGCTATAAGGATTTATTAATGTGACGTAGACTAAATATTCTGCCTTCAAAGGAGGTACAATTCTTAAGAAAACACATGCTGCCCAAGAAGCCAGATGTCGCCTGTGTGGAAATCCCAATAGTTTGGAGATGATTAGGCACTTGACATTATCATGTCCAAATCTCTGGACCTTAAGGAGAAAGTTTCCGGGAGCCTATGTGACCTTAATGGATCCAAATACAGAGGAGGAATATTGGGAAAGGCTAATGACGGTTGATAAAATTGGTCGGACACTTGATGCCTTAAAATTTATAGAACAGATCATGTCAAGTAGTTTTGTCATGCATGCATAGAAGGAAGGAGATGGACTTCTCTCCTTCCCTTTCCTTCCTTCCTCTTAGATCTTTTGAGGTTGATGTTGATTTTTCTCCCTGTCAGCCTTTTTCTTTTCTTGTTTTCCAGGTGCACTTAAGAATGGAAGGATTTGAGAATTGTTCTCAGATGGATGATTGTACATATGGATATATTTTAAAGGTTGAAATGTTCTTTTTATATTTAACCAATAGAACAATATATATATATATCTTAAATGCCACCACTGTGCTGCAGTGATTTCGGCTGTCATTTCAGCTGTCAATGGGGCACCTGTGACCTGATCCTGCACAGTGCCTGTAGGGCAGGCTCTGCAACCCGGCTACTGATGCAGCAGTGCACAAGTGTACGCTCTGCTTTTGGCACTGAGCCAATAATAGTGGAATCGGATCAGCAGAGGGCCCTGTCAGATATGGCATTATCTGCATCATTTTTATTAATGAATACAAATTTTAAAAAAAAGCCAGGGTGTCTCCACTCTTGCCAGGTGGCAATTCATCACACCATGCCACCGGATAGCGCTCCGGTGCCTGATGCACAACTCCTCCAGAGTGGAGGTGACATACATCCAGGGCCCTTACGCCTCACTCCCCCTAACCTCCTTTTGCTGTGACACCCTCAACACCCCCCTCCCCATTGCTTTCCACACAGGCGCTCTCTTTGGTTATATTGTGAAACTACAACAGCTCAGCAGCTCCACGGGTGCTAATGTCATGCTTAACCTCCTGAACATCCAAAAAAACCTGCCCTTTCATTACATTTCACTCTCTCAGGCTTGAGTACTATAGCACCCCAGCATACATATGCGGCTCCATCTCTCCTCTGTTACTCCACACGACAAGTCACTGGATTTATGAACCACACTACCCCTCAGCAGCTCCCATCCTCGCTCGCTTCTGTGTATTGCTTCAATTGGGGTTGGCGGTGCACACTCAAACACCCTCCTTTTAAATGTCTTCCCCATATCTCTAGATGCATCAGTCTCCCCTTGGCCCCCTCACCATGCTCGACAAGCTCGATCACTCACTACCCACCCCCTCAAACGCTCCAGTGCCACACCGTCCTCCCTGTGCCACTACCATACTTGCTCCCAGCGCTGGAATTAACTCCACCCTGACATCAGGAGCACCCTCACTGTGTCAGGCTTCAAGACTGCCCTGAAGGTGCACCCCCTTTCCCTGGATGGAGCATCCCCACTGTGTCAGGCTTCAGGACTGCCCTGAAGAAGCATCCCCTTTCTCTGGAAGGAGCATCTCCACTGTGTCAGGCTTCAAGACTGCCCTGAAGAAGCACCCCCTTTCTCTGGAAGGAGCATCCCCACTGTGTCTGACTTCAAGACTGCCCTGAAGAAGCACCCCCTTTCTCTGGAAGGAGCATACCCACTGTGTCTGACTTCAAAACTGCCCTGAAGAAGCACCCCCTGTCTCTGGAAGGAGCATCTCCACTGTGCCAGGCTTCAAGACTGCCATGAAGAAGCACCCCCTTTCTCTGGAAGGAGCATCCCCACTGTGTCAGGCTTCAAGACTGCCAGGAAGAAGCACCCCCTTTCTCTGGAAGGAGCATCCCCATTGTGTATGACTTCAAGACTGCCCTGAATAAGCACCCCCTTTCTCTGGAAGGAGCATCTCCACTGTGTCAGGCTTCAAGACTGCCATGAAGAAGCACCCCCTTTCTCTGGAAGGAGCATCCCCACTGTGTCAGGCTTCAAGACTGCCAGGAAGAAGCACCCCCTTTGTCTGGAAGGAGCATCTCCACTGTGTCAGGCTTCAAGACTGCCAGGAAGAAGCACGCCCTTTCTCTGGAAAGAGCCTCTCCACTGTGTCTGACTTCAAGACTGCCCTGAAGAAGCACCCCCTTTCTCTGGAAGGAGCATCTCCACTGTGTCAGGCTTCAAGGCTGCCCTGAAGAAGCACCCCCTTTGTCTGGAAGGAGCATCTCCACTGTGTCAGGCTTCAAGGCTGCCCTGAAGAAGCACCCCTTTTGTCTGGAAGGAGCATCTCCACTGTGTCAGTCTTCAAGGCTGCCCTGAAGAAGCACCCCCTTTCTCTGGAAGGAGCCTCTCCACTATGTCAGGCTTCAAGACTGCCAGGAAGAATCACCCCCTTTCTCTGGAAGGAGCACCCCCACTCAGTCTGACTTCAAGACTGCCCTGAAGAAACACCCCCTTTCTCTGGAAGGAGCATCTCCACTGTGCCAGGCTTCAAGACTGCCATGAAGAAGCACCCCCTTTCTCTGGAAGGAGCATCCCTACTGTGTCAGGCTTCAAGACTGCCAGGAAGAAGCACCCCCTTTCTCTGGAAGGAGCATCCCCATTGTGTATGACTTCAACACTGCCCTGAAGAAGCACCCCCTTTCTCTGGAAGGAGCATCTCCACTGTGTCAGGCTTCAAGACTGCCATGAAGAAGCACCCCCTTTCTCTGGAAGGAGCATCCCCACTGTGTCAGGCTTCAAGACTGCCAGGAAGAAGCACCTCCTTTGTCTGGAAGGAGCATCTCCACTGTGTCAGGCTTCAAGACTCCCAGGAAGAAGCACCCCCTTTCTCTGGAAAGTGCCTCTCCACTGTGTCTGACTTCAAGACTGCCCTGAAGAAGCACCCCCTTTCTCTGGAAGGAGCATCTCCACTGTGTCAGGCTTCAATGCTGCCCTGAAGAAGCACCCCCTTTGTCTGGAAGGAGCATCTCCACTGTGTCAGGCTTCAAGGCTGCCCTGAAGAAGCACCCCTTTTGTCTGGAAGGAGCATCTCCACTGTGTCAGTCTTCAAGGCTGCCCTGAAGAAGCACCCCCTTTCTCTGGAAGGAGCCCCTCCACTGTGTCAGGCTTCAAGACTGCCAGGAAGAATCACCCCCTTTCTCTGGAAGGAGCACCCCCACTCAGTCTGACTTCAAGACTGCCCTGAAGAAGCACCCCCTTTCTCTGGAAGGAGCATCTCCACTGTGCCAGGCTTCACGACTGCAATGAAGAAGCACCCCCTTTCTCTGGAAGGAGCATCCCCACTGTGTCAGGCTTCAAGACTGCCAGGAAGAAGCACCCCCTTTCTCTGGAAGGAGCACCCCCACTGTGTCTGACTTCAAAACTGCCCTGAAGAAGCGCCCTCTTTCTCTGGAAGGAGCACCTCCACTGTGCCAGGCTTCAAGACTGCCAAGAAGAAGCGCCCCCTTGCTCTGGAAGGAGCATCCCCACTGTGTCAGGCTTCAAGACTGCCAGGAAGAAGCACCCCCTTTCTCTGGAAGGAGCATCCCCATTGTGTCTGACTTCAAGACTGCCCTGAAGAAGCACTCCCTTTCTCTGGAAGGAGCATCCCCACTGTGTCAGGCTTCAAGACTGCCCTGAAGAAGCACCCCCTTTCTCTGGAAGGAGCATCTCCACTGTGTCAGGCTTCAAGACTGCCATGAAGAAGCACCCCCTTTCTCTGGAAGGAGCATCCCCACTGTGTCAGGCTTCAAGACTGCCAGGAAGAAGCACCCCCTTTCTCTGGAAAGAGCCTCTCCACTGTGTCTGACTTCAAGACTGCCCTGAAGAAGCACCCCCTTTCTCTGGAAGGAGCCTCTCCACTGTGTCAGGCTTCAAGACTGCCCTGAAGAAGCACCCCCTTTGTTTGGAAGGAGCATCTCCACTGTGTCAGGCTTCAAGGCTGCCCTGAAGAAGCACCCCCTTTGTCTGGAAGGAGCATCTCCACTGTGTCAGGCTTCAAGGCTGCCCTGAAGAAGCACCCCCTTTGTCTGGAAGGAGCATCTCCACTGTGTCAGGCTTCAAGACTGCCCTGAAGAAGCACCCCCTTTCTCTGGAAGGAGCCTCTTCACTGTGTCAGGCTTCAAGACTGCCAGGAAGAAGCACCCCCTTTCTCTGGAAGGAGCACCCCCACTGTGTCAGGCTTCAAGACTGCCCTGAAGGTGCACCCCCTTTCTCTGGAAGGAGCATCTCCACTGTGTCTGACTTCAAGACTGCCCTGACGAAGCACCCCCTTTCTCTGGAAGGAGCATCTCCACTGTGTCAGGCTTCAAGACTGCCCTGAAGAAGCACCCCCTTTCTCTGGAAGGAGCATCTCCACTGTGTCAGGCTTCAAGACTTCCCTGAAGAAGCACCCCCTTTCTCTGGAAGGAGCCTCTCCACTGTGTCAGGCTTCAAGACTGCCAGGAAGAAGCACCCCCTTTCTCTGGAAGGAGCATCCCCACTGTGTCTGACTTCAAGACTGCCCTGAAGAAGCACCCCCTTTCTCTAGAAGGAGCATCTCCACTGTGTCAGGCTCCAAGACTGCCCTGAAGATGCACCCCCTTTCCCTGGAGGAGCCTTGGAGCATTATATTTTTTGCTCTGATTTATTGGGGCTATGATTACATCCCGGACCCAGGGGTTTGCACACCGCACCATGGAGAGCCCTCATAAGGGTTGATATTACCCCCTTCTCTAGCTGCATATAATTCCGCAAAGTGAGAGACCCATGTCCTTTCATCTATTTGTTGAAGTTGCAGAAAGGACTCCAGCCCCTTCGACTTAATCAAGTTCCAGAACACATCTGGACGATTCCCGGAAAGACAGCACAACATCCTCTCTGCATCTTTAGTTAAATTAACCATTTGTGGCCACATAACTAATTTGTTTAATTTCAATTTTAGGCCCTTTTTCTAAAAATAAGTGGTCCAATTTTTTTTCTGTAGCAATCTTATGTTCCTTTGCAATGCTTTCTTGCGGGATTAAACCTCCACATCAAAGGCGTGTTTATGTGCCAGAGATGAGACCCCCTTAGCCAGCTGCCTTGAGGATGTTAGCTCACCCAAACTAGCCCCGAAAACATGCTCAAATTTCAGCGGTTCACACAGGCCAATTCCGCTATTGCATTGGGGTGCAGCTATTGTATTGCACCATTTGACACCAAGGTCACTAGGGTTAATTGAGACCTCTAAATTTGGGACAGGGTTTAACTCCAGAGCCTTTAGTGGTATCTCATATGTTACCATCGAGTGATTGCTCGTGGGTGAGTGCAAAATCCTCAAAAACACCCTTTGCTTGCAGAGGGGGCAAGGCAAAAATATAGTCCAGGGTCGACCTCCATTGCTTGTTAAACGATAAGAAGTCTGGAGGAATGTCGCTCTGGGTTATACCATTTAGGGCGACCAAGAATTGGATAGCCATCAGGGGTGGCAGCAGGGCTGCATGTGTAGATGTAGCGTGCAACTAAGTTCCTGTCACACATACATAGAATATCCAACTGTGAGGTGACGATGAGATCAGCCAACTCAGTGGCACATTGGACTAAGGCGCAGGTATTAAGGCGGGCACGTTTCAGCCATGGAGGATCACAACATTATTTAGAATCAATAGTTATCATGTTATCTTGTTTGACCAAGATAACAAGGTGAGAATATTACACAGGTTTGGATGGTTGAGTATGCAAGTGTCTTAGAAGGCCAGAATTGCCACTCCTTCGATGGGCCCTGCTGCTAAAGGTGTATTGCATGAAATTGCTCTCTGCAGCTATGCATATGCACCCATCACATGTCACTTTTCTAAAGCCCTGTTGTATGCATGTGCAATGTGCTGCCCCCTCATATCACTATTATAAAGTAGCGCTGCATCAGTGGTACCCAAAAAAACCTTACTAGTAATTTCCCTGACTCTCTATACCAATGCCTGCGCTGCTCCCTGTAGCTCAGCGCTAAGACACTTTTTCAGGTTGTTAGCACTATACAATGCATAGACAAATCAGATATAATGATCTACTCCATATAAAGTGGCAGAGTACCATGGCAGTGTTAAAGAGAGGTAGTTTCTCAGACATACCCCCATGTAGCCAGCCACCCTTGGAATCATACACCCCTGTGCAAGAGAGAGAGATAAAGACCGCCGGCTGGAAGAATCTGTTTAATCAACTGTTTTTTCCACAAGCTGAAAAAAGAAACACTCTCTGTTTCTTTCCATCCACTAAACATTTATAGCACACATCATTTCTGTTTTTAATAAACCTTACAATATGATAGGACAGGTTTCTCATGAGCGAAATACATCACCTTTTTGTCATTGGACATAAATGCTTTCTGAAACTCATGATTATTCCTTGTCTAAATGACTCAGGCTATTCCTTATTTCAGTAGACACGAGACATATTTTGCAACTTTAAGAACTGGTTTAGAAGCAGTTTTGAAATGGTCACGCTTTGAAACACTTGTGTATAGGCGCGTTATAAATGCCACATCATATCATATCATATCATATCATATCATATCATATCATATCATATCATATCATGCATGCTGCAGACAGCCTGCCAAGGACATGGATTAGTTGTCTGGTTTCTCATTGGCTAATTTCTCTACCTTATCTTTTTCTGACTTTATGCCAGTTTCATTTGTGAGTAGCACTGTTGAAAATAATATATTCTACTATTTAGCGCTGCCAAGTTGTGCATCTGGCTTGCCCAGGCCCCACCCTGTGACCTTGACTTGGGCTGCTGGCTCTCCCAACTCTGTATTTTCTGTGCTTTCAACACTTTTGAATTTCCCTAAGGCTTAAGGCCTGTCATTATTTGTAATGCATGCCATAGTATCCATTTTGGGGAAAAAGGGGTGCCTTTTGCTGAACTATATTCTATATCAGAAATCTATATTCTGTGTTATTTATGTTGTGCGCAATGTAAGCATTTCTTTATGATTTGTGTTTTTCTAAATAAATGTGTGCACTGTCACCTATTGTTGTCATTTTCAACATTGCTCTGTACCTATTTTCTAATGTACCTGCCTAGAATAAGGACAGCCTGGCTGCCTCACTGGACAATGCTTCTAACTTTTACAATGCTAGACAGGATGGCCCTGCATGACATGTTCGCCTGTCTGTTGCCAGAGGGAAGGAGGGAGGGTCTACTCCTCTTCATTAGTAGAGCAATGCAAGTGTTGCAGAAGATGAAAGCTCACCCACTAGGGGAGGGGTCGGGAAGGCCATGACATTCAATAAAAATACACACCCAAATGATGCTGAAATGATTGTGGTAGATGAACAAGCTGTACCCTCCACGTGTACGAAAGGAAAATATTTATGGGGAATAAAGCACCAAGGGAAGTTTGGCTGGGTGGGGAAGAGGGGCAGATGTTAATTGGCGCTCGCAACGTTATCTGATTCAGGCGGATCGTCGTCCTGGTTATTCAACGAAGGAGGATTTGTACATCCTGACCGAGACCTGGGGCAAATTTCTTTTTTTTTGGGAACAGAGCTTCTAATAGGAACATTGGCAACATCAACAGTTTTGGCTTTTGTGTAAACATGGGATAGGCACTTGCCAGGCACTGCCACAACAGTACAACCTGACCAACATATTGTAACAGGTGAAATATTGTGTCATTACCTGGGCATATGATAGCTGTGCCTGGGAAATGCTTATCTAATACCTATGAACAAGCCAACACTGGTGGCTTTGCTAATGCTAGTTTTGAACAGACCTTTAGTGCACGGATGTGCAAAGTGGCTGTAAATCAAGTGGCTCAAGACAGGCTTGGTTAAAAGATTTGTATTACACCAGTAACACATTTACAGCAGCAATTAAGCCATTAACTCTGATCAGGCAGCTTAGAAATAACACGGGCAAGGCAACATTTGATGTTAGTGCTTGACAGGGCTAGCTCAAAGAGATCCCAGGGGTATGCGTTTTGGGGGGAGGGGCCGGCGGTGGGTGGGGATGGCCAGAGAGGTTAGCATGACCATGGGCTGTCAAAGGGTGGGTAAATAACTAAACAACGCCTAAAAGCTTTGTGTTCCTCCTCACATCTCATCTCCCTCCTATCTGTATAACAATAATAGCCAAAACTAGAGAAAAGAGCCTAGAAACGTACTTGGCAGTGTTTTCCCCATGTTAGATTCCTGAGGAAAAATCTTTGCTCGTTCTTGAAACGTTACTTGAATGGCGTGACTCTCAAAATATTATTCCTGTTGAGCAGTCTGCTTCCCACAAAAACATGCTACTCTGGGCAATTGCCTAGCACTGAAAAGCACAGTGAATAACTACTGTAAGAATGGGAACAGCAAACTTTAGAGTATTTCCATACATTTTTCATCAGCATTCGATTGTGTGGAACACAGTCATGACTTGAGCAAAAAGGTAAATTGGAGCATCCTTGGTGATTTGCTCAATATAATCATTGCAATGCATCTAATACCTCTACCAGGACCCACATATGTGCTCTCAGGCCCGCTTGCTAAGCCAATTTGCACCAATATTGGTCTTAAGCAAGTGTGTTTTTGCACCATTATTGTTCTCTGTTTACCCAGCAGATCTTCTGGGGGCTCTTCAAGACGCTGGATGTGCACCCCCTAAGAGGGCTACTCAACTGATCCACCTACTGATGTAAGCTGCTGAGGCGGCTATCCTCGATCAGACTCCTATAGGTCTTCAGTGGTCCACGTGTTTGAGGAAGCTAGTTTCTTAATTAAAAATTAATCAGAGTAAGGCAAAGTTCTTGATATTATTTTAAGACTGGAAGAGGGGGCTTGGGAATAACCAGTGAGTGTGGTGGAGCGAAAATACACTGGGGTAAACACAGCCAAGGAATACTACTGAGGCCGAGGGGGCCAAGCTGGAGACCATGTACGCTTGTGTGTGACCAGCAGGCCTGCCTGCGCTTTGTTCTAGTGTCTCAATTCTTCTGCTACTGCAGCAGGAAGGAAGGAGTTGCAGAGGAGGCGATAATGGGGACTCTGGCTCCCGATGTCAGCAGCGCGCTCCGACAGTTGGAGATATCACACAATTTTACGGCAATTTTCTGCTCCGTGCAGCCTCTGCACAGTCAAAGGCTCCCCCCCCTGAAGCAGTGCGCAGAGTTGTTACATATAATGGGTTCCCCTTGGCGGGAGTAATGAGTCAGAAAGATTACTGAGAATAGTAGCTATTGATTATATTGGCTGTGATAGTGCTCGTAGACTGTGACACTGGCACAATCCTGTGAATGTGAAGTAAGGAAATGTGAAACATTCCCAATGACTGCATTCTGTGAATCTGGAAGGACAGGGAATGCGATACATTCCCAAAGACTGCTTCCTGAGAATATGGAAGGATGGGAAATGCGCTAGATTCGTGATAACTTCATCCTGAGAATATGAAAGAATGGGAAATGCGCAACATTCCCAATTATTGCATCCTGAGAATCTTGAAGGACGGGAAATCCGCTACATTCCCAATGATTGCATCCTGTGAATCTGGAAGGACGGAAAATGCACTACATTCCCAATGACTGCATCCTGAGAATATGGAAGGACAGGAAATGCGATACATTCCCAATGACTGCATCCTGAGAATATGGAAGGACGGGAAATGCGCTACATTCCCAATGACTGCATCCTGTGAATCTGGAAGGATGGGAAATGCGCTACATTCCCAAACACTACATCCTGAGAATATAGAGGCACAGGAAATTCGCTACATTCCCAATGATTGCATCCTGTGAATCTGGAATGATGGGAAATGTGCTGCATTCCCAATGATTGTATCCTGTGAATCTCTCAAGGGTGGGCAATGCGTACATTCCCAATGATTGCATCCTGTGAATCTGGAAGGACAGGAAATGCGTACATTCCAAATGACTGCATCCTGTGAATCTGGAAGGACAGGAAATGTGCTTCATTCCCAAAGACTGCATCCTGAGAATACAGAGGGACGGGAAAAGCAATTAATTCCCAAAGACTGCATCCTGTGAATATGGAAGGACGGGAAATGCATTACATTGCCAATGATTGCATCCTGTGAATCTGGAACGACGGGAAATACGCTACATTCCCAAAGACTGCATCCTGAGAATATGGAAGGACAGGAAATGCGCTTCATTCCCATTGACTGCATCCTGTGAATCTGGAAGAATGAGAAATGTACTACATTCCCAATGATTGCATTCTGTGAATCTGAAAGGACAGGGAATGCGCTACATTCCCAAAGACTGCATCCTGAGAATATGGACGGACGGGAAATGCGCTTCATTCCCAAAGACTGCTTCCTGAGAATATGGAAGGATGGAAATTGCGCTAGATTCCTGATAACTTCATCCTGAGAATATGAAAGGATGGGAAATGCTCTACATTCCCAATTATTGCATCCTGAGAATATGGAAGGACGGGAAATGCACTACATTCCCAATTACTGCATCCTGAGAATATGGAAGGACTGGAACTGTGCTACATTCCCAAAGATTGCATCCTGTGAATCCGTAAGGATGGAAAAATGCGCTACATTCCCAAAGACTGCATCCTGAGAATCAGGAAGGACAGGAAATACACTACATTCCCAATGACCGCATCCTGAGAATATGGAAGGACGGGAAATGCGCTACATTCCCAATGACTGCATCCTGTGAATCTGGAAGGATGGGAAATGCGCTACATTCCCAAACACTACATCATGAGAATATAGAGGCACAGGAAATTCGCTACATTCCCAATGACTGCATCCTGTGAATCTGGAATGATGGGAAATGGGCTGCATTCCCAATGATTGCATCCTGTGAATCTGCAAGGATGGGAAATGTGTACATTCCCAATGATTGCATCCTGTGAATCTGGAAGGACGGGAAATATGTACATTCCCAATGACTGCATCCTGTGAATCTGGAAGGACGGGAAATGTGCTTCATTCCCAAAGACTGCATCCTGAGAATATAGAGGGATGGGAAAAGCAATGAATTCCCAAAGACTGCATCCTGTGAATATGGAAGGACGGGAAATGCGTTACATTCCCAATGATTGCATCCTGTGAATCTGGAACGACGGGAAATACGCTACATTCCCAAAGACTGCATCCTGAGAATATGGAGGGACAGGAAATGCGCTTCATTCCCATTGACTGCATCCTGTGAATCTGGAAGAATGGGAAATGTGCTACATTCCCAATGATTACATTCTGTGAATCTGGAAGGACAGGGAATGCGCTACATTCCCAAATACTGCATCCTGAGAATATGGACGGACGGGAAATGCACTACATTCCCAAAGACTGCTTCCTGAGAATATGGAAGGATGGAAATTGTGCTAGATTCCTGATAACTTCATCCTGAGAATATGAAAGGATGGGAAATGCTCTACATTCCCAATTATTGCATCCTGAGAATATGGAAGGACGGGAAATGCACTACATTCCCAATTACTGCATCCTGAGAATATGGAAGGACTGGAACTGTGCTACATTCCCAAAGATTGCATCCTGTGAATCCGGAAGGATGGAAAAATGCGCTACATTTCCAAAGACTGCATCCTGAGAATCAGGAAGGACAGGAAATGCACTACATTCCCAATGACTGCATCCTGAGAATATGGAAGGACGGGAAATGCGCTACATTCCCAATGACTGCATCCTGTGAATCTGGAAGGATGGGAAATGTGCTACATTCCCAAACACTACATCATGAGAATATAGAGGCACAGGAAATTCGCTACATTCCCAATGACTGCATCCTGTGAATCTGGAATGATGGGAAATGGGCTGCATTCCCAATGATTGCATCCTGTGAATCTGCAAGGATGGGAAATGTGTACATTCCCAATGATTGCATCCTGTGAATCTGGAAGGACGGGAAATATGTACATTCCCAATGACTGCATCCTGTGAATCTGGAAGAACGGGAAATGTGCTTCATTCCCAAAGACTGCATCCTGAGAATATAGAGGGATGGGAAAAGCAATGAATTCCCAAAGACTGCATCCTGTGAATATGGAAGGACGGGAAATGCGTTACATTCCCAATGATTGCATCCTGTGAATCTGGAACGACGGGAAATACGCTACATTCCCAAAGACTGCATCCTGAGAATATGGAGGGACAGGAAATGCGCTTCATTCCCATTGACTGCATCCTGTGAATCTGGAAGAATGGGAAATGTGCTACATTCCCAATGATTACATTCTGTGAATCTGGAAGGACAGGGAATGCGCTACATTCCCAAATACTGCATCCTGAGAATATGGACGGACGGGAAATGCACTACATTCCCAAAGACTGCTTCCTGAGAATATGGAAGGATGGAAATTGTGCTAGATTCCTGATAACTTCATCCTGAGAATATGAAAGGATGGGAAATGCTCTACATTCCCAATTATTGCATCCTGAGAATATGGAAGGACGGGAAATGCACTACATTCCCAATTACTGCATCCTGAGAATATGGAAGGACTGGAACTGTGCTACATTCCCAAAGATTGCATCCTGTGAATCCGGAAGGATGGAAAAATGCGCTACATTTCCAAAGACTGCATCCTGAGAATCAGGAAGGACAGGAAATGCACTACATTCCCAATGACTGCATCCTGAGAATATGGAAGGACGGGAAATGCGCTACATTCCCAATGACTGCATCCTGTGAATCTGGAAGGATGGGAAATGTGCTACATTCCCAAACACTACATCATGAGAATATAGAGGCACAGGAAATTCGCTACATTCCCAATGACTGCATCCTGTGAATCTGGAATGATGGGAAATGGGCTGCATTCCCAATGATTGCATCCTGTGAATCTGCAAGGATGGGAAATGTGTACATTCCCAATGATTGCATCCTGTGAATCTGGAAGGACGGGAAATATGTACATTCCCAATGACTGCATCCTGTGAATCTGGAAGGACGGGAAATGTGCTTCATTCCCAAAGACTGCATCCTGAGAATATAGAGGGATGGAAAAAGCAATGAATTCCCAAAGACTGCATCCTGTGAATATGGAAGGACGGGAAATGCGTTACATTCCCAATGATTGCATCCTGTGAATCTGGAACGACGGGAAATACGCTACATTCCCAAAGACTGCATCCTGAGAATATGGAGGGACAGGAAATGCGCTTCATTCCCATTGACTGCATCCTGTGAATCTGGAAGAATGGGAAATGTGCTACATTCCCAATGATTACATTCTGTGAATCTGGAAGGACAGGGAATGCGCTACATTCCCAAATACTGCATCCTGAGAATATGGACGGACGGGAAATGCACTACATTCCCAAAGACTGCTTCCTGAGAATATGGAAGGATGGAAATTGTGCTAGATTCCTGATAACTTCATCCTGAGAATATGAAAGGATGGGAAATGCTCTACATTCCCAATTATTGCATCCTGAGAATATGGAAGGACGGGAAATGCACTACATTCCCAATTACTGCATCCTGAGAATATGGAAGGACTGGAACTGTGCTACATTCCCAAAGATTGCATCCTGTGAATCCGGAAGGATGGAAAAATGCGCTACATTTCCAAAGACTGCATCCTGAGAATCAGGAAGGACAGGAAATGCACTACATTCCCAATGACTGCATCCTGAGAATATGGAAGGACGGGAAATGCGCTACATTCCCAATGACTGCATCCTGTGAATCTGGAAGGATGGGAAATGTGCTACATTCCCAAACACTACATCATGAGAATATAGAGGCACAGGAAATTCGCTACATTCCCAATGACTGCATCCTGTGAATCTGGAATGATGGGAAATGGGCTGCATTCCCAATGATTGCATCCTGTGAATCTGCAAGGATGGGAAATGTGTACATTCCCAATGATTGCATCCTGTGAATCTGGAAGGACGGGAAATATGTACATTCCCAATGACTGCATCCTGTGAATCTGGAAGAACGGGAAATGTGCTTCATTCCCAAAGACTGCATCCTGAGAATATAGAGGGATGGGAAAAGCAATGAATTCCCAAAGACTGCATCCTGTGAATATGGAAGGACGGGAAATGTGTTACATTCCCAATGATTGCATCCTGTGAATCTGGAACGACGGGAAATACGCTACATTCCCAAAGACTGCATCCTGAGAATATGGAGGGACAGGAAATGCGCTTCATTCCCATTGACTGCATCCTGTGAATCTGGAAGAATGGGAAATGTGCTACATTCCCAATGATTACATTCTGTGAATCTGGAAGGACAGGGAATGCGCTACATTCCCAAATACTGCATCCTGAGAATATGGACGGACGGGAAATGCACTACATTCCCAAAGACTGCTTCCTGAGAATATGGAAGGATGGGAAATGCGCTAGATTCCTGATAACTTCATCCTGAGAATATGAAAGGATGGGAAATGCGCTACATTCCCAAATATTGCATACTGAGAATATGGAAGGATGGGAAATGCACTACATTCCCAATTACTGCATCCTGAGTATGTGGAAGGACTGGAACTGTGCTACATTCCCAAAGACTGCATCCTGTGAATCTGGAAGGACGGAAACATGTGCTACATTCCCAAAGACTGCATCCTGAGAATCTGGAAGGACGGGGAATGCACTACATTCCCAGAAATTCACAACAATAGAGGTGATGACTGGAAGGTTTGCAATTAATGCAAACCTCTGTCATTGCTCTGGGCAATCCTCCGAACCATTGTTCTTCTCCTGCCAAGCCATTACAAAAGGGGAAAGACCATTTTCAAATCATTCTTGGTCCCACCACAAAAGGGGCAGTCCAGCTCGAATTGCTTGGTCACATCCCTTCTGCACAAGACCACTAGCATCCCCAAACATGTTTCGACCTTGTTGGCCCTCATCAGTGAAAAGTAGCTTGGGTCTCTAGGCCCAGCAGGCACGGGGCCCACGTCACAGCATGCACGTCCCACTCTGGATGACTTACGCAAAACAAAAGAGGTGATGGCTGGAAGGTTTAGAATCGATTCTAACCTCTGGCATTGTTCTGGGCAACCCTCCAGACCATTGCTCTTTGCCTGCTAAGGCATTACAAAAGTGGGACGACCATATGCAAATCATGCTTGGTCCCACCTCAAAAGGGGCAGTCCAGCCCAAACTGCTTGGTCACATCCTTTCTGCATGAGACCACACGCATCCCCAAACATGTTTCTTCTTTGTTGGGCCTCATCAGTGAGGAGTAGCTTGGGCCTCTAGGCCCAGCAGGCACAGGACTCACGTCTGGGCATACCCGTCCTTCTCGGGATGACTACAGCAAAACAAAAGAGGGGATGGCTGGAAGGTTTAGAATTAATCTCAACCTCTGGCATTGCTCTGGGCAACCCTCCAGACCATCGTTCTTCACCTGCCAAGCCATTACAAAAGGGGAAAGACCATATTCCTCACTTATGAGGCCCAACAAGACAAGTAGGGGTCCTGTTGTTGTAGAGGAGGAGCCGAGTGACTCTACTGGACGTCCTACCCCCATTTTGCCTATATGTTGGCAGCCAGAAATTGCGACATGCGCAAAGCCAATAATGGTACCTATACCGCAAAGAGTCCTTAAAACAATGTATCAATTGAGAAAACCCTATATGATGTATCCGCAAAGAAATGACAGTCTTCTGAAGGAAATTCCGGAAGAAGTGTGAAATGGGTGAAAGAGAAGACTGGTGACGTCACATGAAGCAGAAATGATGCACCCTGAAGCGATGCCAATGAAGAAGGTGAATAAAGATTATAGAATCTGATGGCGGAGTAAAGAATTGAGGAAAATTTCATGAGCAAAATGAAGATAGCACGTACAAAGAGCACTGGAGAAAATTCAAAGCCGTTTTAGAATTGTACAGATGCAGTAACGCAAGTAGACTAAGCTCCTTAGACTGCAGGCGGTGTGTGTACAGAATCTGGATGTTCCACAATGCATTTTAGCAAACTTGGACCCTGAGAACAGAAGGGCTGAAAGTGTGGTGCAGTAGAATAGAACAGCTGACGGTGAAAGAAGATTCGAGAAGGCTTGTCTGGCCCAGTGTCAAGGGTTGGAGCAGCCAAGAAAATGGTTATCTATTCGAGGTGGTACAATGAACGTGAGAAGCAAGGTGGGCTCTTGTTGAGGTGTAATGGAAAAACACTATAAGTGCCATGTTTTATTCATTTAATAGTATTAAATACAATAAGAGAGCTCAAAAAGTGGTCTCCGGTCACATGGTCAGATGAAAATAGACTTTGGCAGGCTATACCGAGACCAGAAGACAAGGCCATGCTCACACTTCCTTTTATTCTCAAGCACAGTGATCCTTTGCAAGGCCGAGTTCGAAGAAATAATTGAATGGCAGACAGTAGGAGTGATGATGGATGTTGGGCTAATTGGGTTGGGAGGCATGACCAACCCAACCCTCCAGTTCCTGGGGTATCAACGTGCATGCTGCTAGCGAGTGGAATATTCCAGAAGGGTACAAGCATACCAACCAATATTAGTGGGCCACGTAGCAAGGAGCCCTATAGTTTGAAAAGCCAATGAAACGTGTATTAGTATGACATGGATGATGACTTGCGCTAGGGGTGTGCATAGCTGTCCACCTGATCTTAGAGACCCAATCACAGTCCAGTCCCCCATTGAAAGTAGACTTAGATGTTCTCCTTAAGCCTATGACACCCCCCAGTAGCTTTTCTCATTTTGCTACATAGTATGACGTCAGTGATGACGAATCTTTGTTATAAATGTGTTTTTTTTTATGAAAATCGTTGAGAGGCTTATGATTTCGTGGCGTCAGTTGATGCCCGTTGTACTCCCTGTTTTAGACAATTGCGATTAAAACTGTTGTGTTTTGCCAACTTCCTGAGTCGGTTTGATTATTGATGTATGAGTAAGATCCGCATCCCCATCCATCTCAGATACTGTTTCCTCATCTTAAAGGGCCTACGGGTTCACTGTGGGCTATAAACCTTTACTAAATAAAGAAATAAACCTATCTCGCCCTAGTTCTAAGGGGCTTGCCCTGCGTCAACCTAGGAAAACTTTAGTGAGCTGTCAGAATATCAGTCAAAATTAAATTTTCTCTGTCCTCTGTCAGAAACCAACTAATCTAACCCTAACACTATAAACATAAGTCTTTAACAAAAGTAAAGTTTGTGTATCCTTCACCAGGAGAATTACTCCCTTTTCCTGGCTGCTTTCATCTTATAGTAGAAGTAACTCCTTCAATGTCCTATCACAAGGGACCCGGGGAATGACTCCGTACTTCTGGTCCTTCTGTCAAGGATCCACACAGTATTATTCAAACACTCTTGCAGATAAATTGAATTAGCGCCTTTAACTCCTTCCAGGAAGTATAGAAGCTCACAGTCTTATTAGGCTTCCTTTTAACGTCGTATGAGGGACATCTATGCCAGAGTAGTCTGTGTTTTCCTTGTACAGCTTTCTGTTTGTTTCTTTATTGTGATGGGGAAGATGTTTCCTGAAGCACTCAGCTTTTCCAATGATGTTTGTGGGGCTACTGCGCCAAGGGAGATGGCACCCAACGCCCTCTGTTTGACTAGTGGAATTGGGTGGACCACTGCGATGAAGAAGTTGTCTTCCGACCCAGTCTGCTTGGGCAGTGATAGCTGGCTGACCACTGCGATGAGATTGATGACTCCAGATACACCCTGCTTCAGCAGTGTTGTTTGGCTGACCACTGCGACAAGGGAAATGACTGCCAATGCACTTATACTTCTTGGATTCGCTTCCCGGATCCCTCTTGGTCTTCCTGACATTCCCGCTATTTAACTCTCTGCTGGGACACCGCTCCAGTTCTTCCCAGGTTTGCGGGTGCCTTCCTCTGTGATTTCTGACACCTGTGCTGCTCTGCAGCAGGCTCCAGCTGGTGGTCTCGGCACTGTTTCCAGACCTCACAGTCCACCTGTCATGCCACCCCCTCGACTATGCTTCTTTATAGTGATACTTGGACTCCTTCCCATCTTCTTCTTCTCAGTCGTTGAGAAACTAGAGTGCTCACTCTGCTTCTCCATAGTGATCCTTGGAGTCCTGGTCATCTTCTTCTTCTCAGTCGTTGAGAAGCTCGAGTGCTCACTCTGCTTCTCCATAGTGATCCTTAGAGTCCTGGTCATCTTCTTCTTCTCAGTCGTTGAGAAGCTAGAGTGCTCACTCTGCTTCTCCATACTGATATCCTTGGACTCCTGGTCATCTTCTCCTTCTCAGTACATACATAGAGTCAGATGTAATACACGTTGGATTTTCTAAGTTTTTAATCTTGTCAAGTATATGTGGGGTAAAATATAGCCCCTGGATGCCAGAAATAAAGAGGCCAGAGTCATTTGTAAATGTTCACTGAAATATAAAGCCAGCACGGAAATGATGATGTCAGACATAAGGCCTATTGAACCTAAACCACCAAGGAAAGAAAGTGGGCTCTGAAATCAAAAGCGCAAAGAAATGCACAATGTTTTTTTAAAATTATATTTAATTGACTTGATATGCGCAATGCCTTTCAGCAAGGAAAAGAAGGCCATGTTGCTGACAATCCATGGAGAGCTGCACTTACACATAAAGAAACAGCAGTGCCTATAGTATCTTCAATGGAATACCTGATTGTGCTCCAAGCAGCTAAAGTGAAACAGAGCTCATTGCATGTTAAATAAATATAAGAATGTCATTTTTGTTTTCCCTTTTCCAAATCGAGAGCATGCTAAGAGAAATGCTCACAAGACTTTCAAAGCTTGAACATGGTGTTCTCATATAGCAGCCCTATACATATGGCCAATCCAGAAGTGATACTCATGCATGTTGTGCATTATAAAATGCTGTATAAAATTGCAATTCTGTGAGTTTAAAAGGCCATTTGCTGCAGGGTACATGAACGGTCATTTCTCCCAACATGAAACTAACCACCAGGACCTTCGCTCTGCTGCCCTGAAGACATAGGGGCCTGGTTGTCATCATCAATCAGGGCCATTCCTTAAAAATATAAGAAAGAAATACACGTCTTAGATCGAAAATGCAGTGGAAAACTGATAAAGCCATGTCTGTTCTTGCAGCAGGGGTGGCCTTGAAGTCACAAGCCCCATAAAATCTCCATTAGTGTGGCTTTTATGCCATGAAGGGGGATGTGAACCTAAACATGAAATGAAACTTAGGAGCAAGAGTGGGGCTGGAGTGAAAGAGGCCTGTGGAACTACAACTTGATTAAATGGGAGGAATACATTTTATCACATAAAAAGGACAGCGTACATTTTAGAACGGTCATTCCAGACCTTTATTGAAGGTGGTAGTCACCCTCTTTTAACCATGCTAAAACAATTTTTGTCTGATAAACATAACTAAAGTTATTAATGAAAATGTGATTTGGGTCTTCCCTTGATTCCGAGAGATGTGAAAATTAGTGTGAGCGGGCAGGTAATAATGAACATAGGAACTGTATAGTGGAATATTTTTCACTGATATGGCTCCAGAGTAAATTAAGAAAAGCTGTATCATGCAAAGGAAGGGCGTGCTGACTTCAGACTAGCCTATTCTGATTCACCATAAAATGTAGTTCTCAAAAATATATGCATACATGTAAAGATTTGAAAATGTAGGGTACTTGCCATGTTGAGAGATTTTTGAGTTTAAAACTTGACCAAGTCCATCTGTGAAAGTGGGATGATGAAGCGTTCTCCTCCCACAGCTGTCCCAAATCACTCCTCCTCCCAGCACACATGTGGGAGGTGGGTAGTCAAAACCAGCCAATTGCTTTTGCAAGAATCATGACAAGTTTGCGATGTCATTTGCCTTATAAGTAAATCAGTTTGCATTACAACTGGACTTCTTCCGCTAATTCCGAGAGGCAACCTGCTGCTGAAATCTGGTGAGAAACATCACAGCAGAGAGGCCTAAATCTTACATTGGAGACAGGAACCAGGAGACATAGAAACTGACTGGGAACCCTTGGAGATTTCAAAGGGGACTATCCTTGACTGACACCCTTGCGGTACCAGCAGTGCCCTGCTGTGCCCTGCTGTTCCCTGATGCTTATTTCAAGACCTCTCCTGTAGTTAAACTACCCCAAAGCCATAGATTGTGTAGGCCCGATAGTTTTCAAGCATTGTTTTAGTTATTTCCCGATAGAAAAATATCCTGTTTGTGTAGATCCCTAACATGTTTAATCAAAGTATATCAATTAATCCCCTACCGTGATCCCGGGATGGGTATTGTTTTGGCATTCAAAACCAACAATCTTTTTCCCAATGTGTTCTGAGCCGGTATAGACATAAAGATTTGCCAAAAGAATTAACCCCAAAACCCTGTTTCCACGTGAATATGCAGGCTGCAAAAATGAAATTCACCATTGATCCCCTTAATTTTAAATCAGAAGGGTGAAGTATGGCAGTGCTTTGCATATGCAAGGTGCAAAATGAAATTGCCCCTTTGTACCCATTGTGCTCTGACCAAAACCCCAAAGCCCTGCCTGTTCTTCTTAGGTGTAGCAAAACAAATTTCCAATTACTTTTCTTTCTTTCACATTGCAGCTGTGCTTAATATCCAAAAAACGATTTCCCAATTGTGCTCTGACCAAATCCCCAACGCCCTGCCGGTTCTTGTTAGGTGTGGCTAAACACATTTTCTCATTGCTCTTTTGTCTTCCATATTGTTTCTATGATTAATATCCCAAAACCGATTTTCACATTGTGTTCCCACTCTCTGCCACTGGCCTTCGATTCAGAGGAGTCAAGTCTAATTGATGTTTGGAAGATGACGGTTGCTGGGAGAAAAGTATAACCAACTCTGCAATCACTGTGTGTCTTTAATTGATTTTTTTCTGTATTGGTGGGTGACTTAAAAGGAAATAATTGTGACTCCATATCTATGTGTTGGTGCCTTTACAGAAGTCATTTTGTTCTTGTGTTGCCACAGCATTGGTGGCTGTTAATCTATTTGTGAAATTTGGTTTAAATAAATTAATAAATGTGTATATTCTGAATACACACCAGCCTGGTTCCTAGTCCATTGTGCACTGGGTACTTGTTGGGGGTTGGGTGCGAGACGGGTTGGTGGCCTTACCACACTAAACCTTAACATAGAAAAATGAAAAAGCTTTATTGTGTGCCACATCCACTGTGGGGAAAGGAACTCCCTGAGTTGAGTGTGACCGCGTGATAAACCACAACATATATTAGGTTGACTCATAAACAGATATTGGCTGTATCAACAGAAAGGTGGGGAGGGCTGAATATTGGGAAGGGTTTAGGTGTACTAACGCGGGGGGAATATTGCATTCCCTGAACATGGCCGTCCCTAATCCCATAAAGGATTGCTTCCCCCATTTGATCCTCCCTTGGTGTACCACCCACACAGGGCCTATTGTACTGTTGATGCACCACTCTGGCCTCATGGGAAAGACCTCCCCCTATGTGAGAAGGCACAACACCCTCGCATTCGTCACAATTCCCAATGTCTACCTTCTGTAAATATGGAAGGAAGAAAACAGAATACATTCCCAAGCGGAACAAATCCATACTCCACCTGCACTGGAGAGTACGCTAAGGCATCGATTACAAATGGCAGTAAAGATTACCACTAGTCCTACTCTTCCTCGCCACTCTTCTGATTAATCCTACCTTGCGGCAGGCATGATAACAACCACTGGTGTTGCTTTAATGATCATTGCAGTGATGGCTCCACTACTTCTCCCTATTGAGATGCAGGGGAAGCTTTACCCAGAACACATCGTGTATTTACCCACACTTACCAGCATCTGAAGTTGCCTCCATTGGAAGAGTAGGTGAGAGGATTGTGAGGACGGCAACGAGGAAGAGTAGGACTACGGGTAATGTCGAATACCGTCCGTAATTGAGGCTTTGCCTCCAAGTCACTCTCCCCCATCCCACTCTTAACTTATAGGAAGAAAATCAAAGCTGTCGAATTTGGCTTCGCAACATTACATGAAACAGTTCTATCTTCCTTTTTCGAATTTCATCCATTTTGTTAATTTTGCTGCACATCACGCCGCCCTTCTCTTTGTCCCCCGGCTGTCTCGTTCTGGGGGCCACTCCGGAAATCCTAGGTCATAATGTCACCCATTGACTAGCTGCACACCCACAGAACCTCTGACATTCCCACTCACTCCTGCCTTGCCCCAATTCTCCACCCACCTCTACTCCCAGTCAGCTCCCCACTCCGCACTTCCCACTTACCTCTCCTCCTCCTCTCATGGCCCTGCCCGTCCTGTCCACTTTCAATCTCCATGCATTGCGCAGAGGACCTTCCACACTGGAGTACGTGCAAAGTGTCCTCTGTGCAATAGATGGCGTTTGCCAAATAAAATGGTTGTCTCATTTCATTTATACGATGCAGTCAGTAATGTGAGTCAAATGTACTCAGTACAGTACAGCCTACCATACAGCTGCCCTTAGCTGCATGACAGATTCCTGGTAGAGTGTCCTAGTCCATCTCCTCAGAGACCCCTCGTCCCCTACCAAGCGTGTCTAAAAATCAGGAGTAGATTCAGCGTTCTCATCAAATAAAGTGGGACCACACTCTTGATATCCAACACGCGTGTGATCATTCCTCCTCTGAGGAGGGTGTGTGTGAAGGGATGGTAAGACGATTTCTCCAAACCTGTGGAAAGTCTTGAAAGCCATCAACTGGAAAGTGGGATCAGGTCTCTGAATGAACGCCTCTTGTTTAACCACCCGGAGCAGTTCTCTGCATCGAAGCGCAGCAGGTTCCTGATCATGCACGCCAAAGTGATTGCTCCTAAATAAGAATAATTTTAGATGTATTATGTCTAAGGATTCAAAGGGTGATGGCTGTAGAGCCAGTAACAAGAGGAGTTGATGACACAAAGGGACTAGTGATATTTTAAGAGGGCAATGCAATATGAAACTCTTCAGTAGCCATGCTACCAATTAAGAGCCCCCCAACAACGGATTTATGAACACCTGAATGGCGGCCCACTGTCTCATCAGGGTAGATACCGATAAATCAATGCAGGAATTGTCCAGTTGGAGTAGGATGGGTAGGACAAGATAGGGCGATCATATCTCGTCGCATAGACCTTTCTTCAAAAGATCAGCAATGCGCCTTGTTGGACATAAGTGAGGAGGATCTTCTGGACATTTGTATGGATGTGGCTACCTGTTTGGTCAACTCTTGATGCAATGGGCCTTACCATTTTAATTTATACTAGCTGTTCCCAGTGTAACGTACGCCGTTCTAGCATATCTTAAAGGTCAATATTGGTATTTCATAGGGTCAATTCTGTCCCTGTTCTTAAATACCGGTATTACCACTGAATGGATAACAAAAGAGGAGAAATGGGGTCAGGATAAATTGAGACAGCCACTAGATCTAGAGCGAAAAGGCCTGAGCTGCCTTCCTATATACCTACAAAAATTCCCTTCTCCAGTGTATCGTGACATCCTACTGAGATATTGCTTGAACACCCTGAGTGACCCAACCCCCACCCCCCCTGAACCCCTGCCCCGTGCTTGAAGTATTGTCAGTTGTCAGATTGTCAGTTTTGATGAGAACTTTTTAGCTTTGGATGAGGTGGAGAAACCCATGACGGTCTTGGTAAAGAGCTATTAATTGCTTCCAATTCTAGCAATGGAACTGTCTTTCCTATCCCAGATACCCTACATTCCTGCATTTATCACTGCAGCTCCCATTCCCGTGAGATGGAATCTGTTGCAAAGACCCTAGGTGGTGGAGGGCAGAATGGGATACCTCTTGATAGGTTGTTCTGGCTCAGCCACCATTGAAGCTCTCCTGTCATGTCCTTTGATGTTTGTATCTTGGTCTATCTAGCCTGGCTTCTAATGTGCCTGTGACATAGTTGAGTCCAGGGAGTCACACAAAGTCATGGCACCGCAAGTCATTGGTCTTTCAACCACTGTTTTGCTGTGGATTTGGGTGTAGAACACAGTAAAAGCAGAGCTGACCTGAAACGAAGTGACTGGCCTTCCAGGAGAAACCCCTTTGCTGGAGACTGTATGGAACCTCGCCCCTTAGGAAGGTCAGGTCATGTGATGGTGACAGATTGGACTTGTTCCAGTTGGTGATGAATCCATGACAGCGGAGCAGTTGACATACCACTTTGAAGGTGCTTAACTAGATTTGAAAGCTGATGAAGCTCTTATCACCAAAAGGGAAAAACAATATGGCTTCCTCTTGGCTAAGCACCACCAGTATAGCAAACACCTTTGTAAACACTCATGGAGCAGATTTCAGCACAAAGGCATAGCCTTGTACTGGAAGTGGTCTGGTGAAGGCGCGAATCAGTAGTCTTTCCTAACTCCGTACGTTCAGCTGATGCGGCCGGCGGCACTGTGGCTACCTGAAAAGCTTCCCTTTGTGGAGAAAGCAGGGTCATCACCACTTTCAGACAGCACAGGTGACAAGAGGGGGACTCCAACCTCCCTTAGATGGGTAGGTACCAAACAGGAGCAGATCTTGGAAGTGCGACCCACACCGAGGTTGTGTTGGATGTCAACCATAGCAGCTTCTGCACCGTGTAAGAGTACGAGGAGAAGAGCGCTGCTGAGTGGTGAGAAACCAGAAAGACAGAGAAGTGAGGGACTGCACCCACAGGAGAGCGAAGTGAGGGACTGAGCCCAAAGGAGAGAGAAGTGAGGAACTGCGCCCACCGGAGAGAGAAGTGAGGACTGTGCCCACAGGAGAGAGAAGTGAGGGACTGCGCCCAGAGGAGAGAGAAGTGCGGGACTGCGCCCGCAGGAGAGAGAAGTGAGGGACTTTGCCCGCAGGAGAGAGAAGTGAGGGACTGCGCCCGCAGGAGAGAGAAGTGAGTGACTGTGCCCGCAGGAGAGAGAAGTGAAGGACTGCACCCACAGGAGAGAGAAGTGAGGGACTGCGTCCACAGGATAGAGAAGTGAGGGAATGTGCCCGTGGGAGACAGAAGTGAAGGACTGCACCCGCAGGAGAGAGAAGTGAGGGACTGCGCCTGCAGGAGAGAGAAGTGAGGGACTGCGCCCGAAGGAGAGAGAAGTGAGGACTGTTCCCGCAGGAGAGACAGTGAGGACTGGGCCCACAGGAGAGAGAAGTGAAGGACTGCGGCCACAGGAGAGAGAAGTGAGGGACTGCACCCACAGGAGAGAGAAGTGAGGGACTGCACCCACAGGAGAGAGAAGTGAGGGACTGTGCCCACAGGAGAGAGAAGTGAGTGACTGCACCCACAGGAGAGAGAAGTGAGGACTGTGCCCGCAGGAGAGAGAAGTGAGGACTGCAGCCACAGGAGAGAGAAGTGAGGGACTGCGGCTACAGAGAAGTGAGGGACTGCAGCCATAGGAGAGAGATGTGAGGGACTTCACCCACAGGAGAGAGAAGTGAGGGACTGTGGCCACAGGAGAGAGAAGTGAGGGACTGCGGCCACAAGAGAGAGAAGTTAGGGACTGCGGCCACAGGAGAGGGAAGTGAAGGACTGAGCCCACAAGGGAGAGAAGTGAGGGACTGCGCCTGCAGGAGAGAATAGTGAAGGACTGCACCGACAGGAGAGAGAAGTGGGGGACTGCGGCCACAGGAGAGAGAAGTGAGGGACTGGGCCTGCAGGAGAGAGAATTGAGGGACTGCACCCGCAGGAGAGAGAAGTGAGTGACTGCGCCCGCAGGTGAGAGAAGTGAAGGACTGAACCCACAGGAGAGAGAAGTGAGGGACTGCGTCCACAGGAGAGAGAAGTGAGGGACTGCGTCCGCAGGAGAGAGAAGTGAAGGATTGCACCCACAAGAGAGAGAAGTGAGGGACTGCAGCCACAGGAGAGAGAAGTGAGGACTGCGCCTGCAGGAGAGAGAAGTGAGGGACTGCGCCCACAGGAGAGAGAAGTGAGGGAGTGCGCCCACAGGAGAGAGAAGTGAGGGACTGTGCCCACAGGAGAGAGAAGTGAGTGACTGCACCCACAGGAGAGAAGTGAGGGACTGCGGCCACAGGAGAGAGAAGAGACTGCAGCCACAGAAGAGAAGTGAGGGACTGCGGCCGCAGGAGAGAGAAGTGAGGGACTGCACCCACAGGAAAGAGAAGTGAGGGAATGCACCCACAGGAGAGAGAAGTGAGGGACTGCAGCCACAGGAGAGAGAAGTGAGGGCATGCACCCACAGGAGAGAGAAGTGAGGGACTGCGCCCACAGGAGCGAGAAGTGAGGGACTGCGCCCACAGGAGAGAGAAGTGAGTGACTGCACCCACAGGAGAGAGAAGTGAGGACTGTGCCCGCAGGAGAGAGAAGTGAGGACTGCAGCCACAGGAGAGAGAAGTGAGGGACTGCGTCTACAGAGAAGTGAGGGACTGCGGCCATAGGAGAGAGATGTGAGGGACTTCACCCACAGGAGAGAGAAGTGAGGGACTGTGGCCACAGGAGAGAGAAGTGAGGGACTGCGGCCACAAGAGAGAGAAGTTAGGGACTGCGGCCACAGGAGAGGGAAGTGAAGGACTGAGCCCACAAGGGAGAGAAGTGAGGGACTGCGCCTGCAGGAGAGAATAGTGAAGGAATGCACCCACAGGAGAGAGAAGTGAGGGACTGCGGCCACAGGAGAGAGAAGTGAGGGACTGGGCCTGCAGGAGAGAGAATTGAGGGACTGCACCCGCAGGAGAGAGAAGTGAGTGACTGCGCCCGCAGGAGAGAGAAGTGAAGGACTGAACCCACAGGAGAGAGAAGTGAGGGACTGCGTCCACAGGAGAGAGAAGTGAGGGACTGCGCCCGCAGGAGAGAGAAGTGAAGGATTGCATCCACAGGAGAGAGAAGTGAGGGACTGCAGCCACAGGAGAGAGAAGTGAGGACTGCGCCTGCAGGAGAGAGAAGTGAGGGAGTGCGCCCACAGGAGAGAGAAGTGAGGGAGTGCGCCCACAGGAGAGAGAAGTGAGGGACTGCGCCCACAGGAGAGAGAAGTGAGTGACTGCACCCACAGGAGAGAAGTGAGGGACTGCGGCCACAGGAGAGAGAAGAGACTGCAGCCACAGAAGAGAAGTGAGGGAATGCGGCCACAGGAGAGAGAAGTGAGGGACTGCACCCACAGGAAAGAGAAGTGAGGGAATGCACCCACAGGAGAGAGAAGTGAGGGACTGCAGCCACAGGAGAGAGAAGTGAGGGAATGCACCCACAGGAGAGAGAAGTGAGAGACTGCGCCCACAGGAGAGAGAAGTGAGGGTCTGCGCCCACAGGAGAGAGAAGTGAAGGACTGCGCCCGCAGGAGAGAGAAGTGAGTGACTGCACCTACAGGAGAGAGAAGTGAGTGACTGCGCCCATAGGAGAGAGAAGTGAGGGACTGCGCCTACAGGAGAGAGAAGTGAGGGACTGCGCCCACAGGAGAGAGAAGTGAGGGACTGCACCACAAAAGAGAGAAGTGAGGGACTGCACCCGCAGGAGAGAGAAGTGAGTGACTGCGCCCACAGGAGAGAGAAGTGAGGGACTGCGCCCGCAGGAGAGAGAAGTGAAGGATTGCACCCACAGGAGAGAGAAGTGAGGGACTGCAGCCACAGGAGAGAGAAGTGAGGACTGCGCCTGCAGGAGAGAGAAGTGAGGGACTGCACCCACAGGAGAGAGAAGTGAGGGACTGCGCCCACAGGAGAGAGAAGTGAGGGACTGCGCCCACAGGAGAGAGAAGTGAGTGACTGCACCCACAGGAGAGAAGTGAGGGACTGCGGCCACAGGAGAGAGAAGAGACTGCAGCCACAGAAGAGAAGTGAGGGACTGCGGCCACAAGAGAGAGAAGTGAGGGAATGCACCCACAGGAGAGAGAAGTGAGGGACTGCGGCCACAGGAGAGAGAAGTGAGGGAATGCACCCACAGGAGAGAGAAATGAGGGACTGCGCCCACAGGAGAGAGAAGAGAGGGTCTGCGCCCACAGGAGAGAGAAGTGAGTGACTGCGCCCACAGGAGAGAGAAGTGAGGGACTGCACCACAGAAGAGAGAAGTGAGGGACTGCACCCGCAGGAGAGAGAAGTGAGTGACTGCGCCCACAGGAGAGAGAAGTGAGGGACTGCACCAGCAGGAGAGAGAAGTGAGTGACTGCACCCACAGGAGAGAGAAGTGAGGGACTGCGCCCACATGAGAGAGAAGTGAGGGACTGCGGCCACAGGAGAGAGAAGTGAGGGACTGTGCCCGCAGGAGAGAGAAGTGAGGGACTGCACCCGCAGGAGAGAGAAGTGAGCGACTGCGCTCACAGGAGAGCGAAGTGAGGGACTGCGTCCACAGGAGAGAGAAGTGAAGGACTGCACCCACAGGAGAGAGAAGTGAGGGACTGCACTCGCAGGAGAGAGAAGTGAGGACTGTGCCAGTAGGAGAGAGAAGGGAGGGACTGAGAAGTGAGGGACTGCGGCCACAGGAGAGAGAAGTGAGGGACTGCACCCACAGGAGAGAGAAGTGAGGGACTGCACCCACAGGAGAGAGAAGTGAGGGACTGTGGCCACAGGCAAGAGAAGTGAGGGGCTGCGGCCACAGGAGAGAGAAGTGGGGGACTGCACCCACAGGAGAGAGAAGTGAGGGACTGCGGCCACAGGAGAGAGAAGTGAGGGACTGCACCATAGAAGAGAGAAGTGAGGGACTGCGTCCACAGGAGAGAGAAGTGAGGGACTGCACCCGCAGGAGAGAGAAGTGAGGGACTGTGCCCGCAGGAGAGAGAAGTGAAGGACTGCACCCACAGGAAAGAGAAGTGAGGGACTGCGGCTACAGGAGAGAGAAGTGAGGGACTGTGTCCACAGGAGAGAGAAGTGAGGGACTGCACCCGCAGGAAAGAGAAGTGAGGGACTGTGCCCGCAGGAGAGAGAAGTGAAGGACTGCACCCACAGGAGAGAGAAGTGAGGGAATGCGGCCACAGGAGAGAGAAGTGAGGGAATACGGCCACAGGAGAGAGAAGTGAGGGACTGCGGCCACAGGAGAGAGAAGTGAGGGACTGCACCCACAGGAGAGAGAAGTGAGGGACTGCACCCACAGGAGAGAGAAGTGAGGGACTGCGCCACTGGAGAGACATGTGAGGGACTGCGGCCACAGGAGAGAGAAGTGAGGGACTGCGCCCACAGGAGAGAGAAGTAAGGGACTGCGCCCGCAGGAGAGAGAAGTGAGCGACTGTGCTGACAGTAGAGAGAAGTGAGTGACTGTGCCCACAGGAGAGAGAAGTGAGGGACTGCGCCCACAGGAGAGAGAAGTGAGGGACTGCACACACGAGAGAGAAGTGAGGGACTGCGCTCGCAGGAGAGAGAAGTGAGGAACTGCGTCCACAGGAGAGAGAAGTGAGGGACTGCGCCCACAGGAGAGGGAAGTGAAGGACTGCACCCACGGGAGAGAGAAGTGAGGGACTGCACCCACAGGAGAGAGAAGTGAAGGACTGCACCCACAGGAGAGAGAAGTGAGGGACTGCGCTCACAGGAGAGAGAAGTGAGGACTGTGCCCACAGGAGAGAGAAGTGAGGGACTGCGGCCACAGGAGAGAGAAGTGAGGGACTGCACCCACAGGAGAGAGAAGTGAGGGACTGTGCCCACAGGAGAGAGAAGTGAGGGACTGCGCCCGCAGGAGAGTGAAGTGAGGGACTGCACCACAGAAGAGAGAAGTGAGGGACTGCGCCCGCAGGAGAGAGAAGTGAGTGACTGCACCCACAGGAGAGATTAGTGAACGACTGTGGCCACAGGAGAGAGAAGTGAGGGACTGCACCCACAGGAGAGAGAAGTGAGGGACTGCGGCCACAGGAGAGAGAAGTGAGGGACTGCACCCACAGGAGAGAGAAGTGAGGGACTGTGACCGCCGGAGAGAGAAGTGAGTGACTGCGCCCACAGGAGAGAGAAGTGAGGGACTGCGCCCGCAGGAGAGAGAAGTGAGGGACTTCGCCCACAGGAGAGAGAAGTGAGGGACTGCACCCACAGTAGAGAGAAGTGAGTGACTGAGCCCACAGGAGAGAGAAGTGAGTGACTGCCCCCACAGGAGAGAGCAGTGAGGGACTGCGCCCACAGAAGAGAAGTGAGGGACTGCGCCCGCAGGAGCGAGAAGTGAGGGACTGCGCCCACAGGAGAGAGAAGTGAGGGACTGCGCCCTCAGGAGAGAGAAGTGAGGGACTAAGCCCACATGAGAGAGAAGTGAGGGACTGTGCCCGCAGGAGAGAGAAGTGAGGGACTGCACCCATAGGAGAGAGAAGTGAGGGACTGCGCCCACAGGAGAGACAAGTGAGGGACTGTGCCCACAGGAGAGAGAAGTGAGTGACTGCGCCTGAAAGAGAGAGAAGTGAGGGACTGAGCCCACAGGAGAAAAGTGAGGGACTGCGCCCACAGGATAGAGAAGTGAGGGACTGCGCCCACAGGAGAGAGAAGTGAGGGACTGAGCCCACAGGAGAGAGAAGTGAGGGACTGCGCCCACAGGAGAGAGAAGTGAGGGACTGCACACACGAGAGAGAAGTGAGGGACTGCGCTCGCAGGAGAGAGAAGTGAGGAACTGCGTCCACAGGAGAGAGAAGTGAGGGACTGCGCCCACAGGAGAGGGAAGTGAAGGACTGCACCCACGGGAGAGAGAAGTGAGGGACTGCACCCACAGGAGAGAGAAGTGAAGGACTGCACCCACAGGAGAGAGAAGTGAGGGACTGCGCTCACAGGAGAGAGAAGTGAGGACTGTGCCCACAGGAGAGAGAAGTGAGGGACTGCGGCCACAGGAGAGAGAAGTGAGGGACTGCACCCACAGGAGAGAGAAGTGAGGGACTGTGCCCACAGGAGAGAGAAGTGAGGGACTGCGCCCGCAGGAGAGTGAAGTGAGGGACTGCACCACAGAAGAGAGAAGTGAGGGACTGCGCCCGCAGGAGAGAGAAGTGAGTGACTGCACCCACAGGAGAGATTAGTGAACGACTGTGGCCACAGGAGAGAGAAGTGAGGGACTGCACCCACAGGAGAGAGAAGTGAGGGACTGCGGCCACAGGAGAGAGAAGTGAGGGACTGCACCCACAGGAGAGAGAAGTGAGGGACTGTGACCGCCGGAGAGAGAAGTGAGTGACTGCGCCCACAGGAGAGAGAAGTGAGGGACTGCGCCCGCAGGAGAGAGAAGTGAGGGACTTCGCCCACAGGAGAGAGAAGTGAGGGACTGCACCCACAGTAGAGAGAAGTGAGTGACTGAGCCCACAGGAGAGAGAAGTGAGTGACTGCCCCCACAGGAGAGAGAAGTGAGGGACTGCGCCCACAGAAGAGAAGTGAGGGACTGCGCCCGCAGGAGCGAGAAGTGAGGGACTGCGCCCACAGGAGAGAGAAGTGAGGGACTGCGCCCTCAGGAGAGAGAAGTGAGGGACTAAGCCCACATGAGAGAGAAGTGAGGGACTGTGCCCGCAGGAGAGAGAAGTGAGGGACTGCACCCATAGGAGAGAGAAGTGAGGGACTGCGCCCACAGGAGAGACAAGTGAGGGACTGTGCCCACAGGAGAGAGAAGTGAGTGACTGCGCCTGAAAGAGAGAGAAGTGAGGGACTGAGCCCACAGGAGAAAAGTGAGGGACTGCACCCACAGGATAGAGAAGTGAGGGACTGCGCCCACAGGAGAGAGAAGTGAGGGACTGAGCCCACAGGAGAGAAAAGTGAGGGATTGCGCCCACATGAGAGAGAAGTGAGGGACTGCGCCCACAGGAGAGAGAAGTGAGGGACTGCGTCCACAGGAGAGAGAAGTGCGTGACTGCGCCCGCAGGAGAGAGACGTGAGTGACGGCGCCCACAGGAGAGAGAATTGAGGGACTGCGCCCGCAGTAGAGAGAAGTGAGTGACTGCGCCCGCAGGAGAGAGAAGTGAAGGACTGAACCCACAGGAGAGAGAAGTGAGGGACTGCGTCCACAGGAGAGAGAAGTGAGGGACTGCGCCCGCAGGAGAGAGAAGTGAAGGACTGCACCCACAGGAGAGAGAAGTGAGGGACTGCAGCCACAGGAGAGAGAAGTGAGGACTGCGCCTGCAGGAGAGAGAAGTGAGGGACTGCACCCACAGGAGAGAGAAGTGAGGGACTGCGCCCACAGGAGAGAGAAGTGAGTGACTGCACCCACAGGAGAGAAGTGAGGGACTGCGGCCACAGGAGAGAGAAGAGACTGCGGCCACAGAAGAGAAGTGAGGGACTGCGGCCACAGGAGAGAGAAGTGAGGGACTGCACCCACAGGAGAGAGAAGTGAGGGAATGCACCCACAGGAGAGAGAAGTGAGGGACTGCGGCCACAGGAGAGAGAAGTGAGGGAATGCACCCACAGGAGAGAGAAGTGAGGGACTGCGCCCACAGGAGAGAGAAGTGAGGGTCTGCGCCCACAGGAGAGAGAAGTGAAGGACTGCGCCCGCAGGAGAGAGAAGTGAGTGACTGCGCCTACAGGAGAGAGAAGTGAGTGACTGCGCCCATAGGAGAGAGAAGTGAGGGACTACGCCTACAGGAGAGAGAAGTGAGGTACTGCGCCCACAGGAGAGAGAAGTGAGGGACTGCACCACAGGAGAGAGAAGTGAGGGACTGCGCCCACAGGAGAGAGAAGTGAGGGACTGCACACACGAGAGAGAAGTGAGGGACTGCGCTCGCAGGAGAGAGAAGTGAGGAACTGCGTCCACAGGAGAGAGAAGTGAGGGACTGCGCCCACAGGAGAGGGAAGTGAAGGACTGCACCCACGGGAGAGAGAAGTGAGGGACTGCACCCACAGGAGAGAGAAGTGAAGGACTGCACCCACAGGAGAGAGAAGTGAGGGACTGCGCTCACAGGAGAGAGAAGTGAGGACTGTGCCCACAGGAGAGAGAAGTGAGGGACTGCGGCCACAGGAGAGAGAAGTGAGGGACTGCACCCACAGGAGAGAGAAGTGAGGGACTGTGCCCACAGGAGAGAGAAGTGAGGGACTGCGCCCGCAGGAGAGTGAAGTGAGGGACTGCACCACAGAAGAGAGAAGTGAGGGACTGCGCCCGCAGGAGAGAGAAGTGAGTGACTGCACCCACAGGAGAGATTAGTGAACGACTGTGGCCACAGGAGAGAGAAGTGAGGGACTGCACCCACAGGAGAGAGAAGTGAGGGACTGCGGCCACAGGAGAGAGAAGTGAGGGACTGCACCCACAGGAGAGAGAAGTGAGGGACTGTGACCGCCGGAGAGAGAAGTGAGTGACTGCGCCCACAGGAGAGAGAAGTGAGGGACTGCGCCCGCAGGAGAGAGAAGTGAGGGACTTCGCCCACAGGAGAGAGAAGTGAGGGACTGCACCCACAGTAGAGAGAAGTGAGTGACTGAGCCCACAGGAGAGAGAAGTGAGTGACTGCCCCCACAGGAGAGAGAAGTGAGGGACTGCGCCCACAGAAGAGAAGTGAGGGACTGCGCCCGCAGGAGCGAGAAGTGAGGGACTGCGCCCACAGGAGAGAGAAGTGAGGGACTGCGCCCTCAGGAGAGAGAAGTGAGGGACTAAGCCCACATGAGAGAGAAGTGAGGGACTGTGCCCGCAGGAGAGAGAAGTGAGGGACTGCACCCATAGGAGAGAGAAGTGAGGGACTGCGCCCACAGGAGAGACAAGTGAGGGACTGTGCCCACAGGAGAGAGAAGTGAGTGACTGCGCCTGAAAGAGAGAGAAGTGAGGGACTGAGCCCACAGGAGAAAAGTGAGGGACTGCACCCACAGGATAGAGAAGTGAGGGACTGCGCCCACAGGAGAGAGAAGTGAGGGACTGAGCCCACAGGAGAGAAAAGTGAGGGATTGCGCCCACATGAGAGAGAAGTGAGGGACTGCGCCCACAGGAGAGAGAAGTGAGGGACTGCGTCCACAGGAGAGAGAAGTGAGTGACTGCGCCCGCAGGAGAGAGACGTGAGTGACGGCGCCCACAGGAGAGAGAATTGAGGGACTGCGCCCGCAGTAGAGAGAAGTGAGTGACTGCGCCCGCAGGAGAGAGAAGTGAAGGACTGAACCCACAGGAGAGAGAAGTGAGGGACTGCGTCCACAGGAGAGAGAAGTGAGGGACTGCGCCCGCAGGAGAGAGAAGTGAAGGACTGCACCCACAGGAGAGAGAAGTGAGGGACTGCAGCCACAGGAGAGAGAAGTGAGGACTGCGCCTGCAGGAGAGAGAAGTGAGGGACTGCACCCACAGGAGAGAGAAGTGAGGGACTGCGCCCACAGGAGAGAGAAGTGAGTGACTGCACCCACAGGAGAGAAGTGAGGGACTGCGGCCACAGGAGAGAGAAGAGACTGCGGCCACAGAAGAGAAGTGAGGGACTGCGGCCACAGGAGAGAGAAGTGAGGGACTGCACCCACAGGAGAGAGAAGTGAGGGAATGCACCCACAGGAGAGAGAAGTGAGGGACTGCGGCCACAGGAGAGAGAAGTGAGGGAATGCACCCACAGGAGAGAGAAGTGAGGGACTGCGCCCACAGGAGAGAGAAGTGAGGGTCTGCGCCCACAGGAGAGAGAAGTGAAGGACTGCGCCCGCAGGAGAGAGAAGTGAGTGACTGCGCCTACAGGAGAGAGAAGTGAGTGACTGCGCCCATAGGAGAGAGAAGTGAGGGACTACGCCTACAGGAGAGAGAAGTGAGGTACTGCGCCCACAGGAGAGAGAAGTGAGGGACTGCACTACAGGAGAGAGAAGTGAGGGACTGCACCCGCAGGAGAGAGAAGTGAGTGACTGCGCCCACAGGAGAGAGAAGTGAGGGACTGCACCCGCAGGAGAGAGAAGTGAGGGACTTCGCCCACAGGAGAGAGAAGTGAGGGACTGCACCCACAGTAGAGAGAAGTGAGTGACTGAGCCCACAGGAGAGAGAAGTGAGTGACTGCCCCCACAGGAGAGAGCAGTGAGGGACTGCGCCCACAGAAGAGAAGTGAGGGACTGCGCCCGCAGGAGCGAGAAGTGAGGGACTGCGCCCACAGGAGAGAGAAGTGAGGGACTGCGCCCTCAGGAGAGAGAAGTGAGGGACTAAGCCCACATGAGAGAGAAGTGAGGGACTGTGCCCGCAGGAGAGAGAAGTGAGGGACTGCACCCATAGGAGAGAGAAGTGAGGGACTGCGCCCACAGGAGAGACAAGTGAGGGACTGTGCCCACCGGAGAGAGAAGTGAGTGACTGCGCCTGAAAGAGAGAGAAGTGAGGGACTGAGCACACAGGAGAAAAGTGAGGGACTGCGCCCACAGGATAGAGAAGTGAGGGACTGCGCCCACAGGAGAGAGAAGTGAGGGACTGAGCCCACAGGAGAGAGAAGTGAGGGACTGCGCCCACAGGAGAGAGAAGTGAGGGACTGCACACACGAGAGAGAAGTGAGGGACTGCGCTCGCAGGAGAGAGAAGTGAGGAACTGCGTCCACAGGAGAGAGAAGTGAGGGACTGCGCCCACAGGAGAGGGAAGTGAAGGACTGCACCCACGGGAGAGAGAAGTGAGGGACTGCACCCACAGGAGAGAGAAGTGAAGGACTGCACCCACAGGAGAGAGAAGTGAGGGACTGCGCTCACAGGAGAGAGAAGTGAGGACTGTGCCCACTGGAGAGAGAAGTGAGGGACTGCGGCCACAGGAGAGAGAAGTGAGGGACTGCACCCACAGGAGAGAGAAGTGAGGGACTGTGCCCACAGGAGAGAGAAGTGAGGGACTGCGCCCGCAGGAGAGTGAAGTGAGGGACTGCACCACAGAAGAGAGAAGTGAGGGACTGCGCCCGCAGGAGAGAGAAGTGAGTGACTGCACCCACAGGAGAGATTAGTGAACGACTGTGGCCACAGGAGAGAGAAGTGAGGGACTGCACCCACAGGAGAGAGAAGTGAGGGACTGCGGCCACAGGAGAGAGAAGTGAGGGACTGCACCCACAGGAGAGAGAAGTGAGGGACTGTGACCGCCGGAGAGAGAAGTGAGTGACTGCGCCCACAGGAGAGAGAAGTGAGGGACTGCGCCCGCAGGAGAGAGAAGTGAGGGACTTCGCCCACAGGAGAGAGAAGTGAGGGACTGCACCCACAGTAGAGAGAAGTGAGTGACTGAGCCCACAGGAGAGAGAAGTGAGTGACTGCCCCCACAGGAGAGAGAAGTGAGGGACTGCGCCCACAGAAGAGAAGTGAGGGACTGCGCCCGCAGGAGCGAGAAGTGAGGGACTGCGCCCACAGGAGAGAGAAGTGAGGGACTGCGCCCTCAGGAGAGAGAAGTGAGGGACTGCGCCCACATGAGAGAGAAGTGAGGGACTGTGCCCGCAGGAGAGAGAAGTGAGGGACTGCACCCATAGGAGAGAGAAGTGAGGGACTGCGCCCACAGGAGAGACAAGTGAGGGACTGTGCCCACAGGAGAGAGAAGTGAGTGACTGCGCCTGAAAGAGAGAGAAGTGAGGGACTGAGCCCACAGGAGAAAAGTGAGGGACTGCACCCACAGGATAGAGAAGTGAGGGACTGCGCCCACAGGAGAGAGAAGTGAGGGACTGAGCCCACAGGAGAGAAAAGTGAGGGATTGCGCCCACATGAGAGAGAAGTGAGGGACTGCGCCCACAGGAGAGAGAAGTGAGGGACTGCGTCCACAGGAGAGAGAAGTGAGTGACTGCGCCCGCAGGAGAGAGACGTGAGTGACGGCGCCCACAGGAGAGAGAATTGAGGGACTGCGCCCGCAGTAGAGAGAAGTGAGTGACTGCGCCCGCAGGAGAGAGAAGTGAAGGACTGAACCCACAGGAGAGAGAAGTGAGGGACTGCGTCCACAGGAGAGAGAAGTGAGGGACTGCGCCCGCAGGAGAGAGAAGTGAAGGACTGCACCCACAGGAGAGAGAAGTGAGGGACTGCAGCCACAGGAGAGAGAAGTGAGGACTGCGCCTGCAGGAGAGAGAAGTGAGGGACTGCACCCACAGGAGAGAGAAGTGAGGGACTGCGCCCACAGGAGAGAGAAGTGAGTGACTGCACCCACAGGAGAGAAGTGAGGGACTGCGGCCACAGGAGAGAGAAGAGACTGCGGCCACAGAAGAGAAGTGAGGGACTGCGGCCACAGGAGAGAGAAGTGAGGGACTGCACCTACAGGAGAGAGAAGTGAGGGAATGCACCCACAGGAGAGAGAAGTGAGGGACTGCGGCCACAGGAGAGAGAAGTGAGGGAATGCACCCACAGGAGAGAGAAGTGAGGGACTGCACCCGCAGGAGAGAGAAGTGAGGGACTGTGCCCGCAGGAGAGAGAAGTGAAGGACTGCACCCAAAGGAAAGAGAAGTGAGGGACTGCGGCCACAGGAGAGAGAAGTGAGGGACTGCGTCCACAGGAGAGAGAAGTGAGAGACTGCACCTGCAGGAGAGAGAAGTGAGGGACTGCACCAGCAGGAGAGAGAAGTGAGCGACTGCGCCCACAGGAGAGTGAAGTTAGGGACTGCGTCCGCAGGAGAGAGAAGTGAAGGACTGCACCCACAGGAGAGAGAAGTGAGGGACTGCACTCGCAGGAGAGAGAAGTGAGGACTGTGCCAGGAGGAGAGAGAAGTGAGGGACTGAGAAGTGAGGGACTGCGGCCACAGGAGAGAGAAGTGAGGGACTGCACCCACAGGAGAGAGAAGTGAGGGACTGCATCCACAGGAGAGAGAAGTGAGGGACTGTGGCGACAGGCAAGAGAAGTGAGGGGCTGCGTCCACAGGAGAGAGAAGTGGGGGACTGCACCCACAGGAGAGAGAAGTGAGGGACTGCATCCACAGGAGAGAGAAGTGGGGGACTGCACCCACAGGAGAGAGAAGTGAGGGACTGCGGCCACAGGAGAGAGAAGTGAGGGACTGCACCATAGAAGAGAGAAGTGAGGGACTGCGTCCACAGGAGAGAGAAGTGAGGGACTGCACCCGCAGGAGAGAGAAGTGAGGGACTGTGCCCGCAGGAGAGAGAAGTGAAGGACTGCACCCAAAGGAAAGAGAAGTGAGGGACTGCGGCCACAGGAGAGAGAAGTGAGGGGCTGCGGCCACAGGAGAGAGAAGTGGGGGACTGCACCCACAGGAGAGAGAAGTGAGGGACTGCGGCCACAGGAGAGAGAAGTGAGGGACTGCACCATAGAAGAGAGAAGTGAGGGACTGCGTCCACAGGAGAGAGAAGTGAGGGACTGCACCCGCAGGAGAGAGAAGTGAGGGACTGTGCCCGCAGGAGAGAGAAGTGATGGACTGCACCCAAAGGAAAGAGAAGTGAGGGACTGCGGCCACAGGAGAGAGAAGTGAGGGACTGCGTCCACAGGAGAGAGAAGTGAGAGACTGCACCTGCAGGAGAGAGAAGTGAGGGACTGCACCCGCAGGAGAGAGAAGTGAGCGACTGCGCCCACAGGAGAGTGAAGTTAGGGACTGCGTCCGCAGGAGAGAGAAGTGAAGGACTGCACCCACAGGAGAGAGAAGTGAGGGACTGCACTCGCAGGAGAGAGAAGTGAGGACTGTGCCAGGAGGAGAGAGAAGTGAGGGACTGAGAAGTGAGGGACTGCGGCCACAGGAGAGAGAAGTGAGGGACTGCACCCACAGGAGAGAGAAGTGAGGGACTGCATCCACAGGAGAGAGAAGTGAGGGACTGTGGCGACAGGCAAGAGAAGTGAGGGGCTGCGTCCACAGGAGAGAGAAGTGGGGGACTGCACCCACAGGAGAGAGAAGTGAGGGACTGCATCCACAGGAGAGAGAAGTGAGGGACTGTGGCCACAGGCAAGAGAAGTGAGGGACTGCGTCCACAGAAGAGAGAAGTGAGGGACTGCACCCGCAGGAGAGAGAAGTGAGGGACTGTGCCCGCAGGAGAGAGAAGTGAAGGACTGCACCCACAGGAAAGAGAAGTGAGGGACTGCACCCACAGGAGAGAGAAGTGAGGGAATGCGGCCACAGGAGAGAGAAGTGAGGGAATACGGCCACAGGAGAGAGAAGTGAGGGACTGCGGCCGCAGGAGAGAGAAGTGAGGGACTGCACCCACAGGAGAGAGAAGTGAGGGACTGCACCCACAGGAGAGAGAAGTGAGGGACTGCGCCACAGGAGAGAGATGTGAGGGACTGCGGCCACAGGAGAGAGAAGTGAGGGATTGCGCTCACAGGAGAGAGAAGTAAGGGACTGCGCCCGCAGGAGAGAGAAGTGAGCGACTGTGCTGACAGGAGAGAGAAGTGAGTGACTGTGCCCACAGGAGAGAGAAGTGAGGGACTGCGCCCACAGGAGAGAGAAGTGAGGGACTGCACACACGAGAGAGAAGTGAGGGACTGCGCTCGCAGGAGAGAGAAGTGAGGGACTGCGTCCACAGGAGAGAGAAGTGAGGGACTGCGCCCACAGGAGAGAGAAGTGAAGGACTGCACCCACGGGAGAGAGAAGTGAGGGACTGCGCCCACAGGAGAGAGAAGTGAAGGACTGCACCCACAGGAGAGAGACGTGAGGGACTGCGCTCACAGGAGAGAGAAGTGAGGACTGTGCCCACAGGAGAGAGAAGTGAGGGACTGCAGCCACAGGAGAGAGAAGTGAGGGACTGTACCCACAGGAGAGAGAAGTGAGGGACTGTGCCCACAGGAGAGAGAAGTGAGGGACTACGCCCGCAGGAGAGTGAAGTGAGGGACTGCACCACAGAAGAGAGAAGTGAGGGACTGCGCCCGCAGGAGAGAGAAGTGAGTGACGGCTCCCACAGGAGAGATTAGTGAACGACTGCGGCAACAGGAGAGAGAAGTGAGGGACTGCACCCACAGGAGAGAGAAGTGAGGGACTGCGGCCACAGGAGAGAGAAGTGAGGGACTGCGCCCACAGGAGAGAGAAGTGACGGACTGTGCCCGCCGGAGAGAGAAGTGAGTGACTGCGCCCACAGGAGAGAGAAGGGAGGGACTGCGCCCGCAGGAGAGAGAATTGAGGGACTTCGCCCACAGGAGAGAGAAGTGAGGGACTGCACCCACAGTAGAGAGAAGTGAGTGACTGCGCCCACAGGAGAGAGAAGTGAGTGACTGCGCCCACAGGAGAGAGAAGTGAGGGACTGCGCCCACAGAAGAGAAGTGAGGGACTGCACCCGCAGGAGTGAGAAGTGAGGGACTGCGCCCACAGGAGAGAAAAGTGAGGGACTGCGCCCACATGAGAGAGAAGTGAGGGACTGCGCCCTCAGGAGAGAGAAGTGAGGGACTGCGTCCACATGAGAGAGAAGTGAGGGACTGTGCCCGCAGGAGAGAGAAGGGAGGGACTGCGCCCATAGGAGAGAGAAGTGAGGGACTGCGCCCACAGGAGAGACAAGTGAGGGACTGTGCCCACAGGAGAGAGAAGTGAGTGACTGCGCCTGAAAAAGAGAGAAGTGAGGGACTGAGCCCACAGGAGAGAGAAGTGAGGGACTGCGCCCACAGGATAGAGAAGTGAGGGACTGCGCCCACAGGAGAGAGAAGTGAGGGACTGAGCCCACAGGAGAGAAAAGTGAGGGATTGCGCCCACATGAGAAAGAAGGGAGGGACTGCGCCCACAGGAGAGAGAAGTGAGGGACTGCGTCCACAGGAGAGAGAAGTGAGTGACTGCGCCTGCAGGAGAGAGAAGTGAGGGACGGCGCCCACAGGATAGAGAATTGAGGGACTGCGCCCGCAGGAGAGAGAAGTGAGTGACTGCGCCCGCAGGAGAGAGAAGTGAAGGACTGAACCCACAGGAGAGAGAAGTGAGGGACAGCGTCCACAGGAGAGAGAAGTGAGGGACTGCGCCCGCAGGAGAGAGAAGTGAGGGACTGCGCCCACAGGAGAGAGAAGTGAGTGACTGCACCCACAGGAGAGAAGTGAGGGACTGCGGCCACAGGAGAGAGAAGAGACTGCGGCCACAGAAGAGAAGTGAGGGACTGCGGCCACAGGAGGGAGAAGTGAGGGACTGCACCCACAGGAGAGAGAAGTGAGGGACTGCACCACAGGAGAGAGAAGTGAGGACTGCGCCTGCAGGAGAGAGAAGTGAGGGACTGCACACACGAGAGAGAAGTGAGGGACTGCGCTCGCAGGAGAGAGAAGTGAGGGACTGCGTCCACAGGAGAGAGAAGTGAGGGACTGCGCCCACAGGAGAGAGAAGTGAAGGACTGCACCCACGGGAGAGAGAAGTGAGGGACTGCGCCCACAGGAGAGAGAAGTGAGGGACTGCGCCCACAGGAGAGAGAAGTGAGGGACTGCGCCCACAGGAGAGAGAAGTGAGTGACTGCACCCACAGGAGAGAAGTGAGGGACTGCGGCCACAGGAGAGAGAAGAGACTGCGGCCACAGAAGAGAAGTGAGGGACTACGGCCACAGGAGAGAGAAGTGAGGGACTGCACCCACAGGAGAGAGAAGTGAGGGAATGCACCCACAGGAGAGAGAAGTGAGGGACTGCGGCCACAGGAGAGAGAAGTGAGGGAATGCACCCACAGGAGAGAGAAGTGAGGGACTGCGCCCACAGGAGAGAGAAGTGAGGGTCTGCGCCCACAGGAGAGAGAAGTGAAGGACTGCGCCCGCAGGAGAGAGAAGTGAGTGACTGCGCCTACAGGAGAGAGAAGTGAGTGACTGCGCCCATAGGAGAGAGAAGTGAGGGACTGCGCCTACAGGAGAGAGAAGTGAGGGACTGCATCCACAGGAGAGAGAAGTGAGGGACTCCACCACAGGAGAGAGAAGTGAGGGACTGCACCATAGAAGAGAGAAGTGAGGGACTGCGTCCACAGGAGAGAGAAGTGAGGGACTGCACCCGCAGGAGAGAGAAGTGAGGGACTGTGCCCGCAGGAGAGAGAAGTGAAGGACTGCACCCAAAGGAAAGAGAAGTGAGGGACTGCGGCCACAGGAGAGAGAAGTGAGGGGCTGCGGCCACAGGAGAGAGAAGTGGGGGACTGCACCCACAGGAGAGAGAAGTGAGGGACTGCGGCCACAGGAGAGAGAAGTGAGGGACTGCACCATAGAAGAGAGAAGTGAGGGACTTCGTCCACAGGAGAGAGAAGTGAGGGACTGCACCCGCAGGAGAGAGAAGTGAGGGACTGTGCCCGCAGGAGAGAGAAGTGAAGGACTGCACCCAAAGGAAAGAGAAGTGAGGGACTGCGGCCACAGGAGCGAGAAGTGAGGGACTGCGTCCACAGGAGAGAGAAGTGAGGGACTGCACCTGCAGGAGAGAGAAGTGAGGGACTGCACCCGCAGGAGAGAGAAGTGAGCGACTGCGCCCACAGGAGAGTGAAGTTAGGGACTGCGTCCGCAGGAGAGAGTAGTGAAGGACTGCACCCACAGGAGAGAGAAGTGAGGGACTGCACTCGCAGGAGAGAGAAGTGAGGACTGTGCCAGTAGGAGAGAGAATTGAGGGACTGAGAAGTGAGGGACTGCGGCCACAGGAGAGAGAAGTGAGGGACTGCACCCACAGGAGAGAGAAGTGAGGGACTGCATCCACAGGAGAGAGAAGTGAGGGACTGTGGCGACAGGCAAGAGAAGTGAGGGGCTGCGTCCACAGGAGAGAGAAGTGGGGGACTGCACCCACAGGAGAGAGAAGTGAGGGACTGCATCCACAGGAGAGAGAAGTGAGGGACTGTGGCCACAGGCAAGAGAAGTGAGGGACTGCGTCCACAGAAGAGAGAAGTGAGGGACTGCACCCGCAGGAGAGAGAAGTGAAGGACTGTGCCCGCAGGAGAGAGAAGTGAAGGACTGCACCCACAGGAAAGAGAAGTGAGGGACTGCACCCACAGGAGAGAGAAGTGAGGGAATGCGGCCACAGGAGAGAGAAGTGAGGGAATACGGCCACAGGAGAGAGAAGTGAGGGACTGCGGCCGCAGGAGAGAGAAGTGAGGGACTGCACCCACAGGAGAGAGAAGTGAGGGACTGCACCCACAGGAGAGAGAAGTGAGGGACTGCGCCACAGGAGAGAGATGTGAGGGACTGCGGCCACAGGAGAGAGAAGTGAGGGATTGCGCTCACTGGAGAGAGAAGTAAGGGACTGCGCCCGCAGGAGAGAGAAGTGAGCGACTGTGCTGACAGGAGAGACAAGTGAGTGACTGTGCCCACAGGAGAGAGAAGTGAGGGACTGCGCCCACAGGAGAGAGAAGTGAGGGACTGCACACACGAGAGAGAAGTGAGGGACTGCGCTCGCAGGAGAGAGAAGTGAGGGACTGCGTCCACAGGAGAGAGAAGTGAGGGACTGCGCCCACAGGAGAGAGAAGTGAAGGACTGCACCCACGGGAGAGAGAAGTGAGGGACTGCGCCCACAGGAGAGAGAAGTGAAGGACTGCACCCACAGGAGAGAGACGTGAGGGACTGCGCTCACAGGAGAGAGAAGTGAGGACTGTGCCCACAGGAGAGAGAAGTGAGGGACTGCAGCCACAGGAGAGAGAAGTGAGGGACTGTACCCACAGGAGAGAGAAGTGAGGGACTGTGCCCACAGGAGAGAGAAGTGAGGGACTACGCCCGCAGGAGAGTGAAGTGAGGGACTGCACCACAGAAGAGAGAAGTGAGGGACTGCGCCCGCAGGAGAGAGAAGTGAGTGACGGCTCCCACAGGAGAGATTAGTGAACGACTGCGGCAACAGGAGAGAGAAGTGAGGGACTGCACCCACAGGAGAGAGAAGTGAGGGACTGCGGCCACAGGAGAGAGAAGTGAGGGACTGCGCCCACAGGAGAGAGAAGTGACGGACTGTGCCCGCCGGAGAGAGAAGTGAGTGACTGCACCCACAGGAGAGAGAAGTGAGGGACTGCGCCCGCAGGAGAGAGAATTGAGGGACTTCGCCCACAGGAGAGAGAAGTGAGGGACTGCACCCACAGTAGAGAGAAGTGAGTGACTGCGCCCACAGGAGAGAGAAGTGAGTGACTGCGCCCACAGGAGAGAGAAGTGAGGGACTGCGCCCACAGAAGAGAAGTGAGGGACTGCACCCGCAGGAGTGAGAAGTGAGGGACTGCGCCCACAGGAGAGAAAAGTGAGGGACTGCGCCCACATGAGAGAGAAGTGAGGGACTGCGCCCTCAAGAGAGAGAAGTGAGGGACTGCGTCCACATGAGAGAGAAGTGAGGGACTGTGCCCGCAGGAGAGAGAAGTGAGGGACTGCGCCCACAGGAGAGACAAGTGAGGGACTGTGCCCACAGGAGAGAGAAGTGAGTGACTGCGCCTGAAAAAGAGAGAAGTGAGGGACTGAGCCCACAGGAGAGAGAAGTGAGGGACTGCGCCCACAGGATAGAGAAGTGAGGGACTGCGCCCACAGGAGAGAGAAGTGAGGGACTGAGCCCACAGGAGAGAAAAGTGAGGGATTGCGCCCACATGAGAGAGAAGGGAGGGACTGCGCCCACAGGAGAGAGAAGTGAGGGACTGCGTCCACAGGAGAGAGAAGTGAGTGACTGCGCCTGCAGGAGAGAGAAGTGAGTGACGGCGCCCACAGGATAGAGAATTGAGGGACTGCGCCCGCAGGAGAGAGAAGTGAGTGACTGCGCCCGCAGGAGAGAGAAGTGAAGGACTGAACCCACAGGAGAGAGAAGTGAGGGACTGCGTCCACAGGAGAGAGAAGTGAGGGACTGCGCCCGCAGGAGAGAGAAGTGAGGGACTGCGCCCACAGGAGAGAGAAGTGAGTGACTGCACCCACAGGAGAGAAGTGAGGGACTGCGGCCACAGGAGAGAGAAGAGACTGCGGCCACAGAAGAGAAGTGAGGGACTGCGGCCACAGGAGGGAGAAGTGAGGGACTGCACCCCAGGAGAGAGAAGTGAGGGACTGCACCACAGGAGAGAGAAGTGAGGACTGCGCCTGCAGGAGAGAGAAGTGAGGGACTGCACACACGAGAGAGAAGTGAGGGACTGCGCTCGCAGGAGAGAGAAGTGAGGGACTGCGTCCACAGGAGAGAGAAGTGAGGGACTGCGCCCACAGGAGAGAGAAGTGAAGGACTGCACCCACGGGAGAGAGAAGTGAGGGACTGCGCCCACAGGAGAGAGAAGTGAGGGACTGCGCCCACAGGAGAGAGAAGTGAGTGACTGCACCCACAGGAGAGAAGTGAGGGACTGCGGCCACAGGAGAGAGAAGTGAGGGACTGCACCCACAGGAGAGAAGTGAGGGACTACGGCCACAGGAGAGAGAAGTGAGGGACTGCACCCACAGGAGAGAGAAGTGAGGGAATGCACCCACAGGAGAGAGAAGTGAGGGACTGCGGCCACAGGAGAGAGAAGTGAGGGAATGCACCCACAGGAGAGAGAAGTGAGGGACTGCGCCCACAGGAGAGAGAAGTGAGGGTCTGCGCCCACAGGAGAGAGAAGTGAAGGACTGCGCCCGCAGGAGAGAGAAGTGAGTGACTGCGCCTACAGGAGAGAGAAGTGACTGCGCCCATAGGAGAGAGAAGTGAGGGACTGCGCCTACAGGAGAGAGAAGTGAGGGACTGCATCCACAGGAGAGAGAAGTGAGGGACTCCACCACAGGAGAGAGAAGTGAGGGACTGCACCCGCAGGAGAGAGAAGTGAGTGACTGCTCCCACAGGAGAGAGAAGTGAGTGACTGCGCCCACAGGAGAGAGAAGTGAGGGACTGCGCCCACAGGAGAGCGAAGTGAGGGACTGCGCCCGTAGGAGAGAGAAGTGAGTGACTGCTCCCACAGGAGAGATTAGTGAATGACTGTGGCAACAGGAGAGAGAAGTGAGGGACTGCACCCACAGGAGAGAGAAGTGAGGGACTGCGGCCACAGGAGAGAGAAGTGAGGGACTGCACCCACAGGAGAGAGAAGTGAGGGACTGTGCCCACCGGAGAGAGAAGTGAGTGACTGCGCCCACAGGAGAGAGAAGTGAGGGACTGCGCCCGCAGGAGAGAGAATTGAGGGACTTCGCCCACAGGAGAGAGAAGTGAGGGACTGCACCCACAGTAGAGAGAAGTGAGTGACTGCGCCCACAGGAGAGAGAAGTGAGTGACTGCGCCCACAGGAGAGAGAAGTGAGGGACTGCGCCCACAGAAGAGAAGTGAGGGACTGTACCCGCAGGAGTGAGAAGTGAGGGACTGCGCCCACAGGAGAGAAAAGTGAGGGACTGCGCCCACATGAGAGAGAAGTGAGGGACTGCGCCCTCAGGAGAGAGAAGTGAGGGACTGCGTCCACATGAGAGAGAAGTGAGGGACTGTGCCCGCAGGAGAGAGAAGGGAGGGACTGCGCCCATAGGAGAGAGAAGTGAGGGACTGCGCCCACAGGAGAGACAAGTGAGGGACTGTGCCCACAGGAGAGAGAAGTGAGTGACTGCGCCTGAAAAAGAGAGAAGTGAGGGACTGAGCCCACAGGAGAGAGAAGTGAGGGACTGCGCCCACAGGATAGAGAAGTGAGGGACTGCACCCACAGGAGAGAGAAGTGAGGGACTGAGCCCACAGGAGAGAAAAGTGAGGGATTGCGCCCACATGAGAGAGAAGTGAGGGACTGCGCCCACAGGAGAGAGAAGTGAGGGACTGCGTCCACAGGAGAGAGAAGTGAGTGACTGCGCCTGCAGGAGAGAGAAGTGAGTGATGGCGCCCACAGGAGAGAGAATTGAGGGACTGCGCCCGCAGGAGAGAGAAGTGAGTGACTGCACCCGCAGGAGAGAGAAGTGAAGGACTGAACCCACAGGAGAGAGAAGTGAGGGACTGCGTCCACAGGAGAGAGAAGTGAGGGACTGCGCCCGCAGGAGAGAGAAGTGAGGGACTGCGCCCACAGGAGAGAGAAGTGAGTGACTGCACCCACAGGAGAGAAGTGAGGGACTGCGGCCACAGGAGAGAGAAGAGACTGCGGCCACAGAAGAGAAGTGAGGGACTGCGGCCACAGGAGAGAGAAGTGAGGGACTGCACCCACAGGAGAGAGAAGTGAGGGAATGCACCCACAGGAGAGAGAAGTGAGGGACTGCACCACAGGAGAGAGAAGTGAGGACTGCGCCTGCAGGAGAGAGAAGTGAGGGACTGCGCCCACAGGAGAGAGAAGTGAGGGACTCCGCCCACAGGAGAGAGAAGTGAGGGACTGCGCCCACAGGAGAGAGGAGTGAGTGACTGCACCCACAGGAGAGAAGTGAGGGACTGCGGCTACAGGAGAGAGAAGAGACTGCGGCCACAGAAGAGAAGTGAGGGACTACGGCCACAGGAGAGAGAAGTGAGGGACTGCACCCACAGGAGAGAGAAGTGAGGGAATGCTCCCACAGGAGAGAGAAGTGAGGGACTGCGGCCACAGGAGAGAGAAGTCAGGGAATGCACCCACAGGAGAGAGAAGTGAGGGACTGCACCCACAGGAGAGAGAAGTGAGGGTCTGCGCCCACAGGAGAGAGAAGTGAAGGACTGCGCCCGCAGGAGAGAGAAGTGAGTGACTGCGCCTACAGGAGAGAGAAGTGAGTGACTGCGCCCATAAGAGAGAGAAATGAGGGACTGCGCCTACAGGAGAGAGAAGTGAGGGACTGCACCCACAGGAGAGAGAAGTGAGGGACTCCACCACAGGAGAGAGAAGTGAGGGACTGCACCCGCAGGAGAGAGAAGTGAGTGACTGCGCCCACAGGAGAGAGAAGTGAGGGACTGCGCCCGCAGGAGAGAGAAGTGAGTGACTGCGCCCACAGGAGAGAGAAGTGAGGGACTGCACCCGCAGGAGAGAGAAGTGAGTGACTGTACCCACAGGAGAGAGAAGTGAGGGACTGTGCCCACATGTGAGAGAAGTGAGGGACTGCAACCACAGGAGAGAGAAGTGAGGGACTGTGCCCGCAGGAGAGAGAAGTGAGGGACTGCACCCGCAGGAGAGAGAAGTGAGCGACTGCGCTCACAGGAGAGCGAAGTGAGGGTTGCGTCCGCAGGAGAGAGAAGTGAAGGACTGCACCCACAGGAGACTGAAGTGAGGGACTGCACTTGCAGGAGAGAGAAGTGAGGACTGTGCCAGGAGGAGAGAGAAGTGAAGGACTGAGAAGTGAGGGACTGCGGCCACAGGAGAGAGAAGTGAGGGACTGCACCCACAAGAGAGAGAAGTGAGGGACTGCACCCACAGGAGAGAGAAGTGAGGGACTGCGGCCACTGGCGAGAGAAGTGAGGGGCTGCGGCCACAGGAGAGAGAAGTGGGGGACTGCGGCCACAGGAGAGAGAAGTGAGGGACTGCGGCCACAGGAGAGATAAGTGAGGGACTGCACCATAGAAGAGAGAAGTGAGGGACTGCGTCCACAGAAAAGAGAAGTGAGGGACTGCCCCGCAGGAGAGAGAAGTGAAGGACTGCACCCACAGTAAAGAGAAGTGAGGGACTGCGGCCACAGGAGAGAGAAGTGAGGGACTGCGTCCACAGGAGAGAGAAGTGAGGGACTGCACCTGCAGGAGAGAGAAGTGAGGGACTGTGCCCGCAGGAGAGAGAAGTGAAGGACTGCACCCACAGGAGAGAGAAGTGAGGGAATGCGGCCACAGGAGAGAGAAGTGAGGGAATGCGGCCACAGGAGAGAGAAGTGAGGGACTGCGGCCACAGGAGAGAGAAGTGAGGGACTGCACCCACAGGAGAGAGAAGTGAGGGACTGCACCCACAGGAGAGAGAAGTGAGGGACTGCGGCCACAGGAGAGAGAAGTGAGGGACTGCACACACAAGAGAGAGAAGTGAGGGACTGCGGCCACAGGAGAGAGAAGTGAGGGACTGCACCCACAGGAGAGAGAAGTGAGGGACTGTGCCCGCAGGAGAGAGAAGTGAGGGACTGTGCCCGCAGGAGAGTGAAGTGAGGGACTGCACCACAGTAGAGAGAAGTGAGGGACTGCGCCCGCAGGAGAGAGGTGAGTGACTGCACCCACAGGAGAGAGAAGTGAGTGACTGCGCCCACAGGAGAGATTAGTGAACGACTGCGGCCACAGGAGAGAGAAGTGAGGGACTGCACCCACAGGAGAGAGAAGTGAGGGACTGCGGCCACAGGAGAGAGAAGTGAGGGACTGCGCCCACAGAAGAGAGAAGTGTGGGACTGCGCCCGCAGTAGCGAGAAGTGAGGGACTGCGCCCACAGGAGAGAAAAGTGAGGGACTGCACCCACAGGAGAGAGAAGTGAGGGACTGCGCCCTCAGGAGAGAGAAGTGAGGGACTGCGCCCACAGGAGAGAGAAGTGAGGGACTGCGCCCACATGAGAGAGAAGTGAGGGACTGTGCCCGCAGGAGAGAGAAGTGAGGGACTGCGCCCACAGGAGAGAGAAGTGAGGGACTGCGCCCGCACGAGAGACAAGTGAGGGACTGTGCCCACAGGAGAGAGAAGTGAGTGACTGCGCCTGCAAGAGAGAGAAGTGAGGGACTGAGCCCACAGGAGAGAGAAGTGAGGGACTGCGCCCACAGGATAGAGAAGTGAGGGACTGCGCCCACGGGAGAGAGAAGTGAGGGACTGAGCCCACAGGAGAGAAAAGTGAGGGACTACGCCCACGGGAGAGAGAAGTGAGGGACTGAGCCCACAGGAGAGAAAGGTGAGGGATTGCGCCCACATGAGAGAGAAGTGAGTGACTGCGCCCGCCGGAGAGAGAAGTGATTGACGTCGCCCGTAGGAGATAGAAGTGAGGGTCAGTGTGTTGCATGTTCATGCCCTCCACTACTTCTGGATTTAATGACAGAGACATTTGTGCCTCAAAACTGTGACTAAGCGAAATTAAGGGTGAACGCCAATCCATTCCTGACACTGGACACAAGTCTTATTTAACCTTCTCTTCATAACTCCATTTTTTATGTAATCATTCTGTCACATCCTACAGTGCTTAGGAGGGATCGTTCTGGGATCATGATCTGCCCCGATGTGTAGCAAGAGCCCGAGGCAAAGGCCATCATTTGGTGAGGGCAATTATCCCAAGCAATAATGGCCCCATTCCGTTTCTATAGGGCTGTTACCACTTTGCCGTAAAAGAAAGTGACATTGCTGTCTGCTTCTTCTCAGGCTGTGGCTGAAGTCAGAATGTTTAGAATGAGGTCGATAAGGGACTCATTAACTGCATTCTAAGCTTTCTGATTGGCTCATGGAAACCATTTGGCAATGTATTTACCTTTTTGAACTGTGGAGAATCAGGGAGGATAATGGCACTAGAGTCCTGCACCCACCACTTCTGGTGCTGATCTAGGTAAATTGCACCAGGGGGAGGGGGAGGGAGAATGCGGGAGCCAATCAGCTTTTTTGCAAAATGTAGCCTGAAACTATTGATTTCAGCCTGTATCAGAGTCAGCTGTTACCTCTGCCCACAATCGTCACAATTGGCAGTGATTATTATTCTGTCCGCTTCCACCTGCAGCGGGGCAGGACCGCGCCGCGTCTGTCTCTTCCCACCATGGATGGAGCGACTCCGCTCACAGCCCTGGCTTCTATTCCCATTGCTGCCATGTCTAGATGACCCACACAGCTGCCCCAGGTAATTTATTTGACTTTTAACAGACTACCATGCCCCACTGTAATGGCCTCAGGGGGGTAATATCAAGAACACCTACAGGGGCAGATGAGATGATCAGATGGCGTGGCTCTCTTCTGTCTCAATCTAATGTCTGAGAATGCCTCACTCTCTCTCTCTCTCTCTCTCTCTCTCTCTCTCTCTCTCTCTCTCTAGCTTAGTGGCCTGGCACTGGCATGGTGGCACACTTGGCGTGTGGGATAGCAGCTCGCCCCTCTGTACCAGCAGACAGTACTAATTTGCCCCTCTGTACCAGCAGACAGTACTGCAGGATCCTGACTAGCTGCAAAAATGCGGCAACAATTTTGCCTGTACCGGGCTCGTGCCATGGCAGGTGTCTACACAGTGTTCTGTGTTTTATGCTTGCCAAGACCCAAGAAATGAACCAGTCATTATAAGTTATATATAGGCAGCAGCAGCATGTTGAAAGGAAGATGCACAGAGTTTGACATTTACACACACATTGTTAAGCAGAAACCTGTGCAGTTCCCTCTGGGACCACTGCAAAAGATTTAGGCCTACAGGTGTTTGGCAGTAAACCCACTTGGTAGCAGTCTGTACCACACAGATTCACCTGGTAGCTGTGGCTGAGCAGTCAGACTTCCCTCAAGAAGAGTTAGGCAGTATGTGGAGTATACAAGATAGGGCAATTTACACAGTAGAACAAGCAGACACGGAACAGAGCTTGGCTGTAAAGATATATAATTATTTATTTTAATAACATATCTATGAAAACACACTGGCACTAATACGGCAAACAACTTCAATTACAATTACTATAAGTAAATGAATCCCCTAACAATATTTCGACAGATCTAGGTTCAACGGCACCACTTATTTGCAGACAGAGGTGAATGCTTTAACCTAGATGGCACTCTAATATTCGTTAGAACGGGAGAGAAAAGGCAGGGTATGAAACCAACTCAGTACCAACACTCTTACGAAGCACATGCAAGGCCCGCAAGGCAGAGTCTACTGTGGATTACAAAGTTCAGAGGCCGGGCCCACTCGGAGAGAGGCAAGGCGATATGTCCCAACAAGTATCACAGTGGAAACGCACTTCGAGTCTTTGTAGCAAATTGTCACAGAAACGCTGGACCAGTTTAGAACAAAAAGTTAAGAAGGTCTGGAGGCGACCCAATTGAAAGGTAAGGATTTAAGACACCTCACGCTAACCGTCACAAGGGAAGCCAGGTGGACACGGTACCTTGTAAGTGCAGAGACAGCTCCGGCGGGGGCAGTTGTTCCTGGTGGTGAATGCAAGTCTGGGCTTTGCCAAGAGATGAGATGATCTCGTCGTCGAAGGAAAGTTGAAGATCGTTGCACCACCAGGGAAGAGACCAGCCTCGGAGTGCTCCGTCAAAAGGCACCACATTTTGGTCGCGGTATGGGCTAGTGGCTATTCGGTTGCCGGGGTGCTCAGCACGGGCAATTCGACCACTACGCCCTGGAAGCGAAGAAAAAGCAAAGAGACTGGTTGTTCCCACCAGTCAGGGGGAGAAGACTCTCCAGCGGGAGATCTCCTCTGTCGTTGGGAAGTGGTGAGTCGGTTCAGCAGGGCTCCACCGGAGGTGTCGTCGTTGCAGGTCAGCTCAGCTTTACCCTCGTCGGATTCTTAGGTCCTGTGGCGACTTCTGAAGATCCAGTCCCAAAAGCCCTGCTTTCATGCAGCAAACCCCCATTCATTCAGCCTAGCTGTCAATCCAAACACACTAAGTGGTGAGCGGGGTGGTTCACCACTTGGGCCAATCACTCCAGAGTGCGACTTGAGTTGGCAAGGCAACTCAGTCCAGGGTGCCTAAACCCTCTCCCACACCCCGTGTGGTACCCAGACAGAATGGCACCACTCTGGAGGGCTTCTGTGTAGAAGCCCGCCAAAAGTGGAACAAAGGGCTCAACCTTTGGTTCGGAGTTACAGAGGTGAACGCAGACGCCATTTTAAAAGCCGAGTTCTGGCAGAAAATACCACCCGGTAGATTTATTTAAGACAAATAAACCAGCGGTATGTTAGAGACTAACGGGAAAAAGTATTAGCCTCCAATAATGGGAAGAATCCCATAGAGTTATATTCGGGGTCGAATATAACAAGTAGTTTCCACTGCCACCAGCCAAAACTCGACGAGGGGGGACGGGACAGTGCCCCCTCGAATAACAGACCCAGGGGTAATCGAATTACCCCTACTAGTACGTCTACAATAGGATGGTTTGTACTAGTTCTGTTAGTAAATGTAGGTCTAGTAAAGCCAATGGTGACTTTACATGCCCTGGGAGAAAGTAGTCAGTCTCAAGGTATGGAGTCTATGGTGGGGGTCCCCTAGGACGCCCCAGTGTTACGGCACGGAGGGTGCGGTGTAACACACATAGTAAAACACATGAGACCCTATGGAGTAAAAGACCCCATAGCCCATAGAACACATTGACATTCACAGGAATCAACCACATTCATGTCCAAGAGTGGGAGAAAAGAGTCTCATTCTTGGCAGGATGGAAAAAACAAACTCCAGAAATCCAGCAAAGCTGCTGGGGGACTCTCTAGGTTAGGAAATTCAGCCTAAACAGAGAATTCTCCCTAACACTTGTCGAAATATTGTTAGGGGATTGATATACTTATAGTAATTGTAATTGAAGTTGTTTGCCGTATTAGTGCCAGTGTGTTTTCATAGATGTGTCCTTAAAATAAATAATTATATATCTTTACACCCAAGCTCTGTTCCGTGTCTGCTTGTTCTACGGTGTAAATTGCCCTATCTTGTATACTCCACATACTGCCTAACTTTTTTCTTGAGAGAGGTCTGACTGCTCAGCCACAGCTACCAGGTGACTCTGTGTGGTACAGACTGCTACCAAGTGGGTTTACTGCCAAACACCTGTAAGCCTAAATCTTTTGCAGTGGTCCCAGAGGGAACTGTACAGGTTTCTGCTTAACATGCACACCACACCATCCTGACACTTGTAGCATATCATTCGGTCACGTGCACACCACACCATCCTGACACTTGTAGCATATCATTAGGCCACGTGCCGGGCTCGTGCCATGGCAGGTGTCTGCACAGTGTTCTGTGTTTTATGCTTGCCAAGACCCAAGAAATGAACCAGTCATTATAAGTTATATATAGGCAGCAGCAGCATGTTGAAAGGAAGATGCACAGAGTTTGACATTTACACACACATCCATCAGGCCGGCACAGGCCTTTATTTGCTGACTTGTCTTGGATAACTTTCAGCTGCTTGCTGGGACTTTTGCGAGACTTCCTATTGTTTGGGGGAATCCATTGGGGCACGAATGAGTCCTGTGCCTTGTTGAGACTGGTCCGTCTTTCCTCCAATCATCCAGACACTTGTAGCATATCATTCGGCCACGTGCACACCACACCATCCAGACACTTGTAGCATATCATTAGGCCACGTGCACACCACACCATCCAGACACTTGTAGCATATCATTAGGCCACGTGCACACCACACCATCCTGACACTTGTAGCATATCATTAGGCCACGTGCACACCACACCATCCTGACACTTGTAGCATATCATTAGGCCACGTGTACACCACACCATCCAGACACTTGTAGCATATCATTAGGCCACGTGCACACCGCACCATCCTGATAATTGTAGCATATCATTAGGCCACGTGCACACCACACCATCCAGACACTTGTAGCATATCATTAGGCCACGTGCACACCGCACCATCCTGATACTTGTAGCATATCATTCGGTCACGTGCACACCACACCATCCTGACACTTGTAGCATATCATTAGGCCACGTGCACACCACACCATCCTGACTCTTGTAGCATATCATTAGGCCACGTGCACACCACACCATCCAGACACTTGTAGCATATCATTAGGCCACGTGCACACCACACCATCCAGACACTTGTAGCATATCATTAGGCCACGTGCACACCACACCATCCAGACACTTGTAGCATATCATTAGGCCACGTGCACACTGCACCATCCTGATACTTGTAGCATATCATTCGGTCACGTGCAAACCACACCATCCTGACACTTGTAGCATATCATTCGGTCACGTGCACCCTACACCATCCTGACACTTGTAGCATATCATTAGGCCACGTGCACACCACACCATCCTGACACTTGTAGCATATCATTCGGTCACGTGCACAACACACCATCCTGACACTTATAGCATGTCATTAGGCCACGTGCACACCACACCATCCTGACACTTTTAGCATATCATTAGGCCACGTGCACACCCCACCATCCTGACACTTGTAGCATTTCATTCGGTCACATGCACACCACACCATCCTGACACTTGTAGCATATCATTCAGTCATGTGCACACCACACCATCCTGACACTTGTAGCATATCATTCGGTCACGTGCACCCCACACCATCCTGACACTTGTAGCATATCATTAGGCCACGTTCACACCACACCATCCTGACACTTGTAGCATATCATTCGGTCACGTGCACCCCACACCATCCTGACACTTGTAGCATATCATTAGGCCACGTGCACACCACACCATCCTGACACTTGTAGCATATCATTAGGCCACGTGCACACCACACCATCCTGACACTTGTAGCATATCATTCGGTCACGTGCACACCATCACGTGGCCACGTGCACACCACACCATCCTGACACTTATAGTACATCATTAGGCCATGTGCACACCACACCATCCTGACACTTGTAGCGTATCATTAGGCCACGTGCACACCACACCATCTTGACACTTGTAGCATATCATTAGGCCACGTGCACACCACACCATCCTGACACTTGTAGCATATCATTCGGTCACGTGCACACCACACCATCCTTACACTTGTAGCATATCATTAGGCCACGTGCACACCACACCATCCTGACACTTGTAGCATATCATTCGGTCACGTGCACACCACACCATCCTGACACTTGTAGCATATCATTAGGCCACGTGCACACCGCACCATCCTGATACTTGTAGCATATCATTCGGTCACGTGCACACCACACCATCCTGACACTTGTAGCATATCATTCGGTCACGTGCCACCGCACCATCCTGACACTTGTGACCCAGGCCCCGGGACGCATGAAATGCGGCCCGTTGGAGGGCCTGGTGTTAGGCGGAAACCTGTGCAGTTCCCTCTGGGACCACTGCAAAAGATTTAGGACTACAGGTGTTTGGCAGTAAATCCACTTGGTAGCAGTCTGTACCACACAGATTCACTTGGTAGCTGTGGCTGAGCAGTCAGACTTCCCTCAAGAAGAGTTAGACAGTATGTGGAGTATACAATATAGGGCAATCCACACAGTAGAACAAGCAAACACGGAACAAGGCTTCGGTGTTAAGATATAAAGGTATTTATTTACAACAATGCATCTATAAAAAACACTCTGGCACTCTTATGGCAAAATAACTTCAATCACAAATTACTATCCGAAGAAATAGATCAATCCCCCTAACAATATTTCGACAAGTCTAGGTTCACCGGCATCACTTATTTGCAGACAGAGGTGTATGCTTTAACCTAGATGGCACTCTAGTATTCGTTAGGACGGGAGAGAAAAATAAGGCAGCTTATGAAATCAACTCGGTACCAATACTTTACGGACAAATGCAAGGCAAGTAAAGCAGGGTCTACTGTAGATCACAAAGTTCAGAGGCCAGGCCCACTCGGAGAGAGGCGAGGCGATATGTCCCAAAAGTGTCTCAGTGGAAATGCTCTTCGAGTCTTTATCGCAAATTGTTATGGAAAGGTTGGACCAGTTCAGAACAGAAAGTTAAAGAACGCTTGGAGGCGACCCAATGGAAAGGCGAGGATTCAGACACCTCACTCTATCCGGCAGAAAGGGAAGCCAGGCGGGTACGGTACCTTGTTTGTGGAGAGACAGCTCCGGCGGGGGCAGTTGTTCCTAGTGGTGGATGCACGTCGGGTCTTTGCCAAGAGAAGAGATGATCTCGTCGTCAAAGGAAAGTTGAAGATCGTTGCACCACCAGGGAAGAGACCAGCCGCGGAGTGCTCCGTCACAAGGCACCACCTTTTGGTCGCGGTACAGGGGTCGTGGCTATCCGGTTGCCGAGGTGCTCTGCATGGGCAATTCGACCACTGAGTCCTGGAGCGGAGAAAAAGCAAAGGTGACTGGTTGTCCCCACCAGTCAGGGGAAGAGACTCTCCGGCAGGGAGATCTCCTCTGTCGTCGGGAGGTGGTGAGTCGGTTCAGCAGGGCTCCACCGGAGGTGTCGTCGTTGCAGGTTGGCTCAGCTTTTCCCTCGTCGGATTCTTAGGTCCTGTGGCGACTTCTCAAGATCCAGTCCCAAAAGCCCTGCTTTTATGCAGAAAACCCCCCATTCATTCAGCCTAGCTGTCAATCAAAACACGCTAAGTGGTGAGCGGGGAGGCTCACCACTTGGGCCAACCATACCAGAGTGCGACCGGAGTTGGCAAGGCAACTCCGTCCAGGGTGCCTAAACCCCCTCCCACACCCCTGTGGTAACCCAGACAGAATGGCACCACTTTGGAGGGTCTCTGTACAGAAGCCCGCCAAAAGTGGAACAAAGGGCTCACTCAACCTTTGGTTTAGGAGTCACAGAGACGAACACAGACGCCATTTTAAAAAACCGAGTTCTGGCAGAAAATACCATCCGATAGACTTATTTAAGATAAGTAAACCGATGGTATGTTAGAGATTAACGAGAAAAAGTATTAACCTCCAACAATGGGACAAATCCCATAGAGTTATATTCGGGGTCGAATATAACAAGTAGTTTCCACTGCCACCAGCCAAAACTCGACGAGGGGGGACGGGACAGTGCCCCCTCGAATAACAGACCCAGGAGTAATCGAATTACCCCTACTAGCACGTCCACAATAGGATGGTTTTTTACTAGTTCTGTTAGTAAATTTAGGTCTAGTAAAGCCAATGGTGACTTTACATGCCCGGGGAGACAGTAGTCAGTCCACGGGTATGGAGTCTATGATGGAGGTCCGCTAGGACGCCCAAGTGCTACGGCACGGAGGGTGCGTTGTAACACACATAGTAAAACATATGAGACCCTATGGAGTAAAAGACCCCAAAGCCCATAGAACACATTGGCCCTCATTACGACCCTGGCGGATTTTTTCCGCCATCGGCGGACTTTTCCGCCATGGCGCAAAGTCCCTTTACGCCATGGCGGATGGCGGACTTACCGCCCCATTCCGAGGTTGGCGGGGCGGTAAGTCCCCATTGACCCATTTACCCTTCCCCATTCCCATTTCGGCCCCATAGGGCTCAATGGGAGTGGGGAAGGTGTTAATTACGCCACCGTACACTACGGTGGCGTAATTAACACCGAGGTCCCATAGCGCCATGGATTTTTACGCCCGCAAAAAGCGGGCGGAAATTGACCATGGCGCTCTGGAAACTCGTAGTTGGCGGTAAGGGGTCGGCGCAGCTAACGCTGGCGTAAACCCCTTACCGCCAGGGTCGTAATGAGGGCCATTGACATTCAAAGGAATTACACACATTCATGTATAGGAGTGGGAGGAAAAGAGTCTCACTCTTGGCAGGATGTGTGGGATGTTTTTACCCATGCATCCGAGCCCTACCTCAAAAACTGTGCAGTACTGGCATTGAAAACATCATGATGGCCAGAGCTTCCCAGAAAATGCCCAGGGAAATGCATGAAGAATAGGCTGCCACCCATTTTTGCCGATGTTATGGGCACAGAAGGGCACTGCCTAAAACCACCATTGGACTACCCACACAGTAGCCTGAAACCATTGGGAATGGCAATGCTGATTGCCAAAAGCAACCTAGAACTGTGGGGAATTCATTTTCTTAAATCCCAAAAATGGGTGCATTACCAGTACTCACCACTATCAGAAAGCCGGCGTTTTAAAACAACACCAGACTTTTTTTTTTTTGTGTAAAACTGAATAAATGAACCCAAAGCAGGCCAAAGAAAGACTTACTGAGAGGTGGATACAATGTAAAGTTATATTCTGAAGTGACTTGAATGTTCATAACAAGACTGGCTGAGCTCTGCAGGTCTGCAGCAGCCTAACTGAAACTGGATTTAAAACTACCAAAAATCGAAAATGTTTAAATTAACTGAGTGACCTACTTTTGAGTGGCACATAGTTTGTCACTGTTGAAATGTCATAGTTTTGAACTTAGAATCAGCATTCTAGCTGCATATGTAAAAATTGTCTTGACTTAAACTGGGGAACAAAAAGTGACATTTTATCTGAAACCTGGCTTAATGAAACTGAATTCTGCCCACCAGCTACCCCCGACAGGAGTTGAGACTTGCACAACAGCTGTGTTCCCAGGCCTAGCTGCCTTTTGCTGTTCCCACCAAAAGGGACATGACACTTCTCTGATTGAATTACCTGGGCTCTGCAGGAAATTGAACAAAGCCCTGTCCTGACTCAGGCAAATGTTTTATTGGTGGGAGTCGTAAATGTGGCTTCCTCCTGGAAGGAAAGGGGAGGAGCACTGCATGTGAGAGCAAGCTGGCTTGGCAGAACTGTAAAAACCAGAAATTCAACCTTGTGCTCGGGGGAAACCACACCCCTTTGGGGCCAGAACATAACTCTAAAAAGATGGATCATTTATAGAGCGGACTTGTCATAATTATTTAAATGATACCATAATTCTTGTGATTTTTCTGCCCACATTTTAAGAGGTTTTTAGAACCGGTGGTATGATCTGGGGGCAAACTAGCAGTTAAGAGGGTATTACTTAAAATGTATGCATGTTAAAAATGTGACACTTCATCAATTAATGTCCATACTCCTTGCGCACATGTGTGTAAATTTGGGTTAATGTCCGATATTGCAAAACCAGTTAAAAAGTGCAAATGTTGCCATTTCTCAATGCAAGCTCTCAGGAAGAGCAAATTTGGACAGGGTATACCTCCTGTGATATGTGATGGGTGCATGTAATTTTAAACAAATGTGTACCTGTGCAAATATGTCTTTTGGGTCAAAATATAGATTGTGTGTAATTTGACAGGGGTGGGTTCTCTGTATCATAAACAGACCTCATCATGATGACACTTCATTTCATTCCCCCAATCAAGGGGAAGAGGATGAAGTGGCCAATGACAAGTGGAGAGGGGTAGGGTCTAGAAAGCTAGCCTCTCCACCCACTTTCAAAACACATAAAAGCAGACAGTCAGGACAGATAGGGACATTCAATTCCATTTGCTGCATCGCGCTCTGCCGGACAACACAACATCCAGAAGATACTAGATTCAACACTTAGACTTTAAAACTCCAAAGAACTTGATTCAGAACTCAAAGCAAGGGCCTAAACCCACAAACTGAGAACTCTTCTCAGTGGGCCTCAGCATCCAGCAAACCTAACAGCGATAGCAGCATCCTGGAGCCGTGCAGATCAGCGCTGGGTCCAGAGAAAGCTGTGCAGAAAGATCCAGAAGCAGTGCTGTACCCAGAGAAAGCAGAGCAGTATCCAGAACCAGAGGCAGAGCAGAGCTGACCCAGACCGCTGTTCGCAGAACTAGAGAGCTGACCCAGACGCTGTGCGCAGAGACCGTCCGTGGCGAGTGAAGAAAACCTGACCAGATCCGTGGCGAGGCCCATTCTATTTCTAAATATATTGTGAGTACCTAGCAGAACTGTGCAGAACCAATCTCTTAGTTAAAATAATATAATTCAATCTATTTTAATCTAACCAGAACTGTCTCCTAACTGTCACCTGTCATTTGCAAAGCTGTCACCTGTCATTTCTAGTTGCTAGCTGTAACTTGTCACTTTGAACTTTTAAAATTTCAAATCTGAAAAACGACCTTTACCATATCGCTCATATCTCCGTGACCGTTTGTTTTAGAGACTTTCCTCTGAAAGCTGGGAATCTTGGCTTTTCAACGAACCTAGAACCGCATTCCTATTCCCTATACTTTAGCCGCAATCGCGAAAAACGCACTCGCGAATTTGCCGAGATTTGCAAATTTCTCCACGTGTGAAAACAGCAGCTTCCTTGCTTTCATTTGCCAAAAATTCGTTTAACCTGCCAATCATTCCTAGAACATTGCTAAAGTAAGCCTGAACTAATTTAAACCAACTAATCCTCAACCTGAACCTCCTGAAGGGAATTAAAAGCATTTTCAGCATATTTCTCACTGCATTGTCACCATATTAAAAGCATTTTGAGCCTGTGTAAAACTCATATCTCTTCTCCTCTAAGCTTGCTGGGAAACTGGAACTCTGTATTACATTGTGATTGTATACCTGAACTGTGTGCTCTTCCTTCCATCTCCTTACATTGTATAGGGGGGGTGAATTGCCACCAAGGGAAAGTGATTACCTTGTCTTTTGTGAAACCATATCAGTTTATTTTCTATACTGCATTTCATTCATTCAACTTTGCATTTCCTTGAACCCTATAAAGCATTCTCTACCACATTATTCTTCTGTCCCTATTTACCAGTGTGCTACCTTATCCATTTCATGTCAACTCCTTAGTGATTATAAAGAAGTGGGCTAGTGCCAGATTCTCCGTTGTTAATCTTTATCATATCAGATTAAGTGTGATATTCAATTATTAATTTATTATAAAGTGTGATATATATATATATTGTTTAAATTCTCAAATAAACCTTTTAACTTGCAAAACAGAACTACTTCTTGGCTCAGTGGGGTCAGGGGGATTCCAAGAGAGGGGTGTTATATAGGGGTAGTCATCCAGAACGCATGAACTGGACATAAAGATATATCAATAAGGGTTTCCATTCAGTATCCCAGACTAGGCATTGACTTAGCTGTAGTGTTGAATTGAATCCTCTTACAAATTGGGGGCTCGAGCCGGACGTTTGGGTTAGATCTATCACTTGTGCAGATTAATACAGTGTGCCAGCTGACCAGATACACATATCCAGTCGGATCATCACGCTGTGTTACGCTGTAAAGCACTCCTCAAAGGAACGCTCTAAGGAAAAGGTCTGTTTTGCAAAAATAAAATACAAACTTCTGTAAGTCAGGAAGGAACTCAAATTCCAGAATGACGACCTTGGTAGATATGAAAATAGCCAGAGAGCACTTCTTACATAAGCTATTTGTGAGAGGTGAGTGGACTCATCAGGACCAGACGGTCTGGTTGCAAGCAGTCGCACCCCAGATCACGGAAACAGGGTCAGATATATGGAGAGACCAGGGTCCCTTACATGTGGCCCTGAGTGAACTATATATGTCCTCTAAGGCCAAGGATGAGCACAACAAGATTGCCAGGGTAGCGGCATATTTATATTTACATATGGGAGCCATGCAGGACAAATGTGCTGAAGGCCAAGATCTGGCGAGTAGGCAACTGCTGGCATTACAGAAGGCACAATCTGATCTGGACTCTTCTGAGCAGAGGCTGCAGAGGAGCCAGGAGTCAGAAAATGATAGTAGGCAGTATATCATTAAAATAAAAGAGGACATGGATATACTGCAACAGGAAAAGGCTGACCAGGATACTAGATTTCTGGCCCTGCAGAAGGAGCACCAAGACAGTTTGGACTCCTTACTGCAGAGCCAGAAAAAGCTGGAGCAACAATTAGACTTTAACAGGGAATGCACGGAGCAGGTAGCCACCCTGCAAAGTCATCTAGATAGAGTGAAGGCAGAGAGCAACAAGCTGATTTTGAAAGACCTGGATACCCAGGCAGAGTTTGATGAAGAACGCCAGAAAGCTGGTGCCTTTCAAAGGCAGAGGGACGACCTGGCGGCACAAATGTAGGCTCTTAGTCAGGTAACCCTCCTGCAGCAAAGACTGGCCCAGTGCTCCAGGACCAATCAGGAGGCACAGAGAGAGAATGAGGCTCTCTGCCAGCACAATGATAGACTCCAACAACAGGTAGCGATGCAGGAGAGACTGATAGCGTCTAGTAAGGCCTTAACTGAGGAACTGAAGGCGCAGGCTCTTGCATTGCAACAGGGAGCAGGGGCGGATAGAGATGAGGTTCGCTGGGAAAGAGAAACTCCTGAGCATAACCCCAGGAGCCCTAGTACCAGAGGCCTTTATCTCTCTCAGTCCCTGGACTCTGCCACCCCCATGTCCCCTGGCGCACATGAGCACAGGGCCACAGGGATGGCAGATTACTATCCAGCCAGAAGCATGGGGCTCATAGGTCAGTACCACCCAGGAATGGAGGGGCGGGCATCCGGGTATGGGCATCCAAGCACAGTGCAATTTGATGGGGAACCCCAGGAGAGTAGGCCCATTAAGGGCATCCTGAAAACCTCTGCCCAGTTAGGTCAGTGGGGGGGGTACCCATCAAATCCTGGCAGCAAGGAGGGATCTGAAGACTCCTCTGAGCGGTACAGGACACAGGAGACCAGGTCCCCACATTCTGCCAGCCATTCCCAGGCTCGCAGAATCCGGGAAAACCTGGAAGAACAGACGGAACCTCTGGGAGCAGTGCCTCTGAGTCAGAAGATGAATGGACCAGGGTTACCCGGACCAAAAGGGCCAATAAGACAAAAAGGGCCTTGCTTAAGGACCCCTTAAAGCAGATTAAGGCAATCAGGAGCGTCATCACGCCTTATCATAAGAACGCCAAGTATTCTGTTTGGGAGCACTTAGAGTTGTTTGAGCAAATGATGGAGACTTTCCATTTGAAGGACAGCCAAAGCTGTATTCAATATGTAAAGTGGACCTTCTACCCGGAATACTCCAGTTTCTTTGCGGGGCTGGAGGACCAAAATCATTTAAGATGGTCCACCTATAAGGCGGCCATCTTGAAACATTTTTCTACTCATAGAAATCCTCAAGAGGCTCGCAAGGCAGCCTACAATTTACAATGTGGGGAGGATCAGGCCCCACAAGAATTTGTGCAGGAGTTAAAGCGTGCTTTTGCACAGACCACAAGAAGGGTGCGCACGGATAGCAGAGAATTTATTAATACGTTTTTCCATGCCTTGCCCAAATACATAATGACCCAGCTCGTGAGGGATTTTCACGAGAAAAGATCTTTAGACTGGGTCATTGAACAGGCGACCCAGATCTATGAGGTGCAGAAGCCAATAGAAAATAAAAATAATGCGCCCAAAAACCCCAAAGCCAACAACACCCCTGCTGCTGCCCAGGTGGCAGAGGTAAAGGTCACCCCCGTTTTAGATTTGGAGATGGGGGGGCCTAAAAACCTACCTGCACCTAATAATGCTAGGCCCAGAAGGTCCTCGGGCCAGTCACAGACAGGGAGCCAGGGAGGCAGCCCCACAAATGGGGTCCCTCGCTCTCCTGATTATGTAAGCCCCCGTTACAAGGGAAACAGACCCATCCTGGGTTATGTGTGGACTCCTCCAGCCCAAGGGGGGGGGATCCAGCCAAGCACCTAACCCAGAGAACTTCCCTCCCAACTTCTCACAGGAGGGCAGAAACTCACCAAACCCTGGGCAGAACTTCTTCCCCAGGTATCCACCCAACTTCCAGCCCCAAAATCCTCCACCCTTCTTTCCCCAATTCCCTGAGCCCAAACAACCGAATCCGGGAGAGGGGAGGCCAAGGGCGGAGGGGTATCCAAATCTTCCCAACCAGGGGTACTACCAAAGAAGGGATAGCTACCCTTCCCGGGATCAGCCCAGGGGAGAAAACAGGGCCCCGTATCAGCCTGAGCGGGTTTCCCAGTTAGAGCGCCAGGTTCAAAACATGGCGCGGCATCTGGGTCACATACTGAGGGCTCAGCAGAACCCTCAGATCGGCATGCCGGCGCAGAACGCACCCAACTCTGGACCTGGTGCTCCAGAACAATGACGGGGGCAGCACCCTGATAACTCACCGGTTCCCAGGGAGGAGGCACAAAGGGAAGGGGGGTGTAAAGCCTTGGAGGAAGCTTCCTTCCTCACTTGTAAACAGCCCCTGGAAACCCAGGAACCGGAAACAAAATCTCTTCCCCCTGAAGGTCTGCCTCCTAAGGAGCAGAGGGGGGTAGGAGAAACAAAAGACCCAAACAGACTCAGTTTGAGGAGGAGGTACAGATCTTCCAATTTGAGGGAGAGGGATCCTCAGAGGATCCTGGGAAAAGGATCTTCTCCTTCAGAGAGGGGGGAACTCCTCCCAAAGAAAAATGGGTCCCTAGGGAAGCAAATCCAGACTGGGGAGATGGGGAGACTGAGCTACCGCCGCCCACCATCTCATCCCAGAACCAACAGCAAGAAAATCCCCTGGTTCAAACCCATCCTGGTGACTGCCTCCAAAAAGGGGGGGCGGCCCAGAACCGGAGCCAGGGGAACCCACAATGGCTCTGATCTCCAGTTGCCAACTTTTTCTTTCAGATTCCCAAGGCTCTCCACAGAATTCTGCCCAAATCTCTTCGCTAGCGATGTCCAAAACCAGAAAGTTAGCCCACCAGTTGTCCAAAAATGTGCATTATCTGTGCCCCCTTGAGGAGAAGGAGGGAAGATACTATGCCCCGGTACAAGTACAGGGGCAGGGTACAATTTTGGCACTGGTGGACACTGGATCTCAAGCTACCCTTCTGTCCAGAAGGGCCTTTGACGAACTGAATGCAGGAAGGGGAGAGAATTACCAAATTCCTCTCACCTCTCTTCCTGGACAACTGCAGAACTTTGACGGGAAGGAAATTCCCGTTGAGGGGACTGCACACTTGGACATTAAGATCGGGCGACACAAGGTGAAACACCCGGTCATAGTAGTGACTCCAGAGGGCACCCCTTGTTTACTGGGGAATGACCTCCTGAGGAGGTTGTCACCCTTAATAGATTGCGTAAACAAGGTCCTCTGGACCCAGACTAGTCGACCAATAAAATTAAAACAGAGTGTCAACCATGTTAGTTTAAACGGCACCTGCCACATGGTTGAACAAAAATCTGACCAAGTAGAATTTCACTTCCAGAACAACCAAATACCAGACGTGACAGTAATAGCAGTAGGACAACAGACTGGTGATGGGGGGTCCTCTCTATTTCTGAAAATCAACCTTCCTTCCAGTTTAAGGTGGTATTCCACACTGGAAGGAAACACCCTGAAATTCTTCACTAATCCACAATCAGAAACTCCCACTCCTATAGTCCAGAAAGATGTGAAATCAGCTCAGAGCCTGGCTGAGATTCAGCAAATTGGAGAGCAGTTGTTCATCCCTGTTCAGTTAAATGATGGGAAGGACTCTGTTCTCGCTCGAGTGTGTGTGAACAACGGTATGAGCTTCATCAGCGAAGCCATGTTTCGCCAACTCCCAAAAGATCCAGCCATTCCCACCTTCAAACTGATAGACAAATGGGAAATGGACCTGGAAGCACCTAATTCCAAACATCTCCTGCCAAGCAGGTGTATGCTCAAAATCTCCATTGGCAACAAGAGCATAGTCCACAATTGTTGGGTCGTGCGAGACGTCCCTGCCGCCTTTTACTTAGGCAGTGACATTCTCAATCGCTTTGCCATTAGTTTGGACCTAATAAACTTCAAAGCTTGGTCCCGATTAGCGGATAATCCCATGGGCTTTGATGATCCAGAAAAAGCATTTAGGTCAGCTCAATTGCTACCTTATGCAGCTGAAATTCAGATCAAAGAGGAGGTCACCATCCCAGAAAGGACCCGACAATTCTCCCTGGAAGTGAAAGCTAAAAGAGGACAATATTTGCAAAACCCTGATGCTTACATACATCTAAATGCTTATCTCCAACAGCAAGGGTTAGGGGTAAACCCAACACCATTAGTCAACATAGAACATGACACCATTCTAATAGAGGTGGATAACAGCGACTTAAAGAGTATTACTCTAGCTGCAGGCACCATTATTGGAATGGCGGTTGATGACCGACATTTTTCCATTGATTTAGGTAATGAACTGTTAGGGCCAATCCCCAAGGACTGCGTTGACAGTGACAGTGAGGACAATACAACACCAGACAGGATTTGTACCCGGCATGGGGGGAACTTCCTGGTGTACACTCCCTGCCCCTATGGTAAGGAAGATGTGACTTGTGACTTCAGGAGGGATGAGGTGATTTTCCAGGTCCATGAGGGCTGCCTTTCCCACCTGAAGCCTCCGGCCCAAATCAGCACTCTGACCAGGGACTTCTCCACCCAGCTGGAGGAGGCCGTGGAGATAGCCAAACCAGAAGTCTTTCCAGGCTTCAGGCAGATGGTGGAAGAGAGAGTCAACCTAGCTGATGCCTGTGTGACTCTGGAACAAAAGCAAAAGTTGAAACAAGTTTTCTTGGATTTCCAAGATCTCTTTGCGGTAGACTCATATGACTGTGGTCGCACTGACATCCACACAACAACAATCCCCACGGACCCTGGCATGACTCCTGTGTTTGTGAAGCAATATCGCTTGCCTCTCGCATCAATGGAGTCCCTTACTGAAATAATTAAGAACCTTGAGTCCCGGGGAATAATCCGTCCAGTCCACAGCACCTTCAATAATCCGGTGCTGGGAATATTGAAGCCAAACGGCCAGTGGAGACTCTGCGCCGACCTCAGGGAGCTCAACAAACGGGTCCATACTTCCCGATGGCCTCTTCCCTACATTGACCAAGGGCTGGCCCAGATTCAGGGGTCACAGGTATTCACTGCAATAGACCTGACCAATGGATACTGGACCGTGCCTGTCAGCAGGGAGGACCAATACAAACTGGCTTTTACCTTTGGGGGCCAGCAGTACACATGGACCCGGACTCCCTTCGGATACCTTAACTCCGGTAATATTTTCCTACATAAGGCCATGCCCGACCTGGGTGCGAGGGGTAACCTGGCTTATGTAGATGATGTCCTCATCAAAAGCTCAACTGTTGAGGAACACATAGCGGAGATCCGTTATGTTCTGACACAGTTGAGGGCCGCCGGAGCAAAACTTTCCTTTCAAAAAGCACAGTGGTGCAGAACCCGTGTTAATTTCTTGGGGCATGAGATTACTCCTCAGGGTCTCTGTCCCCAGGAAAAGAAAGTGGAAGCACTTCAGAAACTGAAAGACCCCACAACTCTGCGGGAACTAAGGAGCCTCCTTGGACTGACTAATTACAGCAGAAAGTTCATTGAGGGCTACGCAGAGATCACCAGACCCCTGATTCATCTCCTGAAGGGGGGGGTCAAGTGGGAATGGGGTCCAGAACAAGCCGAGGCAGTAAAACAACTCAAAAGAAGCCTCTCAAAAGCGCCTTGCCTAGCTTACCCTGTCAGAAACAAGGAGTTCTTCCTGGAGACGGGGTTCTCTAATACGTGGTTGACGGCAGTATTATACCAAAAGCATGACAAGGTCAATAAAGTAATCTCCTATGCGAGCAAAACTTTATCCTCTGTGGAGGAAAAATTCAACGATTGTGAGAAGGCACTCCTGGCAACGGTGTGGGCATTGAAGAATTACCGCCCGTTTATCCAGGGGGAACACATCATAGTGGAGACTCCACACCAGCCTCTGCAATATCTCCAAAGTGACAGAATCCGGGCCGGAAATGTGAGTAATTCCCGAATTACTTCCTGTGGAGGTCAGATATGGCCAAAACAAGAAGAGTCCCCTCGCGCAAGGTCTGGCTGACTTGCATGATTGTGCCAGAGAAAACTGTCTCGAGGACGGAAGTCTAAAAATAAAGGACAACATGGAGGCATACCTTAATTCCCCCCACAAAGTCTTTGAAGAAGACAAGTGTGAGGGAATGCCCACTGTGTATGTGGATGGATGCTCTTACCATGTTGACAACGACGGGGAGAAAGAACTGGTGGCCGGCGTAGGGAATGCATGGGTGAATGAGTCCCCAGAACCCTCCGCTGGATACAAAATTGGTCCCCGAAGTAGTCAGGTGGCAGAATTGATGGCTGTGCATCAGGCCATCCTCACTGCTGTCCAGCATCAACTCCACGAACTGGTCATAATCACAGATTCGGATTATGTACAGAACGGGTTCGTGGAGCACCTGGTTAATTGGAAAACCAGAGGCATGTTATGTGCTAACAACAAACCCTTGAAACATGGGAAGTTGATCCAAAACATTGATGATCTGGTCACCTCGAAAGGAATGACCATCTATTGGAAGAAGATCAAGGGTCATTCCAAAGTAGAGGGACCAGACAAAACTGGAAATGACTTAGCTGATCAGCTGGCCAAAACCGGGGCCATCCAAGGGGATCTAATTGAGATTGAGTCCCTGTTGGGGGAAATCCAGGTCACTGCTATCTCTAGATCCCAGACAAATGCTCACAACGACCTTTCAATTGCACAATGGAGTAAGGAGACCCCTGATGCTGATTTGATTACCGCTCAGAAGTGGGATCCAATTATTGGTAAGTTTTACCAACACCTTGAGGACCCTGAGAACTTTCCCCTGACGGATACCGATTATATTGGGAAAGAGGACCTAAGAGTGTTGATGAAATGTCCAAAAATGTTCCGAATCCAAGACGGTTTGCTGGTAAGGAAATCCAAAGCTGGCCACGATCAGTGGGTGGTTCCTACCTCATTCCGAAGCCTGATGTTAAGTCACGCCCATGATGCGGCCACCGCCGGTCATAGGGGGTTTCACACAACACTGGAAATCTTAAGAGAGGTTGCATACTGGCCACACATGGGGCAGGACCTTGACCAATACTTGAAGGCGTGTCTTGTGTGTGCGCAATTTCAGCCGACGTCCCTCACACACCGCGCGCCTCTCCAAAAGCGGGGGATGACACTGCCATGGTCAGATTTGCAAATCGACTTTGTAGGCCCTATGATTCGCTCGTCTAGAGGAAACAAGTACATGTTGACCGTTACATGCTTGTTTACCAAGTGGGTGGAATGTCTCCCAGCCCCAAATTGCAAGGCAGAAACTGCAGCTGCCATGATGATTAACCACATCTTTTCCCGTTTCGGCCTACCTCAAAGGATTGAGTCAGACAGAGGTAGCCACTTCACCAGTGAAGTGATGACAAAGATGTGGGAGATACTGGGGGTCAAAAGGAAGTTGCATATTGCTTACCGGCCAGCTTCTTCTGGGGCAGTAGAGAGATATAACCGAACCATTGTGAGCATATTAAAGAAGTTTGTGGCATATTCTGGGCCAAGTTGGGATATCCGATTACCTCTGGTCCTAATGGCCATCAGATCTACCCCTTCATCTGCAACCAAAATGTCACCATTTGAGTTGATGACTGGGCGCAAGATGGTGCTTCCTCAGCATTTGCTCTACAGGACCCAAGAGCAGACACTGATAAATGCCTCCACAACTCATGAGTATGTGGAGAATTTAAGGAAACACCTTCAACATGCTTTTGCTTATGCTCAGCGGAATCTAGAAAGATCAGCTGATAGCATGAAGACCCACTATGACCTGAAAACTTCCAGGAAGGAATATCAGGTGGGGGACCGGGTCTATCTATACAACTTCCAAAGAAACCAGGCAAAACAGCGAAAATTCTTGCCTACATGGAAGGGACCCTTTGAGATTATAGACAAGATCTCCCCTGTGGCCTACAAGATCCGCATCCCCAAAGGCGGTTTGGCAGAGGGGGAAGACAAGTGGGTCCACATTAACCAGTTGAAGTGTTGCCATCCCAGGCACACTCTGCAACAACTGGAGGAATCCTCTGGAATCCTAGAGGGTACTGTCTCAGATTAATTCAGTTCTAACTTAAAATATCCTACATATCGCCTATCAAATTCTGAGTTTCTCAATGTGGGTGTTTTTGTTTTTGAATGCAAAAAGAAATGTGCATGTTCATATGTTTTGACTATAAATTTATATGCCACCCCACTATATTAATGGTGGGGGAGAAATGTCCATGAATAGGTATTGCCGCTCTTCCTTTGTCGTCCTAGGAGAAGGAAAACCTGCAGGCTGGCCAAGGAGGACGATCCGGAGACCGGGAGCAGAGACGCAAGGGGCCCAGTGTACCGCCCAATATTCCCATCAGGACCGGCGAGGAGAACCGATCGATCAGTACCGGATGGAGGAAAAGATGCTGAACTGTGCCATCTATTGGAAGAAGATGAGGAAACATCCCAGGTCTTGCGAGTCCCATCAGTGAAACAGAATGGCCATCGCAAGAGGGGGGCTTGTGGGATGTTTTTACCCATGCATCCGAGCCCTACCTCAAAAACTGTGCAGTACTGGTATTGAAAACATCATGATGGCCAGAGCTTCCCAGAAAATGCCCAGGGAAATGCATGAAGAATAGGCTGCCACCCATTTTTGCCGATGTTATGGGCACAGAAGGGCACTGCCTAAAACCACCATTGGACTACCCACACAGTAGCCTGAAACCATTGGGAATGGCAATGCTGATTGCCAAAAGCAACCTAGAACTGTGGGGAATTCATTTTCTTAAATCCCAAAAAGGGGTGCATTACCAGTACTCACCACTATCAGAAAGACTTACTGAGAGGTGGATACAATGTAAAGTTATATTCTGAAGTGACTTGAATGTTCATAACAAGACTGGCTGAGCTCTGCAGGTCTGCAGCAGCCTAACTGAAACTGGATTTAAAACTACCAAAAATCGAAAATGTTTAAATTAACTGAGTGACCTACTTTTGAGTGGCACATAGTTTGTCACTGTTGAAATGTCATAGTTTTGAACTTAGAATCAGCATTCTAGCTGCATATGTAAAAATTGTCTTGACTTAAACTGGGGAACAAAAAGTGACATTTTATCTGAAACCTGGCTTAATGAAACTGAATTCTGCCCACCAGCTACCCCCGACAGGAGTTGAGACTTGCACAACAGCTGTGTTCCCAGGCCTAGCTGCCTTTTGCTGTTCCCACCAAAAGGGACATGACACTTCTCTGATTGAATTACCTGGGCTCTGCAGGAAATTGAACAAAGCCCTGTCCTGACTCAGGCAAATGTTTTATTGGTGGGAGTCGTAAATGTGGCTTCCTCCTGGAAGGAAAGGGGAGGAGCACTGCATGTGAGAGCAAGCTGGCTTGGCAGAACTGGAAAAACCAGAAATTCAACCTTGTGCTGGGGGGAAACCACACCCCTTTGGGGCCAGAACATAACTCTAAAAAGATGGATCATTCATAGAGCGGACTTGTCATAATTATTTAAATGATACCATAATTCTTGTGATTTTTCTGCCCACATTTTAAGAGGTTTTTAGAACCGGTGGTATGATCTGGGGGCAAACTAGCAGTTAAGAGGGTATTACTTAAAATGTATGCATTTTAAAAATCTGACACTTCATCAATTAATGTCCATACTCCTTGCGCACATGTGTGTAAATTTGGGTTAATGTCCGATATTGCAAAACCAGTTAAAAAGTGCAAATGTTGCCATTTCTCAATGCAAGCTCTCAGGAAGAGCAGATTTGGACAGGGTATACCTCCTGTGATATGTGATGGGTGCATGTAATTTTAAACAAATGTGTACCTGTGCAAATATGTCTTTTGGGTCAAAATATAGATTGTGTGTAATTTGACAGGGGTGGGTTCTCTGTATCATAAACAGACCTCATCATGATGACACTTCATTTCATTCCCCCAATCAAGGGGAAGAGGATGAAGTGGCCAATGACAAGTAGAGAGGGGTAGGGTCTAGAAAGCTAGCCTCTCCACCCACTTTCAAAACACATAAAATCAGACAGTCAGGACAAATAGGGACATTCAATTCCATTTGCTGCAACGCGCTCTGCCGGACCACACAACATCCAGAAGATACTAGATTCAACACTTAGACTTTAAAACTACAAAGAACTTGATTCAGAACTCAAAGCAAGGGCCTAAACCCACAAACTGAGAACTCTTCTCAGTGGGCCTCAGCATCCAGCAAACCTAACAGCGATAGCAGCATCCAGGAGCCGTGCAGATCAGCGCTGGGTCCAGAGAAAGCTGTGCAAGAAAGATCCAGAAGCAGTGCTGTACCCAGAGAAAGCAGAGCAGTATCCAGAACCAGAGGCAGAGCAGAGCTGACCCAGACCGCTGTTCGCAGAACTAGAGAGCTGACCCAGACGCTGTGCGCAGAGACCGTCCGTGGCGAGTGAAGAAAACCTGACCAGATCCGTGGCGAGGCCCATTCTATTTCTAAATATATTGTGAGTACCTAGCAGAACTGTGCAGAACCAATCTCTTAGTTAAAATAATATAATTCAATCTATTTTAATCTAACCAGAACTGTCTCCTAACTGTCACCTGTCATTTGCAAAGCTGTCACCTGTCATTTCTAGTTGCTAGCTGTAACTTGTCACTTTGAACTTTTAAAATTTCAAATCTGAAAAACGACCTTTACCATATCGCTCATATCTCCGTGACCGTTTGTCTTAGAGACTTGCAGTAACTTTCCTCTGAAAGCTGGGAATCTTGGCTTTTCAACGAACCTAGAACCGCATTCCTATTCCCTATACTTTTGCCGCAATCGCGAAAAACGCACTCGCGAATTTGCCGAGATTTGCAAATTTCTCCACGTGTGAAAACAGCAGCTTCCTTGCTTTCATTTGCCAAAAATTCGTTTAACCTGCCAATCATTCCTAGAACATTGCTAAAGTAAGCCTGAACTAATTTAAACCAACTAATCCTCAACCTGAACCTCCTGAAGGGAATTAAAAGCATTTTCAGCATATTTCTCACTGCATTGTCACCATATTAAAAGCATTTTGAGCCTGTGTAAAACTCATATCTATTCTCCTCTAAGCTTGCTGGGAAACTGGAACTCTGTATTACATTGTGATTGTATACCTGAACTGTGTGCTCTTCCTTCCATCTCCTTACATTGTATAGGGGGGGTGAATTGCCACAAAGGGAAAGTGATTACCTTGTCTTTTGTGAAACCATATCAGTTTATTTTCTATACTGCATTTCATTCATTCAACCTTGCATTTCCTTGAACCCTATAAAGCATTCTCTACCACATTATTCTTCTGTCCCTATTTACCAGTGTGCTACCTTATCCATTTCATGTCAACTCCTTAGTGATTATAAAGAAGTGGGCTAGTGCCAGATTCTCCGTTGTTAATCTTTATCATATCACGATTAAGTGTGATATTCAATTATTAATTTATTATAAAGTGTGATATATATATATATTGTTTAAATTCTCAAATAAACCTTTTAACTTGCAAAACAGAACTACTTCTTGGCTCAGTGGGGTCAGGGGGATTCCAAGAGAGGGGTGTTATATAGGGGTAGTCATCCAGAACGCATGAACTGGACATAAAGATATATCAATAAGGGTTTCCATTCAGTATCCCAGACTAGGCATTGACTTAGCTGTAGTGTTGAATTGAATCCTCTTACAGATGGAAAAAACAAACTACAGAAATCCAGCAAAGCTGCTGGGGGACTCACTAGGTTAGGAAATTCAGCCTAAACAGAGAATTCTCCCTAACACCTGGGAGTTTAGGCGCGGGGTGGGGGTGTAGATGGCGCGAAAGCCATAGGGAGGGGCGGCGTATTGGCGCCACTGAAACAAAAGTCACCAGGAAGGGAGGAAACGGCACCTGGAAAAGGTGCGAAAGTTAGCAGCAGGGGGCCAGGGAAAGCCCGGCCCCCAGGGGAAAGACAGGGTTGGGTAGGATAGGGGGACCTTTTGCCACAATGCCGTTTAGAGAGTTCATATGTTCTCCACTGGGCCTGGTACCAAAAAAGGAAGAGGGGGAGTTCAGGCTAATACACCATTTATCATACCCCCCAGGGGCATCAGTGAACGAGGGGATTTCTCAAAGTGAGGCCACAGTGACCTACTCAGACTTTCAGGAAGCGGTAGAACTAGTGAGGAAGGCAGGAAAGGGGGCATGGATGGCAAAAGCAGACATCAAATCAGCATTCAGACTATTACCAGTTAACAGTGAGTCACAGAGGTGGTTGGGAATGGAATGGGAGGGCAAGTATTTTATAGACAGATGCCTCCCGATGGGGTGCGCCATTTCATGCGCATACTTCGAAAGAGTAAGCTCATTCCTGCAATGGGCCGTCACAAAAGAGATGGGGGAAGCAGGGATAGTGCACTACCTGGACGATTTTTTGTTTGTAGGGGCAAAGAGGTTGGTACAATGCAAAGCAACCCTGGACAAATTTATAGAAATACCGAGGGACTGGGGTTTCCCGCTGGCAGAAGAAAAAACAACAGGCCCCACACAGGCGATTCAATTCCTAGGGATAGAGATTGACTCAAGCAAAGGGGTATGCAGGATACCAAAGGATAAGGTCAGAGAGCTGCTCAAAACATTGAGGGAGCTAAAAGGAAGGAACAAGGCAACTGTGAGAGAACTACAAGCACTCGGGGGAAAGTTACATTTTGCGGGAAAAGTCATACCACAAGGGAGGGTATCCAGAGAAGCATTGAGCTCAGGACAAGGGGGGGCCACGGAAGGACACCACAGAGTGAGATTAGGGGGGGCATCAAAAGGACCTTGATGTTTGGGCAGATTTCCTAAGCAAGTTTGCCGGTTCAATCATCTGGCGCACACCGATAAACAATGAAGAAAGAAGGGTATTATTCACAGATGCAGCAGGAGGACTGGGTTTTGGGGCCATCTTGGGCAAGGGTTGGTGTGCAGAGGAATGGGCAGAAGCATGGCATGAGGCAGGGTGGACAAAAAACATAACGCTGTTAGAGCTCTTTCCAATATGGGTAGCAGTATGTGCATGGGGAGAGGAGCTCAGAGACAAAGAGGTAACAGCCTGGTCGGACAATATGGCAGTGGTGCACGTTCTGAACAAAGGAAGCGCAGCTTGCCCGTTAGTGTTACAGCTAATGCGGGCCATCACAGGGGAATGTCTGCATAGAAATACAAACATAAGGGCAAGACACATAGCGGGAGAGGTAAATATGGTGGCTGATGCCTCGTCTCGTTTTCAGTGGAAAAAATTCAGGGAGCTGAGACCCGACGCCGACAAGGAGAAAATGCCCACGCCAGCCAAGGCATGGGTCCCGCTGAAAAAAATGGAAAGGAAAGCACGGTTGGCCAAAAGGTTGACTCAAAAGAGGCTAGAAAGGAAAGCACGGTTGGCCAAAAGGTCGACTCAGGAAACAACAAAACACCACAGGAAAGGGAACGGGTCATCGACAAATTGACCAGGAACGCCCTAACATACCAGATGGGTAAGCAATATCAAAAGCATGTGAAAGAGGTATTAATGGAAACAGGAGCAAGAAATGTGGGTGATATATCAACTGAAAAAATGTGTGAATTTTTGGAGAAGGCATTTGCCAAAGGTAAAAAGAAAAGCTGGGCGGCGGCGGCGCATTTGGCCGCAGTGGCATACACCACGAAAGCAGCAGGCACGAGGGATCCAACAAACAGCCCTAGAATAAAATATGCATTAAAAGGTTGGGCAAAATTGGAGGGGAAAAAACCAGATAGCAGAAGGCCGGTAAATTTTGGGAAGTTGGTAATATTGCTGAAAGTATTAGAGAAGACGTGCTCTAGCACATATGAAACAGCTTTGTTCAGGGCAGCATTTGCGCTCGCATATTATGGGGCGTTTACGGTAGGGGAACTGGTGGCTAGTAACACGGGGGCAGGGAATGGCCTGGCATTAAGGGATATTAGGGTTGGAAGCAAAGGCATGTCAATAATGTTAAGAAAATCAAAGACGGACCAGGCGGGTAAGGGGAGAGGAATAGACCTAAACTGCATCAAAGAAAAAGACCACTGTCCCAGATGTATAACCCAAGAATTCCTAACCATCAGACCAAAGGTAGAAGGGCAGCTGCTAATACACAGAGACGGCAAGGCATTCAGCAGGTACCAATTCCAGGCAGTATTAAAACAGGCAGTGGCCAAAGCAGGTTGGGACCCAGCCAATTTCGGTACACACTCATTCAGGATAGGGGCAGCCACGTCGGTATGGGCAGGGGGCCTGGGAGCGGAAGGGGTGAAGAAGATCGGGGTTGGAAATCACAATGTTTTAAAAGATACATAAGGGAGGAACTGATATGAGCATTTCTCTCCCCATTTCCACAGAGGCGGGCCCATACAAATCGGCTTGGATAGTGGGGCACTCTTTCGTGACCCGGGCAGGCAGGTGGCTGGAGGAAGTGGAAAAAGGACTGCATTTCAAAAACACAATCACAGCATGGTGGGGCACCCCGGGGATGCATTGGGAAGACATCCATGACAGGCTGTCGGACCTAGTACCTGATTATACATCTCGGGGGAAATGACTTGGTGAGCACAAACAGGGGAGAATTGCAGAGGAAAATCTGCGGTTCCCTGAACAGCATAGCCTACTGTTGGTGGAAGACTGAAAGCTTTATGTCGGAAGTAATACCAAGGAGGGTCTGGCATGGGGCACAGAGAAGACACGCCATTGAAATAGCCAGGAAAAAGCTGAACAAATCCATAGAGAAATACTGCAAGAGCACAGGGCTCCATTTTTTGAGGCACGGTTTATACCAGAACAATCCTGACATGTTTCATCAGGATGGGGTTCACCTGTCAGCGAAAGGGATGGGGGTATTTACAGAGAACATTTTTAGGACCCTCAAGGATCGGGGCTGTAGGTAGAGGGCTTTTGGGGGGGACCTGAGGGGGTGGGGATGGAGGCCCAAGGAGGACAAGAACTCGGAACAAGCCTTGGGCAAATCCGGAACTGGACACAGTGCGCCCAAAAGCTGATAACAATGTATTGTTTTCTTATGTAAGTTATTTTCTGTAAGAAAATAAAAATGCCTACGGCCTATGATATTTCCACAAATACAACTAGTCTGTGCTATCATTGCTTATTCAGGCGTTAGGAGGGGGAGCAAAGGGAGCCCACACTACTCAGCCTATGACCCAGGCCCTGGGACGCATGAAATGCGGCCCGTTGGAGGGCCTGTGAGTTTAGGCGCGGGGTGGGGGTGTAGATGGCGCGAAAGCCATAGGGAGGGTCAGCGTATTGGCGCCACTGAAACAAAGGCACCAGGAAGGGAGGAAACGGCACCTGGAAAAGGTGCGAAAGTTAGCAGCAGGGGGCCAGGGAAAGCCCGGCCCCCAGGGGAAAGGCAAAGGGGCTATGGGGTATAAGAGGGGGTAGGAAATGTATCCCAGGCACAAACCAGGGAAGGAGCCTACCTCTGCGGGTAAGCTCCTACAGGACCTGGGCAGAGGAAAGCGTTCTGCCACCCAGCCCACCCTGCAAAAAATAAACGGAAAAGAAGGAAAGGAAAAGAAGACGGAAAGCTGAGTACTTTCTTCGTACACGGTCCAAAGGAAAATAACGGAAAAGAAGGAAAGGAAAAGAAGTCGGAACGCCGAGTACTTTATTCGTAGACGGTCCAAAGCAAGTCGTAGGCGGCATGTGCCCAGGGACGGAGGCCCAAGGAGGACAAGAACTCGGAACAAGCCTTGGGCAAATCCGGAACTGGACACAGGGTGCCCAAAAGCTGATAAAAATGTATTGTTTTCTTATGTAAGTTATTTTCTGTAAGAAAATAAAAATGCCTACGGCCTATGATATTTCCACAAATACAACTAGTCTGTGCTATCATTGCTTATTCAGGGGTTAGGAGGGGGAGCAAAGGGAGCCCACACTACTCAGCCTATAGCATATCATTCGGCCACGTGCACACCACACCATCCTGACACTTGTATTATATCATCCGGTCACGTGCACACCGCACCATCCTGACACTGGTAGCATATCATTCGGTCACGTGCACACCACACCATCCTGACACTTGTAGCATATCATTCGGTCACGTGCACACCACACCATCCTGACACTTATAGCATATCATTAGGCCACGTGCACACCACACCATCCTGACACTTGTACATATCATTAGGCCACGTGCACACCACAACATCCTGACACTTGTAGCATATCATTCGGTCATGTGCACCCCACACCATCCTGACACTTGTAGCATATCATTCGGTCATGTGCACACCACACCATCCTGACACTTGTAGCATATCATTCGGTCACGTGCACATCGCACCATCCTGACACTTGTAGCATATCATTCGGCCACGTGCACACCGCACCATCCTGACACTTGTAGCATATCATTCGGTCACATGCACACCACACCATCCAGACACTTGTAGCATATCATTAGGCCACGTGCACACCGCACCATCCTGACACTTGTAGCATATCATTCCGCCACGTGCACACCGCACCATCCTGACACTTGTAGCATATCATTAGGCCATGTGCACACCACACCATCCTAACACTTGTTGCATATCATTCGGTCACGTGCACCCCACACCATCCTGACACTTGTAGCATATCATTCGGTCACGTGCACACCATCACGTGGCCACGTGCACACCACACCATCCTGACACTTGTAGCATATCATTAGGCCACATGCACACCACACCATCCTGGCACTTGTAGCATATCATTAGGCCACGTGCACACCACACCATCCTGACACTTGTAGCATATCATTCGGTCACGTGCACACCATCACGTGGCCACGTGCACAACACACCATCCTGACACTTGTAGCATATCATTCGGTCACGTGCACACCACACCATCCTGACACTTGTAGTACATCATTAGGCCCCATGCACACCACACCATCCTGACACTTGTAGTACATCATTAGGCCACATGCACACCACACCATCCTGACACTTGTAGCATATCATTATGCCACGTGCACACCACACCAACCTGACACTTGTAGCATATCATTCGGTCACGTGCACACCACACCATCCTGACACTTGTAGCATATCATTCGGCCACGTGCACACCACACCATCCTGACACTTGTAGCATATCATTATACCACGTACACACCACACCATCCTGACACTTGTAGCATATCATTAGGCCACGTGCACACCGCACCATCCTGACACTTGTAGCATATCATTAGGCCACATGCACACCGCAATATCCTGACACTTGTAGCATATCATTAGGCCACGTGCACACCACACCATCCTGACACTTGTATTATATCATCCGGTCACGTGCACACCGCACCATCCTGACACTGGTAGCATATCATTCGGTCATGTGCACACCACACCATCCTGACACTTGTAGCATATCATTCGGTCACGTGCACACCACACCATCCTGACACTTATAGCATATCATTAGGCCACGTGCACACCACACCATCCTGACACTTGTACATATCATTAGGCCACGTGCACACCACAACATCCTGACACTTGTAGCATATCATTCGGTCATGTGCACCCCACACCATCCTGACACTTGTAGCATATCATTCGGTCATGTGCACACCACACCATCCTGACACTTGTAGCATATCATTCGGTCACGTGCACATCGCACCATCCTGACACTTGTAGCATATCATTCGGCCACGTGCACACCGCACCATCCTGACACTTGTAGCATATCATTCGGTCACGTGCACACCACACCATCCAGACACTTGTAGCATATCATTAGGCCACGTGCACACCGCACCATCCTGACACTTGTAGCATATCATTCCGCCACGTGCACACCGCACCATCCTGACACTTGTAGCATATCATTAGGCCATGTGCACACCACACCATCCTAACACTTGTTGCATATCATTCGGTCACGTGCACCCCACACCATCCTGACACTTGTAGCATATCATTCGGTCACGTGCACACCATCACGTGGCCACGTGCACACCACACCATCCTGACACTTGTAGCATATCATTAGGCCACATGCACACCACACCATCCTGACACTTGTAGCATATCATTAGGCCACGTGCACACCACACCATCCTGACACTTGTAGCATATCATTCTGTCACGTGCACACCATCACGTGGCCACGTGCACAACACACCATCCTGACACTTGTAGCATATCATTCGGTCACGTGCACACCACACCATCCTGACACTTGTAGTACATCATTAGGCCCCATGCACACCACACCATCCTGACACTTGTAGCATATCATTATGCCACGTGCACACCACACCATCCTGACACTTGTAGCATATCATTATGCCACGTGCACACCACACCAACCTGACACTTGTAGCATATCATTCGTCACGTGCACACCACACCATCCTGACACTTGTAGCATATCATTCGGCCACGTGCACACCACACCATCCTGACACTTGTAGCATATCATTATGCCACGTGCACACCACACCATCCTGACACTTGTAGCATATCATTAGGCCACGTGCACACCGCACCATCCTGACACTTGTAGCATATCATTAGGCCACATGCACACCGCAATATCCTGACACTTGTAGCATATCATTAGGCCACATGCACACCGCACCATCCTGACACTTGTAGCATATCATTAGGCCACGTGCACACCACACCATCCTGACACTTGTAGCATATCATTAGGCCACGTGCACACCACACCATCCTGACACTTGTAGCATATCATTCAGTCACGTGCACACCACACCATCCTGGCACTTGTAGCATATCATTAGGCCACGTGCACACCGCACCATCCTGACACTTGTAGCATATCATTAGGCCACGTGCACACCACACCATCCTGACACTTGTAGCATATCATTAGGCCACGTGCACACCGCACCATCCTGACACTTGTAGCATATCATTAGGCCACGTGCACACCACACCATCCTGACACTTGTAGCATATCATTAGGCCACGTGCACACCGCACCATCCTGACACTTGTAGCATATCATTAGGCCACGTGCACACCACACCATCCTGACACTTGTAGCATATCATTAGGCCACGTGCACACCGCACCATCCTGACACTTGTAGCATATCATTCGGTCACGTGCACCCCACACCATCCCGACACTTGTAGCATATCATTAGGCCACGTGCACACCACACCATCCTGACACTTGTAGCATATCATTAGGCCACATGCACACCGCACCATCCTGACACTTGTAGCATATCATTCGTCACGTGCACACCACACCATCCTGACACTTGTAGCATATCATTATGCCACGTGCACACCACACCATCCTGACACTTGTAGCATATCATTAGGCCACGTGCACACCGCACCATCCTGACACTTGTAGCATATCATTAGGCCACATGCACACCGCAATATCCTGACACTTGTAGCATATCATTAGGCCACATGCACACCGCACCATCCTGACACTTGTAGCATATCATTAGGCCACGTGCACACCACACCATCCTGACACTTGTAGCATATCATTAGGCCACGTGCACACCGCACCATCCTGACACTTGTAGCATATCATTAGGCCACGTGCACACCACACCATCCTGACACTTGTAGCATATCATTAGGCCACGTGCACACCGCACCATCCTGACACTTGTAGCATATCATTCGGTCACGTGCACCCCACACCATCCCGACACTTGTAGCATATCATTAGGCCACGTGCACACCACACCATCCTGACACTTGTAGCATATCATTAGGCCACATGCACACCGCACCATCCTGACACTTGTAGCATATCATTCAGTCACGTGCACACCGCACCATCCTGACACTTGTAGCATATCATTAGGCCACGTGCACACCACACCATCCTGACACTTGTAGCATATCATTAGGCCACGTGCACACCATCACGTGGCCACGTGCACACCACACCATCTTGACACTTGTAGCATATCATTAGGCCACGTGCACACCGCACCATCCTGACACTTGTAGCATATCATTCGGTCACGTGCACCCCACACCATCCCGACACTTGTAGCATATCATTAGGCCATGTGCACACCACACCATCCTGACACTTGTAGCATATCATTAGGCCACGTGCACACCATCACGTGGCCACGTGCACACCACACCATCCTGACACTTGTAGCATATCATTAGGCCACGTGCACACCACACCATCCTGACACTTGTAGCATATCATTAGGCCACGTGCACACCGCACCATCCTGACACTTGTAGCATATCATTAGGCCACGTGCACATCATCACGTGGCCACGTGCACACCACACCATCCTGACACTTGTAGCATATCATTAGGCCACGTGCACATCACACCATCCTGACACTTGGAGACACCGAGCATCATGACACTGCTGTATTCTGAGTGCTTCCGTATCCTGCCAATCTTTCGCTTCAGAATTCTATAGGAATGGGTAGTGAAATGTCTTCAAACCTTGAGCTGTTGCCTAAGTCTCCTTTCTGAGAGCATTGTGGGGAGTGGACTTTCATGCCGGCTTGCCACATTGAGCCATCACGCATGCACAAGGAGTGGCACCTTTACATGACAAGGGTCAAATGTATTATGGGGGGGGCTGTGGGGGGACCCAATGGAATTGTAAATGATTCGAGGTCCGTGGCAGCAGGCGATTATTTTTACTGGAGGCGCGTTAACATCTCCCACGAATTAGCGCAACCGACCGGGTGCAGCAAAGATGCCCGGAGTCTCACAGGTGGTCACTTTGAAATAATGTGTTCAAATGGTTAATTTTACAGCACAATATTTGAGAAAATGTTGTAAGAAGCCATTCAATTTACAATCAGTTCTCACAGGTAACACATGCCAAAAACAGTAGCTGGAAAACAGGAATGAGGAGGAGTTCATGGAATAGGATTGTCTCTCATTCTGACTGCAATGTCAAAGGAGCAGGAAAAGAAGTGGAGAGACTGGCGTAAGCCTTTTCCATCGCGCTAGCCAGGTCCAGGCCACACAGGCAGGTTCGGCAGTCATTCTTATGTTCCTGAAATGCTTTTTTAATTGCATGCAAACTAGACAGGTGCAATGTCTTCCCTTTCTCTTTTGTACAGCTGTTTTATTCACAGAATGAGTATAATTTATTAACTGAGGCTTATTTTAAACGCTGCGGCGTGGTGAAATAACTGTAAACATAACTTACCTCCCCCAGCCCCCACCCCTCTGTTGGTCGCCTGTTTACCTTTAGGATGCCACTAGCCCCCATCCCATCCTAGTAAGTGTGTGTAGCTGCCCGCCATACTTAGAGACTTGCCTCACATGTCTGCCCCTTGATTTGAACCTAGGTACCAGTATGCACTTGCCACCCTGCAATATGGAGCTGGCCCCATACTCTTCTATGCTGACTTTAACCATGCATCCATGTGTAGCTTGCCTCCTCTGTACCCTGTGCCTGGCACCACGCACTTACCCATTGACTATGACCTCACATATATGAGTCGTTGCCGCCATTCAACTTGCGGCTAGCACCTTGTATATGTATATTAATTCTGACCTCGCAACCTTATGTACCTGCCGCCATTCAAAATGTGTCTGGCAGCATGTACCTGCTAAACCAATCCAAGTATCCAATGGGCAGCACTTATTGTAACTTTATGAAGCACCGTGTTTGTATGCCTTCAAACGCACTTATGCAAATAAGTAAGCCTTCTTAACAGCGCCACGATGCCCGAGGGCAGTTGGCGCTTTACAAATACAAATAAATAAATAAATAAATAAATAGTGCCTGGATCCAGGCTCAATGAGGTGTCTCTGCGCTTCACAGGCCCCTGCGAGAGTGCTTGGATTATGGCTTCTTCAAAGTTCCACCTTGCTTTGCTGACCCCTGTGACTATGACCTGGTTCACGCATCCATCAGGGCTCCTTGAAGCTGCACTACAGCTCCACTACCCCACATGAGCGTGGGATGACCCATATTGGTGCCTGGAAAGAGGTTCCTTAAAGGCTCGCTGCATCTCTGTGGGTTCCTGTATGTGTGGGCTGGCTGTAACCAGTGCCTGGATCTGGGCTCATGCAAGCCTGTTATTTGCCGGTCCCCAGTGCTGTGGGGCTGGCTCGTAGGCACACGGACCAACCGAATCTAGGCTGCAGGCACGCTTCATACCATCACAGTGCCGTGATCACATGGTTGGATACAGTAGCCGGGGTCACCCAGGCTCTCCAATGTAGTAATGAGCACATGGCTGGACAGTGGCCTGGGGACGCCCAGGTTACATACACTGATCTTTGATCGCACAGATCAGAGGGGTCTGCCGTACCGTGATCACACAGCGTCCGCCAGCAGGCCAAGTAAATGAGATACAAGACAGAAGTGCCATTCATGGACTCTGCCGCCGTTCTAAACACACGTGCTGGCTGAGACTCCTTTTATTGGGAGCCAAGTCGTGACGTAGTCATGACACACATCCTTAAAGGGGACAACACCCACTCCTCATTCTTCATAAGAAACAAAATAAAGACAGCATCAAAGAACATTAAATAAATCAACAGTCACAAACAGCAATACTTTGTTCACTTGGGAATCATAGGGTAAAACAATAACCACATACATTAAGGCATACACAGATCACTATTAGACATTTCTTGGTTCAGTTGGCGGGTGATGGTCGGGGCATATGAACATGCCCTTGTGCTGCATCCATTTTGATCTATTGTGTTGTATTGTTATTCTTAAGTCTGGGTCATGCATATCCATCATGGCATGCTGGGGGTTCTGGAACTGGTGGGTGGAATGTTTATGTTGGAACAGGAGGCTATTGGGAGCTGTCTGTGCTGGGGATTCCTGTTTGGATATCTTGTCTTAAATAAAGTGACAAGAGAATTCCTACCTGAACGTGGTGAGCCTCTTCATTTCAATAGTGACGAGGATGGGATTGCGGCATGTGCATTGCCATTTTCCCTTGCAGCACCAGTCAAACAGTGTGGATTGTAAAGAGCTTTCCTTCTACAAACTTGTATCAAATAAAAAATTTACCTTGTCAGTGGGTTCCCTTTTATGTTACTCCTTTCCACATGTCACCTTTAGCTAGACAGCAGTCTAACACCCTGCACGATAGTGAGCCCTTTTCCTTTGTCAGCAGTGCGAGTGAGCTTCATAATTGCTGTTACCAAGGCAACGCGATCAACAATATGGCCGCTGTATGCTTTTTTCATACACAGCGGTTCTTTCCTCTTATCCGCGATGCATTCGCCTTGCTCGCGCACTGTAGGGATCCCAAGGAGCATTGACTGGTTACCTAGCAGCAAGCTCAAGCGCTGTTACGGTGCAAGATGCTCCGTAACAAGATAATTCCTTTTCTGGGATGGAATAGTTCCTCTCTACCCCTCTCAACATCCTTGAATCATGAGTAATCACATTTACCAGGCCATTCTCCTCTCACCACATACTAAAATGTAATCTTGCAAACAATGCACACGCTTCAATCCCATCAGCAGTAAATCTATCTTCTTTTGGGAAACAGATGATGCTGAAACCAGCCCAAATGGCATCCTGTGAAACTGAAACACATCCTCATGCATGAAAAAATACTGTTAAGCTTTTTGATTGTTGATCTATCTCTATTCGGTGGGTAGCCGACACCATGTGTAGTTTCAAAAAATATTTAGCCTTCCCGATCATAGTCATATTTTGCAAGGGTTGTATCTCCACCAGGACACACTTGTCGAGTTCCCGTAAATCTATGCAAAGTCTCAACTCACCATTCGGCTTCTTTAACACCACTAGGGGAGACACACATTCAACACTTCCTGCCTTCTCTATCACTCCTGATACTCTGAGTTTCTCCAGTTCCTTTCTTACACCTTCTCGCATAACTAGGGTAACAGATTGCAATTTCCCTGCAACTGTCAAACTTCCTTCTCTAAGCACTATTTTGTGCTACATACCATTCATACGTCCAATGTCCTTTGAGAACACATTTGGATATGGTTCAACAACATTTGCATGTTCTGCTACATATAACACTTGTTCGATAGTATTGGGATCAAGTCTTATACACAATCCCTTTTGTTCCATCCACCCCAATAGGGTCTCATCACTCGTGAAATATATCTTTCTGTGTGATTCTATGCCTTTAAAATGTAACCTTGCAACAAAGTATCCAATGATATCGATTTTCCCCAAATTGTGTCCACTCGGTTTAATGTCAGGAGGCAATAATTCTCTCAACTCTCCCCCTACCACCCTCTCGTACACCTCCCGTGACATCAGTGAAATTTGTGCACCAGAATCAGCCATCATTCTGACACATTTCTCATTTACTTCAACCTCTGCAAAAGGACTTTCACAATCTTCTTCATCAGCACATTTCACCATGTTTACTGATATTATTTCGATCTGCTCCTCAATCTCCTCCCCGGAGGATTTCTAACCTTCCTCTGTCACATACAACACTCTTCATCCTTTCCCAAGTGAACAATTAGAACAATTATTGCAAAAATTAGCCTAATGTCCTCATCTTTGGCACATGGAACATGTGACCTTTCTTCCATCCAACAAAATGAGAGGAACTGGCACATCTAAAACACAAACGCATCTCTGTTTTCTGCCCTTTCATTTTATCACCCTTGGGATCAGGGCCCTCCCTGACATGCTGACCGCCCCCTTCTGCTTCTTCTTTTTCCCTTTTGTCACTTCAGCGACCCCCAGTACTTCTCTCCCTTCTTTCCCAGTTTAGCAACACAAGCCATGAGATTTCAACTCTCTCTGCTATACTTATCACTTCTTCCAAATATGGCTCGTCTTTGAACCATAACTATTCCCTAATTTTGTCATTGCCGCAGTGAATCATGAATTGATCGCTTATGTGCTCATCTAATTTGTTGCCAAATATGCAGGATAAAGTAAAGTGACGTAGAGCTGTCAAATATTCCTCCACAGAATCCCCATCCTCCTGCACTCTGACATCAAAAGGATATCGTTCCAAAATGGTGCTTGTTTTGGGATTTAAATGCAAAACAATTTCTGCAACACAGCATCAGACTCATTTGAAACAGACTCCTCACGCTCCTCTATCACAGCCCTACAGGATTCCTCCGGCGACAGCACTCCATCTGGTATCGCAAAGACAGTATCTAACTCTTCCGAATCCTTCACTTCAGTCACACCACCCAACCTCGACAAATGATCTGCCAAAACATTTTCCTTACCAGGAATCACCACCATTTCAAAGGTGTGTCCCTGATTTCTCGTCACCCATCCAGCAATGCTCCTCGATACTTTGTCCAAACCTTTTTCTTCAGAGGTATATGGTCCATCTTTATGGCGGCTGTTGGGAGTTGGGGCAGAGCTGTCTGTGCTGGGGGTTTCTGTTTGGATATCTTGTCTTAAATAAAGTGACAAGAGAATTCCTAACTGAACGTAGTGAGCCGCTACATTTCATATCTCCATAGGCGGTTCACAGCTTTGAATGCACGTCACTGCTCCTTTATTTTCTGGGTCAGCAAACATATCATTAGGGAAACCTTATTACACAGGGGAGGTGTGAGACTCTTCCCCATCGAACAACACTGTCACCCGATGCTGGATCCACTTTAAGCGTGCTCAACATTTGCCGGATTTCAGCTTCATATGCCATAATTACTGGGTCAACTTTAGGCGTGTCAAGAACGTGCAGGCTCACAGCATCAAATGTATATATTTACTGAGTTCCCTTTGAGCATTTAGGGCAATGCCGGATGGCAGCTTCACTTCGCACACACCATGGTATGTGGGGAGCCGGGGACATGACCAGCTCCTGGCACACGATGGGTATCGTGCTCACCAGGATAGGCACTGTCATGTGTTTAGGCGACCACTGACTTGGGCAATGCCAGTACATTAGCCCAGGAGGGTTGAGAACACATTTGACAAGCCGGCAAAGCCGCATCCAGGGACACCGGGGGCCACATCGGCTGCAGTTCCTTGATGGTGGGGCAGGAAGTGAGACACTGGTGGCAGGGTTTCTGGGCCTCATTTCCCAGGCTGGTGACAGGGTACGGATGTGCGGGCCACACTTCCCCCAGGCAGGAGTGTCTCCTTACTGGAGTGGCACCAGCCACTCTTCTCCCCCAGGCAGGAGTTGATGGCAAATAGTGTGGCTGCAGTGTGAGCTGTGCCACGTGTCTCTTCTTGCGCCCGCCCTTCACAGAGCACTCACAATTACAGGACACTTTGCTTTTCGTTATGAGCGCCAGCCATGGAGCGCGTCACAGGCACCTTCATTGTGCTACAGCTCAGGTGCAGAGTGCACAGCAGGGGTCTTTTGATGCATCTGCTCCATATCACAGAGTGCAACAGTGTGTGCTTCTTTCTCAGCTTCCGGCGCGTGCCACAAAACCCTTTGCATGCCCACGAGGGGCGGAGGAATAGTCTGTCCAGGCTCCCATAAAGCCTGTAGAGACCCCACAGGTCATCCCATGTGACTCTCCTCTCCCTGTCAGAGTGGCGTTGATGTGCATCAGCGCATTAGGGTTCAGCAAGTGCGCCCCAGAGCATGTCCGATTTCATGGGCAGCCACATGGACCAGGCCTGTATGCCACACTCCTTTCTTCCTGCTGAAGTGGGTGCTCCCCAAGATCCAGTATTTGCTATCATCAAAATGTATCTCACCATTGGAGGGGAAAAAGGCATGGGTCTGTGGGTCTGTAGCGCCGTCGAAGCAGTGGAGTAACTTTGCTGGAAATGTTGGGGGGAACAGGGGCGGATGGTGGCTCTTAGGGATCATTTCGGCCAAATTGTTCGAAAAAGTTTGGTCAAAATGGTAGATTTGACTGAATTTGGTCACCACCATTAGTTCGAAGCCGAAGATACGAACATGAAGAGCTAGGGTTGCAGGGGTGTCCCCCGCTCCCTATTTTTGGTATTTTTGGGTTTGGCGGTTGCAGGGTTGTCCCCCGCTTCCTCAGCATTAGTGGCAGGGGACCCAACATAAAAAAGGAACAAAAGGCACCCTGCAGTGATCCGCGTTAGATGGATGGATCTGACGCTGCAGGGTAAAGGAGTGGTGGCGGAAGGAGAAAAGCTAAGTAGGTGGGGGTTTATGGGTGTACTGGTGGTTTGGGGGGACATGGGTTTGTTTTTTTGTACCGAGGTAAAAACGTATTTGCAGCAAAATTGACTACGGCCAATTACGCCATGATTTTGTACCTTGGTCAAACACCCTAAATCCCTGAGGAAAACACTAGACTACTACACCACAAAAGTCCCTTGCTGACACTCTGTTATAACTTTCATAAGACTGGTGGCATATTTTTAAAATTCAATTGGGACCCTACACATCTTCAGCCGGCCTGCTGTGAACCCAGTGACACAACATAACATTCAAAAACTTAATTCCAATAGAACATACAATTCATGCATTATGTATCATTCATTCAGACACAAAAGTCAACACACATATGCTTGCAAACACTCTCACTCACACACAAATGCACCCAGCACCTCCATTGACATACACTGTGAGCAAACAACATTTATATGTACATATACAATAACACATGGAAACAGTGGCGCAGAGTCCATTGAGCAGACCAGACTCTATCATCCCCTGATCCCTGAAATTTCGGGCTAAGTTGAGTTGTCGTAGCTGAACTATAAAGCCGTTGCTGAAAGGAACAGATTCATTGGAATGTCAGCTATTTCCTTGATTTTTCCTTTCATTCAGAAGCCATTTTTAAATGCATATATCTCCAAACTTGGGTTCTTCACCGCACCTTATATGTGTATGTGATGATAGATATTCTCCACAAGATTCTGACTGATTCAAATTAAGGTATGTTTTCCTGTGTTCAAACGGCTCCAAGCAGTGGAGTACCGAGCGGGAGAGGCAGGGGGGCAAGCGGCCCCCGTGGCTCTTTTAAGAGCCAGACCGGGACATTTGTCATTGGGACACCCCTCCCGTTCGGCACCTAAAGAGGGCGCCCAACGGCAACGGTGTCCCGCTGGCAGGACAATGTGTGCTGAGCCATTCCTGCTCAGCACGCTCATTGTCCTGGCAGCAGGATACCTTACCCGTTCCGAATGGTAGAGGTGCCCCGCTGCCAGGACAATGTCCCAAGGAGCTCTGGGCAGCAGGGGGTTCTCACGTTGCTCTGTATCAACAGAGCTTTACTATGTGAGCAACTAGGCACTGATGGGATGAGAGGGGGTACTATTAGCAGGGACTTTTGTCCCTTTAGAAATCTGAATGGGAGGGAGTGATCAGAAGTGAGGAGGGTGCATAATGTGTCCTGCTTTACTAAATAATGACCATGGCTTTAAAACCCAAGGGGGATTTGTTAGGCTCACATTAATCTACATGATGCTACTGTGATTTTGAATGCAGATTGGGGAGAATAAAACTAAAGCCATACTCCCATTGCTCAACATTTTTCTATGACAATGTATATAGTGTATGGTTAGTTTACTATGAAAGGTTAGTTTATTATGTAATGTTGTTGCCTTCCAAGGCATTGCTCTAAATAATTATTTAAGAACATGAAATGCAAAGCAACACCTTAATAAACATCTATATCAACTAAACCTGGGAAGAGGTCACCATTTAACCAAAGTGTGTGATCCTGGGCAAATCATTTAATTGGGCTGCGTCTTATCTGCAGCTCTGTAAGTGATTCTGAGTCACTTTGTAGTTAGTGTTAATATATCGGACGATTATAAAAATAAAGTCTAATGACTATGGAGTTACTCCATATATAATAATAGTGCAATTTAGGTATTTTGCACCACAAAGTTATTTGTCACTTGGCTTGTTTATGGCAACTTATTCCAAAGTCGCTTCCATGATGCCTACAAGTATCAAAGACAGATGATGTGTCTTGCAATGTCCTTTTCTGTGAAGCCACTTCTGTTGGTGCAATCCATATAATAATCGGAATTGTACGATCGGACTGAAAAAAATTGTCTGACCGTACAAAAAGTCTGAAAAATGCTACCACCAACGGTTCGAACACCAAAAGTTTGAACCATTGGTAGTAGCATTGTAGGTAAGTATAAAAAGAAAAGACTGTGGGGGCTGCAGGGGTGTCCCCCGCAACACCCTGATCACTATACTGTGTGGTATAGTGAGCGGGGTGTTGCGGGGGAACACCCCTGAAGCTCCCGAAAAAAACAAGAAAAGGACCCTGTGGCGCCGGTGCCCGATCATGGAAGTGAAAGGGAAATGCTGCTGCAAGGACTCAGCGTGTAAAGTAGGGTTTGTTTATGATGGGGGTGTGGGTGGGGTGTGCTGAGGGTGTGGGTGAGGTGTGCTGAGGGTGTGGGTGGGGGAGTGTTGTGGGTATGTTGTGGGTGTGGGTGGTGCTGTGGGTATGTAGGGTTTTTGAATGCGTTTTCGCATGGGAAATGTGAAAACCTTTTGTGGTTCGCACATTTCTCATGCAAACTTTTCCGTCACAGACTTTTCCGTGATGGAAAAATCACGCAGGTCCTAATAATTAGGAGGTTTGCATGTATTTTGCCCCAGACATCTTGGACAGAGCTCTAATAGATGAGTTTCCTGCATCTGGAATGATACTGCAGTTTTATTTATTTTTTTGTATGTTAAAATGCCATCTTCCACCAATGTTATCAAAAAAGTAGATTGGGGCAGGGGTGGGCGGCTTGTGGGAGCCAATGGCACCATGCAGAATTCCACACACTGCATTTTGTTGCTCACCCCCACAACCACCATACACACACACTCTTACAATGCTGGGTACCCCTGCTTAGTTTTGTAAGTGAAGCAGTTTTTGGTGGCTTGTAACCTGAACCCTGACACCCATTTACTAATTTACACAAAACCGTCCTGAAAAAATGTCTGCAAAACTCGAAATACTTTTTGCCAGTTTGGTGAAGATTATTTTTTGCAGCAGGGGGAAAAGTTATACAGGGCTCCTAAAAGTGTGCTTTTAACACAAAATCCCATACGGTACCTTCTGCGCACCTAGAGCAAAAACTGCTTAACAAAAGTTCACCATGTTTGGAAGGCGTATTGCACTCGGCTTTATTTCATAGAATTTGCAGAGTACGACAGTTTTGGGTCACAGGTTTTCTCAGCTTGACTCTTTCCACTCTACTTGGGGAGGGCGCACCTTCCGCCAACTTCATTTTGAAATTTGGATGGTGGTGCTTTAGTAGCATCTGAAAAGTGGCAAGACTAATTTTAGAGGCGTTGCAGAGCTGTGGCTTGCCACAGAGAATGCACCATTTGTTATTGTTAGTGTGTCTTCATACCTGGGGCCTTAATGTGTACTGTGAGCTCAGCTCACATTGTCCAAATGTGACACGCGCCCTCACTAGGGTCAGCCAGCAGCCTAGCCCCCCAGCAAACATACATAAACACAATTAAAAATTATAAAAACAAAAAAGTACCTCTGCTCTGCTTTCAAATGCCACCCGGGCCACGTGTCATGTTACACCGACCTAACCTCTTCGCACTAACGCACCTCCAGACAGAAACCAGCAAGCTGAATGAGCTTCCTAGTTCCTGTCTGTGTGTCGCACAAACACAAAGCTGGAAAGTGATTCCCTGGGCCGCAGCCCCTGGAAATGCTGCTGCTAGCGTGGCAGCACAGGCGCCAGGCCCTGCAACACCCAGTTCAGCACCCTGGCTGCTGACTTTGAGTCAGGCCAGCCAGGGTGAGGGACTGAGCCACGCAGGGCATACCAGCCCTAAATGTTTTACAGCGCGGCTGCCAGGCGTCTCAGCATTATGTAATGAGACAGCGCAAGCCTGGCTGACCTCCCCAGCCGGGCTCGCGCTGTCCAATTATATAATTGATGATTGTGGCCCTCCTGCCCTCCCTCCAAAAGATGGGGGGGGACAAAAAGGCATGCCACAGAAGTTGGGGACAAAACCCTCTGTCCCCCCCTATAATTACGCCCATGCGTCAAAGTAATAATGAAAGTGGGATGTCAAGCAGTCGGTGCGATTCACTGGAGAGAAACCTATTTTCACATCACTCTCTTGATCGGGGGCACTTCTTTGAACTGGAAGGCAGCTACGACCCCCTTGACTGTGTCAATATCATTGATCAGGTTTCCTGTAAATAACAGGATCCTTTTGTGGCTCTGCTCAAGGAGCAAGCTCACTTCTTTTTTTTTCTCCAACTGCTCTGATCACAGAGCAGACCTGCACCGATCACGGAGCACACCGTCGAGCCCTGGGAACACCGGGGGAGCATTGGCATGACAGAATGCCAGCATGCACTGCCGCCAGTGTTTTCCATCAAGCGCGGGCCACGCAACTTGTTTTCCCTTTTCTTTTTCCTGCTCCGAACCAGAGCACACAGCAGGCACCTCTTCTAATTTTAGCAGCTCCAAGCACGGAGTAGATACACTGCACCCCCCTCACGGAATGGGTGTCCTGCAGGAGGAGCGCTCTCCTTTTGCTTGAGGGTCACCCCTTCTTACTTCTAGTTCTGGTTGCAGAGCGCATACACTTTCCTTCCTTGATGGCCTGGGCACATGTCAGAGGGGGTGCTCACCATTGCGATCCGTGCCACTTCCTGTCAGCCAGGGGCCTCCGACTGCTGGAGGAGCGCGCCGCGTCGGCGGTTGCAGGATGACGGGCAGCTAATGCTCGCATAGCAGTGCCATGGAATCCTTTGTTGCTAGTGTTGTGGTGCTGGCTCGTGGGCACACAGGCCAGCTGGATCCAGGCTCCTTGAAGGCACTGACCCTCTGCTGGAGATGGTGTGTGAGGCGTGGCTAGTGACTGGATCAGGGCTCCTTGAAGGCTCTGAGCCTCTGTTGGAGCTGGTGTGTGTGGCGTGACTAGTGACTGGATCAGGGCACGTTGAAGGCACTGACCCTGTGCTGGAGATGGTGTGTGAGGCGTGGCTAGTGACTGGATCAGGGCTCCTTGAAGGCTCTGAGCCTCTGTTGGAGCTGGTGTGTGTGGCGTGACTAGTGACTGGATCAGGGCACGTTGAAGGCACTGACCCTGTGCTGGAGATGGTGTGTGAGGCGTGGCTAGTGACTGGATCAGGGCTCCTTGAAGGCTCTGAGCCTCTGTTGGAGCTGGTGTGTGTGGCGTGACTAGTGACTGGATCAGGGCACGTTGAAGGCACTGACCCTGTGCTGGAGATGGTGTGTGTGACGTGGCTAGTGACTGGATCAGGGCTCCTTGAAGGCTCTGAGACTCTGTTGGAGCTGGTGTGTGTGGCATGGCTAGTGACTGCATCAGGGCTCCTTGAAGGCTCTGAGCCTCTGTTGGAGCTGGTGTGTGTGGCATGGCTATATGATATGATATGATATGGCATTTATAACGCGCCTATACACAAGTGTTTCGAAGCGCGACAAGCTAGTGACTGTATCATTACTAGTGACTGTATTGGGGCTCCTTGAAGGCTCTGAACCTCTGTTGGAGGCGGTGTTGTGGAATGGCTAGCGACTGGATCAGTGGCGTGGCTAGTGACTGGATCGGGGCTCTTTGAAGTCGCTGGGCCTCTGATGGAGCTAGTGTGTGTTTGGCATGGCTGCTGAATGGATCTGGGCTCCTTGAAGCCTCTGAGCCTATGTTGGAGCTGGTGTGTGTGGCATGGCTAGTGACTGCATCAGGGCTCCTTGAAGGCACTAACCCTCTGCTGGAGCTAGTGTGTGTGTGGTGTGGCTAGTGACTGGATTGGGGCTCCTTGAAGGCTCTGGGCCCCTGTTGGAGCTGGTGTGTGTGGCGTGGCTAGTGACTGGATCGGGGCTCCTTGAAGGCTCTGAGCCCCTGTTGGAGCTGGTGTGTGTGGCGTGGCTAGTGACTGGATCGGGGCTCCTTGAAGGCACAGACCCTCTGCTGGAGATGGTGTGTGTGGCATGGCTAGTGACTGCATCAGGGCTCGTTGAAGGCACAGACCCTCTGCTGGAGATGGTGTGTGTGGCATGGCTAGTGACTGCATCAGGGCTCGTTGAAGGCACAGACCCTCTGCTGGAGATGGTGTGTGTGGCATGGCTAGTGACTGCATCAGGGTTCCTTGAAGGCTCGGACCCTCTGTTGGAGCCGGGATGAGTGGCATGGCTATTGAATGGATCTGGGCTCCTTGAAGCCTCTGATGGAGCTGGTGTTGTGGAATGGCTAGTGATTGGATCAGGGCTCGTTGAAGGCACAGACCCTCGGCTAGAGCTGGTGTATGTGGCGTGGCTAGTGACTGGCCCAGGGCTCCTTGAAGGCTCTGAGCCTCTGTTGGAGATGGTGTGTGTGGCATGGCTAGTGACTGCATCGGGGCTCGTTGAAGGCACAGACCCTCTGCTGGAGATGGTGTGTGTGGCATGGCTAGTGACTGCATCAGGGCTCGTTGAAGGCACAGACCCTCTGCTGGAGATGGTGTGTGTGGCATGGCTAGTGACTGCATCAGGGTTCCTTGAAGGCTCGGACCCTCTGTTGGAGCCGGGATGAGTGGCATGGCTATTGAATGGATCTGGGCTCCTTGAAGCCTCTGATGGAGCTGGCGTTGTGGAATGGCTAGTGATTGGATCAGGGCTCGTTGAAGGCACAGACCCTCGGCTAGAGCTGGTGTATGTGGCGTGGCTAGTGACTGGCCCAGGGCTCCTTGAAGGCTCTGAGCCTCTGTTGGAGCTGGTGTGTGTGGGAGGGCTGGTGACTGCATCCGTGCTTCTTGAAGGCTATGAGTCTATGTTGGTTCTGGGGTGTGCGGCATGGCTAGCGACTGGATCGAGACTCCTTGAAGGCTGCTTGACTTGGCTAGGACTGGGGTATATGGACAGGATAGCGCCTGAATTGGGGCTTCTTGAAAGCTGTCCGACTTTGCTAGCCTTATGGTGTGGAGCCTGGATAGTGACAGCATCAGAGCTCCTCAAAGGCTTTCTGTGACTCAGAAGGGCCCCTTCGAGTATGGCCTGGCTAGTGACTGCATCAGGGCTCAGTGAAGGCTCTGTGTGGATCCTCAGACCCTTGGTGGGCAGCATCACCAATAGGCTGGGCCTGTGCATGGATATTTTGGCACCATAGACGACAGGTCATATTCAGATCCCCCACTACCAACCCCATATTTCCTGACTATAGCACCTCTCCAAATGTCTCTTAACCTTTTCATATGCATGTCCTGCTGACCTAGTTCACAAATTGCTGTTTTGCGTTGTAGATCTACTTTTAATAACAAGATAAAATCCAATCCCTCCCTTGCATTAAACACACTCCATAACACTCAGATAGGATTAGAAATACAAATATCAGGTAGGATTAGAAATAGGAATATCAGGCAGGATTAGGAAAAATCAATGATATCAATTATAAAAAGAAGTAATGAGCATAAGTCTTTAACACACACACACACACATACGCACACACACAAGTACGCACACACAAGTATGCACACACATGCACAAACACACACACACACTCTCGCAAGCATACACACACACACACACACACACATGAATACACATTCACACACATACACTACTATGTGCCGAATCAAGGGAATTTGGCCCTTCCCCCCAAGGACGAGCCCCCCCCTCCTGTGACGCTAGGGAGGTGAACCCGCTCAATAATACCCTCCCTTAGCGCAGTGGCAAGTAAGACCACACCGGGAGAGACTCCCCCTTTGACTCCTGTGGGGAACTCCCTAGAAAACATCCCAACAATACCTCTTTGAACATATCCTATGAAGACTTGTGTGAAGAAAAATCCAGTATGAGTTATTGTCAAATGAAAACTGGAAAGTTTTCTTTAAATGAAACATCCAATTTCACTGGGATGATGAGAATGATGTCTGCAGGAGGAGAGACACCGTCAGACAGAGAGAATCAGATGTATGCCGGGGAAGTCCCTCAACTATGCAGATGCAGAACACAGCAGTAACGGAAATACTGAACGACCATCCTAGATGATGACATGAAGGAAGAAGTATTGAAGGTACAGCAGAGGTCAGTCGGGCAGAAGAGCGAGCTGACTCAGAGCGAGTAGAACCCCAAGTAACATTATCCCTAAGAACAACAGGTAAAAGGGAAAACGGGAGACCCGGGAGGGGGACGGAGAATCGTTATGGGACTAATCATACTCGTCCTAGTCAAGATAAAGAAACTGTGATAATGAAACCCACAGGAGTGAATGAGAATCGTTATGGGACCAATCATTCTCGTCCCAGTCAAAGTAAAGGGATTGCAATATTGAAACCTCAAGAAGTAAATGATGACCATCATTGGAAGACTCCTACTTGCATCAGTCAAGACCAAGAAAGTATAATCCAGGAAGAGAATAAAGCTATAAGTAAAACGCACGAGGATGCGGCTGGATCAGAATATAAGTCCCAAGACAGATATTAAAAATGGATCAAATATTGGGAAGTGTATAAAAAGAAAGAAAATACAAAAGAAGCGATTTATACATCTTGGATAACTTTAGCTTGGGAAGAGAGGAGAAGAACTCTCTGTAGAGAGAACCAAGAGCGGAGTAATAAAGTAACAGATAACACTATCCTAGGAGAAAGAGCAACAAAAACCCAATAAATTACTGAATAAATCGTGTGAGCTGATCAAAACAGTCAGCAGAGTCTATCTGAGAATCACAAAGTGAAAATAACCAATCAGAACAGTCAGCAGACACTATCTGAGGACCGGCTCTTGAATAGAGCTGGTCAAAACAGTCAGCAGAGACTATAATCAACTATTGAAAAGAGCCGACCAGAACAACCGGCAGAGCCTGAGGATCAGCCTTTGAATAGAGCTGATCAAAACCTTCGGCAGAGACTATCTGAAGATCAGAAATTGAAGATGACTGATCAGAATAGTCAGCAGAGACTATCTGAGGATCAGCTCTTGAATAGAGCTGATTAAAACAGTTGGCAGAGACTATCTGATGAGCAGCCTTTGAATAGAGCTGATCAAAACAGTTATTAGAGACTATCTGAGGATCAGCTATTGAACAGAACTGATCATAGCAGTCAGCAGAGACTATCGGAGGATCACAAAGTGAAAATAACCAATCAGAACAGTCAGCAGACACTATCTGAGGATCAGCTCCTGAATAGAGCTGATTAAAACAATCAGCAGAGACTATCTGAGGATCAGCTATTGAACAGAGCTGATCAGAACAGTCAGCAGAGACTATCTGAGAATCAGCTTTTGAACAGAGCTGATCAGAACAGTCAGCAGAGACTATCTGAGGATCGGCTCTTGAATAGAGCTGGTCAAAACAGTCAGCAGAGACTATCTGAGGATCGGCTCTTGAATAGAGCTGGTCAAAACAGTCAGCAGAGACTATCTGAGGATCGGCTCTTGAATAGAGCTGGACAAAACAGTCAGCAGAGACTATCTGAGGATCGGCTCTTGAATAGAGCTGGTCAAAACAGTCAGCAGAGACTATCTGAGGATCGGCTCTTGAATAGAGCTGGACAAAACAGTCAGCAGAGACTATCTGAGGATCGGCTCTTGAATAGAGCTGGTCAAAACAGTCAGCAGAGACTATCTGAGGATCGGCTCTTGAATAGAGCTGGTCAAAACAGTCAGCAGAGACTATCTGAGGATCGGCTCTTGAATAGAGCTGGTCAAAACAGTCAGCAGAGACTATCTGAGGATCGGCTCTTGAATAGAGCTGGACAAAACAGTCAGCAGAGACTATCTGAGGATCGGCTCTTGAATAGAGCTGGTCAAAACAGTCAGCAGAGACTATCTGAGGATCGGCTCTTGAATAGAGCTGGACAAAACAGTCAGCAGAGACTATCTGAGGATCGGCTCTTGAATAGAGCTGGTCAAAACAGTCAGCAGAGACTATCTGAGGATCGGCTCTTGAATAGAGCTGGACAAAACAGTCAGCAGAGACTATCTGAGGATCGGCTCTTGAATAGAGCTGGTCAAAACAGTCAGCAGAGACTATCTGAGGATCGGCTCTTGAACAGAGCTGATCATCAGACCAGTCCGCAGAGTCTAAGAATCAACTATTGAAAAGAGCCGACCAGAACAACCGGCAGAGCCTGAGGATCAGCCTTTGAATAGAGCTGATCAAAACCTTCAGCAGAGACTATCTGAAGATCAGAAATTGAAGATGACTGATCAGAATAGTCAGCAGAGACTATCTGAGGATCAGCTCTTGAATAGAGCTGATTAAAACAGTTGGCAGAGACTATCTGATGAGCAGCCTTTGAATAGAGCTGATCAAAACAGTCATTAGAGACTATCTGAGGATCAGCTATTGAACAGAACTGATCATAGCAGTCAGCAGAGACTATCGGAGGATCACAAAGTGAAAATAACCAATCAGAACAGTCAGCAGACACTATCTGAGGATCAGCTCCTGAATAGAGCTGATTAAAACAATCAGCAGAGACTATCTGAGGATCAGCTATTGAATAGAGCTGATCAAAACAGTCAGCAGAGACTATCTGAAGATCAGCTATTGAAGAGAACTGATCATAACAGTCAGCAGAGGCTATCGGAGGATTAGCTATTTAAGAGAACTGACCATAACAGTCAGCAGAGACTATCTGAGGATCGGTTCTTGAACAGAGCTGATCATCATAACAGTCAGCAGAGACTATCTGAGGATCAGCTATTTAAGAGAGCTCATCATAACAGTCAGCAGAGACTATCTGCAGATCAGCTATTGAAGAGAACTGATCATAGCAGTCAGCAGAGAGAGACTATCTGAGTATCACAAAGTGAAGATAACCAATCAGAACAGTCAGCAGACACTATCTGAGGATCAGCTCCTGAATAGAGCTGATTAAAACAATCAGCAGAGAATATCTGAGGATCAGCTATTGAATAGAGCTGATCAAAACAGTCAGCAGAGACTATCTGAGGATCAGCTATTTAAGAAAACTGATCAGAACAGTCAGCAGAGACTATCTGAGGATCGGCTCTTGAAGAGAGCTGATCATCAGAACAGTCAGCAGAGACTATCTGAGGATCAGCTATTTAAGAGAACTGATCAGAACAGTCAGCAGAGACTATCTGAGGATCAGCTATTTAAGAGAACTGATCAGAACAGTCAGCCGAGGCTATCTGAGGATCGGCTCTTGAAGAGAGCTGATCATCAGAACAGTCAGCAGAGACTATCTGAGGATCAGCTATTTAAGAGAACTGATCAGAACAGTCAGCAGAGACTATCTGAGGATCGGCTCTTGAAGAGAGCTAATCATCAGAACAGTCAGCAGAGACTATCTGAGGATCAGCTATTTAAGAGAACTGATCATAACAGTCAGCAGATACTATCTGAGGATCGGCTCTTGAAGAGAGCTGATCATCAGAACAGTCAGCAGAGACTATCTGAGGATCAGCTATTTAAGAGAACTGATCATAACAGTCTGCAGATACTATCTGAGGATCGGCTATTGAAGAGAACTGATCATAACAGTCAGCAGAGACTATCGGAGGATCACAAAGTGAAAATAACCAATCAGAACAGTCAGCAGACACTATCTGAGGATCAGCTCCTGAATAGAGCTGATTAAAACAATCAGCAGAGACTATCTGAGGATCAGCTATTGAATAGAGCTGATCAAAACAGTCAGCAGAGACTATCTGAAGATCAGCTATTGAAGAGAACTGATCATAACAGTCAGCAGAGGCTATCGGAGGATTAGCTATTTAAGAGAACTGATCATAACAGTCAGCAGAGACTATCTGAGGATCAGTTCTTGAACAGAGCTGATCATCATAACAGTCAGCAGAGACTATCTGAGGATCAGCTATTTAAGAGAGCTCATCATAACAGTCAGCAGAGACTATCTACAGATCAGCTATTGAAGAGAACTGATCATAGCAGTCAGCAGAGAGAGACTATCTGAGTATCACAAAGTGAAGATAACCAATCAGAACAGTCAGCAGACACTATCTGAGGATCAGCTCCTGAATAGAGCTGATTAAAACAATCAGCAGAGAATATCTGAGGATCAGCTATTGAATAGAGCTGATCAAAACAGTCAGCAGAGACTATCTGAGGATCAGCTATTTAAGAAAACTGATCAGAACAGTCAGCAGAGACTATCTGAGGATCGGCTCTTGAAGAGAGCTGATCATCAGAACAGTCAGCAGAGACTATCTGAGGATCAGCTATTTAAGAGAACTGATCAGAACAGTCAGCAGAGACTATCTGAGGATCGGCTCTTGAAGAGAGCTAATCATCAGAACAGTCAGCAGAGACTATCTGAGGATCAGCTATTTAAGAGAACTGATCATAACAGTCAGCAGATACTATCTGAGGATCGGCTCTTGAAGAGAACTGATCAGAACAGTCAGCCGAGGCTATCTGAGGATCAGCTATTTAAGAGAACTGATCATAACAGTCTGCAGATACTATCTGAGGATCGGCTCTTGAAGAGAGCTAATCATCAGAACAGTCAGCAGAGACTATCTGAGGATCAGCTATTTAAGAGAACTGATCATAACAGTCAGCAGATACTATCTGAGGATCGGCTCTTGAAGAGAACTGATCAGAACAGTCAGCAGAGACTATCTGAGGATCGGCTCTTGAAGAGAGCTAATCATCAGAACAGTCAGCAGAGACTATCTGAGGATCAGCTATTTAAGAGAACTGATCAGAACAGTCAGCAGAGAGTATCTGAGGATCAGCTATTTAAGAGAACTGATCAGAACAGTCAGCCGAGGCTATCTGAGGATCGGCTCTTGAAGAGAGCTGATCATCAGAACAGTCAGCAGAGACTATCTGAGGATCAGCTATTTAAGAGAACTGATCAGAACAGTCAGCAGAGACTATCTGAGGATCGGCTCTTGAAGAGAGCTAATCATCAGAACAGTCAGCAGAGACTATCTGAGGATCAGCTATTTAAGAGAACTGATCATAACAGTCAGCAGAGACTATCTGAGGATCGGCTCTTGAAGAGAGCTAATCATCAGAACAGTCAGCAGAGACTATCTGAGGATCAGCTATTTAAGAGAACTGATCATAACAGTCAGCAGAGACTATCTGAGGATCAGCTATTTAAGAGAACTGATCATAACAGTTAGCAGATACTATCTGAGGATCAGCTATTTAAGAGAACTGATCAGAACAGTCAGCAGAGACTATCTGAGGATCAGCTATTTAAGAGAACTGATTAGAACAGTCAGCAGAGACTATCTGAGGATCAGATTTTGAAAAGAAGTTTGTGAATGCAAACGTCCAGGAGAAGGGAGTCATTCTCCTGTCCTTAGTTGTTATTTTGGTGGTAGGGTCAGTTACGATTAGTTTTGAACAGTGGCCAGATTCTGTAAAGACTTTCACTGACGACTGACGAGCATCCTAGCTAGTCCTGTTAAGTGGTGATGCCTTATAGTATAGGGAATGGTAGGCATTTTTCCTCTTCTTTAATAAAAAATAATAGTGAAATGGCTTATCACAGTCTGCGTCCTTCTTCTGACCCGCCACAATACTTGCATGCCTCTGTGAGACAGTTTTCTCAGCCTATGTGGATTTCTTAAATGACACCCAGAGGGAGTCTTTAAAAGTTATTGCAAGTAGTATTCTGCTTCCTTTCACCAACCTCACTGGCTACACCAAAAGCACCGCCCGATTTGGATGTGATGTCACCGCTGACCTTCCTTACAGTATCTTTGCCCTGCCTCCACCCGCATCCATTCCGCTTCACTAAATCTACCGGCAAGTCAGTGAAAGTGTCTGACAGTAGGTTTAGTAGGGCAACCGCTAGCCTGAGGATGGTGGTACCGACTTGTACCCTGATTCCAGCGATGGCAAAGTAATACTCTTTGCTCACCCGTGCAGTCCTGGCCGAACAGATGGAGCTCCTTTGGCATCTCAGATGGAATGGGACTGCCCCCGATCACCCAGAGCAGATGGTCTGCTGCCCAAAGTACTATGTTGTAGTGCAGGTAAGTTCTTCCCCCAGGCTCACTATCATAAATGGGCTGCCATTAGCACTGGATGAGAAAACGGGGCATTAAGTCTCCCTATGGCCTCCAGAAAGTGGAGCTGAGACAGCAGAAGCTCTGCCGCCACTACGTTTCCTAACTAATTAAGCTTCAGTGCTACTGGCCCAACAATCTTTACAATGGGTCGTTTGCTGCATGCTATGCCCAAACAGTGCTGCCCTAGTACAGCTCAGTTTGTTGTGTAAAGTTAGGAATTGTGTTTTGCAGATGTGGCACTTGCCGACGCTTCCTTAACTCACTAAACAGTATCATTACAAGTACAAACATTATTTATGTTGTAACCGTGCAGAAGTGTTAGCCTGACACAGTGGTGGCATGCTTCTTGGCAAATACCTTTATTTTTATATAAAAGTAATTAAAAAAGAAAACCTATCATGCCATATTTCGAAGAGGGGTTTCCCTACCTCAACAATTAGACTCAGGACTCTGTCAGGATGTCCAATAAAGTAACATTTCCACTGTCCTGTGTCCAAATCTATTTCCGTCCCTTAAACGGGGTGTCTTGTTGATCCAGAAGGAGGCTTCTCTCGTTCTGGATGCCGGTCCAATGATCAGTTCTTGATGAGGAAACACAACTAACTGTTCTCCCAATTTACTTAAAAGTCCTTGAAGTTGATGCTCCTCCAAACGTATACAAAAACAACAAGATGGATGGGTAATTGCCTTCCCTCCTCTTTTCTTTCAGAGTCTGCCTTATTTCACAAGAAAACAGTTTGCAAATATTTTCCCCTGCTCTTTCTCTGGTTCACAAATGTAACATCAAGTCTGGCTCACTATCCTGCCAGACTCGCCTGTAGATCTTAGTGTTCCAGAAAATCTCCTTTCTTTTAGCTATGGGTCCTTGACTCGTTATCGTCACTTCATGCACCCCGCTCTCTCTCTCTCTCTCTCTCTCTCTCTCTCTCTCTCTCTCTCTATCTCTCTCTCTCTCTCTCTCTCTCGTTTGTGTTTCTCCCGGTCCCCTCTATGCTATCTCAGGACCTCCCAGACTTGGTTGTGTGCTTCTTCGGACTGATACAGCTCCTTTATCCCTGTGTGCTGTTCTTGCAGGGCTTCCCCAACTTTGTATGGGATCCAGACCCTAGTGTGCTGCACTTTCTGGGCTTCCCTTGCTTTGTATGGGTACTAGACCCTAGTGTGCTGCTCTTGCTGGACTTCCCTGGCTTTGTATGGGTACTAGATCCTAGTGTGCTGCTCTTGTGGGACTTCCCTGGCTTTGTATGGGTACTAGATCCTAGTGTGCTGCTCTTGCGGGACTTCCCTGGCTTTGTATGGGTCCCAGACCTTAGTGTGCTGCTCTCGCGGGACTTCCCTGGCTTTGTATGGGTCCCAGACCCTAGTGAACTGATCTTGCAGGGCTTCCCTGGCTTTGTATGGGTCCCAGACCCTAGTGTGCTGCTCTTGCAGGATTTCCCTGGCTTTGTATGGGTCCCACACCCTAGTGTGCTGCTCTTGCGGGACTTCCCTGGCTTTGTATGGGTCCCAGACCCTAGTGTGCTGCTCTTGTGGGACTTCCCTGGCTTTGTATGGGTCCCAGACCCTAGTGTGCTGCTCTTTCTGGGCTTCCCTGGCTTTGTATGGGTACTAGAACCTATTGTGCTGCTCTTGCGGGACTTCCCTGGCTTTGTATGGGTCCCAGACCCTAGTGTGCTGCTCTTGCGGGGCTTCCCTGGCTTTGTATGGGTCCCAGACCCTAGTGAGCTGCTCTTGCAGGATTTCCCTGGCTTTGTATGGGTCCCAGACCCTAGTGTGCTGCTCTTGCAGGATTTCCCTGGCTTTGTATGGGTCCCAGACCCTAGTGTGCTGCTCTTGTGGGACTTCCCTGGCTTTGTATGGGTCCCAGACCCTAGTGTGCTGCTCTTTCTGGGCTTCCCTGGCTTTGTATGGGTACTAGAACCGAGTGTGCTGCTCTTGCGGGACTTCCCTGGCTTTGTATGGGTCCCAGACCCTAGTGTGCTGCTCTTGCGGGGCTTCCCTGGCTTTGTATGGGTCCCAGACCCTAGTGAGCTGCTCTTGCGGGGCTTCCCTGGCTTTGTATGGGTCCCAGACCCTAGTGTGCTGCTCTTGCGGGACTTCCCTGGCTTTGTATGGGTCCCAGACCCTAGTGTGCTGCTCTTGCGGGACTTCCCTGGCTTTGTATGGGTCCCAGACCCTATTGTGCTGCTCTTGCGGGACTTTCCTGGCTTTTTATGGGTCCCAGACCCTGGTGTGCTGCTCTTTCTGGGCTTCCCTGGCTTTGTGTGGGTCCCAGACCCTGGTGTGCTGCTCTTGCGGGTCTTCCCTGGCTTTGTGTGGGTCCCAGACCCTAGTGTGATGCTCTTGCGGGGCTTCCCTGGCTTTGTATGGGTCCCAGACCCTAGTGTGATGCTCTTGCGGGGCTTCCCTGGCTTTGTATGGGTCCCAGACCCTAGTGTGCTGCTCTTGCGGGACTTCCCTGGCTTTGTATGGGTCCCACACCCTAATGTGCTGCTCTTGCGGGACTTCCCTGGCTTTGTATGGGTCCCAGACCCTATTGTGCTGCTCTTGCGGGACTTCCCTGGCTTTGTATGGTTCCCAGACCCTAGTGTGCTGCTCTTGCGGGACTTCCCTGGCTTTGTATGGGTCCCAGACCCTACTGTGCTGCTCTTGCGGGACTTCCCTGGCTTTGTATGGGTCCCAGACCCTAGTGTGCTGCTCTTGCGGGACTTCCCTGGCTTTGTATGGGTCCCAGACCCTAGTGTGCTGCTCTTGCGGGACTTCCCTGGCTTTCTATGGGCCTCAGACCTTAGTGTGCAGCTCTTGCGAGGCTTCCCTGGCTTTGTATGGGTCCCAGACCCTAGTGTGCTGCTCTTGCGGGACTTCCCTGGCTTTGTATGGGTCCCAGACCCTAGTGTGCTGCTCTTGCGGGGCTTCCCTGGCTTTGTATGGGTCCCAGACCCTAGTGTGCTGCTCTTGCGGGGCTTCCCTGGCTTTGTATGGGTCCCAGACCCTAGTGTGCTGCTCTTGCGGGGCTTCCCTGGCTTTGTATGGGTCCCAGACCCTAGTGTGCTGCTCTTGCGGGGCTTCCCTGGTTTTTTATGGGTCCCAGACCCTATTGTTCTGCTCTTGCGGGACTTTCCTGGCTTTTTATGGGTCCCAGACCCTAGTGTGCTGCTCTTGCGGGGCTTCCCTGGCTTGGTATGGGTCCCAGACCCTAGTGTGCGGCTCTTGCGGGGCTTCCCTGGCTTTGTATGGGTACTAGAACGTAGTGTGCTGCTCTTGCGGGACTTCCCTGGCTTTGTATGGGTCCCAGACCCTAGTGTGCTGCTCTTGCGGGGCTTCCCTGGCTTTGTATGGGTCCCAGACCCTATTGTGCTGCTCTTGCGGGGCTTCCCTGGCTTTGTATGGGTCCCAGACCCTAGTGTGCTGCTCTTGCGGGACTTCCCTGGCTTTGTATGGGTCCCACACCCTAGTGTGCTGCTCTTGCGGGACTTCCCTGGCTTTGTATGGTTCCCAGACCCTAGTGTGCTGCTCTTGCGGGACTTCCCTGGCTTTGTATGGGTCCCAGACCCTAGTGTGCTACTCTTGCGGGACCTCCCTGGCTTTGTATGGGTACTAGACCCTACTGTCAGGTTTATATCATGTCGTACCCAGGCCTGGTTCACTAACCTGCCAGGCACTGTTTCGTATATGTCTCTTTCTTGGCTCTTTCCAAGTACTGCTATGAGGGGGATGGGGTTCTTCAGCTTTCCCCAACCACCTCCCTTGGTCTCCTTTATCTCTACTACCCACTATGGTAACACAAGTACCTTTTGTGGTACTACTGCTTCCACACGCCTTCTTCCACACGCCTTCTTCCCTTGTTACCTTTGGCTCTGGCTCTAGTTGACTGTTTCGCGTATGTTGGTTCTGCAGTAGCCTTTTGCCTCCTTGTCTGTTCTTCTTCGTGTCAGTGGTTGTATGAACTCCATCTGGGTAGCCCTCAACCTTCCGCATCCCGGTATGGTGTGTGTGGATGGAGTCTTTTACCCTACATAAATATATAGACCTGTGGAGGACCACAGAGGACTGAGGTGGGAAAGAGGGGACAGAAATAGAGGGGTTGCATACCGCGGTCTCCCAAGATCGCCTTCACTGGCCCCATAGGGAGTTTCCCTCCTCATGAGATCCACACACTGAGTACCACCCCCAGGGGGACTATCTGGTAGTGGCCTCACTTCCCTGGCCTCATGGAAAGGGGCTCCCACCATGGGAGCAGTGACAATACCCTTGTATTCGTCACAATGTGCAGAAAACAGAGTAAATGCAGCAGACATGCAGGAAAAGTACAATAGGAGTAGCATCAGAGCAAGTGTCCCGCACACAAAGAATAGGAAGCAGCATTGAAAGCTGCGATCACACACTGTGCCTAATGTATAAGCTTTCCTCACACATGTAGCAGATATAGTTACTACATGGGCCTGGCTTGCACAGGCTCCCCACACAAATAGAACGGGTACCGGCACATCATAGGCAGGGCTAGCGCAAGCTTTCCTCATGCAAGTACAGGATAGACAAGGCTAGTGGAAGCTTCCCTCAAAAGCCATCATGTACATCATCAGCAAGGCCAATGAAATCTTTCCACACAAACAGATGCAGCATGTACAGGGTCACTGCAAGCGTCCCTAACAACAAAGCACACGTACAGCCTGGACAGGGATAGTGCAAACCTCCGGCTCAAACAGGTACAGCATGGTCATGGTCAATGCAAGCTTCCCTTACAAACAGGTTCAGGTCCAGAATGGACAGGAGCAGTGCAAGTTGCCATCCCAAGCAGGCGAAGGTAGAGTATCTGTAACAGATACAAATCAGCCCCACCCTACCTGTCACGAACAATCATGAAGAATCAGGCGGAAAGACCCACCAGAACCCCTTACATCCATAGACTTGTACAACCCAAGTTCAAACATACCAAAGCAGGAGGTTCAAGCTTCCCAGTCATTGTCGCCAAACAATGGAATTCTCTACCACTGGTGCTCAGGGTGGAGGAATCCTACTGGGCCTTCCGCAGTACCCTCAAAACATGGCTATTTGCCTGAAACCGGCTACCCACTTCTGTAAACCTTTGCTCGCACTTTGTACCGAATGCATACATTGGGCCTTATCACGAGTTTGGCGGTAGCCCTTAAATGCGGCGGTAGCGCTGTTACTGCCACATTTAAGGGTCCTCCAAATCACGGCTTTGGCTGATTTCTCCCCAGCTCTGAGCTGGGGCAAAATCCGCTGAGAATTTGCTGATTTTCGGCGTGTTTACCGTCAGCGGGAAATCCGCCGGCGGTAAAAGCACAAAATTTCCCCATTGAGCCCAATGGGGAATGGGGAATTCCCGAATGGGCTCAATGGGGAATGGGCAACACCCGTTCCACCAAACCCTTGATCTGGCGCTAATAGCGCCAGTGGTTTTGGCGGTAGGGCTAATAACGCCAGCGCTATTAGCGCCAGCGTTACCGCCCAACTCGTGATGAGGCCCATTGTCTGTAACTACTATGTTACTGCCTCTGGGTTTCATGTAACTGGTTGTCCACAGCGCCCTGATGCCCGAGGGCTTGTGTGCGCTATACAAATGAAAAAGAAATAATAATAAGTGTGTGTGGGGCCAGTGAAAGTTTCACTCACACACAGGGAGAACATGGGCATGGCCAGGGCAAACATCACTCAGAAACAGATACAGCATGCGTGCGGCCGCTGCAAGCTTCACTCACACACAGGGAGAACATGGGCATGGCCAGGGCAAACATCACTCAAAAACAGATACAGTATGCGTACGGTCGCTGAAAGCTTCACTCACACACAGGGAGAACATGGGCATGGCCAGGGCAAACATCACTCAGAAACAGATACAGCATGCGTGTGGCCGCTGCAAGCTTCACTCACACACAGGGAGAACATGGGCATGGCCAGGGCAAACATCGTACGGTTGCTAAAAGCTTCCCTCACACACAGGGAGAACATGGGCATAGCCAAGGCAAACATCACTCAGAAACAGATACAGCATGTGTGCGGCCACTGCAGGCTTCCCTCACACACAGGGAGAACATGGGCATGACCAGGGGAAACATCACTCAGAAACAGATACAGCATGCATGCGGCCACTGAAAGCTTCCCTCACACACAGGGAGAACATGGGCATGGCCAGGGCAAACATCACTCAGAAATAGATACAGCATGCGTGCGGCCACTGCAAGCTTTACTCACACACAGGGAGAACATGGGCATGGCTAGGGCAAACATCACTCAGAAACAGATACAGCATGCGTGCAGCCACTTAAAGCTTCCCTCACACACACGGAGAACAAGGGCATGACCAGGGCAAACATCACTCAGCAACAGATACAGCATGCGTGCAGGCACTGAAAGCTTCCCTCACACACAGGGAGAATATGGGCATGGCCAGGGCAAACATCACTCAGAAACAGATACAGCATGCGTGCGGCCACTGCAAGCTTCCCTCACACACAGGGAGAACATGGGTATGACCAGGGCAAACATCACTCAGAAACAGATACAGCATGTGTGCGGCCACTGCAAGCTTCCCTCACACACAGGGAGAACATGGGCATGACCAGGGCAAACATCGCTCATAAGCTTCCCTCACTTACAGGAACAACATGGGCATGGCGAGGGCAAACATCACTCATAAGCTTCCCTCACTTACAGGAACAACATGGGCATGGCGAGGGCAAACATCACTCAGAAACAGATGCAGCATGCGTGCGGCCACTGCAAGCTTCCCTCACACACAGGGAGAACATGGGCATGGCCAGGGCAAACATCACTCAGAAGCAGATACAGCATGCGTGCGGGCACTGCAATCTTCCCTCACACACAGGGAGAACATGGGCATGGCCAGGGCAAACATCACTCAGAAACAGATACAGCATGCGTGCGGCCACTGCAAGCTTCCCTCACACACAGGGAGAACATGGGCATGGCCAGGGCAAACATCACTCAGAAACAGATACAGCATGCGTGCGGCCACTGCAAGCTTCCCTCACACACAGGGAGAACACGGGCATGGCCAGGGGAAACATCACTCAGAAGCAGATACAGCATGCGTGCGGCCACTGCAAGCTTCCCTCACACACAGGGAGAACACGGGCATGGCCAGGGGAAACATCACTCAGAAGCAGATACAGCATGCGTGTGGCCGCTGCAAGCTTCACTCACACACAGGGAGAACATGGGCATGGCCAAAAGCTTCCCTCACACACAGGGAGAACATGGGCATAGCCAGGGCAAACATCACTCAGAAACAGATACAGCATGTGTGCGGCCACTGCAGGCTTCCCTCACACACAGGGAGAACATGGGCATGACCAGGGGAAACATCACTCAGAAACAGATACAGCATGCATGCGGCCACTGAAAGCTTCCCTCACACACAGGGAGAACATGGGCATGGCCAGGGCAAACATCACTCAGAAATAGATACAGCATGCGTGTGGCCACTGCAAGCTTTACTCACACACAGGGAGAACATGGGCATGGCCAGGGCAAACATCACTCAGAAACAGATACAGCATGCGTGCGGCCACTTCAAGCTTCCCTCACACACACGGAGAACAAGGGCATGACCAGGGCAAACATCACTCAGAAACAGATACAGCATGCGTGCAGGCACTGAAAGCTTCCCTCACACACAGGGAGAACATGGGCATGGCCAGGGCAAACATCACTCAGAAATAGATACAGCATGCGTGTGGCCACTGCAAGCTTTACTCACACACAGGGAGAACATGGGCATGGCCAGGGCAAACATCACTCAGAAACAGATACAGCATGCGTGCGGCCACTTCAAGCTTCCCTCACACACACGGAGAACAAGGGCATGACCAGGGCAAACATCACTCAGAAACAGATACAGCATGCGTGCAGGCACTGAAAGCTTCCCTCACACACAGGGAGAACATGGGCATGGCCAGGGCAAACATCACTCAGAAACAGATAGAGCATGCGTGCGGCCATTGCAAGCTTCCCTCACACACAGGGAGAACATGGGTATGACCAGGAAAAACATCACTCAGAAACAGATACAGCATGTGTGCGGCCACTGCAAGCTTCCCTGACACACATGGAGAACATGGGCATGACCAGGGCAAACATTGCTCATAAGCTTCCCTCACTTACAGGAACAACATGGGCATGGCGAGGGCAAACATCATTCATAAGCTTCCCTCACTTACAGGAACAACATGGGCATGGCGAGGGCAAACATCACTCAGAAACAGATGCAGCATGCGTGCGGCCACTGCAAGCTTCCCTCACACACAGGGAGAACATGGGCATGACCAGGGCAAACATCACTCAGAAGCAGATACAGCATGCGTGCGGGCACTGCAAGCTTCCCTCACACACAGGGAGAACATGGGCATGGCCAGGGCAAACATCACTCAGAAACAGATACAGCATGCGTGCGGCCACTGCAAGCTTCCCTCACACACAGGGAGAACATGGGCATGGCCAGGGCAAACATCACTCAGAAACAGATACAGCATGCGTGCGGCCACTGCAAGCTTCCCTCACACACAGGGAGAACACGGACATGGCCAGGGGAAACATCACTCAGAAGCAGATACAGCATGCGTGCGGCCACTGCAAGCTTCCCTCACACACAGGAAGAACACGGGCATGGCCAGGGCAAACATCACTCAGAAGCAGATACAGCATGCTTGCGACCACTGCAAGCTTCCCTCACACACAGGGAGAACACGGGCATGGCCAGGGCAAACATCACTCAGAAGCAGATACAGCATGCGTGCGGCCACTGCAAGCTTCCCTCACACACAGGGAGAACACGGGCATGGCCAGGGCAAACATCACTCAGAAGCAGATAAAGCATGCGTGCGGCCACTGCAAGCTTCCCTCACACACAGGGAGAACACGGGCATGGCCAGGGCAAACATCACTCAGAAGCATATACAGCATGCGTGCGGCCACTGCAAGCTTCCCTCACACACAGGGAGACCATGGGCATGGCCAGGGCAAACATCACTCAGAAGCAGATACAGCATGCGTGCGGCCACTGCAAGCTTCCCTCACACACAGGGAGAACATGGGCATGGCGAGGGCAAACATCACTCAGAAGCAGATACAGCATGCGTGCGGCCACTGCAAGCTTCCCTCACACACAGGGAGAACATGGGCATGGCCAGGGCAAACATCACTCAGAAGCAGATACAGCATGCGTGCGGCCACTGCAAGCTTCCCTCACACACAGGGAGACCATGGGCATGGCCAGGGCAAACATCACTCAGAAGCAGATACAGCATGCGTGCGGCCACTGCAAGCTTCCCTCACACACAGGGAGAACATGGGCATGGCCAGGGCAAACATCACTCAGAAGCAGATACAGCATGCGTGCGGCCACTGCAAGCTTCCCTCACACACAGGGAGAACATGGGCATGGCCAGGGCAAACATCACTCAGAAGCAGATACAGCATGCGTGCGGCCACTGCAAGCTTCCCTCACACACAGGGAGAACATGGGCATGGCCAGGGCAAACATCACTCAGAAGCAGATACAGCATGCGTGCGGCCACTGCAAGCTTCCCTCACACACAGGGAGACCATGGGCATGGCCAGGGCAAACATCACTCAGAAGCAGATACAGCATGCGTGCGGCCACTGCAAGCTTCCCTCACACACAGGGAGAACATGGGCATGGCCAGGGCAAACATCACTCAGAAGCAGATACAGCATGTGTGCGGCCACTGCAAGCTTCCCTCACACACAGGGAGAACATGGGCATGGCCAGGGCAAACATCACTCAGAAGCAGATACAGCATGCGTGCGGCCACTGCAAGCTTCCCTCACACACAGGGAGAACATGGGCATGGCCAGGGCAAACATCACTCAGAAGCAGATACAGCATGCGTGCGGCCACTGCAAGCTTCCCTCACACACAGGGAGAACATGGGCATGGCGAGGGCAAACATCACTCAGAAGCAGATACAGCATGCGTGCGGCCACTGCAAGCTTCCCTCACACGCAGGGAGACCATGGGCATGGCCAGGGCAAACATCACTCAAAAGCAGATACAGCATGCGTGCGGCCACTGCAAGCTTCCCTCACACACAGGGAGAACATGGGCATGGCCAGGGCAAACATCACTCAGAAGCAGATACAGCATGCGTGCGGCCACTGCAAGCTTCCCTCACACACAGGGAGAACATGGGCATGGCGAGGGCAAACATCACTCAGAAGCAGATACAGCATGCGTGCGGCCACTGCAAGCTTCCCTCACACACAGGGAGACCATGGGCATGGCCAGGGCAAACATCACTCAGAAGCAGATACAGCATGCGTGCGGCCACTGCAAGCTTCCCTCAGAAGCAGATGCAGCATGCGTGCGGCCACTGCAAGCTTCCCTCACACACAGGGAGAACATGGGCATGGCCAGGGCAAACATCACTCAGAAGCAGATACAGCATGCGTGCGGCCACTGCAAGCTTCCCTCACACACAGGGAGACCATGGGCATGGCCAGGGCAAACATCACTCAGAAGGAGATACAGCATGCGTGCGGCCACTGCAAGCTTCCCTCACACACAGGGAGAACATGGGCATGGCCAGGGCAAACATCACTCAGAAGCAGATACAGCATGCGTGCGGCCACTGCAAGCTTCCCTCACACACAGGGAGAACATGGGCATGGCCAGGGCAAACATCACTCAGAAGCAGATACAGCATGCGTGCGGCCACTGCAAGCTTCCCTCACACACAGGGAGAACATGGGCATGGCCAGGGCAAACATCACTCAGAAGCAGATACAGCATGCGTGCGGCCACTGCAAGCTTCCCTCACACACAGGGAGAACATGGGCATGGCCAGGGCAAACATCACTCAGAAGCAGATACAGCATGCGTGCGGCCACTGCAAGCTTCCCTCACACACAGGGAGACCATGGGCATGGCCAGGGCAAACATCACTCAGAAGCAGATACAGCATGCGTGCGGCCACTGCAAGCTTCCCTCACACACAGGGAGAACATGGGCATGGACAGGGCAAACATCACTCAGAAGCAGATACAGCATGCGTGCGGCCACTGCAAGCTTCCCTCACACACAGGGAGAACATGGGCATGGCCAGGGCAAACATCACTCAGAAACAGATACAGCATGCGTGCGGCCACTGCAAGCTTCCCTCACACGCAGGGAGAACATGGGCATGGCCAGGGCAAACATCACTCAGAAGCAGATACAGCATGCGTGCGGCCACTGCAAGCTTCCCTCACACGCAGGGAGACCATGGGCATGGCCAGGGCAAACATCACTCAGAAGCAGATACAGCATGCGTGCGGCCACTGCAAGCTTCCCTCACACACAGGGAGAACATGGGCATGGCCAGGGCAAACATCACTCAGAAGCAGATACAGCATGCGTGCGGCCACTGCAAGCTTCCCTCACACACAGGGAGACCATGGGCATGGCGAGGGCAAACATCACTCAGAAGCAGATACAGCATGCGTGCGGCCACTGCAAGCTTCCCTCACACACAGGGAGACCATGGGCATGGCCAGGGCAAACATCACTCAGAAGCAGATACAGCATGCGTGCGGCCACTGCAAGCTTCCCTCAGAAGCAGATACAGCATGCGTGCGGCCACTGCAAGCTTCCCTCACACACAGGGAGAACATGGGCAAGGCCAGTGCAAGTCCCTTTTAAATGGGTACTTGTAGATCACTCAGGGGTCAGTGTACGTTTTCCTTACAATCATGCACAAGTACAGCATTGTCAGGCAAACCTTTTATAAGGACCCGTCTAAACTACTCTCAGAAATGGGTACAAGTACAGCACAAAAAGGACCATGGCAAGATTTCATCACATCCTGGTACAGGTACTGGTGCAGCACGACCTGCCATTGCAAACAAGCTTAAACATGGGAACATAAACAGCATGGATAGAGCCAGGGTAATCTCGCTCAGAGAAACACTGGCAAATGGGCACAATGCCAGCGCAAGGTTAACCTTGAAAGAAAGGTCACAGCATGGGAACTGGCTCCAGGCACCCACTGGTGGCTGCACTCTCCAGAGCTTTCTCTGGAGGGTGCAGGCAAAGGAAGCACGGGCATGCCTTCTGCCTGCACTTTGACTGCTCTGCAATATCCTGCTGCCTGCCATGCAGCCTGTGTGGCAGTGGGGTGGTGAGGAGAGGAAAATGGGGCATGAAGCTGAGCAGTAAGAGACACACATGCGTGTACACACACACACACACACACACCCACCCACCCCTGCCCGACCTCCCCACTTCCGTGGAACAGATAATTGCTAGTCACTTGGGCAGTCGTTTGCTGAGTTTCCAAGGAATACTAGGTAACGGCTGTAGCTATGAATTCCCCCACATACAAAGGATGGCATCCTGTAATTAGCACGTGTGCCCCAAATAAAGTGTTCTGTTTCTGCAGTCGGGTGACAGCTATGTTAATATGTATACTTCAGCTCGAGAGCTAAAGCTGCAACACGTGACTGGTGAAGTGGAACCTGAGAGGCGGCCGGCCAGCCTTGCTTGCACACTTCCGGCCGCTCATGCTGATGCATCTGGGGTGCAGTCAGCCTGCTTTCCCCTATTCTGAGACTGTGTGGACAAGTGCATTCGGCTCCATGTGGCTGCACCTGCTTGACCACACCTACTCCCACTTCATCTCCCTCCTGCTCCTGGGAGGGGTCTGCCTTGGCTGGCCCCTGCTCCGCCTTCAGGGACTCTGCCCTGCGCGGGGCGAGGGAGCTGGTTGTGACTTCTCCAGCTTGCCATCTGCATTTGTATTTCTGGGTCAGACCATGTAGCGTGAAGCCCAAAGTCAGGTGTCAGTTGGAAATAGCCCTGCTTCCCCTGTCAAGTTAGTTGCTCTGTTATGTCTGGACCCCCAGGGACAGGGTCCAGGCAGATAGTTGCTGGGGGTACTCAGCAGACAATCCAATAACAGGGATCCCCTTGCCAGCCCGTGGTCACACGAGCGCACCATGGTCGGGGGGCATCAAGGCCACGCACTCAGCATACAGAGTTGCCACGCGGGGGCTCTGTGGGGCACAATTACATGGAAGGCAGAGTCTGGCCCGCATGGGCTCTGTTTCGGCACAGGAATACAGGGACAGCCCTGCCGCGTGGGGCGCTGTCATACTGAAGGCCTCCGCTGGGCAGGCCCTCTGTCATGACGGCCACACTGGCGCGGCGCTGCAGCAACCGCAGGAAGCAGGTGTTTGATGGATCTGACTGATGAGTGGGAAACCGCTCGCCCCTTTTATTACATTGGTCACATGGTCACAGACATGTGACACCAGCACGAGCTCTTTGCAGGGACTGGTTCTTTCTTATAGGGGGAGCACACCACAGCTCCTTGGCCTGTGGGCACTGTGGTTTACAGCAAGGCATCCCCTAATCGCAGGAGGGCATCAGGCATTCACATAAGCTCAGCTCGGTTTGCATCTCTTCAGTAATTCATGGGAGCAGAGGGGAAAAGCTGCTGTTTGCCCCCCCCCTGCGGCCCCCTAGTTCACCCCGTGTTGCACCGGCGCTGCACACAGGTTGCGCTTGAAGCCGGGATCTCAGACCTGCCCGTCATTCGAGGCTCTCTGTCTCAGCCGCTGTCAGCTCCTTCATCGCTCGCGTGCACAGCAGAGCGCTCCCCTTCATGTGGTTCTGGCTGCTTCTCCCCAACTGACACTTCCCGAAAAGTGTCCAACTCGCAGAATCCAATTAGGCCGCCTTCCGGGACGGCTCATACGTAATGGCTGGGGTCGTGCAGTGCGAAGGCTGCTAGGGCCCTACTTCTGTTCTCGCCTCTTATCCGGGTCTTTTGCAGCACAGCGTGCACACAGGTCATTACGAGTCTGACGGTCTGGAAATAAGGTGTTGGTAACATCATGTGCCAGACCTTTTCTGGATCGGCATACTCTGAGTCTGCCAGTAGAGGCAGTGAACTGCCAGCAGGCCTGACCTGCCGGTAGTTCAGGCCACTGCCGGCAGATAATTCGCTGAAGCAGCGGCACCGTTAACAATGGTACCGGTACTTCAGTGGTTGGAATTTAGTGATACTCCACTGCCGGTAATACCGGGATATTTGGTGGCAGAATCGGTAAGCAGAGATTGCCGGGAAGTGAGCGGTCCTACCGGCGGCTTACCGTCAATCTCTTAATGACACCCAAATGTGGTCCTGGTCCGCTAGCGCAAGGAGTCCACGCTTCTCTTGTGCTTGGAGTAAGAGTCTCTGCTTGCACTGGAACAGCCCAGACCCTTGCCACCGTCAAGTTCACTGGCTCAGTGTGGTCATGTAACAGAGTGAATTTTAAAATGTCTGTTTTAAAAAAAAAAATGTATTCGTGTATGGAAACCTTTACAAATATTACTAATTTCGATTAAAAAAAGAATACAACAAATTATCATTCGTATATATATATATATATATATATATATAAACATTACCTAAAAAAGTGATAAGTGTTAATACATTTAATTTAATATTTAATGTGATTTATTTTACAAAATAAACTTTACACATATTATACAAAAGTAAAACAAAACAATATCATAATATCCTTCACATCCCAACATTCAAATGATGACATTCAACTAACAATAATAAACATAAAAAACATTTAACCATCATTTGTCATGAAATCTCAATGGAATACATTGAAATTTAAATAAAGCCTTCTCAGTCCTGCTCTCTGCTCTCACCATTGACTCTTTTGCATTCGGGCCACTAATCTCGGTGTGATTCAAATAGTACGGGGTGGAGATACCATGTGTTCTCTATCTTTTCTCAGGAGGACTCAGGGAATGGTTGAGAGTGTAGATTATATTAATGATAATAATGATTATTCTCCCCAACCCTGCCCGTCATCCATTTAACGTGGGGAATATAGACACCACCTTTCCTCTTTCTCATATCATTGGGCTCAGTCTGGCATCGTTATTTAGCCATATGTTGTAGAGGGCAATTAGGAGGCACATATTATCGGAATTAGTGCAGTGGTGCCAAAAAGGGCAATTCATGTATGGTTTCCTGATTATAATTTGACATTCGGTCAGTAGGTGTTTGGCTGTCTCCAATGCTTCCGATGCTTTGCATAGACGACAGACTCGCTCTTTCATAGGAATCTTTTCTCTGCTCCCCATAACCACCCTTGTTGGTAGTTGTTCCATTCTAAATAAGACGATGGAGCGCCTGAGCCTTTTGGATGGACATAGGTTCAGATACGCCTGTGGCTTCTTAAAGGTGTATAGTCTGTACTGAGCAAACTGATAGCTCTTTGACATGCTGAGGTGGGCAAAGCTCTCTAACCAATCCCATAACTCAACACCTTTCCCAAGCGCATCCGAGTATCCAACACCTCTACAAGTCCAGCCTATTTCCACTAGGAATTTTGTCATGGACTCATGTAGTGAGCAGGTGGTATGGTTTTTAACTAGTTCCTGGTGGACTGCCATCAGGACTGGGTTTGTTGTTTTACTGATCATCTTCAAAAAGAACCCTGCCCTCTTCTTTAGGACTATCGCTTTTAGGGAAGGCAATCCTAATTCCAGTCTTATGGGCCATAGGTATGCAGGGAGGTAAACAAAGGATCAGACGCCAACATTTCCCTTTGATTACCTGAAGCCATGCTAAATCAAAAGTCAGAAGGGCCTCTAGCCCATATGTTATCATCGGGATAACCACTTGTGAGTATAAATGGCGCGTGCCCCATAATGTAAAGCGGCGCGTGCCCCATAATGTAAAGCGGCGCTGCTTACTGATAAAGCTGGAAATCAGAGCAGTAATTTGCGCTGCTCTGATAGTGCGTCTTTGTCTGCATACAACATAGTCGCCTTCAGGCTCGAACTCAACCCTCAGGTATCGATAGGAGGAGGTATATAGTATATTTGTTTTGCCCACCATGAGGCTGACACAAGTTACTCTTTTGCTAGTGTATCTCAGCACTTTGGTCTTCTCTAAATTGATGGTTAAGCCATTACTATTAGCGTCTTCCCATAATGCTGTCGCAGATCGTCGGAGCCCACTTATGGTGTTTTCCAAAATGACCAGGTCGTCTCCATATGCTAACACAGCACAGGGGGCCTCGCCAATTTTAGGGGCACCATTTTTAGCTACTGCTATTGCTGCTGGTATGTCGTAGACATACAGGCTGTATACAAGTGGCGCAGTAACACATCCCTGCGTTACCCCCCTATTCTGCTGCACCATTTCAGTCATATGTCCTTCCTGGTCTAATTTGAGTCTGACTGAGGTATTCTGACGCAGAAGTCTGAGGTAATACAGGAGTCCCTCCGGGCAGCCCATGGCTTCCAATTTTAACCATAGTGGGCCTCTGGGGATGGAGGAGTCAATTAAATTCCATTAAAACGTATACATTCCTCAATCATAAATACTTCACATGAACTTCCTTAAAATTACACAAAAGACAATTTGCACGATTATAACATACACATTGCTCAATCATACATACTTCACATAAGCTTCTATAAAATTACCCAACCAACAGTTTGCAAGATTCAAATTTCCATTCAATCTGTCTGTTTTTCTGAAACTATCCCCAAAGAACTGGTTTCCCCCAGGCTATATGTCTAACTTACAGCGCATGGAAGTTCTGCCACCTCTTGAGCCCCTGAAGCAGACTCCCACGGTTCCATGTAACACCGTCCCCTCAGAAATATCGCCATGCAAAGAAATCGCAGAAAATGGCAGTTTTCTGTGGGGGCATTATTACATGGAACATGCGGGGGACACCCCTGCAACCCCCAAACCCTTTTTTATTTTTCATGGGGAGCGGGGGATACCCCCACAACCCCTGTGCCTATATATATGGTCACCAATATAATCTCGCCACAACCTTTTACCGGCGGCATTATATACGGCGATTATATAGGGATATTATTACCTGATATCAATCCCACAGCTTGGCCATTTCACCGATTAGACTTGTGCTGCCTATGTGTGATCACCCCCGGGCCCCACCTTCGATGAGAGAATCCCCTGGCACTTTTATCCTGGCACTTTGCTCTTCCCCCTTTCCCTCTTGTTGCTAGTGTGCCTCTCGGAGAGTTGAATTTAGCCTGTTCCCAGACCCACACAGGATCAGTCACCCGCTGCCCCCCCCCCCCCCCCCCCACCCAAACCTGCCAGCGGTTCTGAGTTCACCAGCCGCACACGCTTTCTACTGGAGCGAGTTTCTGTCATTTGGGGGTTTGGACAAGTTAATGGTGCCTGATGGCGTTTCTTGCTGTCCACTGGCTTGTATTTTCCTTCAGTCTGTCTGACTTTCTCATTGACCAAAACCCATGATTACCGCTGTGGCTCCCGCCACTCTGAGGACACGAGTGTGAGGGAAAAGCGAGGCAGGGTCTGTGCTTCTTGTCGCTTTTAGACACCTGCTTCGGGAGGGCAGAGGACCAACTCCACGATAGAGCTAAAGGCAAACAGGTTTACTGGCTTGCCAGGGAGTGAGTACAGCGGGACATCAGGGGTGAGGGGTGAAGTCATCCTTACAGTGAAGCAAGGCGACACAGGAAATAGCTTTCAGACAGGCTGGCGATATAAGCGCTGTGGATAACTGCACTTTCCGCTTCCCAAGCCCACCTTGACAGTTCTAGTTAAACCCCAGACCCCAGCGTGAGCTTAGCCTCACCACTTGCACTCAAGTTGTACTTTCTCTTGACTGCGCCTCTCTCCCTTAGCTTTGTACTTCCTAAGATCTATCAGTCGACAGCCATTCTTCAGCTACAATCTGAGAAATGTGGCGGTGAATTTACAGAGAGGCACAGCTTTAATCTTGAAGTAAAACATTAAAGCATTTCAGCGCTTTGAAACCCTTGCCTGTGCATAGGCACTTTATAAGTAAACACTACCTTACGATACCAAACACAGGGTGCTGTAAGGGTGCCTAACTGCATTCCAGTATCATATGCTTCTCCCAACTCCATAAGCATTGATGCAGCGCCTGGAAGCCCATACTGACATTTTGTTAGGTAACAGGCTAGTGCGGATGAATGGTGAGGACCCCACCAAGAACTTTACTTAAGAGCACTCCTTGAATCTGCGCTTGAGAACTAGGAGATATGCAGCAAGGCCTGTGCCTGCATATCCTGTGAGCAGCAATGCTGCCAATTACATACTAAGACCCGGCTTATATGACTGAAATGTGCATTTATTTTACAATCACAAGCAAAATAACTAATTTATATTTCCATAGGCCAATGCACCTTCTGTTTCCATATAAATGTGACATTATAAGAAATGATTGTAATGTATTCGTACATTAAGGCCTGTGCACTCTAACTGCACACAGAAACCAAACTGTTTATACATGCAGTAAATAACACATATTAAATCAACTCAAATTATATTTAGAATTGCTAGACAAGTCATTCCAATTGAGATTGCACCTTGAATGCGTTGTGCCCTTTAAGGAGCGCACACCCATCATTTGAATAACATATTTTTTAAACGTGGGAGGTCCTGGCTGCCATACTTTAGCTACATTTCTGCTGAAGCATGTAACTGGTTTGCAACAGCGCCCTGATGTCTCAGGGTGTAGGCGCTTTACAAATGTAAAATAAATAAATATGTTAAAAAACAGACCCTTATTCTATTATCAGTCTTTCAAGCAATCCATTGAAAGGATTACACCCACAGAAAGAAAGGTTCACTTTGAAGAAATAGAGAGACACATTTTGCATGTACACATTGCAAAACTCTCAATTTGACAGTGTGGGTGGGTGTCATGAGCATCATGTGACCCACCCCCCCCCCACTGTTTCATTACTGAAGTCTCTCTTTCCAATAAAAAATAGATAAAAAGAGGTTTGTTCCATTTAGCTTCGACCATGCGGAACTCTGGATAGCAATGGTATGGTAATATTTATTTATAGAGCGCCTATACACAGGCAAGTGTTTCAAAGCGCTCAATGTGGTACACCTGTGCATGCCTAAAGTCTTCATCTTCCAGGGGCCGGGGAGGGGGGTCAGTCAGAGATGAACAATCCAGGGGCTGAATTCAAGAACTGAATCTCAACTTTGCTTTAAATTACAGAGGGCCTCATTACGACCCTGGCGGAGTGGGTTTACGCCAGCGGTATTCGCGGCGGACCCTTCCGCCCTACTACGAGTTCCCGTAGCGCCATGGAGCGTTTTCCGCCTGGTTTTTCCGGGCGGAGAAATCCATGGCGCTACGGGACCTTGTTGTTAATTACGCCACCGTAATTAACGCCTTCCCCACTCCCATTATACCCTATGGGGCAAAAATGGGAATGGGGAAGGGTAAAACGGGGAATGGGGATTTACCGCCCCGCCAAGGTCGGAATGGGGCGGTAAATCCGCCAACCCCCATGGCGGTATCGGCAGCTTTCCGCTGTGCTCCATGGTGCATATTGCACGACGATCTCCGCCAGGGTCGTAATGAGGGCCATTGTCTTGTGTCAGGATCTGGCAGCATCACAGGAGCTGCAGGTCCCATACTCCGAGGCTGACTTTCCTCCTGAAACAATCGTCTGCATAATACAAATGACACCATCGACATAGAAGGCGGGAGAATACTGCCTGGGGTTGCCAGGATGGGGAAGTAAAATAAAAATACTAGGTTAGCATTTGTTCCTGAGCACGCCCCTAAGGTGACCCCATTCCCACTGCACCCTGTCCTACCTGTTATGTTATGTTATGTTATGTGCATTTGTACAGCGCTCGCATGCCTGAAGGCATCATGGCGCTAAGAAAGCAGAGAGGCGACAGCATAAGAGAGCTCAGAACAAAAGTGTCTTCAGAGAATGGTGAAAGGTCAGGTGAACATCCATGGCTCGCAGGGCCAGAGGGAGGGTATTCCAGGCCATCGCAGCCATCGCTGAAAAGGCCAGTCCACCTATGCGCGATAGTCTGATGCGAGGAACAGATATCATAAGGGCAGCCTGGGAATGAAAGGGGCAAGCAGGAATACACTGTAGAAACCTTTCCTGGATATATTCTGCACCTTGCTTATACGAAACCTTGATGAGCGATACACATGGACTTAAAGAGAATCCTCTTCTCAATGGGAAGCCAGTGGAGCTGTCTAAGTAGCCGAGACATGTGTGCTCGAAAGGGGGGGTGCAGCACAGATCTCGCTGCAGCATTTTGGAGCAACTGGAGCCAATTGGTAAGATACCGGGGCTGCCCGATGTACAGCAAGTTACAGTAATCGGTTGTGCTAAGCACTAGTTCAGCCACCACGGGGCCGTGAAATTTGTCTCGGACAAAATGGAGCACCTTTCGTAACGTGCGTAGCTTAAAATGTCCGGATTTGCAAACGGCCGCCACTTGTTCCGCCATGGATAAGGAGGATGACATTATTACCCCCAGGTTTTTCACTGAGGCGGAGGGCAGAGGGCGGGGGCCCAAAGAGGTAGGTCAAAACTCTGATGTCCAGAAGGAGAGAGGGCTAGAAGTTCCAACAACAAGCACATCCATCTTATTGCCATTAAGTTTTAGCCAATTGGATGTCATCCAGGCACCCAGGTCCTCGAGGCATCTCCTCAGCCGAGTCGCAGTATCCGAACGAGTGAGGTCCAGGCATACCAGAATCTGCTTATTGTTGGCATGGGAGTAAAACCTAAACCCGTGTGATAGAATGAGAAGGAGGAGTGGTTTTAGGTAGATGTTGAACAAAATTGGGGAAAGTGCGGATCCCTGGGGGACACCGCACGTCAGTAGCACGGATTTAGAACTGAAAGGGGGGAGTGATACTGACTAGGAACGGTCTGCCAATTCTGGGGCTTTCTTGTGAACTGCGGGTTGGGTAATGCACATTGCTTTGAAGGAGGGCCATCGGCTGATGGATAGATCGGGAAGTATCCTGAGTGCGACAGAGATGTGTCCTCTGGTTGAGAGTGTGAGGAGTAGCCCTGCTGCACCGTTTTGAATCTGTTGGAGCTTTCTGAGTTGGTATATAGGCGTGCCTAAGTAGTGGGGGCTAGAGTAGTCTAGGAGCGAGAGTATGATGGCCATGAATGCGGTGACTCTATGAGGGTAGGAGAGCTGAGGAAAGAACTGCTTGTGGATGCAGAGGTGGAAGGTGCACGCTCTGGAGATTCCATTGATGCATTTTAGTTGCATCAGCCGCATTTGATTTTCTTGATCATGATCGCGTACTGGATGCCCTGATCTCAACTGGGAAATGGACTAAAGAGACCAGAGACTGGATCTATTCCTTCTTGAGCAATAGGGAATCTTGAGTAAGTTGGGGTGGAGCGCGTCAATCATCTGCTCTCTTCAAACCATATTTGAAATCATTCTGCCACTTGTTATCCATCATGGGTGTGTGTTTGGCAAATTATGCCGAGTTATGTGGTGATCACCAGAGCGATTCAGATTGGCTGAACTCCATCTATGACTTAATAAAAGAGTGTATGGACAGGAACTGAATGTTCCTCAATCCCACAAAGATGGAACTCATGATCTTTGGATCTGCGCAAGCCAGGGCCAAACTAAGCCCTAAATACAAATCCATGACTCTGGAGGGAAAATGTATAGACATCCTCGAGAAAGTTAAAACACTGGGCGTTTATATTGAAGCCTCTCTCAGTTCTATGGGTCAGATGGATGGAGTCGTTAGCAGCTCGCACTATCACCTTAGAGTGCTAAGACTTTCCAAACCTTTTATCTCACAAAATAATCGTGAATTACTGGTCCGATCCATCATTATTCCCCGGCTGGACTACTGTAACGCTCTTCTTTTAGGAGCAAATAAACAATGTAACACCAAGCTCCGGATGATTAAAAATTATATGATATGATACGATAGGTTATTTATAAAGCGCTTAATACCCAGAGGTTTCTAAGCGCGGACTTGAGGAACGAAACTCTGTTGCTCCGTGTCATCTTGCTTCGAAGGTTAGCATGTTGCCCCTGTGCTATCCTCCCGAGATGAAGCAGTGCAGATCATTTTTGATATTCCTAAGAGAGAGCATATCTCTGGAGCTAGAAAGAGATTACACTGGCTACCAGTGTCAGCCAGAACAAGTTTCAGGGCCCTTTCCGTGGCACATCAATTCCTACATGGAAAAACACCCATCTATCTTAAGAAACGTACATCCCCATACACTCCCTCAGGGCACCTACAATCTGGTACCCACGGAAAACTTGAAGTGCCACGTGCTAAAAAGGGCAAAGGAGGCAGGCGCTCTTTCAACGTCCTTATGCCCAAGCGTGGAATACACACCTTCTGAAGCTGCGCGCAGAGAAATGCCACTTGGTGTGTAGGAAGCCACTGAAGACCTGGCTGTTGGAATGACTTCTTGTCCACAGCCTTTCCCACGCTTCTGTCCTGTCGGACCCTAGTGATCTTATGTCTGCATGTCTATGTTGACTGCGCCCTGATGCCTGTGGGCTTTGGCGCTATATAAAAAATTAAAAAAGATTTCAAGAAGATGGGAGGGAGTGTGGTCTGAGCATAAAGTGCATCCTAGGTGTTTGGCTGAGGGCGATGCAGTGGGTGCGGGTCCTAAGGAATGCGGCCAAGGGATAGGTCGGGGAAGGAGAGCTGATTTGCTGCAGGTCAGGATTTTGTTTTTTCCGGGGTTGAGGAGCAGGTGATTGTTCGTCACCCATTGTCTTAGGGGCAGAATGCAGGCTCTGGGTGGGGTGAGGAGGGGGAGTTAGGAATCTTAAGGATGATCTCTGTGTCGTCAGCAAAGTTGTAACAGGTGAAATTGTGAGAACGGATGAGTTTGGGAAAAGGGGAAAGATAGAGGTTGAAGAGGAGGGGGAGAGGCAGGCTCCGTCTGGGACACCGTGGAGGATGGAACACTGGGCCAGGGGATGAGGAGAATGGATGGAGAGAGACGATTTGGGAGAGGAAGGAGGAGATTCCTCTGAGTGCAGAGTCCCTTATGTCGAGGTCAAAGAGTCTGTGAGGATAGTGTGGTTAATTATGTCGAAGGCTGCTGAGAGGTCAAGGAGAAGAGAGCATCGCAGCCCTCAGAGTCTGCTGTTCTTTTCAGGTCATCGCAGATAGAGACCAGGGAGGATTCCGTTCCATGGAGGGGTCTGAAGCCAGACTGGGCAGGGTCAAGAAGGCCGTGGGATTCAGTGAAGAGAATGAGCTGGGAGTATGCTGTGTGATCGAGTAATTTGGCTATTAAGCGATTATTGGAGATGGGGCGGTAATTGTAGAGGTCAAGAGGGTCAAGAGAGGCTTTTTTAGTAGTGGTTTGACGTGAGAGGTTTTGTATACCGGTGTAAAATCCCAGCTGTTAGTGAGTGGTTGATTATACATCTGGCGAGGGTCCCTGCACAGTTGGTGGAGAGGATGGCTTTGAGGAGGGTACGTGGGCTGGGGTCTCCTAGAGTATGTGAGGGGCAGCTGTGATGGGAGATTGCAGAGAAGGAGTTGAAGAGGGTATGAGTTGGGGGAAGCGGAAGGGGGGGCTATTGGTGCTGGGGTGGGAGGAGTTGGTAGTTCAGAGTGGATCCCCAGGTTCATTTCAATGGCTATGTTGAGGTAATGTTCGGGAAGGGTGTCGCCCACTGCCTGGAAGAATAGGGGTGGAGAGGAAGTGCAGAGGGGAGTCTTGAACTCAGAGATAATCGGGTGCTGTTCTTTGCATGGTTTGTTTGCATTGGTGATGGAGGCAGTGTAGAAGGCATGTTTGGCTTTTCTAATTCCGAATCTGTATGCCCTCATCGGTCTAGCCAGAGTGGCTTTGTTTTGGGCAGAAGGGTTGGTCCACCAATGACGATGGTTGAGGGTTTTGAGGAGTTTGAGGTGAGGGCTGAACGACCTGGGGGAAGGACTTGTGTGGTGGGATGGGGGTTTTGTGGAGGTTAAGAGGGTCAGAATGTTTGCGAGCCATTGGGCGAAAAGGTCTGGGGAGGAGGTTCCTCCCTGGAAGGGGAGATTGAGAAGGGAGGAGTGTAGGGTGGATGAAAGATCAGGGCAGATAGTTACCTTGTTCCAGGGGAGGCAGCAGGCGGAGGGAGGCGGGAGGAGATGGGGGCATGGGAATCAGGGCTGAGAAGAGGATAGCAGAGTGATCAGTCCAGATGAGTGGGCAGGTGAGGGGGAAGAGATCAGGTTGGACAAGCTGAAAATTGCATATAAGGTGTGACCTGCAATGTGTGTGGGGCTTGATATGAGTTGGGTCAGGTTGAGGGCTTACATGTTACCAATGAGATGATGGGTCATGGGGCTGGAGGTGGTGTTGAACCACCCAAAATAGTGAGAGTCAGGTGAGATATCAATATCGCTAATACAGAGTCGCTCAAGGAGTTTGCAAAAGTTCTATTATAGCTCGGGGGTCTGTAAAGGAGGAGGGAGCTGAGGGAGAATGAGGGTGAGGATTGGATTTGAATTAGCAGGGATTCACAGTCATCATTGCAGGGCTGTTTCTCGATGTGTAAGGGTGGGTGTAAGGTGAGGTTTGTGGAGGATGTTATACCACCTGCTCTGCTGGCTCTGTTGTCGGTGATTAGGGAGTAGCCTGGGAAAGGCCTGTGTGAAGAAGGGAGGAAGTTGTCAGAGAAACAGGTTTCAGTGATGGAAAGGATGTCAGGATTTTTGTCGTCGATAACGTAAAGAATCATGTGTTTGTTTCCCGTGACCGATATGGTGTTGATGAGGATGCAAGAGAGCAAGTGAGGGGAGCAAAGTTCTGAACTGGAGGGCTACCGAGGGAAATGCTGTGGGTAGGACTGGGGGGCATGGGTGGTTTAAGATGAAGGAGAGGGAGAAAGTGGGGGGAAACAAGAGGATGGACAGATTTGGGCATTGGGGATCGGGAGGAAAGGTGTTGCAGGGGCAGAAAGGGGAGCAGTGTGGCAGGTGGTGGCTGTGAGTAGAAGGTCTTCTGTGGCAGAGCCAATGGGGATCTGCCAAAGGTATGTGGGTGAGTATGAGGGGTCTGCAGTGCCCGGAGGTTTGGCCAAGGCTGTGTGGGCTGCGCTTAATTAAGTGAAGGTTGAGTGCCTAGGCGGGGGATTGGGCTGGTGGGAGTGGGTGGTTGGTGCAAGGGGCAAGGAGGGACCAGGGCCAGCATACCAGGATTTGGTACAAAGAGGCAATAAGTTCCACAGAGGAGGAGGCAAAAGAGTAGTCAGAAGGCAGACCAGGGTTCATTACATGGATGAGAACAAAAGCAGAAACATGGAAATACAGAGATAACATAGTGACAAGGCACTTACTTCTGCTGTGAAATGCCGGATAGCTCATCACTGCTATATATATATGGAGCCTCGTGCAGTGTTCACAGTGTTCATCCTGGATGTACGTGGTGACATCAGACGCGACATCCTCAATGCGTGATGCTAATCACTCTCCATTGATGGATGGAGCGCAACGGCTTTCAGAGATACACTATATCAGTATCCATCGGAAGATCCAGCTGGCACGCTGTGATCGGGTGCTTACCTGGCTCACAATATCATGCATAATCCATTTCTTTATGTAACTTTGTAACAATGTTATCTATCACAAAAATGAAAACTGTTCTGAAATTGGGAAAGCAAGTCCCACGAAAGGAGATTAAACATGGCATATTAATAGCTATGTATTATTTAACAATCATATTATCTTATTACCTTTATCATACTACTTGCTGCAGAAGCATGTGACACGTCTGAAGATGTAGGCTCGCTGTGGGATTTTGAAAATGTTTGCTTTAAGGATGGAAAAGTGCAGAACCAGAGTTATGAAAGAGAATATGAATTTCAGCACAATTTGTAAAGAACCACTCCTGTCACATGGCTAAAAAAATGTGAACATATCAAAATAAGGGGGTGTGTTGTCTGGGTGTATCACCCTATTAAGAAAATCAATGGAAAGATGTAACCAATCAAAAATTATGATTTCAAATGACACAGTGTGGTATCATTTAGTACCTATGTAAATCAAAAGCCATCTAAATTAGAGAGAGCTTTGGGACTTTGGAGGTTCTGTAGGGGACCCCCTCCTAAATAGATGATTGCTCTGCATATATCTATCTGCTTCACCCCATGATAAAACATATCACAAAGCAAATTCCAACTTTGCAATTTAAGTCGATGGACCCACAGTACACACGTTCCGCTTGTTTACAATCAGGACACTGCAGACTCAGGCTCCCGTCCCCAGCAACTCCTTTCAGCTGGTTTTCAATCAGTTCATTGCAGTCATAGGCCCCCTTTCCTTAGCAACCCATGATTTTCAGTTTGCGTTGAATAAGGTAAAGGCAGACTCAGGGTCTACTTCTCTTACCAATCGCTCATTTTAAGTCTGTGCTTGCTCAGGGAACAGCAGTCACAAGGCTGTCCCCTCACAAATTTGTGTCATTGATATTCGGTCCCTCCCAGTTTAAGTGTGGCCACTGTGGACACAGGGCAGCCATCAACTAACAGACCCTGATATTTAGTTTGTGTTTAGTCCATACACTCCTGAGCCTCCAACCTCTATATCCCGGAGGAGACATGGGTTCAATCGCCTGCCCAGTTATGGAGGAAGGAGCTCTGATTGGTTTGTTGTATCATTACACACTGAAGAACTCAACTTCAAAAAACAAATCATAAGAAAAACAAGGAAAGACTTGGTGAAAAAATCCTGCGTCGCATCCAAATCTCACCCTGCTCAAGGCAGAACCCTCTTCAAAGCTACCAAGTACCACATCAACTCTCTGAGCAGCCCAATCGTACCACACTCCATTAAAAAGTCCATCACCATCAACTCTTTCTTCAACAAGGTCAGCCTCATCCGCTGACACATAGACACAAACCCCACAACTGACAATCCACTGAACATCCCATCTTGCAAACCACAACTACCTGGACAACTGTCATGACACTAACTGGCACCCTAGCTTCCCTCAAGGCCACAGTGTACATAGAGGACATCCTCCTTGACTCTACTCAAGACCCTTCTGACTGAAGCACTCCTCCCTTACCTAACAATTATCAACAGATCGTTAATTCAAGGCTCCTTCCCCTCGACCCTCAAAACCGGACAAATCCTCCTACATCTCAAAAACCAACACTTGATCCTGACGACGCAGCAACTTCCACCCCATCACCTTTCTCCCTTTCCAGGGTAACATCCTTGAGAAACCATTAGCCACTCAACTCTTCCAACACATTGAAGCCAACAATCTCCATCAGTCATACCAATCTGGCTTCAGACCCAGATGCAGCACCATCAAGTTGATAGAGGATAGCCATTCTTGCCTCCTGGTTCTCCTTAAACTCTCAGCCGCATTTGTCACAGTAGACCACAAGGCACTCACCAACAACCTACTAAGCTGCATGGGGATCAGTAAGATCGTCTTCAGCTGGTTCAAATCCTACCTTACTAATCACCACTAGTTCGTACAAATGCAGAACATTAACTCTGTCTATCAACTGTGGAGAGTCCACAAGGATCCATCCCCTCCCTGTGATCTTTAATCTATCTATAAAACCGCTGTGAACCGTCCTGACTCCACACAACCTCCACATCCATCAATACAGAGATGAAGCATTGCTCCACCTCAGCCTATCCTCCATCAGAGGCATCCACATGCCCAAGGTCTGCCTCACACTGAGGTCTGCCTCACACTGAGGCCTGACTCACACTGGGGTCTGACTCACACTGATGCAGTCCTGGATGTCTAGTGCTTACCTGAAGCCCAACTCCTCCAAGACTGAACTCCTACTGCTGACCAACAACACCAACCACCCTGACATACAGACCCGGCCTCTGCTATGAACCTCGAGGACTTCGCACCCCAGCTGGCCACCAGGGCAAAGTCCCTTGGGTCCGACATCGACAGACACCTCTCCTCCAAGTAGCACTTAGCAAGGAAGACACAAACTGCTTGGTACCAAATTTTTTCTGTGGAAAATTAAGGCGCTGTCCCACAAAATAATTTTAAATCTGCTGTCTGAGTCTTAGTCCTCTCCCACCTGGATGGTGGCAATACCGTTTTGGAAGGCCTTCTGGTAACTGTTGTGGAACCCCTGAGAAGTGTACGGTATGCTGCAGCATGACTCATCAAAATTGCTCAACAAATTCGATGACATTAGTACAACTCTTATCGAACTGCAGTGGCCCCCTGCTGCAAGCACATAGCTTCAAATCCTGCTGCATCATCTACAAGGCTGTCACCCCAAAGTCCACAAGCTACCTCATTGAGAAACTCAGCATCTTCCGAGGCCTATGATCCACCAGAAGTAAGGACATGTGCAGACTTGAACTTCCTCGGTGCAGGAAGGAAAGAACCAGAAGACAGACCTTCTCTGCCTTTGCACCTACACTCTGTAACACCCTCTGCAGCAAACACCAAACTCGCTCCATTGCTTCTACATTTAAGAAAGGAGTGTAAGACCCTTCTCTTCAAGGAATGGCTTCTCCCTAACACCTAGGTTCACCATCGCCACCCTACCTGAAAATGGGTAATCTGCAACCAATTGTGTCCTCTCCTGGTTGCTTGTAGATCTCCTCCTGCCAAATTGCCTGCCCTCCTCGTTCCCTGCTGTTAGCTCCCTGCTCCCTTGTACCTTTGCTTCCCTCGCCGTGCCCTTGCCCTGTGATAGCTCTGGAAGCCGGGTCCACGCTCAGTAATGACCTTAATAATAATAATAATAATAATAATTGCTTTGACCCCTCAGTCTGCTCAGGGTTTTAGAAATGATGGTAGATTTAGTTCAGGGGCGTGCAGTGACATCATGGGCGCCACGTGCGTTCAGTGCGCAATGACATCATGCAAATGGGTTTTCCTTGGGATTTGGTTGTCAAAGGCGCTGCACCATCTGAGGTCATTAACCCTTTACTCTATTCATGTGTGCCCATATAACCCTATCTGGCTATACAGTTTTTTTTAAATAGATGTCATTAAGATTTTTCTTTTTATATATATATATATATAGCGCTACGAACCCTCAGGGCTCTGAGCGCTGCTTATTATTACCCACAGTGTGTGGTGCTCATTTATCGACCTCAGAAGGATGAAAGGCTGAGTTTGGCCCTGACGGATTTGAACCTGCACAGATGTGAAAGTGAGCGCTCTACTCGCTGTGCTATCGAAGCAACAATTATATATAATATTTAATTGTTGTGTAGTGCTGAGTCGGTGTTGGGGAAATGACCACTGGAATAGTGAAATAGCCTCAATTCAACTGCATTTCCACTTTTCCGGGGGAGCTGATTTTTTACCATCCCTCATCTTCGAACAAATTTCATTTTCTGGCTAAAATTTCAATGTGTGGGCCGTTCTGGCAGCTATTTCAGCTAATTAGGGAGTCGAAACCTTTCCTAGTCAACTTATTGGTGACCATTTTTTGTAAAAATCACCCATAAAGTGAGATATAGGGTGGGAAAACATCAAACAGGCTCATTTTTCTCCATAGGAAAAATGGGCAAATCTGTGGGGTTTTCCCCAGAAATCGCCATTTTCCCTACAGAGCAATGGTCATCTACTATACCCACCCATAGTGTCGGGTGCATTTCATGAAGGGGCCTGGATCCGGAAACATGTCAGAGAGATCAGTGGAAACTGAACCTTTTCACCACCAACCACACGCTCCTTCATCCAAAACGTCTCAGTTGTGTTATGTGTGTGTATGGATTATGTAACACTTGTACAGCACATAAGTGCCATGCCCTTGAAGTGCTGCAGGTTGCCTGGAATTGTGTAGACGGTGGTCTGAACGTTACCTGATAAACTGAACATTACATTATCCGAAAATAATATGTTCTTAAAGAGTGATGAGTAGAACTGTAACCTTATCTTTCACAGTATTTATTATTTGGGTGGGGAGCACTGTGTGTTTTAAATTAGTGACTGCTGGCACGCTGAACTAGGCAATGGGCCTCTGCCCTTTACTATGGGGGAGATTTGCTCAAGGGTGTGTGGGTTTACTGAAGTGAGTTGAGGCCTGCTTGTGTATCAGCAACTGATTGCAGTCGTAGGCTCTGAAATTAAATTACATTTAATATGGCTAAATGCTAGCAAATCAGTCAATGAGGAATACTAGCGGTAGTCCTAGCAACCCCCCTGAAATACCTCTAATGAGTTTCATCTCAGGATTCCATGTCCAAAAACGTCCTGCACCAATACCAGATCACCTTCCTTCACTGTGAGCTGCCACATCTTTAATGAAGCAGCACTGACCACCAAATACCCTGATCTTCCAACACTGTGCGCCCACCACCAAACAGAACAGTGAGCAGAAACATCCCCTCCCATCAAGTCAACACTGATTATCATGGAACAGTGCCCTGCCACCAATCTTCACTGGCCTTAAGGTGAACATACAGACGCCGAGAAAAATCTGCTCAGCCTTTACAAAGATTAACTCTGCAACGCAAAGCATTCAGAGGTAAACCCCCATCTCCCAGGAAGGAACAACATGGGGACATGTTTGAAAGAAAATGTGAGATCCAGCTGTCTTCTCATGAATGCCCGCTCTATGGCCAAACATCTCTCTGATAGCTATGATGTACCCAGCGAGGACATAATAGAGGTATGGTTCCTCTGGGGTTACACGTGAAGCCACCCCCACAGGATACAAGCTCACACTTTCTAACAGAACGGCCAAAGGAGTAGGAGGGATAGCCTTGGTTCACGAAGGCTCCATGAGCATTCGAATTTCACCTTCTATGAATATCCCAGACTGAGCATGACTTCTCCCAATGTTCTCCACCTCATGCACTGACCTTCCTTCTCACTTCCAGACCTCCTTATGCAGCCCCTCTTTGGAAGGCGACACGGTAGCTATCCCTTCAGTAGCTGCCATCACCTCACTGTACTGGGAGACTTCACGCTCTGGCTAGAAGACAATGCAGCCACAAAGTCACTCTCTGCCATCCTAAGCACCTTACACCCCTAGTCAGCTGGTTACACAGTGGATGGCCTCTCCTGCAATGAGACCGCCATCAGTATATCCTCCCCAGTCCTCTTAGCAGGGAGAGACCATCTCTCCTTTCCATTCAGTATCTTCACCGTAGCGGCACCTCTTGAAAAATCAACCGAAGCTCCCCAACTTTAATCATATGGTGGAAAGACGTCCAGGTGGGTATCCTCTTGGAAAAATGTAAGCCTGAAACGTCCAGCTTACAATCAAAACACAGATGAGAACTTCTGATGTCCTACCCAATGCAATCTATAATTGGACATCTGGCTGCACACCTCCCCGGTGCTGCGTACCCGATACAATGGTCTGTATCCTCTTGGCAGAGTCTATTTAGTTGGCCTTTTACTCCTGGGGTATCAGGTAATGTATGGAGTGAAACAGTGTGGCCCAGATACTGGCCGAACTAGCTCCTTACATCACGGGACAGCCTATCAGATGTAGCGGGACAGCCTATCACATGTAACGGGACAGCCTATCAGATGTACCAGGACAGCCTATCAGATTTAGCGGGACGGCCTATCAGATTTAGCGGGACAGCCTATCACATGCAATAGGACAGCCTATCAGATGTAGCAGGACAGCCTATCAGATTTAGCGGGACAGCCTATCAGATGTAACGGGACAGCCTATCACATGCAATAGGACAGCCTATCAGATGTAACGTGGTTTAAGGACAGTGCAAGTACTGATCTGGGAGGCCAAGGGGGTTGCAGATAACAAGATGGTGCAAGAGTCCAGGTTACAGGAAATGAAGACGGAAGAAGAATAGTGCCGACTAAAAGGCAGGGCAGGCAAGGAGACCTTGGAGGTAGAGACCACAGTAGCAGCCTGCAGGCAGGAGAACTGGAGGCAAATGGGGTAACAGCAGCAGAAGGACAAAGATAGAAGATGGGACAAGAATGGAAAGATACTAGCCCATTAAAGGTAAGGAGAGAGGCTCAGAGAAGAAATGAGGAGCGGCCTGAAGTGGGAGTCGGAGGCAAGGTGAACGGAATTCCAAAACAACTGCTAGTAACAAAAGTGAGGGCTAGAAATGCGTTAAGACGTAAGTGCTCTTCTGACCGTGTCTTAGATAAGGATACCCGACTGTCAAAACGAGAAACCATAGCAACAGGGATGCCTTCCCATTTGCACACGTGCAGACATGAGGATATGTCCTCTCAGCGCACACTCACCAAGACATCATGGCAACCCCCATGGATGCCACAGGGTGTGGCTACATGCTGTTCTTCAAGGGCCCACTGGTCATTGCTAGTGAGGATACAAGCGATGGCTCCTCCTCGCGGTTACAGTATGGGGACACGGGGGAACTCAAGAAGATGGATTACCAACACCAATAACAGCACGGCCTCTACAAGACGTTCAGATTCTCACAAACGAAGTCAGTTGCTAAGTGGATTACCCCCAAACCAAACTCCAGGAGGGAAATGACGGTCCAATAGATAAACCGACCGACCATTGACAGCTTAGGTTCTACAGAGCGGAACCAATGAAAGTAAACAATCCCATCACCCAGAACAACTAAAAAAACACTGCACACTCAAAGGTATGTCTTCACAGTGATCCATGAATTCAGAAACCTTGCAACCTGTAACACGGAACCAGCACCGTCCGACTGCAACATACTTCAGCAACCAAACCCTGCCCATCCAAGGCAACCTACACTGGAAAGGACTGACTTCAATGCTCAGAAACAATAGAAAGAGAAGCAAGACTAAGTAAGTCATCTACCCCAAGACTGACAGCTTTTCATCCATTCTCCACCTAGGACTTCCTCGCCATGGTCATCACTTGCATTCCAGCAGGCTCAATGAAATACCTGTGCCCCCCCACCCTCCCACGTCTATGGAAAAATACCTAAGCAACCCCAACTAGCTCCCCCTTTCTTGCTCTTCTTAACACCTTCACCGAGCAAGTAGTCATGCCACATGCCTTCAAAACAGGCTTCAAAACCTCTGCTCAAAAACCCACAACTGACTCCCAATGACCTGGAAATCTACCGGCCAATCTGCAACACACCGTTCACTACCAAACCCTTTCAGAAACAGGCCTCGAGTCGAGGGTAAATGCGGCTGGATGGCGTTCCCCCACTTTTTCAGGGGCACCCTCACTTTGTTCAGAAGGCACCTTGATCTGCTAATATCTGCTGACGCCACATTCAATTGGTATGTTAATGAGTCCCCCCGGCCCCCATTTTTCTGTTAGGACTTGACCCCTGTTCAGAAATGTAACTAGCAACAGCTATGGTAATTTTTTAAATTTTTTTAAATTTTATTAAGCATTTGGTTTTATAATTCAAAAACCTTAATCTTATAGAGAATAATTAAAAGAAGCACACACATAAACAGTAAACAAGACAAAGAAAGGAACTAAAGCTAACAATATCACATCACCGGCCCACTTTAAGACATTTATTTATAGTTCGTATGAAAACACAACTGAACCTGAAAATTCAGGCCTTCACAAGGCGATCGAAAGGATCGTTTGAGGATGATTATACTCAATCGCTCTTATTTCATTTCAGGAGATATGTTTCATAACTTAATAGCCATATTACAGTTCAAGATGTTAGTTTCATGTCTTGGTGGGCTTGTCAGCCTTATCTATATTTATAAAAATGTCCCTCAAAAAACCAAGCACGGATAACACCAATGCAGTGTTTTCACCTTCTAAAATCTCAGACCACCAGTGATCCGATGTTCTTGTTACAAATTTCCCCAAAACCTGCCCATCCATCTATTTCTCTTTATATTAAGACCCGGGCATATCATAATCAAATGTTGCTGGGTCTCCTTTTTCTCGTCAAACCACCTACAGGTAAGGTCGCTCAAGGTCTTAATTTTTCTCACTTCCATGATTTCTTTTGTCGGCCTCAAGGTCCTCCTGAGCCTCATGAATTCCAGTCTCCGAAGTCTGCATGTAAATTTTCTCAGGTATTGTCTCGTTTTTCCTCTAGAACTAGGAACTGAGCTTTTGTGTCCATACAATTTTAAGGGACTTACGTTTTCTCTTGTGTATATCCAGTCCAGGTTTAGAAGTTTACGTTTGGCTCTGGAAGGATTCGATTTTAATACTTCTACTGAAATACATACTTCCGTTAAAATAGCTAGACAATTGTTTTTCCAGGTCTTCCGATTGCGTTCAGACTCTTTACATAAGATGTGATGTAATAGCTTGAAACCTCCTCTCAAGTTATTTAACAGGCATTTCCTGAAGAAAGCAAGGGTTTTCCATTGTACTATGGCAAAAAGGGAGGTCAAGCTCAGCTCATCACGAATCAGGTCCATTGGTGTACATGGAGGGAGAGCCAGTAATGTTCGCCAATATATCCCCTCTAGCTTAGGCCGTAGGTCCTTAGATATCAAAAGAGTGGCCACTGAGCCATAAGTTTTTTTTTTTTTTAAACAATTGTATTAGTTTTATTTCAACAAACAACACAAACCAAACTTGCAGTGCATATGATAACATTTTAACTTTACATTATGCCATCCATGTCCACTGCTTCACCCACTCCCGACCTCCCCACCCCCCCCACCCCGTTCGAGCCTACTCTTCTTCGTATTCTATTCTTCGTCTTGTGGTTGGGGTTCCTCCCCTGCAGTCTCTGTTGGGTCCTGTTCCCTTGATTGGTCTTGCGTGGGCCCAAATAACATAGCTATCAAATGTTCCCAGGCTATCAAGGTTTCGGCTTCCTCCTCCCCTCCAGAATTGCTGGCATCCTGCCATACTGTTTTCCAGCTTCTGGCCATTTCTGTAGGTCTTTCCACCACCCTTCTATTCTCAGTCTGTGGCATGCCTTCCATCCCATAGCTATTCTACGTTTTGCTAGTATGTATGCCAAGTCTTTTAGTTTACTGACATGCTTAAGTTTGCGTGGTCTGGGAAACCCCCCTATCAGGCATGCCCACGCTGTGTCCACCACTATCTTAATCCCTTTTTCCTCCAGCCTATGTGCTGCTTCTCCCCAGAATCTCTCAATCACTGGACCTGTCCAAAACATGTGCACCATTCCGGCGTTTTCTTCGTTACGTTTGGGGCATGATTCTCGTCCTGTATTTTTGAATGTGGCTATCCTCTGGGGTTTCATGTAGGCTCTGTGGGTTATATATAGTTGTATCTGCTGTAACCTCGCATTCCTACACCTTCTTATGGTATCCTTGAACCCGCTCCCATATCCCATCACTCATTGGGGCCCCCACTTCTTCTTCCCAATCCTGTCTTAATTTCACCACTTCCTTCCCCACCTTGGACATCATCATCTCATATATTCTAGATATCTCATGTCCTCCTTCGCCTATATCATATATTGTATCTATGGTGGTGTCTAGCTGATCTTCTAATACTGTTTCAGGCCACGTTTCTTTAATTCTCCGCACAACTCTATGGTAGGTTATATATTGTCCCGTATGTAAGCCCGATTCCATCACCAATATCTCAAAATCTTTCATCCTCCCCTCTTGCCATATGTCTCCCATAGTTGCTATCTCTACCGGTTCCCAGTGCTTCCTGATCATCATCATGAGTTGCCCTTCTTTTCTAGATAATGTGACTAGTGGCACTTGCGGGGAACACGGGGATGGGTTCCCCATTGCTTGACAGGACCTATGCTATATCTCCCACCCTAGTATCACCATCTTTGGGCGTCCCACCATATCCGATCAAGGCAACCACATTATTTCTTTAAAAAAAAATGGGGAACAGTCCCATTGAAACAGCCATGACTTAGAGGTTAAATCTTCTGCGAGCCATTTCGCTACATATTGCAGTTGGCTTGCTATATAGTACATCTCGTAGTTTGGCAATTTTATACCCCCTCTCTCGTATGTGTTTTGTAGTTTCCAAAGGGCAACTCTGTTTCTAGTCCCATGCCACAGGAATCCCCTGCATATGCCATGAATCTTAGCAAAAAATCGTCTCGGAATCAGGTATGGAATATTCCCAAAATAATGCAAGAGTCGAGGCAGGACCACCATCTTCAGCATTGCCCCTTATCCCCTCATCGCCAAAGGGAGCTTTACCCAGAACTTCATACTATTTTAAATGCTCTTGATCGCTTTTTCAGTGTTATGTTGGTGCTCTGCCTCCACCTTGTGAAAGATGTCTATCCCAAGGTATCGAAACGTATCGGCCTCCCATGGTATCTGTAAGATAGGTAATTGATCTAACGGGATTCCTCTATATCAGCCACGTGGGAACATGCAAGATTTTCTAGGGTTCACTGCAATGCCAGACAGCCCCGCAAATCGCTCCATCACCTCCAGAATATATTGGAGGTTTTCTTCAGGGTAGCGCAAATACAATGGCATATCGTCTGCATATAAGGAGATTAGGTGCGGATCCCCCTTTATGGTAATGCCTATTGTGTCATACTGCAGCCTCAGGTATATCGCCAGGGGCTCTAGAGCTAAGATGTACAGCATAGGGGACCACGGGCATTCTTGCCTAGTACCTCTGCTAAGTTGCCAGCTCTCTGATATTATTGCTCCTGTGTTAACCGTGGCCAGCGGCACGCTATATAGTAGTTTAACCCATCTGACATACCCTGGTACTATTCCATAATTGGCTAGGGCCACCATCAGCCAGGGCCATTTGGCTGAGTCGAAGGCCTTTATTGCATCTAACCATACAATTGCCATTTTGCCCTCATCTTCATTTGCGTGTTCGATAACTCGGTGGACCCCTCTAAGGTTGTTAGATATATTCCTATTCGGGATGTAACCAGTCCGATCGGGGTGTATTAATTTAGTAATGATCCTCCTCATTCTGTTTGCCAGGACCGCTGTTGCTATCTTGATTCAGCATTGACAATGGTCTGTATGAACCACAGTCATTGGCAGGTTTATTGGGTTTAGGTAGCGGTACTATGATCGCCTCTCTCAGGGACTCTGGTAGCCTTCCCACTTCGTATGCCTCATTTAGCATTTCCAGGAGCGGGGGGAGTACCTCATTTCTATACATTTTATAAAATTCACTTGGGAGTCCATCGGCCCCTGGGGTCTTGCTGGTGGGCAGTTGCACCACCACTTCTTCTAGTTCCTCTAGAGTAATCGGAGCATCTAGCTCCTCTCGCTCCTCTGCACTAATTTGTGCAAACCAATTTCTTCCAGTGTTTCTCTTATCTCCCTTTCATCCTTACACTCGTCCCCGTAGAGGAGTCAGTAATAGTCTACAAATTCCTGATTAACATCTTCCTGGGTGTCCACTATGTGGCCATTTTCCTTAGTTATTGTTCTGATTGTGGGTCTAGGGGTTTCACTTTTATATAACCATGCTAGGGCCCTCCCTGGTTTATCCCCTCCTGCGTGCTGTCTCTCTATGTACTTTCTGTAGTTGAGATTACACAATCTCTCCCAATGCCCAAATGCCCAGCACATTTCTGTTGCAGCCTAAGTATTGCTTCATTATCTTCCTTGGTATTACCACCCCTTTTTGTTGCTGCTTCTAACTCTTTTTCTGCGCCCTGTAGTTCTGCTAATATCCCTCCTTGTAGTCCCTTGGACTTAGCTATGTCTATGCCCCTCACTACTACTTTAAAGGCTTCCCAGAGCATACCCGCTGTCTCGACACTGCCAGTATTGATCTCAAAATAGTTTATTATTACCTCTCTCAAATCCTCCCTAAAGACTGTGGGCCTCATTCCGAGTACGGCGCTAACCAATGGCGCTATTAACGCCTTGGTTGACGCCGGACCGGCAGCACCTTGGTGGATGGCGGAATTACCGTCCCATTCCAAGGTTGGCGGGGCGGTAATTCCCCATTCACCAAGGATCTTCCCCATTCCCAAATGAGCCCCAATAGGGCTCAATGGGAATGGGGAAGATGCAAATAACGGTGACCGTTCATTACGGTCACCGTTATTGGCTTGGAGGCCCCTTTGCGCCCTCGACTTTAACACCTGCTCAAAGCAGGCGTTAAGGGCGAGGGCGCAAAGGGAACTCGGAGTATGGCGGTAAGGGATCACCGCCACCGGTCTCGTTACCGGTGGCCGCTATCCCTTACCGCCATACTCGGAATGAGGCCCTGTATCTTTCAAAGCCTCTGCTCTGAGGCGCCAGGTTGGAATCCTTGCTCTCGGGGTTCGGTATTGCCATACCAGTGCCAATGGTGAGTGGTCCGATAGGACCCTCGCTTTATATTCTGTCTGCGTTATTTCTGCCATTAACTCCTGTGTGGCGAACACATAATCAAGCCCAGTGTTTACATTTTGTGGGGCTGAGTAATGTGAATATTGTCTGTCCTGCGGATGGCGCACCCTACATGCATCCTCAAACCCAAATTCTGTTCATAGTGACTGCAGCGCCCTTACGGCTGGGTTAGGTCTATCTACTTTGCCATCTGATCTGTCAATTTTCAGGTTTAGTATGCAGTTGAAGTCTCCTCCCCAGATCACCCCCCCCAAGCACATGCTAAGTTTGTTGTATAGGGTTCTAAAGTATGCCGCCGTGTCCTGATTCGGGGTATATGTGTTTACAATGCTTATTTCTTTGTTTTCCACAAGCCCTCTTATAATAACCATCCTCCCGTCTGCTTCGACTGTGGATTGTAGTAGCTGGAATGGGACATGTGGTGCTACCCAGGTAATCACTACTCTAGCATAGGCTGAATATGTTGCACCTACAACGGTCCCCCTCCACTTCTTCTGGATCACGGCTATGTCTATTTTCTGTCTACGCAGGTACATGATAACCTTATTCCTCTTTAGGTAGCTATTGAGCCCTTTAAGATTCCAAGTAATTACTTTAAGGTCCCCCATGATGTGTTAAAGTCCCACTCCTCCCTCCACAAATACCGTCCATATCCAGATTTTTCCCCCATTGCTTGTAGGCTCGTACTCCCATATAAACTCCCCTTAACTATAAACACTTCAACTTCCCCAACACCCCGCCGTCCCCCCTTACCTCCCTGCCCCCCTGCCCCAACTCCTCTGAGCCATAAGTTATGATAGGGACGACCTTGATGTTGTAAAAGTCTATTAATGGTTGCAGTGTAAACCTGCAGTGTTTTCTGTGGTTAATTCTCCCCTGTGAGGTTACGTTTCGCATCTTTGTTCTGAGGCTCAGTTCTTGCGGTGCCTCTATTTTGCTGTTACTTATCGTAGTCCCCAGATAAACAATGCTTGAGACTTCGGGAATGGTTTCTCCTTTAAAGTAACATTTTTCCTTACCCGTTGTTTTTTTTGCCGTTTTCCCACCGAAGGTGAGAATTCTTGACTTGGAGACATCCACCTTTAAGTCATTACTGTCTAGGTATTTTGAGATAGCAAGCCCACTTTGATTTTATCAATTAGGATAAGGTCATCTGCGTATGGAAATACATTACAAACAACAGCCTCCTCCACTTGACAACATGTATTCCGACAGAGTGACACAAACCACACTGTGCTCAATATGAAAGATTCAATGCAAAAAAAATCATGGATGCCAAATAGTGCACTCATCTGCTAATAAGACTTGAGGACACTGGATTAGAAGGAGGTGATCTGCGGTGGATCCCTTCATTTCTGAGCGTGAGGGCTGAAAAAACACACATGGCCCTTCCAGGCCACTCCCCTGCCAGCTGACATGCAGATTACCCCATGGAGCCAATCTCTCACCTCAACCTTTACATGACCCCACACCGGGAGCCAATCTCTCGCCACAACCTTTACATGACCCCACACCAGGAGCCAATCTCTCGCCTCAACCTTTACATGACCCCACACTGGGCACCAATCTCTCGCCTCAACCTTTACATGACCCCACACTGGGAAAACAATCTCTCGCCTCAACCTTTACATGACCCCACACTGGGAAAACAATCTCTCGCCTCAACCTTTACATGACCCCACACCAGGAGCCAATCTCTCGCCTCAACCTTTACATGACCCCACACCGGGAACCAATTAACAACTCAGGTCTCGGATGTGAACAAGGACAAGACATGAGACCATGAGTTAGGGCTGGTATAATATGTGTAAAGAGGGTGGGCTACAATATGGCACGGATACACTTATGCCGCTGCAAGAAAGAACATGTGTATTGTAATGTCTTGCGCCGCTACCTAACAGTCTAATACACAGCCTTTAAATCAGAGTGAGACATTTTAATGTAAGTTAAAGGAATGCGCTACAGCCTTTTCTTTGATGAGACAATTTATTTCTGCAAATCCATAACATTTTTAACCCTTAATTAGCATAAGAATACGATCATTAATACAAAAGCACTTCACAGTCTTCTTAATAAACAGAACATCTTTCATTTCAAATCCTACACGTGTTTCACTCTTGTTTGGCAGAGACGCAGGATGTTACAACAGACTTAGTATATTTTTCAGGCCTCAGATGCTTCATCTACACAAAGGATAACAAATTCGCATCCGGGGAAGGGTGCTCAGTCAATCAGGTGGCTGGAACAGCAGCTGAGAATACACAGTCTCTGTCCGCTGTTTCTAACCACCCGAAGCCCTTCCCTGGGTGGCGCCATCCTTTAAAAAAAACATTTTTAATGTGGGGAAGCAACAGGGAGACTCTCCGTGTTGCCTCCCCACATCCCCAAAAGGAACCAAAACCCTTCAACACATGCTCATCCCAACCCCACTTACCTAGTGGACTGGAGCTATGTGTGCCGGTCCCACCACTCCTCCCACTCCCGACCACTATAGAAATGGAAAAGGTACTTTGTTCCTTTTCCGAGGGCAGTGGTCTTCTTTTCTTTTCCACCTCGGGTGATTGGCGTTGCATAATAAGCACTACCAATCTGCAGAGATTCAGGGCTGCCTAGGCTCGGGCTGGCGGACCGTTATCGGCCATGTACGCCTCCCTGCTGGGGCGTGATAGCTACAATCCTCTAGAAACTCACAAAAGACTCTACAATGTATACACCAGGTATTAGCATACGTCTGTCACATGTGGACTTCTGCATGACCACAAACAGACTGAAATCCAACCCAAATGAAACCAAGCTTACGATTCCCGGCATCACACCACAAAGCTTCTGATTCACAGAAGCATTTTAAAATGGCGCAATCCCATTGGAAAACAATCTGTGAATCTGGCCCTAAATCTTTCACCTACGCCTACTGTCAGGAACCTCGGCTGAGTCATGGACAGCGACCTTACATTGGAGCCACAGATTGAAGCCATCATGAGGAGTTGGTTCTTCCAGCTCCGAATGTTTGGATGGTTCAGGCCCTACCTGGACGCCTTCAACTTGTACTCCTGGAACACCTTCTCAAAAGACTACAAAGAGTCCAACATGCACCAGCCAGACTTCTTCTGAAATTTAAAAAACAAAATGAACCCACCTCAGACCTCCTAAAACTCCACAAGCACCTGATCACACGGAGGATTCATTTAAAATACTGAGCGTTGTCCACCGCGTCACCCACGGCAAAGACCCAGAGTCCATCAGTGGGAAATTCACCCACTGTCAATCATTGAGAGTTCTTTGACGTCTCAGTTATTCTCGACTAATGATGACATGGTTTAGTAGGAAACGACCCACAGGATCTTCCTTGCCCTTCCTCAGTTCCTCTCAACCAAATCTCAAACTCCTTCGCACAAAAGAAGGCCAGTTGACCTTAGGAGAAAGGTACAAACCTGGCTATTCAACGAACACCACCATGAGACCAGCTCCAAAACCTCAACTAATCCACGCTCTTGGTACCTTTAACCCAGGGCAGCCTGTCGGCAAAGAGCCAGGAGGTAGCACACTAACTCGGTGTCCGTACAAATGATCGAAAATAAAATACAGAATGGAGAAATGAGCGCATCATTTTTCCGAACCTTTGGGACTTAATAGAATGGAGCCCATATGATAATGGGTGGCGCCTGTCTCTGCTGATCAGGGTGGTACCCAATGAAGTTCTCCCCACTAAACCAACTCCACAGGTGTCTATTCTCTTATTCGCCCCAACTAACCGACCAGCCTCTGAAATGTCCTTCCACATTGCACAGCACACACAGATCACCACCGCACATGCCCACATCATGCCTGTCAGTCACAACATCAGCGCTGTAGATGACCAGATCCTGGGCTCTCCCCTCTGGATGCCAGCATACACAAGGGTCAACACCACACTCCTGGAAGCAGAGCGGCACTCCGATTCGGGCATTTCTGGCTGGCACTCATCAACACACCAGCGGTTGCATGTGCCCCTCTTTCCTTCCTACCAACTAAAAAAACTCCTCTCTTCTCACACGGACATGAGCAGCAAAGCCAAAATAAAATGGCAGGAACGGCCATGTACAAGCCAACTTTACATTGCACTGCATATGCTGCCCCTTAAACTCGATGTTGTGGATGAGGCAAGGTGTAACTAGTTTACACCTTCTTCCCGGGGACATAAGGGGTTGGGTGAGAAATCAATCAGGTTGCCTGGATCACAGACTGAATCTCCCAGATTCAGGCCCGCTGCCGCTTTGCTACATCTCCCTTCTGGGCCGCCATGGATATGGGAGAGCGGCTCTGCATGAATCCCTGTCTTCCAGCTCGGTGGCGGCCATCTTGTGTAAGTATTTTTTTCAATGAACTTTGTTAGGGAGAATTCTCATTCAATGGCCAATTTCCCTTACCTAGTGAGTCCCTCAGCAGCTTTGCTGGATCTCTGGAGTTAAGTTTCCACCTGGTAAGAGTGTACCCTTCTTTTCTCCACTCTTACTTGTATTTTTCCATGTGTATTTCATCTGTTTTTGTGATTGTGGACTCAAGGAGTACACCACTTCAGTAGCCCCCTTCTTTTGTGTGTTACACATCACCTTCAGTGCAGTGACACAGGGTTGTCTTTTAGACTTCCCACCGACTCCATTTCTCAGGCTGACTACTGTCCCCCAGAAAAGGGTAAAGTTGCCATTAACTTTACTTAGGGCCTCATTACACGGATGGCGGTAAGGATTTACCGGTACCGGTAAAATACCGGTACCGGTAAATCCTTAGCGCCTTAAGACGAGGTCCCTTTGCGGGTTGGGGGATTTAATGCCTGCTTTTTGCAGGCGTTAAAAACCAACCCGCAAAGGGACCCAGGGAGCTAATTACGGTACCGCAATTTGCGGTATCGTAATTAGCGCCTTCCCCATTCCCATTGAGCCCTATGGGCCAAAAATGGGAATGGGGAAGGGCAATGGCGGAAGGGGGAATTACCGCCCCGCCAACCTTGGAATGGGGCGGTAATTCCCCTTTCCGCCAAGGCGGTGCCGGTATTTTACAGGCATGAACCATGGCGCTAATAGCGCCATGGTTCTCCGCCATCCGTGTAATGAGGCCCTTAGTCATTTAACCACAGATCCAGTACACCCCATCTTACATGGAGTACTGGAAAGGTTTAATCCTTAGCCCTTTTTATCTGTACCTCCTAGAGCATTGTTTCGCTCTTTTAACATTTGGACTTGGCTGGTGGCAGTGTATCTACCCTAACTTTTCTACCGCGATTATACTATATAAACATGGTATTGTTTTAGGCTATTATATTAGCCTCGAACTTAAACCCGCTTGACCAAATACTTTTTCTTTTGGCTCCAGTCGGGTTTATTCGCCATTTCTTTTTGTTAAAGTCCTTCTTGTGTTTCACTTTGCGCGGCAAACCAGGTTTGCCTTCTTTGTTCACTGTCTTTTGGCGGGCTTCTGCCAAGAAGCCCTCTTCTAGGCGCCTGGGTGTGTAGGTGGGCTGAATGTGAGGGAAGGGTGTGGTCACCCCCTTCACAGGGTGCGCTAGGAAACCCAAGTCACACTTTGCCATGATTGGCTGAGGTAGTTGTCCGGGCCAGACAACCCCCCTGCTGTGTGATTGACAGCCAGGCTGTGTGAATGGGGGATTTTCGCATAAAAGGCAGGTCTCTTGGGCTAGAAGTCAGAGTCGCCACTGGAACTACAAGGAACCGAAGAGAAGCAGAGAAGAAGTCGTCTGCTGCAACTATCCCGTCCCGGTGAAGCCCTGCTGCAGTCCTGAGCTATCTACCATTCGACGAACAATAAAGATCCAGTCCGGCAGAGGCGTTGTTTGGGGGGGGGCTAAGGGGGATATAGCCCCTGGTCTTTTGGTTGTAGCCCCTGATAGAAGCTCAGGGGTTACAACCTAAAAGGCTAGCTAGCCCCAAGTCTCGACAATCCCAAATTTAGCATAGCCCCGGATCTTTTCCAGACCTAGCAACACCCCTGTAGTCCGGAGTCTTCTTCCCTTGAGCTTGGTGGGGATAACCAGCTCATCTTCTACAGCCCGAGGACCCTTTTCGTGGTCAAAATCGCTGCACACTGCTGTAGTGGTCCGGATAGCCATCTGAAGAGCCTCTCCTGTTTTTAAGGAGCGCAACTTTTATTCACTGTTGCTGCTGCCGGCTTCATCCCTGTGTGGTGTAGACCACTCCAGATGTCCTCCTTCGGATCGAAGCTCCAGGAACCGAGGGTCTGCAGGAAACTACCAGGATCAACTGCCGTGGCACCAGCGTCTTCATTGAATAAGGTACTGTGTTCTGCTAGAGGAATTAGGGTGAATCCCTTTTCTTCACCTCCAAGGCTTGCCCTTGTCTTCCCTCCTTCTTATAACTTTTGCTTCCCCTGTTGACAATATCTAAGTACTCCTGGCTACGTTGAATCGTGAACTATCTGACTGTGTGATCCTCGACCAACAGGAACCTGGTTCCACTTGACACTGGCTCCGGCCTATTGACTCTTGAATTTCTGTTTAAGAGTGTTCTCTGGTTCTGTCTGCCTTGACAAAAGTATTTCCTATGATTTTTGCCCCCAACTCTCTCTGGGTATCTCAGGTGCTAAGTGTGTTTTTGCCCCGGTAACATTTCTTGCCGCGGATACGCGTTTCTTTAGTAAGACCGAACTGTCATTACTGTCAAAAAGTGACCGCAAGTGTATTCCCGGTAACGTCTTTTGTTTCGCAACACCGGTCTGCTAAAACACAGGGTACTTACCTTGAAGTATACCGTACAAAGTGAATTGGTTAGTGATAGTGTATTTTACGTGTGGTTTTTGAATTAATAGAAGTGTCGTGTTTATAACAAATGGTTTAAAATAAATGTACTTATATTTTGTACCTGAAACCTTGAGTCAGTGTTTGCGTGAGTCACAGTAATTGTGGTCCCTTTGTGTAATCTCTGCTACTGCTCATATACCTTTGAGATAAGCCTGGCTCCTCCGCTACTGCTACCACTTTAACATAGTAGTACAGGCGTGTACCAAAGGTAAAACTTGTATTGTCACCCGTAGTCTGAATTGTGTGTAGTGGTACCTAAGGGCACTGCACAGGATTCTGCCTAACACTGGTGGCAGCGGTGGGATTTGGAAGTAGAGTGATTACACTTAGAGTGCTGCTGTTGCTTGGGTTCATCTAACCACAAGGCTAACACCACTAATTCTATTTAACTAAGAAATCATGTCAAATATGGAAAGCTACACTGAAGAGGGTCTCTTGAACTACACTGCTGAGGTTTTGAGAACCATGTGCAGGGAGAGGAGTCTCTCTGGTAAAGGAAAGAAATCTGAATTGATTGCAATGTTAATGGGAAAACAAAGTCTGGAGAGTGGGTCAGAAGGGCCTACCCTCCAGCAAATGTGGATACTGATTTTTCTGATTGTGAGAGTGTTAATTTTGAAGAAGTATATGAGTCCTTGTTAGGAAACCCTACAACTCCTTTGCCGGCTCAGAAAGCACAAACTCTCTCCACAGAAACCCCCAAAGGTCCTACTCCTGAGTTTATTGCACTTGAGAAACTGAGACTTGAATTGGAAGTGAAACGTATTAATGCACAAACTGGCATGAAGCACCAAGAGTTAAGGCTCAGAGAAATGAAGCTGAATCATGAACTAGAGATGAATAAATTGTCTGTAGAAAAGGCTTCTCTCCCAGAGTCTTCTACGTCTTGCAGCCCTAAGAGACCCCGTAAGCCAAAGGAAATGATTGGTATGTATGAGACTAAACTTGATGTTTTGGATTGGTTAGCAATGTTTGAGTACAATCATGGGATTCAAGGTATCTCAGAGAATCAGCTGATTTCCTGGCTTTTCTCTAGGCTTCCCCCTGTGGCAAGTGATGCTGTAATGGAGTTGGGGGAGGAGGATAAACAGGATTATGAGTGTGTGAAGCTAGCATTAATAGGTAGATTTGGGAAGACCCCTTCCAAGTATCTTAAGAGGTTTAGAACCCTCAAAAAGCATGATGGTACCCTTTGGGCTACCTGGGTGTGTGAATGTTTGAAAAACTTAGATGGTTGGGTTAAGGGTTACAAAGTGAACACTTATGAAGGTTTGAGGAATCTTGTAATGTTGGAGTCTATTGTTGATGTCTTCTCCCCTGAGCTCAGACAGCACTTGGCTGATTCAAAGGAGATAGATCCTAAGAAGTTAGCTAAGGCTGCTGACTTGTGGGTTGCCAACAGGGCCACTCACAAGGATTCTGGGGCTACTCAGAAGAAGGATGAGGTGAAACAGCCAAAGAAAGACAACAAGGAGAATTCCAATAATTCCAATCCAAAAGAGGGCCCCATACATAACCAGGGTAAGCCACAAGGGAAACCGAATCAGGCTGGTGTACCATCTGGTCCCAAACCAGATGGAGGTCAGAACAAACCCCCATTCCAGAGAGCATTTGGAAAATACTTTGTTTGTGGGCTACCTGACCATGTGAAAGGAGATCCCAGATGTAAGGGTAAACCTTCAGGGGTCAACACTGTCTCCTTAGCCTTCTCCCAGGTGGATGAAGTACCTATGGCCAGTGGAAACTTCCAGTTGCTGGCTGATGAGCCCATGAGAGTCTCAGGTAGTGTTTCTTTAGTGTCCTTGGGTCTTTGGGAACAACAGAACTTAGATGTCTATAACTCAATCCCAGATAATACTAAAGCGTATTACAAAGATAGTGTTCTTGTGAATGGACAGGAGACCCCTGCCATCAGAGACACTGGAGCCAGCATAACTGTGGTTGATGAATGTTTTTTCAAGGTAGAGGATGTTGCTAAGGCAACCAAACACCTAACGAAGTTAGCTGGAGGCCCTGTGCAAATGGTTCCCCAGTTACCAGCCCTCATCCAGTGCAATGACATGACTGTCGGAATACCTGTAAGTGTGCAGAATAACATACCTGGGAGGGTCCTGCTGGGTAATGACCTTAAAACTCTTGGAGTTGTGTCCAGTACCCCCAGACCCCCAGCAGAAGGAAGCAGGAGCTCACAAGGTCTGCAAGGGAGAGAACCTTGAGAGGCTCTCCTGGGGACATGATAGAGGAAACTATCACCCCAAGTCCACAGGACTTACTTACTGCTATTGCAGGTCAGAAAGAGACAAAGGGGAAACCAATGTCTGCCAGCAAGAAACCAGAAAGCACCCCTGTGCCAAGAAGGACATCTCCTAGACTGTCCAAAGTCACATCTGTGACTCCTCTACCAGCTGAGGCTGAGTGTGAGGTTCAACCCTGTATGGTTCAGCTAGATACTGAAGAATCAGATCTAGAAGAAGATCTTACTCTGGTGGGGGATCTTCACCCTGTTGACCATCCTGAGCTGCAGTCTTTACTGGCAGAAGGTGGACCCAACAGGGTAGATTTCAGCAAGGGACAGAGAGAGTGTCCCACCTTGGAAGGTCTTCGTCTACAGGCAGCTTCTCAGCTCAATGGACTGAGCCTGGGAAGTATAGGTTGCACTGGGAAGACCAAGGAAAGGCTCTCTCTTTACTTCTACTGGCCTAAAATGGGCTCAGAAGTAGACAAATTCTGCAGGAGCTGCCACACTTGCCAAACCTCTGGCAAGAGTGGAGCCAAGAATGTGGCACCCTTGGTGCCTCTCCCCATGGTGGGAGTTCCTTTTGAGAGGGTTGGGATTGGCATTGTTGGTCCTCTTGACCCTCCAACATCTTCAGGCAACAGGTTTATCCTGGTTGTAGTGGATCATGCCACTAGATTTCCTGAAGCCATACCTATGAGGACTGTTATGGCTCCGGCTCCGGCTGTGGCTAAGGCCCCACTTGGTATTTTTACCAGAGTAGGTTTTCTTAAGGAGGTGATATCTGACAGGGGATCACATTTTATGTCACATTACATGCAAGCCATGTGGAAAACCTGTGGAGTCACCTACAAGTTCTCAACTGCCTACCATCCCCAAACCAATGGATTGGTGGAGAGGTTTAACAGAACTATGAAGAGCATGATAGGTGCTTTAGAAGAACCCCTTAAGAGAAGGAGGGACCTTCTACTGCCTTCTCTTTGCATATAGAGAAGTCCCTCAGGAGGGAGTACGATTCAGTCCCTTCAAACTTCTTTATGGCCATCCAGTCAGAGGTCCATTGGCCCTGATTAAGGAGGGGTTGGAGAGTGCTCCTTCCCCCAAGCCGGTCAGAGGGACTGACTATGTGATAGGTCTCCGGAGGAGAATGTCACACATGATGGCAGAGGCAAGTGATAACTTGAAGGCTGGTCAAGCTCTGGTCAAACATTGGCATGACCAGAAGGCTAACATGGTTGAGTTTACTCAAGACCAGCTTGTTCTTGTTATGGTCCCCACAAGGCAGAGGGCCTTGCAGGACAAATGGATAGGACCCTTCAAAGTTGTGGGTAAACTTGGAGAGGTGAACTACCCGGTGGACTTAGGCAATCCTAAGGAGGCTCCCAGAGTCTTTCACTCCAACCGTTTGAAGTCTTATGTCTCTCGACCTGATATAGGAGCTCTGCTTCTAGCTTCAGCTCAGGAGGAGAAGGAGAGCAAACCTCTACCTGACCTCCTCAGAGGCTTACCTTTAGATGAACAAGTGGAAGGAGTTAATCTCTCTTCCAGTCTCACATCTGACTAGCAGGATGAGTGCAAGTTACTGTTAAATCAGTTTGCATCCCTGTTCTCATCTTCACCAGGCTTGGCCCCTTGGGGCCAACATGATATACTCACTGGTGACTGTTTGCCTGTCAAAAGCAGGGGGTACAGAATGTCAGACAATGTAAGAACCCATATAAGGAATGAGGTCAACAAGATGCTTGATCTCGGGGTTATAGAGCCCTCTACTAGCCCTTGGTCTAGCCCAGTTGTGCTTGTACCAAAAGCAGGATCCAAGGAGTTGAGATTCTGCGTGGACTATAGAGCTCTAAATGCAGGCACCAAAACTGATGCCCATCCTTTACCTAGGACAGATGAGCTGGTGGACAAACTTGGTGCAGCCAAGTACCTCAGCACATTTGACCTAATGTCAGGCTATTGGCAAATAGCCCTGACAGACCATGTCAAGGAGAAAACTGCATTCTCCACCCCAGCTGGCCTTTACCAATTTAAGGTAATGCCTTTTGGACTAAAGAATGCCCCTGCTACATTTCAGAGAATGGTCAATCAAGTTCTGAAAGAGATGGAGGACTTCTGCATGGCATACTTGGATGACATTGCAGTGTTCAGCCCTACATGGAAAGAACATATTGAACACCTAGGCTATGTATTGCAGGCTCTGGAACAGGCCCATCTGACCATAAAGGCAAGCAAATTTCAACTTGGTCAGAGTACCGTGGTCTACCTTGGACATGAGGTAGGAGGAGGTGAAATAAGGCCCTTGCCTAGCAAAGTACAAGGTGTACAAAACTGGGACACCCCTACTAATCAAACCAAGTGAGAGCCTTCTTAGGTCTCACTGGGTATTACAGGAACTTCATAGAGAACTATGGGACCATATCTTCTCCGTTGAATGTCATCTCCTCTCCCAAGTTCCCTAAAAAGGGCAGGTGGAATGAGGAGTACAATCAAGCCTTTGAAGGTCTAGAGAAAGCCCCTTGTCAAGCTCCAGTCCTAAGAGCTCCTGACTATCACCAACCCTTCATTGTACAAACTGATGCTTCTAATGTAGGTATAGGTGCAGTCCTTAGTCAACTGGATGAGAAAGGTAGGGAACACCCTATTTGTTTCATCAGCAGGAAGTTAAAGGATCCTGAGACAAGGTGGGCAACAATAGAATGTGAATATGCTGCTATTGTGTGGTCACTGAAGAGGTTTAGGCCATACTTGTATGGATCTACCTTCATCATTCAGACTGACGACCAACCCTTGAGATAGCTGATGCAAATGAAAGCTACTCAGATGGTCAATCTGCCTGCAAGGATTTGATTTTTCAATTGAGAAGAGAGCAGGAAGTCACCACCAAAATGCTGATGGTCTCTCTAGGATGTTTGTAACCGACTAGAGGTATGAGAACCATCCAGGAGTGGATTAAATCCTCCTGTCCCTTAGTCTGGGGGGGGGGGTGAGTGTTAGGGAGAATTCTCATTCAATGGCTAATTTCCCTTACCTAGTGAGTCCCTCTGCAGCTTTGCTGGATCTCTGGAGTTTAGTTTCCACCTGGTAAGAGTGTACCCTTCATTTCTCCACTCTTACTTGTATTTTGCCATGTGTATTTCATCTGTTTTTGTGATTGTGGACTCTAGAGTACACCACTTCAGTAGCCCCCTTCTTTTGTGTGTTACACAGCACCTTCAGTGCAGTGAAACAGGGTTGTCTTTTAGACTTCCCACCGACTCCATTTCTGAGGCTGACTACTGTCCCCCAGAAAAGGGTAAAGTTGCTATTAACTTTACTTAGTCATTTAACCACAGATCCAGTACACCCTATCTTACATGGAGTACTGGAAAGGGTTAATCCATAGAACTTTTTATCTGTACCTCCTAGAGCATTGTTTCGCTCTTTTAACATTTAGACTTGGCTGGTGGCAGTGGTATCTACCCTAACTTTTCTACCGCAATTATAATTTATAAACGTGGTATTGTTTTAGGCTATTATATTAGCCTCGAACTTAAACTCGCTTCACCAAATACTTTTTCTTTTGGCTCCGGTCGGGTTTATTCGCCATTTCTTTATGTTAAAGTCCTTCTTGTGTTTTACTTTGCGCGGCAAACCAGGTTTCCCTTCTTTGTTCACTGTCTTTTGGCGGGCTTCTGCCAAGAAGCCCTCGTCTAGGCGCCTGGGTGTCTAGGTGGGCTGAATTTGAGGGAAGGGTGTAGTCACCCCCTGCACAGGGTATCCTAGAAAACCCAAGTCACACTTTGCCATGATTGGCTGAGGTAGTTGTCCGGGCCGGACAACCCCCCTGCTGCGTGATTGACAGCCAGTCTGTGTAAATGGGGGATTTTCGCATAAAAGGCAGGTCTCTTGGGCTAGAAGTCAGAGTCGCCACTGGAACTACAAGGAACCGAAGAGAAGCGGAGAAGAAGTCGACTGCTGCAACTATCCCGTCCCGGTGAAGCCCTGCTGCAGTCCTGAGCTATCTACCCTTCGACGACCAGAGAAGATCCAGTCCGGAGTCTTCTTCCCTTGAGCTTGGTGGGGATAACCAGCTCGTCTTCTACAGCCAGAGGACAATCTTCGGGGTTGAAATCGCTGCACACTGCTGGCGTGGTCCGGATAGCCATCTGAAGAGCCTCTCCTGTTTTTAAGGAGCGCACCTTTTATTCACCGTTGCTGCTGCCGGCTTCATCCCTGTGTGGTGCAGATCCCTCCAGACGTCCTCTTTCGGATCGAAGTTCCAGGAACCGAGGGTCTGCAGGAAACTGCCAGGAACAACTGCCGTGGCACCAGCGTCTTCATTGAATAAGGTACTGTGTTCTGCTAGAGGAATTAGGGTGAATCCCTTTTCTTCGTCTCCATGGCTTGCCCTTGTCTTCCCTCCTTCTTATAACTTTTGCTTCCTCTGTTGACAATATCTAAGTACTCCTGGCTACGTTGAATCGTGAACTATCCGACTGTGTGATCCTCGACAACAGGAACCCGCTTCCATTTGACACTGGCTCCGGCCTACTGACTCTTGAATTTCTGTCTAAGAGTGTTCTCTGGTTCTGTCTGCCTTGACAAAAGTATTGCCTATGATTTTTGCCCCCAACTCTCTCTGGGTATCTCAGGTGCTAAGTGAGTTTTTGCCCCGGTAACATTTCTTGCCGCGGATACGCGTCTTTAGTAAGACCGAACTGTCATTACAGTCAAAAAGTGACCGCAAGTGTATTCTCGGTAACGTCTTTTGTTTCGCAACACCGGTCTGCTAAAACACAGGGTACTTACCTTGAAGTATACCGTACAAAGAGAATTGGTTAGTGATAGTGTATTTACAAAGAGAATTGGTTAGTGATAGTGTATTTTACATGTGGTTTTTGAATTAAAAGAAGTGTCATGTTTATAACAAATGGTTTAAAATAAATGTACTTATATTTACCAGAAACCTTGAGTCAGTGTTGGCTTGAGTCACAATAATTGTGGTCCCTTTGTGTAATCTCCGCTACTGCTCATATACTCTTGAGATAAGCCTGGCTGCTCCGCTACTGCTACCACTTTAACATAGTAGTACAGGCCTGTACCAAACGTTAAACTTGTATTGCCACCTGTAGTCTTAATTGTGTGTAGTGGTCCCTAAGGGCACTGCACAGGATTATCCCTAACAAACTGGACGCCACAAGGCATCCCATTCATTGAAACAAAATACTTTGCTCTTAGAACTCTGGGTTTCTGGATTGGAAACCCGGGGTGAAAATAGCAAAAGAAGCACTGGTTCCACAGACTGGAACGGCTGATAACGGCACTGAGAACCCTATTAACTCGCTCCCGGGGCCGTTATCACTCGTTTCAGCCCCTGCAACAGGGGCTTACTGCTTAATTCTAAGCCTTCCTGCCATCACTCCTCAGTTTTGTGTTATCAAAGCAGATTCTAGGTTTAAAGGCTTCTGCCCAGTTACTTGTGAATATGTGCGCTATAAATGTATAATCAAATCAAAGCTTTCCAGTGGTACTCTGCTTGCGGTGCGAGTGCAACTATACGCTAAGTGCTGTGGTGTTGAAGTGCAAGTGGACCTGCAGATAACGCAATCCTTTCATTCCCCCACCCTCTTAACCCTTTCTGTTTGCTGGTCATCTATGGGATAGTGATGGAGCAGAGAGAGAGTTGCCATCCTGCTCAGGATATGGACTTGGCCGAGATGGCTACATACAGGGTTTTAAGTGGGCTGGGGCTAACTGGTGCCAGGCCCCGGCAGTCTCCAGAAAGAGCTCCCGAGTGGAAGGTCCTGTTAGGGCCCACCCCAACAAGCCATGCCAATATGTTAGACAGCCGTGCAGCCGAAGCAGTGCACAGTTGCACTGATTGGCTGCAGGTGTGAGTACTTTGGAAGTACTGACAATGCAGACAGCCAATATAACCAAGGCTTCAGCTACACGGCTGCTGGGCCCAGTCCCTCTTCTTTTCGGAGTACAGAGTCATCAAGCAGCAGGCAGCCCTTTCATACAAGGAGTCTGTGGTTTTTAACCACGCAGCGCCTTGAATGCAAGGGCTGCTTGTGAGAACTGGGGCACACTGTTGTCACACCTTTGGTGCGCCCAGGCCAGAGGGTTTGGGCGCACTGCGCAGTAAAGGCAATAATGCCAGTGCTCCCCAGCTCCCCTGCTTTCACCAGCCCCCTAATGGCGAGAGGGGGCTATCGTTAGGGGGTGTGGCCTACTTAGGTCACGCCCCCTATTGAGAGCCCCCTCGATTTAGCATCTCACTTAATCCACTGGCTACCTAGACTCCCACTAGAGGGGCCCACCCCCTGGTGTTGGGGGTTAAATCCAGACTCTGCACTCATCTCTGCCCTGACCCCAGCCGCCCATCACCCAGATCCTCCCAGACAGAAGGGTGGGCAACGCGGCTCTCCCGCCCGCCTGTCTCCCCTGACCTTTATTTCTTCCAGCTAGTGTATAAATACACCAGCGAGGCCTCTTCTCCCAGCTGTAATTCACAAGTTGCGAGCCTGCGAGAGAAAACAAGAGGCGCGCCTCATTATGGCGAATTTATGGACTCAATTATCTGTGAATGGCTGATAGAAAGGACGGCGAGCTGGGCCGCCCGAGGCCATGGCGCATCCGGGGATGCGTGGCTGTGGTAGGCCCCCGCCTCCCCGCCACTGCATCCTGGCGCTGGAGGCTGCCTGTCTCTCCCCTCCTTGGGAAAGAGATGGTCTCCAAGGCCTATTCGCCTCAATGGAACCTTGACCAGTGGCACTGAGGGCAGTGGTGGGGGTCACAGCAATGGAGAAGCCAGCATTGCAGGCGTGGGGATCTGGGGGACGGCCCACGAAAAAAATCCTGCTACTTTCCCCCCCAAATGCAGTGCGCGCTATTCCATGCCATCTCATTTGCACCCCCACCCCAATCTACTTTTAGGGTAACATTAGTGGCAGATGACATTTTAACACATAGCAACAATAACATAAAACTGCTGGATCATTACAGATGCAGGAAACTCATCTATTGGAACTCTGTGGGGCAAAATACATGCAAACATCCTGATTTGCACATGGACTGCACCAACGGAAGTGACTTTACAGAAAAGGACATTGCAAGGCACATCATTAGTCATCGATACTTGGAGGCTCCATGGGAGTGACTTTAGAATAAGTTGCCATAAATACGCCAAGTGACAAATAACTTTGTGGTGCAAAATACCTAAATTGCACTATTATTATATATGGAGTAACTCCATAGTCATTAGGCTTTATTTTTATAATCGTCCAATATATTAACACTAGCTACAAAGTGACTCAGAATCACTTACAGAGCTGCAGATAAGACGCAGCCCAATTAAATGATTTGCCCAGGATCACACACTTTGGTTAAATGGTGACCTCTTCCCAGGTTTAGTTGATATAGATGTTTCTTAAGGTGTTGCTTTGCATTTCATGTGCTTAAATAACAATGTATTTATAGCAATGCCTTGGAAGTTGCTACATTACAAAATAAACTATCCAATAATAGTAAAATAACTATACACTATATAGATTGTCAAAGAAATATGTTGAGCAATAACAGTATGGCTTTAGTTTTATTCTCCCCATCCTGCATGCAAAATAACAATAGGATCATGAAGAGTAATGTGAGCCTAATAAAATCTCCCTTGGGTTTTACACCCATATAAATTATTTGATAAAGCATGCAGCATTCTGCATCCTTCTCACTTCTGATCACTCCTTCCCATTCACATTTCTAAAGAGACACATGTCCCTGATAATAGTCCCTTCCCCCTGCCAGTGCCTAATGGCTCACATTGAAATGCTCTGTTAACGAGAGTAACGTGAGAGCCCCTCTGCTGTCGGGGCTCCTTGGGACACAGTCCCGAGTAGCGGGGCATCTCTCCCATGCGGAAAGGTTAAGGTATCCTGCTGCCAGGACAATGAGCGTGCTGAGTAGGAATTGCTCGGCACACATTGTCCTGCCAGCGGGGCATATTTCCCGTTGGGCACCCTCATTGAGGTGTCAAACGGGAGAGGTGTCCCACTGACAGATGTCCCGGGCTGGCTCTTAGAACAGCCACATGGGGGCAGCTTGCCGATCTGCCACCCCCTACCCACCACCCGCCCGGGCTTGGTACAACACTGGGTCACAGGAGTAGATCCCATCCAAGTGACGACTGGTTCATGTTTTAATTGGAGGGGGTACATTTTTCCCCTGAATAAGTAGAGTCTCTAAAAGCAGCGAGGGAGATCGAACCAACCAGGGGGGTGTTCCCGTGGGTTCTCTGCTCAAAAATTCTTTATTAAATTGGGTTTAAAATGTCGCATTTTCAGCACACTTCCTGTGAAGATTAGGGTAAAAAGTCACAGTGTGCAATGGGTTTTGTAGTGCAGCACATGTAAAAATCCAATAGATGCGAAATGTCTCCAGCATTGAGGCAAGATGTCTTTGCCCACAATATATGCCAGTATAAAATATGTTCATGCTGGCTTTGATCATACATGTTAATGGAAACTGCACCAGTATATCCTAGAATTACTACATATGAACCTTGTAGAGGAGCAGTCAGTGTCGGAGTTATTCTGCATCCCCAGCCATTGCATGCACGATACCCAAAGGGCCATATGCTCACGCTACTCCAGAAGTAGAGCAGAAAAATCACGATTTAGGAAGACCGCTCCAATCGGTCTTTCTGATTCGGTCTGTCAGCCCTTGCGACACACACTTGCTCTAGCACCTTGAAGCGTCTATTGTGCCGGATGGAATTACCAATTAAGATCTCAGACCAAACAACCAGAGATACTCAGAAAATATGGCAAAATACTACTTTAGTCTCAATTTAATAAAGTAGAGCAACTGGCGAACAACGGACTGATGCTTGCACACTCACACACAAACTTGATTACAAAGAGGTCTTATACCCCAATATGCGTCATCTATGATGTCATCCTACGTGGAAAACGGTAAAATCTATTAATGGGAAGGATTGGTTAAGGGGACATATGTACCTATGTTTTACATAGGGGTTACCACTTAATTGGCTGCCCCTTATCTGTAAGGCACGCCTCGAACTACCTCTAAATACGTATAATACGGATTATAGCAGAGAAAATGGCAGCGGATTGGTCTATGCAACATTGTATAGCAGGTTGCCCCATAGACCCACTGATTGGTTGGCATTCTCATCCAACCTTGCACTTTCGGCTTGTTAAAGCACATAAGCGAAACGAAACCCAGTTGCTTGATTCACGTCAGATGACTCCCCACTTTCCCAATTAGTCCATCATCTCTCATCAGTCCGGCCATGAGCCAAAGTTTCCCATCTGAGTCGACCTTGTAGGTCACTCTCTGTTCTGGGACATTTGAGGGAGTGTGAGCACAGCACTATCTCCATCCAAAGCATAATGAATAGCCCTTGTTTGGACTTCTGCATCACGTGTGATTGACCTATAGTGGGTGTTCTTGCTTCTTTTGGCCTCTAGACACTTGTTCACTCCATCTTTGTATAGACCTAATCCACTGTTAATTGTCCAATTCTTGGCTGTTGCATGTTATGAAGTTGTCTCACTGTATGTAAATAGTTATGGCCATGCTTGCTATTCATAGAGAGCAGGGTGTTCATTGTGTTTGATGTGGTATAGTTCTATGTGGAATGCCACAGTGCAATATAGTTCTGAGCAGGGTGGCATAGCCTGCCTGTGGCCAGAGAATGTTTACTCTTAATGTTGCTTCTATTACTGTTTGCATTAGCCAGCCAGGTGTAAGGATGAGCTGGGGGTCTGTATTTCATGACCTGTAATAAAGGTTATTTTATCTCACTGGAAACTGCGTGGGACTATTCTTCATTGCAAATGCTTCCTTTTTCGTTAATCTAAGAGAAATATGTCCTAAGTACACGGCTTATCCGTTTGCCTCCACTTGTGCCTTGCAATTATTCCTTAAAATGGCACCCTTAATCCCAGGGCAACATAGACTCCTCTCTGTTTTGCACACAAAGCTGGTTCTCCAGCGTCTCCTGACTCTACATCCCTGGTCTGTCTCTGAGGTAACAGAATTGATTCTTAACACGAGCCAGCGTCCATTTTCCTATCATGGCCGTCCTCGCCACGTTATATTTTGCTCTATAGAAAGCTTCTATATGCCTTATCTACCTTCCGTTACTGGGTATTTACACATATAGGTCAGCAAGTTACTTTATCTTCTTTGTATATGATTACTTCATCATTTCGTACATGTTTCTCTTGTCAGTTCAGTTACATCGTCACTCTTAAGTATTTCCCTATCGTTTCAGTATGTCCTCATTTATATTCTTTATGACATCACTCTGCCCTCGTCAGACTTCACTCAGCACTACATGATGTCCACTGGTGCGTGCTGACCTCCTTCCACTCTTTGTGCGAGGGTACATTCGATATGGCTGCCTGAGTTCATATCGCCTCTCGCACACTTGATGCAGTGTAGGAATAACACACGGGGTCCCAGATAGTGCTCTTCTCCTGCTGTTGCAATATGACGGTGGTGAGGGGGCGGGAGCTAGGGAAAAGGCATCTACCTGCTCCTCTAAACACACAGGGGCTAACATGCACGGCGAGACCCAGATGAGGAGTTGCAGGAGTGCCAGGTGAGTGGGTCACTGTCTGTGTGTGTGTCTGTCTGTGTGCGTGTGAAAAGTAATGTTTGTGAAGGGGAGCGGCGGGGGGAAAGGGACAGGTTGCGTCTGTATGTGGTAAGGGGAGCAGGGGAGCAAGGTGGAAAGGGGAGTTTTGGGGTGAAACCCCCCTCATTAGAAGAAAACTCACGGGCATGTGTTTTTTCTGCAGACATTTCACATAGAACCACTCCTGTTGGCTCTACCAGTACAAAAAGCAAGGCCACAATACATCCAAATGTCCAGAATGGACCCACCAAGGTGGGCCACCACCATCTAGGAACAGTAGTCATAGGTCCTTCACCTCTGATTCTCAGTAAAAAACGATGGCACGCCACAGTAAAGAAACATACTCCCTCATGCACACACCCACTGACAAACACACACTCTTGAATACACGCACACAAAATGCATTTTTTTAAAATCTTTTCTTTCCTGTAGCCCCACTCCGGATTCCAGTCCTCTCGGCCTCGTGCTGCCTGCTGCAGTGAAGGCCCTCTGGCTCCCACGCAGTATACAACAGGAAGCAGAGAGGCCTTCCTGGCTCCTACATATGCATGGTGGAGATGTAGCGTGTCCATCCCGGCATGCCTCGGGCCCTGGATGTGTGGGGAGGCGCAAGAGCACCCCTTTACACATTCAAGCATGCAGTACCTCAGCCTGCATCCTGAACGGGCCATGTAAGACTGGGGAAGGAAAACGCCCCAGCCTTGCAAGGCCCTTTGGGCATGCGCGCTGGGGTCTTGACCAGCTGTCTAATGGAATCCACATTTGCATGAAACGAGCCCAAGACCCTTCCCTCAGCTGCTGTCTGCAGCTAGGGTAGCGTTCAGTGTATCCACTGGGCTGGCTTGGCTCGTCCATAATGAGTGCTGGCTCGAAGCCCCCTCACCCCCGGCCCATCATGACCGAGCCGCCCCTTGAGACTCTGGTAATCTGTGGGTGGCATTCTTCTCAATCATTACAGGTGTGTTATATGAGCCATGGCTAGGTCACATGTGGGAAACTCGAGTACCACCCCCTTGTGTGTTGGGGAGTTTCGTTCATCTTCTCATTCTTTTGGGTGGAGACTCTACATTCATGGGTGCGTCCCCACCACCCATATAAGACTAACTCCCTGATGCCCTTCAAAGGGACCAGTGCCCGCTCTAAGGATCCCCTGAACACTGCTTGTGAACGCCGGGTCTGTATTTTTAGTTTATGCTATAAGGTGAACATTTAAACAGCGCCTAGAAGCCGAAAACTACTGCCATGTGAATTGGAAATAGGGGAAAGATGGCACTGACTCACAAACATTTCCTTCTAAGTTCCAAAAATGCAGCAGCATTTTTTTAAAATAGCACAGCGCTTAGAAGCAAGAGGAGTTTGAAATGAAGTGTTTCCTTAATGTGGGCTGTTAATATTTGTCATGATTATGCTGGTAAACGGTGTTATGTTGGTCAATATCACCCCCGCAGTGGCTTGTGGGTGAGAGTTGCAGGCTGTACAAACCCTGCGCGAGATAGAAGCCAGCAGGGGGGAAAGCTGCTTATAACAGCTGCGTAATAGTCGAGGAAAGATCTCTAACACCCCCGGCTTTTAGCCACAGCTCTAATTAACATAAGTAACTGCTAGGCTTCCCAAGGAGGTGATTCCATATTTATACACAGAATAATACAGAAGGTCCCTTTGCCAATGCATCATTGTGAGTTCACAAACATTATGAACAATAATAAAACCTCATAAAATAATGAAAATAATAAAAACAGTTCACCAAAACGGGCTTGGGGTGTTTCAGGCGCTTCCTCAGATCAAATTGATCCGCGCAATTAATAAGCGGTTTAATGACTACAAGCTCATAATGAGGCCAAGTGATTTCCAAGATCTGGAAACAGCGTGAGATGCTACAAAACGGAAGGAGGCATCTGGAAAATGAAACACAAAAATAAAAAAGCAAGCATTGCAGAGTATTATGGCCTTTATTCCCTTTTCGAAACGCAATAGCTGCCCCACCCCTCCCCCATGGGTCTCATCATTAGAATGGTGCTGGGGGCTTCTAATGACATTCAGGATGCGAAACATTGGGATAAAACAAGGACGAATACTAGGTTTCTCGCGCTGAATTTCAATCCAGGTTTTCTTATGCACAAGGTGATTGTTGTATAATTATAATCCTTTTACTAAATTCTTCCAAAGTTCTGTGAATCTATTTTTCATCAGGTTTCACATGACATATAGTTCACATTTCGCATAAGCCACCTCATCTAGTGATGAAGTTTCGAGCTACTGTGCTTCATCAGGCGCCTGTTACCTCGGTATGTTTTGTAGGACATGCTGTAGGGCAGCATAGGCATGCTGTTTATGAGCTCAGGCTCTTGCTGCCTTTTCCTCTCTAGACTATGTCATCCACGCAAGCAGGACACCACCAGGCTGCCTGAGTTGCTGGCTTAACAGTAGCACGTTGCCTCAGCCTGTCGATCCTGCAGACCACCTCTGGTAGAATTCCAGCCTTGGGGTTCAGCCTGTGCTACCATTGCTAAATGGCAGGTGGGGTTTTCTTGTTTCTGTCTGCAGACTTATGTATAGGGTTGCTAAGAGCTGTTGTGCTGCTGGCCACTCTGCCATTACAAGCTCCGCAAGATATTTTCCTGACACAAACCTGAGAGAACACAGGTCCTACTGATGGTATACTTCTGGAGTGACTATGCAACTGCAAAACATTATGCACACCCCCATGTACCGATTTGTACAGATGCGATAGTAAAGCCAAGGCTATGTGGTGCTCGTGGAAATGCAGGGCATTCTTTGGTGACAGGGCATCATTTGTAACAAGCCTTCACTGTCAACTTTTGTGACTGTAACATCTAGAGCAGCATTACTACCTGGAGGGCCATATGCACAAGTCACTGCTACTGAGAATGAGCTAAAAACCGTTGGCAGAACCAATAAATACTGTTCATATGGGCAATAAAACATGATTACCTGTTGCACATGTATTGTTTGATAACCCAATTTACACTCTTGGTCAGTCCATTCATCTGCGGATGATGCTCTATGTTCCATATCAACACCCACAAAGGTATCCACAGCATTTCAAAATTGTGCTATGTACTCTATTTTTTTGTTTGTGATTACACTACTAGTAGGTAAGCCGTGGAGGCAAAACATGGGGCAAAAAGATTGCAGGTCAAGATTCGGATACTTGAGAAAAGGAATGTGTTCCATCTTGCACAATATGTCCTTTCTTGGAAAAAACAGTTTTAATAACATACACCGCACACAAAGTGTGCCTCAATGCTTGAAATATAGATTTATTTTATTTTATTGGTCACTTATTATGGGATTTGTACGATCGGACTGAAAACAAAAGGTCCGACTGTAGAAAAAGACCGAAAAATGCTACCACCAATGGTTCGAACACCAAAAGTTCGAACCTTTGGTGGTATATAAACTGCAGGGAGACAGCGTGAAGAGAAGGTAAGTAGGGTTTGTTTATGTTGGGGGTGTGGGGGTGTGTTGAGGGTGTGGGTGGGGTGTGTTGTGGGTGGGGCTGTAGGTATGTAGGGGTTTTGTATGTATGTTCGCATGGGAAATGTACAAACCTTTTGTGGTTCTCACATTTTTCATGCAAACTTTTCAGCTGCGGTAAAATCAGCCGCGGTCGGATCACGTAGATCGTTATTAGGCACTTGTACAATTAGAAAAACTGTTTCAATGCACCCACATGGCAAGCAGGGTGGAGACAGGGGAGGTAGACAATGAATTGCAGCAAGGATAAATAATTGCATTAATAGTACAAACAATATTGAGAAACGAGGGAATTGCATTAATAGTACAAACAATATTGAGAAACGAGGGAAGGGGAGATGAACCTACTATGGCTTGTGAGTGTTCAGAATATGCAAATGCATAGGGGAGAGGGGTGATGGATAAGGTGCTTTGATGCTCATGCAGAAGTGCTCAGGGTAAGTGCTGAGAGGAGGAGAACGTAAGTGCAACCACTTACTTGCTCACCCAACCATCAATGAGTGGGTGAGCAAGTAAGTGCAGTAGAAGGAGAGACAGCGGCTGAGATGAGAAATGTGGGGGGTCAAGGCCCAGAGGACACATAAGGGCCCTGCAAATCAGTCACACTGCTGTGGGAATTAGCAGGGAAGAGAGGAGAAGAAGAAAGAGATAAAGAGAAAGGTGTTGAGGCTTTTTCGCAACTTAAGGAGATCTTGCTCAAGACGCAGAGGGAGACTGTTCAACAGGAGGGAGCCAGCCGTGGAAAGTAATCACCCACCAGCTCTCTGTTTGGCAAAATGCTTACCACGCAGGGAGTTGGTGCTAGATGAACAGAGGAGCCTACTAGGAGTCTATTTGTTCAGGGAGTGTTGAAGATAGAGTGGTCCCAGGCCCCAGATAGCCTTGTGTATGATACAGAGGGATTTGAATTTAATCCGTGATGAAACAGATATTGATTTTACACACCTCCACCCTGATAAATTTTATTCAATCACCCAATGAAGACAGTCTTGGCCATACCGCAATGAAACCCCTTGGCACCCGGCTAGTAACTACCCAAAAGTCAGCGTGCTTCTAGGAGGAAGAAGATCTGGTTTGGATGTTCTTTGGTGCCTGGGATGTTGGTAAGCAGGTAAAGAGGTCTTCAGTATTTCCTGTGGGGCCTTTTCGAGCAGTGCAGATTCTAACATACTATGTCATTGGACCTTTCAATGCCTGTTCACCAAAGGTAGAGGAAGGATAACAACTTGGGTAGTACTGACGGGGTATTACCCCAGCACACACTCTTTAATACCCTCAGGTTGTAGCCACAGGTGTGTGACAGAGGCCTCCTAGTTGTAGTGAAATACTCGGTGTGTTTCATGGCTCCAGCGAGAAAGGTTTCCTTTCATTATTTTGGCAGTCAAGGTAGCCATCCTATGGGAACACACAGTCACATGCTCTGAAACACTTGTGTATGAGCGCGATATAAATAAAATATCATTTCATTTCATCTCTCCTAGGATCATCTCCAGGATAGAAGCTAGAAAGACTAACAAGGAGGAAACCAGGAAACAGTCCATCTCAGGCAACCCTTTGGTCCCCTGGATCGCCATATCGGTGCCAATCTGGAGTTCTCCAAGTCTCCGTCCGTTTTGGAAAGAAATGCATTCATGGCTCTTCCAACATTACCTTGGTATAGCTTAGACTCTGGATGTCTGGGGCACTCCCGCATCTGTGTATTGTAGAGCGCTCCGTCACTCTCGTGCTAGGTTTGCGCTGTAAAAATGTATAATAATAAAAATGAGTGCTATGCAACCTGCATGGTCTGCAATTTCCATACCTTCTCAGCTTTTTTTATATATCCATTTTTCATGACTGACCTCGAGTCCGTTACATCGCACACGTTGCTTCGAAGGATCTTCTGGAGTGGTGGATATGACTGATCTCATCAAGATGTCTCATCTTATGCACTTTGACAACGTCACTGAATAAACTGTGTATCATTTGCTGATATACTCCTGAGATCGAAATGCCTCATGGGATATCAGTGCCCGATAGCTGTGACCCACTCCTTTTCTCCCCAGAATGCATGCAACTCACACATGGATGTTGTAATATCCTTGGCCTTGGAGACGTTGTACAGTAATTCCAGTCGAGGAATCAATACTTTACCCCATTTTTAGGAACTGGAACGGTTGCCGTCAAAGGAGCGATGTAGCTTCTCTCATCGGTGAAACCACATCGCCATATTTGAGTACTTACCAAGTAAGGCCGGGTTGGTTGATGCTTGTTTGGATCCTGTTGGGATAATGGATTCTCAATACTATGTGGTACGAGCATGTCTCTTGAGGGTCTTCTGCAGATTTTGTGGGAAACTATGACCTTTTGCCATTGTCAGTCTATGGAAAGTTTGTCGGATAAACCGCGGCATGGCCCAGACTACCTTCTGATGAGATAAAGTTCTATCAAATAAGCTCCAAATGCTAGTCTACCCACAACCAAAGGAAGATTAGTTAATTTGTGATGAGTCTGGGATTTGCAGTGACCCTGTCACTCATCGGATCATTAAGATGCACGTGGAATGTTCATATGCAAACTATAGATGATTAGTCTCTGTGTGAGTGACGCGGCACCCCCATTGGTTAATTTCCGGGATGTATGAAATGGTATACATCTCGGAAAGCCTGGAAATCGACCAATGGAGAGACCACATGAGTTCCCTAGAGTATGCTCAGAACTGCAAGCCCCTCCTCTCCCATGCCACACCTAAAAGATGCCACAAGGGTACTCCAATGCCCCTGGCCCAGCTCTGCTCCTTATCTTTAACCCGGGTTGCTCCTGGGATGTGACCTGGGCCCATATATGAGCTCCCCACCACTGCACTGAATCTTCCCAGGAGACTCCTGGCAGACACAGCCTGGCCTTGATTCGACTGGCCTCTCAGCCGGCAACCTGTTTCTGGCAGACACAGTTCGGCACAGTATGACAAGACCCTCATCTCCCTCGCTACGTGCTTGCAGGCAACCCAGCTTAATCCCAGCCACCCCCTGAGGCAGAGCCCCCTTTTTGTTTGTTTGTTTGTTTATTAATTTGTATAGCGCAACTGACCGAAGGTATCTGGGCGCTTTTGCAAAAGGTTACAGAGTAGATTATAGTATAAAACCTATACAGGTACAGACAGTTATTTACAATGTTCATGAACATCTCAGCGACAGATATAGTGTCATGTCATACAAAGCAATACTATACAGATGGGAATGAAGTGCCTAGGGTAAACATCAAGAGAGAAAAGCCAATGTTTAGCATTTTTTCTAAAACAAGGGAAAGAGGAATCTGTTATTAGTTTCACCGGAATAGAATTCTAAAGTTTGGAGGCCATGACTGGTAAGCTACTTCCTCCTGCTCTTTCCAAGTTGTATCTAGGTATATTAAGACAATAGGAGTGTATGGCTCTAGTGGGTCGAGTCGATGTGTTTTGAGCAAATTTGTCCAATAAATATTTAGGTGCAGAGTTGGCGAGACACTTGTGAGTAAGATTTAGTGCCTTGAGGTTAATTCTGTCCTTCACAGCTAGCCATCTAGTGTTACATCTAGCCTCAGAGCTATGCTGTGTTCTAGGAATGTTTAGCACGGTTCTTAGTGCATTGTTTTGTAAAATGTGCAATTTATTGATGTTGTATTTGCTAGACCCTAAGTACAGAGCGTTACAATAATCTATTTTCGAGAGGATTAGCGCCCTGGCCAGTGTGCTGCGACTTGCAGTGGAAAGGAATGGTTTTGCATGCACTAATTAGCTTGCACGTGTACGCTGTAGCAGAGGCTGTGGCGTTAACTTGCCTCTTTAAGTTTAGGGCTGAGTCGAGATAAAAACAAGAGTTGAAAAGGTTACTAAGTTTATGAACTCGTACTGAGGAGCCAATGAGTAGAAGCTCTGTCTTCTCATCGTTGAGACAGAAGCCATGAGTGGCCATCCATGCCTGGATAATGAGGTAGATATTGTTGAGTGTAGCTGTATCTGTCTTATAGTCACCAGTAATAGGGATGAGAATCTTGGTGTCATCGGCATAATTGGTGTAGGTAACACCCAGACTATCAAGGTCATCAAATAGAGGCTTGGTGAAGATGTTGTATATCGTCGGAGAGACACACGAACCCTGTCTATCAGAAAACCTGGTCTATAATGCTGTTATAGACCCCACTTTCATACTGTACCAGTAGTTAGGGACCGGATGACCTTGCTAAACCACCTCACTGCACTCAGCCTTTGACTCAGTCTTCAGGGCCCCTAAATGCCAGTACAGCCTTAGGGCTGGGTTTGTAAAGCTTAATTTGAGCATCGGAAGGTTGGCGGTTTCATTGCAAAAACAGAGGGCAATAATGACTGGTGTAAAGCTTCTGCTGCCACATTCCAATTTCTCTTCTTTGTCTTCCCTTGTTTTGAACAAAACATTCTGCCCCCTCATTGAGTGGAATGTTCTAATATCAATAATGCCCTCTCCTGGGTCATTACCAGTTGATAAAGTCCCTTGGCCTTCATTAAACTAAGGCTGAGTGTGTTACCACTTGGTAATGGTCCTCACTATGCAGCACTGTTGCTTAAATACAAGTACCGGCCGCTTAGAAGTCTAAGAAAGCCGCAGCTGCTAATATTGTACATTGGCTGCTCACTGGAGCTGCCCCAGTAGAAGCAGATCAGTGAGGCCAGTTATGTATTGCCCAAGGAAGTGGGAGGTCTCTTTCCTAACCTTTGTAGAGCTAAATCAGCCTTTTCTGGCTTCATTATAGACATAGAGTTGCTCTGACATCATTAGAGGTTAGTGACACGCCCGTTGATTAGGTTTTTGAGGATATAACATTGTCTGGGGTCTGGCCAAGGTGTGAGGGAAGAAGCATTGACCTCTCGTCCATTGTTCGTCATTACGTCATTCCCAGAAGATGGGATCCAGGTGAAGAAGCACTTCAGGGGTGTCTTACGACACGGGTGACGTAGTAATAACCAGATTGTCCTAAATATAACCACTCGCGTCCTAGACACGCAGGGAGGCCCTTTCTTTCTTTTGTTTCATATTTTAGGATTTGGACATGTTTCTTCATAAGATGACTCGTGTCAGGATTTCAGGAGACAGTTCTTAATGATCCCATACTGATGTTGGGAGTCCTCCTACCAGAATTTAGTAGGATATTCTCTGGTTGTTTGCTACCTTGGTCATGCTATCGATTTGCTGCGACCGCTCTATCGCGTGTGACTCCAGACCCAGGTTTTCCCAAGATAAGTCCTTATTCCTCTGTGACAGGTACAGGGCTAATGATTTCTTCCTGTGCTTTCCTGAACCTGGTTCCTTTTCTGTTTTCTTGAGTGGTGTTCTGCTGTGTGATACTATGTGTGCTTGTCTCCTATTTCTCACACAACTTTGTTGAATATGGAGGGTGTGAACAACCCTGGAAGACTAGTTCTCCAGCCCAGAGTTCTGTGTTCCTCTTTTTATTCAACTATCTCAATTTGAGGCACTTTAGATGTTTCGGCCTACAACTTCCATCAGCCCCAGCCAGCATAGTGATTTGCGAAGGATCACGGGAGTTGTAGGCCAAAACACCTGGAGGTCGGCAGGTTGCCCACACTGACTTACCTACTTAAAGGACACTATGTTTGGCCTTGACTACAACTACACCTGGACTCTACCAGGTGTAAGTGAGGCTAATTTAGATCTCTATAGCTCTCTAGGCCGTGCATTGGCCCTGAGATATATTGATGGGTGCTGGAGCCTTCGGCCTGGCCGTGAATCCAAATACTGTGTGTCCATTCCCTGGGACGTGGAGGAAAATGTACAACATGTCATTGATGAGATGGAGGTTGACCTTCAGCCTTACGCTTTTTTTGAGGCTGAGGCCACTTTTCTCAACACATGAGCTTGCTCGGCTTGGTTTCATCTCAGGATCCATTCCTTTCAATATATGCATTTCTAACAGCCATTTAATTTCTGCCTATAGACAGTGATTATTTGGAAGGGTGTAAATTCTTCCCACAGTTATGTGGGAGCGACCGAGTGAGCCTGAACTAGCCATGGTTCTGGGGTTCTGGCGGTTCACCACCTGATAACATCTTTAAAACAATGGGTTAAAATGGTGCATTTTACAGCACACTTCTTTTGTAAAATTTGGTTAAAAGCCACACAGTTTGCAAATGTTTTTGTAGGGCAACTCATGAAAAAATACAATGAATGCAAGTCACCAACAGTGCACAAGAGCCTTTTCCAACCCATTTTTGTGATGACCTTTCCAGAAATGTATGGCAGTATAAACAAGGTTTCATGCTAGATGTGGCCATGCATTGCAATGTTAGCTGCATCAGAATCTGTCAGCCTTCACATGTCAGAGCATGTTTTCTTTGCACATAATGGAAGTAAGGATCCTTTCAAAACATGTCCATGCTGGCTCTGCCATTATATTCCAGTATCCCCACTTAAGAACATACTCCTGTTGGTGTGCCAATAAAAATGCCATGTCACATTTAGAAACCATGTCATCTCTGGCTGCACCAATATAGGCCAGTCTAGTCATATACGAACACTCATCATACTGGCTTTACCCTTGATGTCAGTAAAAAATGCAATGCTACATCAGAAAATATATTCAGATAGGTTGCACTTAAGTAGGACAATCTAGCCATGCAGTAACACTTACAATGTTTGCTTTACTCTTGACGCCCATACAATCATGACATGCCACAAGAAGAAAATATATCCAGACTGGCCTCCCAACATAGGACAGTCTTGCCACATAACCCTCGTCATATTTGCTTCAGTCTTGATGCCCATTGAAACATGGCATGTCACAGTAAGACAATATATCCAGACTGGCCCACCAAAATAGGCCAGTCATGCAAAGTAATAATATTTATTATGTTTGCTTTAGCCCGGATGCCTTTAAAAATATGTCATGCAACAGTGAGAAAATATAATCATACTAGACCACTAATGTAGGGCAGTCTGCCAAGTAATAACACTTATCATGTTTGCTTTACCCCTGATGACTTTAAAAATATGCAATGTCACAGTAAGAAAATATATCCATACTGGCCCTCCAATATAGGCCAGTCTTTCCACATAACACTTTTCATGTTTGCTGTACTCTTGATACACATTTAAACATACCATACCAAATCAAGAAAATATATTCAGACTGGACCACCACCTTCTTTCTCCTCCTCCTCCTGATCCAGATCTTTCCTCTGCTCTCTCTGCTTCAGATCTTGTCCTTGGCTTTTGTTAAGACGGATTTCTGAACTCTGTCCTGGTGGCGCAGAAGTTCAGAAGGCCAACCTAATTACTTGGAACAGGGTAACCTCTGGACAAGCCAGACCAATCAAGGTAGCGATCGCGGCGGTCAAGACTAGGTCTCAAGAGGGGTGAGGGTGACTGAAAGCCCGCAATGAGCACACAAAGCAAGAGCGCTTACAAACTACTCCAAACAGTTGTTATATCAAAAATAGATACACATTTATTTTAAGGCCTTTAAAATAATGACCGTAGCGAGAAAATCACAATATCACAATATTAAACCAACACATACCATATCAACACAATATATATACAAATACACAGTCGCAAGCGTTTAAAGCACGAAATATGTAGTCCACCTGCCAGGGAAGGAAAACAGGCAGTGCGATAATGCTTTCGACTCAGTTCGCCTTCATAGGCACCTAACTAGATGGAAGTCCGAGCCCTGCGAAGAGTGGAGCCTTGTGCTCAAAGTACCTGCCACGCCGGTGCCGACGGGCACAAGGGGAAGCTCTTTGGAGGAAGTCAGGCGGTTCACGTTAGTGCACAGCAGAAGAAGAACAGGTTCCGCAGCTCAAGCGCAGCCTCCACAGCGGGCAGAAGCAGAGCGCGAGCGCGGCAAAAGGGTGCTGTTTTTACACAGCAGGGAAAAGCAATGGGATACTGCAGGAGGGCGACCAGATCCTAGATATACTACTCACCGGTCCCCGAAGCAAGCAGACCCAGGCTTCTCCACGATAGTTTCAGCAGCTGGCAGGTTCAGAAGAGCAGGGAACGCTTTGTAGTCGTGTAGAGCAAAAAGACGTCCCAATCGACGAAACCGGCACAGTTTTGTTGCCGCACAGGACAACGGAGCGGCCGTGTGTATTCGAGCCAAATGAACCCTCCTCCCTTCAGACCTGGGGACGCCAAGCGTACGAAGCGTGGGAGAGGGACAAGGACTCGCAATACAACACAACCTGGCGGCGGTTGCAGAGCCAAACTCCTTGGTAAGCTGGTCAGTCAACTGGATGGCCCAGAGACGCTTCCGAAGGCTTACTTGGCAGGAGATGGTTGAAGATGCCGGGAATAGCTGTTCCTGCTATTCCAAAGGTCGAAGCACCAGTACAGGCCTTCTGGTTCGATCAAAGGAGGACAGGGGCTCTCCGGACGACAGCAGTGCAAAGGAGGATTCCTTCAGCGGGTCACCAGCGATTCCTCGGTCCAGCCTCGTAGTTGCAGGATACTTGGCTCCTGTATTCCTTCGTTCGTGAGAACTCAGGAGATCGACATGGTAGTGGTGTTTCCAGCCCCCTCTTATCCACGGTTCCCTTCGCGCCAAAACGGAGGGGAGCCAATGGGAGATCCGCTCATCAAAACACATACCATACGTGGACCAATCACGGACCACGGTGGTCCCAGGCATTCACACCACCCTAGACTCTCTGGCACCCAGGATGTGTATTGGGACCAGACATCCCAGCCCACACCCTGGAGGCACACAAACGACATGTAGAAGCCCGCGAAAGCAACCACGTTTCGCGGGAAAGTACATGCCCAAATAAGGAAGGCCCCGGGTCGCCGGACCTGGGGAAGGTGAAGGGAGCAAGACGGACAGTGGACAGGACAAAGGAGCCTCGCGGCCTGGCCATTTTGGGAGCCGGCCACCATTTTGGGTTCAGTGCAAAAACGTGCTCAGAACGCCAAAAGGAGCTCAAAATAAACAAAACGATCGCTGCCACCATTCCAGTCCCTGAATGACTTGCACCGATCAAATACCATCCTAAAAGAGTATCTAGGGCCTGTAGAAGGCTAGAGACCCAAGAGAGCTGTAACTTAGCTTACAGTGCCCTCTTGTGTCGTGTTGCACTAAAGCTGCGACATGATAAAAGAAACTACGGGAAACCACGTTCCCCGGTACTGACTGTCTTAAGGGCATGTCAGTTTCCCCGTAAGAAAGGAGCGAAAGCCCAGAGAAGTGCGGCAGAAGGCTGTACTTCTCTGGCAAAGTCAAGAACAAGGTTAAAAACAATAGCAAAAAGTTTAGGGGTTGCCACATGGAAGGAAAATTCCCTACAATTACGAAATCTTTCCTAACACTCGCCCCTCCCAGACTATGGACAGGGGGAACTAATCCACCCCTGGATGAGTTTCTTGTTCAGGTCGGTTAAACATTCTGGACAACCCATCAGCATTGCTATGTTGGACACCTGGTCTATGCTCAATAGTGAAGTCGAAGCCTTGAAGACTTATGGACCACCTAAGCAACTTTGGATTCTCCCCCTTCATGTTCATTAGCCACTTTAACGGCTTATGGTCAGTCTGCACAGTGAAGTGGGTCCCATAGAGGTAGGGCCTCAGCTTCCTTAGGGCCCACATAACAGAGAAACATTCTTTCTCTACCGTGGACCACCTGAGCTCTCTGTCCTTAAGCTGGCGACTAATAAAACCGATAGGGTGTTCCTTACCCTTCTCATCTACTTGTGATAGTACAGCTCCTATCCCAGTGTCAGAGGCATCCGTCTGCACGATAAAAGGTCTTTGATAATCAGGGGCCCTGAGCACAGGGGCCTGGCACAAGGAGTCTTTTAAGCCATTGAAGGCCTTCTCACACTCGTCGGTCCAAGTTACCTTCTTGGGTTTCTTCGGAGTTGTGAGGGCAGTCAGAGGAGCAGCTATGGTGCCATAGTCTGCCACAAAATTGCGATAATACCCCGTGAGTCCTAAGAAGGCTCTCACTTGGGTTTGCGTAGTGGGGGTAGGCCAGTCTTGTACTGCTTGTACTTTACTGGGTAGAGGCTGTATCCTCCCTCCACCTACTTCATGTCCAAGGTAAACCACTGAGCCTTGTCCAATCTGGCATTTACTCGCCTTTATGGTCAAGTGGGCTTTCTGAAGAGCCTGGAGCACAATCCTGAGGTGTTTCACATGGTCTTCCCAGGTGGCACTGAAAACTGCTATATCGTCCAGATATGCAAGACAGAATTCGTCCAACCCATTCAACACATGATTCACAAGCCTCTGGAAAGTGGCAGGTGCATTCTTCAACCCGAACGGCATTACCCGGAATTGGTAAAGGCCGTCTGGAGTAGAAAATGCTGTCTTCTCCCTGGCATGTTCTGCTAACGCTATTTGCCAATAGCCAGCAGTGAGGTCAAACGTGCTGAGGTACTTGGAGGCACCCAAAGTATCCACCAGCTCATCTGTTCGAGGCAAGGGGTGGGCATCTGTCTTGGTGACAGCATTCAGAGCCCTGTAATCCACGCAGAACCTCAATTCAGAAGTGCCTGCCTTTGGAACCAGAACCACAGGACTGGACCAAGGACTACTAGAGGGTTCAATCACCCCAAGGTCTAACATTTTGTTGACCTCGGTCTTAATATAAGACCGTACTTTATCCGACATCCTGTATCCCCTACTTTTGGTAGGTACACTGTCTCCTGTGTCAATATTATGTTTGCACCAAGGTGTCAAACCAGGGGACTGTGAAAACAGGGGGGAAAACTGCCTAAGCAAACTTTTCACCTCAGCCTGCTGATCAGAAGTCAGGTGAGGGGCCACTCGGAGACCCTCAACGGAGCTATCTGAAGGACCGCTTTGGAACAGGTCGGGGAGAGGTTCAGACTCCTCTTCCTCAACGTCTGACGCCAGTAGCAGTGCTGCGATTTCGACTCTTGGGACGAAAGCCTTCAGCCTATTTACGTGGAACACTTTTGGAGCCTGTCCAGGCCTTCCAAGGTCCACTAAATAGTTCACCTCACCCAGGGGCTCCACCACTGTGTAAGGGCCTGACCATTTGTCCTGTAAAGCGCGAGGCCTTATTGGATTCATGATCAGGACTTGCTGACCAGGTGTAAAGTTGATGAGGGAAGCTTTCTGGTCGTACCAATGTTTCACCAGCGCTTGCCCTGCCTTCAATTTATCACTAGCCAAGCCCATCAGAAGTACCATCCGTTTTCTGAGCCCTAGCACATAGTCAACTACATTGGTAGTAACAGGGGGAGTGGGCATCTCCCATCCCTCCTTGACAATGGCTAAGGGTCCCCGTACGGGATGACCGAACAGAAGTTCGAAGGGGCTGAAGCCAACACCCTCCTGTGGTACCTCTCGGTAGGCAAACAGCAAGCATGGTAAAAGAAGATCCCATTTTCTTCTCTGGGGCTCCTCCAGAGCCCCAATCATGTTCTTTAACGTTCTGTTGAAGCGTTCCACCAGACCATTGGTCTGGGGGTGGTATGCAGAAGAGAACTTGTAGGTGACCCCACATTCTTTCCACATAGCCTGCATATACTTCGACATAAAGTTGCTGCCACGATCTGACACAACTTCTTTAGGGAAGCCAACCCTAGTAAATATGCCGAGTAAAGCTTTTGCAACTGACTTGGCAGTTACAGTTTTCAATGGGATGGCCTCAGGATACCTGGTTGCATGGTCGACCAGCACCAGGATAAACCTATTGCCCGAGGATGTTTGCGGGTCAAGGGGACCGACGATGTCGATCCCTACCCTTTCAAATGGTACCCCCACAACTGGGAGCGGTACCAACGGAGCTTGGATTGTCGCGCCAACCTTACCAGACAACTGGCAGGAGGCGCAACTCCTGCAGTGACTTTCTACTTGCACCCCCATCTTGGGCCAGTAGAAGTGCATGGATAACCTTTGCTTGGTCCTCTTCATACCAAGGTGACCAGCAAGGGGAACTTCATGCGCCAACTGCAGGAGGAAGGGTCTAACAGCAAGGGGAACCACCAACCTCCTATGGTCTCCTTCTGTAGACTCTGTGGGCTCACTATACAGGAGTCCACCTTCCCAATAAATCCTATGCTTCCCAGGAGGTTCACCCTCAAGCTGGGAGCAGGCCTGTCTCCTTAGGCCTTCCAGAGATGGGCACCCACGTTGGCCGGGCCGGAGTCTTCCCAAACTTTAAAATGAGAGTCTGCTTTAACATTGCGAAATCAGCCCGCTCAGCCTTCGACATTTCCATAATGGCACTACAGCCAGAATGGGGCAGTCTACTGAGCAACCACGCAATCTTATCAGCATTGTCAACTTCCTGGACCTCGCATGCATACTCAAACGCATTCAGCCAGTCCATAATGTCATTCCTCTCTTCATACACACTGAGCAGATCTTTTGGAAACCGTGGATGAGAGGAGGCCCCAGACCCATGTCCAGGACCCTTGGATCCATTTGCAACCTGAAGCTTGGCCAGTTCCAACTGGTGATCCCTGTCTTTTTGTTTTTCTGCCTGTTCGATTTTTAGTTTGGCTATGCTGAATTCAAGCTCCTGCTGCCTAAACCGCAGCTCTTGCTTCTTGAATTCAAGCATAGCCTCCCCATCAGCACTGGCAGAGGAAACATTAGACAGCTCGTCCTCCCTGTCCTCGTGGTCGCGGTGGAACAGTGCGGCGGCAGAACCGTCGGTTCTACCAGTGAGAGCAGCCCCACCACCTTCCGCACTGTCCTCAGAAGTAATAGCGTCAAGCTGCGCTTCTTGCCACGCCACGATTCTTTGGATCATTTCCAATTTCGTGCCTTGAGAGGAAACACCTCTCTCCGCACACATCTTTTTCAGCGTTTCTGATTTGGAAGCATTTAAAGTTAACAACGTACTTGTTTCCATACTGTTTGATATGACTATGGCCTTTTTAAAGTTATATTACAACAATTCACTACGTGTACTGTTTGGAATAACCTGAAATGCCTTAGTTCGAGCGCAACACTGGATACCTTCAGTCGTATCCCACCGCTGTACACCAATTCGTTAAGACGGATTTCTGAACTCTGTCCTGGTGGCGCAGAAGTTCAGAAGGCCAACCTAATTACTTGGAACAGGGTAACCTCTGGACAAGCCAGACCAATCAAGGTAGCGATCGCGGCGGTCAAGACTAGGTCTCAAGAGGGGTGAGGGTGACTGAAAGCCCGCAATGAGCACACAAAGCAAGAGCGCTTACAAACTACTCCAAACAGTTGTTATATCAAAAATAGATACACATTTATTTTAAGGCCTTTAAAATAATGACCGTAGCGAGAAAATCACAATATCACAATATTAAACCAACACATACCATATCAACACAATATATATACAAATACACAGTCGCAAGCGTTTAAAGCACGAAATATGTAGTCCACCTGCCAGGGAAGGAAAACAGGCAGTGCGATAATGCTTTCGACTCAGTTCGCCTTCATAGGCACCTAACTAGATGGAAGTCCGAGCCCTGCGAAGAGTGGAGCCTTGTGCTCAAAGTACCTGCCACGCCGGTGCCGACGGGCACAAGGGGAAGCTCTTTGGAGGAAGTCAGGCGGTTCACGTTAGTGCACAGCAGAAGAAGAACAGGTTCCGCAGCTCAAGCGCAGCCTCCACAGCGGGCAGAAGCAGAGCGCGAGCGCGGCAAAAGGGTGCTGTTTTTACACAGCAGGGAAAAGCAATGGGATACTGCAGGAGGGCGACCAGATCCTAGATATACTACTCACCGGTCCCCGAAGCAAGCAGACCCAGGCTTCTCCACGATAGTTTCAGCAGCTGGCAGGTTCAGAAGAGCAGGGAACGCTTTGTAGTCGTGTAGAGCAAAAAGACGTCCCAATCGACGAAACCGGCACAGTTTTGTTGCCGCACAGGACAACGGAGCGGCCGTGTGTATTCGAGCCAAATGAACCCTCCTCCCTTCAGACCTGGGGACGCCAAGCGTACGAAGCGTGGGAGAGGGACAAGGACTCGCAATACAACACAACCTGGCGGCGGTTGCAGAGCCAAACTCCTTGGTAAGCTGGTCAGTCAACTGGATGGCCCAGAGACGCTTCCGAAGGCTTACTTGGCAGGAGATGGTTGAAGATGCCGGGAATAGCTGTTCCTGCTATTCCAAAGGTCGAAGCACCAGTACAGGCCTTCTGGTTCGATCAAAGGAGGACAGGGGCTCTCCGGACGACAGCAGTGCAAAGGAGGATTCCTTCAGCGGGTCACCAGCGATTCCTCGGTCCAGCCTCGTAGTTGCAGGATACTTGGCTCCTGTATTCCTTCGTTCGTGAGAACTCAGGAGATCGACATGGTAGTGGTGTTTCCAGCCCCCTCTTATCCACGGTTCCCTTCGCGCCAAAACGGAGGGGAGCCAATGGGAGATCCGCTCATCAAAACACATACCATACGTGGACCAATCACGGACCACGGTGGTCCCAGGCATTCACACCACCCTAGACTCTCTGGCACCCAGGATGTGTATTGGGACCAGACATCCCAGCCCACACCCTGGAGGCACACAAACGACATGTAGAAGCCCGCGAAAGCAACCACGTTTCGCGGGAAAGTACATGCCCAAATAAGGAAGGCCCCGGGTCGCCGGACCTGGGGAAGGTGAAGGGAGCAAGACGGACAGTGGACAGGACAAAGGAGCCTCGCGGCCTGGCCATTTTGGGAGCCGGCCACCATTTTGGGTTCAGTGCAAAAACGTGCTCAGAACGCCAAAAGGAGCTCAAAATAAACAAAACGATCGCTGCCACCATTCCAGTCCCTGAATGACTTGCACCGATCAAATACCATCCTAAAAGAGTATCTAGGGCCTGTAGAAGGCTAGAGACCCAAGAGAGCTGTAACTTAGCTTACAGTGCCCTCTTGTGTCGTGTTGCACTAAAGCTGCGACACGATAAAAGAAACTACGGGAAACCACGTTCCCCGGTACTGACTGTCTTAAGGGCATGTCAGTTTCCCCGTAAGAAAGGAGCGAAAGCCCAGAGAAGTGCGGCAGAAGGCTGTACTTCTCTGGCAAAGTCAAGAACAAGGTTAAAAACAATAGCAAAAAGTTTAGGGGTTGCCACATGGAAGGAAAATTCCCTACAATTACGAAATCTTTCCTAACAGCTTTACTAATAAGGTCCTTCAACTTCTTTCATCTATATCCTCTTCCCCTATTTCCCCTTTCTTCTCTTGTCACCCTCTCTCCATCTGTTCCTCAACTTTTTCCTCCTTGGCTCCTCTTACTAATCTTATTACCTGTATCCTTCGTTGTGCACATCCTACGGCATCTCCAGATGATCCTTCCCAATGACACAGGTAAACACTGTGCTCATAATTAATGACAGTTTATCTCCTCAGCTCGCAGTCAACCACCAAAGTCCCACCTGTGCAAGCAACTCCCCCTCCCAGCTGTCCACCTCAACTTAGCTCTAATCAATGCCCGATCGTTGACTGCACATGCCCTGGACATCCACGATCTCTTAACCAATAACAAACCTGATGACCTCGCTGTTACCGAAACCTGGCTCCATGCTGCCTCTGACCCTATGCTGGCACTCGCTATCCCACCCAAATACACTATCTACAGAAGTGATAGACTAAACTCCAAAGGAGGTGGTGTAGCCTTCATAGCAAAGGAACACCTCACCATTCGACAAATATCTGCCACACTTAATAACAACTGTGACATCCTCTCACTCAAGTGGACTACCTCCCCCACCAACATGATTTCCATTCGTCTCATCTATCGTCCACCAAGACCAACACAGACCTTCGAGGAAGACATTGTCCTCCTCCTATGCCACAACCTGAAAACGACATCACAAGTGCTCCTCCTAGGAGACTTCAATCTAGGTCTCAACGACCCTTCTGACCTACCAGCTACCTCACTAACCACTACTATGACCTCACTTGGATTCAAACAAAGTATTTGCAGCCCCATGCACAACAAGGGCCGCACTCTAGACTGGCTAGCAAACATGACTGCAACATCGCCATTAAATCCTACCAACCATGCCAATGGTCGGACAATCATATCATCACCTATTCGCTCCCAGCAAGTCCTCGCCCAAACCCCCCACCATTCGCACCCCGCCCACACTAGTCTGTAGTTCCCGCAAACTCACTAAGGAAAACCTCATTCCCCTCATCAACGCTCTCAACACTGAAACCACCAATCCAGTATTCCTAGCACAACACTACACTACCACCCTCATGGACGCCATCAACACTATTGCCCCCATAGACAAAAAAGCTGAACCAGCTGTTCACTCAAATGCCTGGTTCACAGAAGAACTCACCTGCCTAAGATCTAAAAAAAAGACTGGCTGAGACAAATTGGAAAAACTCCCCTTCCGACTCATCCACACAGGCATTCTTTAGTCTCTCTAACAAATACAAACAAGCAATCGTACATGTTAAGGCCTCTTCCCTAAACTCAAGAATCGCCAACGCCTGTTCAGACTCTAAGAAACTATTCTCCATCCTCAAAGAGCTAGAAACTCCTCTCCTCCAAGTATCCTCGATCCTCAAGTACACTACTTGGTGTAACACCATTGCGCCCTGATGCCCCTGGGCCTGTGGGTTTGCGCGTTATAAATAAACAAATACAAATACAATGCCCATCTTTCAAAAATAGACAAGCTACAACATAAAATCCAAGCAAAACAATCTTGCATTCTACAATATTCCACGCCCATATATACAGCTTCCGCTCCGAATAGCACTGTCCCGTTGTTCCGCTTCAACAATGTCACCATCCAGCAAACATCCGGCATCCTAAAAGGCTTAAAGGTTCCATGTGGTAAAATCGCTGCAAAAATGACAGTGGACACAAAATATTGCAGCAAAAAGGCTGTGGTTTTGCCGCCGCAATCCATGTAAACGATGCAGGGGACACCCCTGCAACCTCCGGACCCATTATACCATTTAAAGGGACCGGGAGACACCCCCACAAGCCTCCCGCCCCTTAAATGGTGTAATAAAGTATATAATAACGCAGCAAACCACTGCATTGTTGCCACAATTATTTGCAAAGGCGACATTTCTGATGCGATTTTATCACTGCATACCGGCTTAAAGCCCTGAAGATGCATAGACGACTTCTGCCTGGCACCTCTGATCAAAGATTGTGCTGACAAATTAGCCCCCTTCATCACACCCTTTATCAATGCCTCCTTCAACAATGGCGTAGTGCCTTGCTGTCTGAAAGAAGCTTGGGTTCTCCCCCTACTCAAGAAACCTTTGCTTGACCTGTCTATTGGCAATAACTATCGACCGATTACCGCTGTCTTGTTCCTTCTCAAAATCCTCGACAGAGTGGCATATCTTCAAATTCAAGGCCCCATAAAGACTAACCAGTCTGGATTCTGTCCAGGCCATGGCACTGAGTCCGCCCTCCTAGACCTTAAAATTCAAAAGGACACTCTCAGGGACAAGGGAAATCTGGCCAAGCTCCTCTTCCTTGACCTGTCAGCGGCCTTCGATCTAGTTGACCATAACACCGTATGCCACCACCTCATCCCCTCTGCCACCTCCTCCCAAGAAGCTGCCACCTGGATTGCCTCCTTTCTCAATGAGAGAGTGATGAAAGTATTTACTGTTACTGCCTGCGCCTCTCCATCCACTATCAACTGCAGGGTCCCCCAAGGATCATGCATCTCGCCCACGCTCCACAATATCTACACAAAGCCCCTCCTTCGATCACCTAGATTCCCTCGGAATCTAGGAATCCCTCTGAATATTGATGCCTATACGAACTATGCTGATGACACTCAGATTCTCCTTCCGCTCTCAGGGTCCAAGATGCTGCTTCCTTAGCTCCACCTACACGACCATTCAAGCCTGGATGGCAACCCACAGTCTCTGCCTTAACGACGAGAAGGCTGAGCTTCTCATCGTTGCCCTAGCAATCACCCTAAAAACCCCAATACTCCTCCTTTAACATTGACAGATCTGTGATCCCCGTCGCCTCCTCAGTAAAGACACTAGGAGTCCATGTCGATGCCTCTCACTCACTAATGCAACAAGTAAATACCATTTCCTCTGCAGCTGCCTACTCTACGAAGCTACTCAACAAGGCTAGACCCTTCTTATACGGACACAACTGCCTAACGATAGCCGAGCAGTAATTGGCACCAGGCTTGACTGTCGTAATGTCCTCTTGGCTGGGACCGCCACTGGCAATGTAAAAAAACTCCACACCATCCAGAATAATGCCCTGCGCGCTGCCCTCAATATCCCTTCGACCTGAGCACATCACGGCAGCTAGGAGAGCTGTCCACTGGTTACCGGTGAAGGAAAGTATTCAGTTCAAGACTCTATCTATCACCCACAAGCGCATCTCGAACACTGTATCACCCTATTTATCACAGAACATTACCGAAGTACAATCCTGAAGGCCAACATGTGTCATTACCTTCCACAGACTCCTCCAACCCAAGTTCAAATGAACTAAAGCAGGTGGCTCCTGTTTTCCAGTCCTAGCTGCTAAATATTGGAACGCCCTCCCACCTGCCCTCAGAGCGGAGAATCCTACTGGGTCTTCTGAAAAACACATGGCTATTCAACCGGCATGACCCCATGCTTCATCCTTAAAACATCATTGCGGTAGACCTTGGTGTCTTAACTCCCACAGTTGCCTACCCCCCTAATGCCCAACTACCTTGCTAAGCTACTCCCTGTATATGTACTTACTTTTCATCCTAAAACTCGGTAACTGTAATGGATGCCTTCTTCTAACATTAAACCTTTTGTTTTCTCTCCACTCACTACTGCTCAGGTTGAAGACATCATCAAGAGAATCAAACCGTCAAACTGCCAAGGTGACCCGGGCCCGGCTACCATCATTAAGGAATCCGCCCACGATCTTGCCCCATTCATCACGGCCTTCATTAACTCCTCTTTTAAAACAGGCATTGTCCCGGATAACCTCAAGTACGCATGGGTGATCCTGTTGCTTAAACAACTGTCCCTAGACCCAAGCATACCCACTAATTCCAGACCTATAACCACTGTCCCGTTCTTGCTGAATATCCTAGACGGTGCGGCATACCTACATATTCAAGACTACCTGGAGTCCAATAATCTCCTTGCTCTTTGGCAATCTGGATGCCGCCCAAGACATGGGACTGAAACGGCTCTGATAGATTTAAAATCGCAAATTGAGGTCTTGAAAGACAATGGGAAACTAGCAATGCTACTCCTCCTAGACCTCTCTGCGGCTTTTGACTTGGTCAACCACCAAATCCTATGCCGACACCTTCATTCTGCTGCCCACTTTTCAGACTCAGCCACGGAATGGATCAAATCCTTCCTGAGCAATAGATCCATGAGGGTTTTTCACCTTCCGCAGCTGCTGACCCCGCTCCAATTCACTGTGGAGTGCCCCAAGGATCTTGCGTGTTACCTACACTCTATAACGTTTTCACTAAACCGCTCTTTGATGTACTTGATTATCTGGGTGTCTCCTCTACCAACTATGCCGATGACACCCAGATACTCATCCCCATCACTGGCGATTATTTAATTGACACCTAGGCCTTGAACGACATTTACCTGGTTATCCAGGCTTGGATGGCCCAACACGAACTATGCCTCAATGACGACAAGACAGAGCTCCTCATCTTGGGCTCCTCGCAACGTCTCAGCAAACAAGATCCGTCCTACCAGTCTTTTACCATCGATGGAAATTCCATCAAAGTCTCTAAAGCCACAACAACACTAGGCTTTTACCTTGACGCCACTCTATCCTTGTCTCGGCAAACAAATGCAGTTAGATCAGCCTTTGCTTACACCTGTAAACTTATTGCAGCTGCTAGATCGTTTCTGACCACTCCTAACAGCGCCACCTTAGCCAGAACGCTCATCATGTCTAAAATTGACTATTGTAGTGCCCTCTACTTAGGTACTAGCCAAATAAATCTGAATAAACTACAAATCACTCAGAACAATGCCATTAGGGCAGCCCTGAACATCCCAAGAAACCACCACATCTCTGAACCCAGAACTAACCTACACTGGCTATCTGTCAAGCAGAGAATCTCATTGAAAACACTTGCCCTAACTCACAAATGCCTTGCCAACAAGCCCCCCCCCCATCTCTGCAACCGGCCTTCCCTCCATTCCTCCACTCGACCTCAAAGAACGGCCCAGACGTACAGCCTTTCCATATCTAGGTTCAAACTCCAAAAAGTGGGGGGCACGAGCTTCCCTGTCCTAGCTTCTAAACTGTGGAACACCCTCCCGGTCACCATCAGAGCCGAAGATTCTTTCAACACCTTCAAGTTGAAAACAAAATCTTGGCTCTCGGATCAGATCTGAACTTCTCTTATCATTCGGCTTCCCAGGAGCTTTGCATTTACTGAGGCCTCACCTTTAAACGCCTCCTGTAACTCAGGTAGATATCTTTGTATCTTTGCATTCATCTTTGTCTGCATATTATTCATGTATATTACTGTTTATATATTTTGCTTATAACCTGTATGTATCTTACTGTATGTATATCTGCACAAGTTGCGCCCGGATGCCCTTGGGCCGGATGGTGCGCGTTATAAATAAATAAACAACAAACAACAACAACTTGTGACCACTGAGCCTTCTCTGAGCCACTAAGGAGAAGGAGCTGCAGGCCAGGAGACTCGTGCGGCGAGGCGCAGGTATATTCTAAGCCTCTGGCATTGATCTTAGGAAAGGGGGGGTCTGATAACAGGAAACCATTTATGGGATGAAAATACCCATAGCATTTTCTTAATTATCACAACTCAGAAAAGCCAGTGCTTCTCGCCCTGGCCAGATGACGATTCCTCATGCCGGGGCTTCTCATTTCAAACGCAGATTCCATTTATGAGAAAACATATTCTTTAATTTAGCAGCTTTTTCCATCAGCCATACAATAGCAGCGCTGAACTTTCCTCTGGTGCTCGTCTCACTCTTAGGCCTCATCCCTGATCTTCACTCGAGCAGACACCTCTCAAACCTTCTCCCTCAGCAGTAGTTAAGATACGATAGGGACTATGGCAGGAGGGAGCTGATGACAGTTCCTGGCAGGCCTGTGACACCCTCAGGTGGAGAGTCCCCTAAAATCATTGGCTTTGAAAAGGCTGGTGGGTTTGGGGACGAGTCTGTCAACTGCTGCACACAAGATTCTCTAAAAACAATGACTGAGAAAGTGTGGTAGGGCAGGGCAGAGTAACACGTCGAGGCTTCATTCCACAGTAGGCCAATGCATCTAAAAGGCTGCTAGGGCTGGGGCAGAATCAGTCACATGGTAAGCAGGAGAGGACCCTGAAAGGCTGTGAGAAGCATGTACCTGATACCTCTCTTGGCCCTCTTCCTGCTCCCACCTGTGAGGCTAAAAACCTCAGGGTCATCTTCGACTCTACACTCTCCTTCCCTCCTCACATCTCTGACATCTCTAAGAAGTCACACTACCAACTGCACCTCCTCAGAGGTATTCTTCCTTTCCTCTCCTTCCCCCAGAAGCTCACTGTCTCCAGAGCTCTGGTTCTCTCTAGGCTGGACTATTGCAACAGCCTCTTTCTAAATCTGCTTGCTTCTACTCTCCGCCCTCTGCAACTTATCCAAAAGAGGACTGCGAGACTCGTCCTTGGCCTCAAGCCCAGGGATCGTATCTCTCCAGGAATGAAATCTCTGCACTAGCTCCCTGTGGCTGCAAGGATTACGTTTAAAACCCTCTGCATCATCCACAAAGCCTCCCGGGGCCTGGGGTCTCAGTACCTTCAACTCTCTCTTCCTAAATACCTTCCTTCTCGAGCTCTTCGCTCATCTGCCTCAAACTCCCTCAGGGTCAGTCGCTTCTCCAAGCAATGAGTTGGTGGTAGATCTCTTTCTTCGGCTGGGGCCTCCCTCTGGAACAGCCTCCCTGCCTCCCTGAAACTTGAGGAGAATCATCTTCGGTTCCAGAAGCACCTAAACACCTCTTTGCTTCTGCTTTTTCTCCTCCTCTCCCTTGCTGACTTCCTGGCTGACACTGACATTGCACTGGTTGCCTGACCGCCCTCTGATCTGAGGCCCAGGTCCCCTCCCCCACCAGTCGCACTCCTGCACTGCCCTCCTGGCAACCCCGCACTTGGGGACTGTTTTCTGTATCCCTACAGTCCCACTACCAGCACTTGACACCTGATGTCTGCACTTACCCTTGCACTTGCCACTTGCTGGCCATACTTTACTTATTGTTATTTATTTTCTTATCCCATGTACTGCACTGTCCTCTCCCCCTACCCCCCCCCGCACTTCTCCTCCCTCCCCTTCCCATGCACTTGCGAAATCTGAATGACACCTGGCCTAGTAGGATCGTTGTCTGTCTTCCCTCTGTTCCCCTCCCTTGCCTCGTCGCGCCTTCAAACACCTGTGTATAGGCGCGTTATAAATGCCATATCATATCATATCATATCACATCACCCCTTTCCCAGTAAATATACCAAAATGTTGCCTCCAGAATTCCGACTGCCGAAAATTCCGACTTTTTTTTTCTGACCCCCCCTTACACTACATATATATGTGGGAGGGGGGTATGGGATATTATAGAAGTATGGGTGGACTGCGGGAGGGCATAGATCCCTTTTCCACATAGGCCTGGAGTGAGAACATCGCCTGTATCCTTATGCCTATAGCAAATGCTTATCATTTATCAGAGGGGCTTCAGGCGTTCCTGTAGCAGGATGGACCGTGCTGCCTGTATTGATGTTTGATTGGAAAACAACCACTAAGGGCAATTTAACAACACCTCCTACAATTTTGCAAAGATTTGATGGATTCGTTGATAGATGAGAATTATCCCCGTTTAATAGTTCAAAATTACAATGAAATTAGAAAATTGCATCCGTTGCAGGTGCTCAAATCTTACAACAAAGGGTGAGTTCAACTGAAACACGGTTGAAAACGCAGTGTTATGCAGGAACCCAGGCCACGTCCAGGCCTATTGCTGTTGCACCTCAAAAGGTGCATTTTAGCTCTGTTATTTCTCCCGCAGAGGATGGGCTGCTGATAAAGATCAGGAATGGGTTTCCCTATCGCGGCGATACTGTTCACCGTAGGCGCTCCAACATTCTCAGGGATCAAGCATTTCTGCTTCTTGGCTCACAACCCGCAGTCTCAGGGTTATAGCACCTTCTGCTTCTTGGCTCACAACTCGCCCTCTTGGGGTTAGAACGCGCAACCACTTCTTGGCTCACAACTCGCAGTCTCAGGGTTAGAACGCTCAACTGCTTCATGGCTCATAACCAGCCCTCTCAGGGTTAGAACGTTCAACCACTTCTTGGCTCACAACCTGCCGTCTCAGGGTTATAGCACCTGCTGCCTCTTGGCTCACAACTTGCCCTCTTGGGGTTAGAACGCGCAACCACTTCTTGGCTCAACTGCTTCATGGCTCACAACCAGCCCTCTCAGGGTTAGAATGCTCAACCACTTCTTGGCTCACAACCCGCAGTCTCAGGGTTATAGCACCTGCTGCTTCTTGGCTCACAACTCGCCCTCTCGGGGTTAGAACGCAACTCGCCCTCTCAGGGTTAGAACGCTCAACTGCTTCATGGCTCACAACCCGCCCTCTTAGGGTTAGAACGCTCAACCACTTCTTGGCTCACAACTCGCAGTCTCAGGGTTAGAACGCTCAACTGCTTCATGGCTCACAACCCGCCCTCTTAGGGTTAGAACGCTCAACCACTTCTTGGCTCACAACTCGCAGTCTCAGGGTTAGAACGCTCAACTGCTTCATGGCTCACAACCAGCCCTCTCAGGGTTAGAACGCTCAACCACTTCTTGGCTCACAACTCGCAGTCTCAGGGTTAGAACGCTCAACTGCTTCATGGCTCACAACCAGCCCTCTCAGGGTTAGAACGCTCAACCACTTCTTTGCTCACAACTCGCAGTCTCAGGGTTAGAACGCTCAACTGCTTCATGGCTCACAACCCGCAGTCTCAGGGTTATAGCACTCAGCTGCTTCTTGACTCGCAACCTGCAGTCCCAGGGTTATAGCACTCAGCTGCTTCTTGGCTCACAACCCCAGTCTCAGGGTCCAATCCTCAACCGCCTCATGGCTCACAACTCACACTCTCAGGGTTATAGCACTCGGCTGCATCTTAGCTCACAACCCGCAGCCTCAGGGTTAAAACGCTCAACTGCTTCATGGCTCACAACTCGCAGTCTCAGGGTTATAGCACTCAGCTGCTTCTTGGCTCACAACCCAGAGTCTCAGTGTTAGAATGATCAACAACTTCTTGCCTCACAACTCGCAGTGTCAGGATTATAACACTCAGCTGCTTTTTGGCACACATCTCGCAGTCTGAGAGTTAGAACGCTCAACCACTACTTGGCTCACAACCCGCAGTCTCAGGCTTAGAACGCTCATCCAATTCTTGGCTCACAACCCGCAGTCTCAGGCTTAGAACGCTCAATCACTACTTGGCTCACAACCCGCAGTCTCAGGCTTAGAACGCTCAACCACTTCTTGGCTCACAACCCGCAGTCTCAGGCTTAGAGCGCTCAACCACTACTTGGCTCACAACCCGCAGTCTCAGGGTTAGAATGCTCAACCACTTCTTGGCTCACATTCCACAGTCTCGGGGTCAGAACGCTCAACCACTTCTTGGATCACAACTCGTGGTCTCAGGGTTAGAACGCTCAACCGATGGAGACCTGTCACCGGGCCCCCAGAAAGTTCATGACATAAAAGGGGCTGCACCCCCATCTCCAGAATCAGAAATAAGAAGCTTGGTGAACCTCTGCAGAAGGCTCATTCCCAACCTAGCCATTTTGACCAAAGCAACCAGGGTCCTGAACAAGCAGGGCCATTGCCAGATGTGGGGCAAAGATGAGCAGGAGGCATTCTTTGCCACCAAGGAAGCACTGGTTGCACAATGTATAGTACATTTCATTGTGTGCCAGAATTGTCCAGCAAGGCAGACTCTGTGGACAGTGAGAGGAGCAGTCGCTAGACCCAATTGCCCTTTCCAGCATCGACATATAGACATATAGATTATTTAGCTATGTTACAAGTGTGAAACAGTTATAGGTACATGCTAGTAGTAGTATGTCCCTTTTCTAGATGGATCGAGGCAGGTCCATGCATGCACCTCTATGTCACATGTGCTGCCTAGTTTCTCATACGTGAAATATTTCCAAGATGGGGTTTGTGTGAAGTCCTGCGGTCTGATAATGGATATTGCGTGGTCAATAGGGACTTTGTGCGCCAAAGGAGCGCGAAACCCTGTCTGTTGATTCATGGAATTGTGTGTGTGGCACTTTTTCATATTTGCGTGGACTTCGCACACGCTTGGCACAGCTCTGTGAGTGGCAGAGTGCCTTGCGCGAGACTCCACAGAGGAGGCGGGCATGGCCTGCGCAGGGACCAGTGTAGGGACTGGAACATGCAAAATGAGGAAGAACCAGGCAAAAAGTGGGTGTTACAAGGGACGGGCCGCACGCAGTCCATAGCACACCCACGAATGCGCATGACAAAGTGTATTCATGGATGTGATCATGCAACCTTTTACATGTGAAATACCCACGCAAAGCCCTCGATCTTTCTGCCACCCGAAAGCAGGCTTACAGACTTGCGCGGAGGATTCGCAATGCGGAGGTGAGTTTGCATGTCAGATTTAGGGGTGCGTGTAGGCAGATGGGGTTACGATCAGACTTAGGATGGCACGTATGCAGCGTAGCAGGGTGCAGGGATGGTTTAAAGGGGTTCTCATGCAGTTTAGCCGCAAAATGACGTGAGTTTCCGGAAACTGTCCGCATGTTTTCGGGGTGCCGGTTACAGCTATGGGGAACCCTGTACAGTGTCACCATGGTGCTGGCCTGGTTTTGGGGGTCCCCACACACTTTTCATGGGTTGCGGGTGTTTGCGCCCGGGAGCTCGCAAAGGTAGGTGTATGTGGCTGTTTTTGCTTTGCATGGGGTCGTGTCGGGGTATTCCGGCCACGACGTGCAAATAGACCTTGTTTGCAGAAACAATTCCATGAATACGCGGAACATACATATTTCCTTATGTGCACAGGCTGGCGCAGAGTCAGTCTCGGTGCACAAGCTTTGCAGGATCTATGCGCAGATTCCATGAATCGGGGCGCAATGTGGCATCTGAATACTATGCAATACTTCTTGTAACTACATTTTGCCTTATGTGCTGTCTTAATTCTATTATGGTCTTCACAATTCGGGATATATTGTTTTACATCTGGAGTATCTGACAGTGAGACATCTCTTTCTATCCTTGATAGCAGCACAAGTGATATTTTCTGATATTTCCAAACACATTGTTTGAGCTAGAAGGGATGCTAGGGAACACAATGAGGATATGAATTCATATCTTGATAATACAACTCATTTAAAGACTAACATGTGGTATCAACACATGAAAGAGGTGGGAAGAAAAACGTTGTACGAAAGCTGTTATGTATGTTCTCTCATCCCTTATGCCATGAATCCAGCCAGAACATTTATAGCAAGAGAAATACCTACTCATGATGCAATGTGTCCTGTCCACCGGCAGCAAGCTTGACTAGAGGACAATTTGAAGGAAAATCGTTAATTTTACAATGTATGTCAAAGAAAACATTCCCATATGAAGATGCTTACATCAAAACACAGAAGATGGAAAAAGATCCAGAAGGGAAGAGTAGGATGCTTCTTTATTCATTTAGTGGTCTGACTTGAGGACAGATAACAATAATTGAACAAAAACGACTGAATTGCACAGATGGATGGTAAAGACCAGGATTACTAGGATGCTGAGCGAGACCTCAGCTATTGGTATATGGACAAGTGGCCACTAGTGAAAGATGGGAAGCAGGAACAAAGGCCTGATCAAAGTTGAAAAAAATTAAGAATGCCAGAAAATAGTTGAAGTTCCAGAAATGACAGGAGGAAATGCAGTATTAATGGTTCCTCATTGGGCCTGTGGATCCAAAACCTATATGACGTTACCCAACAGTTGGGAATGAGTATGTTCTCTGGTGATAATACATGTTACTGCATTGGTGAGCCCTAAAAGAGACCTCTACATAAATGATTTTTCAAAAACGAATGCACACCAGAGGAAGAAGAGGTCACTCAACCTCATTCGACAGAAGAAAGAAAATTACTTTTGGGCAAAATCAATAGCAGCCTATCATGATATTGCAGATGAGCATAAATTATTCAGCAGAACGGCAATGATATTTACAGCTAGTGTTAGTATTGCTAGGTTTCTGTCTTATAAGAATATTCATAGCACAGTGCAAGAAGACAACAAAGAAAGCTATTGGGATGAAGATAATGATTGATGTGAATGCTGTGGCTGATGAGCACACACAGACCGAAATCACCACCAGTGAGCACATGAGAGAAACTCTTCTGGCACCGCCAGGAACAATGTTTTCTTGCCCCAAGGATCATAAGAACTATGTAGGGCATTGGGTATTCTGTCAACCAACTGGGCAGTGCTGCCACGGTACAATGTCATTTCATCAACCGTGTGTGTGTTTTTACGAAACACTTTGCTGAAAAACACATCGAAATTCTGGGGTGTGGGGGGGTGGGAAAGGGCAGATAAGGGGTTGGGAGGTTATAAACTGCTAAAAATAGGTGAGGGAAAGGGGTTCTGGAGGGAACCCCCTAAAATAAATAAAATAAAATGTTGATGACTTTTTTCGGTAAAATGCATTCGTTAACACACCCGTCGTAAAAATGCCTGTCGATGTTATGACAAAGAACCGCTGCCACATGACCTGGAGTATGGATGAACATATAAAGAAGGCAGGTGACCTGAGCGGGGTGACTAAGATATGGATCCCAAAGAAGTCATTTTGTGTAAAGATGAAGACAATTGAAGAAGAGGAGGTGGTCGAGTGCTCGACCAGAGGGGGGAATGTAGGGAATGTAGAGAAGCAGACGTATACCTCACCTCTGACATTTATATGGATGTAGAATAAAAAGACACTGTGCATGACACCCAATATTATTCCAATACCGCATTGAGTATATGAGAGATGTCATGCACTCAGACAAAGTACCCTCGAACTGAACTGGTAGCAGGATATTTGCAGACACCACTGAATATTGAAGAGCTGCAAAGGGAATCTGATAGGTGCAAAGTGATGTTATAAGGAGAAGATATGATGACGCACTGAAGTGATATAAGAATACTTAAAGAATGAAGATGTAATTGAAGAAGTAAAGTAAACATGTATACGAGTGAGAAGAAACCATAAATACAATGGAGATACGTAACCAGATGAGTAGTAAATGTATATACACAGAAACACAAGACAGATGAGTCACATAGAAGCTTGCTGCAGTAGAAAGTATAACATAGGTCAGACGGCCATGTTGAAAAGATGGATGTCAGCACTGAATAATAGTAAACGAAAAGCTTGGAGGAGAGTGACCAGGGCTGCAGAACTGACAGACGGTAAAAATAAAAATGTGTGCATGAACAAAGAATAGGTGCTGGCCAGAGATCAAGGATGCCATAATAAGAAGCAAACTTCATAGTACAAATGGAATGAACGAGGATAAGCAATGTATGCAGAACATATTTCTCTTTGATTAAGTAAATGAGCGAACATTTGTGAATGCCAAGTATTGACAATTAAAGATGCAGAAAGCATATGTGAGACAAAGCAACCAACTAAATGGAAAGGCAAAATGGACAAAATCGTGGTCTCTTCACATGTGGTGTAAGAACAGAAAACAAGGCCTAGGGGGTGGGTTTTTTGGAATAGGATGGTTTCTAATTGGATTATTCATTTTTGAATATTTGAGATGATGCTTCAAATTGTTCATGTTTTATGACCTTCACCGTTGTTTTATTGTTATGTTGATTTAAAATGAAATAAAGATGATTAAAAAAAGAAAACAAGGCCTACTCATAAGCTGCAGATGAAGATAACGATGTAACTTAACTCCCCTTAATGTTCCTGAGAAGAGAACATCTAGCAAGGTCAAGTACAAAAGAGAAGCCTTGGCTGATGAAAGATGGTAGACTAATTGGGCAAGTGGGCAGTAGTCGGACATTGTTCTCTGCACCTGGGTTTCATTTTGCTTACGTGCTGCTAATGAGCCGAATGTCGGGCTTGTTATTAACGGGCCCGTTATTAGCTCCCTCCCCATTCCCATTGAGCCCTATGGGGGCTGAAATGGGAATGGGGATGGGTTCCTTCAATGAGGAATTACCGGGTCCTCCAAGGTTGGAATGGCCCGGTAATTCCTCATTGAAGGAACCCGGTCCTAGAACCCGGGATGGAGGCAGCCATGCCCTTATTAAGGGCATGGCTGCCTCCTTACTCGTAATGAGCCCCTATAACTAGATATGTTCCCTTAATCAATCCCTCCATCCGATTTTGTATTATTTGCCACGTAGGATGATGTCATAGCTGACACACATCTAGGTATAAATCCTTGGTGTGCCTGAAATGTAGTAGTGAGTGTGTGGATTACAATTCGTTGTTCGCCAGGCTGCCCTACTTTATTGAGTTAATAATAAAGAAGCATTTTGCCACATTCTTTGAATCTGTCCAGTTATTTGGGCCCGAGATAATTTATTATGGTAATCTCATTCTGCGCATAAAAACGCTCAAAGGTGCTAATGCACACTATCCTGGATGCATAGCGTGCTTTGGGAGCGGCCATTGGTATATTCTGTAGCCTTATGCAGGATGCATAGCATTACTTTGGGAGCTGCCATTGGTGTATGCAGCAGCCCTATGCAGGATGCATAGTATTGGTTTGGGAGCGGCCACTGGTGTATGCAGCAGCTCTATGCAGGATGCATAGAATTGGTTTGGGAGCGGCCAGTGGTATATGTAGCAGCACTATGCAGGATACATAGCATTGCTTTAGGAGTGGCCATTGGTATATTCTGTAACCCTATGCAGGATGCACAGCATTGCTTTGGGAGCGGCCATTGATATGTTCTGTAGCCCTATGCAGGATGCATAGCATTGTGTTGGGAGCGGCCATTGGTATATTCAGTAGCCCTATGCACAATGCATAGCATTGATTTGGGAGCGGCCAGTGGTATATTCTGTAGCCCTATGCAGGATGCATAGTATTGCTTTGGGAGCGGCCATTGGTGTATGTAGCAGCCCTTTGCAGGATGCATATCATTGCTTTGGGAGCACCTAATGGTATATGTAGCAGAGCTATGCAGGATGCATAGCATTTTGTTGGGAGCGGCCATGGGTATATTCAGTAGCCCTATGCAGGATGCATAGTATTGCTTTGGTAGCGGCCATTGGTGTACGTAGCAGCCCTTTGCAGGATGCATAGTATTGCACTGGGAGCTGCCATCAGGGCAGTTTCTAGCCAACTTGGAGCTCAGAGCGAAAAAACCCAGAATGGTTCCCCACACACCCTCGACTGGCACACGTCACTCCCAAACTACATCTATGTGTCATGCGACAAAACCCCTCCTCAATATGAATAAATAATTGCTATATAAATGAAGCTGGTTTCATTACATTGTAATGCAAGGACTTTACAGAAGAATTCTAATCTGAAAGAACAGCTGCTGCTGCTGCCCAAGTAAATGGTTCTTCTGTCACCTGCTCTTAGGGAAGGCTTTGCCTGAATGCAGTTTCAAACTGTCCGTACTGGCACACTGCGGTGTGAACAGCCTACCGGGGTCCGAGGGCCCACTGACCACTGGCCCTGTGTTGCAGGTGTTCTGTTCGTACCACCTCACTTGTATTTCACAATGGTCAATACTAAACTAACAATATGAATTATTTTCTGAAGAAAGGTTATCATTCCAAGAAGGACAGCCTAGTACACTCTTGTTGTGCTACTTCAAAATACCTCTATGAGAGTGGTAAAGGGGACAAATAGCACCAATGATGGTTCCTGTATGCTTTGCATTAAACCAGAGATCTCTGTATTGGATAAACAAGTCCATGATAGAAGGATTGTATGTGTGAATCTCTAAATTCATAACAGATGCATGGCTTGGTGCTCGCATCACTGTTCACAACACTCACCCCAACATTAAAATGTTGGATGCAAATATAAAATGGCTGCAACATCAGACACTCAAATGGGTCACAATGGCTCTTTTGCTTCTTGTTTCTGAAGAATTTGACATGAGGAAGTGCTGGGTCTCAGTGTGAGCATGCCCAACCCCCAATACAGAAACATATTTAGGGAAATATATCTATAGACCAAACAGGAATTCCACTCAAGAGCGACCCAATAAACAATGCACAGAAAGGCTACACAGAAAGGATTGTACCTCTTACAAACTTTAGCCTGACCATTAATAAGACGATGAAGTGATTTAAACAAAACCGGCTTCTAATGCATTGCAAAGGGTCCACAGTTCCTCATCCACTACCTCCTCACTATTACACAGGTCTCAGGGGTTATTTCTGCAAAAACAAGCAGGTCCATGCTTTAGCTAACAGAGCTAGCATTAGCATCTCTTATTAATGCCTGCAGCTAGTGGAAATCATAGTGTGGCAGTGCAGAAAGGGCAATTGGCCTAGTGGATGAACAATTTGAGGCAACTTCTTTGATTACTTCCTGCGTTTAGTGTGGGCACTGTATAGCATGCTCATCAGAGCCACATACACAAAACGTTGCAGTATGCTATTGTATGGACATTGCACAGATCAGACAAAAATCGGGCATATGTGCTGTTACATACGGGAGCGCCACATAAACCCCATTAACCAACAGGGTGGTGGCGTGTGCAACGCACTAAACATTGCTTCACACATAGCACGGCATTGATTTGTCATGGACTACTGTCTGCATGGTGACACACAATGAACTCTGCTTTCCAAATCAAGGTGCCAAGTCAAATTGAGGTGCCTTCTGGTGTGAGTGCTAGGCAGTAGTTGGCTTGTTTAGAAAATTAAAAGACCTTTGATGCCAAGTGCATGCATTTAGTCCATGTCCCAAAGCAGCCACTAGAATACTTAAGCAAGAAAATGACAGTTACCCTTCCCAGGGATTTGCCATGTGTATCTAAAAAGTAATATACAAAAAAAAAAACGTTTTGGTGAGTGAAATAGAGACATGAAAATAAATAAAATAGTTTAAAACGTTTTCTGTGTTGCATTTTAATTCTATTTGAATAATGCATAGGTTTGGTCAGCTATCTGATACTTGTGCTGGCCTGGTGAATAAAAATGCCCCATGTTCAGGTCTTAACACTGAAATAACACATACCCTGTAAAAACAATGGCTTGTTATTGAGCCATCACTTATAAATTGCCCCACTTGAAAGGCTGTCAACACAAAGAATGAGGGGCACGGTGTGTGACCCCGGAGCATCTCACACGCTGTGTTTGGAATATGCATTCCTTTGTTTACATATTCTGAACGCATCGCAGTCATCCACAAGACAGCAGAGAGCAGCAGCCGAACATCGCAGCGGAGCACCCGCCACCAAATCAGACTCAGCATTCTGGGTGGGCCCCTTAGTGCGCCCCCCTCCTGAGCTATTGAACTCTGTGTCCCGGGCAGTCGCCCGCTCTGCCCGGGCCAAGAAACGGGGCTGGCTGCCATTGGTATATTCTTTAGTCTGTTGCAGGATGTACATTTTCTATTTCATAGAGTTCAAGGGTAGAGTTCAAAGCAACATATTTTTGCTGCAAACATCTTGTCAAAGCAAATGCAATTTGAAACGGTTCCAAATTGTACCATGTGTACAGCTCTGGTATTTAAAAGCCTCTGCACTGTTCTATTGCATACCTTAAATTACAGGTGGGGTACACAGGAGGAGCTAGACCTGCTCGTGTCAGGGAGCTACTTCGGGCTTTACTTGAGTTGCAAGCCACTGGTCCTGAATATAAATAAAGCAACGTGCCTGGCTATGGCCAGAGGGCGTCTGCCAGAGTTCCTGGCACATATCTGCGCTGTGCTTACAGCCCTCGCGGAGCCAAGCTCAGCAGGCCTGGCACTGAGCCGCAAATACATTTATAACACGTCGTATTGCTGTACCCTGAGCATGCGCATCTGAATGGGATGCTGGTGCGGTGCATTGGCGGGCTGCTCACTGACTATTAGATTTAGGTGATAAATAATGGAGGGATGCATGTCTACAGGAAGACTCCTGGCTGTGGTGGCTGCCCCTTTAAGGGCATACACAGACGGAGGAGTGACGCAACTCTGCCGCGTGTGGTTTAAATAAAGGGGGGGTTCCTGGCCGGGGCAGAGCGTTTGTGGAGCTCGAACTGCAGTCACGCGCCCTGTGGGTGTGTACGCAGTGGGGGGCTCACAGAGGGGTCCTGGATGTGATCGAGACTACACAACAGTGGTGACGATGCGGGACACTGACCCGGGCATAGGCGGTGAGGGAGCAGAGAATTTGTTTTCTTTATTTCTCCGTCTTCTACGTGTTACAGAGCCGGCGGTGAACACGCGGATTGGCCTCCATCTTTCACACAGGGTGGAGAGGGTCGTGGCTCTTTCTAAGAGTGCTTGTGCGCCCATCCACACACATTTTATGGATTCCCTGCTGAGGAGACAGCTGATGCTGTGCATTTACTTATTTTGATTTTTTTTCCAAATTTCTATCACGTTGAGTGTGAGGTGAGGAGCTGGGGGAGGCCTACCATCTTTTGTTCTTTGTCCACTGGGCCCACCCCACTCAATTTGTGGAGCCACTAGTTGTGGTATAGGAGTTCCTTCTTTTTTATTCCTGGCTGTTTAGATATTGGTGAAGGATGGCCAATATGTTTAGTACCCTGGGGTGTTAGAGTGCCAAGTGCTCTACGCCTGCACTTTTGGACAGTTGAAGGAGGTGCCTGGAAGGGCATTTGGCTGGCTGTGCGGTGGTGGAGGAAGTTCATCATCAGTAGCTGTTAAGGGGTGTCTGACCAACATTATCACAATCAACATCTATGCACAGCTGTGCCTGGAACAGCACGCCAGTGAGTTGCGGCCTCAGTCCTCATGTGATGTGCCTGTGCGCTCGCTGTCATGGATGCCGCCCAGGCTGCTGCAGCAGGCGCTGCTGCAGTGGCCGCTGCTGCCCAAGCACCACATGTGTTGAGCCAGCAAGGGGCACTCACACCAGTGCTGAGTTTGACATCTCGGGGGCCCCATCCAGCCTGGGACCGAGATGGAGAAGGTGGATTGATAGGCTTGATATGTACACCCTGGCCACTGGGGAGACGGATGAAGACAGCAAGGTGGCTACGCTCCTGTACTCGGCATGACCAGCGGTACATCAGGTTTTCTAGTCCCTGCAACCTTCAAATCTGACCTATACTGCAGCTAAAGACATGCTGCGGGTGCATTTCATGCCGCTTGCCAATACGGACTACGAGCGGTTTGTAATGTGCAGCGCCAGGTAAAAGGATGATGAGTCTCTGGGCAATTTATATGGACGGCTGCACTGCATGTCCCTGCCCTGTGCCTGGGATAATCCTGATACTATGATAAGGAACCAGCTCATACATGGATGTTCCTCTGGCAAACTGCGCAGGCAGGTGTTGCGAGAGACTGTAAACACTGCCTCACATACTGGAACTTGGATGCTGCCAAGAGGTGTCTGAGGTGAGGGCGTCAAGGATGGAGGAGGCTGTGTGCCCAGGGAAAGTGGAAGATGTGTGTGCTGTTGGCCACGGTTAAAGTGGCAGAGGTGAGAGGTGCCAGACATCCAAGCCAAGGTCAGTTTGACTCATGTACAAAATGTGGGTACGACCTCCCACACCCCGCTGAATGCCCAGTGCAAGGAAAATCATGTGGACGTTGTGAGTCGCTGGATCGCTACGCCCGCATGTGCAGAGCTCCAGTTTCCGTATTGCTACCAAGGGGGCCAGTGAGAGCGGGATTCTTCAGGCCACAGCGCCCTTCCAATGTCGCTCAGATTGACCAAGGCTACAACGGTGCCCCTCACGAGGAGGATGACGAAGAGGAGAAGAATAACACATTCGTCATCTCAAGTGTCAGTACGCTGTGGACCACCAACAGGAGACAACCACGGTGTCTGGTGAAGGTGATGAGTCAACGGTGCCGATGCTGGTGGGCACAGGCGCGTCTGTGAATGTTATGGTGAGGGTGCACTACGACGCCACGGTGGTCCCGCCCAAACTACAGAAGACAAAGGCCTGCATCTTTACATTTGGCGGGTGAACAACCGATCCCGCTGGCGGGGGCATTTGTAGCCACCATGGAACACAGAGGGTCATACATCAAGGCCCGCCCGGTTCTACATCACAACTGTCAGCAGCAACATCCTCCTGAGTTTTGCGGCAGCGGAGGCATTTGGCATTGTGAGCTTCGCGTATGCAGCATACATTGAGGATGTGCAGGGGCAGCTGGCAAGAGACAGCCAGCTGTTCGAAGGAATTGGTTGCATGGTGGGCGTCCTGGTGAGGCTCAATATCAACAAGTCGATCCAACCCATTTCTCACTTTCCTCCAGCGGCTCACTGTCTCCAGAGCCCTAGTTCTCTCCAGGCTGGACTATTCCAACAGCCTCTTCCTGAACCTTCCTTCTTCAGCCCTACGCCCTCAACAACTCATCCAGAACAGCACCGCAAGACTTATCCTTGGCCTCAGGCCCAGGGACAGCACTCTCCCGCGCTGAAATCTCTTCACTGGCTCCGAGTAGCTGCAAGGATCAAGTTCAAGACCCTCTGCATTGTCTACAAGGCTTTCTGGGGCCTGGAGCCTACCTATCTACAACACTGTCTACCTAAATACTGTCCCTCACAAGCCCTCCACTCATCTACCGCCAACCTTCTGCGAGTGAGCCGGTTCTCCAAGTAGGTGCCTCCCTCTGGAATAGCTCCCTGCCACCCTCCGTCTTGAGCCTGACCTTTTTAAGTTCTGGAAACTCCTCAAGACCTTCCTCATTTCCTCTGCCATTGCTCACACTCTACCCTGCTAACCTAGCTCTCTGCTCTCTCCATCTCTCCCTCCTCATCCTAACAACTTGCTGACTGGCCTTCTGGTGTACCTCAGAGACTCACCAGTCCCGGGCAGCCCCGCTGGTCCTCTATCGCACTTGCTTCAGGGCCCTACACCCACACACCTTCACGGCACTTAGAAATTACCCAAGAAATTGGCTCTCTGCACTTACCCCCGCACTTACCCCCCTCCCTGTTACCATCTGTGCACTTGCACGATCCGTACGCACCGAGACTGAAGATCGCCTGTCTGTTCTCCCCTGTGTTCTCCAATCCTAATTGCACTGGTAAAACTGCAGAATCAGCGTCAGGCCTATTTGCTGTGTCTCAACTTAAATGTATTTTTATGCACTTACTCCGCCTGTGCAGACTAACATCGCTACAGAATTTCAAGGGCTCCGAGCGACAGTTGTTTTTTTCCCTGTTCCCACCCCGCCTTAAGCGCTTTGAAACACTTCCTGTGTATAGGTGCTATATAAATAAACAATACAATACAAAAAAGCTTTCATTGCTGCTTACTGGTAGCAGGCTGGAGAATCGGTGAAGGCCCCTCGCCAGCAGGTCCCTTCCACTGTGCGTGCCAGCCCGCGTGCATACCTTCTTGCCTCTTATTGGTAGCCCCCCTCACTCGCACCATCCCCAGCACATATGTGACCTGACGCGAGAGGTAAGTACCATATCCCTCTCCCTCTCTACACATTTCTCTATTGACATATAGAGAGTCCATGTCAAAGTCATGGTACTTCCTTGGCAACCTTCTCTCATGTCGGGCCCTGGCTCTGGGGACGTCTTCTGCTGCTGCTTCTTCTGCGGAGCACGTGCTATTACCCCAAACGTGTCCATCAGATAACAGTTCTCTCATGAGCGGTTGGGGGGAATCGGCCGCGTTCCTCGCGTTTAGGTCTGACAGGCCTTGCCTCTCGGAAGGACTCGCCGGTTTCCCTGCTAACGGGCATCCTTCGGGATTGAGAGTTGCGATGCCAACAAGCATTACCACTAACATTTTCTTCCTTCTCTCCTCACGACTTGTCCAGGTGAGCTGAACATGGACAAAGTCTTGCCATCTCTATGGCTTTGCTTTACGTTGACCTTGATCCCTTGTGTCTGAGGTGTGTGTAAGTTTGCATTTGTTATATTGATCTTTCTTTGCTTATTGTTTCCATTTTATTCTCCATATTATGCATTGCATTTTGGACCAGCCAGTCTAGCCATTTCTTACCATGGCATGGCGTTTTCTTTTGGACACTTATGGCAAAGTAAGCATGAGAAGTGTCACTACAGGGCTAGCCTAACATTTGGTGCAGCTAGTTTGAAAATATCTTCTTACTGTGGCATTACAATTTTAATGGCAAAGCCAATAAGAGCGTGCACTTGCATTGGAATACTGCAATATATTGGCAGAGCTAGACTGGACATCCTTCTTATAGCTGTATTACTGGCATTATGTGCAAAGCAAACATGAGTATATCCTTATATCGGAAGACTGGCATATATTGGTGCAGCCATCATGGATACGTATGGGTACAGCAGGCTTGCAAATGTTTTTATACTGGCCTATACTGTGGCCAAAGACATCATAAACATTCACAGGGAAATGCCCCTGTCCACTTTTGTTGGTACAATATAACAATTTAACTCATTAGTCAAAAACAATTTTTGGGTAAGGGCCCCGTCAATCTCCTTTGGTTGGTTTGGGCTCCCTCGCTACGCTTGGTCACTCAGGGATATTTGTGGGAAATGTTTATGCCCATCGAATAAAAAATAAAAAACAGCCGCCGCTGGGTCAGTGGCTGGTGGCTGAATATGTATTTATGTGTGTGTGCACGGTGGGTGCATAGGCATTGGAGCATTCCATGTTCTTACATGTTTTACTGATAGTATTGGGCAAAGCCAACTTGATGAATGTTATAACATGGAGGAAGGTTTGGGGTGGGGGCTTTATAGGACAAGGGGACTGGAAATATTTTTCTGTAGCAACAGGTCTTTTTACTCACATAAGGGTCAAGACAATTATGATGAGTGTTCTTACATGGGGAGAATGGGGGCACTTGTGCAGTCAGCAAGTAAATATGTTCTTACTGTGGCATTGCATGTTTTACTGGTGTTAAGGGAAAAGTCCACATGATGAGTGCTCTTCCACAGTGGGTCATGTGTGGAGGCAGTTGTGCAGCCAAACAAGGAAATGGTTCCTTACTGTAGCAATGCATGTTTTACTGGCATTGAGGGCAAAGTCAACAAGAAGAGTATTTAGATATGGTGTCATGGGGGTTGGCCAAGCACTTGTGCAGCAGCAATAACAGGTTTATTTCCTGTGGCAGGAGATTTTTAATGGCATTAAGGGCAAAGCTAACAAGAGAATTTTCGTACATGGGGATACTGCCATAGGATCTACGTTTAAAAAACCGAACCCCAAAAGCTCCAGTTACAAAATTGCAAAGCCCACTTGTTCGCATTTTGTAACTCAAGCTTTTGGGATTTTGGTTATTTGTCCCCTGCTGTGCATTTGGTATCTGTGGGGGACTCCCCCGCAACCCCTGCAGCCAGTGCCTTAAGTGGCACTACAAATCGAGCCGGGGCTCATCGAGGGGGCGTGACCTAACAGAAGGCATCTTGCGGGCCGGTTAGGCCACACCCCTGTTAGGCCACGCCCCCTTGGCGCACCTCGGCTCAATAGGCTACTGGCACCCCTGCCAGTCAGCCTTTTGTAGAGATCTGGACCCTTGGGGGAGAGGGTGCTGATCTCTGTATTTATTTTTTATAGGCTAGCCTGGCAGGGGACAGCGCCTCGCCTATTCAGCCTTAATGGTGGCTGAAAGGGTGAGGCCTCTGGAAGCTGAGGCCTTTTTCCTTAAGACCGAAACTCCCGCGGGAGCTTCAGTATTTAGAAAGCAAGGCCTCTGCTTCCAGTGGCCTCACGTTTTCTCCATAATGGTGGCGCCGGCACACGGGCATCACTTGATTAAAGGGATGCCTCGCAGGTGCGGCGCCACCATTATGGCTGAAAGGAATTTTTTCTCGCAAGAGCTTCAGGCTGTAGAAAAAAAAAGCATTTTCATGTAGTGGCCTGGGCTGCCAGGGGTGATTAGTGGGCCCCGGCGGGCCCCGTCTGAAAACGAAATTTCGGAGCCTGCCGTGGAGCAGACCCGGCAGGCCCCGGCCCACTTAAAGCCCTGCCTGCAGCCCATAAAATCGAAATAGGGGCACGGGTGACACCTCTGCAACCCCTTCTCCCCCTCTTTGGTATTATGGGATTCGGTCGATTTTACAAGGCCGAATGCGCACCAAATGCGCATTCAGCTTTTTTCCGACCTTTTTGACCAAAACGACTGGCATGTACTGGCAGAGCCAGCATGAACATGTTTTCTTATGTATCATTATGGTGCGTAATATCACTGACCATGCACAGAGTTGGCTGGTCCATTTGGGTGTCAGGACTCAGGAACCAGGCACAGCCCCCTTGCTTCTACACTAGGTGAAATATTGAAGGTTTCATTAAAAGTCATACTTACATCTTTCGCCTAGCGCAGTGTGCATGATTGGGTGCATTGTGCATGCGTGGAGGTCCAGGCCGGCCCTGAGTGTGGCTCAGCTGTGCTTTGTTGCCAAGCTTGGAGGGGGTGGTGGCTCTCAGCATGGCCCCCCTCCATTTTGTGTTAGGCCACGGATGCGTGTTCTTTTGCGAGATGTGTGCCGCTGCCACAGTGATGACTCTCTGCTTGCATTTCGTGCCCATGTCTTGGAATTGTGCTCCCGTCCTGTGCACGAGTCAGGGTGAGGCCTACAGCTGGCATTTGCCAGGGAGATAGGCGATGCTTCGCACACTCTAGCAATAGCTCTGTGGTGCTGCATCCAGCGACGTTCCTTATTCCCTTCTGTTCTGGCAGCAAAGTTCCCATGAACAGACACCCCCATAAGTCTCATCACACTGTCATCGGGACTGGCTTCCTGAGTAGAATCTACGCGTGTGGAGGACCACCACATGTTCTTTCTTTGTCCATGTACCTGTCAGTCATCCTCTTCACAGCTTTTCGAAGCTCCAATGCTTGGGATAAAGGCGCTTGCTTCCTTCAGGCCTGCAAAGTTCCTCTGTCCTTTCAGTGCCCGCCCTCTGAGAAGCCTGGCTTTCCTTCTTCGGGGCGCATGCGTGGTGACTTACATCTTGGGCTCTTAAATGTGGGTGCACTGAAGCCACGCCTCTGGTCCCAGTCTAATGTATATGCTGTAATCAAGACGGTCGACGTTGTTATGGTAACTGGAACTCTTTATTGGCAATCAAACTATTGTCAACAGAAAAGCTTCCATTGCTGTGGGAGCAGCAGCAGCAGCCACAGGAGCGGGTGGTGCCTCCTCTTGGCTGCTCCACGCCCCTTTCATGCTGCCTCGCCCCTCGCCGTTGGTTCCGCCCACTTGCATCATGCCACGCTGGTGCCTGACCTTATGCGAGAGGTTGGCACTACAACCTGCCATTCAGGGAACCTTATCACGAGGCAGGGCCCCCAACATGGAAAGAGGTTTAACATGTGAGCAAACCTTTCTTGAGACTATGTCAAGGCTCTTCACGATCCAGCAGCTGGTGTAGTTGTGCTCTGATTGCTATGTTATGTCAGACGTTTTTACGCTGCGCACTGTTGCCACCTACGTGGTTTCATGGCGCTCTGCCGGATCTGTAAAGCAATTGGAGAGGGGTAAGTTAGTAGGACTGAGCGGGAGAAAAGAGCAGGAGAACTGTGATGTGCTGTTGGCAGCATAAGTTCGGTTTGCGCCATTCGCTGAACGTAGGTGTGTTTTTCGGTTGGTAGACCACATGTGCTGTTGGGCGAGGCTATGTGTGGTTTGTTTCGTTGTTGCAGTGTGGTGAAGTGTGTGTGGTTTGTTGTGCTGTAGAGGTATGGTTGTGTTTAGTTCAGGGTTCGAGACGTGTCTGCAGAAGGGTGACTTTTTTAGTAGGGTTGGTTAGTGACAGTACCCTATCCCACCCCCTCTGTTTTGTTTAGCTATGTTAAAATAACAATCCAACTCTATGTTCGCTGTTATCTGACTACAAGCTTTTGTGTATGCGCCTTTAAACAGGATTGTGTGACAGCAGTGGGGCTGCAGTGATTTTCCATGCAAATGTCTGTCAAACCCCCCAGAACTGGCAGCTGGTCCCCGGTGTATGGGACTGGACGGGCCCAATGTTTAGGGCTACTTACTACAAGCACCACGTCAAGATGGAAGCTCCTGTGTGCGGAGGTCATGTGCGCTGTTAATAGCACGTAGCAGGGTCGCGGCCCAAGTTAATAACAGCCTCTGGCCACAGCCAGCTAAGCCGATCAAGCTCGACCGACCGCCGCGGTGGCTCCGGCCCTGCGCGCCACCGCTGTCAATCACGCAGAGGATTTTAGCATGAAACCGGTGAGCTTCTCTTGACATTTGCTTTACTGGCAAAGAACATGTGTGAAAGTGTGTCTCAGCACTCGATGAAGCACCCTGGGGACGCCCCAGGTCCCCTGAGTCCTTCGGAAGGAGTGACGTGAGAGTTGGGATTTATGGCATGAAGCCTGCTGAATGCATCTCTGAGCCAAAGATGCAATCATTGTGAGCTGCAAGACAGGCTGCACAGCTGGCATTCATCTGCAGCTATAATTCAACCCTCTCTCACCTGCCCACCACTGAACCCATGCACTGCACCCACCCTAAAACCTCACATAGCTGACATTCTGCAAGCTTACAAAGTAAAGAAAAGGCAGAGTGTCGTCATGTCATGGACACACGTATGATCGGTGCGTATTCATACATCGCTTATGCTTGCATTATTGTATCTTCTTTGCTCAAATTAACAGGTATACATTGAGTTTTGATATGTGCCAATGAGGTATGGCCGGGGTCTTCTAGTACATTTTCTTTCTATGATCAATATATGCACAACCTGTCATCCTAAAACAAACTTGGTTCTATTCACAAAGATTTGCACCAAAGCAAACACGAAAATGCTCTGAGCATCTCAAATGTGCTTCTGCCCCCTCATCCTGGGTCACTGGAGTACTGGAGCAAATTTTGAGTTGGCCGGAGCATCCCTGCCCTGGAGGAGACCAAGAGCTGCCTGGAGCATCCCTGCCTTGGAGGAGAACCATAGAACCTGGAGCATCCCTGCCCTGCAGGAGACCCAGAGCTGCCTGGAGCATCCCTGGCCTGGAGGAGATCCAGAGCAGCCTTGAGCATCCCTGCCCTGGAGGAGAACCATAGAACCTGGAGCATCCATGCCGTGGAGGAGACCCAGAGCTGCCTGGAGTATCCCTGCCCTGGAGGAGAACCATAGAACCTGGAGCATCCTTGCCCTGGAGGAGACCCAGAGCTGCTTGGAGCATCCCTGCCTTGGAGGAGAACCATAGAACCTGGAGCATCCCTGCCCTGGAGGAGATCCACAGCTGCCAGGAGCATCCCTGCCCTGGAGGAGATCCAGAGCTGCCTGGAGTATTCCTGCCCTGAGGAAATCCACCCCTTCCCTGGAGGAGATTCAGAGTTGCCTGGAGCATCCCTTCCCTGGAGGAGATCCAGAGCTGCCTGGAGCATCTCTGCCCTGGAGGAGATCCAGAGCTGCCTGGAGCATCCCTGTCCTGGAGCAGATCCGGAGCTGCCTGGAGTATTCCTGCCCTGGAGGAAATCCAGAGCTGCCTGGAGCATCCCTGCCCTGGAGGAGATCCAGAGATGCCAGGAGTATTCCTGCCCTGGAGGAAATCCAGAGCTGCGTGGAGTATCCCTTCCCTGGAGGAGATCCAGAGTTGCCTGGAGCATCCATGCCTTGGAGGAGATCCAGAGCTGCGTGGAGCATCCCTGCCCTGGAGGAGATCCAGAGCTGCCTGGAGCATCCCTGCCCTGGAGAAGTTCAAGAGCTGCCTGGAGCATCCCTGCCCTGGAGGAGATCCAGAGCTGTCTGGAGTATTCCTGCCCTGGAGGAAATCCAGAGCTGTCTGGAGCATCCCTGCCCTGGAGGAGATCCAGAGCTGCCTGCAGTATTCCTGCCCTGGAGGAAAGCGAGAGCTGCCTGGAGCATTCCTGCCCTGGAGGAGATCTGGAGCTGTCTGGAGCATCTCTGCCCTGGAGGGAATCTGGAGATGTCTGCAGCATCCCTGCCCTGGAGGAAATCTGGAGCTGCCTGGAGCATCCCTGCCCTGGAGGAGATCCAGAGGTGCCTGGAGCATCCTTACCCTGGAGTAAATCCAGACTTGCCAGGAGCATTCCTGCCCTGGAGGAGAACCATAGAACCTGGAGCATCTCTGCCCAGGAGGAGACCCAGAGCTGCCTGGAGCATCCCTGCCTTGGAGGAGAACCATAGAACCTGGAGCATCCCTGCCCAGGAGGAGATCCATAGCTGCCTGGAGCATCCCTGCCCTGGAGGAGATCCAGAGCTGCCTGGAGTATTCCTGCCCTGGAGCAAATCCACCCCTTCCCTGGAGGAGATCCAGAGTTGCCTGGAGCATCCCTTCCCTGGAGGAGATCCAGAGCTGCCTGGAGCATCCCTGCCCTGGAGAAGATCCAGAGCTGCCTGGAGTATTCCTGCCCTGGAGGAAATCCAGAGCTGCCTGGAGCATCCCTGCCCTGGAGGAGATCCAGAGATGCCTGGAGTATTCCTGTCCTGGAGGAAATCCAGAGCTGCGTGGAGCATCTGTGCCCTGGAGGAGATCCAGAGTTGCCTGGAGCATCCATGCCCTGGAGGAGATCCAGAGCTGCGTGGAGCATCCGTGCCCTGGAGGACATCCAGATCTGCCTGGAGAGTCCCTGCCCTGGAGAAGTTCCAGAGCTGCCTGGAGCATCCCTGCCCTAGAGGCGATCCAGAGCTGCCTGGAGTATTCCTGACCTGGAGGAAATCCAGAGCTGCCTGGAGCATTCCTGCCCTGGAGGAGATCTGGAACTGTCTGGAGCATCTCTGCTCTGGAGGGAATCTGGAGATGTCTGCAGCATCCCTGCCCTGGAGGATATCTGGAGCTGCCTGGAGCATCCCTGCCCTGGGGGAGAACCACAGAACCTGGAACATCCCTGCCCTAGAGGACATCCAGAGCTGCCTGGAGCATCCCTGCCCTGGAGGAAATCCAAACCTGCCTGGAGCATCCCTGTCCTGGAGTAAATGTGGAGCTGCCTGGAGCATTCCTGCCCTGGAGGAGATCCAGAGATGCCTGGAGCATTTCTGCCCTGAAACAAATCTGGAGCTGCCTGGAGCATCTCTGCCCTGGGGGAGATCCAGACCTGCCTGGAGAATCTCCCCCTGGAGGAAATCTGGAGCTGCCCGGAGCAATCCTGCCCTGGAGGAAATACAGACCTGCCTGGAGCATCCCTGCCTTGGAGGAGATCCAGAGCTGCCTGGAGCATCCCTGCCTTGGAAGAGATCCAGAGATGCCTGGAGCATTTCTGCCCTGAAACAAATCCAGAGCTGCCTGGAGAATCCCTGCCCTGGAGAAGATCCAGATCTGCCTAGAACATCCCTGCCCTGGAGTAAATCTGGAGCTGCCTGGAGCATTCCTGCCCTGGAGTAAATCCGGAGCTGCCTGGAGCATCCCTGCCCTGGAGGAGATCCAAACCTGCCTGGAGCATCCCTGCCCTGGAGGAGATCCAGAGTTGCCTGGAGCATCCCTGCCCTGGAGTAAATCTGGAGCTGCCTGGAGCATTCCTGCCCTGGAGTAAATCCAGAGCTGCCTGCAGCATCCCTGCTTTGGAAGAGATCCAGAGATGGCTGGAGCATTTCTGCCCTGAAACAAATCCAGAGTTGCCTGGAGAATCCCTGCCCTGGAGAAGATCCATATCTGCCTAGTACATATCTGCCCTGGAGTAAATCTGGAGCTGCCTGGAGCATTCCTGCCCTGGAGTAAATCCGGAGCTGCCTGGAGCATCCCTGCCCTGGAGGAGATCCAAACCTGCATGGAGCATCGCTGCCCTGGAGGAGATACAGAGTTGCCTGGAGCATCCCTGCCCTGGAGTAAATCTGGAGCTGCCTGGAGCATTCCTGCCCTGGAGTAAATCCAGAGCTGCCTGGAACATCCCTGCCCTGGAGGAGATCCAGAGCTGCCTGCAGTATTCCTGCCCTGGAGGAAATCGAGAGCTGCCTGGAGCATTCCTGCCCTGGAGGAGATCTGGAGCTGTCTGGAGCATCTCTGACCTGGAGGGAATCTGGAGCTGTCTGCAGCATCCCTGCCCTGGAGAAAATCTGGAGCTGCCTGGAGCATCCCTGCCCTGGAGGAGATCCTGAGGTGCCTGGAGCATCCTTACCCTGGATTAAATCCAGACCTGCCGGGAGCATCCCTGCCCTGGAGGAGATCCACAGAACCTGGAGCATCCCTGCCCTGGAGGAGATCCAGAGCTGCCTGGAGCATCCCTGCACTGGTGGAAATCAAGACCTGCCTGGAGCATCCCTGCCTTGGAGGAGATCCAGAGATGCCTGGAGCAGTTCTGCCCTGAAACAAATTCGGAGATGCCTGGAGCATCCCTGCCTTGGAGGAAATCCAGACCTGCCTGGACCATCCCTGTCCTGGAGTAAATTTGGAGCTGTCTGGAGCATTCCTGCCCTTGAGGAGATCCAGAGATGCCTGGAGCATTTCTGTCCTGAAACAAATCCGGAGCTGCCTGGGGCATCCCTGCCCTGGAGGAGATCCAGACCTGCCTGGAGAATCTCCCCCTGGAGGAAATCTGGAGCTGCCTGGAGCATTCCTGCCCTGGAGGAAATACAGACCTGCCTGGAGCATCCCTGCCTTGGAGGAGATCCAGAGCTGCCTGGAGCATCGCTGCCTTGGAAGAGATCCAGAGATGACTGGAGCATTTCTGCCCTGAAACAAATCCAGAGCTGCCTGGTGAATCCCTGCCCTGGAGGAGATCCAGATCTGCCTAAAACATCCCTGCCCTGGAGTAAATCTGGAGCTGCCTGGAGCATTCCTGCCCTGGAGTAAATCCAGAGCTGCCTGGAGCATCCCTGCCCTGGAGGAGATCCAAACCTGCCTGGAGCATCCCTGCCCTGGAGGAGATCCAGAGTTGCCTTGAGCATCCCTGCCCTGGAGTAAATCTGCCGCTGCCTGGAGCATTTCTGCCCTGGAGTAAATCCAGAGCTGCCTGAAGCATTCCTGCCCTGGAGTAAATCCAGAGCTGCCTGGAGTATCCCTGCCCTGGAGGAGATCCAAACCTGCCTGGAGCATCCCTTCCCTGGAGGAAATCCAGAGCTGGCTGGAGCATCCCTGCCTTGGAGGAGATCCAGAGATGCCTGGAGCATTTCTGCCCTGAAACAAATTCAGAGCTGCCTGGAGCATCCCTGCCTTGGAGGAAATCCAGACCTCCCTGGAGCATCCCTGCCCTGGAGTAAATTTGTAGCTGCCTGGAGCATTCCTGCCCTGGAGGAGATCCAGAGATGCCTGGAGCATTTCTGCCCTGAAACAAATCCAGACTTGCCTGGAGCATCCCTGCCCTGGAGGAGATCCAGACCTGCCTGGAGAATCTCCCACTGGAGGAAATCTGGAGCTGCCTGGAGCATTCCTGCCCTGGAGGAAATACAGACCTGCCTGGAGCATCCCTGCCTTCGAGGAGATCCAGAGCTGCCTGGAGCATCGCTGCCTTGGAAGAGATCCAGAGCTGCCTGGAGAATCACTGCCCTGAAGTAAATCCGGAGCTGCCTGGAGCATCCCTGCCCTGGAGGAGATCCAAACCTGCCTGGAGCATCCCTGCCCTGGAGGAGATCCAGAGTTGCCTGGAGCATCCCTGCCCTGGAGTAAATCTGGAGCTGCCTGGAGCATTCCTGCCCTGGAGTAAATCCAGAGCTGCCTGGAGCATCCCTGCCTTGGAAGTGATCCAGAGATGCCTGGAGCATTTCTGCCCTGAAACAAATCCAGAGCTGCCTGGAGAATCCCTGCCCGGAGGAGATCCAGATCTGCCTAGAACATCCCTGCCCTGGAGTAAATCTGGAGCTGCCTGGAGCATTCCTGCCCTGGAGTAAATCCGGAGCTGCCTGGAGCATTCTGCCCTGGAGGAGATCCAAACCTGCCTGGAGCATCGCTGCCCTGGAGGAGATACAGAGTTGCCTGGAGCATCCCTGCCCTGGAGTAAATCTGGAGCTGCCTGGAGAATTCCTGCCCTGGAGTAAATCCAGAGCTGCCTGGAGCATCCCTGCCCTGGAGGAGATCCAGAGCTGCCTGCAGTATTCCTGCCCTGGAGGAAATCGAGAGCTGCCTGGAGCATTCCTGCCCTGGAGGAGATCTGGAGCTGTCTGGAGCATCTCTGCCCTGGAGGGAATCTGGAGCTGTCTGCAGCATCCCTGCCCTGGAGGAAATCTGGAGCTGCCTGGAGCATCCCTGCCCTGGAGGAGATCCAGAGGTGCCTGGAGCATCCTTACCCTGGAGTAAATCCAGACCTGCCGGGAGCATCCCTGCCCTGGAGGAGAACCACAGAACCTGGAGCATCCCTGCCCTGGAGGAGATCCAGAGCTGCCTGGAGCATCCCTGCCCTGGAGGAAATCCAGACCTGCCTGGAGCATTCCTGCCTTGGAGGAGATCCAGAGATGCCTGGAGCATTTCTGCCCTGAAACAAATTCGGAGATGCCTGGAGCATCCCTGCCTTGGAGGAAATCCAGACCTGCCTGGAGCATCCCTGTCCTGGAGTAAATCTGGAGCTGCCTGGAGCATTCCTGCCCTGGAGGAGATCCAGAGATGCCTGGAGCATTTCTGCCCTGAATCAAATCCGGAGCTGCCTGGGGCATCCCTGCCCTGGAGGAGATCCAGACCTGCCTGGAGAATCTCCCCCTGGAGGAAATCTGGAGCTGCCTGGAGCATTCCTGCCCTGGAGGAAATACAGACCTGCCTGGAGCATCCCTGCCTTGGAGGAGATCCAGAGCTGCCTGGAGCATCCTTGCCTTGGAAGAGATCCAGAGCTGCCTGGAGAATCCCTGCCCTGGAGGAGATCCAGATCTGCCTAGAACATCCCTGCCCTGGAGTAAATCTGGAGCTGCCTGGAGCATTCCTGCCCTGGAGTAAATCCAGAGCTGCCTGGAGCATCCCTGCCCTGGAGGAGATCCAAACCTGCCTGGAGCATCCCTGCCCTGGAGGAGATCCAGAGTTGCCTTGAGCATCCCTGCCCTGGAGTAAATCTGGCGCTGCCTGGAGCATTTCTGCCCTGGAGTAAATCCAGAGCTGCCTGAAGCATTCCTGCCCTGGAGTAAATCCAGAGCTGCCTGGAGTATCCCTGCCCTGGAGGAGATCCAAACCTGCCTGGAGCATCCCTTCCCTGGAGGAAATCCAGAGCTGCCTGGAGCATCCCTGCCTTGGAGGAGATCCAGAGATGCCTGGAGCATTTCTGCCCTGAAACAAATTCAGAGCTGCCTGGAGCATCCCTGCCTTGGAGGAAATCCAGACCTCCCTGGAGCATCCCTGCCCTGGAGTAAATTTGTAGCTGCCTGGAGCATTCCTGCCCTGGAGGAGATCCAGAGATGCCTGGAGCATTTCTGCCCTGAAACAAATCCAGACTTGCCTGGAGCATCCCTGCCCTGGAGGAGATCCAGACCTGCCTGGAGAATCTCCCACTGGAGGAAATCTGGAGCTGCCTGGAGCATTCCTGCCCTGGAGGAAATACAGACCTGCCTGGAGCATCCCTGCCTTCGAGGAGATCCAGAGCTGCCTGGAGCATCGCTGCCTTGGAAGAGATCCAGAGATGCCTGGAGCATTTCTGCCCTGAAACAAATCCGGAGCTGCCTGGAGAATCCCTGCCCTGGAGGAAATACAGACCTGCCTGGAGCATCCCTGCCTTTGAGGAGATCCAGAGCTGCCTGGAACATCCCTGCCTTGGAAGAGATCCAGAGATGCCTGGAGCATTTCTGCCCAGAAACAAATCCAGAGCTGCCTGGAGAATCACTGCCCTGAAGTAAATCCGGAGCTGCCTGGAGCATCCCTGCCCTGGAGGAGATCCAAACCTGCCTGGAGCATTCCTGCCCTGGAGTAAATACAGAGCTGCCTGGAGCATCCCTGCCTTGGAAGAGATCCAGAGATGCCTGGAGCATTTCTGCCCTGAAACAAATCCAGAGCTGCCTGGAGAATCCCTGCCCGGAGGAGATCCAGATCTGCCTAGAACATCCCTGCCCTGGAGTAAATCTGGAGCTGCCTGGAGCATTCCTGCCCTGGAGTAAATCCGGAGCTGCCTGGAGCATTCTGCCCTGGAGGAGATCCAAACCTGCCTGGAGCATCGCTGCCCTGGAGGAGATACAGAGTTGCCTGGAGCATCCCTGCCCTGGAGTAAATCTGGAGCTGCCTGGAGAATTCCTGCCCTGGAGTAAATCCAGAGCTGCCTGGAGCATCCCTGCCCTGGAGGAGATCCAGAGCTACCTGCAGTATTCCTGCCCTGGAGGAAATCGAGAGCTGCCTGGAGCATTCCTGCCCTGGAGGAGATCTGGAGCTGTCTGGAGCATCTCTGCCCTGGAGGGAATCTGGAGCTGTCTGCAGCATCCCTGCCCTGGAGGAAATCTGGAGCTGCCTGGAGCATCCCTGCCCTGGAGGAGATCCAGAGGTGCCTGGAGCATCCTTACCCTGGAGTAAATCCAGACCTGCCGGGAGCATCCCTGCCCTGGAGGAGAACCACAGAACCTGGAGCATCCCTGCCCTGGAGGAGATCCAGAGCTGCCTGGAGCATCCCTGCCCTGGAGGAAATCCAGACCTGCCTGGAGCATTCCTGCCTTGGAGGAGATCCAGAGATGCCTGGAGAATTTCTGCCCTGAAACAAATTCGGAGATGCCTGGAGCATCCCTGCCTTGGAGGAAATCCAGACCTGCCTGGAGCATCCCTGTCCTGGAGTAAATCTGGAGCTGCCTGGAGCATTCCTGCCCTGGAGGAGATCCAGAGATGCCTGGAGCATTTCTGCCCTGAAACAAATCCGGAGCTGCCTGGGGCATCCCTGCCCTGGAGGAGATCCAGACCTGCCTGGAGAATCTCCCCCTGGAGGAAATCTGGAGCTGCATGGAGCATTCCTGCCCTGGAGGAAATACAGACCTGCCTGGAGCATCCCTGCCTTGGAAGAGATCCAGAGATGCCTGGAGCATTTCTGCCCTGAAACAAATCCAGAGCTGCCTGACGAATCCCTGCCCTGGAGGAGATCCAGATCTGCCTAGAACATCCCTGCCCTGGAGTAAATCTAGAGCTGCCTGGAGCATTCCTGCCCTGGAGTAAATCCGGAGCTGCCTGGAGAATCCCTGCCCTGGAGGAGATCCAAACCTGCCTGGAGCATCCCTGCCCTGGAGGAGATCCAGAGTTGCCTGGAGCATCACTGCCCTGGAGTAAATCTGGAGCTGCCTGGAGCATTCCTGCCCTGGAGTAAATCCAGAGCTGCCTGAAGCATTCCTGCCCTGGAGTAAATCCAGAGCTGCCTGGAGCATCCCTGCCCTGGAGGAGATCCAAACCTGCCTGGAGCATCCCTTCCCTGGAGGAAATCCAGAGCTGCCTGGAGCATCCCTGCCTTGGAGGAGATCCAGAGATGCCTGGAGCATTTCTGCCCTGAAACAAATTCGGAGCTGCCTGGAGCATCCCTGCCTTGGAGGAAATCCAGACCTTCCTGGAGCATCCCTGTCCTGGAGTAAGTTTGTAGCTGACTGGAGCATCCCTGCCCAGGAGGAGATCCAAACCTGCCTGGAGCATCCCTGCCCTGGAGGAGATCCAGAGTTGCCTGGAGCATCTCTGCCCTGGAGTAAATCTGGAGCTGCCTGGAGCATTCCTGCCCTGGAGTAAATCCGGAGCTGCCTGAAGCATTCCTGCCCTGGAGTAAATCCAGAGCTGCCTGGAGCATCCCTGACCTGGAGGAGATCCAAACCTGCCTGGAGCATCCCTTCCCTGGAGGAAATCCAGAGCTGCCTGGAGCATCCCTTTCTTGGAGGAGATCCAGAGATGCCTGGAGCATTTCTGCCCTGAAACAAATTCGGAGCTGCCTGGAGAATCCCTGCCTTGGAGGAAATCCAGACCTCCCTGGAGCATCCCTGCCCTGGAGTAAATTTGTAGCTGCCTGGAGCATTCCTGCCCTGGAGGAAATCCAGCGATGCCTGGAGCATTTCTGCCCTGAAACAAATCCGGACCTGCCTGGAGCATCCCTGCCCTGGAGGAGATCCAGACCTGCCTGGAGAATCTCCCCCTGGAGGAAATCTGGAGCTGCCTGGAGCATTCCTGCCCTGGAGGAAATACAGACCTGCCCGGAGCATCCCTGCCTTGGAGGAGATCCAGAGCTGCCCCATCGCTGCCTTGGAAGAGATCCAGAGATGCCTGGAGCATTTCTGCTCTGAAACAAATCCAGAGCTGCCTGGAGAATCCCTGCCCTGGAGGAAATACAGACCTGCCTGGAGCATCCCTGCCTTTGAGGAGATCCAGAGCTGCCTGGAGCATCCCTGCCTTGGAAGAGATCCAGAGATGCCTGGAGCATTTCTGCCCAGAAACAAATCCAGAGCTGCCTGGAGAATTCCTGACCTGGAGTAAATCCAGAGTTGCCTGGAGCATCACTGCCCTGGAGGAGATCCAAACCTGCCTGGAGCATCCCTGCCCTGGAGGAGATCCAGAGTTGCCTGGTGCATCCCTGCCCTGGAGTAAATCTGGAGCTGCCTGGAGCATTCCTGCCCTGGAGTAAATCCAGAGCTGCCTGAAGTATTCCTGCCCTGGAGTAAATCCAGAGCTGCCTGGAGCATCCCTGCCCTGGAGGAGATCCAAACCTGCCTGGAGAATCCCTTCCCTGGAGGAAATCCAGAGCTGCCTGGAGCATCCCTGCCTTGGAGGAGATCCAGAGATGCCTGGAGCATTTCTGCCCTGAAACAAATTCGGAGCTGCCTGGAGCATCCCTGTCTTGGAGGAAATCCAGACCTCCCTGTGTTAGGACACCTACCTGTGCTGGGCGGCGGGACTCTGGGGGGCGTGCTGGTTCCTGGCGGCTGTACCCACGTCTCAGAATGTGGAGACGACGCGCCGCCCCGGGCACATTTCCCCGGCGGATTTGCTCTGTTCTGGCCCGTGTGGGGCACGGGTGTCGTTCACGCAGCCGTTCGAACGGGTTTGCGTTCCAAGCCTCGTTCGCGCGGCGACATCCATTCGCGCATGCGCATTGCAGCGCGGTTCAAGCCTCGTTTTCACGCAGGACCGCTACTTAAGCGATCCAAATTGTTTTCCCATCGCGTCTCAACGCGGTTGGTTCCCTTCCGCATCGCTCCCTGGTTCTGAGGTTCTTGGGTCCTGATCCTGTGCCTGGGCTGTGTCCTTCCTGCCCCTACCCTTGCCTGGCTCCCCCTTCCCTTCCCTTCCCTTACCTGTCTTCTTGTGTACGCTGGTCTGTTTCCTTGGGGTATCTTCCTGCTTCCATTCTTGCCTGAGTTGCCCACCTCCTGCTGAGTCTCCTGTGGTCCTGGTCTGCTTCTCCAGCTCTCCTGCATTGGTACCTTGGACCCACTGCTTACCTGTACCTGTACCATAGACTCTTTGCTTACCGGCATTGGTACCTTGGACTCTCCGCTTACCAGTACTGGCTACTTTGCACACTCACTATCCTGGATAGCTGCTTGGGAGACTTTGCCGGTACCTGCCAGAAACATCTACGACCTTCCCAGTCAGTGCTTGCACTGTTCTGACGCCACGTTAATATTGGGAAGCGTCATTCGTGGCGTCAGGAGCTGGCCCCAGTTCAATCCTGTATTACAGGACGGGTCCGGGGTTGGTTCTTTGCGTCGCTACTCTTCATTTGCGAAGACTTCATCAGCTACGTGTCTACCTCTACCACGACCTGGCTACCTCGGCACGCAAGACTTCTGGAGATACAGGTACGCCCCGTCCTCGGGACACACAACTTAACACCCTGGAGCATCCCTGCCCTGGAGTAAATTTGTATCTGCCTGGAGCATTCCTGCCCTAGAGGAGATCCAGAGATGCCTGGAGCATTTCTGCCCTGACACAAATCCGGACCTGCCTGGAGCATCCCTGCCCTGGAGGAGATCCAGACCTGCCTGGAAAATCTCTCCCTGGAGGAATTCTGGAGCTGCCTGGAGCATTCCTGCCCTGGAGGAAATACAGACCTGCCTGGAGCATCCCTGCCTTGGAGGAGATCCAGAGCTGCCTGGAGCATCCCTGCCTTGGAAGAGATCCAGAGATGGCTGGAGCATTACTGCCCTGAAACAAATCCGGAGCTGCCTTGAGAATCCCTGCCATGGAATAAATCCGGAGCTGCCTGGAGCATCCCTGCCCTGGAGGAGATCCAAACCTGCCTGGAGCATCCCTGCCCTGGAGGAGATACAGAGTTGCCTGGAGCATCCCTGCCCTGGAGTAAATCTGGAGCTGCCTGGAGCATTCCTGCCCTGGAGTTAATCCAGAGCTGCCTGGAGCATCCCTGCCTTGGAAGAGATCCAGAGATGCCTGGAGCATTTCTGCCCTGAAACAAATCCAGAGCTGCCTGGAGAATCCCTGCCCGGAGGAGATCCAGATCTGCCTAGAACATCCCTGCCCTGGAGTAAATCTGGAGCTGCCTGGAGCATTCCTGCCCTAGAGTAAATCCGGAGCTGCCTGGAGCATTCTGCCCTGGAGGAGATCCAAACCTGCCTGGAGCATCGCTGCCCTGGAGGAGATACAGAGTTGCCTGGAGCATCCCTGCCCTGGAGTAAATCTGGAGCTGCCTGGAGAATTCCTGCCCTGGAGTAAATCCAGAGCTGCCTGGAGCATCCCTGCCCTGGAGGAGATCCAGAGCTACCTGCAGTATTCCTGCCCTGGAGGAAATCGAGAGCTGCCTGGAGCATTCCTGCCCTGGAGGAGATCTGGAGCTGTCTGGAGCATCTCTGCCCTGGAGGGAATCTGGAGCTGTCTGCAGCATCCCTGCCCTGGAGGAAATCTGGAGCTGCCTGGAGCATCCCTGCCCTGGAGGAGATCCAGAGGTGCCTGGAGCATCCTTACCCTGGAGTAAATCCAGACCTGCCGGGAGCATCCCTGCCCTGGAGGAGAACCACAGAACCTGGAGCATCCCTGCCCTGGAGGAGATCCAGAGCTGCCTGGAGCATCCCTGCCCTGGAGGAAATCCAGACCTGCCTGGAGCATTCCTGCCTTGGAGGAGATCCAGAGATGCCTGGAGCATTTCTGCCCTGAAACAAATTCGGAGATGCCTGGAGCATCCCTGCCTTGGAGGAAATCCAGACCTGCCTGGAGCATCCCTGTCCTGGAGTAAATCTGGAGCTGCCTGGAGCATTCCTGCCCTGGAGGAGATCCAGAGATGCCTGGAGCATTTCTGCCCTGAAACAAATCCGGAGCTGCCTGGGGCATCCCTGCCCTGGAGGAGATCCAGACCTGCCTGGAGAATCTCCCCCTGGAGGAAATCTGGAGCTGCATGGAGCATTCCTGCCCTGGAGGAAATACAGACCTGCCTGGAGCATCCCTGCCTTGGAGGAGATCCAGAGCTGCCTGGAGCATCCCTGCCTTGGAAGAGATCCAGAGATGCCTGGAGCATTTCTGCCCTGAAACAAATTCAGAGCTGCCTGACGAATCCCTGCCCTGGAGGAGATCCAGATCTGCCTAGAACATCCCTGCCCTGGAGTAAATCTAGAGCTGCCTGGAGCATTCCTGCCCTGGAGTAAATCCGGAGCTGCCTGGAGCATCCCTGCCCTGGAGGAGATCCAAACCTGCCTGGAGCATCCCTGCCCTGGAGGAGATCCAGAGTTGCCTGGAGCATCACTGCCCTGGAGTAAATCTGGAGCTGCCTGGAGCATTCCTGCCCTGGAGTAAATCCAGAGCTGCCTGAAGCATTCCTGCCGTGGAGTAAATCCAGAGCTGCCTGGAGCATCCCTGCCCTGGAGGAGATCCAAACCTGCCTGGAGCATCCCTTCCCTGGAGGAAATCCAGAGCTGCCTGGAGCATCCCTGCCTTGGAGGAGATCCAGAGATGCCTGGAGCATTTCTGCCCTGAAACAAATTCGGAGCTGCCTGGAGCATCCCTGCCTTGGAGGAAATCCAGACCTTCCTGGAGCATCCCTGTCCTGGAGTAAGTTTGTAGCTGACTGGAGCATCCCTGCCCAGGAGGAGATCCAAACCTGCCTGGAGCATCCCTGCCCTGGAGGAGATCCAGAGTTGCCTGGAGCATCTCTGCCCTGGAGTAAATCTGGAGCTGCCTGGAGCATTCCTGCCCTGGAGTAAATCCGGAGCTGCCTGAAGCATTCCTTCCCTGGAGTAAATCCAGAGCTGCCTGGAGCATCCCTGACCTGGAGGAGATCCAAACCTGCCTGGAGCATCCCTTCCCTGGAGGAAATCCAGAGCTGCCTGGAGCATCCCTTTCTTGGAGGAGATCCAGAGATGCCTGGAGCATTTCTGCCCTGAAACAAATTCAGAGCTGCCTCGAGAATCCCTGCCTTGGAGGAAATCCAGACCTCCCTGGAGCATCCCTGCCCTGGAGTAAATTTGTAGCTGCCTGGAGCATTCCTGCCCTGGAGGAAATCCAGCGATGCCTGGAGCATTTCTGCCCTGAAACAAATCCGGACCTGCCTGGAGCATCCCTGCCCTGGAGGAGATCCAGACCTGCCTGGAGAATCTCCCCCTGGAGGAAATCTGGAGCTGCCTGGAGCATTCCTGCCCTGGAGGAAATACAGACCTGCCTGGAGCATCCCTGCCTTGGAGGAGATCCAGAGCTGCCCCATCGCTGCCTTGGAAGAGATCCAGAGATGCCTGGAGCATTTCTGCTCTGAAACAAATCCAGAGCTGCCTGGAGAATCCCTGCCCTGGAGGAAATACAGACCTGCCTGGAGCATCCCTGCCTTTGAGGAGATCCAGAGCTGCCTGGAGCATCCCTGCCTTGGAAGAGATCCAGAGATGCCTGGAGCATTTCTGCCCAGAAACAAATCCAGAGCTGCCTGGAGAATTCCTGACCTGGAGTAAATCCAGAGTTGCCTGGAGCATCACTGCCCTGGAGGAGATCCAAACCTGCCTGGAGCATCCCTGCCCTGGAGGAGATCCAGAGTTGCCTGGAGCATCCCTGCCCTGGAGTAAATCTGGAGCTGCCTGGAGCATTCCTGCCCTGGAGTAAATCCAGAGCTGCCTGAAGTATTCCTGCCCTGGAGTAAATCCAGAGCTGCCTGGAGCATCCCTGCCCTGGAGGAGATCCAAACCTGCCTGGAGCATCCCTTCCCTGGAGGAAATCCAGAGCTGCCTGGAGCATCCCTGCCTTGGAGGAGATCCAGAGATGCCTGGAGCATTTCTGCCCTGAAACAAATTCGGAGCTGCCTGGAGCATCCCTGTCTTGGAGGAAATCCAGACCTCCCTGGAGCATCCCTGCCCTGGAGTAAATTTGTATCTGCCTGGAGCATTCCTGCCCTAGAGGAGATCCAGAGATGCCTGGAGCATTTCTGCCCTGACACAAATCCGGACCTGCCTGGAGCATCCCTGCCCTGGAGGAGATCCAGACCTGCCTGGAAAATCTCTCCCTGGAGGAATTCTGGAGCTGCCTGGAGCATTCCTGCCCTGGAGGAAATACAGACCTGCCTGGAGCATCCCTGCCTTGGAGGAGATCCAGAGCTGCCTGGAGCATCCCTGCCTTGGAAGAGATCCAGAGATGGCTGGAGCATTTCTGCCCTGAAACAAATCCGGAGCTGCCTGGAGAATCCCTGCCATGGAGGAGATCCAGATCTGCCTGGAGCACCCCTGCCCTGGAGTAAATCTGGAGCTGCCTGGAGCATTCCTGCCCTGGAGTAAATCCAGATCTGCCTGGAGCATCCCTACCCTGGAGGAGATCCAAACCTGCCTGTAGCATCCCTGCCCTGGAGGAGATCCAGAGCTGCCTGGAGCATCCTTGCCCTGGAGTAAATCTGGAGCTGCCTGGAGCATTCCTGCCCTGGAATAAATCCAGAGCTGCCTGGAGCATCCCTGCCCTGGAGGAGATCCAAACCTGCCTGGAGCATCCCTTCCCTGGAGGAAATCCAGAGCTGCCTGGAGCATCCCTGCCTTGGAGGAGATCCAGAGCTGCCTGGAGCATCCCTGCGAAATCCAGAGCTGCCTGGAGCATCCCTGCCCTGGAGGAGATCCAGAGGTGCCTGGCGCATCCCTACCCTGGAGTAAATCCAGAGCTGCTTGGAGCATCCCTGCCCTGGAGTAAATCCAGAGCTGCCTAGAGCATCCCTACCCTGGAGTAAATCCGGAGCTGCCTGGAGTATCCCTGCCCTGGAGTAATTCTGGAGCTGCCGGGAGTTTCCCTGCCCTGGAGGAGAACCAGAGAACCTGGAGCATCCCTGCCCTGGAGGAGATCCAGAGCTGCCTGGAGCATTCCTGTCCTGGAGGAAATCCAGAGCTGCCTGGAGCATCCTTGCCCTGGAGGAAATCTGGAGCTGCCTGGAGCATCCCTGCCCTGGAGGAAATCCAGAGCTGCCTGGAGCATCCCTTCCCTGGAGGATATCCAGACCTGCCTGGAGCATCCCTGCCTTGGAGGAGATCCAGAGATGTCTGGAGCATTTCTGCCCTGAAACAAATCCGGAGCAGCCTGGAGAATCCCTGCCCTGGTGGAGATCCAGATCTGCCTGGAGCATCTCTGCCCTGGAGTAAATCTGGAGCTGCCTGGAGCATCCCTGCCCTGGAGGAGATCCAAACCTGCCTGGAGCATCCCTGCCATGGAGAAGATCCAGAGGTGCCTGGCGCATCCCTACCCTGAAGTAAATCCAGAGCTGCTTGGAGCATCCCTGCCCTGGAGTAAATCCAGAGCTGCCTGGAGCATCCCTGCCTTGGAGGAGATCCAGAGCTGCCTGGAGCATCCCTGCGAAATCCAGAGCTGCCTGGAGCATCCCTGCCATGGAGAAGATCCAGAGGTGCCTGGCGCATCCCTACCCTGAAGTAAATCCAGAGCTGCTTGGAGCATCCCTGACCTGGAGTAAATCCGGAGCTGCCTAGAGCATCCCTAACCTGGAGTAAATCCGGAGCTGCCTGGAGTATCCCTGCCCTGGAGTAATTCTGGAGCTGCCGGGAGTTTCCCTGCCCTGGAGGAGAACCAAAGAACCTGGAGCATCCCTGCTCTGGAGGAGATCCAGAGCTGCCTGGAGCATTCCTGTCCGGGAGGAAATCCAGAGCTGCCTGGAGCATCCTTGCCCTGGAGGAAATCCGGAGCTGCCTGGAGCATCCCTGCCCTGGAGGAAATCCAGAGCTGCCTGGAGCATCCCTTCCCTGGAGGATATCCAGACCTGCCTGGAGCATCCCTGCCTTGGAGGAGATCCACAGATGTCTGGAGCATTTCTGCCCTGAAACAAATCCGGAGCAGCCTGGAGAATCCCTGCCCTGGTGGAGATCCAGATCTGCCTGGAGCATTCCTGTCCTGGAGGAAATCCAGAGATGCCTGGAACATCCTTGCCCTGGAGGAAATCCGGAGCTGCCTGGAGCATCCCTGCCCTGGAGGAAATCCAGAGCTGCCTGGAGCATCCCTTCCCTGGAGGATATCCAGACCTGCCTGGAGCATCCCTGCCTTCGAGGAGATCCAGAGATGTCTGGAGCATTTCTGCCCTGAAACAAATCTGGAGCAGCCTGGAGAATCCCTGCCCTGGTGGAGATCCAGATCTGCTTGGAGCATCTCTGCCCTGGAGTAAATCTGGAGCTGCCTGGAGCATCCCTGCCCTGGAGGAAATCCAGACCTGCCTGGAGAATCCGTGCCCTGGAGTAAATCTGGAGCATTCCTGCCCTGGACTAAATCCAGAGCTGCCTGGAGCATCCCTGCCTTGGAGAAGATCCAGAGCTGTCTGCAGCATCCCTGCCCTGGAGTAAATCCGGAGCTGCCTAGATCATTCCTGCCCTGGAGCAAATCCGGCGCTGCCTGGAGCATTCCTGCCCTGGAATAAATCCGGAGCTGCCTGGAGCATCCCTGCCCTGGAAGAGATCCAAACTGGCTTGGAGCATTCCTTCCCTCAAGGAAATCCGGAGCTGCCTGGAGCATCCCTGCCCTGGAGTAAATCTGGAGCTGCCTGGAGTATCCCTGCCCTTGAGTAAATCCGGAGCTGCCTGCAGCATTCCTGCCCTGGGGTATCCGGAACTGCCTGGAGCATTCCTGCCCTAGAGTAAATCCGGAGCGGCCTGGAGCATCCCTGCCTTGGAGGAGATCCAGAGATGCCCGGAGCATCCCTGCCCTGGAGGACACCCGAAGTTGGCTGGAGCATCCTTGCCCTGGAGGTGACCCAGAGCTGCTTGGAGCACCCCTGCCCTGGAGGAAATCTGGAGCTGCCTGAAGCATTCCTGCCCTGGAGGAAATCCGGAGCTGCCTGGAGCAACCCTGCCTTGGAGGAGATGCAGAGTTGCCTGGACATCCCTTCCCTGGAGGAAATCAATTGCTGCCTGGAGCACCCCTGCCCTGGAAGAGATCCAGAACTGCCTGGAGCATTTGTGCCCTGGAACAAATCCGGAGCTGCCTGGAAAATGCTCCCTTTTAATGCCTTCATCTATGCTCGGACTGCCTCTGCTTTTTGTTATTGCCTACTTTTAACCTGGGACTATCTCTGCTCTCTGTTGTTATTGCCTACCTCTACCCTTGGACTGCCTCTGCTCTGTGTTATTGCCTACCTTTACCCTGGGGCTGCCTCTGCTTTCTGTTATTGCCTACTTTTACCCTGGGACGGCCTCTGCTATCTGTTATTGCCTACTTTTACACTGGGACTTCCTCTGCTCTCTTTTAATGGCTTCCTCTACCCAAGGACTCCCTCTGCTCTCTGTTATTGCCTACCTCTACCCTTGGATTTCCTCTGCTTTCTGTTATTGCCTTCCTTTACCCTGGGACTGCTTTTGCTCTCTGTCAATGCCTTCCTCTACTCTAGGACTGCCTCTGCTTGCTGTTATTGCCTACCTTTACCCTGGGACTGCCTCTGCTCTCTGTTAATGCCTACCTTTACCCTAGGACTGCCTCTGCTCTCTGTTATCCCTTACCTTTACCCTGGGACTGCCTCTGCTCTCTGTTAATGCCTTCCTCTACCATAGGACTGCCTCTGTTCTCTGTTATTGCCTACCTTTACCCTGGGACTGCCTCTGTTTTCTGTTATTGCCTACTTTTACCCTGGGACTGCCTCTGCTCTCTGTTATTGTCTACTTTTACCCTGGAACTGCCTCTGCTGTCTGTTAATGCCTACCTTTACCCTTGGACTGTCTGTGCTTTCTGTTATTGCCTACCTTTACCCTTGGACTGCCTCGGCACTCTGTTAATGCCTTTCTCTACCCTAGGACTGCCTCTGCTCGCTATTATTAGCTACCTTTAACCTGAGACTGCCTCTGCTCTCTGTTATTGCCTACTTTTACCCTGGGACTGCTTCTGCTCTCTCGTATTGCCTTCCTCTACCGTAGGACTGCCTCTGCTCTCTGTTATTGCCTGCCTTTACTGTGGGACTGCCTGTGCTCTCTGTTATTGCCTACCTTTACCCTGCGACTGCCTCTGCTCTCTGTTATTGCCTTCCTCTACCATAGGACTGCTTCTGCTCTCTTTTATTGCCTACTTTTACACTGGGACTGCCTCTGCTCTCTGTTATTGCCTACTTATACCCTAGGACTGCCTCTGATCTCTGTTATCGCTAACATCTACCGTTGGACTGCCTCTGCCCTCTGTTATTGCCTACCTTTACCCTGGGACTGCCTCTGCTCTCTGTTATTGCCTACCTTTACCCGGGACTGCCTCTGCTCTCTGTTATTGCCTTCTTTTACCCCAGGACTGCCTCTGCTGCCTGTTGTGGCCTTCTTGTACCCTAGGACTGCTTCTGCTCTCTTTTATTGCCTACCGTTACACTGGGACTGCCTCTGCTCTCTGTTATTGCCTAACTGTACCCTGGGACTGCCTCTGCTTTCTGTTATCGCTTACCTTTACCCTAGGGCTACCTATGCTCTCTGTTATTGCCTACTTTCATCCTAGGACTGCCTCTGCTCTCGGTTATTGCCTACTTGCACCCTGGGACTGCCTCTGCTCTCTGTTATTGCCTACCCTAACCCCGGGACTGCCTCTGCTCTCTGTTATTGCCTACCTTTACCCTGGGACTGCCTCTGCTCTCTGTTATTGACTATCTTTACCCTGGGACTGCCTCTGCTCTCTGTTATTGCCTACCTTTATCCTGGGGCTGCCTCTGCTCTCTGTTATTGCCTACCTTTACCCTGGGAGTGCCGCTGCTCTCTGTTCTTGCCTACCTTTACCCTCGGACTGCCTCCGCTCTCTTTTATTACCTACTTTTACCCTGCGACTGCCTCTTCTCTCTGTTATTGCCTACATTTACCATGGCACTGCCTCTGCTCTCTGTTATTGCCTACCTTTACCCTGAGACTGCCTCTGCTCTCTGTCATTGCCTACCTTTGCCCTGAGACTGCCTCTGCTCTCTGTTATTGCCTAACTTTACCCTAGGACTGCCTCTGTTCTCTGTTATTGCCTACCTCTACCCTTGGACTGCCTCTGCTCTCTGTTATTGCCTACCTTTACCCTGGGACTGCCTCTGCTTTCTGTTATTGCCTACGTTTACCCTGGGACTGCCTCTGCTCTCTGTTATTGCCTACTTTTACCCTGGAACTGCCTCTGCTGTCTGTTAATGCCTACCTTTACCCTTGGACTGTCTCTGCTTTCTGTTATTGCCTACCTTTACCCTTGGACTGCCTCGGCTCTCTGTTAATGCCTTCCTGTACCCTAGGACTGCCTATGCTCTCTATTATTAGCTACCTTTAAACTGAGACTGCCTCTACTCTCTGTTATTGCCTACTTTTACCCTGGGACTGCCTCTGCTCTCTCTTATTGCCTTCCTCTACCCTAGGACTGCCTCTGCTCTCTGTTATTTCCTACCTTTACTGTGGGACTGCCTCTTCTCTCTGTTATTGCCACCTTTACCCTGCGACTGCCTCTGCTCTCTGTTATTGCCTTCCTCTACCGTAGGACTGCTTCTGCTCTCTTTTATTGCCTACTGTTACACTGGGACTGCCTCTGCTCTCTGTTATTGCCTACTTTTACCCTAGGACTGCCTCTGCTCTCTGTTATCGCTTATATCTACCGTTGGACTGCCTCTGCTCTCTGTTATTGCCTACCTTTACCCTGGGACTGCCTCTGCTTTCTGTTATTGCCTACTTTTACCCTGGGACGGCCTCTGCTCTCTGTTATTGCCTACTTTTACACTGGGACTTCCTCTGCTCTCTGTTAATGGCTTCCTCTACCCAAGGACTGCCTCTGCTCTCTGTTATTGCCTACCTCTACCCTTGGATTGCCTCTGCTTTCTGTTATTGCCTTCCTTTACCCTGTGACTGCTTTTGCTCTCTGTCAATGCCTTCCTCTACTCTAGGACTGCCTCTGCTCGCTGTTATTGCCTACTTTTACCCTGGGACTGCCTCTGCTCTCTGTTAATGCCTACCTTTACCCTAGGACTGCCTCTGCTCTCTTTTATCCCTTACCTTTACCCTGGGACTGCCTCTGCTCTCTGTTATTGCCTACCCTTACCCTGGGACTGCCTCTGCTCTCTGTTATTGCCTACCTTAACCCCGGGACTGCCTTTGCTCTCTGTTATTGCCGACCTTTACCCTGGGACTGCCTCTGCTCTCTGTTATTGACTATCTTTACCCTGTGACTGCCTCTGCTCTCTGTTATTGCCTACCTTTACCCTGGGGCTGCCTCTGCTCTCTGTTATTGCCTACCTTTACCCTGGGAGTGCCGCTGCTCTCTGTTCTTGCCTACCTTTACCCTGGGACTGCCTCCGCTCTATTTTATTGCCTACTTTTACCCTGGGACTGCCTCTGCTCTCTGTTATTGCCTACCTTTACCCTGAGACTGACTCTGCTCTCTGTCATTGCCTACCTTTACCCTGAGACTGCCTCTGCTCTCTGTTATTGCCTAACTTTACCCTAGGACTGCCTCTGCTCTCTGTTATCGCTTACCTTTAGCCTAGGGCTGCCTCTGCTCTCAGTTATTGCCTTCTTTCACCCTAGGACTGCCTCTGCTCTCTGTTATTGCCTACCTTTACCCTGGGACTGCCTCTGCTCTCTGTTATTGCCTACCTTTACCCTGGGACTGCCTCTGCTCTCTGCTATTACCTACCTGTACCCTGGGTTTGCTTTGGGTCTCACCTATTGCCTACCTTTACCCTAGGACTGCCTCCGCTCTCTGTTATTGCCTACCATAACCACGGGAGTGCCTCTGCTCTCTGTTATTGCCTACGTTTACCCTGGGACTGCCTCTGCTCTCTGTTATTGCCGACCTCTACCCTAGGACTTCCTCTGCTCTCTGTTATTGCCTTCCTCTACCCTAGGACTGCATCTGCTCTTTGTTATTGCCTTCCTCTTCCCTAGGACTTCGTCTGATCTCTGTTATTGCCTACTTTTACCATAGGACTGCCTCTGCTCTCTGTTATTGCCTATATTTACTCTAGGACTTCCCAAGCTCTCTGTTATTGCCTACTTTCACCCTGGGTCTACCTCTGTTCTCTGTTATTGCCTACCTTTACCCTGGGACTGTCTCTGCTTTCTGTTATTGCCTACATTTACCGTGGGACTGCCTCTGCTCTCTGTTATTTACTTCCTCTAGCCTGGGACTTCCTCTGCTCCCTGTTATTGCCTATCTTTACTGTGGGACAGCCTCTGCTCTCTGTTGTTGCCTACCATTACCCTGGGACTGTCTCTGCTCTCTGTTATTGCCGACCTCTACCCTAGGACTTCCTCTGCTCTCTGTTATTGCCTTCCTCTACCCTAGGACTGCATCTGTTCTTTGTTATTGCCTTCCTCTTCCCTAGGACTTCGTCTGATCTCTGTTATTACCTACTTTTACCCTGGGACTGCCTCTGCTCTCTGTTATTGCGGACCTCTACCCTAGGACTTCCTCTGCTCTCTGTTATTGCCTTCCTCTACCCTAGGACTGCATCTGTTCTTTGTTATTGCCTTCCTCTTCCCTAGGACTTCGTCTGATCTCTGTTATTGCCTACTTTTACCATAGGACTGCCTCTGCTCTCTGTTATTGCCTATATTTACTCTAGGACTTCCCAAGCTCTCTGTTATTGCCTACTTTCACCCTGGGTCTACCTCTGTTCTCTGTTATTGCCTACCTTTACCCTGGGACTGTCTCTGCTTTCCTGTTATTGCCTACATTTACCATGGGACTGCCTCTGCTCTCTGTTATTTAATTCCTCTAGCCTGGGACTTCCTCTGCTCCCTGTTATTGCCTATCTTTACTGTGGGACTGCCTCTGCTCTCTGTTGTTGCCTACCTTTACCCTGGGACTGTCTCTGCTTTCTGTTATTGCCTACATTTACCGTGGGACTGCCTCTGCTCTCTGTTATTGACTTCCTCTAGCCTGGGACTTCCTCTGCTCCCTGTTATTGCCTATCTTTACTGTGGGACTGCGTCTGCTCTCTGTTATTGCCTACCTTTACCCTGGGACTGTCTCTGCTCTCTGTTATTGCCTACCTTTACCCTGGGACTGCCTCTGCTCTCTGTTATTGACTACGTCTGCTCTGGGACTGCCTCTGCTCTCTGTTATTGCCTACCTTTACCCTGGGACTGCCTCTGCTCTCTATTATTTCCAACCTTTACCCTGGGACTGCCTCTGCTCTCTGTTATTGCCTACCTTAACCCCGGGACTGCCTCTGCTCTCTGTTATTGCCTACCTTTACCCTGGGACTGCCTCTGCTCTCCGTTATTGACTATCTTTACCCTGTGACTGCCTCTGCTCTCTGTTATTGCCTACCTTTACCCTGGGGCTGCCTCTGCTCTCTGTTATTGCCTACCTTTACCCTAGGACTGCATCTGCTCTTTGTTATTGCCTTCCTCTTCCCTAGGACTTCGTCTGATCTCTGTTATTGCCTACTTTTACCATAGGACGGCCTCTGCTCTCTGTTATTGCCTATATTTACTCTAGGACTTCCTCTGCTCCCTGTTATTGCCTATCTTTACCCTAGACTGCCTATGCTCTCTGTTATTGCCTACCTTTACCCTGGGACTGCCGCTGCTCTCTGTTATTGCCTACCTTTACTCTGGGACTGCCTCTGCTCCCTTTTATTGCCTACTTCTACCCTGAGACTGCCTCTGCTCTCTGTTATCCCTTACCTTTACCCTGGGACTGCCTCTGCTCTCTGTTATTGCCTACCCTTACCCTGGGACTGCCTCTGCTCTCTGTTATTGCCTACCTTAACCCTGGGACTGCCTTTTCTCTCTGTTATTGCCTACCTTTACCCTGGGACTGCCTCTGCTCTCTGTTATTGACTATCTTTACCCTGTGACTGCCTCTGCTCTCTGTTATTGCCTACCTTTACCCTGGGGCTGCCTCTGCTCTCTGTTATTGCCTACCTTTACCCTAGGACTGCATCTGCTCTTTGTTATTGCCTTCCTCTTCCCTAGGACTTCGTCTGATCTCTGTTATTGCCTACTTTTACCATAGGACGGCCTCTGCTCTCTGTTATTGCCTATATTTACTCTAGGACTTCCCAAGCTCTCTGTTATTGCCTACTTTCACCCTGGGCCTACCTCTGTTCTCTGTTATTGCCTACCTTTACCCTGGGACTGTCTCTGCTTTCTGTTATTGCCTACATTTACCGTGGGACTGCCTCTGCTCTCTGTTATTTACTTCCTCTAGCCTGGGACTTCCTCTGCTCCCTGTTATTGCCTATCTTTACTGTGGGACAGCCTCTGCTCTCTGTTGTTGCCTACCATTACCCTGGGCCTGTCTCTGCTCTCTGTTATTGCCGCCCTCTACCCTAGGACTTCCTCTGCTCTCTGTTATTGCCTTCCTCTACCCTAGGACTGCATCTGTTCTTTGTTATTGCCTTCCTCTTCCCTAGGACTTCGTCTGATCTCTGTTATTACCTACTTTCACCCTGGGTCTACCTCTGTTCTCTGTTATTGCCTACCTTTACCCTGGGACTGTCTCTGCTTTCCTGTTATTGCCTACAGTTACCGTGGGACTGCCTCTGCTCTCTGTTATTTAATTCCTCTAGCCTGGGACTTCCTCTGCTCCCTGTTATTGCCTATCTTTACTGTGGGACTGCCTCTGCTCTCTGTTGTTGCCTACCTTTACCCTGGGACTGTCTCTGCTTTCTGTTATTGCCTACATTTACCGTGGGACTGGCTCTGCTCTCTGTTATTGACTTCCTCTAGCCTGGGACTTCCTCTGCTCCCTGTTATTGCCTATCTTTACTGTGGGACTGCGTCTGCTCTCTGTTATTGCCTACCTTTACCCTGGGACTGTCTCTGCTCTCTGTTATTGCCTACCTTTACCCTGGGATTGCCTCTGCTCTCTGTTATTGACTACGTCTGCTCTGGGACTGCCTCTGCTCTCTGTTATTGCCTACCTTTACCCTGGGACTGCCTCTGCTCTCTATTATTTCCAACCTTTACCCTGGGACTGCCTCTGCTCTCTGTTATTGCCTACCTTAACCCCGGGACTACCTCTGCTCTCTGTTATTGCCTACCTTTACCCTAGACTGCCTCTGCTCTCTGTTATTGCCTACCTTTACCCTGGGACTGCCTCTGCTCTCTGTTATTGCCTACCTTTACCCTGGGACTGCCTCTGCTCCCTTTTATTGCCTACTTCTACCCTGAGACTGCCTCTGCTCTCTGTTATCCCTTACCTTTACCCTGGGACTGCCTCTGCTCTCTGTTATTGCCTACCCTTACCCTGGGACTGCCTCTGCTCTCTGTTATTGCCTACCTTAACCCCGGGACTGCCTTTGCTCTCTGTTATTGCCTACCTTTACCCTGGGACTGCCTCTGCTCTCTGTTATTGACTATCTTTACCCTGTGACTGCCTCTGCTCTCTGTTATTGCCTACCTTTACCCTGGGGCTGCCTCTGCTCTCTGTTATTGCCTACCTTTACCCTGGGAGTGCCGCTGCTCTCTGTTCTTGCCTACCTTTACCCTGGGGCTGCCTCTGCTCTCTGTTATTGCCTACCTTTACCCTGGGACTGCCTCTGCTCTCTGTTATTGCCTACATTTACCATGGCACTGCCTCTGCTCTCTGTCATTGCCTACCTTTACCCTGAGACTGACTCTGCTCTCTGTTATTGCCTAACTTTACCCTAGGACTGCCTCTACTCTCTGTTATCGCTTACCTTTAGCCTAGGGCTGCCTCTGCTCTCAGTTATTGCCTTCTTTCACCCTAGGACTGCCTCTGCTCTCTGTTATTGCCTACCTTTACCCTGGGATTGCCTCTGCTCTCTGTTATTGACTATCTTTACCCTGGGACTGCCTCTACTCTCTGTTATTACCTACCTGTACCCTGGGTTTGCTTTGGGTCTCACATATTGCCTACCTTTACCCTGGGACTGCCTCCGCTCTCTGTTATTGCCTACCTTAACCACAGGACTGCCTCTGCTCTCTGTTATTGCCTACGTTTACCCTGGGACTGCCTCTGCTCTCTGTTATTGCCGACCTCTACCCTAGGACTTCCTCTGCTCTCTGTTATTGCCTTCCTCTACCCTAGGACTGCATCTGCTCTTTGTTATTGCCTTCCTCTTCCCTAGGACTGCCTCTGCTCTCTGTTATTGCCTTTATTTACTCTAGGACTTCCCAAGCTCTCTGTTATTGCCTACTTTCACCCTGGGTCTACCTCTGTTCTCTGTTATTGCCTACCTTTACTCTGGGACTCTCTCTGCTTTCTGTTATTGCCTACATTTACCGTGGGACTGCCTCTGCTCTCTGTTATTTACTTCCTCTAGCCTGGGACTTCCTCTGCTCCCTGTTATTGCCTATCTTTACTGTGGGACAGCCTCTGCTCTCTGTTGTTGCCTACCATTACCCTGGGACTGTCTCTGCTCTCTGTTATTGCCGCCCTCTACCCTAGGACTTCCTCTGCTCTCTGTTATTGCCTACCTTAACCCCGGGACTGCCTTTGCTCTCTGTTATTGCCTACCTTTACCCTGGGACTGCCTCTGCTCTCTGTTATTGACTATCTTTACCCTGTGACTGCCTCTGCTCTCTGTTATTGCCTACCTTTACCCTGGGGCTGCCTCTGCTCTCTGTTATTGCCTACCTTTACCCTGGGAGTGCCGCTGCTCTCTGTTCTTGCCTACCTTTACCCTGGGACTGCCTCCGCTCTATTTTATTGCCTACTTTTACCCTGGGACTGCCTCTGCTCTCTGTTATTGCCTACATTTACCATGGCACTGCCTCTGCTCTCTGTTATTGCCTACCTTTACCCTGAGACTGACTCTGCTCTCTGTCATTGCCTACCTTTACCCTGAGACTGCCTCTGCTCTCTGTTATTGCCTAACTTTACCCTAGGACTGCCTCTACTCTCTGTTATCGCTTACCTTTAGCCTAGGGCTGCCTCTGCTCTCAGTTATTGCCTTCTTTCACCCTAGGACTGCCTCTGCTCTCTGTTATTGCCTACCTTTACCCTGGGATTGCCTCTGCTCTCTGTTATTGACTATCTTTACCCTGGGACTGCCTCTACTCTCTGTTATTGCCTACCTTTACCCTGGGACTGCCTCTGCTCTCTGCTATTACCTACCTGTACCCTGGGTTTGCTTTGGGTCTCACATATTGCCTACCTTTACCCTGGGACTGCCTCCGCTCTCTGTTATTGCCTACCTTAACCACAGGACTGCCTCTGCTCTCTGTTATTGCCTACGTTTACCCTGGGACTGCCTCTGCTCTCTGTTATTGCCGACCTCTACCCTAGGACTTCCTCTGCTCTCTGTTATTGCCTTCCTCTACCCTAGGACTGCATCTGCTCTTTGTTATTGCCTTCCTCTTCCCTAGGACTGCCTCTGCTCTCTGTTATTGCCTTTATTTACTCTAGGACTTCCCAAGCTCTCTGTTATTGCCTACTTTCACCCTGGGTCTACCTCTGTTCTCTGTTATTGCCTACCTTTACTCTGGGACTCTCTCTGCTTTCTGTTATTGCCTACATTTACCGTGGGACTGCCTCTGCTCTCTGTTATTTACTTCCTCTAGCCTGGGACTTCCTCTGCTCCCTGTTATTGCCTATCTTTACTGTGGGACAGCCTCTGCTCTCTGTTGTTGCCTACCATTACCCTGGGACTGTCTCTGCTCTCTGTTATTGTCGCCCTCTACCCTAGGACTTCCTCTGCTCTCTGTTATTGCCTTCCTCTACCCTAGGACTGCATCTGTTCTTTGTTATTGCCTTCCTCTTCCCTAGGACTTCGTCTGATCTCTGTTATTACCTACTTTTACCCTGGGACTGCCTCTGCTCTCTGTTATTGCGGACAGACCTCTACCCTAGGACTTCCTCTGCTCTCTTTTATTGCCTCCCTCTACCCTAGGACTGCATCTGTTCTTTGTTATTGCCTTCCTCTTCCCTAGGACTTCGTCTGATCTCTGTTATTGCCTACTTTTACCATAGGACTGCCTCTGCTCTCTGTTATTGCCTATATTTACTCTAGGACTTCCCAAGCTCTCTGTTATTACCTACTTTCACCCTGGGTCTACCTCTGTTCTCTGTTATTGCCTACCTTTACCCTGGGACTGTCTCTGCTTTCCTGTAATTGCCTACATTTACCGTGGGACTGCCTCTGCTCTCTGTTATTTACTTCCTCTAGCCTGGGACTTCCTCTGCTCCCTGTTATTGCCTATCTTTACTGTGGGACTGCCTCTGCTCTCTGTTGTTGCCTACCTTTACCCTGGGACTGTCTCTGCTTTCTGTTATTGCCTACATTTACCGTGGGACTGCCTCTGCTCTCTGTTATTGACTTCCTCTAGCCTGGGACTTCCTCTGCTCCCTGTTATTGCCTATCTTTACTGTGGGACTGCGTCTGCTCTCTGTTATTGCCTACCTTTACCCTGGGACTGTCTCTGCTCTCTGTTATTGCCTACCTTTACCCTGGGACTGCCTTTGCTCTCTGTTATTGACTACGTCTGCTCTGGGACTGCCTCTGCTCTCTGTTATTGCCTACCTTTACCCTGGGACTGCTTCTGCTCTCTATTATTTCCAACCTTTACCCTGGGACTGCCTCTGCTCTCTGTTATTGTCTACCTTAACCCCGGGACTGCCTCTGCTCTCTGTTATTGCCTACCTTTACCCTGGGACTGCCTCTGCTCTCCGTTATTGACTATCTTTACCCTAGACTGCCTCTGCTCTCTGTTATTGCCTACCTTTACCCTGGGAATCCCGCTGCTCTCTGTTATTGCCTACCTTTACCCAGGGACTGCCTCTGCTACCTTTTATTGCCTACGTCTACCCTGAGACTGCCTCTGCTCTCTGTTCTTGCCTACCTTTACCCTGGGACTGCCTCTGCTCTCTGTTATTGCCTACCTTTACACTGGGACTGCATCTGATCTCTGTTATTGCCTACTTTTACCCTGCGACTGCCTCTGCGCTCTGTTATTGCCTACATTCACCCTGGGTCTACCTCTGCTCTTTGCTATTGCCTATCGTTTCCATGGGACTGCCTCTGCTCTCTGTTATTGCCTACTTTCACCCTGGGTCTATCTCTGCTCTTTGCTATTGCCTACTTTTACCCTAGGACTGCATCTGCTCTCTGTTATTGCCTACTTGTACCCTGGGTCTCTCTTAGCTCTCTGTTATTGCCTACTTTCACCCTGGGTCTACCTCTGCTCTCTGCTATTGCCTACCTTTACCCTAGGACTGCATCTGCTCTCTGTTTTTGCCTACTTGTACACTGGGTCTTCCTAGGCTCTCTGTTATTGCCTACTTTCACCTTGGGTCTACCTCTGCTCTCTGTTATTGCCTACATTTACCCTGGGACTGCCTGTGCTCTCAGTTATTGCCTACCTTTACTCTGGGACTGTCTCTGCTCTCTGTTATTACATTCCTCTACCGTAGGACTGCCTCCGCTCCCTGTTATTGCCTACCTTTACCCAGGGGCTGCCTCTGCTTTATGTTATTGCCTACCTTTACCCTTGGACTGCCTCTGATCTCTGTTAATGCCTTCCTCCCCCGTAGGACTGCCTCTGCTCTCTGTTATTGCCTACCTTTACCCCTGGACTGCCCCTGCCCTATGTTATTGCCTGCTTTTACCTTAGGACTGGCTCTGCTCTCTGTTATTTCCCGCTTTTACACAGGCTGCCTATGTTCTCTGTTATGGCCTACTTTTACTGTAGGACTGCCTCTGCTCTCTATTTTTTCCTACCTTTACCCTGGGACTGCCTCTGCTCTCTGTTATTGCCTACATTTACTGTGGGACTGCCTCTACTCTCTGTTATTGCCTTCCTCTAGCCTGGGACTGCCTCTGCTCCCTGTTATTGCCTACCTTTACCGTGAGACTGCTTCTGCTCTCTGTTATTGCCTACCATTACCCTAGGACTGCCTCTGCTCTCTGTTATTGCCTACCTTTACCCTAGGACTGCCTCTGTTCTCTGTTATCGCTTACCTTTACCCTAGGGCTGCCTCTGTTCTCTGTTATTGCCTACTTTCACCCTAGGACTGCCTCTGCTCCCTGTTATTGCCTACCTTTACCGTGGAACTGCCTCTGTTCTCTGTTATTGCCTACATTTACCCTGGGACTGACTCTGCTCTCTGTTATTGCCTACCTTTACCCTGGGACTGCCTCTGCTCTCTATTATTTCCTACCTTTACCCTTTGACTGCTTCTGCTCTCTGTTATTGCCTACCTTAACCCCGGGACTGCCTCTGCTCTCTGTTTTGCCTACCTTTACCCTGTGCCTGCCTCTGCTCTCTGTTATTGAATATCTGTACCCTGGGACTGCCTCTGCTCTCTGTTATTGCCTACCTTTACCCTGGGACTGCCGCTGCTCTCTGTTGTTGCCTACCTTTGCCCTGGGGCTGCCTCCGCTTTCTTTTATTCACTACTTTTACCCTGGACTGCCTCTGCTCTCTGTTATTGCCTTCCTTTACCCTGGGACTGCCTCTGCTCTCTGTTATTGCCTAATTTTATCCTGGGACTGCCTCTGCTCTCTGTTATTGCCTACTGTGACCCTGAGACTGCCTCTGCTCTCTGTTATTGCCTACCTTTACCCTGGGACTGCCTCTGCTCTCTGTTATTGCATACTTTTATCCCAGGACTACCTCTGCTCTCTGTTATTAACTACCTCTACCCTGGGACTTCCTCTGCTCTCTGTTATTGCCTTCCTCTACTCTAGGACTGCCTCTGCTCTCTGTTATTGCCTTCCTCTACCCCAGGACTGCCTCTGCTCTCTGTTATTGCCTTCTTCTATCCTGGGACTGCCTATGCTCTCTTTTATTGCCTACTTTTACCCCGGGACTGCCTCTGCTCTCTGTTATTGCCTATCTCTACCCTAGGACTTCGTCTGCTCTCTGTTATTGCCTTCCTCTACCCTAGGACTGCATCTGCTCTCTGTTACTGCCTTCCTCTACCGTAGGACTTTGTCTGCTCTCTGTTATTGTCTTCCTCTACCCAAGGACTGCATCTGCTCTCTGTTATTGCCTTCCTCTACCCTAGGACTGCCGCTGCTCTCTCTTATTGCCTACTTTTACCCTAGGACTGCATCTGCTCTCTGTTATTGCCTATTTGTATCCTGGTTATGCCTTGCTCTCTGTTATTGACTACTTTCACCCTGGGACTGCCTCTGCTCTCTGTTGTTGCCTACCTTTACCCTGGGACTGTTTCTGCTCTCTGTTATTGCCTACCTTAACCCTGGGACTGCCTCTGCTCTCTGTTATTGCCTACTGTGACCCTGAGACTGCCTCTGCTCTCTGTTATTGCCTACCTTTACCCTGGGACTGCCTCTGCTCTCTGTTATTGCATACTTTTATCCCAGGACTACCTCTGCTCTCTGTTATTAACTACCTCTACCCTGGGACTTCCTCTGCTCTCTGTTATTGCCTTCCTCTACTCTAGGACTGCCTCTGCTCTCTGTTATTGCCTTCCTCTACCCCAGGACTGCCTCTGCTCTCTGTTATTGCCTTCTTCTATCCTGGGACTGCCTATGCTCTCTTTTATTGCCTACTTTTACCCCGGGACTGCCTCTGCTCTCTGTTATTGCCTATCTCTACCCTAGGACTTCGTCTGCTCTCTGTTATTGCCTTCCTCTACCCTAGGACTGCATCTGCTCTCTGTTACTGCAATCCTCTACCGTAGGACTTTGTCTGCTCTCTGTTATTGTCTTCCTCTACCCAAGGACTGCATCTGCTCTCTGTTATTGCCTTCCTCTACCCTAGGACTGCCGCTGCTCTCTCTTATTACCTACTTTTACTCTAGGACTGCATCTGCTCTCTGTTATTGCCTATTTGTACCCTGGGTATGCCTTGCTCTCTGTTATTGACTACTTTCACCTTGGGACTGCCTCTGCTCTCTGTTGTTGCCTACCTTTACCCTGGGACTGTTTCTGCTCTCTGTTATTACCTTCCTCTACCCCAGGACTGCCTCTGCTCTCTGTTATTGCCTTCTTCTATCCTGGGACTGCCTATGCTCTCTTTTATTGCCTACTTTTACCCCGGGACTGCCTCTGCTCTCTGTTATTGCCTATCTCTACCCTAGGACTTCATCTGCTCTCTGTTATTGCCTTCCTCTACCCTAGGACTGCATCTGCTCTCTGTTATTGCCTTCCTCTACCTTAGGACTTCATCTGCTCTCTGTTATTGCCTTCCTCTACCCAAGGACTGCATCTGCTCTCTGTTATTGCCTTCCTCTACCCTAGGACTGCCGCTGCTCTCTCTTATTGCCTACTTTTACCCTAGGACTGCATCTGCTCTCTGTTATTGCCTATTTGTACCCTGGTTATGCCTTGCTCTCTGTTATTGACTACTTTCACCCTGGGACTGCCTCTGTTCTCTGTTGTTGCCTACCTTTACCCTGGGACTGTTTCTGCTCTCTGTTATTGCCTACCTTAACCCCGGGACTGCCTCTGCTCTCTGTTATTGACTATCTTTACCCTGGACTGCGTCTGCTCTCTGTTATTGCCTACCTTTACCCTGTGACTGCCTCTGCCCTCTGTTATTGCCTACCTTTACCCTGAGATTGCCTCTGCTCTCTGTTATTGCTTAACTTTACCCTGGGACTGCCTCTGCTCTCTGTTATTGCCTACTTTTATCCTGGGCCTGCCGCTGCTCTCTGATATTGCCTACCTTTACCCTGGGACTGTCTCGTCTCTCTGTTGTTGCCTACCTTTACCCTGGGACTGCCTCCGCTTTCTTTTATTCACTACTTTTACCCTGGACTGCCTCTGCTCTCTGTTATTGCCTTCCTTTACCCTGGGACTGCCTCTGCTCTCTGTTATTGCCTAATTTTACCCTGGGACTGCCTCTGCTCTCTGTTATTGCCTACTGTGACCCTGAGACTGCCTCTGCTCTCTGTTCTTGCCTACCTTTACCCTGGGACTGCCTCTGCTCTCTGTTATTGCATACCTTTATCCCAGGACTACCTCTGCTCTCTGTTATTAACTACCTCTACCCTGGGACTTCCTCTGCTCTCTGTTATTGCCTTCCTCTACTCTAGGACTGCCTCTGCTCTCTGTTATTGCCTTCCTCTACCCCAGGACTGCCTCTGCTCTCTGTTATTGCCTTCTTCTATCCTGGGACTGCCTATGCTCTCTTTTATTGCCTACTTTTACCCCGGGACTGCCTCTGCTCTCTGTTATTGCCTATCTCTACCCTAGGACTTAGTCTGCTCTCTGTTATTGCCTTCCTCTACCCTAGGACTGCATCTGCTCTCTGTTACTGCCTTCCTCTACCGTAGGACTTTGTCTGCTCTCTGTTATTGTCTTCCTCTACCCAAGGACTGCATCTGCTCTCTGTTATTGCCTTCCTCTACCCTAGGACTGCCGCTGCTCTCTCTTATTGCCTACTTTTACCCTAGGACTGCATCTGCTCTCTGTTATTGCCTATTTGTACCCTGGGTATGCCTTGCTCTCTGTTATTGACTACTTTCACCTTGGGACTGCCTCTGCTCTCTGTTGTTGCCTACCTTTACCCTGGGACTGTTTCTGCTCTCTGTTATTACCTTCCTCTACCCCAGGACTGCCTCTGCTCTCTGTTATTGCCTTCTTCTATCCTGGGACTGCCTATGCTCTCTTTTATTGCCTACTTTTACCCCGGGACTGCCTCTGCTCTCTGTTATTGCCTATCTCTACCCTAGGACTTCATCTGCTCTCTGTTATTGCCTTCCTCTACCCTAGGACTGCATCTGCTCTCTGTTATTGCCTTCCTCTACCTTAGGACTTCATCTGCTCTCTGTTATTGCCTTCCTCTACCCAAGGACTGCATCTGCTCTCTGTTATTGCCTTCCTCTACCCTAGGACTGCCGCTGCTCTCTCTTATTGCCTACTTTTACCCTAGGACTGCATCTGCTCTCTGTTATTGCCTATTTGTACCCTGGTTATGCCTTGCTCTCTGTTATTGACTACTTTCACCCTGGGACTGCCTCTGTTCTCTGTTGTTGCCTACCTTTACCCTGGGACTGTTTCTGCTCTCTGTTATTGCCTACCTTAACCCCGGGACTGCCTCTGCTCTCTGTTATTGACTATCTTTACCCTGGACTGTGTCTGCTCTCTGTTATTGCCGACCTTTACCCTGTGACTGCCTCTGCCCTCTGTTATTGCCTACCTTTACCCTGAGATTGCCTCTGCTCTCTGTTATTGCTTAACTTTACCCTGGGACTGCCTCTGCTCTCTGTTATTGCCTACTTTTATCCTGGGCCTGCCGCTGCTCTCTGATATTGCCTACCTTTACCCTGGGACTGTCTCGTCTCTCTGTTATTGCCTACCTTTATCCTGGTACTGCCTCTGCTCTCTGTTAATGCCTACGATTACCCTGGGACTGCCTCTGCTCTCTGTTATTGCCTACCTTTACCCCGAGATTGCCTCTGCTCTCTGTTATTGCTTAACTTTACCCTCGGACTGCCTCTGCTCTCTGTTATTGCCTACTTTTATCCTGGGACATCCTCTGCTCTCTGTTAGTGGCTACCTTTATCCTGGGACTGTCTCTGCTCTCTGTTATTACATTCCTCTACCCTAGGACTGCCTCTGCTCTCTTTTATTGCCTACCTTCACCTTGGGTCTACCTCTGCTCTCTGCCATTACCTACCTGTATCCTGGGTCTGCTTCGGGTCTCTATTATTGCCTAACTCTACCCTGGGACTTCCTCTGCGCTCTGTTATTGCCTTCCTCTACCCTAGGACTGCCGCTGCTCTCTCTTATTGCCTACTTTTACCCTAGGACTGCATCTGCTCTCTGTTATTGCCTATTTGTACCCTGGTTATGCCTTGCTCTCTGTTATTGACTACTTTCACCCTGGGACTGCCTCTGTTCTCTGTTGTTGCCTACCTTTACCCTGGGACTGTTTCTGCTCTCTGTTATTGCCTACCTTAACCCCGGGACTGCCTCTGCTCTCTGTTATTGACTATCTTTACCCTGGACTGTGTCTGCTCTCTGTTATTGCCTACCTTTACCCTGTGACTGCCTCTGCCCTCTGTTATTGCCTACCTTTACCCTGAGATTGCCTCTGCTCTCTGTTATTGCTTAACTTTACCCTGGGACTGCCTCTGCTCTCTGTTATTGCCTACGTTTATCCTGGGCCTGCCGCTGCTCTCTGATATTGCCTACCTTTACCCTGGGACTGTCTCGTCTCTCTGTTATTGCCTACCTTTACCCTGGTACTGCCTCTGCTCTCTGTTAATGCCTACGTTTACCCTGGGACTGCCTCTGCTCTCTGTTATTGCCTACCTTTACCCCGAGATTGCCTCTGCTCTCTGTTATTGCTTAACTTTACCCTCGGACTGCCTCTGCTCTCTGTTATTGCCTACTTTTATCCTGGGACATCCTCTGCTCTCTGTTAGTGGCTACCTTTATCCTGGGACTGTCTCTGCTCTCTGTTATTACATTCCTCTACCCTAGGACTGCCTCTGCTCTCTTTTATTGCCTACCTTCACCTTGGGTCTACCTCTGCTCTCTGCCATTACCTACCTGTATCCTGGGTCTGCTTCGGGTCTCTATTATTGCCTAACTCTACCCTGGGACTTCCTCTGCGCTCTGTTATTGCCTTCCTCTAACCTAGGACTGCCTCTGCTCTCTGTTATTGCCTTCCTCTACCCTAGGACTGCCTGTGCTCTTTGTTATTGCCTTCCTCTACCCTGGGACTGCCTATGCTCTCTGTTATTGCCTATTCTTACTCTGGGACTGCCTCTGCTCTCTTTTATTGCCACCTCTACCCTAGGACTTTGTCTGCTCTGTTATTGCCTTCCTCTACCCATGGACTGCATCTGCTCTCTGTTATTTTCTTCATCTACCCTAGGACTTCGTCTGCTCTCTGTTATTGCCTTCCTCTTCCCTAGGATTGCCTCTGCTCTCAGTTATTGCCTACTTTTGCCATAGGACTGCCTCTGCTCTCTGTAATTGCCTACTTTCACCCTGGGTCTACCTCGGCTCTCTGCTATTACCTACTTTTACCCTAGGACTGCATCTGCTCTCTGTTATTGCCTACTTGTACCCTGGGTCTGCCTTGCCTCTCTGTTATTGCCTACTTTCAACCTGGGTCTACCTCTGCTCTCTGTTATTGCCTACTTTTATCCTGGGACTGCCTCTGCTCTCTGTCATTGGCTACCTTTACCCTGGGACTGTCTCTGCTCTCTGTTATTGCCTACTCTTACCCTAGGACTGCCACTGTGCTCTTTATTGCATACATTCACCTTGGGTCTACCTCCGCTCTTTGCTATTGCCTACCGTTGCCATGGGTCTGCCTCTGCTCTCTGTTAATGCCTACCTTTACCATACGACTGCCTCTGCTCTCTGTTATTGCCTACTTTTACCGTAGCGTTGCCTCTGGTCTCTTTTATTGACATTTTTTACCCTAAGGCTGCTTCTTCTCTCTTTTATTGCCTACCTTCACCTTGGGTCTACCTCTGCTCTCTGCTATTACCTACCTGTATCCTGGGTCTGCTTCGGGTCTCTATTATTGCCTAACTCTACCCTGGGACTTCCTCTGCGCTCTCTTATTGCCTTCCTCTAACCTAGGACTGCCTCTGCTCTCTGGTATTGCCTTCCTCTACCCTAGGACTGCCTCTGCTCTTTGTTATTGCCTTCCTCTACCCTGGGACTGCCTATGCTCTCTGTTATTGCCTACTTTTACTCTGGGACTGCCTCTGCTCTCTTTTATTGCCACCTCTACCCTAGGACTTTGTCTGCTCTGTTATTGCCTTCCTCTACCCATGGACTGCATCTGCTTTCTGTTATTTTCTTCATCTACCCTAGGACTTCGTCTGCTCTCTGTTATTGCCTTCCTCTACGCTAGGACTGCCTCTGCTCTCAGTTATTGCCTACTTTTGCCATAGGACTGAATCTGCTCTCTGTAATTGCCTACTTTCACCCTGGGTCTACCTCGGCTCTCTGCTATTACCTACTTTTACCCTAGGACTGCATCTGCTCTCTGTTATTGCCTACCTTTACCCTGGGAGTGCCGCTGCTCTCTGTTCTTGCCTACCTTTACCCTGGGACTGCCTCCGCTCTATTTTATTGCCTACTTTTACCCTGGGACTGCCTCTGCTCTCTGTTATTGCCTACATTCACCATGGCACTGCCTCTGCTCTCTGTTATTGCCTACCTTTACCCTGAGACTGACTCTGCTCTCTGTCATTGCCTACCTTTACCCTGAGACTGCCTCTGCTCTCTGTTATTGCCTAACTTTACCCTAGGACTGCCTCTGCTCTCTGTTATCGCTTGCCTTTAGCCTAGGGCTGCCTCTGCTCTCAGTTATTGCCTTCTTTCACCCTAGGACTGCCTCTGCTCTCTGTTATTGCCTACCTTTACCCTGGGATTGCCTCTGCTCTCTGTTATTGACTATCTTTACCCTGGGACTGCCTCTACTCTCTGGTATTGCCTACCTTTACCCTGGGACTGCCTCTGCTCTCTGCTATTACCTACCTGTACCCTGGGTTTGCTTTGGGTCTCACATATTGCCTACCTTTACCCTGGGACTGCCTCCGCTCTCTGTTATTGCCTACGTTTACACTGGGACTGCCTCTGCTCTCTGTTATTGCCGACCTCTACCCTAGGACTTCCTCTGCTCTCTGTTATTGCCTTCCTCTACCCTAGGACTGCATCTGCTCTTTGTTATTGCCTTCCTCTTCCCTAGGACTTCGTCTGATCTCTGTTATTGCCTACTTTTACCACAGGACTGCCTCTGCTCTCTGTTATTGCCTATATTTACTCTAGGACTTCCCAAGCTCTCTGTTATTGCCTACTTTCACCCTGGGCCTACCTCTGTTCTCTGTTATTGCCTACCTTTACCCTGGGACTGTCTCTGCTTTCTGTTATTGCCTACATTTACCGTGGGACTGCCTCTGCTCTCTGTTATTTACTTCCTCTAGCCTGGGACTTCCTCTGCTCCCTGTTATTGCCTATCTTTACTGTGGGACAGCCTCTGCTCTCTGTTGTTGCCTACCATTACCCTGGGACTGTCTCTGCTCTCTGTTATTGCCGCCCTCTACCCTAGGACTTCCTCTGCTCTCTGTTATTGCCTTCCTCTACCCTAGGACTGCATCTGTTCTTTGTTATTGCCTTCCTCTTCCCTAGGACTTCGTCTGATCTCTGTTATTACCTACTTTCACCCTGGGTCTACCTCTGTTCTCTGTTATTGCCTACCTTTACCCTGGGACTGTCTCTGCTTTCCTGTTATTGCCTACATTTACCGTGGGACTGCCTCTGCTCTCTGTTATTTAATTCCTCTAGCCTGGGACTTCCTCTGCTCCCTGTTATTGCCTATCTTTACTGTGGGACTGCCTCTGCTCTCTGTTGTTGCCTACCTTTACCATTGGACTGTCTCTGCTTTCTGTTATTGCCTACATTTACCGTGGGACTGCCTCTGCTCTCTGTTATTGACTTCCTCTAGCCTGGGACTTCCTCTGCTCCCTGTTATTGCCTATCTTTACTGTGGGACTGCGTCTGCTCTCTGTTATTGCCTACCTTTACCCTGGGACTGTCTCTGCTCTCTGTTATTGCCTACCTTTACCCTGGGATTGCCTCTGCTCTCTGTTATTGACTACGTCTGCTCTGGGACTGCCTCTGCTCTCTGTTATTGCCTACCTTTACCCTGGGACTGCCTCTGCTCTCTATTATTTCCAACCTTTACCCTGGGACTGCCTCTGCTCTCTGTTATTGCCTACCTTAACCCCGGGACTGCCTCTGCTCTCTGTTATTGCCTACCTTTACCCTGGGACTGCCTCTGCTCTCCGTTATTGACTATCTTTACCCTAGACTGCCTCTGCTCTCTGTTATTGCCTACCTTTACCCTGGGACTGCCGCTGCTCTCTGTTATTGCCTACCTTTACCCTGGGACTGCCTCTGCTCCCTTTTATTGCCTACTTCTACCCTGAGACTGCCTCTGCTCTCTGTTATCCCTTACCTTTACCCTGGGACTGCCTCTGCTCTCTGTTATTGCCTACCCTTACCCTGGGACTGCCTCTGCTCTCTGTTATTGCCTACCTTAACCCCGGGACTGCCTTTGCTCTCTGTTATTGCCTACCTTTACCCTGGGACTGCCTCTGCTCTCTGTTATTGACTATCTTTACCCTGTGACTGCCTCTGCTCTCTGTTATTGCCTACCTTTACCCTGGGGCTGCCTCTGCTCTCTGTTATTGCCTACCTTTACCCTGGGAGTGCCGCTGCTCTCTGTTCTTGCCTACCTTTACCCTGGGACTGCCTCCGCTCTATTTTATTGCCTACTTTTACCCTGGGACTGCCTCTGCTCTCTGTTATTGCCTACATTTACCATGGCACTGCCTCTGCTCTCTGTTATTGCCTACCTTTACCCTGAGACTGACTCTGCTCTCTGTCATTGCCTACCTTTACCCTGAGACTGCCTCTGCTCTCTGTTATTGCCTAACTTTACCCTAGGACTGCCTCTACTCTCTGTTATCGCTTACCTTTAGCCTAGGGCTGCCTCTGCTCTCAGTTATTGCCTTCTTTCACCCTAGGACTGCCTCTGCTCTCTGTTATTGCCTACCTTTACCCTGGGATTGCCTCTGCTCTCTGTTATTGACTATCTTTACCCTGGGACTGCCTCTACTCTCTGTTATTGCCTACCTTTACCCTGGGACTGCCTCCGCTCTCTGTTATTGCCTACCTTAACCACAGGACTGCCTCTGCTCTCTGTTATTGCCTACGTTTACCCTGGGACTGCCTCTGCTCTCTGTTATTGCCGACCTCTACCCTAGGACTTCCTCTGCTCTCTGTTATTGCCTTCCTCTACCCTAGGACTGCATCTGCTCTTTGTTATTGCCTTCCTCTTCCCTAGGACTGCCTCTGCTCTCTGTTATTGCCTATATTTACTCTAGGACTTCCCAAGCTCTCTGTTATTGCCTACTTTCACCCTGGGTCTACCTCTGTTCTCTGTTATTGCCTACCTTTACTCTGGGACTGTCTCTGCTTTCTGTTATTGCCTACATTTACCGTGGGACTGCCTCTGCTCTCTGTTATTGACTTCCTCTAGCCTGGGACTTCCTCTGCTCCCTGTTATTGCCTATCTTTACTGTGGGACTGCGTCTGCTCTCTGTTATTGCCGCCCTCTACCCTAGGACTTCCTCTGCTCTCTGTTATTGCCTTCCTCTACCCTAGGACTGCATCTGTTCTTTGTTATTGCCTTCCTCTTCCCTAGGACTTCGTCTGATCTCTGTTATTACCTACTTTTACCCTGGGACTGCCTCTGCTCTCTGTTATTGCGGACGGACCTCTACCCTAGGACTTCCTCTGCTCTCTGTTATTGCCTTCCTCTACCCTAGGACTGCATCTGTTCTTTGTTATTGCCTTCATCTTCCCTAGGACTTCGTCTGATCTCTGTTATTGCCTACTTTTACCATAGGACTGCCTCTGCTCTCTGTTATTGCCTATATTTACTCTAGGACTTCCCAAGCTCTCTGTTATTACCTACCTTCACCCTGGGTCTATCTCTGTTCTCTGTTATTGCCTACCTTTACCCTGGGACTGTCTCTGCTTTCCTGTAATTGCCTACATTTACCGTGGGACTGCCTCTGCTCTCTGTTATTTACTTCCTCTAGCCTGGGACTTCCTCTGCTCCCTGTTATTGCCTATCTTTACTGTGGGACTGCCTCTGCTCTCTGTTGTTGCCTACCTTTACCCTGGGACTGTCTCTGCTTTCTGTTATTGCCTACATTTACCGTGGGACTGCCTCTGCTCTCTGTTATTGACTTCCTCTAGCCTGGGACTTCCTCTGCTCCCTGTTATTGCCTATCTTTACTGTGGGACTGCGTCTGCTCTCTGTTATTGCCTACCTTTACCCTGGGACTGTCTCTGCTCTCTGTTATTGCCTACCTTTACCCTGGGACTGCCTTTGCTCTCTGTTATTGACTACGTCTGCTCTGGGACTGCCTCTGCTCTCTGTTATTGCCTACCTTTACCCTGGGACTGCTTCTGCTCTCTATTATTTCCAACCTTTACCCTGGGACTGCCTCTGCTCTCTGTTATTGTCTACCTTAACCCCGGGACTGCCTCTGCTCTCTGTTATTGCCTACCTTTACCCTGGGACTACCTCTGCTCTCCGTTATTGACTATCTTTACCCTAGACTGCCTCTGCTCTCTGTTATTGCCTACCTTTACCCTGGGAATCCCGCTGCTCTCTGTTATTGCCTACCTTTACCCAGGGACTGCCTCTGCTCCCTTTTATTGCCTACGTCTACCCTGAGACTGCCTCTGCTCTCTGTTCTTGCCTACCTTTACCCTGGGACTGCCTCTGCTCTCTGTTATTGCCTACTTTTACCCTGCGACTGCCTCTGCGCTCTGTTATTGCCTACATTCACCCTGGGTCTACCTCTGCTCTTTGCTATTGCCTATCGTTTCCATGGGACTGCCTCTGCCCTCTGTTATTGCCTACTTTCACCCTGGGTCTATCTCTGCTCTTTGCTATTGCCTACTTTTACCCTAGGACTGAATCTGCTCTCTGTTATTGCCTACTTGTACCCTGGGTCTCTCTTAGCTCTCTGTTATTGCCTACTTTCACCCTGGGTCTACCTCTGCTCTCTGCTATTGCCTACCTTTACCCTAGGACTGCATCTGCTCTCTGTTTTTGCCTACTTGTACACTGGGTCTGCCTAGGCTCTCTGTTATTGCCTACTTTCACCCTGGGTCTACCTCTGCTCTCTGTTATTGCCTACATTTACCCTGGGACTGCCTGTGCTCTCAGTTATTGCCTACCTTTACTCTGGGACTGTCTCTGCTCTCTGTTATTACATTCCTCTACCGTAGGACTGCCTCTGCTCTCTATTATTGCCTGCCTTTACCCAGGGGCTGCCTCTGCTCTCTGTTATTGCCTACATTTACTGTGGGACTGCCTCTACTCTCTGTTATTGCCTTCCTCTAGCCTGGGACTGCCTCTGCTCCCTGTTATTGCCTACCTTTACCGTGAGACTGCTTCTGCTCTCTGTTATTGCCTACCATTACCCTAGGACTGCCTCTGCTCTCTGTTATTGCCTACCTTTACCCTAGGACTGCCTCTGTTCTCTGTTATCGCTTACCTTTACCCTAGGGCTGCCTCTGTTCTCTGTTATTGCCTACTTTCACCCTAGGACTGCCTCTGCTCCCTGTTATTGCCTACCTTTACCGTGGAACTGCCTCTGTTCTCTGTTATTGCCTACATTTACCCTGGGACTGACTCTGCTCTCTGTTATTGCCTACCTTTACCCTGGGACTGCCTCTGCTCTCTATTATTTCCTACCTTTACCCTGGGACTGCTTCTGCTCTCTGTTATTGCCTACCTTAACCCCGGGACTGCCTCTGCTCTCTGTTTTGCCTACCTTTACCCTGTGCCTGCCTCTGCTCTCTGTTATTGAATATCTGTACCCTGGGACTGCCTCTGCTCTCTGTTATTGCCTACCTTTACCCTGGGACTGCCGCTGCTCTCTGTTGTTGCCTACCTTTACCCTGGGGCTGCCTCCGCTTTCTTTTATTCACTACTTTTACCCTGGACTGCCTCTGCTCTCTGTTATTGAATTCCTTTACCCTGGGACTGCCTCTGCTCTCTGTTATTGCCTAATTTTACCCTGGGACTGCCTCTGCTCTCTGTTATTGCCTACTGTGACCCTGAGACTGCCTCTGCTCTCTGTTATTGCCTACCTTTACCCTGGGACTGCCTCTGCTCTCTGTTATTGCATACTTTTATCCCAGGACTACCTCTGCTCTCTGTTATTAACTACCTCTACCCTGGGACTTCCTCTGCTCTCTGTTATTGCCTTCCTCTACTCTAGGACTGCCTCTGCTCTCTGTTATTGCCGTCCTCTACCCCAGGACTGCCTCTGCTCTTTGTTATTGCCTTCTTCTATCCTGGGACTGCCTATGCTCTCTTTTATTGCCTACTTTTTCCCCGGGACTGCCTCTGCTCTCTGTTATTGCCTATCTCTACCCTAGGACTTCGTCTGCTCTCTGTTATTGCCTTCCTCTACCCTAGGACTGCATCTGCTCTCTGTTACTGCCTTCCTCTACCGTAGGACTTTGTCTGCTCTCTGTTATTGTCTTCCTCTACCCAAGGACTGCATCTGCTCTCTGTTATTGCCTTCCTCTACCCTAGGACTGCCGCTGCTCTCTCTTATTGCCTACTTTTACCCTAGGACTGCATCTGCTCTCTGTTATTGCCTATTTGTACCCTGGGTATACCTTGCTCTCTGTTATTGACTACTTTCACCTTGGGACTGCCTCTGCTCTCTGTTGTTGCCTACCTTTACCCTGGGACTGTTTCTGCTCTCTGTTATTACCTTCCTCTACCCCAGGACTGCCTCTGCTCTCTGTTATTGCCTTCTTCTATCCTGGGACTGCCTATGCTCTCTTTTATTGCCTACTTTTACCCCGGGACTGCCTCTGCTCTCTGTTATTGCCTATCTCTACCCTAGGACTTCATCTGCTCTCTGTTATTGCCTTCCTCTACCCTAGGACTGCACCTGCTCTCTGTTATTGCCTTCCTCTACCTTAGGACTTCATCTGCTCTCTGTTATTGCCTTCCTCTACCCAAGGACTGCATCTGCTCTCTGTTATTGCCTTCCTCTACCCTAGGACTGCCGCTGCTCTCTCTTATTGCCTACTTTTACCCTAGGACTGCATCTGCTCTCTGTTATTGCCTATTTGTACCCTGGTTATGCCTTGCTCTCTGTTATTGACTACTTTCACCCTGGGACTGCCTCTGTTCTCTGTTGTTGCCTACCTTTACCCTGGGACTGTTTCTGCTCTCTGTTATTGCCTACCTTAACCCCGGGACTGCCTCTGCTCTCTGTTATTGACTATCTTTACCCTGGACTGCGTCTGCTCTCTGTTATTGCCTACCTTTACCCTGAGATTGCCTCTGCTCTCTGTTATTGCTTAACTTTTCCCTGGGACTGCCTCTGCTCTCTGTTATTGCCTACTTTTATCCTGGGCCTGCCGCTGCTCTCTGATATTGCCTACCTTTACCCTGGGACTGTCTCGTCTCTCTGTTGTTGCCTACCTTTACCCTGGGGCTGCCTCCGCTTCCTTTTATTCACTACTTTTACCCTGGACTGCCTCTGCTCTCTGTTATTGCCTTCCTTTACCCTGGGACTGCCTCTGCTCTCTGTTATTGCCTAATTTTACCCTGGGACTGCCTCTGCTCTCTGTTATTGCCTACTGTGACCCTGAGACTGCCTCTGCTCTCTGTTATTGCCTACCTTTACCCTGGGACTGCCTCTGCTCTCTGTTATTGCATACTTTTATCCCAGGACTACCTCTGCTCTCTGTTATTAACTACCTCTACCCTGGGACTTCCTCTGCTCTCTGTTATTGCCTTCCTCTACTCTAGGACTGCCTCTGCTCTCTGTTATTGCCTTCCTCTACCCCAGGACTGCCTCTGCTCTCTGTTATTGCCTTCTTCTATCCTGGGACTGCCTATGCTCTCTTTTATTGCCTACTTTTACCCCGGGACTGCCTCTGCTCTCTGTTATTGCCTATCTCTACCCTAGGACTTCGTCTGCTCTCTGTTATTGCCTTCCTCTACCCTAGGACTGCATCTGCTCTCTGTTACTGCCTTCCTCTACCGTAGGACTTTGTCTGCTCTCTGTTATTGTCTTCCTCTACCCAAGGACTGCATCTGCTCTCTGTTATTGCCTTCCTCTACCCTAGGACTGCCGCTGCTCTCTCTTATTGCCTACTTTTACCCTAGGACTGCATCTGCTCTCTGTTATTGCCTATTTGTACCCTGGGTATGCCTTGCTCTCTGTTATTGACTACTTTCACCTTGGGACTGCCTCTGCTCTCTGTTGTTGCCTACCTTTACCCTGGGACTGTTTCTGCTCTCTGTTATTACCTTCCTCTACCCCAGGACTGCCTCTGCTCTCTGTTATTGCCTTCTTCTATCCTGGGACAGCCTATGCTCTCTTTTATTGCCTACTTTTACCCCGGGACTGCCTCTGCTCTCTGTTATTGCCTATCTCTACCCTAGGACTTCATCTGCTCTCTGTTATTGCCTTCCTCTACCCTAGGACTGCATCTGCTCTCTGTTATTGCCTTCCTCTACCTTAGGACTTCATCTGCTCTCTGTTATTGCCTTCCTCTACCCAAGGACTGCATCTGCTCTCTGTTATTGCCTTCCTCTACCCTAGGACTGCCGCTGCTCTCTCTTATTGCCTACTTTTACCCTAGGACTGCATCTGCTCTCTGTTATTGCCTATTTGTACCCTGGTTATGCCTTGCTCTCTGTTATTGACTACTTTCACCCTGGGACTGCCTCTGTTCTCTGTTGTTGCCTACCTTTACCCTGGGACTGTTTCTGCTCTCTGTTATTGCCTACCTTAACCCCGGGACTGCCTCTGCTCTCTGTTATTGACTATCTTTACCCTGGACTGTGTCTGCTCTCTGTTATTGCCTACCTTTACTCTGTGACTGCCTCTGCCCTCTGTTATTGCCTACCTTTACCCTGAGATTGCCTCTGCTCTCTGTTATTGCTTAACTTTACCCTGGGACTGTCTCTGCTCTCTGTTATTGCCTACTTTTATCCTGGGCCTGCCGCTGCTCTCTGATATTGCCTACCTTTACCCTGGGACTGTCTCGTCTCTCTGTTATTGCCTACCTTTACCCTGGTACTGCCTCTGCTCTCTGTTAATGCCTACGTTTACCCTGGCACTGCCTCTGCTCTCTGTTATTGCCTACCTTTACCCCGAGATTGCCTCTGCTCTCTGTTATTGCTTAACTTTACCCTCGGACTGCCTCTGCTCTCTGTTATTGCCTACTTTTATCCTGGGACATCCTCTGCTCTCTGTTAGTGGCTACCTTTATCCTGGGACTGTCTCTGCTCTCTGTTATTACATTCCTCTACCCTAGGACTGCCTCTGCTCTCTTTTATTGCCTACCTTCACCTTGGGTCTACCTCTGCTCTCTGCCATTACCTACCTGTATCCTGGGTCTGCTTCGGGTCTCTATTATTGCCTAACTCTACCCTGGGACTTCCTCTGGGCTCTGTTATTGCCTTCCTCTAACCTAGGACTGCCTCTGCTCTCTGTTATTGCCTTCCTCTACCCTAGGACTGCCTGTGCTCTTTGTTATTGCCTTCCTCTACCCTGGGACTGCCTATGCTCTCTGTTATTGCCTATTTTTACTCTGGGACTGCCGCTGCTCTCTTTTATTGCCACCTCTACCCTAGGACTTTGTCTGCTCTGTTATTGCCTTCCTCTACCCATGGACTGCATCTGCTCTCTGTTATTTTCTTCATCTACCCTAGGACTTCGTCTGCTCTCTGTTATTGCCTTCCTCTTCCCTAGGATTGCCTCTGCTCTCAGTTATTGCCTACTTTTGCCATAGGACTGCCTCTGCTCTCTGTAATTGCCTACTTTCACCCTGGGTCTACCTCGGCTCTCTGCTATTACCTACTTTTACCCTAGGACTGCATCTGCTCTCTGTTATTGCCTACTTGTACCCTGGGTCTGCCTTGCCTCTCTGTTATTGCCTACTTTCAACCTGGGTCTACCTCTGCTCTCTGTTATTGCCTACTTTTATCCTGGGACTGCCTCTGCTCTCTGTTATTGGCTACCTTTACCCTGGGACTGTCTCTGCTCTCTGTTATTGCCTACTCTTACCCTAGGACTGCCACTGTGCTCTTTATTGCATACATTCACCCTGGGTCTACCTCCGCTCTTTGCTATTGCCTACCGTTGCCATGGGTCTGCCTCTGCTCTCTGTTAATGCCTACCTTTACCATACGACTGCCTCTGCTCTCTGTTATTGCCTACTTTTACCGTAGCGTTGCCTCTGGTCTCTTTTATTGACATTTTTTACCCTAAGGCTGCTTCTTCTCTCTTTTATTGCCGACCTTCACCTTGGGTCTACCTCTGCTCTCTGCTATTACCTACCTGTATCCTGGGTCTGCTTCGGGTCTCTATTATTGCCTAACTCTACCCTGGGACTTCCTCTGCGCTCTCTTATTGCCTTCCTCTAACCTAGGACTGCCTCTGCTCTCTGTTATTGCCTTCCTCTACCCTAGGACTGCCTCTGCTCTTTGTTATTGCCTTCCTCTACCCTGGGACTGCCTATGCTCTCTGTTATTGCCTACTTTTACTCTGGGACTGCCTCTGCTCTCTTTTATTGCCACCTCTACCCTAGGACTTTGTCTGCTCTGTTATTGCCTTCCTCTACCCATGGACTGCATCTGCTTTCTGTTATTTTCTTCATCTACCCTAGGACTTCGTCTGCTCTCTGTTATTGCCTTCCTCTACGCTAGGACTGCCTCTGCTCCCAGTTATTGCCTACTTTTGCCATAGGACTGAATCTGCTCTCTGTAATTGCCTACTTTCACCCTGGGTCTACCTCGGCTCTCTGCTATTACCTACTTTTACCCTAAGACTGCATCTGCTCTCTGTTATTGCCTACTTGTACCCTGGGTCTGCCTTGCCTCTCTGTTATTGCCTACTTTCAACCTGGGTCTACCTCTGCTCTCTGTTATTGCCTACATTTACACTGGGACTGCCTATGCTCTCTGCTGTTGCCTACCTTTACCCTGGGACTGTCTCTGCTCTCTGTTATTGCCTACTTTCACCCTGGATCTACTTCTGCTCTCTGTTATTGCCTACCTTTACCCTGGGACTGCCTCTGCTCTCTGCTGTTGCCTACCTTTACTCTGGGACTGCCTCTGCTCTCTTTTATTGCCACCTCTACCCTAGGACTTTGTCTGCTCTGTTATTGCCTTCCTCTACCCATGGACTGCATCTGCTCTCTGTTATTTTCTTCATCTACCCTAGGACATCGTCTGCTCTCTGTTATTGCCTTCCTCTTCCCTAGGATTGCCTCTGCTCTCAGTAATTGCCTACTTTTGCCATAGGACTGAATCTGCTCTCTGTAATTGCCTTCTTTCACCCTGGGTCTACCTCGGCTCTCTGCTATTACCTACTTTTACCCTAGGACTGCATCTGCTCTCTGTTATTGCCTACTTGTACCCTGGGTCTGCCTTGCCTCTCTGTTATTGCCTACTTTCAACCTGGGTCTACCTCTGCTCTCTGTTATTGCCTACATTTACCCTGGGACTGCCTATGCTCTCTGCTGTTGCCTACCTTTACCCTGGGACTGTCTCGCTCTCTGTTATTGCCTACTTTCACCCTGGGTCTGCCTTGCCTCTCTGTTATTGCCTACTTTCAACCTGGGTCTACCTCTGCTCTCTGTTATTGCCTACTTTTATCCTGGGACTGCCTCTGCTCTCTGTTATTGGCTACCTTTACCCTGGGACTGTCTCTGCTCTCTGTTATTGCCTACTCTCACCCTAGGACTGCCTCTGTGCTCTTTTATTGCCTACATTCACCCTGGGTCTACCTCCGCTCTTTGCTATTGCCTACCGTTGTCATGGGTCTGCCTCTGCTCTCTGTGAATGCCTACTTTTACCCTAGCGTTGCCTCCGGTCTCTTTTATTGACTTCCTTTACTCTGGGACTGTCTCTGCTATCTGTTATTACATTCCTCTACCCTAGGACTGCCTCTGCTCTCTATTATTGCCTACCTTTACCCCGGGACTGCCTCTGCTCTCTGTTACTGACTACCTTTACCCTTGGACTGCCTTTGATCTCTGTTAATGCCTTCCTCTACCCTAGGTCTGCCCCTGCACAATGTTATTGCCAACTTTTAACATAGGACTGTCACTGCTCTCTGTTAATGCCTACCTTTACCCTAGGACTGGCTCTGCTCTCTGTTATTTCCCACTTTTACACAGACTGCCTCTGTTCTCTGTTATGGCCTACGTTTACTCTAGGACTGCCTCTGCTCTCTATTATTGCTTACCTTTACCCTGGGACTGCCTCTGCTCTCTGTTATTGCCTACCTTTACCCTGAGACTGCCTCTGCTCTCTGTTATTGCCTACGTTTACTGTGGGACTGCCTCTGCTCTCTGTTATTGACTTCCTCTAGCCTGGGACTTCCTCTGCTACCTGTTATTACCTACCATTACTGTGGGACTGATTCTGCTCTCTGTTATTGCCTACCTTTACCCTAGGACTGCCTCTGCTCTCTGTTATTGCCTACCTTTACCCTAGGACTGCCTCTGCTCTCTATTATTGCCTACCTTTACCCTGGGACTGCCTCGGCTCTCTGTTATCGTCTACCTTTAAACTGTGACTGCCTCTGTTGTCTGTTATTACCTACCTTTACCCTGGGACTGCCTCCGCTCTCTGTTATTGCCTACTTTTACCCTTTCATTGCCTCCGCTCCGTGTTATTGCCTACCTTTACCCTGGGACTGCCTCCGCTCTATGTTATTGCCTACCTTTACCCTGGGGCTGCCTATGCTCTCTGTTATTGCCTACTTTTACTCTGGGACTGCCTCTGCTCTCTTTTATTTCCACCTCTACCCTAGGACTTCGTCTTCTCTCTGTTATTGCCTTCCTCTACCCTGGGATTGCATCTGCTCTCTGTTATTGCTTCATCCACCCTAGGACTTCGTCTGCTCTCTGTTATTGCCTTCCTCTACCCTAGGCCTGCATCTGCTCTCTGTTATTGCCTTCCTTTACCCTAGGACTGCCTCTGCTCTCAGTCATTGCCTACTTTTGGCATAGGACTGCCTCTGCTCTCTGTAATTAGCTACTTTCACTCTGGGTCTACCTCGGCTCTCTGCTATTACCTACTTTTACCCTAGGACTGCATCTGCTCTCTGTTATTTCCTACTTGTACCCTGGGTCTGCCGTGCCTCTCTGTTATTGCCTACTTTCACCCTGGGTCTACCTCTGCTCTCTGTTATTGCCTACATTTACACTGGGACTGCCTATGCTCTCTGCTGTTGCCTACCTTTACCCTGGGACTGTCTCTGCTCTCTGTTATTGCCTACCTTTACCCTGCGACTGCCTCTGCTCTCTGTTATTGACTACCTTTACTCTGGGACTGTCTCTGCTCTCTGTTATTGCCTACCTTTACCCTGGGACTGCCTTTCCTCTCTGCTGTTGACTACCTTTACTCTGGGACTGTCTCTGCTCTCTGTTATTACATTCCTAAACCCTAGGACTGTCTCTGCTCTCTGTTATTGCCTACCTTTACCCTGCGACTGCCTCTGCTCTCTGTTATTGACTACCTTTACTCTGGGACTGTCTCTGCTCTCTGTTATTGCCTACCTTTACCCTGGGACTGCCTTTCCTCTCTGCTGTTGACTACCTTTACTCTGGGACTGTCTCTGCTCTCTGTTATTACATTCCTAAACCCTTGGACTGCTTCTGCTCCCTGTTATTGCCTACCTCTACCCTAGGACTGCTTCTGCTCTCTGTTATTGCCTACTTTTACTATAGGACTGCCTCTGCTCTCTATTATTGCCTACCTTTACCCCGGTATTGGCTATGTTTACCCTGGGACTGCCTCGGCTCTCTGTTATTGCCTACCTTTACCCTGGGACTGCCTCTGCTCTATTATTGCCTTCCTCTACCCTTGGACTGCTTCTGCTCCCTGTTATTGCCTACCTCTACCCTAGGACTGCTTCTGCTCTCTGTTATTGCCTACCTTTACTTTGGGACTGCCTCTGCTCTCTGTTATTGCCTACCCTTACCCTGGGACTGCCTCTGCTCTCTGTTATTGACTACCTTTACCCTGGGACTTCCTCTGCTCTCTGTTATTGCCTACCGTTACCCTGGGACTGCCTCTGTTCTCTATTATTGCATACCTCTACCTAAGGACTGCCTCTGCTCTCTATTATTGCCTACCTTTACCCTGGGTCTGCCCCTGCTAAATGTTATTTCCTACTTTTAACATTGCACTGCCTCTGCTCTCCGTTAATGACTGCTTTTACCCTTGGACTGGCTCTGCTCCCTGTTATTTCCCACTTTTACACAGACTGCCTCTGTTCTCTGTTATGGCCTACTTTTACTCTAGGACTGCCTCTGCTCTCTAGTATTGCCTACCTTTACCCCGGGACGGCCCCTGCTCTCTGTTATTGCCTACCTTTACTCTGGGACTGCCTCCGCTCTCTGTTATTGCCTACCATTAATGTGGGACTGCTTCTGCTCTCTGTTATTGCCTACCTTTACACTAGGACTGCCTCTGCTCTCTGTTATTCCCTACATTTACCCTAGGACTGCCTCTGCTCTCTATTATTGCATACCTTTACGCTGGGACTGCCTCGGCTCTCTGTTATTGCCTACCTTTAACCTGTGGCTGCCTCTGTTCTCTGTTATTGCCTACTTTTACCCTGGGACTGCCTCTGTTCTCTGTTATTGCCTACCTTTACCCTGGGACTGCCTCTGCTCTCTGCTATTGCCTACCTCTAGGACGGCTTCTGCTCTCTGTTATTGCCTACCTTTAATTTGGGACTGCCTCTGCTCTCTGTTATTGCCTACCCTCACCCTGGGACTGCCTCTGCTCTCTGTTATTGACTACCTTTACCCTGGGACTTCCTCTGCTCTCTGTTATTGCCTACCTTTACCCTGGGACTGCCTCCGTTTTCTGTTATTGCCTACCTTTACCCTGGGACTGGCTCCGCTCTATGTTATTGCCTACCTTTACCCTGGGACTGCCTCCGCTCTCTGTTATTGCCTACTTTTACTCTGGGACTGCCTCTACTCTCTTTTATTGCCACCTCTACCCTAGGACTTCGTCTGCTCTCTGTTATTGCCTTCCTCTACCCTGGGACTGCATCTGCTCTCTGTTATTGCCTTCATCTACCCTAGGACTTCGTCTGCTCTCTGTTATTGCGTTCCTCTACCTTAGGACTGCATCTGCTCTCTGTTATTGCCTTCCTCTACCCTAGGACTGCCTCTGCTCTCAGTTATTGCCTACTTTTGCCATAGGACTGCCTCGGCTCTCTGTAATTGCCTACTTTCACCCTGGGTCTACCTCGGCTCTCTGCTATTACCTACTTTTACCCTAGGACCGCATCTGCTCTATGTTATTGCCTACTTGTACCTGGGTCTGCCTTGCCTCTCTGTTATTGTCTACATTCACCCTGGGTGACCTCTGCTCTCTGTTATTGCCTACATTTACCCTGGGACTGCCTATGCTCTCTGCTGTTGCCTACCTTTACCCTGGGACTGTCTCTGCTCTCTGTTATTGCCTACCTTTACCCTGCGACTGCCTCTGCTCTCTGCTATTGACTACTTTTACTCTGGGACTGTCTCTGCTCTCTGTTATTGACTACCTTTACTCTGGGACTGTCTCTGCTCTCTGTTATTACATTCCTCTACCCTAGGACTGCCTCTGCTCTCTGTTATTGCCTACCTTTACCCTGGGACTGTTCTGCTCTCTGTTATTGCCTACCTTTACCCTGGGACTGCCTCTGCTCTCTGTTATTGACTACATTTACTCTGGGACTGTCTCTGCTCTCTGTTATTACATTCCTCTACCCTAGGACTGCCTCTGCTCTCTATTATTGCCTACCTTTACCCTGGGAGTGCCTCTGCTCTCTGGTATTGCATACCTTTACCCTTGGACTGCCTCTGATCTCTGTTAATGCATTCCTCTACCCTAGGACTGCCTCTGCTCTCTGTTATTGCCTACCTTTACCCTGGGACTGCCTCTGCTCTCTGTTATTGCCTACATTTACTGTGGGACTGCCTCTGCTCTCTGTTATTGCTTCCTCTAGCCTGGGACTTCCTCTGCTCCCTGTTATTGCCTACCATTACTGTGGGACTGCTTCTGCTCTCTGTTATTTCCTACCTTTAACCTGTGACTGCCTCTGTCCTTTGTTATTGCCTACCTTTACCCTGGGACTGCCTCTGTTCTCTGTTATTGCCTACCTTTACCCTGGGACTGTCTCTGCTCTATTATTGGACTGCTTCTGCTCCCTGTTATTGCCTACCTCTACCCTAGGACTGTTTCTGCTCTCTTTTATTCCCTACCTTTACTTTGGGAAAGCCTCTGCTCTCTGTTATTGCTTCCTCTAGCCTGGGACTTCCTCTGCTCCCTGTTATTGCCTACCATTACTGTGGGATTGCTTCTGCTCTCTGTTATTGCCTACCTTTAACCTGTGACTGCCTCTGTCCTTTGTTATTGCCTACCTTTACCCTGGGACTGCCTCTGTTCTCTGTTATTGCCTACCTTTACCCTGGGACTGCCTCTGCTCTATTATTGCCTTCCTCTACCCGTGGACTGCTTCTGCTCCCTGTTATTGCCTACCTCTACCCTAGGACTGCTTCTGCTCTCTTTTATTGCCTACCTTTACTTTGGGAAAGCCTCTGCTCTCTGGTATTGCATACCTTTACCCTTGGACTGCCTCTGATCTCTGTTAATGCATTCCTCTACCCTAGGACTGCCTCTGCTCTCTGTTATTGCCTACCTTTACCCTGGGACTGCCTCTGCTCTCTGTTATTGCCTACATTTACTGTGGGACTGCCTCTGCTCTCTGTTATTGCTTCCTCTAACCTGGGACTTCCTCTGCTCCCTGTTATTGCCTACCATTACTGTGGGACTGCTTCTGCTCTCTGTTATTGCCTACCTTTAACCTGTGACTGCCTCTGTCCTTTGTTATTGCCTACCTTTACCCTGGGACTGCCTCTGTTCTCTGTTATTGCTTACCTTTACCCTGGGACTGCCTCTGCTCTCTGTTGTTGCCTACCTTTATCCCAGGACTACCTCTGCTCTCTGTTATTGCCTACTTTTTCCATAGGACTGCCTCTGCGCTCTGTTATTGCCTACATTCACCTTGGGTCTACCTCTGCTCTCTGCTGTTGCCTACCGTTGCCAGGGGACTGCCTCTGCTCTCTGTTAATGCCTAGCTTTACCAAATGACTGCCTCTGCTCTCTGTTATTGCCTACTTTTACCCTAGGGTTGCCTGTGGTCTCTGTTATTGACTTTTTTAACCTAAGGCTGCTTCTGCTCTCTGTTATTCCCTACGTTTACCCTGGGACTGCCTCTGCTCTCTGTTATTGCTTCCTCTAGCCTGGGACTTCCTCTGCTCCCTGTTATTGCCTACTATTACTGTGGGACTGCTTCTGCTCTCTGTTATTGCCTACCTTTAACCTGTGACTGCCTCTGTCCTTTGTTATTGCCTACCTTTACCCTGGGACTGCCTCTGCTCTCTGTTATTGCCTACCTCTACCCTGGGACTTCCTCTGCTCTCTGTTATTGCCTCCCTCTACCCTAGGACAGCCTCTGCTCTCTGTTATTGCCTACCTCTACCCTGGGAATTCCTCTGCGCTCTGTTATTGTCTCCCTCTACCCTAGGACTGCCTCTGATCTCTGTTATTGCCTTCCTCTACCCTAGCACTTCGTTTGCTCTCTGTTATTGCCTTCCTCTACCCTAGGACGGCATCTGCTCTCTGTTATTGCCTCCCTTTACCTTAGCACTTCATCTGCTCTCTGGTATTGCCTTCGTCTACCCTAGGACGGCATCTGCTCTCTGTTATTGCCTTCCTCTACCCTAGGACTGCATCTGCTCTCTGCTATTGCCTACCATTACTGTGGGACTGCTTCTGCTCTCCGTTATTGTCTACCTTTACCCTGGGACTGCCTCTGCTCTCTTTTGTTGCCCACCCTTACCCTGGGACTGTCTCTGCTCTCTGTTATTGCCTACCTTTACCCCTGGACTGCCTCTGCTCTCTGTTATTGACTACCTTTACCCTGGGACTGCCTCTGCTCTCTATTATTGCCTACTTTTACCCTGGGACTGCCTCTGCTCTCTGTTATTGCCTACCTTTACCCTGGGACTGCCTCTGCTCTCTGTTGTTGCCTTCTTTTATCCCAGGACTACCTCTGCTCTCTGTTATTGCCTACTTTTTCGATAGGACTGCCTCTGCGCTCTGTTATTGCCTACATTCACCTTGGGTCTACCTCTGCTCTCTGCTGTTGCCTACCATTGCCAGGGGACTGCCTCTGCTCTCTGTTAATGCCTAGCTTTACCAAACGACTGCCTCTGCTCTCTGTTATTGCCTACTTTTACCCTAGGGTTGCCTGTGGTCTCTGTTATTGACTTTTTTACCCTAAGGCTGCTTCTGCTCTCTGTTATTCCCTACTTTTACCCTGGGACTGTCTCTGCTTTCTGTTATTGCCTACCTTTACCATAGGACTGCCTCTGCTCTCTGTTATTGCCTACCTCTACCCTAGGACTGCCTCTGCTCTCTGTTATTGCCTTCCTCTACCCTAGCACTTTGTCTGCTCTCTGTTATTGCCTTCCTCTACCCTAGCACTTCGTCTGCTCTCTGTTATTGCCTTCCTCTACCCTAGCACTTCGTTTGCTCTCTGTTATTGCCTTTCTCTACCCTAGGATGGCATCTGCTCTCTGTTATTGCCTCCGTCTACCCTGGCACTTCGTCTGCTCTCTGGTATTGCCTTCCTCTACCCTAGGACGGCATCTGCTCTCTGTTATTGCCTTCCTCTTCCCTAGGACTGCCTCTGCTCTCTGCTATTGCCTACCATTACTGTGGGACTGCTTCTGCTCTCTGTTGTTGCCCACCCTTACCCTGGGACTGTCTCTGCTCTCTGGTATTGCCTACCTTTACCCCTGGACTGCCTCTGCTCTCTGTTATTGACTACCTTTACCCTGGGACTGCCTCTGCTCTTTATTATTGCCTACTTTTACCCTGGGACTGCCTCTGATCTTTCTTAATGCCTTCCTCTACACTATGACTGCCTCTGTTCTCTGTTATTGCCTACCTTTACCCTAGGACTGCCCCTCCTCTATGTTATTGCCTACTTTTAACATAGGACTGCCTCTGCTCTCTGTTATTGCCTACTTTTACCCCAGGACTGGCTCTGCTCTCTGTTATTTCCCACTTTTACACGAGGACTGCCTCTGCTCTCTGTTATGGCCTACTTTTACCTTAGGACTGCCCCTGCTCTCTATTATTGCCGACCTTTACCCTAGGACAGCCTCGACTCTCTGTTATTGACTACCTTTACTCTGGGACTGTATCTGCTCTCTGTTATTGCCTACCTTTACCCTGGGACTGCCTTTCCTCTCTGCTATTGACTACCTTTACTCTGGGACTGTCTCTGCTCTCTGTTATTACATTCCTCTACCCTAGGACTGCCTCTGCTCTCTATTATTGCCTACCTTTACCCTGGGAGTGCCTCTGCTCTCTGGTATTGCCTACCTTTACCCTTGGACTGCCTCTGATCTCTGTTAATGCCTTCCTCTACCCTAGGACTGCCTCTGCTCTCTGTTATTAACTACCTTTACCCTAGGACTGCCCCTCCTCTATGTTATTGCCTACTTTTAACATAGGACTGCCTCTGCTCTCTGTTATTGCCTACTTTTACCCCAGGACTGGCTCTACTCTCTGTTATTTCCCACTTTTACACGAGGACTGCCTCTGCTCTCTGTTATGGCCTACTTTTACCTTAGGACTGCCCCTGCTCTCTATTATTGCCGACCTTTACCCTAGGACAGCCTCGACTCTCTGTTATTGACTACCTTTACTCTGGGACTGTCTCTGCTCTCTGTTATTGCCTACCTTTACCCTGGGACTGCCTTTCCTCTCTGCTATTGACTACCTTTACTCTGGGACTGTCTCTGCTCTCTGTTATTACATTCCTCTACCCTAGGACTGCCTCTGCTCTCAATTATTGCCTACCTTTACCCTGGGAGTGCCTCTGCTCTCTGGTATTGCCTACCTTTACCTTTGGACTGCCTCTGCTCTCTGTTATTGACTACCTTTTCCCTAGGTCTGCCCCTGCTCTATGTTATTGCCTACTTTTAACATAAGACTGGTACTGCTCTCCGTTAATGCCTACTTTTACCCTAGGACTGGCTCTGCTCTCTGTTATTTCCCACTTTTACACAGACTGCCTCTGTTCTCTGTTATGGCCTACTTTTAACATAAGACTGGTACTGCTCTCCGTTAATGCCTACTTTTACTCTAGGACTGCCTCGGCTCTCTATTATTGCCTACCTTTACCCTGGGACTGCCTCTGCTCTCTGTTATTGCCTACCTCTACCCTGAGACTGCCTCTGCTCTCTGTTATTTCCTACCTTTACCCTGGGACTGCCTCCGCTCTATGTTATTGCCTACCCTTACCCTGGGACTGCCTCTGCTATCTGTTATTGCCTACTTTTACCCTGGGACTGCCTCTGCTCTCTCTTATTGCCAACTTTTACCCTGAGACTGCCTCTGCTCTTTGTTATTGCCTACCTTTACCCGGGACTGCCTCTGCTCTCTGTTACTGACTACCTTTACTCTTGGACTGTCTCTGCTCTCTGTTATTACATTCCTCTACCCTAGGACTGCCTCTGCTCTCTTTTATTGCCTACCTTTACCCTAGGTTTGCCCCAGCTCAATGTTATTGACTAATTTTAACATAGGTCTGCCTATGCTCTCCGTTAATGCCTGGCTCTGCTCCCTGTTATTTCCCACTTTTACATAGACTGCCTCTGTTCTCTGTTATGGCCTACTTTTACTATAGGACTGCCTCTGCTCTCTATTATTGCCTACCTTTACCCCGGGACGGCCCCTGCTCTCTGTTATTGCCTACCTTTACTCTGGGACTGCCTCTGCTCTCTGTTATTGCCTACATTTACCATGGAACTGCCTCTGCTTTCTGTTATTGCGTTCTCTAGCTTGGGACTGCCTCTGCTCCCTGTTATGGCCTACCTTTACTGTGGGACTGCTTCTGCTCTCTGTTATTGCCTACCATTACCCTAGGACTGCCTCTGCTCTCTATTATTGGCTATGTTTACCCTGGGACTGCCTCGGCTCTCTGTTATTGCCTACCTTTAACCTGGGACTGCCTCTGTTCTCTGTTATTGCCTACCTTTACCTTGGGACTGCCTCTGTTCTCTGTTATTGCCTACCTTTACCCTGGGACCGCCTCTGCTCCCTGTTATTGCCTACCTCTACCCTAGGACTGCTTCTGCTCTCTGTTATTGCCTACCTTTACTTTGGGACTGCCTCTGCTCTCTGTTATTGCCTACCCTTACCCTGGGACTGCCTCTGCTCTCTGTTATTGACTACCTTTACCCTGGGACTTCCTCTGCTCTCTGTTATTGCCTACCGTTACCCTGGGACTGCCTCTGTTCTCTATTATTGCATACCTCTACCTTAGGACTGCCTCTGCTCTCTATTATTGCCTACCTTTACCCTAGGTCTGCCCCTGCTAAATGTTATTTCCTACTTTTAACATTGCACTGCCTCTGCTCTCCGTTAATGCCTGCTTTTACCCTTGGACTGGCTCTGCTCCCTGTTATTTCCCACTTTTACACAGACTGCCTCTGTTCTCTGTTATGGCCTACTTTTACTCTAGGACTGCCTCTGCTCTCTATTATTGCCTACCTTTACCCCGGGACGGCCCCTGCTCTCTGTTATTGCCTACTTTTACTCTGGGACTGCCTCCGCTCTCTGTTATTGCCTACCATTACTGTGGGACTGCTTCTGCTCTCTGTTATTGCCTACCTTTACACTAGGACTGCCTCTGCTCTCTGTTATTGCCTACATTTATCCTAGGACTGCCTCTGCTCTCTATTATTGCCTACCTTTACGCTGGGACTGCCTCGGCTCTCTGTTATTGCCTACCTTTAACCTGTGGCTGCCTCTGTTCTCTGTTATTGCCTACTTTTACCCTGGGACTGCCTCTGTTCTCTGTTATTGGCTACCTTTACTTTGGGACTGCCTCTGCTCTCTGTTATTGCCTACCCTCACCCTGGGACTGCCTCTGCTCTCTGTTATTGACTACCTTTACCCTGGGACTTCCTCTGCTCTCTGTTATTGCCTACCTTTACCCTGGGACTGCCTCCATTTTCTGTTATTGCCTACCTTTACCCTGGGACTGGCTCCGCTCTATGTTATTGCCTACCTTTACCCTGGGACTGCCTCCGCTCTCTGTTATTGCCTACTTTTACTCTGGGACTGCCTCTACTCTCTTTTATTGCCACCTCTACCCTAGGACTTCGTCTGCTCTCTGTTATTGCCTTCCTCTACCCTGGGACTGCATCTGCTCTCTGTTATTGCCTTCATCTACCCTAGGACTTCGTCTGCTCTCTGTTATTGCCTTCCTCTACCTTAGGACTGCATCTGCTCTCTGTTATTGCCTTCCTCTACCCTAGGACTGCCTCTGCTCTCAGTTATTGCCTACTTTTGCCATAGGACTGCCTCTGCTCACTGTAATTGCCTACTTTCACCCTGGTTCTACCTCGGCTCTCTGCTATTACCTACTTTTACCCTAGGACCGCATCTGCTCTATGTTATTGCCTACTTGTACCTGGGTCTGCCTTGCCTCTCTGTTATTGTCTACTTTCACCCGGGGCCTACCTCTGCTCTCTGTTATTGCCTACATTTACCCTGGGACTGCCTATGCTCTCTGCTGTTGCCTACCTTTACCCTGGGACTGTCTCTGCTCTCTGTTATTGCCTACCTTTACCCTGCAACTGCCTCTGCTCTCTGCTATTGACTACTTTTACTCTGGGACTGTCTCTGCTCTCTGTTATTGACTACCTTTACTCTGGGACTGTCTCTGCTCTCTGTTATTACATTCCTCTACCCTAGGACTGCCTCTGCTCTCTGTTATTGCCTACCTTTACCCTGGGACTGTTCTGCTCTCTGTTATTGCCTACCTTTACCCTGGGACTGCCTCTGCTCTCTGTTATTGACTACATTTACTCTGGGACTGTCTCTGCTCTCTGTTATTACATTCCTCTACCCTAGGACTGCCTCTGCTCTCTATTATTGCCTACCTTTACCCTGGGAGTGCCTCTGCTCTCTGGTATTGCCTACCTTTACCCTTGGACTGCCTCTGATCTCTTTTAATGCATTCCTCTACCCTAGGACTGCCTCTGCTCTCTGTTATTGCCTACCTTTACCCTGGGACTTCCTCTGCTCCCTGTTATTGCCTACCATTACTGTGGGACTGCTTCTGCTCTCTGTTATTGCATACCTTTAACCTGTGACTGCCTCTGTCCTTTGTTATTGCCTACCTTTACCCTGGGACTGCCTCTGTTCTCTGTTATTGCCTACCTTTACCCTGGGACTGCCTCTGCTCTATTATTGCCTTCCTCTACCCTTGGACTGCTTCTGCTCCCTGTTATTGCCTACCTCTACCCTAGGACTGCTTCTGCTCTCTTTTATTGCCTACCTTTACTTTGGGAAAGCCTCTGCTCTCTGTTATTGCCTACCCTTACCCTGGGACTGGCTCTGCTCTCTGTTATTGACTACCTTTACCCTGGGACTTCCTCTGCTCTCTGTTATTGCCTACCATTACCCTGGGACTGTCTCTGTTCTCTGTTATTTCCTACCTTTACCCTGGGACTGCCTCTGCTCTCTGTTATTGGCTACCTTTACCCTGGGACTGCCTCCGCTCTCTGTTATTGCCTACTTTTACCCTGGGACTGCCTCCGCTCTCTGTTATTGCCTACCTTTACCCTGGGACTGGCTCCGCTCTATGTTATTGTCTACCTTTACACTTGGACTGCCTCCCCTCTCTGTTATTGCCTACCTTTACCCTGGGACTGCCTCTGCTATCTGTTATTGCCTACATTTACCCTGGGACTGCCTCTTCTCTCTTTTATTGCCTACTTTTACCCTGAGACTGCCTCTGCTCTCTTTTATTGCCTACTTTTGCCATAGGACTGCCTCTGCTCTCTGTAATTGCCTACTTTTGCCATAGGACTGCCTCTGCTCTCTGTAATTGCCTACTTTCACCCTGGTTCTACCTCGGCTCTCTGCTATTACCTACTTTTACCCTAGGACCGCATCTGCTCTATGTTATTGCCTACTTGTACCTGGGTCTGCCTTGCCTCTCTGTTATTGTCTACTTTCACCCGGGGTCTACCTCTGCTCTCTGTTATTGCCTACATTTACCCTGCAACTGCCTCTGCTCTCTGCTCTCTGCTATTGACTACTTTTACTCTGGGACTGTCTCTGCTCTCTGTTATTGACTACCTTTACTCTGGGACTGTCTCTGCCCTCTGTTATTACATTCCTCTACCCTAGGACTGCCTCTGCTCTCTGTTATTGCCTACCTTTACCCTGGGACTGTTCTGCTCTCTGTTATTGCCTACCTTTACCCTGGGACTGCCTCTGCTCTCTGTTATTGACTACATTTACTCTGGGACTGTCTCTGCTCTCTGTTATTACATTCCTCTACCCTAGGACTGCCTCTGCTCTCTATTATTGCCTACCTTTACCCTGGAGTGCCTCTGCTCTCTGGTATTGCCTACCTTTACCCTTGGACTGCCTCTGATCTCTGTTAATGCATTCCTCTACCCTAGGACTGCCTCTGCTCTCTGTTATTGCCTACCTTTACCCTGGGACTGCCTCTGCTCTCTGTTATTGCCTACATTTACTGTGGCACTGCCTCTGCTCTCTGTTATTGCTTCCTCTAGCCTGGGACTTCCTCTGCTCCCTGTTATTGCCTACCATTACTGTGGGACTGCTTCTGCTCTCTGTTATTGCATACCTTTAACCTGTGACTGCCTCTGTCCTTTGTTATTGCCTACCTTTACCCTGGGACTGCCTCTGTTCTCTGTTATTGCCTACCTTTACCCTGGGTCTGCCTCTGCTCTATTATTGCCTTCCTCTACCCTTGGATTGCTTCTGCTCTCTGTTATTGCCTACCTCTACCCTAGGACTGCTTCTGCTCTCTTTTATTGCCTACCTATACTTTGGGAAAGCCTCTGCTCTCTGTTATTGCCTACCCTTACCCTGGGACTGGCTCTGCTCTCTGTTATTGACTACCTTTACCCTGGGACTTCCTCTGCTCTCTGTTATTGCCTACCATTACCCTGGGACTGCCTCTGTTCTCTGTTATTGCCTACCTTTACCCTGGGACTGCCTCTGCTCTCTGTTATTGGCTACCTTTACCCTGGGACTGCCTCCGCTCTCTGTTATTGCCTACTTTTACCCTGGGACTGCCTCCGCTCTCTGTTATTGCCTACATTTACCCTGGGACTGGCTCAGCTCTATGTTATTGTCTACCTTTACCCTTGGACTGCCTCCGCTCTCTGTTATCGCCTACCTTTACCCTGGGACTGCCTCTGCTATCTGTTATTGCCTACATTTACCCTGGGACTGCCTCTTCTCTCTTTTATTGCCTACTTTTACCCTGAGACTGCCTCTGCTCTCTTTTATTGCCTACCTTTACCCTGGGACTGCCTCTGCTCTCTGTTGGCGCCTACCTTTATCCCAGGACTACCTCTGCTCTCTGTTATTGCCTACTTTTTCCATAGGACTGCCTTTGCGCTCTGTTATTGCCTACATTCACCTTGGGTCTACCTCTGCTCTCTGCTGTTGCCTACCGTTGCCAGGGGACTGCCTCTGCTCTCTGTTAATGCCTAGCTTTACCAAACGACTGCCTCTGCTCTCTGTTAATGCCTACTTTTACCCTAGGGTTGCCTCTGGTCTCTGTTATTGAATTTTTTACCCTAAGGCTGCTTCTGCTCTCTGGTATTCCCTACTTTTACCCTAGGACTGCCTCTGCTTTCTGTTATTGCCTACTTCTACCATAGGACTGCCTCTGCTCTCTATTATTGCCTACCTCTACCCTGAGACTTCCTCTGCTCTCTGTTATTGCCTCCCTCTACCCTAGGACAGCCTCTGCTCTCTGTTATTGCCTACCTCTACCCTGGGACTTCCTCTGCTCTCTGTTATTGCCTCCCTCTACCCTAGGACAGCCTCTGCTTTCTGTTATTGCCTTCCTCTACCCTAGCACTTCGTTTGCTCTCTGTTATTACCTTCCTCTACCCTAGGACGGCATCTGCTCTCTGTTATTGCCTCCCTTTACCTTAGCACTTCGTCTGCTCTCTGGTATTGCCTTCCTCTACCCTAGGACGGCATCTGCTCTCTGCTATTGCCTACCATTACTGTGGGACTGCTTCTGCTCTCTGTTATTGTCTACCTTTACCCTGGGACTGCCTCTGCTCTCTTTTGTTGCCCACCCTTACCCTGGGACTGTCTCTGCTCTCTGTTATTGCCTACCTTTACCCCTGGACTGCCTCTGCTCTCTGTTATTGACTACCTTTACCCTGGGACTGCCTCTGCTCTCTATTATTGCCTACTTTTACCCTGGGACTGCCTCTGCTCTCTGTTATTGCCTACCTTTACCCTGGGACTGCCTCTGCTCTCTGTTGTTGCCTACTTTTATCCCAGGACTACCTCTGCTCTCTGTTATTGCCTACTTTTTCCATAGGACTTCCTCTGAGCTATGTTATTGCCTACATTCACCCTGGGTCTACCTCTGCTCTCTGCTGTTGCCTACCATTGCCAGGGGACTACCTCTGCTCTCTGTTAATGCCTAGCTTTACCAAACGACTGCCTCTGCTCTCTGTTATTGCCTACTTTTACCCTAGGGTTGCCTGTGGTCTCTGTTATTGACTTTTTTACCCTAAGGCTGCTTCTGCTCTCTGTTATTCCCTACTTTTACCCTGGGACTGCCTCTGCTTTCTGTTATTGCCTACCTTTACCATAGGACTGCCTCTGCTCTCTGTTATTGCCTACCTCTACCCTGGGACTTCCTCCGCTCTCTGTTATTGCCTCCCTCTACCCTAGGACTGCCTCTGCTCTCTGTTATTGCCTTCCTCTACCCTAGCACTTTGTCTGCTCTCTGTTATGGCCTTCCTCTACCCTAGCACTTCGTCTGCTCTCTGTTATTGCCTTCCTCTACCCTAGCACTTCGTTTGCTCTCTGTTATTGCCTTTCTCTACCCTATGATGGCATCTGCTCTCTGTTATTGCCTCCGTCTACCCTGGCACTTCGTCTGCTCTCTGGTATTGCCTTCCTCTACCCTAGGAAGGCATCTGCTCTCTGTTATTGCCTTCCTCTTCCCTAGGACTGCCTCTGCTCTCTGCTATTGCCTACCATTACTGTGGGACTGCTTCTGCTCTCTTTTGTTGCCCACCCTTACCCTGGGACTGTCTCTGCTCTCTGTTATTGCCTACCTTTACCCCTGGGTCTACCTCTGCTTTCTGTTATTGCCTACTTTTACCCTATGGTTGCCTCTGGTCTCTGTTATTGACATTATTTACCCTAAGGCTGCTTCTGCTCTCTGTTATTGCCTACTTTAACCCTGGGTCTACCTCTGCTCTCTGCCATTACCTACCTGTACCCTGGGTCTGCTTCGGATCTCTCTTATTGCCTACCTTTACCATAGGACTGCCTCTGCTCTCTGTTATTGCCTACTTTTACCCTGAGACTGCCTCTGCTCTCTGTTATTGCCTACCTTTAACCTGGGACTGCCTCTGCCCTTTGTTATTGCTTACTTTTACCCTGGGACTGCCGCTGCTCTCTGATATTGCCTACCTTTACCCTGCGACTGCCTCTGCTCTCTGTTATTGCCTACCTTAACCCTGGGACTGCCTCTTCTCTCTGTTATTGCCTACCTTTACCCTGGTACTGCCTCTGCTCTCTGTTAATGCCTACTTTTACCCTGGGACTGCCTCTGCTCTCTGTTATTGCCTACTTTTACCCTGAGACTGCCTCTGCTCTCTGTTATTGCCTACCTTTAACCTGGGACTGCCTCTGCTCTCTGTTATTGCCTTCTTTTATCCTGGGACTGCCTCTGCTCTCTGTTATTGGCTACCTTTACCCTGGGACTGTCTCTGCTCTCTGTTATTGCCTACTCTTACCCTAGGACTGCCTCTGTGCTCTTTTATTGCCTACATTCACCCTGGGTCTACCTCTGCTCTCTGTTATTGCCTACCTTTACCATACGACTGCCTCTGCTCTCTGTTATTGCCTACTTTTACCCTAGCGTTGCCTCTGGTCTCTTTTATTGACATTTTTTACCCTAAGGCTGCTTCTTCTCTCTTTTATTGCCTACATTCACCCTGGGTCTACCTCTGCTCTCTGTTAATGCCTACCTTTACCATACGACTGCCTCTGCTCTCTGTTAATGCCTACTTTTACCCTGGGACTGCCCCTGCTCTCTGTTATTGCCTACTTTTACCCTGAGGCTGCCTCTGCTCTCTGCTATTACCTACCTGTATCCTGGGTCTGCTTCGGGTCTCTATTATTGCCTAACTCTACCCTGGGACTTCCTCTGCGCTCTGTTATTGCCTTCCTCTAACCTAGGACTGCCTCTGCTCTTTGTTATTGCCTTCCTCTACCCTGGGACTGCCTATGCTCTCTGTTATTGCCTACTTTTACTCTGGGACTGCCTCTGCTCTCTTTTATTGCCACCTCTACCCTAGGACTTTGTCTGCTCTGTTATTGCCTTCCTCTACCCATAGACTGCATCTGCTCTCTGTTATTTTCTTCATCTACCCTAGGACTTCATCTGCTCTCTGTTATTGCCTTCCTCTTCCCTAGGATTGCCTCTGCTCTCAGTTATTGCCTACTTTTGCCATAGGACTGCCTCTGCTCTCTGTAATTGCCTACTTTCACCCTGGGTCTACCTCGGCTCTCTGCTATTACCTAATTTTACCCTAGGACTGCATCTGCTCTCTGTTATTGCCTACTTGTACCCTGGGTCTGCCTTGCCTCTCTGTTATTGCCTACTTTCAACCTGGGTCTACCTCTGCTCTCTGTTAATGCCTACCTTTACCATACGACTGCCTCTGCTCTCTGTTATTGCCTACTTTTACCCTAGCGTTGCCTCTGGTCTCTTTTATTGACATTTTTACCCTAAGGCTGCTTCTTCTCTCTTTTATTGCCTACCTTCACCTTGGGTCTACCTCTGCTCTCTGCTATTACCTACCTGTATCCTGGGTCTGCTTCGGGTCTCTATTATTGCCTAACCCTACCCTGGGACTTCCTCTGCGCTCTGTTATTGCCTTCCTCTAACCTATGACTGCCTCTGCTCTCTGTTATCGCCTTCCTCTACCCTAGGACTGCCTCTGCTCTTTGTTATTGCCTTCCTCTACCCTGGGACTGCCGCAGCTCTCTGATATTGCCTACCTTTACCCTGCGACTGCCTCTGCTCTCTGTTATTGCCTACCTTTACCCTGGGACTGCCTCTTCTCTCTGTTATTGCCTACCTTTACCCTGGTACTGCCTCTGCTCTCTGTTAATGCCTACTTTTACCCTGGGACTGCCTCTGCTCTCTGTTATTGCCTACTTTTACCCTGAGACTGCCTCTGCTCTCTGTTATTGCCTACCTTTAACCTGGGACTGCCTCTGCTCTCTGTTATTGCCTTCTTTTATCCTGGGACTGCCTCTGCTCTCTGTTATTGACTACCTTTACCCTGGGACTGTCTCTGCTCTCTGTTATTGCCTACTCTTACCCTAGGACTGCCTCTGTGCTCTTTTATTGCCTACATTCACCCTGGGTCTACCTCTGCTCTCTGTTAATGCCTACCTTTACCATACGACTGCCTCTGCTCTCTGTTATTGCCTACTTTTACCCTAGCGTTGCCTCTGGTCTCTTTTATTGACATTTTTTACCCTAAGGCTGCTTCTTCTCTCTTTTATTGCCTACATTCACCCTGGGTCTACCTCTGCTCTCTGTTAATGCCTACCTTTACCATACGACTGCCTCTGCTCTCTGTTAATGCCTACTTTTACCCTGGGACTGCCCCTGCTCTCTGTTATTGCCTACTTTTACCCTGAGACTCCCTCTGCTCTCTGCTATTACCTACCTGTATCCTGGGTCTGCTTAGGGTCTCTATTATTGCCTAACTCTACCCTGGGACTTCCTCTGCGCTCTGTTATTGCCTTCCTCTAACCTAGGACTGCCTCTGCTCTCTGTTATTGCCTTCCTCTACCCTAGGACTGCCTGTGCTCTTTGTTATTGCCTTCCTCTACCCTGGGACTGCCTATGCTCTCTGTTATTGCCTACTTTTACCCTGGGACTGTCTCTGCTCTCTGTTATTGCCTACCTTTACCCCTGGGTCTACCTCTGCTCTCTGTTATTGCCTACTTTTACCCTATGGTTGCCTCTGGTCTCTGTTATTGACATTATTTACCCTAAGGCTGCTTCTGCTCTCTGTTATTGCCTACTTTAACCCTGGGTCTACCTCTGCTCTCTGCCATTACCTACCTGTACCCTGGGTCTGCTTCGGATCTCTCTTATTGCCTACCTTTACCATAGGACTGCCTCTTCTCTCTGATATTGCCTACCTTTACCCTGGGACTTCCTCTGCTCTCTGTTATTGCCTTCCTCTACCCAAGGACTGCCTCTGCTCTCTGTTATTGCCTACCTTTACCCTGGGACTGCCTCTGCTCTCTGTTATTGACTATATTTACCCTGGACTGCCTCTGGTCTCTGTTATTGCCTACCTTTACCCAGTGACTGCCTCTGCCCTTTGTTATTGCTTACTTTTACCCTGGGACTGCCGCTGCTCTCTGATATTGCCTACCTTTACCCTGCGACTGCCTCTGCTCTCTGTTATTGCCTACCTTAACCCTGGGACTGCCTCTTCTCTCTGTTATTGCCTACCTTTACCCTGGTACTGCCTCTGCTCTCTGTTAATGCCTACTTTTACCCTGGGACTGCCTCTGCTCTCTGTTATTGCCTACTTTTACCCTGAGACTGCCTCTGCTCTCTGTTATTGCCTACCTTTAACCTGGGACTGCCTCTGCTCTCTGTTATTGCCTTCTTTTATCCTGGGACTGCCTCTGCTCTCTGTTATTGGCTACCTTTACCCTGGGACTGTCTCTGCTCTCTGTTATTGCCTACTCTTACCCTAGGACTGCCTCTGTGCTCTTTTATTGCCTACATTCACCCTGGGTCTACCTCTGCTCTCTGTTATTGCCTACCTTTACCATACGACTGCCTCTGCTCTCTGTTATTGCCTACTTTTACCCTAGCGTTGCCTCTGGTCTCTTTTATTGACATTTTTTACCCTAAGGCTGCTTCTTCTCTCTTTTATTGCCTACATTCACCCTGGGTCTACCTCTGCTCTCTGTTAATGCCTACCTTTACCATACGACTGCCTCTGCTCTCTGTTAATGCCTACTTTTACCCTGGGACTGCCCCTGCTCTCTGTTATTGCCTACTTTTACCCTGAGGCTGCCTCTGCTCTCTGCTATTACCTACCTGTATCCTGGGTCTGCTTCGGGTCTCTATTATTGCCTAACTCTACCCTGGGACTTCCTCTGCGCTCTGTTATTGCCTTCCTCTAACCTAGGACTGCCTCTGCTCTTTGTTATTGCCTTCCTCTACCCTGGGACTGCCTATGCTCTCTGTTATTGCCTACTTTTACTCTGGGACTGCCTCTGCTCTCTTTTATTGCCACCTCTACCCTAGGACTTTGTCTGCTCTGTTATTGCCTTCCTCTACCCATAGACTGCATCTGCTCTCTGTTATTTTCTTCATCTACCCTAGGACTTCATCTGCTCTCTGTTATTGCCTTCCTCTTCCCTAGGATTGCCTCTGCTCTCAGTTATTGCCTACTTTTGCCATAGGACTGCCTCTGCTCTCTGTAATTGCCTACTTTCACCCTGGGTCTACCTCGGCTCTCTGCTATTACCTAATTTTACCCTAGGACTGCATCTGCTCTCTGTTATTGCCTACTTGTACCCTGGGTCTGCCTTGCCTCTCTGTTATTGCCTACTTTCAACCTGGGTCTACCTCTGCTCTCTGTTAATGCCTACCTTTACCATACGACTGCCTCTGCTCTCTGTTATTGCCTACTTTTACCCTAGCGTTGCCTCTGGTCTCTTTTATTGACATTTTTACCCTAAGGCTGCTTCTTCTCTCTTTTATTGCCTACCTTCACCTTGGGTCTACCTCTGCTCTCTGCTATTACCTACCTGTATCCTGGGTCTGCTTCGGGTCTCTATTATTGCCTAACCCTACCCTGGGACTTCCTCTGCGCTCTGTTATTGCCTTCCTCTAACCTATGACTGCCTCTGCTCTCTGTTATCGCCTTCCTCTACCCTAGGACTGCCTCTGCTCTTTGTTATTGCCTTCCTCTACCCTGGGACTGCCGCAGCTCTCTGATATTGCCTACCTTTACCCTGCGACTGCCTCTGCTCTCTGTTATTGCCTACCTTTACCCTGGGACTGCCTCTTCTCTCTGTTATTGCCTACCTTTACCCTGGTACTGCCTCTGCTCTCTGTTAATGCCTACTTTTACCCTGGGACTGCCTCTGCTCTCTGTTATTGCCTACTTTTACCCTGAGACTGCCTCTGCTCTCTGTTATTGCCTACCTTTAACCTGGGACTGCCTCTGCTCTCTGTTATTGCCTTCTTTTATCCTGGGACTGCCTCTGCTCTCTGTTATTGACTACCTTTACCCTGGGACTGTCTCTGCTCTCTGTTATTGCCTACTCTTACCCTAGGACTGCCTCTGTGCTCTTTTATTGCCTACATTCACCCTGGGTCTACCTCTGCTCTCTGTTAATGCCTACCTTTACCATACGACTGCCTCTGCTCTCTGTTATTGCCTACTTTTACCCTAGCGTTGCCTCTGGTCTCTTTTATTGACATTTTTTACCCTAAGGCTGCTTCTTCTCTCTTTTATTGCCTACATTCACCCTGGGTCTACCTCTGCTCTCTGTTAATGCCTACCTTTACCATACGACTGCCTCTGCTCTCTGTTAATGCCTACTTTTACCCTGGGACTGCCCCTGCTCTCTGTTATTGCCTACTTTTACCCTGAGACTCCCTCTGCTCTCTGCTATTACCTACCTGTATCCTGGGTCTGCTTAGGGTCTCTATTATTGCCTAACTCTACCCTGGGACTTCCTCTGCGCTCTGTTATTGCCTTCCTCTAACCTAGGACTGCCTCTGCTCTCTGTTATTGCCTTCCTCTACCCTAGGACTGCCTGTGCTCTTTGTTATTGCCTTCCTCTACCCTGGGACTGCCTATGCTCTCTGTTATTGCCTACTTTTACCCTGGGACTGTCTCTGCTCTCTGTTATTGCCTACCTTTACCCCTGGGTCTACCTCTGCTCTCTGTTATTGCCTACTTTTACCCTATGGTTGCCTCTGGTCTCTGTTATTGACATTATTTACCCTAAGGCTGCTTCTGCTCTCTGTTATTGCCTACTTTAACCCTGGGTCTACCTCTGCTCTCTGCCATTACCTACCTGTACCCTGGGTCTGCTTCGGATCTCTCTTATTGCCTACCTTTACCATAGGACTGCCTCTTCTCTCTGATATTGCCTACCTTTACCCTGGGACTTCCTCTGCTCTCTGTTATTGCCTTCCTCTACCCAAGGACTGCCTCTGCTCTCTGTTATTGCCTACCTTTACCCTGGGACTGCCTCTGCTCTCTGTTATTGACTATATTTACCCTGGACTGCCTCTGGTCTCTGTTATTGCCTACCTTTACCCAGTGACTGCCTCTGCCCTTTGTTATTGCTTACTTTTACCCTGGGACTGCCGCTGCTCTCTGATATTGCCTACCTTTACCCTGCGACTGCCTCTGCTCTCTGTTATTGCCTACCTTAACCCTGGGACTGCCTCTTCTCTCTGTTATTGCCTACCTTTACCCTGGTACTGCCTCTGCTCTCTGTTAATGCCTACTTTTACCCTGGGACTGCCTCTGCTCTCTGTTATTGCCTACTTTTACCCTGAGACTGCCTCTGCTCTCTGTTATTGCCTACCTTTAACCTGGGACTGCCTCTGCTCTCTGTTATTGCCTTCTTTTATCCTGGGACTGCCTCTGCTCTCTGTTATTGGCTACCTTTACCCTGGGACTGTCTCTGCTCTCTGTTATTGCCTACTCTTACCCTAGGACTGCCTCTGTGCTCTTTTATTGCCTACATTCACCCTGGGTCTACCTCTGCTCTCTGTTATTGCCTACCTTTACCATACGACTGCCTCTGCTCTCTGTTATTGCCTACTTTTACCCTAGCGTTGCCTCTGGTCTCTTTTATTGACATTTTTTACCCTAAGGCTGCTTCTTCTCTCTTTTATTGCCTACATTCACCCTGGGTCTACCTCTGCTCTCTGTTAATGCCTACCTTTACCATACGACTGCCTCTGCTCTCTGTTAATGCCTACTTTTACCCTGGGACTGCCCCTGCTCTCTGTTATTGCCTACTTTTACCCTGAGGCTGCCTCTGCTCTCTGCTATTACCTACCTGTATCCTGGGTCTGCTTCGGGTCTCTATTATTGCCTAACTCTACCCTGGGACTTCCTCTGCGCTCTGTTATTGCCTTCCTCTAACCTAGGACTGCCTCTGCTCTTTGTTATTGCCTTCCTCTACCCTGGGACTGCCTATGCTCTCTGTTATTGCCTACTTTTACTCTGGGACTGCCTCTGCTCTCTTTTATTGCCACCTCTACCCTAGGACTTTGTCTGCTCTGTTATTGCCTTCCTCTACCCATAGACTGCATCTGCTCTCTGTTATTTTCTTCATCTACCCTAGGACTTCATCTGCTCTCTGTTATTGCCTTCCTCTTCCCTAGGATTGCCTCTGCTCTCAGTTATTGCCTACTTTTGCCATAGGACTGCCTCTGCTCTCTGTAATTGCCTACTTTCACCCTGGGTCTACCTCGGCTCTCTGCTATTACCTAATTTTACCCTAGGACTGCATCTGCTCTCTGTTATTGCCTACTTGTACCCTGGGTCTGCCTTGCCTCTCTGTTATTGCCTACTTTCAACCTGGGTCTACCTCTGCTCTCTGTTAATGCCTACCTTTACCATACGACTGCCTCTGCTCTCTGTTATTGCCTACTTTTACCCTAGCGTTGCCTCTGGTCTCTTTTATTGACATTTTTACCCTAAGGCTGCTTCTTCTCTCTTTTATTGCCTACCTTCACCTTGGGTCTACCTCTGCTCTCTGCTATTACCTACCTGTATCCTGGGTCTGCTTCGGGTCTCTATTATTGCCTAACCCTACCCTGGGACTTCCTCTGCGCTCTGTTATTGCCTTCCTCTAACCTATGACTGCCTCTGCTCTCTGTTATCGCCTTCCTCTACCCTAGGACTGCCTCTGCTCTTTGTTATTGCCTTCCTCTACCCTGGGACTGCCTATGCTCTCTGTTATTGCCTACTTTTACTCTGGGACTGCCTCTGCTCTCTTTTATTGCCACCTCTACCCTAGGACTTTGTCTGCTCTGTTATTGCCTTCCTCTACCCATGGACTGCATCTGCTTTCTGTTATTTTCTTCATCTACCCTAGGACTTCGTCTGCTCTCTGTTATTGCCTTCCTCTACCCTAGGACTGCCTCTGCTCTCAGTTATTGCCTACTTTTGCCATAGGACTGAATCTGCTCTCTGTAATTGCCTACTTTCACCCTGGGTCTACCTCGGCTCTCTGCTATTACCTACTTTTACCCTAGGACTGCATCTGCTCTCTGTTATTGGCTACTTGTACCCTGGGTCTGCCTTGCCTCTCTGTTATTGCCTACTTTCAACCTGGGTCTACCTCTGCTCTCTGTTATTGCCTACATTTACCCTGGGACTGCCTATGCTCTCTGCTGTTGCCTACCTTTACCCTGGGACTGTCTCTGCTCTCTGTTATTGCCTACTTTCACCCTGGGTCTACTTCTGCTCTCTGTTATTACATTCCTCTACCCTAGGACTGCCTCTGCTCTCTGTTATTGCCTACCTTTACCCTGGGACTGTCTCTGTTCTCTGTTATTGCCTACCTTTACCCTGGGACTGCCTCTGCTCTCTGTTATTGACTTCCTTTACTCTGGGACTGTCTCTGCTATCTGTTATTACATTCCTCTACCCTAGGACTGCCTCTGCTCTCTATTATTGCCTACCTTTACCCTGGGACTGTCTCTGCTCTCTGTTATTGCCTACTTTCACCCTGGGTCTACTTCTGCTCTCTGTTATTACATTCCTCTACCCTAGGACTGCCTCTGCTCTCTATTCTTGCCTACCTTTACCCCGGGACTGCCTCTGCTCTCTGTTACTGACTACCTTTACCCTTGGACTGCCTCTTATCTCTGTTAATGCCTTCCTCTACCCTAGGTCTGCCCCTGCACAATGTTATTGCCAACTTTTAACATAGGACTGTCACTGCTCTCCGTTAATGCCTACTTTTACCCTAGGACTGGCTCTGCTCTCTGTTATTTCCCACTTTTACACAGACTGCCTCTGTTCTCTGTTATGGCCTACTTTTACTCTAGGACTGCCTCGGCTCTCTATTATTGCTTACCTTTACCCTGGGACTGACTCTGCTCTCTGTTATTGCCTACGTTTACCGTGGGACTGCCTCTGCTCTCTGTTATTGACTTCCTCTAGCCTGGGACTTCCTCTGCTCCCTGTTACTGCCTACCATTACTGTGGGACTGCGTCTGCTCTCTGTTATTGCCTACCTTTACCCTAGGACTGCCTCTGCTCTCTGTTATTGCCTACCTTTACCCCAGGACTGCCTCTGCTCTCTATTATTGCCTACCTTTACCCTGGGACTGCCTTGGCTCTCTGTTATTGCCCACCATTACTGTGGGACTGCTTCTGCTCTCTGTTATTGCCTACCTTTACCCTAGGACTGCCTCTGCTCTCTGTTATTGCCTACCTTTACCCCAGGACTGCCTCTGCTCTCTATTATTGCCTACCTTTACCCTGGGACTGCCTCGGCTCTCTGTTATTGTCTACCTTTAAACTGTGACTGCCTCTGCTCTCTGTTATTGGCTACCTTTAACCTGGGACTGCCTCCGCTCTCTGTTATTGCCTACTTTTACCCTTGGATTGCCTCCGCTAAGTGTTATTGCCTACCTTTACCCTGGGACTGCCTCCGCTATATGTTATTGCCTACCTTTACCCTGGGGCTGCCTATGCTCTCTGTTATTGCCTACTTTTACTCTGGGACTGCCTCTGCTCTCTTTTATTTCCACCTCTACCGTAGGACTTCGTCTTCTCTCTGTTATTGCCTTCCTCTACCCTGGGATTGCATCTGCTCTCTGTTATTGCTTCATCCACCCTAGGACTTCGTCTGCTCTCTGTTATTGCCTTCCTCTACCCTAGGACTGCATCTGCTCTCTGTTATTGCCTTCCTCTACCCTAGGACTGCCTCTGCTCTCAGTTATTGCCTACTTTTGCCATAGGAGTGCCTCTGCTCTCTGTAATTAGCTACTTTCACTCTGGGTCTACCTCGGCTCTCTGCTATTACCTACTTTTACCCTAGGACTGGCTCTGCTCTCTGTTATTTCCCACTTTTACACAGACTGCCTCTGTTCTCTGTTATTGCCTACCTTTACCCTGAGACTGCCTCCGCTTCCTGTTATTGCCTACCTTTACCCTGGGACTGTCTCCGCTCTATGTTATTGCCTACCTTTACCCTGGGACTGCCTCTGCTATCTGTTATTGCCTACTTTTACCCTGGGACTGCCTCTGCTCTCTCTTATTGCCAACTTTTACCCTGAGACTGTCTCTGCTCTCTGTTATTGCCTACCTTTACCCGGGACTGCCTCTGCTCTCTGTTACTGACTACCTTTACTCTTGGACTGTCTCTGCTCTCTGTTATTACATTCCTCTACCCTAGGACTGCCTCTGCTCTCTTTTATTGCCTACCTTTACCCTAGGTCTGCCCCTGCTCAATGTTATTGCCTAATTTTAACATAGGACTGCCTATGCTCTCCGTTAATGCCTGGCTCTGCTCCCTGTTATTTCCCACTTTTACACAGACTGCCTCTGTTCTCTGTTATGGCCTACTTTTACTATAGGACTGCCTCTGCTCTCTATTATTGCCTACCTTTACCCCGGGACGGCCCCTGCTCTCTGTTATTGCCTACCTTTACTCTGGGACTGCCTCTGCTCTCTGTTATTGCCTACATTTACCATGGAACTGCCTCTGCTTTCTGTTGTTGCGTTCTCTAGCTTGGGACTGCCTCTGCTCCCTGTTATGGCCTACCTTTACTGTGGGACTGCTTCTGCTCTCTGTTATTGCCTACCTTTACACTAGGACTGCCTCTGCTCTCTGTTATTGCCTACCATTACCCTAGGACTGCCTCTGCTCTCTATTATTGGCTATGTTTACCCTGGGACTGCCTCGGCTCTCTGTTATTGCCTACCTTTAACCTGGGACTGCTTCTGTTCTCTGTTATTGCCTACCTTTACCTTGGGACTGCCTCTGTTCTCTGTTATTGCCTACCTTTACCCTGGGACTGCCTCTGCTCTATTATTGCCTTCCTCTACCCTTGGACTGCTTCTGCTCCCTGTTATTGCCTACCTCTACCGTAGGACTGCTTCTGCTCTCTGTTATTGCCTACCTTTACTTTGGGACTGCCTCTGCTCTCTGTTATTGCCTACCCTTACCCTGGGACTGCCTCTGCTCTCTGTTATTGACTACCGTTACCCTGGGACTGCCTCTGTTCTCTATTATTGCATACCTCTACCTTAGGACTGCCTCTGCTCTCTATTTTTGCCTACCTTACCCTAGGTCTGCCCCTGCTAAATGTTATTTCCTACTTTTAACATTGTACTGCCTCTGCTCTCCGTTAATGCCTGCTTTTACCCTTGGACTGGCTCTGCTCCCTGTTATTTCCCACTTTTACACAGACAGCCTCTGTTCTCTGTTATGGCCTAATTTTACTCTAGGACTGCCTCTGCTCTCTATTATTGCCTACCTTTACCCCGGGACGGCCCCTGCTCTCTGTTATTGCCTACCTTTACTCTGGGACTGCCTCCGCTCTCTGTTATTGCCTACCATTACTGTGGGACTGCTTCTGCTCTCTATTATTGCCTACTTTTACCCTGGGACTGCCTCTGCTCTCTGTTATTGCCTACCTTTACCCTAGGTCTGCCCCTGCTAAATGTTATTTCCTACTTTTAACATTGCACTGCCTCTGCTCTCCGTTAATGACTGCTTTTACCCTTGGACTGGCTCTGCTCCCTGTTATTTCCCACTTTTACACAGACTGCCTCTGTTCTCTGTTATGGCCTACTTTTACTCTAGGACTGCCTCTGCTCTCTATTATTGCCTACCTTTACCCCGGGACAGCCCCTGCTCTCTGTTATTGCCTACCTTTACTCTGGGACTGCCTCAGCTCTCATTTATTGCCCACCATTACTGTGGGACTGCTTCTGCTCTCTGTTATTGCCTACCTTTACACTAGGACTGCCTCTGCTCTCTGTTATTGCCTACATTTACCCTAGGACTGCCTCTGCTCTCTATTATTGCCTACCTTTACGCTGGGACTGCCTCGGCTCTCTGTTATTGCCTACCTTTAACCTGTGGCTGACTCTGTTCTCTGTTATTGCCTACTTTTACCCTGGGACTGACTCTATTCTCTGTTATTGCCTACCTTTACCCTGGGACTGCCTCTGCTCTCTGCTATTGCCTACCTCTAGGACTGCTTCTGCTCTCTGTTATTGCCTACCTTTACTTTGGGACTGCCTCTGCTCTCTGTTATTGCCTACCCTCACCCTGGGACTGCCTCTGCTCTCTGTTATTGACTACCTTTACCCTGGGACTTCCTCTGCTCTCTGTTATTGCCTACCTTTACCCTGGGACTGCCTCAGTTTTCTGTTTTTGCCTACCTTTACCCTGGGACTGGCTCCGCTCTATGTTATTGCCTACCTTTACCCTGGGACTGCCGCCGCTCTCTGTTATTGCCTACTTTTACTCTGGGACTGCCTCTACTCTCTTTTATTGCCACCTCTACCCTAGGACTTTGTCTGCTCTCTGTTATTGCCTTTCTCTACCCTGGGACTGCATCTGCTCTCTGTTATTGCCTTCATCTACCCTAGGACTTCGTCTGCTCTCTGTTATTGTCTTCCTCTACCTTAGGACTGCATCTGCTCTCTGTTATTGCCTTCCTATACCCTAGGACTGCCTCTGCTCTCAGTTATTGCCTACTTTTACCATAGGACTGCCTCTGCTCTCTGTAATTGCCTACTTTCACCCTGGTTCTACCTCGGCTCTCTGCTATTACCTACTTTTACCCTAGGACAGCATCTGCTCTATGTTATTGCCTACTTGTACCTGGGTCTGCCTTGCCTCTCTGTTATTGTCTACTTTCACCCGGGGTCTACCTCTGCTCTCTGTTATTGCCTACATTTACCCTGGGACTGCCTATGCTCTCTGCTGTTGCCTACCTTTACCCTAGGACTGTCTATGCTCTCAGTTATTGCCTACCTTTACCCTGCGACTGCCGCCTCTGCTCTCTGCTATTGACTACTTTTACTCTGGGACTGTCTCTGCTCTCTGTTATTGCCTACCTTTACTCTGGAACTGCCTCTGCTCTCTGTTATTGCCTACATTTACCATGGAACTGCCTCTGCTTTCTGTTGTTGCGTTCTCTAGCTTGGGACTGCCTCTGCTCCCTGTTATGGCCTACCTTTACTGTGGGACTGCTTCTGCTCTCTGTTATTGCCTACCTTTACACTAGGACTGCCTCTGCTCTCTGTTATTGCCTACCATTACCCTAGGACTGCCTCTGCTCTCTATTATTGGCTATGTTTACCCTGGGACTGCCTCGGCTCTCTGTTATTGCCTACCTTTACCCTGGGACTGCCTCAGTTTTCTGTTTTTGCCTACCTTTACCCTGGGACTGGCTCCGCTCTATGTTATTGCCTACCTTTACCCTGGGACTGCCTCCGCTCTCTGTTATTGCCTACTTTTACTCTGGGACTGCCTCTACTCTCTTTTATTGCCACCTCTACCCTAGGACTTTGTCTGCTCTCTGTTATTGCCTTCCTCTACCCTGGGACTGCATCTGCTCTCTGTTATTGCCTTCATCTACACTAGGACTTCGTCTGCTCTCTGTTATTGTCTTCCTCTACCTTAGGACTGCATCTGCTCTCTGTTATTGCCTTCCTCTACCCTAGGACTGCCTCTGCTCTCAGTTATTGCCTACTTTTGCCATAGGACTGCCTCTGCTCTCTGTAATTGCCTACTTTCACCCTGGTTCTACCTCGGCTCTCTGCTATTACCTACTTTTACCCTAGGACAGCATCTGCTCTATGTTATTGCCTACTTGTACCTGGGTCTGCCTTGCCTCTCTGTTATTGTCTACTTTCACCCGGGGTCTACGTCTGCTCTCTGTTATTGCCTACATTTACCCTGGGACTGCCTATGCTCTCTGCTGTTGCCTACCTTTACCCTGGGACTGTCTATGCTCTCTGTTATTACATTCCTCTACCCTAGGACTGCCTCTGCTCTCTATTCTTGCCTACCTTTACCCCGGGACTGCCTCTGCTCTCTGTTACTGACTACCTTTACCCTTGGACTGCCTCTGATCTCTGTTAATGCCTTCCTCTACCCTAGGTCTGCCCCTGCACAATGTTATTGCCAACTTTTAACATAGGACTGTCACTGCTCTCCGTTAATGCCTTCTTTTACCCTAGGACTGGCTCTGCTCTCTGTTATTTCCCACTTTTACACAGACTGCCTCTGTTCTCTGTTATGGCCTACTTTTACTCTAGGACTGCCTCGGCTCTCTATTATTGCTTACCTTTACCCTGGGACTGACTCTGCTCTCTGTTATTGCCTACCTTTAGCCTGAGACTGCCTCTGCTCTCTGTTATTGCCTACGTTTACCGTGGGACTGCCTCTGCTCTCTGTTATTGACTTCCTCTAGCCTGGGACTGCCTCGGCTCTCTGTTATTGCCCACCATTACTGTGGGACTGCTTCTGCTCTCTGTTATTGCCTACCTTTACCCTAGGACTGCCTCTGCTCTCTGTTATTGCCTACCTTTACCCCAGGACTGCCTCTGCTCTCTATTATTGCCTACCTTTACCCTGGGACTGCCTCGGCTCTCTGTTATTGCCCACCATTACTGTGGGACTGCTTCTGCTCTCTGTTATTGCCTACCTTTACCCTAGGACTGCCTCTGCTCTCTGTTATTGCCTACCTTTACCCCAGGACTGCCTCTGCTCTCTATTATTGCCTACCTTTACCCTGGGACTGCCTCGGCTCTCTGTTATTGTCTACCTTTAAACTGTGACTGCCTCTGCTCTCTGTTATTGGCTACCTTTAACCTGGGACTGCCTCCGCTCTCTGTTATTGCCTACTTTTACCCTTGGATTGCCTCCGCTAAGTGTTATTGCCTACCTTTACCCTGGGACTGCCTCCGCTATATGTTATTGCCTACCTTTACCCTGGGGCTGCCTATGCTCTCTGTTATTGCCTACTTTTACTCTGGGACTGCCTCTGCTCTCTTTTATTTCCACCTCTACCGTAGGACTTCGTCTTCTCTCTGTTATTGCCTTCCTCTACCCTGGGATTGCATCTGCTCTCTGTTATTGCTTCATCCACCCTAGGACTTCGTCTGCTCTCTGTTATTGCCTTCCTCTACCCTAGGACTGCATCTGCTCTCTTTTATTGCCTTCCTCTACCCTAGGACTGCCTCTGCTCTCAGTTATTGCCTACTTTTGCCATAGGAGTGCCTCTGCTCTCTGTAATTAGCTACTTTCACTCTGGGTCTACCTCGGATCTCTGCTATTACCTACTTTTACCCTAGGACTGGCTCTGCTCTCTGTTATTTCCCACTTTTACACAGACTGCCTCTGTTCTCTGTTATGGCCTACTTTTACTCTAGGACTGCCTCGGCTCTCTATTATTGCCTACCTTTACCCTGAGACTGCCTCCGCTTCCTGTTATTGCCTACCTTTACCCTGGGACTGTCTCCGCTCTATGTTATTGCCTACCTTTACCCTGGGACTGCCTCTGCTATCTGTTATTGCCTACTTTTACCCTGGGACTGCCTCTGCTCTCTCTTATTGCCAACTTTTACCCTGAGACTGTCTCTGCTCTCTGTTATTACATTCCTCTACCCTAGGACTGCCTCTGCTCTCTTTTATTGCCTACCTTTACCCTAGGTCTGCCCCTGCTCAATGTTATTGCCTAATTTTAACATAGGACTGCTTATGCTCTCCGTTAATGCCTGGCTCTGCTCCCTGTTATTTCCCACTTTTACACAGACTGCCTCTGTTCTCTGTTATGGCCTACTTTTACTATAGGACTGCCTCTGCTCTCTATTATTGCCTACCTTTACCCCGGGACGGCCCCTGCTCTCTGTTATTGCCTACCTTTACTCTGGGACTGCCTCTGCTCTCTGTTATTGCCTACATTTACCATGGAACTGCCTCTGCTTTCTGTTGTTGCGTTCTCTAGCTTGGGACTGCCTCTGCTCCCTTTTATGGCCTACCATTACTGTGGGACTGCTTCTGCTCTCTGTTATTGCCTACCTTTACACTAGGACTGCCTCTGCTCTCTGTTATTGCCTACCATTACCCTAGGACTGCCTCTGCTCTCTATTATTGGCTATGTTTACCCTGGGACTGCCTCGGCTCTCTGTTATTGCCTACCTTTAACCTGGGACTGCTTCTGTTCTCTGTTATTGCCTACCTTTACCTTGGGACTGCCTCTGTTCTCTGTTATTGCCTACCTTTACCCTGGGACTGCCTCTGCTCTATTATTGCCTTCCTCTACCCTTGGACTGCTTCTGCTCCCTGTTATTGCCTACCTCTACCCTAGGACTGCTTCTGCTCTCTGTTATTGCCTACCTTTACTTTGGGACTGCCTCTGCTCTCTGTTATTGCCTACCCTTACCCTGGGACTGCCTCTGCTCTCTGTTATTGACTACCGTTACCCTGGGACTGCCTCTGTTCTCTATTATTGCATACCTCTACCTTAGGACTGCCTCTGCTCTCTGCTATTGCCTACCTCTAGGACTGCTTCTGCTCTCTGTTATTGCCTACCTTTACTTTGGGACTGCCTCTGCTCTCTGTTATTGCCTACCCTCACCCTGGGACTGCCTCTGCTCTCTGTTATTGACTACCTTTACCCTGGGACTTCCTCTGCTCTCTGTTATTGCCTACCTTTACCCTGGGACTGCCTCAGTTTTCTGTTTTTGCCTACCTTTACCCTGGGACTGGCTCCGCTCTATGTTATTGCCTACCTTTTCCCTGGGACTGCCTCCGCTCTCTGTTATTGCCTACTTTTACTCTGGGACTGCCTCTACTCTCTTTTATTGCCACCTCTACCCTAGGACTTTGTCTGCTCTCTGTTATTGCCTTTCTCTACCCTGGGACTGCATCTGCTCTCTGTTATTGCCTTCATCTACCCTAGGACTTCGTCTGCTCTCTGTTATTGTCTTCCTCTACCTTAGGACTGCATCTGCTCTCTGTTATTGCCTTCCTCTACCCTAGGACTGCCTCTGCTCTCAGTTATTGCCTACTTTTACCATAGGACTGCCTCTGCTCTCTGTAATTGCCTACTTTCACCCTGGTTCTACCTCGGCTCTCTGCTATTACCTACTTTTACCCTAGGACAGCATCTGCTCTATGTTATTGCCTACTTGTACCTGGGTCTGCCTTGCCTCTCTGTTATTGTCTACTTTCACCCGGGGTCTACCTCTGCTCTCTGTTATTGCCTACATTTACCCTGGGACTGCCTATGCTCTCTGCTGTTGCCTACCTTTACCCTAGGACTGTCTATGCTCTCAGTTATTGCCTACCTTTACCCTGCGACTGCCGCCTCTGCTCTCTGCTATTGACTACTTTTACTCTGGGACTGTCTCTGCTCTCTGTTATTGCCTACCTTTACTCTGGAACTGCCTCTGCTCTCTGTTATTGCCTACATTTACCATGGAACTGCCTCTGCTTTCTGTTGTTGCGTTCTCTAGCTTGGGACTGCCTCTGCTCCCTGTTATGGCCTACCTTTACTGTGGGACTGCTTCTGCTATCTGTTATTGCCTACCTCTACCCTAGGACTGCTTCTGCTCTCTGTTATTGCCTACCTTTACTTTGGGACTGCCTCTGCTCTCTGTTATTGCCTACCCTTACCCTGGGACTGCCTCTGCTCTCTGTTATTGACTACCTTTACCCTGGGACTTCCTCTGCTCTCTGTTATTGCCTACCGTTACCCTGGGACTGCCTCTGTTCTCTATTATTGCACACCTCTACCTTAGGACTGCCTCTGCTCTCTATTATTGCCTACCTTTACCCTAGATCTGCCCCTGCTAAATGTTATTTCCTACTTTTAACATTGCACTGCCTCTGCTCTCCGTTAATGACTGCTTTTACCCTTCTCCCTGTTATTTCCCACTTTTACACAGACTGCCCCTGTTCTCTGTTATGGCCTACTTTTACTCTAGGACTGCCTCTGCTCTCTATTATTGCCTACCTTTACCCCGGGACAGCCCCTGCTCTCTGTTATTGCCTACCTTTACTCTGGGACTGCCTCCGCTCTCTGTTATTGCCCACCATTACTGTGGGACTGCTTCTGCTCTCTGTTATTGCCTACCTTTACACTAGGACTGCCTCTGCTCTCTATTATTGCCTACCTTTACGCTGGGACTGCCTCGGCTCTCTGTTATTGCCTACCTTTAACCTGTGGCTGACTCTGTTCTCTGTTATTGCCTACTTTTACCCTGGGACTGACTCTATTCTCTGTTATTGCCTACCTTTACCCTGGGACTGCCTCTGCTCTCTGCTATTGCCTACCTCTAGGACTGCTTCTGCTCTCTGTTATTGCCTACCTTTACTTTGGGACTGCCTCTGCTCTCTGTTATTGCCTACCCTCACCCTGGGACTGCCTCTGCTCTCTGTTATTGACTACCTTTACCCTGGGACTTCCTCTGCTCTCTGTTATTGCCTACCTTTACCCTGGGACTGCCTCAGTTTTCTGTTATTGCCTACCTTTACCCTGGGACTGGCTCCGCTCTATGTTATTGCCTACCTTTACCCTGGGACTGCCTCCGCTCTCTGTTATTGCCTACTTTTACTCTGGGACTGCCTCTACTCTCTTTTATTGCCACCTCTACCTAGGACTTTGTCTGCTCTCTGTTATTGCCTTCCTCTACCCTGGGACTGCATCTGCTCTCTGTTATTGCCTTCATCTACCCTAGGACTTCGTCTGCTCTCTGTTATTGTCTTCCTCTACCTTAGGACTGCATCTGCTCTCTGTTATTGCCTTCCTCTACCCTAGGACTGCCTCTGCTCTCAGTTATTGCCTACTTCTGCCATAGGACTGCCTCTGCTCTCTGTAATTGCCTACTTTCACCCTGGTTCTACCTCGGCTCTCTGCTATTACCTACTTTTACCCTAGGACAGCATCTGCTCTATGTTATTGCCTACTTGTACCTGGGTCTGCCTTGCCTCTCTGTTATTGTCTACTTTCACCCGGGGTCTACCTCTGCTCTCTGTTATTGCCTACATTTACCCTGGGACTGCCTATGCTCTCTGCTGTTGCCTACATTTACCCTGGGACTGTCTATGCTCTCTGTTATTGCCTACCTTTACCCTGCGACTGCCTCTGCTCTCTGCTATTGACTACTTTTACTCTGGGACTGTCCCTGCTCTCTGTTATTGACTACCTTTACACTGGGACTGTCTCTGCTCTCTGTTATTACATTCCTCTACCCTAGGACTGCCTCTGCTCTCTGTTATTGCCTACCTTTACCCTGGGACTGTTCTGCTCTCTGCTATTGCCTACCTTTACCCTGGGACTGCCTCTGCTCTCTGTTATTGACTACATTTACTCTGGGACTGTCTCTGCTCTCTGTTATTACATTCCTCTACTCTAGGACTGCCTGTGCTCTCTATTATTGCCTACCTTTACCCTAGGAGTGCCTCTGCTCTCTGGTATTGCCTACCTTTACCCTTGGACTGCCTCTGATCTCTGTTAATGCATTCCTCTACCCTAGGACTGCCTCTGCTCTCTGTTATTGCCTACCTTTACCCTGGGACTGCCTCTGCTCTCTGTTATTGCCTACATTTACTGTGGGACTGCCTCTGCTCTCTGTTATTGCTTCCTCTAGCCTGGGACTTCCTCTGCTCCCTGTTATTGCCTACCATTACTGTGGGACTGCTTCTGCTCTCTGTTATTGCCTACCTTTAACCTGTGACGGCCTCTGTCCTTTGTTATTGCCTACCTTTACCCTGGGACTGCCTCTGTTCTCTGTTATTGCCTACCTTTACCCTGGGACTGCCTCTGCTCTATTATTGCCTTCCTCTACCCTTGGACTGCTTCTGCTCCCTGTTATTGCCTACCTCTACTCTAGGACTGCTTCTGCTCTCTTTTATTGCCTACCTTTACTTTGGGAAAGCCTCTGCTCTCTGTTATTGCCTACCCTTACCCTGGGACTGGCTCTGCTCTCTGTTATTGACTACCTTTACCCTGGGACTTCCTCTGCTCTCTGTTATTGCCTACCATTACCCTGGGACTGCCTCTGTTCTCTGTTATTGCCTACCTTTACCCTGGGACTGCCTCCGCTCTCTGTTATTGCCTACTTTTACCCTGGGACTGCCTCCGCTCTCTGTTATTGCCTACCTTTACCCTGGGACTGGCTCCGCTCTATGTTATTGTCTACCTTTACCCTTGGACTGCCTCCGTTCTCTGTTATTGCCTACCTTTACCCTGGGACTGCCTCTGCTATCTGTTATTGCCTACATTTACCCTGGGACTGCCTCTTCTCTCTTTTATTGCCTACATTTACCCTGAGACTGCCTCTGCTCTCTTTTATTGCCTACCATTACCCTGGGACTGCCTCTGCTCTCTGTTGTTGCCTACCTTTATCCCAGGACTACCTCTGCTCTCTGTTATTGCCTACTTTTTCCATAGGACTGCCTCTGGGCTCTGTTATTGCCTACATTCACCTTGGGTCTACCTCTGCTCTCTGCTGTTTCCTACCGTTGCCAGGGGACTGCCTCTGCTCTCTGTTAATGCCTAGCTTTACCAAACGACTGCCTCTGCTCTCTGTTAATGCCTACTTTTACCCCAGGGTTGCCTCTGGTCTCTGTTATTGACTTTTTTACCCTAAGGCTGCTTCTGCTCTCTGGTATTCCCTACTTTTACCCTGGGACTGCCTCTGCTTTCTGTTATTGCCTACCTCTACCATAGGACTGCCTCTGCTCTCTGTTATTGCCTACCTCTACCCTGGGACTTCCTCGGCTTTCTGTTATTGCCTCCCTCTACCCTAGGACAGCCTCTGCTCTCTGTTATTGCCTACCTCTACCCTGGGACTTCCTCTGCTCTCTGTTATTGCCTCCCTCTACCCTAGGACAGCCTCTGCTCTCTGTTATTGCCTTCCTCTACCCTAGCACTTCGTTTGCTCTCTGTTATTGCCTTCCTCTACCCTAGGACGGCATCTGCTCTCTGTTATTGCCTCCCTTTACCTTAGCACTTCGTCTGCTCTCTGGTATTGCCTTCCTCTACCCTAGGACGGCATCTGCTCTCTGTTATTGCCTTCCTCTACCCTAGGACTGCCTCTGCTCTCTGCTATTGCCTACCATTACTGTGGGACTGCTTCTGCTCTCTGTTGTTCTCTACCTTTACCCTGGGACTGCCTCTGCTCTCTTTTGTTGCCCACCCTTACCCTGGGACTGTCTCTGCTCTCTGTTATTGCCTACCTTTACCCCTGGACTGCCTCTGCTCTCTGTTATTGACTACCTTTACCCTGGGACTGCCTCTGCTCTCTATTATTGCCTACTTTTACCCTGGGACTGCCTCTGCTCTCTGTTATTGCCTACCTTTACCCTGGGACTGCCTCTGCTCTCTGTTGTTGCCTACTTTTATCCCAGGACTACCTCTGCTCTCTGTTATTGCCTACATTTTCCATAGGACTGCCTCTGCGCTCTGTTATTGCCTACATTCACCCTGGGTCTACCTCTGCTCTCTGCTGTTGCCTACCATTGCCAGGGGACTGTCTCTGCTCTCTGTTAATGCCTAACTTTACCAAACGACTGCCTCTGCTCTCTGTTATTGCCTACTTTTACCCTAGGGTTACCTGTGGTCTCTGTTATTGACTTTTTTACCCTAAGGCTGCTTCTGCTCTCTGTTATTCCCTACTTTTACCCTGGGACTGCCTCTGCTTTCTGTTATTGCCTACCTTTACCATAGGACTGCCTCTGCTCTCTGTTATTGCCTACCTCTACCCTGGGACTTCCTCTGCTCTCTGTTATTGCCTACCTCTACCCTAGGACTGCCTCTGCTCTCTGTTATTGCCTTCCTCTACCCTAGCACTTTGTCTGCTCTCTGTTATTGCCTTCCTCTACCCTAGCACTTCGTCTGCTCTCTGTTATTGCCTTCCTCTACCCTAGCACTTCGTTTGCTCTCTGTTATTGCCTTTCTCTACCCTAGGATGGCATCTTCTCTCTGTTATTGCCTCCGTCTACCCTGGCACTTCGTCTGCTCTCTGGTATTGCCTTCCTCTACCCTAGGACGGCATCTGCTCTCTGTTATTGCCTTCCTCTTCCCTATGACTGCCTCTGCTCTCTGCTATTGCCTACCATTACTGTGGGACTGCGTCTGCTCTCTTTTGTTGCCCACCCTTACCCTGGGACTGTCTCTGCTCTCTGTTATTGCCTACCTTTACCCCTGGACTGCCTCTGCTCTCTGTTATTGACTACCTTTACCCTGGGACTGCCTCTGCTCTTTATTATTGCCTACTTTTACCCTGGGACTGCCTCTGATCTTTCTTAATGCCTTCCTCTACCCTATGACTGCCTCTGTTCTCTGTTATTGCCTACCTTTACCCTAGGACTGCCCCTCCTCTATGTTATTGCCTACTTTTACCCCAGGACTGGCTCTGCTCTCTGTTATTTCCCACTTTTACACGAGGACTGCCTCTGCTCTCTGTTATGGCCTACCTTTACCTTAGGACTGCCCCTGCTCTCTATTATTGCCGACCTTTACCCTAGGACTGCCTCGACTCTCTGTTATTGCCTACATTTACCATGGGACGGTCTCTGCTCTCCGTTATTGCCTACCTTTACTCTGGGACTGCATCTGCTCTCTATTATTGCCTACCTTTACGATGGGACTGCCTCTGTTCTCTGTTATTGCCTACCTTTACCCTGGGACTGTCTCTGCTCTCTGTTATTTCCTACCATTACCCTGGGACTGCCCCTGCTCTCTGTTATTGCTTACCTTTACCCTGGGACTGCATCTGCTCTCTGTTATTGCCTACCTTTACCCTGGGACTGCCTCTGTTCTCTGTTATTGCCTACCTTTACCCTGGGACTGCCTCTGCTCTCTCTTATTGCCTTCCTCTACCCTTGCACTGCTTCTGCTCCCTATTATTGCCTACCTTTACCCTGGCAATGCCCCTGCTGTCTGTTATTGTTCCACTTTGTAAGTCATTTCTTTTATAAATGTCACCCTTTGTTCTCTAATAAATACAAGAATAAAAACATTGCAAACTGCAAATAGCAACAATAAAAAGGAATTTCAGAATACACATCAGCTCTGCATGCATGGATACAACATCCAATAACACGCTCCATCCGCTGCTGTCCTGGGCGCCATGAGGCATCTCTCGCTTACGTCTGCGCTCTGCACTGGGTCAGGATAGTCGATAAAATGAGTGTAAACACAGAAATTCCAATTAACACGTCCACATCTGCAATCCCTTTCGGAGATGAATCCTTCGGAGGGATTCATTTTCTTTGCAGGGCGGATGGGCACTCCACTTCCTCTGGCAGCGGAAGCCTGGCTCCTGGAGCTGCTCACCTGCACCTACTCAGGCAGGACTCAATGTATCACCCTCAGTGACCTATCTAAGAGCTTGAGAAGTTGGCTCCTAATGTTACCATTTAGAAAGAAAGACTGATGATTGTCCTCCCACAAACCCCCACCTCTCTGCCTCCGACTTCAAGCCCCTTCTTATCGTTCTTGTTTTCTCTTTTTAACATTGATATATTAAGTGTTTTTCCTTCCATATATTAATTAGCTGCTGACATGCTCTGGTACAATAGGTCTTGTAATTGTTGAATAATTGAACAACAAAAAAGCTAATACATTAAGTAAATATAAAAATATAAAACAATGCAAAAGAATCGATAAAAGAATAGCAGATTATTTTCCCAGAAGTGTATGGAAAGACGATGGAATTGGCAGCTGTCCAGTTGTCCCACGCCGGGTTTCCCTTTCATGAGCTCCATGCCAAAAGCACAGTGTGCACTTCTGGCCTGCTGCACCAGTATCCTGATTCGCAGCACCTGGTCTACCAGTGGCACAGAAAAGGTTCAGAGGCCACCAGTGCCCTCTTAACAGCTCCAGTGACTGCCAAGTCTCTGCAGTGCCGGGCCTGCATTTAAGATATGGATCCCTGTTCCAAAGACGGCATAAGTCTGGGGATCCAGTCCTGGTGACACACCAAACTCTAAGTATAAGCCATACCTAAGTTTGGGTATTCTAGTGTAGTTGTCATTTATATCGCGTCTTTTACCATTATTATAGGCACAGTGGGCTGGTGTTGGGAACGCCCTTGGGGACTAAAGTCCAGAGTGCTGGAGGTCATGGAGTAAGATTACAATGTGTGTGGGCATTTGGCCAAGTAAGGCTTAGCAGGGCGAGCCATGAGGCCAGGCATGTGATGTGGATGTGTGCTAAGGGGAGTCAGGAGATGGCGTGAGTTCTAGAGACTCTCTTTGTGTTCAGCGTGCCTGAATTTGTCATAGGTCTTCGCTGCATACTGATGTCAGAGGTGTTGAGGCGTAGTCTGGTGTAAGTAGGCAGAACATTTTGCCACATGCGCGACTGAATTTGTCATAGTCGTTGCTGTATTCTGATAGGTGTGGGTAGCCATTCCTGCAGCCAATGTCCACCGAAGTGGTGCCTCATTAATATCTAACAGATTCAGTGGTGATTTGTTGGATGTGCGCCGATCAGGTAGTGACTTCTACTGTCGATAAAATGGTTAGCGACAGCGACAGTCGATGCTTCAACAAAAATACGACTAGAGGAACACGGCTACACTTACAGGCTCTGCAGAGCATGGTGAATCTTCCCAGATATTGTGCACATACTGTGTCAAACGGGAAATTATATCGTACCTCCTATTGCAACGAATATGTGTATATTGGCCTACGCCAAGCTGCTTGTAAGCCACTTGCCAAGAAATCTGTGTTGCAAGGTCCTGACCTTAGAATCAATGTAAGCTACCATTTTAGGTCAATCCGCCATTTTAGGTTCTCTCTGTAAAGTCACCCTGTGAGTTAAAATGGTGAACGGTGTCATTCCGAAATACAACATGGCCGCCTTGACCTCTGTGTGTAATTAATATGTAACTTGCCTGCAGGCCACTTGTTGGGGTCGTGAACTGAGACCTTGTCCTTCGCTGACCTGTATGTAAAGGATTACTCGTGCAATGAAACTAATCCACGAGCAAATGTTAAGAACAATGTATCCAAATACTGAACTAAGAACACTTGTTTAACTACATTGTATTAATGTTTGAGAAGACCTGTATAAAAAATCCTAAAATACACAGTTGCCGTGTAGGCTTGTTGATGTATGTATTAAAGGCAAACTAGTTGCATGTGGATATGCGAACTCGGCATGAACCCTAGATCAGTAATGTATTAGAGGAATATTAACCCGAAGTAGGGTTGGACATCATGTTCGCAAATGGTATAAAAGAGTGACGAATTCTAATGTACAGCATCTCTCACTAAGCACACTGAACCACGCTGGAGTTCATTGTGTTGTACTGAGGGCCGATAGCTATCTGTTATTTTTCTCTGTAACTGTTCAGCATAAATTAAAGATCTTTGTATGTTCCATTGTAACCCATGTTCAGTGTATTTCCTTTTGGGGTACTCAGGCTCGATATTTTGATTTTGTTTTCACAGTTGGCGCCCAAATAGGGACCCTCAAGATTGATGCCGGATTATTGAAGGTTGACCCTCGCTATCGGACCGGGATCGGACGGTATGACAAAATAAGGGGCCCCTTCTGAATGAGACGCGACACCTCAGCAGCTCTGCACGACCCAATCCCTGGACGATTGGCTTGTGGTCCGAGACGGCATCTTGACGAGGGTCCACTTATCGAGGCGGGCAGATTTGCCAAAATCACCAAACATGAGGTAAGATTAGTTAGGTAAGATTCTTTGTAATCCGATCGGACCTCCTTAGGACTGATCAGGTGAGTCGTGACCCGATTCTTAAATATCTTGATTATTTGATTTTGGCGTATTGTATCTGCAGACACAATTATTGACCAGATAACACCAATAATTTGATATGCCTGGCAAATTGTCTACCTGCTTCAGGGTGTTGTTCCGCAGTGATAGACAATCTTTGGAATTTAGCCGTCCGGCACCACAGGAGGGGCCGCCGGCATGTACTATGTACTGTAAGCATGGCATTGGAAGTATAGTGTTTAATGATATTTGGCACAGACAAACCAGACATGCCTCCGAACTTCAGTGGCCAATCAATGGTAGTTTTGAAATCCCTCGTATTGAGTATTTAGAGTCAATTCTATTAAAGAAAAAGGCTAGACCTGCAGCATTTGATGTTTTGCAGAATTGAAAAAAAGAAGCGTTGCAGCAACTTAAGAGTAGAGAAAAACATGCGCGCCGTCATAAGACGAACGCCGAAAAAGCATTATTATATAACCAATATTAACATTCTGAGTCGACTGGGAATATGGATAGGGCTTTCTCACTTGGAATTCAGAAAATGTATCCTTCTAAAGACCTTCATGTTTCTGACAAATTCATCGACAAATTGTTAAATGAACGAAGGCCCGGTGCCTCTGCGCCACCTTCGTATGTTCCTCTTCCTGCTGCTTTGCCTCTTCCTCCTGTTATTCCTGCTCTTCCTGCTGTTGTTCCTTGTTGTTGCTGCTCCTCCTAATGTTCCTCTTCCTCCAGTTACTGTTCCTCTACCTATTTCTCCACCCCTTCCTATTGCATCAGTAACAGTACCTCCATTGAATTTGCCTGCTCCCCCTCTTCCAAGTGGTCTTGTGCCACTTGTAGTCGATCAGGGTGCGGGGTCAAGGGTTGTCACTCGCAATACTGTACCGCCAGAGAAGAAACGTGATTTGATTGCATCGGCTAAGCATTGTATGGAGAGAGATGATCAAGCTAATGTATTTGCCACACTTTTTAATATGGATAATTTTCCTGAGAAAAATGTTTTTATTGAAGGTTTAGGGATTCATTTATGTGTAATGTGGGGCAAATTAAATAATACAGATCTCCCGCAAGGGTTAAGGGATCTAAACACTTCAGCGTTTTCAAGAGACACTGTGGAGAAAATTAATGAGCATGTCGAGAGGTTATTTGAGTATAGAAAGGAGTTGGAAAGGTTACAGAATGAGGATGACGAGGGGGAAAGTATGTATGTACAGAAACGGTTCCTTCCTTGTCGTAAATCGATATCTGAGGAAGCACGAATTTATACGAAAGACGCGCTTAGATGGATTTCAGATATGTCGATAACTTCAGTTGAGGTATATGACACATACAGTCAGTATACGCCAGAAATGCAGAGGAAAGTGATACAGGTAATGATAGAGTACCTACAGGATGATTGTGTAAAGAGAAAAATTAGTTGTCCCACAGATTTATTGAGTATTTATAGGAGAGCTTTTTCACTTGACACTTCTTCGACTGCTTTAGCGCTCGACTTAGCTCTGTTGCTTAGTAAGCGTTCAGAGTTGCCTACTTCTCAGTTGCCTATGAGAGAGGTTCCTCTGACATTTGTCCCGAAGGTTGAGATTGCGGCTGATCCTGCAGCAAATATAGTCGCTGTGAACATTCCTGCACATTACGTACCACAGTTTGTTCATGTCCCGTTCTCAAGACAGGAAGTGAATACTATTAGACAATCTATTCCTGATATTAGGAAAAATCCAACAGGATTCTATAAAGAAATTGAGTCCGTCTTACAGTCCTCAGTGTTCACCCTAGGCAATATTGATTTGTTATTTCCTGTACTGCTGCCCGTAGATTTGTGGAAACAAGTTAGGACTATAGATGACGTACCAGGGTTGGGAGATACATGGGCGAACATAACTAGATTCGATGGAGAAAGGCCAGCTGGTGAAAGACCGCCCCAGGTGATACTAACTTTGCCTGATAGAATCATTGCAAAATTGAAAACCATGATTCCTGAGAAAAAAATTATTTGGGACAAACTTACGGCCTGTGTCCAACGGAAGTCTGAGGGTGCTACCGAGTTCTTTAATCGGTTCGAACAGGTATTCTCTGATTTCAGCGGACAAGACTTAGGCACAGAGTCTGGGAAAAGATTATTTGTGGACAAATTTGTGCGTGGATTGCTGCCTGACCTCCAGTCACAAATGATGTCTTCTGAGAGCGCTTGGCAGGCGAAGTCCCAATCAGAAGTACTGCACATGGCTCAGTACCATGAGAATCGTGTCAACAATGAAAAAGATAGAGTTGAAAAACGAAAAGGTGATTTCAAGACGAAAGTGTATTATTACAGAAAATTGTAAGAGGCCCCAGAGGGGGTAGTTCGCAGATTAGAGGTCAGTATGGTCCGCAAGGGAATGTGCCCTTGAGTCCTGTGAACATTAACCAGTGTGCCTATTGTCGACAAGAGGGTCATTGGCGTGCACAATGCCCCATCCTTTGACAGAGGTCAGATAACACATTTGGGAATATGGGTAGACGATCCAGAGGTCGCCCTGCTGTAGGGGGCCCTGGTAGAGGTCAGTTTGCACAGGATCCTCAGTAACCTTTTTCACAGGATAATCAGACTTCAAGTGTGGATACTAGGAACATATTTGATCATCCTTCTGCTGCATATCTATCTGAAGCTCTTCCTTTTGATGATATTCTGTTTCGTTAGGATTGCCCGAAGCAGGGTTTGGAACCTCCACCTATTCCCGTCAATCAGAAAGGTCCCTACGTTGAAATGGTAGTGGGAAATAGGAAACATCCGTTTTTGATAGATACTGGAGCACAGAAGTGTTCCATTGATCATTCTCGTGTTCCAAACATTCCACTGTCAGGGCAAACCAATGTTTCTGTAGGGTTTTCTGGCCCACCAGTTGTTTGTCCAGTTTCTTCGCCGGTACCTATTTCTTCGGCTCCCTTTACGGACCACTGTCCATTACTTTTGACTTCAAATTGTGGAGAGAATTTGCTGGGTTTAAATCTATTAAAAGAATTAAATGCAATAATGTATTGTTCTTCCGATGCAGTGCGTTTGACGATTTCACCACAGCAACTTTCTGTCTCGCAATTCTTGACTAGACCTTTGCAACCAGAATTCATTGATGTACCAGAGAGTTTATGGGCAATTGAAGACAATGATGTTGGTGTTTTACAGATTGAGCCTGTTAAGATAGTCTTGAAACATGTAATTGAGCTGCCACGCATTCCCCAGTATAAGATTTCAGTTGAGGGCGAGCGAGCTTTGAAATGCATTGTTTCTGATTTTGTGTATTGCGGGGTGATTGAGATAATTTCAGGAAGTTTGTGCAATAGTCTGATTTTACCCGTGTGCAAGAAAGGCGATAATGCAATTCCATTACGTTTCATAATTGATTTACGTGCCATTAATAAAGTCGTCGCTCCACAATTTCCAATTGTGCCTGATGTGACGACAATATTAACCATGATTCCAGCTACAGCTACTTACTTTAGTGTTGTGGACCTGAAGAATGCTTTCTTTAGTATTCCTATACACAAGGATAGTAGATACTTGTTCGCGTTCACCTTAGGGGGATGCTCGTTCACATTTACTGAGTCCTAGCATCTACTTTGAAAGAACAGCTTGATACCCTTGAATTGCCCTCTACTTGTACATTGCTTCTGTTGATAACATGCTTTTAGCTGCTGACTCTGAGAGCGCCTGCAAGGAGGGCACTGTGTTGTTGCTTATACATCTAGCTAAACATGGTCACAAAGCTTCGCTTAAAAAGTTTCAATATTGTTGCCAGGAGGTCGCCTATTTAGGCTATCTCCTGTCAAAGGAGGGAAGAAGATTGACACCTGAAAGAATAAAGCACATTTCTGGCATGTCTGTCCCAAATACACAGAAGGAAGTTAGAGCCTTGATAGGTATGGCTTCTTACTGTAGGTTGTGGATCCCAAACTTCTCACTAGTGATCAAACTGATGTTGGCTTTGACAAAGAAGGGCATTTCTTTGCCATTGCCGTGGAACGTGGAACACCAGCTATCGTTTGACTTGCTCAAGACTGCATTATGCTCGGCACCAGTTTTGGGCACAACAAACTATGAAAAGGCCTTTGTTTTGTTTGTGCATGAATGTGATGGATATGCTTTGGCTGTATTAACGCAGGAACATGGAGGGAAGAATAGGCCGTGCAGTTACTTTTCTTCCGCCCTTGATCCTGTAGCATGCGCTTTGCCAAGATGTTTGAGAGCTGTCGCTGCTGCTGCTTTATCTGTAAAACAGAGTGAGGGAATGGTCCTAGGCCATGATCTAACTCTGATGGTGCCTCACTCTGTAGATGTTCTACTGAACAGAACCCAAACGCAACACCTCACTTCCTCACGGTTGATGAGATATGAATTGATCATGTTTGCTCCTCACATCCAAATTAAGAGGTGTTGTGTTCTTAATCCGGCTGAACTCCTAACTTTCCCGCAAGGTACTTCTTGCGACGATGAAGAGTCACATGACTGTCTGTATACTACTGAACAAGAGACAAAGGGTAGAATTGATTTGAAAGACACTCCTTTGGACAATCCGCAAGGAGAGCTGTTTTGTGATCGCTCCTTTTTCAAACTTCCGGATCCACAGCTGCTTATGCAATCACCACATTATGCACGGTTGTGGAAACCAAGAGAATCACGCATAACTCTGCGCAGGCCGCAGAGATTATAGCATTGACCCGAGCTTGTGAACTTTCCGAAGGGCTTTCAGTAAACATATATACTGATAGTCAGTATGCCTTTGGGGTGGCTCACAACTTTTGGAGACTTTGGTCAGAGAGAGGGTTCTTAACTTCACATGGCACCAAAATCCAGCATGGCTCCCTAATAGTACCAGTACTCTCAGCGCTTGCGCTCCCTACTCAGTTAGCCATCATAAAATGTGCAGCACATCGAAAGATTACAGATGACATAGGAAAAGGGAATGCTTTAGCTGATCAGATAGCTAGACAAACTGCTACCAATCTCCTTACGGAGATGTATGTTACAAGGGAGACTGTAAATGCCTATGCAATGGACGAGGGTGTTGGGTCTGTACGGGATATCCAAGCCGGTGCCATGTTAGAGGAATCCAAGAGGTGGGCTGAAGGCTTGGGGAAACTCGATTATGACGGGTGTTGGGTGAACATAGTTGAAAGGAAATGGCTACTCCCTGACGCTTATGTAATGATGATGGTCATCATGGCCCATGGTCCTACGCATGTATGTGCCCAGAAAGTCACGAAAATGTTATAGAAAGTTTGGGCAAATGACAACATTTCAAAAATTGCCCAGCGCTATGTTCAGGACTGCATGATTTGTCTACAACATAATGTGGGAAAGGGGACAGTAACTCCAAGGGGAAGTTTTGGGCCACCCTCTGTCCCCTTCGAAGTTATCCATTTTGACTTTATTGAAATGGAACGGTGCACCAATATGAAGTAGGTATTGGTGGTCATCTGTGCTTTAAGTAAATGGGTTGAGGCTTTCCCTGTCAAAGATGCTACAGCCATGACTACTGCAAAAACCATGTTAAAAGAATACTTCCCGTGGTTCAGGCCACCAAGAGTTATCTGGTCGGACAATGGTCCACATTTTGTCACTGCTGTAATTCTGCAGATATGTGCGGCATTACAGATTGACAAACGGTTCCATTCGGCCAGACACGCTCAGAGCGCCGGACTAGTAGAAAGACACAATGGTATCATCAAGAACAAGCTCGCTAAGACGTGTGCCGGCACTAAATTAAAATGGCCGGATGCCTTACCGATCGTGTTATTACCATGCGTACAACCCCTCAAACTAAGATTGGGCTCTCTCCATTTGAGATGGTAATGGGGAGACCTGCTAATATCTGGAACCTTCCTAAATGTAGATCTTTGAGAAATGTTGAAAACGTATTACTTTCAGATTATTGCAGCAAATTGACTAAAAACCTGTATTTGATTTATCACCAGGTGCGAGAGGCTTTACCTGTGCGGTACGAGGTCCCGGGCCACAGCATACGGCCTGGGAGCTGGGTGCTCATCAAGGCATTTGAGTGCTCTTCCTGCCTTGCACCTCACTGGCGGGGCCCATTCCAGCTCCTGTTGTTCACACAGACAGCGGTGCGGGTCTCCGGCAGAAAGAACTGGATCCACACGTCGCATGTCAAGAAACTGCCTCACCCAGTGCCACACGATACAGAAGAAACAGAAACCCTTGCTAATGCTGCAACCAATGATCCCAAAGCAGTAGATAGCGCTGTGAGTGTATCGGAGAATCTTTGAGAGCCCGCAAGGCTTGAGAAACCTGCCATTTTGTCTCCACACTCTCCAAAAGTTTTGCTTCCGGAAACTGCTGTTTCAAATTTGGCATCTTCACTTGTTTCTGATACGTTGCTTCCAACGGGAAGTGACGACACATTGTTTCCGGATCAATCAGTACCGGGAAAAGCAAGGTACAATTTGCGTCCAAGAAGATAGACTTACGGCACGGTTTTGCTGTACATCTGATAGACTTACGGCACGGTTCGGCTGTGCATTCGGAGAAGGAAAGGATCCTTGAGGGCTTGTTTTTGCCCAAATTTGAGAAAGGGGATTCTGTTGGCTAGGGTTGTGGAAGGACTAAGAAGTTGCGCGGCCGGGAGGTCGCCAGCAACGAACATTGGGGGTTTCCGAAGAAGACTACAATGCCTGCCACCGCTACCGCTCGTATGGGACTTGTAAATGATTGTGTGACCAACCGGGATAATGGACAAAGGACTTGGGCCCCGAAAACGTATTGCTGTGTTTTTATAATAATATTTGGTTTTATAATAGTCACTGTCTTGAGCCAACGCGAGCGATTTCAGTTCCCCATGGAAGATTACATATATGGGATTTGGCCCAATACATTTCTATCATAAGAGGAGCTACTTACCCCCGGTGTGGTATGACCATACTAGCCCTGATTTGAGAAAGGCCACATGAGGCCGAAACACGTGTTATCACTATAAGGGCAAATGCTAATATTGGATGTTTCGAGATTTGAAACAAATGCAATACAATACTTTGTTTATAATTCGAAAGGGCGCAGTGTCCTGGATTTCTTTTGTATGTCTTTTGGCATACTTGCATCACATACTCTATAATATGACATTAGAACAGAAAGCGATAAAACTAGTAGCGCTTCAGAACCGGATGGCATTAGATGTCATTCTGGCTGAACGTGGTGGAGTGTGTAAATTAGTGGGGTCCGCTTGCGGTGTTTTCGTGCCAGATTCCTCCCCAACTATCTTCAAGGCAATACAGAATCTGCACATCCTTAGTTCAGAAGTGCATGTTCCCGAGGGAAACTGGGACCTTAGCGCTTGGTTCTGGGACTTCTTGTGATCTTGGGGTTGGAAGGTGCTTTCGGTCTTACTGATCATTTTGGGAATTCTGTTGTTCCTTTGTTGTTGTATCCAGTGTCTACCTAGTATATGTTCGATGCTAGCAGGATGTTGCGCACAAGCGATAGGTACGATAGGACATGAAGTGTATGCCCCGGATAAAACCTCCAAGGAATACGTGTTAAAAGAAATTTTAGCGAATGACCTGATGGCAATAGATATTTCTGACAGTGATTCAGGGTGCATGGACGATGATGCATGGAGTTATTTGCAAGGAGATCAGAAGTAGTTTAGCACTTGGCATAGGCCAAAAGGAGGGTTTGTCAAACGGGAAATTATATCATACCTCCTATTGCAACGAATATGTGTATATTGGCCTATGCCAAGCTGCTTGTAAGCCACTTGCGAAGAAATCTGTGTTGCAAGGTCCTGACCTTAGAATCAATGTAAACCGCCATTTTAGGTCAATCCACCATTTTAGGTTCTCTCTGTAGAATCACCGTTTGAGTTAAAATGGTGGACGATGTCATTCTGAAATACAACATGGCCGTCTTGACCTCTGTGTGTAATTAATATGTAACTTGCCTGCAGGCCACTTGTTGGGGTCGTGAACTGAGACCTTGTCCTTCACTGACCTCTGTGTAAAGGATTACTCGTGCAATGAAACTAATCCACAAGCATATGTTAAGAACAATGTATCCAAATAATGAACTAAGAACACTTGTTTAACTACATTGTATTAATGTTTGAGAAGACCTGTATAAAAAATCCTAAAATACACAGTTGCCGTGTAGGCTTGTTGCCGTATGTATTAAAGGCAAACTAGTTGCATGTGGATATGCGAACTCGACATGAACCCTAGATCAGTAATGTATTAGAGGAATTTTAACCCGAAGTAGGGTTGGAATTCATGTTCGCAAATGGTATAAAAGAGCAACAAATTCTAATGTACAGCGTCTCTCACTAAGCACACTGAACCACACTGGAGTTTGTTGTGTTGTACTGAGGGCCGATAGCTATCTGTTATTTTTCTCTGTAACTGTTCAGTATAAATTAAAGATCTTTGTATGTTCCTTTGTAACCCGTGTTCGGTGTATTTCCTTTCGGGGTACTCAGCCTCAATATTTTGATTTTGTTTTCACAACTGTACCTTCTCAAATTGTTACCTTTATCATGTGCAGCCACGCTATTGTACATCCATGATACACGATGCCCGCCCATCCCTCAAATCCTTCCAGTGCTATTCCAGGCTAGCTCTTGATTGCCTTCCCGTAGAAACTCCCACCTGGCATTCTGGCACGAGACGTGACTACGGCGCACCATTCCTCCCATGACAGTACCTCAGTGTACATCCCAATCTGTCAGAGCAGGAAAGTGCTGCTGTTCTAGCCCAACCACTTTGAGTGCAATTTCCCTGTTTTCCTTGTGCCTGCCAGGAGCAGTGACTAATCAATCCGGTCACATTTCATAGTGTGACCAACGAGATGAAGCCCTGTGCTTCAGCTGGTGGTGCTTGTAGGAACCAAGGACATGATTGGTGTTTGATAGTGTGTGCGGTCTGGGTCACCGCTAATAGCCGGCACCGCCAGGTGCTGCGAGGTCGGTGCTGCTGGGAAGACGGCCGGAGCCACCTGATGGTCAATGTTTATATGCCTGGATTGGGAATGGGAAGGTTAGGGCCGGCTTTCAGGATAATGTGGCATATAGTCAGGTTTTGAGTACTTTTTTGAAGGCACGGTACTCGGAGCGGTGGATGTGCAGAGGAAGAGTGTTCCAGATGGAGGGAGCTAGGATAGTGAAGGCCAAGCCGCCCACTCAAGAGGGAATAGCGAGGAGGAGAGTTGAGCCCGATCCTAAGTTTCTGGTAGTGGATTATTTTCTTTTGTAGGAACTCTGGTCCTGTATTATGGAGGGCACGATGTGAGATGCACATGGCTTTGAAGGTCACTCTTAGGCCGATAGGGAGCCAGTGTAGTGCTCTGGGAGCGGTGGTGATATGTTTTCTGGGCCAGAGGTCAAGGAGCTGTCTGGCTGCTGAGTTCTGGATTTATTGGAGTTTCCTGAGCTGGTGCGCTGGTACGCCGAGATAGAGAGATTTGGCATAGTCTAGGCAGGAGATGATGATGGCCGGTATTGCAGAGACTCTCTGAGGACAAGTAAAATAGGGAAAGATTTGCTTTAGGCTGAATAAGTGGAAGCGACAAGTTCTAGATACAGAGTTGATGGGTTTGTAGACAGATGGGTCTGCGTTCATGGTGCATCCAAGATTTTTAACAGAGGTGAAGGCTGCAGGTGGGGCTCCCGTGGCTTACGGCCATGGTATAGGTTGGGGAAAGGGAGCAGTTCTGCCGCATATTATGATTTCTGATTTGCTTGGGTTGAGGATTAGGTGGTTGTTCGTCATCCAATGGTCGATATCTGAGAGGCAGGAGGTGAAGTCAGGAGGTGGGGAGCCTGGAGTCTTGGCAAATTTTTAAAGGATCTGGGTGCTGTCTACCTAATTATAGCAGATAAAGTTTGAGAGTGGATGGGAGCCGGCAGTGGGCTTAGGTAGATGTTGAAGAGGAGGGGTGAAAGGGATGCTCCTTGTGTGACCCCTTTTGTGACAGGGTGAGGAGCGGAGGAGAAAGGTGAGAGGAGAATGATTTGCGAGCGATTAAAAATAAATTATGTGATCCAACTGAGGGCAGAATCTTTGATGCCTAGCTAGGGTGAACAGCCTGTTCCTGAGTATTGAGTGGTCAATGGTATCAAAGGTGGCAGATGGGTCCAGGAGGATGAGTGCAGTTCTTTTTTGGTCATCCCATATAGAGACCAGTGAGGAATGCGTTCCACAGAGGTGCTGGTCCCCGATTGGGCAGGGACGAGGAGTCAATTGACTTGTGCGAAGAGGCCAAGTTGCTTATATGCCGGGTGTTGGTGATTGAGCGGTAGCTTGAGGGAGAGAGTGGGTGAGGCTGGGTTTTTTGAGTAGCGGTTCGCCATGAGAAGTTTTGAAAGCCTCTGGGAAGGTGCTAGATGAGAGGTATTTACTGATGGTGGAACGGGTGACGCTGCCAGCACAGGTGGAGGTAAGAACCTATTTTAGAAATGGAGGTGGGCAGGAATCTCCAGGTGAGCCTGCGGGTCGGCTAAGTGCTAGTAGGTTGTAGAAATTGGTCTGGGAAATAGGAAGAGAAGGTTGGTAAGGAGGGTGAGGAAAGGATTGGGTCTGAGAGAGGGCATGATGTGGATGGCGGGATCTGGGCTAGTTTTGCAGTGATGGCGCAATGTCTTTCAAGGGAAATGTTGTGAAAGTGGTTGAATAGTTTGTCGCTGAGATTAGGCGGTGGAGAGTTAGGCAACCATGGGAATTTAATTCCCATAGGATTTTGTGTAGTTCCCTGCATGGATTTTTAGAGTTGGAGATTCTGTAATGTTTTTTTTGGCTTTTTTGATTTCAGACAGATAGACCCTGTTCAGTCTTGCAAAGGCTGTTTTGTTTTGTGGAGTAGGGTTTGTCCTCCAAGTTCGCTCTAGGCTATGCTTAAGGGTTTTGAGAGCTTTGAGGGAAGGGATGTACCACTCTCATGGTGTGGGCTTGATTGTCGGGACGGGCGACAGGTCGGTGTGGGGGAGTCATTGCTTTGGAGAGCCATTGGTCGAAGAGGTCAATGGAGGGATGTCCTTCCTGGCGAGAGTGATAAGGGAGTGTGAGCAGTAGGGAATTGGCATGGTCGGGGTTGGTGGATGGTGGTTGAGCAGATGTTTGCTGGAGTTGGTGGGGTGGGGGAGTGGTCCCAAAGCGAGAAGAGTATAGCATGGTGATAAGTCAGGAAGAAGGGGCGAGGTAGGAGTGGCAAGATTGGGTCAGAATAGTGCGCCGAGAGTGTGCCCTGCAATGTGCGTGGGTGGGAAATTAGTTGTGCTAGGCCGAGAGCTTCCAGATTGTCAGTGAGGGAGTGGGTCATGGGGTTGGCAGGAACATCAAACCAAATGTTGAAATCTCCTAGCAAAGTGAGCGAGGGCTGCTGCATTAGCATTGTAGAGGAGGTCCCAAGCACGACTTGCACCCCTACAGCCCATTTTGAAGTACAGGGAACGTTCACGCTGAAATATGTAACATATGATGAGCAGATAAATCCAGTACCTATCAGACTGACATCACCTATTGAAGTACCAACACCTAAGAAAACCTGGACAGTGAGGTACCCATTGAGAAAACCATACCGACAAATGAGACAGAATGACGATTATCAAAATGCAATACCTGAAGAAGCCAAAAAGATACTAAAAGAATATGAATAATGACATCACAAGAACCCAGACTTACTCAGATATAGAAGATATGGCGACATGTGAATGATGAAAAGAGACGAAACACCATGGATAAGTGACATCCTGAGTCTAAAGTGAAATAAGTGATGTCAAATGTTAGAAACGTATGCCATGAGCGTGATGAGGCTATTCAACCAGTTTACACTTGTACATATGCACAGTAACGGCAAGAAGCTAAGAAAATTGTGAGGCTTGCTTAAGCTTAATAGTAATATAATAGTGTGGCAAGCGCCACCTATAAATATCTACCTCAAAAGGAGCACTTTATACAAGTTTACTTCCACTATGCACAAGAGCAGAATGAACCAAAGGTTATTAAAGGTCTCAAGAGGAGAGCTTCGTAGCAAGCAAATCGAGAATTAAAGACAGAGAAAAACTCAGACGAAGGCGAAGTCATGCCAAGAAGCCAAGGTCATATCGGCTGAAATAGACCCACAGTAGATACAATTAATGAGACAAACAACAGTGTATCCTGCGCAGAAAGGTCAAGATAAGCCACAGATGGCTGGTAGAATTAAATCAAACGCACAAACTGCATGGAGAATAAGATGATTTCACGGTGAGCAAGCAGAAGGGATGAAACTTTCACACCTACGTATAGACTTGTGCCATGCCCAGACGCCTTAACATTTCAAAACCAAGAAGCAGTCTAGAGGCCAAAATACAAAGAAATAATTGACAAATGAGCACTGAAGTGATGATTGATTGTTGCAATAATTGAAGGGAGGCTGGGTGCAGACAAACTCCCTGCACGTGGCCGGCTATTCTGCACGCTGCTAAGCTAGTGGTGTTAAACCGTATTCGCATATTACCGCCTTATTATGAATATTGGCCTAAGCCCTTTCGCGTTACACAGAAAACCGCATAAGAAATGTTCCGTTTTTTGATCGATGCCGCCACCATTTTAAGAATCGTCCGTCATTTTGATTTCAACTCTTGTTTCTATGTTCTAAAATGATGGACTGTGTTTTCAATTTGCAGCCAAGCTGAATGACCTTTGAGTTGTGTTAATGTTTAGGCTGACCGAGAGCAGACTGTTTGACCAACGTAAAGAAACCTTGTAACTCGAATGAACTGCCATCCAAGTGTTATCTGCGCTCACAAGCCTCATCCTTATATAAACAAAGAGACAATGGAAAACAAACTCAGACCCTGAGTAGGGTCGTATAGCGATTCTTGGGACAAGGCTTAACGTGGATTAGGAAACCAACAATCTCATTGTAAATTCATGGACATGCAAACTTGCTAAATCCGTTGTACAATATTGTAATATTTGACGTATGAACTGGGCACAAACTCTAGCCAGTAACTTATTAGTGTGGAGAGGGGCTGGACAATGTTTCAGAAATAGTATAAATATGTCTGTGTTTAGATGTCCTGCACTCTCACTCCTCACTGTGTCTGCTGGTACACACTGCGAGGTGTTGGCAGCCAGATAGCTATCTGTTTTGCTTTGACTGTACAGAAATAAAAGATACTTGTATCTTTTCAGCCATTGATTGGTGTATTTCATTTTGTGGTACTAAGCCTCGATATTTCTTTGGTCTTTCAGTGGAAACGTATGAGTGGGGTTGATGACCCCCCAATAATATAGGACCAAGAAATCTAGGGTCCTATAGTTATCAGAACCAATGAGACGTCGTGCTTTTAGTGACGTCTACAGTAGCCATTTTGAAGAAAGGGCTTAGACGGTATGATATGATATGATATGATATGGCATTGATAACACGCCTACACACAAGTGTTTCAAGGCGCGACGAGGCAAGGGAGGGGGAGCAGAGGGAAGACAGACAACGATCCTACTAGGCCAGGTGTCATTCAGATTGCGCAAGTGCATGGGAAGGGGAAGGAGGAGAAGTACGGGGGAAGGGGAGAAGGACAGTGCAGTGCATGGGATAAGAAAATAAATAACAATAAGTAAAGTACGGCCAGCAGGTGGCAAGTGCAAGATGCCCGACCTGACACTGTTAATCCAATCCCCTCTCTTTGTTACCATATACAGATGTAGCACCTATATTAAAGTTACCTTCCTAGAACCAATCAAGTTGCATGCTAAGTTTTGAGATATTACACGTCAGTGATGACACATATTTAGTATAAATTATGTGTTTTTTAATGAAATTAAGTGGAGTTGAAGCTAGAAGGAAGATCGAGCGATTGCTGATATTCATAACTCCATGTTTTTTGTACTTATCATTAAACGGACTCCCTTTGCCAAACTATTGAGTTGTCATTATTGATTTGATGCAAGAGTATTACCCCCAGCTCTATGGGCCAGCTGGGGTCCTTCTGCACACTTGGTAGCAGAGATAGATGGTTATCGATTATTGATTAGATAATGCACCCATTGACCGTCGACATAAGTAAGCCTAGGTCCTCGGCAATATCACAAGTCCTTTGCCATCCCGTTAAGTAGACCGAGAGGCTCCCTGTAGATAGCGGTTAGTATAAAGTGCAGAACCTGCAGGTTGAGGTCTGAAGGAACCTGTGCTTTCCCCCACAAACCCCTTCCCACTTCTACGAGCAGCTGACAAGACGAAAAGCAGGGAGAGGCGGTAATGAAGGCGGTGTTCCTGAGCATCCAGAGAGGAAAAAAATGCCAACGGTGAGTGAAAAAGACTAAATATTTTGGCAAACAGTTGTATGCTTTAGAATAAGTAAGGGAAGGTGATGGAGGGAGATGGGACAAAAATAACGTCAGAGTAAGAGTAGAATGTATATATATAAGGTAAAGAAATATTGACTCAAGGGTGGCCGAGCAATAGATAAAGATACCGGGAGGTTACCCGAGCATAGAGGATACTGGGAGGATACCCGAGCAGAGAGAGGATACGCCCAAATACCTACGCTTTAATATAGCGGTTAGAAGAAGCCTGCATTTAAAGTCCTGAATGAATAGGGTGCAGTAGGAGACCAGAAATGATAGGGGCATGAGATTTGTGTAGCCGGCCGGAGTCTGTCTAGTTTGTTATGTCTGTGTTATGTTTAGAGCTTTGGAAGATGTACCAAGAGGATAAGGAGGAGGATTAGGACAGCTCACTGGGAAACCTGAGGTGTTATATCCTGTGAGTGACACCAGATCCTCACGAGGAACCAAGGGTAGATGCCGTTATAGGGGATAAAGAAAATTCCTTCTTAGTTGACGCGGATGCAACATGCTTGTGTATACGCGAAGGCAAGTTTTCCTTGTACAGCGATGCCATAAATGCTCAGGGCTTCACAGGAGCAACCATTTGTGTTCCTTTTACAAAAGAACTTCCAGTCTCTATAGGAGAATGGAACATTAATGTGCCACTGCTATAATCAAGGCAAACCCCAGTAAATATATTGGGACGAGACCTAATGCCGAAGTTAAACATGACAATCTTGTTCACGGAGAAGGACATGGTATGTTCGACTCCAGGAATGCATTACTTGAAAGTATGCAAAATGATTAGAGCATACACAGGACAATCAGCTATGTGAGCTGTTCCATTGGAACCAGAAATATTTGCATATGGAATATGCATAGTAATGGCAGGGCTAACAGGCCTTGTAGGCAAAACCATGAAAACCTCAGATGAGTTTTTGTTTAGGCCAAAAATACCTATGCATGAGGAAAAGGGACAAGTGTTTCCCTTGGCAGTACACACAGCCATAGTGCGAGGAAAAATGGCTTTGGTTGATGGTTGTGATGACGAAGGCAGACAATGGTGTACAGGGATCGCCATTGAGTAAGGGTACAGATTGACTGACGTCACTGATGACGATCTGTTTGACAAACAAACAGGTGTAGATGAAACAACAGTTGAGGTAAATCTCGTTTTCTGGGTGAGAATGATCACAAGAGAGGTGCCCCAGAAAATGATGGTGGCACAAAAACGTCCTGAATATTTTGATGACGACATGGCCCAGGTGCCTGTCTCAGTATGGACCACAGGCCCCTATGACGTAGGCTTGTTGAAATTAGTAGAAGTAAGGATTAAACTGAAAGCAGGAGCAATTTTACAGAAAGCACGACAATATCCCATGTCTAGGGAAGCATATGAAGGGATTTTTAAGACAATTTCTGCTATGATGGAGCAGGACATCTTAGTGACATCTTAGTGACATCAGAGTCGTCATGCAAAAATTCTACCTGATTGTACCCTATCAAAAAATCTAAGGGAGGGTCTTGGCATTTAATCCAGGATTTAAGGCCAATAAATGATATTGTAGAGGCTGAGTTCCCTCTAGTCCCTAACCCCTCCACAATCCTATGTAATATACCCGTTAAGGGAAAATATTTCACCTTGATTGACTTCAAAAAGGCGTTTTTCTCCATGCCATTGCACAAAGACTCACAAGATTTGATGTCATTCACGTTCATACAAATGCGTCCGAAAAGCACATGGTTACCTCAAGGGTATTGTGAGTCTCCTTCAATTTTCAACAGAGTACTGCAAATGGACTTAAGCAATATTTCATTGGCGAGTGTTGTCTTGTAATATGTAGATGACATCCTAATTTGCAGCACGACAGAAGAAATGTGCAGACACGATTCTGTTCAGCTATTGACTGTATTGGCTGAGAAAGGCTATAAAGTTGACAAAGAGTAGTTACAAAACTGTTAACGAGAAGTACTGTACATAGGCCAGCCAATATCACATGAGGGGAAAAGCCAAGCCACACACGATAAAACAGATGCAGAGTTTTCTAGGATTATGCAATTATGTCAGGGCATGGGTCTTTGACTACAGCTCATATACCAAGCCCTTGTTACAAGCTCTAAAGAAGGCACAGGGGACGAAAGAAAAAATTGAATGGACTGACACTATGGAAAAAGGATTTATTGAACTAAAAAGGGCCATTTGCACGGCACAAGTTTTAGGAATCTCCAATTATGCAGACGAATTCTACCTGTTTTCACACACGAATGGCAGTGTCATGACAGCAGTACTCACACAGAGAACCACATTGGGGTACAAGCCCCTGGTATACTACAGTGGAAATCTGGACCCAGTGATGAGGGGTCACTTCACATGCGAACAAAGTTTAGCTGCCGCAGCGTTCACCATAGAGAAAGCTACAACCATTGTGATGGGATGCTCTATGAGGCTGTTCGTCGAACACCCACTATTTGCTATTTTAGAGAAACCAAAAGGCACATTGACATCTCAGAGAGCTTCTGCATATGAAGTGATCATATCAAATCCATTGATTAAGATAATTACTATGTTTATAGCAGAGCCAGTCACTGAAGGAGAACTGGTCCATGACTGTGCAAATTATGAAGAATTCTAGGATGAGATTCCCAGAGTGAAAGCAAATGCATTGGCAGAAGGGGAAATTGTCTTCATTGACGGTTCTTCGAGAATCGATCAAAATGATGGGCAAAGATATACAGGCACCACTGTGATGAAGCACACAGCAAATGGAGAGTTTCGAGAACTTATTAGTGCACAATTACCATCTCATTATTCAGCAGAGGCTGCAGAACTGTTGGCGTTGATACTCGCACTCGAAAATCACACAGACCGGGAAGTAACAGTGTACAGTGACTCCGCCTATGTGACATCAACAGTGAATGCAGGCTTAGCGTGCTGGAAAAGGAGGGGCTACCTCTGAGCAGATGGTACGCCAGTGCAGCACGCAGCCCTATTGGACAGACTCATTAAGGCACTACAGCTCCCAGTGGGCATAGCGGTCAAGAAATGCGCCGCACACACCAAAGGGACAGATTTGATCTCACGAGGGAATTAAGCAGCGGACACAGAATCCAAACGTGTGTTGACCAAAGACGAAATTAGAATGGATGTGGAAATAACTGATGTGCAAGAGAGAATGATTGTTGCATGAAGTGAACCTAACAGTTATAGCAACATGGAGAAAACCCAATTAATGGAACTCCAAGTGGGGGCACCGCAGGAGGAAAGATATCTTTGGAAGCAGCAAAGGTGTTCTTTAAACCGCTCCGAGAGCTTGTGGTGACAAGACAGCACTGGTAAACCGGTGATACCTATAGCCTATTGAAAATAGCATTGGAACAATTGCATTATCCAGCAAGCATGACAAAAGAGAATCTAGCAGCAACGCTTGCTGAAGCCTGGTTTATACTGAACTTAGCAGAACACGTTGCATTTTTTATGGTGAACTGTATAATCTGCCAACAGTTCACGGCTGGGCACACACTACGAGTAATTAGAGGAGTCATCCCAAGCCCAATGGACCCTTTCAGCAATTGCATGTCGATTATGTCGATACGATTCAAGTATGTAACGGGTACAGGTACCAAATTGTTGTGGTTTGTCCATTATCTATATGGATAGAAGCAGGTCCATGTACACAGCCAGACGCTACCTGTGCGGCCACATTTTTGGTAAGAGAAGTTTTTCCCAGATGGGGAGTATGTGAGGTTATAAGATCAGATAATGGGACTCACTTTGTTAATGCAGTCTTTGAACAGATTAGCTTGTTGATTGGTATAAAGCACAAGTTCTCTTCGGTGTATCATCCTCAAGGTAACAGAATATGTGAGAAGCTCAATGGCTTGTTAAAGGAAAGGATAGCCAAGTTGAAGCTTACTCTAAAGAAGGGATTATACACTGCCTTCCATTGTCACTGTATACACTCAGAAGCCAGCCTGGTTCTGACCATCACCTTACGCCGCACAAGATCATAACAGGCAGAAGGATGCACATTCCACTGACACCCCGAGATAGAGCTAGATGTGATGCTCAGCCAATAGGAGAAGTTTTAGGTTCTGAAATGCAAAATTACTTGAATTGCAGGACATCCTGTCTTACTGTAATTTCAGGACAGCTGCAGCGACGACAAAAGGGTGCAGGGTAGCACAGAACATAGAAGGAGATACTACAACAGACCAAGTTCAGGCTTTATGTGTACCACCACTGTTTCCTGAGGACACGGTCCAGGTGAGAAACCATACGAGAAAGAAGTGGGACGAGACAAGGTTCAACATTCCATTCAGCATGGAGGATGTCACTCCCTCTGCAGTCAAGCTACAAAGAAAAAGAGCTTGGATATTTCTGGGTGATATCAAGCCATACATCGGAGAAGGCCCCCTGCCCGTACCCCAATGTGTAGAGACTGCAGGCAACGGTGAAGAACCATAGCACGTGCAGACGAGATCCATGACGAGGAAGAAAGATGCATGACCAGCAAGACAAAGACAAAGAACCTTTTGCAAATTGTGGCTTAAATTGGACACTTCCTCTGAGCAAAAAGGGGATAAGGACATAAAACACAGACACTCTGTGCATCCTAGTTGCAGGGTGAAGAAGAAAAATTGCACGTATAAGCCACAACATATTCTGTTAACTTAGAACTTTGGACTGAGGCACACTGAAGCCTTGATAAGAAAAGGATATGCCAAATTTTGATCGAGGACACACAAACTGGAAGCAAATACAGTATCCAGACTCTTTCCACACAAGAACCTTATTTGGACCCACTTATGGTGTCCCACAGTAGTGACGTCACTAAGGACATTTTAACGTACCTCGAGTTAGTGCTGAGATCATACCTGTCGTTAGTGGGAAGACTCACTAACATCACTGAATTCCTTCAAGACCCGAAAACAAAAAGACAATAAGGAGGCTGCTCATTGTGATTGCCGAGGAGTTCCTTCTACTTCCAGAGTACAGTAGGGACAAACTAAATGTCCCAAGAGCAGACGAAGTAGCAAATAGGCGTGTTATTCTTTCTCTTAATTGAAGACTGTCCAGATCTTGTTGGGAGATGCACTGACGTCTTGACATTTCTTCGCGATCCAGCAAACACAGAACGTTTGAGCATAATACTGGACAGAATCATAATTCAGGTTGCTCTTGAAGCTCATCAAAATCACAGAACCTGCCACAGTGCAGAAAGGACAAGACAAATGTTCCTGTCACCAGAAGATAGCAGATTGGCAAGCAATGTCTTTCCAGAACTTGAGGGGAGACTGCCAGTGTTGACGTCCTCACTTTCATCAGTGACCCAGCAAATTCTACACAGATGCGCATGCTCCTGAATGGTATTGTAATGCAAGTTGAACTTTCTAATCATCATCAGAATTTCGGGAGAAGACTGTAAACTTTCTGCGAGAGACAGATTGAGGAAGTGTTGACTGAGAATACACTTTTGCTGACAGAGAAGTAACATGTCTTCAGGAGTGATATAGAGAAGAGGCATTGACTGGGAGCTTGTTTATTTTGAATACGCACACTAAGAGACTTGCTGAACTTATTACCTTTCATATCCAAAAAAGAGAACTGTTTCCAGAAGCAAGAGACAATCTATTGGTCAGGCAAAGAAGGACACTCGTTCCAATATCTGAAACCTACGAGCAGAAATGGCAGAATCCAGAGATAATGATATTGTATAAACTGTATTAAACTGTTAGTTTTCTTTCCTTAAAATGATAGAGATGGACAACCTAAGGATTAATGTTGTCATCCCTCAAGGGGAGAGGCGCTCATACTGGTCCAGAACTAAGTGCTGCAGACTGACGTATCGAGAAATATATACCTATGTTTTATATTCATCATTGTTTTACTGTCACTGACGATTCGAACTGCACTTTATATTGGTGCACAAAGCGTTCTGATTCCAGTGCACCCACCTAATGATGTAAGCATGAAACCCACAAAGGCACCCAGACCTTACATAGTCATTCCAGTCCTTAGAAAGTCAAATAGCAGAATGAGTGAACTTGAAATGGATGTAATGAGAAACAACACACACTCACTTGTGATAACAGACAAATTGAAAAGCCGGAGACAGGGTCGGCAGAGCAAGCATGAGAAAAGATTAATGAAAAACACATACACGCAAACACTGAATGCACATACACCAGGTCTAGTGTTAATAACTGCAGAAACACAGGCCAAAGCAGGGGAGAAGCTTGGACGGCCTACTATGAGATGTTCCACTATAAGCAAAGTAAAAAGTACAAATGGAGAAAGCTAAACTTTTAAAGAAACAAAAGGAGTTGGAGAATAAACAGAGACAGCAATGACAAACATATATTATCCAATGAAGGGGACAGGTACAAGTTCTACACTACAGCCATATACTGGACCAATGACAGAGTGCATATGGACATTTATACCCAGAAGAAAAAAGATGCACGAGGACAAGGAAAGAATTGCCAGACTTTTGCCCATTCCATTGGTACAGATGAAGAGGCCTGAACCATGGATGGAGGTGCCTGAGAATCCTCCAGTGAGAAGAAGCCACATAGCAAACTACATGAAAACCTTGAGAATAAAGAGAAGGATAAAAGAAGATAATAATGAACTAAACGACAACCTGGACAGCACAGCACACTTGTGAAATAACACCTGGTATCAACACATGAAAGAAGATGGACGACGAAATTCAGAGGAGGAATGCTTTGTTTGTGCAATCCTACTGTACAGCATGGTGAAATCAAAGATCTTTGTAGCTGTAGAAATTGATGTTCAGACAGCACACTGTCTATCACACATAGCAATGTGCGAGACCAGAGGCCAGTTCATTGGAAGTGATGCTTCACTCAAATGGGCACCCGAAGCAACTGATCCAAATGAAGACGATTATATCCAGGACATAAAGACAAGAAACAATGGAAAAACAAAGCACATTGTGATCAGATATGAGAAGCCTGGTGTCAAAGGAGCAGAGATCAGAAGAGAAGCAAATCAGAAACTGAACGTTCAAGGAAAAACTCCAGAAGAGGATCAGAGTTGGAAGAACAGAGGCCAAATGCAAATTGGGGAAACAGTGCTTTCTCCAGAAGGATGGGAAAAAGGAGTAGTGATTTGCAGAGCATGTATGGTCTTCGGTCATTACAAGCCCACCATCAACATAGTGAAAAATGGATGCAATCCATTATGGCGAAAACTTGCTAAACTATTGACATGGGTCGAAAACAGAGGAAAACCACTCCAGATAGTGCCATTGGAGAGCCTAAAATTCTGCTTCAGGAATAATGGCACAAGAAAAATGGGAGAGAATCAGAATTGTGGCAGAGTCTTTGACACTCCAGGAATGATAGACGGTACTGCAGTGATCATGGATCATTATTGGGCATGTGGATCCAAAGCATATATCAGGCTGCCAAAGAACTGGGGAGGTATATGCACCATAGTGAATGCCCATGTTCCAGCATTGGTGATTCTAAAAAGTGATCTGAATCTTGACAGTTTCCCGAAAGCAGATGCTCACCTGAATAAGAAGAGATCTGTGGAACTGATGTGCCGACTTAAGAGAGAGAATTACTTTTCTGCCAAATCAGAAGAAGCTTTTCATGAAATCCTGTATGAACACAGGCTGTTCAGCCTAACCTCATCAGTGTTCACGACAATTTTCATGCCAAGAGTTCAGGTTGGAGCAAATACTAAGGGGGTAATTCATAGAAATTCGCGCACAAATGGCACACGCGGCTGGCGCACAGTGTGCGCGTGCAAATCTCTGCGCCAGCCGAGTGCGCTAAAATCCATTTCCGCGCACAGCGTATTCATGGATTTTAGCTACCAAAACCAGCCGTGGCACACAGTGGTGCAGCGACCCTGCAGCAGCGCCAATTACGCCCCCAAGAACGCCCCTCGTGCAGGGAAAAGCCATCAAAATCCTCAATCCAGCGCAAAGGGCTGCGCTAACCCTGTACCAGCACGGCAAGCAGGGAACGTGTATTACTGGGGTTCGCGGGAAGTTTCACACGCGATAGGCCCTGTGCGAGTGGGGTACGTGTATTACTGGGGTTTGCGGGAAATTTCACACGCGATTGGAGCAGGGTACGTGTATTTCGGGGGTGCGTGGGAAGTTTCACACGCGATTGGCCCTGTGCGAGTGGGGTACGTGTATTACTGGGGTTCGCTAGAAGTTTCACACGTGATTGGAGCAGGGTATGTGTATTTCGGGGGTGCGCGGGAAGTTTCACACGCGATTGGCCCTATGCGAGTGGGGTACCTGTATTACGGGGGTTCGCGGGAAGTTTCACACGCGATTGGAGCAGGGTACGTGTATTTCAGGGGTGTGCAGGAAGTTGCACACGCGATTTGCCCTGTGCGAGTGGGGTACGTGTATTACTGGGGTTTGCGGGATGGTTCACACGCGATTGGAGCAGGGTACGTGTATTTCGGGGGAGGGCAGGAAGTTTCACACGTGATTGGCCCTGTGCGAGTGGGGTACATGTATTACAGGGGTTCGCGGGACGTTTCACACGCGAAAGGGCCTGTGCGAGTGGGGTACGTGTATTGCTGGGGTTCACGGGAAGTCTCACACGCGATTGGAGCAGGGTACGTGTATTTTGGGGGTACGCGGGAAGTTTCACACGCGATTGGCCCTGTGCGAGTGGGGTATGTGTATAACTGGGGTTTGCGGGAAGTCTCACACGCGATTGGAGCTGGGTATGTGTATTCCTGGGGTGCACGGGAAGTTTCACACGCGAGTGACCCAGTGCGAGTGGGGTATGTGTATTGCTGGGGTTCGCGGGAAGTCTCACACGCGATTGGAGCAGGGTACGTGTATTTTGGGGGTACGTGGGAAGTTTCACACGCGATTGGCCCTGTGCGAGTGGGGTATGTGTATAACTGGGGTTTGCGGGAAGTCTCACACGCGATTGGAGCCGGGTACGTGTATTCCCAGGGTGCGAGGGAAGTTTCACACGCGATTTTGCTGTCAGAGCGGGGTATGTGAATTTCGGGGGTGCACGGGAGTCCTACACGTGAATTGGCAGTGTGGGTCCTCCCAGGTGTTCCCTCTACACCCTACACAGCCCCTGCAGGCAGCCCACACCACAGGGGACTACCCTGCACCCTTGGTCATGTCCCACAGGCAGCCCATCCACCATGGGCATGCCCCCCAGCCAAGCCACATGTCACCTTGCACTACTGATCACCAACTCATGTCCCCTTGAACCCCCACCCCCCAGCACTGAGGGGCACCTGCCAGCAGGCCCCCACTCATGTCCCACTCATGTCCCCCTGCACCCCCAACCCCCAGCACTGAGGGGCACCTGCCAGCAGGCCCCCACTCATGTCTCACTCATGTCCCCCTGCACCCCCACCCCCCAGCACTGTGGGGCACCTGCCAGCAGGCCCCCACTCATGTCCCCCTGCACCCCCACTCCCCAGCACTGAGGGGCACCTGCCAGTAGGCCCCCACTCATGTCCCACTCATGTCCCCCTGCACCCCCATCTCCCAGCACTGAGGGGCACCTGCCAGCAGGTGCCCACTCATGTCCCCTTGGACCCCCACCCCACAGCACTGAGGGGCACCTGCCAGCAGGCCCCCACTCATGTCCCCCCTGCACCCCCACCCCCCAGCACTGAGGGGCACCTGCCAGTAGGCCCCCACTCATGTCCCACTCATGTCCCCCTGCACCCCCATCTCCCAGCACTGAGGGGCACCTGCCAGCAGGTGCCCACTCATGTCCCCTTGGACCCCCACCCCACAGCACTGAGGGGCACCTGCCAGCAGGCCCCCACTCATGTCCCCCCTGCACCCCCACCCCCCAGCACTGGGGGGCACCTGCCAGCAGGCCCCTACTCATGTCCCACTCATGTCCCCCTGCACCCCCACCCCTCAGCACTGAGGGGCACCTGCCAGCAGGCCCCCACTCATGTCCCCCCTGCACCCCCACCCCCCAGCACTGAGGGGCACCTGCCAGCAGGCCCCCACTCATGTCCCACTCATGTCCCCATGCACCCCCACCCCCCAGCACTGAGGGGCACCTGCCAGCAGGCCCCCACTCATGTCCCACTCATGTCCCCCTGCACCCCCACCCCCCAGCACCGAGGGGCACCTGCCAGCAGGCCCCCACTCATGTCCCCCTGTACCCCCACCCCCCAGCACTGTGGGGCTCCTGCCAGCAGGCCCCCACTCATGTCCCCCTGCACCCCCACTCCCCCAGCACTGATGGGCACCTGCCAGCAGGCCCCCACTCATGTCCCCTTGCACCCCCACCCCCAGCACTGAGGGGCACCTGCCAGCAGACCCCCACTCATGTCCCCTGCACCCCCACCCCCCAGCACTGAGGGGCACCTGCCAGTAGGCCCCCACTCATGTCCCACTCATGTCCCCCTGCATCCCCATCTCCCAGCACTGAGGGGCACCTGCCAGCAGGTGCCCACTCATGTCCCCTTGCACCCCCACCCCACAGCACTGAGGGGCACCTGCCAGCAGGCCCCCACTCATGTCCCACTCATGTCCCCCTGCGCCCCCACCCCCCAGCACTGAGGGGCACCTGCCAGCAGGCCCCAACTCATGTCCCACCCATGTCCCCCTGCACCCCCACCCCTCAGCACTGAGGGGCACCTGCCTGCAGGCCCCCACTCATGCCCCCCCTGCACCCCCACCCCCCAGCACTGTGGGGCACCTGCCAGCAGGCCCCCACTCATGTCCCACTCATGTCCCCCTGCACCCCCATCCCCCAGCACTGACGGGCACCTGCCAGCAGGCCCGCACTCATGTCCCCTTGCACCCCCTCCCCCAGCACTGAAGGGCACCTGCCAGAAGGCCCCCACTCATGTCCCACTCATGTCCCCTTGCACCCCCACTCCCCAGCACTGAGGGGCACCTGCCAGCAGGCCCCCACTCATGTCCCACTCATGTCCCTCTGCACCCCCACCCCTCAGCACTGAGGGGCACCTGCCAGCAGGCCCCCACTCATGTCCCACTCCTGTCCCTCTGCACCCCCAGCCCCCAGCACTGAGGGACACCTGCCAGCAGGGCCCACTCATGTCCCCTTGCACCCTCACCGCCCAGCACTGAGGGCCACCTGCCAGCAGGCCCCCACTCATGTCCCACTCATGTCCCTCTGCACACCCAACCCCCAGCACTGAGGGGCACCTGCCAGCAGGCCCCCACTCATGTCCCCTTGCACCCCCACCCCCCAGCACTGAGGGGCACCTGCCAGCAGGCCCCCACTCATGTCCCCCTGCACCCCTACACCCCAGCAGTGAAATGCCGATCTCATGACACAAACCAAAAGTCAACTATGTACATCAACACATGTCCGTCACACACATGCACTGGTTGGCGTTGCTTGTGTAAACCCACATTTTCACATGCATCAACCCAATGAGCGAATCCCACACATGGAACTAAAAAATGAAAATGTATTATGTACATTAAATCAAAAATGAAATGAAAGCATACCAAAATATGAAACATGAAATGAAAAGCATGTGAAAAAGATGATTGAATGAAAATCATAACCAATCCAAAAAAATTAGAAAGAAAAACAGACCAAAGTCACCCTCCAACAACGCAAATCCAAAGGAAATGTAAAAATAAATCTCCATTGCTTCATGTTCATAATTAAAAAAAAGGAGAAATCAATCCACAGTCCAACTATTTACAATCCATTGTCCGGAAAAAATAAATCCATTGCTCCATGTCCATAATGCAAAAAAAATAAAAAATGAATGCATGATGAAACTATATACAATCCATTGAATGTAAAGGGTCCATGATCCCAACCAAACAAACGAAACCTACCTAACAAACTACCTAAAAATATAACTATATACAAATTTGTGTGGCATTGTCCATTGACCACAAATAAAAGGAAAACAAAAAGGAAACCTAACTCTAAAAACTATTTACAAGGGCAGCAGGCTAGTCTGACGGCTCACTTTTGGATGTCCCGGGCCAGGGCATCATCGTACCCCTGCTCAATTTCCTGGAGGCGGTTCTCTTCCATCGCCCCGAGAGTTCGCAGGGACGACGACATGTTCTCCTCCAACTCCCTGCGAATTGCCTCGAGGCACTGGGCCCGCCTCAGGGCCCTCCGCATGGAGTTCTCCACCCTGACCATTGTGAGCCGTGCCTCTTCTGCCCGCTGCCGCTCCGCATCTATAGCATGGCCTAACCACTGCCACACGGAAGACACTTCCAGTCCTGGGTCCTCCTGCCCTCTGGCTGATACCTGCCCCTCCGATGTCGAAGGCCCCGAGCCATGATGGCTCCCACCTTGTTGCTGCTGCTGCTGTGCCTCTGCCTGTGCCCTGGCTCTTGCTGCCTGCACATCCTCCTCCGGCTGGGGTGCAGTTGTTGACGTGGCCACCCCTGCTGGACGTCCGACTCCTGACTGTGGCAGGGATGTGTCCTCCACCAGCCTGGCCGCAGGGTCAGTGGCAGCTCCACAGGGTACCCAGGTGATACATGGGTGGGAAGATGGCATGGAGGATGACTGGCGCGGAGGGGGCTCAGGTGAGGAGGGGGTCGCAATGCGTTCCAGGACCCTCCTTTGATGGTTCGACAGCTGGCCCCCGGAACCACTTGGCATCCGCTGCCTTAGCTAGGCGCCGGGCCTTGTTGAGGGTGCTGGACCTGAAGTCCTCCCAGCGCTTCTTGACATGATGTAAGTCGCAGACTGCCACCCCCTTCGCGTGGATGGCAGTCACGATGTCCATCCAGATCCTGGTCCGTCCTTCATTGTCGGCGCGCGAACTTCCAAAGAGGGCATCATACTGCCCCAGGACTTGCTCCACCAGGACACCAACTTCGGTGGCAGTGAAGCTGGTGGCCCTCTGGCTGTGGGTTGCCAGTGCTGCCAGATGGTGTTGTGCTGGACATGGCAACCCCAGAGGCAGGAGTGGGTGGGCAACTGGGTCCTGGGGCTGGGCTGTGGAGCGATGCAATCCCAGTCGGGAGTCTTCGGTTCCAGCAGAGGTGGTCACAGCAACTACACCCCTGGCTGACGTGCAGGCAGCAAATGGCAGGGCACGTGGGCAGCAGGCAGTCTGGCAGCAGCAGATGGCAGGTGGGAGCATGCTCGGGGCTCTGGGGGGCAGTAATTCGGCCTTCTGGGCAGGAGCGTGGTCTTCCGTGTGTTTTCGCGTGGCCAGCTTGATACAGAGTGATTTGTCACGTGAAAAAATTGCACGTCAGCATGTAATTCGAGGAAAGGGCCTTAGCGCGTAAGCGCGTCAGCACACGCACGCGATTTCATTGGACCAAAGGCCCTTAGCGCGTAAGCGCGTAAGTTACATTACGCGCGCGGGTGTTTCCCTCATAGCACGTGATGACAGAGCACACGTGGAAAAACTGCACGTCTGAGTGTCATCACATGTAATTGGAGGAAAGCGCCCGCATACACGCGTATCTAACGTGTGCATGTGCGCTGGTTTAAAAGCTACGTGTAGGACGCCATTTCCTTGTACGTGCTTTTCGTGGAGAGCGAGTGGGTGAAATCTGTACTTCTTGTCGGTTCACACGCGATTACTTCACAGCGTTTCTAGTTCGTACTCCCTGTTACCTCTGACAGCTCTTTTCTGAATTTTTGTTGGGCCTGTTTCCTCAAACAGAGTTCACTTCTCCTTTAGTCCTGTCTCCTCAGACAGCGTACAATTCTTCTTTTGGCGGGGGTGTTGCCAACGCGCACAGGTGCATATTTTTCACGTTCTTTTTCCAGGCAGACGGTGAGTTCCGCACGTACTTAGCAACTGTGCTTGCCCCGTGTGTCAAGTTCCCCTTTAGAGGTCATTGTAGGCTGCGTGTATTACGCATATGCTTAGTTTTGTGTTTCTGGGTGCCACAGCATTGTGCGGGTTCATTTTTTCACGCACGTGGTCTACGAGGGGTTGCGTGCACGTTAATTTTTGATTTTGGGCTGCCTGTGCGTTGCGTGACCCGTCATCTTCCCCCAGGGGGTCACAGACAGCCTTGTTAGAGCACAAGGGTACGAATTCCATCTAGTATCCTACCCCTTTGACCCCCAATTGCCCAGGACAATAGTTTACTGCAACTCCCATACGCACAACAACATCAGTGCCATGGTTGGGAGGCGACCAAGCGGTAAGGGAAGCAAAGATGGCCGATCTTCAAAAGGTGGGCGTGGTGGGCGCGGTAGGGGACGTGGCCGGGATTTGCAGGGTGCCCCTATACCCCCATGTGTGGAGGAACAATCAGGGACACCCATGCCCCCCCCCATGGTTGAGGGAAACGTGGCTGACACCATCCCAGCTCAGCCCCTGTTGGACCAGCCCTTTGTGGCACCTGACTGGCACAGGATGACTCCCTGGCTGACTTCTAGGTCAGCAAGTCTAGGCCACGTGTGGCGGTGCAAGTTGTTGTCACCAAGCCACGTGGATCTGGGGCAGCTATGTCATCTGCTGCCCCAAGTATGCAGGGTGGGAAGGCTGCAGGGGCAGCTGCAGCTCCATTCGCCCCAGCTCTGACTCTGCCAGCCAGGACAGTGTCAGTCTAGGTCCATCAAACTGACGTTCCCCTGCCAACATTACCCTGCAACCAATGCCTGCATCAAGACCTATGGTCATTGTGCATTCCCACACTCCTACTACCCAGTCCACCGGTGATTCTGCCCCTAGTGACCAGAGCGGCGTAAGCCACTCTGGCTCTGCTCCACCTTTAAAGAAGAGGAAGAAGGGTGCTCTGGCACGACAGGCTGAGACCCCAGACACGGCTACACACTCCGGTACCTCAAGGAAGCCTAGCTTTAATGATCCGGAACTTGATGCACTTGTGGCCTATGTGTCAGCACATAGCCGTGAAATGGTGGTGACTGCAGGGTGCAAGACCATACCTGGTCAACGTAGGGCACACTGGCAGACCATCGCAGACCGCATAAGTGGCCTTGGATTTGTGAGGCGCACAGCTGATGATTGCTACAAGCGGTGGAATGACCTGAAACGCAGAGCAAAGAACAAGCTGGCCTCAAATCATGCCGCTACTCTGGTGACTGGCGGTGGGTCTCCACAAGGGGACAACAAACTCACTGAACATGAGTCTGTTGCTGGGGCCTTCGTCACAGAGGAACAGATCCAAGGTGTGGGAGAACTACTTGATTATGATGCATTGTCCAGTGAGTGCACCATGCATGTGTGTGTAATGCATGTGTATGTTGTTTGGGTGACGGGTTTTGATTGAGTGCCAGGTGAGGGTGTGTGTGCCTGAGTGGTTTTGGTCACCCATGTGCTTCATCCAAAACATTCAGCGGCCTTGGATTTGGGTGTGACAGTATCCCTTCTGCCCACAGTAGTAATTTAGCGCAACATTATGGCAGTTGCCCTTGAAGTGGCATCTTGCAACAATATTGTTTGTATTTTTCAGTGTTCATTCAGGCTGATTGTTTCAATTCTCCCACTTTTGCTACGCATTCCTCAGCCCTATTGTCACATTTGTGAGATGCTTCTGTCATTGATGAACCCCACATTGGCCCACATGTGTTACCTTGTTAGGTGAATGATATGACCATTCAGGCTGATTGAGTATTGGCCTGATCACATGAATTTTTGGGGCCTGTTTGAATGTGGAACATGATAGTTGTTTCCTGTCATGTTGAAGTGCACAACCATTGATGTGTACATCGGCCTGCAATCACTGTATTTTTGTACACTGGATGTGTTGCAGTGTGTGGCACATGCCTATTTTGTCACACTATGTAGCATTTTTCATCTCATCATGTCCATCTCACATGGATGGCTGACAGTACTCATTCACTGACATATGGATGTACTTGTGGAATGTACCATGGCTATGGTACATGCCATCTGTGTGATGGCATGTGTCATGTATGTGTATTGGACATGCCACTCACAGGCCAATGTGTGATGGCAGTGCTACCCAGCATGCAGCAAATGTGTTGCTCTTCCATCTTGGTGTCATCAGTGTCTGTCTTTTGCCTCCCCTTCCATCTCAGTGACAATGCATGCATGGGAGGGTTATAGTCATGTGGGACATGTGTAAATCATGTACTGGTTCTGTAGCTTGTCAGGCCTATGTGTGTGCCATAGTGCTAATGCCTGTTTCCATTTGTTGTCTTTCATGTTTTTGCAGGTGATGACGCACTTGATGCTGTAGAGGTGGAGGAGATTGTGCAGACCCAGGAGGAATCTCAGGCACGACCGGGCACCAGTGGGGGACGTGGTGTGGTGGTGGGTGAGAACTCAATCTTGCTGCAGACCATTCTGTCCAGGGGTGTCTCTGGGTGCACCTTCCCAGACATCTATTCAGGTGCTGATTCGGATGATGAGACCTATGTGCCGTCGCAGGTAAGTGTTTCTGACAGGGATTCTGTTCTGCCCAACCCACCTGCACCAGGGATAGAACCCTCTATGGGGATGTTAGTGTTGGTAAGTCCGCCTTTGGCGGTTACGGATGCAGGGTCACACTTCACAACATCTGATCCTGTTCCTGGGCCAGCGATCAGAGGGGGAATGCAGTCCTGCAGCCTCAGGCAGTGCCTGCACAGCAAGGCGCAGATCGCCTTGCCCCAAACAGGTGTGGTGCCCGCCGACGCGGTGGCCACCAGGAAATACCGTATGGGAACAATCCATGTACGGTATGGCAACCCAACAGGCAGCATCAGTTGAGTTGATGGCTCAAGCAACGGAGAGGGTGGCCACTTCCATTGTCCCCCCGAAAGGGTGATGGAGCCGCTACAGCAGGCAACAGACTCCATTTGCCAATCACACAGGGAAGACATTTTGGCGTCCAACAGGGACCGATGGGCGGCACTGGATGCTCTACGCCAATCGATATCAATAGAGTCCCAGGGCCACAGGAAAGCCCTGAGGGTAGAACTCCATCACCTCAGGGAGACCCTTGTTGACCTTGAGGCTTCCACTAACTTGAGGACAGAACAGCAGCTGGAGCGGCTCACACGTTCGCACTCAGCTGAGATGCAGGCAACTCGGGAGGAGATCCGGGCATCACGTCAGGTGCTGCATGGTGATCTCCGCACTATAATCCTCCAGAACGAGACCTTCCACACCGGCATGCTTGCTGCCATGGAGGACCATACCAGGGGTTTGCGTGGGCTGCCTCCCATAGCACCACCACCTCCTGTGGCAGCAGCAGAGGGTGATGAGAGCGACAGCAGCAGTTCTCCCACATTGGCATAGCCGTGCAGGCCATGAGCCCATGGAGGTGTCCTGGGAGGCCTCTCCCTCCCCCAGCCCCCACATGGCCATTTTTCATTTTTGATTTTTGATTTTTGATTTTTTTTTACAGTGTGTTGCCTTGTGTGGCTCCCGTGGGCATCCACGGTATTCCGGCTGGGCACATGCAGGCTTGTCCTGAGTTTGGGTTAGATGCTTGGGTTCATGAGACACACACCCCTCCTGCTTCCCGTTTCCATGGGCCTGCAAAGGGTGTGCCCAAGTGACAGTGAATTACACAGTGACGTTGGACTCCCATGAGCTGTGTGGGCAGTCTGTAGTCAATACTGTGTATACATTCCTAGTGGATATTGTTGTTGTATTGTACACTGCATGGTGTATTGATATGTGCTTGTGCATCCATGTCTTCCTCCTAATTTGCAGGTTCGTTCCTCATGTCTTCACAAGGCTGTCTACCTTGGAGATGGAGTTCATGTTGTAAGCAGTGCACTTACACATTTGCATGGCAGCAACACTTTACAGTTTGAAGGGGTCGATGTGCTGGCATAATCAGGTTGTAAGACTACCACTACTTTAACTTAGTACTGTCATGTTTTTGCTATGTTTGAGGTTGTGTAGCTGCATTGTATTGTTGGTAAGTATTTGGTCATGTGTGTTATTAGTTCTACATTGCTGGGAGCATATTGTGTGTGGCCAGTTTCCATTAGGGACACTGTACTTTGTGACACTTGTGTCAGGTTTTGGGGATTGCTTTGTTTGCTTTCACATAGCATGACATGCCATGGTGTGTTGGGTGGCGGTGCTGGGGAGGGGTTGAGTGACATGGCACTGTTGTCATGTTGCATTTTGCAAGGGGGTAATGAATTTAGCAGCATAGAAGTGTGTCTTTTGATGACACAGCATTGGTGGTGTTTGTGTAGGTAGGGATACACACAATGTAACACTTCCAGGTGACCAATCTCAGGCTGGCATGGTTGTGACAGTTGACTATCCCTTATGTCATCATCATTGATTGTCAGCTGGCATGTGCCAGGGCTGTGTGCACTCCACAGGGGTGTGATTTTAGGTGAAGTAATTAGCCACCAGCTGCGTACGGGATGCCTCACCCCGTGCCCTTTCCCCTCCCATGCACAGCGGCCGTGCATGTGGTTGGGGATGTGGGGGCTCCACCATGTCCACGGCAGGCCCCGGCGTGTTGCAACGTTGTGCAGGACACATGCTGCCACTATGATCCTGCACACTACTGGCGGAGCGTATAACAGCTGCCTGCCAGAACGGTCAAGGGAGCGAAAGCGTGACTTGAGCACTCCGAATGTGAGCTCCACTATGCCCCGGGTTGCAATGTGGGCTGTGTTGTATCTTACCTCGGGTGGCGTGGTGGGGTTCCGAATTGGCGTCATCATGTGGGTGCTCACAGGGTAGGCATTGTCCCCTGGGGAGGTGGTGATGGGTATCATTAGTGGGGTTGTGACATTACTCAGTATCTGACATGCATGCATGTGCTGTGGCATTTATACTCACCGAGCAGCCATCTAACGCCATGCCGCCCAGCTTCTAGGTCCCGGTTTAGGGTTGACATTCTGTAAATAAAACTGTCGTCTGTGGACCCTGGATAGATGGCATATACTGAGGTGAGGATTCCCTTGGCATCACATACTACCTGCATGTTGATGGAATGCCAGTGCTTGCGGTTTCTATAGATGTGCTCTGATGCCCTCGGGGGACGTAGAGCCACATGGGTGCAATCAATAGCACGTAGGACTTTGGGGAATTGTGCCACCCCGTAGAAATCCTGGACCGCAGCCTGCCTTTCTGCAGGTGTTCTGGGCAGGTGTATGTGCCTGCGGACTGATGGGCGTGCAGTCATGATGGCCAAGACCTGGTGTAGGCAGCGTGACTCTGTGGCCTGTGACACCCCCCCACTGTTAGGTCCGCCCTGCGCCCCACAACGCAGTGACACAGGGCGTCTCAATAAAAGCCCCGCTCCCGCGCAAGGGAGGCAGTTCCGGGCACAGACACTACCAAAGTGTGGCGTGTTTCATTTCGCTCCGGCCGAAGCTGCGCCACTGCGGCCTACCTCAGAGGCCTTCAACGTTCTGCCTCCGCACGGAGCCAGAACGTAACAATGGCGACAAAGGAAACGGGACCCAGCACACGTGCTCAGCACCCTTCCATCTCATTCCTCCTGCAACGCATGACCGACTGGCACCCAGGGACCACTGGCACCGCTCCTGGTCGTGTGAGCCCACTGCACACACAGTGCGCACATGCGATCACGGCAGAGGGCACCTGGAGCGAGACAGCGGCCCCATCTGCCAACATTTCATAGGTCGGCCTCAAAAGGAACCGTCAAGTGACGATGACACCCCACCATGGCGACCGGCACATCCACCCCCGGGCCCGGCACGCCCTCTAGACTCGCAGCGAATCTGTCGATGTCGTCACTGCCACCTCGCCCACATAGCAGCTCATCCACAATGATTCAGCCATTTGACCCATTCACGGATCCATCTTCAGTTGGCCCCCGGTGGCAGCTATGGCTCCAAAAATTCGAGATGGCAATGGAGTGCAAAGACGTTACCTCCTCCAGGAAAATGAAATTGCACCTATTATTGAATATGGGGGACGAGGTGCTATGAATCTTCAACTCGCTAACTATTGCGGATGACCAGGACATTTACCAACTATCGAAAGACGCTTTGACGGCTCATTTTCTCCCGCAACTCCACCCTGATTATGAAACTTTCATATTCTGCACCACGTTTCAGGCAGAAGAGGAGACTTTGGATGCCTACCACACCCGGCTCAGGAAGCTGGCGATGTCGTGTGAGTTCACGGATGTCGAGAAAGAAATCCAGAGACAACTCATTAACGGCATCCAATCGGAGAAACTAAGAAGGATGGTGTTGGGTGAGAGGGGCATCTCCCTGACATGCATTCTAGAGCTGGTTCGTCAAAGGGAGCTGGCACATGCCAGGGCCGCCAACATGGGCATGAATCTGCAAAAGCTTCAACCTGCCCTTGCATCATCCATGGTGGCCAATGTCACCAACAGACAGTGCATTAGAGATGAATCTGGTGGCAACTACTCACCGGCCAGATGGCAGCCACGGATCCCGGGACCCATGGAATGTGGATGGTGGGGTGGATCGCGTCATGGACGGAGAAATTGCCCGGCGCAAGGCACAACGTGTGGGGCATGTGGCAGAAAGGACCACTATGCAAGGGTGTGCTGATCATCAGGTGCTCCATTACCGCCTCCGCAGAACCCCGAGGAGAAGAGTGGAACAAAGAAAAAGAAGCAGGCAATCACAAGGCGAGTCGAAACGACCAACTCGTTGACCGAGGAAGAAGGGGATGACATCAAAGGGACTCAACAGGACCCCGGTAGAGAGCAACGGACCAAAGGGAGGAAAGTCTACCTGGTGTCAGCCTTGGATCATGGGCACGCTACGCAGAAGAAAGGGCTCCGGAGGCGCAAATGCCAGATCACCCTCCAAAACCAGCAGGTATGGATGACCATAGACACGGGAGCATCGGTAAACGTCATGCCCATGAGCATCTTCCAAACACTGCAACCACGACCAGTCCTTAAGAACACAGACACTATCCTGTTTGCATATGGCTGCAGAAAGCCGTTACCGGTGGTTAGCAGATTTCGCACCACCCTCAGCCATGGTGAAAACAGGCTACCGTCCAAAATATACGTAGTGAATGCGGGGATTGAATGCCTTCTGAGTGGCGATGCGGCTGAGGATCTAGGGCTAGTACAGTTTGTCAGTCAAGTCAAGGAAGCCCAAGAGGTCGAGAACATCCTTGCATAGTTTCCCAACCTATAAAACGGCATTGGGTGTCTGAAAGGGAAGACGATCAAGCTCCATATTGATAAGTCGGTCCAGCCAAAGGCCGTCAGACACCGGAGGACCCCATTCCACATGCGCGAACAGGTGGAGTTAGAACTTAAAGCGTTGGAAGAAGCCGGCATTATAGAAGAGGTGACGGGGCCGACACCATGGGTGTCCCCGATGGTGGTCACAAAGAAACCCAAACAGCTGGGAAAGGTCCGCATTTGCACAGACATGCGCCTCCCGAACATTGCCATCAAGAGGGAGCGCCACATCATGCCAACCCTTGACGAAATTGTGGCTGACCTCACGGGATCGAGAGTCTTCTCGAAGGTTGATTTGAAAGCAGGATACCACCAGCTGAAGCTTCACCGAGACTCTCGGTACATAACCACATTTTCTACACATTTGGGTCTGCGAAGATGCAAGCGGCTAAGCTTTGGGATATCTTCGGCGGCCGAAGTCTTCCAACAGACCATTCAAGAAGTCATCCGGGGCATACCAGGTGTCCTGAATGTGAGTGACGACATCCTGATCAATGCCCAGGACAAAGTTGAACACTCGAGAAGACTACAGATGCTTCTGGGCCGACTAGAAGATGCGGGCCTAAACATCCATAAGGAAAAATGTGAGTTTTTCAAGACAGAGATATCGTTCTTTGGCTACAAGTTCAGCAGCACTGGCATCTCACCGGACCCCAAGAAGGCCGCTGACATGCAGGCCGTGAGTCCGCCCATGACACCCACCGACGTCCGCAGCTTCCTGGGGATGGCCACGTACTGTGGGAGATTCATCCGGAACTTGGCCACTCTGTCGGTACCACTTCGAGAACTAACCAAGCTCAACGCGAAGTGGGAATGGGGGATAGCGTGCCAGGAAGCTTTCGAAAGTATCAAAGAGTCGCTTTTCGTGGATACGAAAATGGCGTACTACGACACAGCGCTTCCGACTGAACTTAATGTGGATGCCAGCCCTGTCGGCCTGGGGGCCATCCTCATGCAGGTCACCAAAGAGGGCGAGAAGAGACCCATCGCGTATGCGTCAAGAGCTCTCACGGCGATGAAGCAGCGATACTCTCATATTGAGAAGGAGGCAATCGCCGTACTGTGGGGGTGCCGCCATTTCCACCTCTATCTGTACGGCCGCAAGTTCATGGCGATCACGGATCACAAACCCCTCCTGCCAATCTTCATGGGCACCTCCTCGCACCCGCTGGCCAGAATAGCCAAATGGCTGCTCCATCTCCAGCAGTATACTTTCGAGTTGACGTATCAGCCGGGAAGCGGCAACCTGGCGGACTTCCTCTAAAGGCACCCTCGGGCGGCAACGCCACAGGAGGTTCAGGTGGCCGAAGAGACCGAGGAGCACATCTGCCAGGTGGTGCGGGCCATGAGGCCGAAGGCTGTCAGCATTGATGATATCGCAGAAGAAACATGCAATGACCCCTGTTGCGATTTCGTAAAGGATGCCATCATTTCAGGTGACTGGAGGTCCTTCATGAAAAACACACACAACAGGACGGAAGAGGCAAAGGCATTCCTCACAGGGATGTTCACCATCCGCCAGGATCTGTCGATAACAGAGCAAGGTCTGCTGCTCCGCGGAAATCGCATTGTCATCCCACCAGGCCTGCACGACCGAATAGTGGCCCTCGCCCATGAGGGCCACCAATGGATGGCTCAAACGAAGGCCCGAATTCGACACTGAGTGTGGTTTCCACGGATAGATGAAAAAGTGGAAAAACTAGTCAATACCTGTCTACCATGCCTGATAATCAGAGCCCCACCTGATCCAGAACCTATCCAGTAGGCGGAATGAGGCTCGGGCAGGTGGGACTCAATAAGCATTGACTTCTGTAAACTACGTGAGGGCCTGTACCTCCTAGTGGGCATCGATGAGCACTCCCGGTACCCTGAAGTCGAGGTGGTCGAATCCACGGCGGCGGAAGTCGTCATCCCGGCCATCGAGAAGATGTTTGCGACACATGGACTACCCAACACGATCAAAAGTGACAACGGCGCACCCTTCCAAGGGGAGGAGTTCAAACATTACCTGCAAGATCTGAACATACGGTATCACCACATCATGCCCCGGTGGCCCCAGGACGAATGGGGATGTGGAACGGTTCATGAGAACAATCAACAAAGTGTTGAGGTTATCAAAAGCAAAGTCGACCTCTATCATTTCCTGCGAAACTACAGGGTCACCCTGCACTGCACAACTGGTGTCCCCCCAGCTGATCTCATGTTCGGCACCGCCATAAAGTCGTCCATTCCACATCACCCCAGCAGAAGACCGGACGAGCTCGACAATGAGCGCACCGAAAGAAGGAGAACAGATGCCAATGCCCACATGAGTGCCAAGAGGAGGTCGACACCATCCAACCACCAGGTGGTTGACCAGGTGGTCATGTTACGGAACCCAACGAAGTCCAAGATGGACTCCCGCTATGAGACTCTCCTATGGTCTGTCCGCGAGACACAAGAGACCATGATAACCGTGCAAAGAGGGCACCGTCAGGTGATGCGCAATGCGTCGTGGTTCAAGGCGGTGCCGCGCAACCTTTGGAATGATGGGGACTGTCCCCAAGAAGATGAGGACTCCCCGCTGATCGAAGATGAACCTGCCAATCGTCAGGGCGAAGAAAATGCAGGTGACAGAACGTGGGAGCAGTGGAGTGAACCGGACCTGGGTGAGCCGGAGGTGGAAGGTGAGAGATCAGACGAGACGTGGAGCCCAGCTCCCGGGGTGGGAGATATGGACTAAGAACCGCCACCCAGCCACCAGCCCGGCTCAAGGACTATGTGTGGTAGTTTGCACCAGGAGAACTGTGACAGTGAAAAGTGTTTGTATGTTTGTGTTCATAAGCATGGGCCCCTTTGTGTGGGTGTATTTAGTTGTTATGTTTATTTATAATAAAGGAGGAATGTTATGTCCGCCCTGCGCCCCGCAACGCGGTGACGCAGGGCCTCTCAACTGCTGCAAGGGAGGCAGTTCCGGGCACAGACACTACCAACGTGTGGCGTGTTTCTTTTCGCTCCGGCCGGAGCTGCGCCACTGCAGCCTACCTCAGAGGCCTTCAACGTTCTGCCTCCGCGCGGAGCCAGAACGTAACACCCACTATAGCACTTGTCCGCTGAAATGATCCAGTGGCCAAGAAGTGCAGTACATTGAGGACCTTCTCCAGGGGGCTGAGTGCTTGGGAGCACAGGGTGGGTGATGTGAGGTCATCCTCCCACTCACTCACTCACCAGGTCGAGTATTATGTGAGGTGGAAACCTGTACCTCCCATACACCTGGTCATCAGGCATCCCAAAAAGGCTGGTTCTGGGTGTGACAATTCTGGGCCTGATTATCCTCCTCCTCCTCCTGCGGTATCCCACGACCACTGCTGCTAGGAACGGTATATTCATCCTGGCGTCTGAGCTTGTTTGTTGTTTGCGCGCACTTTTATGCTGCGCGGGTCCACGTATGCCTGCTTCCTGCTGGCGTACGTGTTTCCGGATTAGCGCGTCTTTTTTTGCGCACGCGTTAGCCCCGTTCGAATCCATGAATACGTGTTTTGAACGTGCGTGTGGGCATTCCACGCATTTGCCTCCTGTACTTCCCCCATGACGCTCACATTTTCACGTGTTGTTCCCCATTCTGCGTGGCACGCCCCCTGTTCCTCCTACTTTTGTTGTGTGCACCGCGCTATGTGCGATTTCGCTGTGCACGTAGCGTACGCTGTTTGGAGACGTGTGCGCCAGCGTGCACCACGCAGAATTTCTGGCGCACATCCTGGGATTTACACACGCACGGACTTCCATGAATCGATGTGCACGGTTTCCGCTGCGATTTTCGCACTGGCACTGCGATTTGCACGCTTTCGCACGCTTTCGCTGAAAATTTCAGCGCACATTAATTCCAGGAATCGGCCTGTTGCAGATAACCAGATGGGAGTTACTGCCGACCATCAACACGACCATAAAAGGATTTAATGCAATCAAAAAAGAACTGAGGGCAATTCTCTACAGAACAGATATGTCCTTGACATGATCACAGCATGTTTGTGCAAAAATCAGAGAATCATGTTGCACATTTATACCATCTCACGACGAAGAAAATGGAACTTTAACAGAGGCCATAGGTATGCTGACGAAACTACAGAATCAGATGATTGATGAAGCTGACGAAGTAGATGATGACAGCTGGTTTGGAGCAATGTTTTCATTGGTTCCACAATGGATGGCAGACGCATTCAAATTCCTATCAGCCTTGCTATTGATGTTTTTGCTCGGATTCTGTGTTGTCAAGATAATCATTTCTCAGTGCCAGAAAACTGTGAAAAAGGCTATAGGGATGAAGATCATGATTGATGTCAGACCCGGATGGAAGCCCAAAGACCTGACTGATGAAGAACTAAGAGACTTTGTGAAAGTTAGCATTCATGCACCAGAAGGAACAAAGTTTAAATATTCAAGGAAACACAGAAACTATGTGGGAAGATGGATCTATTGCAGCCCAAGTGGACAATGTCAACCGATGACATGGAATAAAGACGAACATGAGAGAACAGCTGGAAGCTTGAGGGGAGTCATAAAAATATGGACTCAAAAGAGACACTTCTTCAGACCTCAATGTGTGGACCCAGAGGATGGAAGAACAATGGACCCAGGAGATAAAGAAAGAATTGATCCAGAAGATAAAGAAAAGGTGGATACAAAAGAAGAAGTGAAGGTGGTCCATGAATCGCCCAGAGGGGGGAGTGTAGAGGAGGTCCCAAGCACTATTCGCACCCCTACCGCCCATTTTGAATACCAGGAACGTTCACGCCGAAATATGTGCCGTATGATGCGCAGATAAACCAGCAGAGAGCCGCAGTAGGGCTCTGTCCTGTACCTATCAGACTGACAGCACCTATTGAAGTACCGACACATAGGAAAACCTGGATAGTGAGGTACCCATTGAGAAAACCATACCGACAAATGAGACAGAATGACGATTATCAAAATGCAATACCTGAAGAAGCCAAAAAGAGACTAAAAGAAGACGAATGATGACATCACAAGAACCCGGACTGACTCACATGTAGAAGATATGACGACCTGTGAATGATGAAAAGAGACGAAACACCGTGGATAAGTGACATCCAGAGTCTAAAGTGAAATAAGTGATGTCAGAAACTTATGACATGAGCGTGATGAGGAAATTCAACCAGTTTAGACGTGTACATATGCACAGTAACCGGAAGAAGCTAAGAAAATCATGAGGCTTGCTTAAGCTTAAAAGTAAGATAGAGTGCAGCAAGCGCCACCTATACATATCTACCTCAAAAGGAGCACTTTATACAAGTTTATTTCCACTATACACAAAAGCAGAATCAACCAAAGGTTATTAAAGGTCTCAAGAGGAGAGCCTCGTAGCAAGCAAATCGAGAATTAAAGACAGAGAAAAACTCAGACGAAGGCAAGTTATGCCAAGAATTGTATTGGCTGAAATTGACCCACAGTAGATCCAATTAACGAGAAGAAGAACAGTGTATCCTGCGCAGAAAGGTCAAGATAAGCCACAGATGGCAGATGGCTGGCAGAATTAAATCAAATGCACGAATTGCATGGAGAATAAGACAATTTCACTGTGTCAAAATCACGTGACCGAGCAATTTGAAGGGATGAAACTTTCACACCTACGCAAAGACTTGTGCCATGCCCAGACGCCTTAACTTTTCCAGACCAAGAAGCAGTCTCGAGGCCTAAATACAAATAAATAATTGACACATGACCACTGAAGTGATGAGTGATTGTAGCAATAATTGGAGGGAAGCTGGGGGTGCAGACGAACTCCCTGAATCTGGCCGGCTATTCTGCACGCTGCTAAGCTAGTGGAAAAGTATAAGTGGGGTTGTTGCCATCCCAATCATAGTGGACCACGTAATCTAGGGTCCTATAGCTAGTAGAACCAATGAGACGTCATACTTTTAGTGACATCTACAGTAGCCATTTTGGAGGAAGGGCTTAGATGATATGATATGATACATGTAGTTCCTTCTCTCCAATTCATGGTGGGCATTTCTTTTTTTTCTCAAGTTGCGAAATGGTTTCCAGGCCCTTTCACAACTCGAGAAAAAAATGCTATTATGTTATGATATGATATGGCATTTATAGTACCCCGGTACGACATACTGGGGTACTAATAGCAATAGAACCTTCGGAGGGGGGAATTACAAGTCTGGTAATGCCCCCAGGGCTATGTTAAAGCCCCCGCTTCACTCGGGCTTGTAACTATTTCCCCAGAGCATTACCCGACTGGTAATACCCCCTCCTTGGATTCTATTGCTTTATTCAAAACATTAAAATATTAAAGATTAGAACATTAGTGTGCTGGCAGTACTATTATAGAAAGCAGACTTGCAGAGAGACATTATGGCTGGTATAAGTCTTTTTTCCTGACATTCCAATCTTTCTTCTTTGTGTCTCATAGTTTTAAACAGAACAATCTCCTCTCATAGTATGAAATATTTGCATAACAGTAATGCCCCCTTCCTTAGGCCATTATCAGGAGGTAACGTTCCTTTCCCCTCGTTATATGCCCATCTTCACTCTCTAATTTGGGCCACAGCCCACTACCACCTGGTAAGATGTTCAGAGTGCGGCATTATAGATAGGGCATCTCTTCTTTACCGTCTACTTTACTGCTTCCCTTTGAATCACGTCTTATCTACCATTTTCTTTCTAGTGCATTTAAATGTACTCACGGCTTGGCTCCTCCTTTTATTTCTTCGCTAGTCTCGTTCTATTCTCCCTCTGGGACTCTCTGATCACAGAATCTGCTTCTTCTCACTGACCCCAAACCCCACCCCCCCACCCCGCTTCTTACCATTTCCGATCATTTGCCCTCTTAACACTTAAACACTGGAATCCTCTCTCTCTCTCTCTCTCTCTCTGCTCTCTTCTTCATCTCTCTGTAGTTTTCAATCTAACCTGGAAACTCATCTCCTCTCCCTTCTTTCTACTCAGTGACTTTCTGTTTCTATCCCCCTCCTTCTGTTTTTAGCTGTGTTTTGCATTATCATGTACACTGTACTGTTTTTCTAATATTTTGTAATAACACTTTTGGCGAAAAGAGCTTTATAAATTCAATAAATGAAATTACTGCTTCACTAAAACTTATTAACCTATGTTACTAAATTATTATGGTGAGATCCCATACACGGTGTCCAGACATTTGGTCGACCTAAAACTGGTCGATTGACATTTGGTCGACGCAATTTGGTCGAAAACCAAATGGTCGAATTTTTTTTTTTAATTATATATTTATTTTTCGAGTTTTCGTTTTTTACAAAAATGGGGTTTTAGAAAAAAAAGGGGGTTGGGGGGGGGACCCCCCCAAAAAAAAAAAAAAAAAAGGTGAAAATAAAAAAAATAAATTCGACCATTTGGTTTTCGACCAAATTGGTGCGACCATTTGTCTGGTCGACCAATTTTTTTCCACCAAATGTCTGGTAACCCCCATACACTTGTCCCGCTTGCCACATGCTTGTAGTCAACATAATGCATGCAGAAATATAACTAAAATAAGAGCCCTCCTGTGCACATTGCTATAAACTGTTCCCAAGGAAATACCGAGCTTGTCAAATAGATTTCCCATTTTTCAAATTATTTTCAAAGACCCTGAGCTGTCGGTTTTGGGCGAACATGCCAGCAGTCTTTAATAGATGCAACAGTCCCCTTTGTAGTCGGGAAGTGTGGTCTATTGTGGCGTGTTCTTTGCATTCTGGGACTTGTAGTCCCGCATTTATAACATGAAAATTAGAACTACAAATCACAGACAGCAGGCCTTGACAAGCATACCCCGAATTGAATGGGACATGTTGGCATGTATGTCGATTCCTAAAAAAGGATATTTGCAGAATGAGAGCTTGTGATCATCCAAACGTCACAAGCTTTGAAATAGCCCCCAAGGGCGCGATTACAGAAAGTTTGCCCAAGAGCCAGAGCAGAATTACACAGTATTAGCACTAGGTCAAAACTTGTCCTACTTCTAAAAACACTGGAGAATATTAGAAAGCCATTGCACCATGGCAAGTTTAGTTTAACAAGAATTTCTGTAGGGCAAAAAGAGACACATTTTCACAGCATTTTTTCACCAGGGCAAAGTTTGTCCTAGTGCAAAAATGGAGAGAAATGTCTCTTTTTGCACTAGGGTATTTTTTGCCCAGGTGCTTATACCATGCCAAACTGAACTTGCCATGGTGCAATGGCTTTCTAATATGTCCCAGTGTTTTTAGAAATAGGGCAAACTTTTCCTAAGTGCTAATTCCGTGCAAATCTGCACTTGCACTGGTGCAAGATTCCTGTAATCTGGCCTCAGGTGTGACTGAGATTAATTAGGAACAATGAAGTACCACATATTAAACTGGGATTTTCAGTTTGTATGGATTCATAATAGTGCACCCAGAAAATGTAATTGTTGTTGGTGCTTAAATAACTATTGTTATGAATGGTACGCCCAGGTTGACATGTGCAGGCAGATGCATGCAGCACGTGCATTAACCCACCGATCTAGATGATAGATTTTGCTTTGCTTTAGGGATTTGAAAGCAGGCTGTGCCACCAGCAAAGGGTACACGAATGTGGTAGGTGTGGCACCTGGTAAAAAAGCTATCTGGGTTAATGTGGCTGCTGCTGAGCCCTAGGTGTAACCCACAGGGTAGACTCAGCCTGCCAATGTTTCAGCCTCTCAGAGAAGCGAGGGCTGCCAGTGGGAGGTCCAGGAACACATAGGAGGGACCCTTCCTCTTCTTCCTCGTCTTCATCCTCATCAGAACCGGAGGAAGCCCGCAAACCTAAAGGCTGAATTCTGAACGGCAAGGCGGTAGCACATCTCCTTGCGCGATGTGGCCGCCAGCGTGACGTCCAAAGAACCCGATCCCAACGCAGAGGAGGATCTGTCGGTTGAGAGGCCCAGGCCTGATCCCCGAGAACCTACTGAAGGGAGGGGGACCCAGAGATAATGCCAGCACCTTGTGTTTTATGAATAAACTCTACCCTCTGGAACCAGATGAAAATCTTTCAGTGACCCTTGAAGTATAGTGACAAGATCTCCTCACACCAGCTAAGTATTCAAGTACTATATTGCATGGACCCCACAGGCCAGCTCCCACCTCCAGAGTCCCCGATCAACTGTCCCTGTGGAATGTTGACTCTTGAACCGGCATCAACATTCCACACGCGCCCGTGCACATTACAACATATCCTCTTCCCTTACATAACAATAATATTAACAGGCATGGAAGACAACCTGAAATGCAAAACAACAAGAAGACATGAATGAATGGTGAAATAAATAGTAATATATAGCTGACCTTCATACATGACAACATATGTTGTAATAATCAGGATCATAATCAAAGTCATTGCACCTAGAATACACAAGATTGCAACACTTAACAAATGTAGTCTCTGAACCTTATGGGAGGCTCACAGCGCCTGGCAAGGCGGCCCCCATCTTGCCCCACATTGGCTTGCTGAGCAGGAACACTCTGACTCTCCACATTCACACCTGACCTGGCAGGGCCTGGAACATCCTCTTCCTGTTCGTACCTGATTACTTGTGAACCCACAGGATCATAGTCCAGAACTGTTTCCTGAGAATCCACACTCAAATCTGCATCTGAACCCCCAGCACGCTTGCCTCCATCCACTACCACCCGTCTCTTACTCCACACAGAGCCATCCTCCAATTGTACATGACCCTTTCCAGTCTTGACAACTCTCCTCGACGGTAAAAACGTGCTATTGCCTTTGCGAACCAACCTAGGATTTTTTCTGTACACATCATCCCCAGGCTTAACCCTTAATTCCTTCTTGAATTTCTGGGAAGAGATCATAGCTTCCTGGCGCGCCAAGATACTGCGATGTATACCTTGCAGATCCACATTACATGAGCCACCACCACCCAAAGCCAGAGTTCTCAACATTGTACCTGCTTTCCTGCCCCTCATGAGCTCAAATGGAGACCTCCCCGTAGCCACAGCAGGAGTTCTATGCTATGCAGCCAGGTACTGTGTCACAACTTCCTGCCAATCCAAACCATTGGCCAAGGCCAATTGTATAGCCGACTTAATGGTACCATTGGCCCTCTCAACCAATCCATTAGCACATGGATTATATAATGCAGTTCGGTGATGGGAAATGGCATGCTGATCCAAAAATGCTCTCATAGCTTTGGATGTGAACTGAACACCATTATCTGTAACTAAGATGGCAGGTAATCCATCACGGTCAAATAATTTCCTCAAGAAAGCAATAACAGAATCAGTAGTAACATTAGCACAGGCAGCTACCTCGATCCACCTGGACGTATAGTCCACAAACACCAATAGATATCTACACTCAGGCTGCAAGCATTTAAAAAGGACCCATGATGTCCAAAGCCAATTTAGTCCATACTTGCTCAGGAACATCTACAGGATGTACCGGTTGGGGATGCAGTACCTTACTTTTATCACTGACAGCACACGCCTGACAATCTTTCACCGCCTATTCTACATCCTTGTCCATAGACGGCCACCAGTAGTCTTCCCTAAGTCTTCTCTTGGTCAAAGACCGGGCCAAATGACCGACATGCGCCAATTCCACCATTTTACCTCTTAGACTCACAGGGGGAATTAACCTGCCACCTCTGGACACACCCCAAGGACCCTCAGCCAATTCATGCAATACTTGGGCATAGCCTTTCCCCTCGGGTTTGTCCTTGACGGTATGCCAACCTTTGACAAGACCCTCCCTGATCCATTTCAATTCAGCATCAGCCTCCGACTCGACATCCCACAATGACTTGTCCACAGCAGAAGAAGCCACATAAGCAACCTGGCACCCCTGCAAATCCTCATCTTTCACCAACCATGCATGATTGTGACCGTCCGCCTCCATCCCAGGCAAACGGGACAAACAATCCGCCATGACATTAAACTTCCCTGGAAAATACTGCAAAGAGAAATTGTAATCCTGTAGCTCCACCGACCACCTCGCAATCCTTCGGGGATACCGCCATGACACCTTTAGTGGAAAAAACCTGCACCAACGGTTTGTGGTCCGTCCTGACTATATACGGTATACCCCACAGAAATGTCCTGAAATGTTTTGAGGCCCACAATACGGCCAAGGTCTCCCTCTCAATTACCGAGTACCTAGTTTCCACATCTCTCAGTGTCCTCGAGGCAAAAGCCACTGGCATCCATTCACCATCCACCTGTTGGGTGTCCTGACCCACGTTTGAGCTATCATGCTGCAACATTTGGTGCTGTGGGTTTAGAAAATCCAAGATGGCCAAAAAAGCCCACAAGTGCGCCAGAATCCAGGAGAACCACGCAGTTTGCGCACACTAAAATGGTTGCCTAACTTGCCACCCACCAGTCCGAGCAGGATGGGCCGGGGTGCCATGAGTGAAATGTGTGCCAAAGGAAAAACCGCACTTTAAAATCACCTTTTGTTTCTCTGAATGCCAGCTCAAAATGCCTATTTTCAAACATTGCAACACATCCAAAAATCTCACTGAACACCAGCGGACATCTGGCAGAATGAAGTATGTGTGCATACTAAATCTGGGAAGTTGAAGAGCCCCAAAACAATGTTCATAACAAGACTGGCTGAGCTCTGCAGGTCTGCAGCAGCCTAACTGAAACTGGATTTAAAACTACCAAAAATCGAAAATGTTTAAATTAACTGAGTGACCTACTTTGAGTGTCACATAGTTTGTCACTGTTGAAATGTCATAGTTTTGAACTTAGAATCAGCATTCTAGCTGCATATGTAAAAATTGTCTTGACTTAAACTGGGGAACAAAAAAATGACATTTTATCTGAAACCTGGCTTAATGAAACTGAATGCTGCCAGTCAGCTACCCCCGACAGGAGTGGGGGCTTGCCCAACAAATGCATTCCCAGGCCGGGCTGCATTCTGTTGCTCCGGCCAAAAGGAGGTCACACACCCTCTGATTGAATTACCAGGGGATTGCAAGAAACTAAAGAAAGAGCCCAGGCAGATGGTTTATTTGGGTAGTCGTAAATGGCTTCCTTTTGAACAAAGCCCTTCCTTGACTCAGGCAGATGGTTTATTAGGGGGGCTGTAAAATAGCTTCCTCTTGGCAGAAGCTGGGAGGGGCAGGGTCTCTGAGCTTGGCAGAAACTGGATAAACTGGTTTCTACACCATGTGACCTGAAAAGACACACCCCTGTTGGCCAGAATATGATTCTAAGAAAGATGTATAACTCATGGTGCGGACTTGTCAAAATTATTTAAATGATACCATAATTCTTGTGAATTTTCTGTGCACATTTTAAGACGCGTTGGGAATTTGTGTGATGTTCTGGGGCAAAACCCCGCTATTTATGGATACTACAGACTCTGTGTTTAAGCTAGAGACATGGGAATTTACTGGAGTATGTATGGACAGGCCGTGTATATGTGTATAATTTTTAATGAAGAACCAAGGTTGTATAACCCACTAAAATCGAAAATGTTGCCGTTTCTGAATGCAAGCCCTCAGGAAGAGCATATTTGGGACAGAGACTACCTCATGTGATAGGTAATATGTACATGCAATGACAAACCACTATGTATTTGAGAAATGTGTATTTTGATCAAATATAGATTTGTGGGCAAACTGACCAGGGGAGGATCCTCTGACCCATAAAACCTACAGCATCACTCTGACTCACAGTTCCTTCCCCAATCATGGGAGAGGGGAGAATTGGGCCAATGACAAGTTGAAAGAGGGGCTGGCTAGTGATGCTGCACACACACCCACTTTCAAAAGACATAAAAAGAGCCACTGGAAGCTAGAGAGGACATTCAATTCCATTTGCTGTGGAGCATGCTGATCAACGACTTCACATCCAGAGATCCAGACTTCAAATCCAAAAATCTCCAGAACCTGTAGCAGTACCCAGAAAGCAGTGTTACATCCAGGATCCAGAACCAGAGGCCAGAGATCCAGAGTGACCGAGAGCGCTGTTAGCAGAACCAGAGAGCTGACCCAGATCACTGTGAAGTGCCGAGACCAGAACCGGAGTCCAGTCCAAAACCTGACCAGATCCGTGGCGAGGCCTAATTCAAAAATATATTGTGAGTACCTAGCAGAACTGTGCAGAACCAATCTCTTAGTTAAAATAATCTAATCCAAACTATTTTAATCTAACCAGAACTGCCTCCTAACTGTCACCTGTCATTTGCAAAGCTGTCACCTGTCATTTTCTAGCTGCAAGCTGTAACCTGTCGCTTTGAACTTTTAAAATTTAAAATCCGAAAAACTACCTTTATTTAATCGTCCGTATCTCTGGAACCGTTTGGGCTAGGAACTTGGTTTAACTTTCCTCTGAAAGCTTAGAATCTCAGCTTTTCAACGAGTATACTCTTTATACTTTCTCTGTAATCACGATTCTCGCACCCGCGAATTTTGCCGCGATTTGGCCCGATTTCTTTACTTGTAAAAAGATAGCTGCTTTTGCCTGAACTACTAAATTTCGTTTGCCTCTTAAGAACCATCCCTGAATCATTGCTAGAGTGAGCCTGGACTAATATTAACTAGATACCACTCACCCTGAACCTCCTGAAGGGAATTAAAAGCATTTTCAGCATATTTCTCACTGCATTGTCACCATATTCAAAGCACTTGGGTCTGTGTTTCAAAACTCCTATCTGTTGTATAAGCTGCTGGGGGGGGAATTGAACTGAATTCTATTTGATTGCATTCCTAAGAACTGAGTCCCATTCTATTCATCTCCTTACATTGCATTAAGGGGGGGTGAATTGTCCAAGAAAGTGATTACATTGTCTTTTGCTGAAATCCTATCAAGTTATTTTCTGTACTGCATTTCATTCCACATTGCATCCATTTGAAACCATAAAAGTATTGTCGCTATCTTATCCATCCTATCACCACTCATCATTGATTATAAAGAAGTGTGCTAGTGCCAGACTATCCATTATTAATTACTGCTCAGATTAATTATGATATTCAATTATTAATTTATTGCAAGTGTGATATATATATATTGTTTAAATTCTCAAATAAACCTTTTAACTTGCAAAACAGAACTACTTCTTGGCTCAGTGGGGTCAGGGGGATTCCAAGAGAGGGGTGTTATATAGGGGTAGTCATCCAGAGCTCATGAACTGGACATAAAGATATATCAATAAGGGTTTCCATTCAGTATCCCATACTAGGCATTGACTTAGCTGTAGTGCTGGATTGAATCCTCTTACACACCCATTGTTCTAGCACCGCACCCAAACCCACCTCACTCGCATCCACAGTCAGTACAGTCTTGTTTTTTGGATCAAATGACTTCAGGCACGGAGCATTTTCCACATCCCTCTTAACCAGCTCAAATTCTGCCCCGCACTCCTCAGACCACACAAATCTGACTGACTTCCTCATCAGAGCCCTCATGGCCAAAGTCTTCTCAGCATAGTTGGATATAAATTTAACATAATATTCTGCAAGCCCTAGGAAAGACCACAGCTGGTCTTTATTGGTCGGAGCTGGTGTGTCTCTCAAAACCTGTACCAACTCCCCCTTGGGACTCACACCTTGCGAATTCAGGGTATGACCTAAATAGGTAACCTCCTCCACACCCACCTGACATTTGGTTAATTTTACAGTCAGACCTCTATCTTTAAGAATCTGCATGACCTTCCTAACCCTAACATCATGTTCTTTCCTGCTACTGCCCCACACCAAGATGTCGTCCTGGAAATAACTTACTCCAAACACCCCTCCAAACATCTGCTGCATCAACCGTTGGAACACAGCAGAGGCTGAAGCCAGGCCAAATGGCATGCGACAAAAACGGTATGCCCCAAAAGGAGTCACAAATGAAGTTAACGGCCTATAGTCCATATGCAAGTCAATTTGATGGTATGCCGTTGACAAATCAAAGGTGGAAAAATACTTGGCATCCCCCAAAGTCAACAACAACTCATTAATGTTCGGCAAGGGATGCCGATCCACCCATATGCTAGAATTTAGCTCCCGGAGGTCTACACACATTCTGATGCTCTAATCACCCTTCTTGACCAAAACCACGGGAAACAACCACTCTGACGACTCAATAGGCTCAATTATTCCCGCCGTCTGTAGTTTGGAGGGATCTCGCCCTCTAGGAGGTGTAGCAGGGATCTCGCCCTCTAGGAGGTGTAGCAGGGACCCCGCTCTCTGGGACATGTAGCAGGGATCTTGCCCTCTAGGAGGTGTAGCAGGGACCCCGCTCTCTGGGACGTGTAGCAGGGATCTCGCCCTCTAGGAAGTGTAGCAGGGATCTCGCCCTCTCGGACTTGTAGCAGGGACCCCACTCTCTGGGACGTGTAGCGGGGATCTCGCCCTCTAGGACGTGTAGCAGGGACCTCGCCCTCTAGGACGTGTAGCAGGGATCTTGCCCTCTAGGAGGTGTAGCAGGGATCTCGACCTCTAGGAGGTGTAGCAGGGATCTCGCCCCCTAGATCCTGTAACAGTTTTGGGGGCTCGAGCCAGACGTTTGGGTTAGATCTATCACTTGTGCAGATTAATACAGTGTGCCAGCTGACCAGATACACATATCCGGTCGGATCACCACGCTGTGTTACGCTGTAAAGCACTCCTCAAAGGAACGCTCTAAGGAAAAGGTCTGTTTTGCAAAAATAAAATATAAACTTCTGTAAGTCAGGAAGGAACTCAAATTCCAGAATGACGACCTTGGTAGATATGAAAATAGCCAGAGAGCACTTCTTACATAAGCTATTTGTGAGAGGTGAGTGGGCTCATCACGACCAGACGGTCTGGTTGCAGGCAATCGCACCCCAGATCACTGAAACAGGGTCAGATATATGGAGAGACCAGGGTCCCTTACATGTGGCCCTGAGTGAACTATATATGGCCCCTAAGGCCAAGGATGAGCACAACAAGATTGCCAGGGTAGCGGCATATTTATATTTACATATGGGAGCCATGCAGGACAAATGTGCTGAAGGCCAAGATCTGGCGAGTAGGCAACTGCTGGCATTACAGAAGGCCCAATCTGATCTGGATTCTTCTGAGCAGAGGCTGCAGAGGAGCCAGGAGTCAGAAAATGATAGTAGGCAGTATATCATTAAAATAAAAGAGGACATGGATATACTGCAACAGGAAAAGACAGACCAGGATACCAGAATTCTGGCCTTGCAGAAGGAACGCCAAGACAGTTTGGACTCCCTACTGCAGAGCCAGAAAAAGCTGGAGCAACAGATCAATTTCAACAGGGCATGCACAGAGCAGGTAGCCACCCTGCAAATCCAACTAGACAGAGAGAAAGAGGAGAGCAATAAACTGATCCTGAAAGACCTGGATACCCAGGCAGAGTTTGATCAGGAGCGCCAGAAAGCTGGTGCCTTCCAAAGGCAAAGGGACGACCTGACGGCACAGATGCAGACTCTTAGTCAGGAAAGGGACACCTTAGGCCAGGAAGTCTGCCACTTAAAAAGAAAAATGGAAGAAAATCACCTGGCCCACCAGGGACTAGGTGACCTCCAAAAAGAACACCAGGACTTGCTAGAGCACACCAGGAGGGTGGAGGAGGCTCTGGCAAGAAAGGAACAGGCCAGTAGGGAAGGGACTCAAGAGGTAACCCTCCTGCAGCAAAGACTGGCCCAGTACTCCAGGACCAATCAGGAGGCACAGAGAGAAAATGAGGCTCTCTGTCAGCACAATGATAGGCTCCAGCAACAGGTAGCGATGCAGGAGAGACTGATAGAGTCGAGTAAGGCCTTAACTGAGGCACTGAAACCGCAGGCTCTTGCATTGCAACAGGGAGCAGAGGCGGATAGAGACCAGGTTCGCTGGGAAAGGGAAACTCCTGAGCATAACCTCAGGAGCCCTAGTACCAGAGGCCTTTATCTCTCTCAGTCCCTGGACTCTGCCACCCCCATGTCCCCTGGCGCACATGAGCACCGGGCCACAGGGATGGCAGATTACTATCCAGCCAGAAGCATGGGGCTCATAGGCCAGTACCACCCAGGTATGGAGGGGCGGGCATCTGGGTATGGGCACCCAAGCACAGTGCAATTTAGTGGGGAACCCCAGGAGAGTAGGCCCATTAAGGGCATCCTGAAAACCTCTGCCAAGTTAGGTCAGTGGGGGGGGTACCCATCAAATCCTGGCAGCGAGGAGGGATCTGAAGACTCCTCTGAGCGGTACAGGACACAGGAGACCAGGTCCCCACATTCTGCCAGCCACTCCCAGGCTCGCAGAATCCGGGAAAACCTGGAAGATCAGACAGGAACCTCTGGGAGCAGTGCCTCTGAGTCAGAGGATGAATGGACCTGGGTTACCCGAACTAAAAAGGCCAATAAGGCAAAAAGGGCCTTGCTTAAGGACCCATTGAAACAGATTAAGGCAATCAGGAGTGTCATCACGCCTTATCACAAGAACGCCAAGTACTCTGTTTGGGAACACTTGGAGCTCTACGAGCAAATGATGGAGACTTTCCATTTGAAGGACAGCCAAAGCTGTATTCAATATGTAAAGTGGACCTTCTCACCAGAATACTCCAGTTTCTTTGCGGGGCTGGAGGACCAAAATCATTTAAGATGGTCCACCTATAAGGCGGCAATCTTGAAACATTTTTCTGTTCACAGAAATCCTCAAGAGGCTCGCAAGGCAGCCTACAATTTGCAATGTGGGGAGGATCAGGCCCCACAAGAATTCGTGCAAGAACTGAAACGTGCCTTTGCGCAGACCACCAGAAGGGTGCGCACAGACAGCAGAGAATTTGTCAATACATTTTTCCATGCCTTGCCCAAATATATAATGACCCAGCTCGTGAGAGATTTTCATGAGAAAAGATCTTTAGACTGGGTCATTGAACAGGCTACCCGGATCTATGAGGTGCAGAAGCCCATAGAAAATAAAAGCAATACCCAGAAAAATCCCAAAACCAACAGCACCCCTGCTGCTGCCAAGGTGGCAGAGGTAAAGGTCACCCCCGTTTTGGATTTGGAGATGGGGGGGCCTAAAAACATACCTGCTAATAATTCACAGCCCAGAAGGCCCTCGGGCCAGTCACAGACAGGGAGTCGAGGAGGTAGTCCCACAAATGGGGTCCCCCGCTCCCCTGACTATGTAAGTCCCCGCTATAAGGGAAACCAACCAATCCTGGGTTATGTGTGGACTCCTTCAGCCCAAGGGGGGGGGGATCCGGCCAAGCACCTAACCCAGGGAACTTCACTCCCAACTTCCCACAGGAGGGCAGAAATTCTCCAAATCCTGGGCAGAACTTTTTCCCCAGGTATCCACCCAATTTCCAGCCCCAAAATCATCCATCCTTCTTTCCCCAATTCCCTGAGCCCAGACAACCTAATCCGGGAGAGGGGAGGCCAAGGGTGGAGGGGTACCAAAATCTTCCCAACCAGGGGTACTACCAGAGAAGGGATAGCTACCCTTCCCGGGATCAGCCCAGGGGAGAAAATAGAGCCCCGTATCAGCCTGAACGGGTTTCCCAGTTAGAGCGCCAGGTCCAAAATATGGCACGGGATCTGGGTCACATACTGAGGGCTCAACAGAACCCTCAGATGAGCGTGCCACCACAGAATGCCCCAAACTCTGGACCTGGTGCTCCAGAACAATGACGGGGGCAGCACCCCGATAACACACCGGCTCCCAGGGAGGAGGCACAAGGGGAAGGGGGGTGTAAAACCTTGGAGGAAGCTTCCTTCCTCACTTGTAAACAGCCCCTGGAAACCCAGGTACCGGAAACAAAATCTCCTGCCCCTGAAAGTCTGCCTCCTAAGGAGCAGAGGGGGGGTAGGAGAAACAAAAGACCCAAACAGACACAGTTTGAGGAGGAGGTACAGATCTTCCAATTTGAGGGAGAGGGATCCTCAGAGGATCCTGGGAAAAGGATCTTCTCCTTCAGAGAGGGGGGAACTCCTCCCAAAGAAAAATGGGTCCCTAGGAACGCAAATCCAGACTGGGGAGATGTGGAGACTGAGCTACCGCCGCCCACCATCTCATCCCAGAACCAACAGCAAGAAAATCCCCTGGTTCAAACCCATTCTGGTGACTGCCTCCAAAAAGCGGGGGGGCGGCCCGGAACCGGAGCCAGGGGAACCCACAATGGCTCTGATCTCCAGTTTCCAACTTTTTCTTTCAGATTCCCAAGACTCTCCACAGAATTCTGCCCAAATCTCGCCGCTAGCAATGTCCAAAACCAGAAAGTTAGCCCACCAGTTGTCCAAAAATGTGCATTATCTGTGCCCCCTTGAGGAGAAGGAGGGAAGATACTATGCCCCGGTACAAGTACAGGGGCAGGGTACAATTTTGGCACTGGTGGACACTGGATCCCAAGCTACCCTTCTGTCCAAAAGGGCCTTTGAGGAACTAAACGCAGGAAGGGGGGAGAATTACCGAATTCCTCTCACCTCTCTTCCTGGACAACTGCAGAACTTTGACGGGAAGGAAATTCCCGTTGAGGGGACTGCAGACTTGGAGATTAAAATTGGGCGACACAAGGTGAAACACCCGGTCATAGTAGTGACTCCAGAGGGCACCCCTTGTTTACTAGGGAATGACCTCCTGAGAAGGTTGTCACCCCTAATAGATTGTGTAAACAAAGTCCTCTGGACCCAGACTAGCCGACCAATAAAATTAAAACAGAGTGTCAACCATGTTAGTTTAAATGGCACCTGCCACATGATTGAACAAAAATCTGACCAAGTAGAATTTCACTTCCAGAACAACCAAATTCCAGACGTGACAGTAATAGCAGTAGGACAACAGACTGGTGACGGGGGGTCCTCTCTATTTCTGAAAATCAACCTTCCTTCCAGTTTAAGGTGGTATTCCGCACTGGAAGGAAACACCCTGAAATTCTTTACTAATCCACAATCTGAAACTCCCACTCCTATAGTCCAGAAAGAGGTGAAATCAGCTCAGAGCCTGGCTGATATTCAGCAAATTGGAGAGCAGTTGTTCATCCCTGTTCAGTTAAATGATGGGAAGGACTCTGTTCTCGCTCGAGTGTGTGTGAACAACGGTAAGAGCTTCATCAGCGAAGCCACGTTCCGCCAACTCCCAAAAGATCCAGCCATTCCCACATTCAAATTGATAGACAAATGGGAAATGGACCTGGAAGCACCTAATTCCAAACAGCTCCTGCCAAGCAGGTGTATGCTCAAAATCTCCATTGGCAACAAGAGCATAGTCCACAATTGTTGGGTCGTGCGAGACGTCCCTGCCGCCTTTTACTTAGGCAGTGACATTCTCAATCGCTTTGCCATTAGTTTGGACCTAATAAACTTCAAAGCTTGGTCCCGATTAGCGGATAATCCCATGGGCTTTGATGATCCAGAAAAAGCATTTAGGTCAGCTCAATTGCTACCTTATGCAGTTGAAATTCAGATTAAAGAGGAAGTCACCATCCCAGAAAGGACCCGACAATTCTCCCTGGAAGTGAAAGCTAAAAGAGGACAACATTTGAAAAACCCTGATGCTTACATACATCTAAACGCTTCTCTCCAACAGCAAGGGTTGGGGGTAAACCCAACTCCATTAGTCAACATAGAACATGACACCATTCTAATAGAGGTGGATAACAGCGACTTAAAGAGTATTACTCTAGCCGCAGGGACCATTATTGGAATGGCGGTTGATGACCGACATTTTTCCATCGATTTAGGAAATGAACTGTTAGGACCAATCCCCAAGGACTGTTTTGACAGTGACAGTGATGACAATACAACACCAGACAGGATTTTTACCCGGCATGGGGGGAACTTCCTGGTGTACACTTCCTGCCCCATTGGTAAGGAAGATGTGACTTGTGACTTCAGGAGGGATGAGGTGATTTTCCAGGTCCATGAGGGTTGCCTTTCCCACCTGAGGCCTCCAGTCCAAATCAGCACTCTGACCAGGGACTTCTCCACCCAGCTGGAGGAGGCCGCTGAGATAGCCAAACCAGAAGTCTTTCCAGGCTTCCGGCAGATGGTGGAAGAGAGAGTCAACCTAGCTGATGCCTGTGTGACTCTGGAACAAAAGCAAAAGTTGAAACAAGTTTTCTTGGATTTCCAAGATCTCTTTGCGGTAGACTCATATGACTGTGGTCGCACTGACATCCACACAACAACAATCCCCACGGACCCTGGCATGACTCCTGTGTTTGTGAAGCAATATCGCTTGCCTCTCGCATCAATGGAGTCCCTTACTGAAATAATTAAGAACCTTGAGTCCCGGGGAATAATCCGTCCAGTCCACAGCACCTTCAATAATCTGGTGCTGGGAATATTGAAGCCAAACGGCCAGTGGAGACTCTGCGCCGACCTCAGGGAGCTCAACAAACGGGTCCATACTTCCCGATGGCCTCTGCCCTACATTGACCAAGGGCTGGCCCAGATCCAGGGGTCACAGGTATTCACTGCAATAGACCTGACCATTGGATACTGGACTGTGCCTGTCAGTAGGGAGGACCAATACAAGCTGGCTTTTACCTTTGGGGGCCAGCAGTACACATGGACCCGGACTCCCTTTGGATACCTCAACTCCGGCAATGAATTCAACATTTTCCTACACAAGGCCATGCCCGACCTGGGTGCAAGGGGTAACCTGGCTTATGTAGATGATGTCCTCATCAAAAGTTCATCTGTGGAGGAACACATAGCGGAGATTCGTTATGTTCTGACCCAGTTGAGGGCCGCCAGAGCAAAACTTTCCTTTCAGAAAGCACAGTGGTGTAGAACCCGTGTTAATTTCTTGGGGCATGAGATTACTCCTCAGGGTCTCTGTCCCCAGGAAAAGAAAGTGGAAGCACTTCAGAAACTGAAAGACCCCACAACTCTGCGGGAACTAAGGAGCCTCCTTGGACTGACTAATTACAGCAGAAAGTTCATTGAGGGCTACGCAGAGATCACCAGACCCCTGATTCATCTCCTGAAGGGGGGGGTCAAGTGGGAATGGGGTCCAGAACAAGCCTAGGCAGTAAGACAACTCAAAAGAAGCCTCTCACAAGTGCCTTGCCTAGCTTACCCTGTCAGAAACAAGGAGTTCTTCCTGGAGACGGGGTTCTCTAATACATGCTTGACGGCAGTATTATACCAAAAGCATGACAAGGTCAATAAAGTAATCTCCTATGCGAGCAAAACTTTATCCTCTGTGGAGGAAAAATTCAACGATTGTGAGAAGGCACTCCTGGCAACGGTGTGGGCATTGAAGAATTACCGCCCGTTTATCCAGGGGGAACACATCATAGTGGAGACTCCACACCAGCCTCTGCAATATCTCCAAAGTGACAGAATCCGGGCCGGAAATGTGAGTAATTCCCGAATTACTTCCTGGATTCTGTCAATGCAAGGCTTTCCTGTGGAGGTCCGATATGGCCAAAACAAGAAGAGTCCCCTCGTGCAAGGTCTGGCTGACTTGCATGATTGTGCCAGAGAAAACTGTCTCGAGGACGAAAGTCTAAAAATCAAGGACAACACGGAGGCATACCTTAATTCCCCACACAAAGTCTTTGAAGAGGACAAGTGTGAGGGAATGCCCACTGTCTATGTGGATGGATGCTCTTACCATGTTGACAACAACGGGGAGAAAGAACTGGTGGCCGGCGTAGGGAATGCATGGGTGAATGAGTCCCCAGAACCCTCCGCTGGATACAAAATTGGTCCCCGAAGTAGTCAGGTGGCAGAATTGATGGCTGTGCATCAGGCCATCCTCACTGCTGTCCAGCATCAACTCCACGAACTGGTCATAATCACAGATTCGGATTATGTACGGAACGGGTTCGTGGAGCACCTGGTTAATTGGAAAACCAGAGGCATGTTATGTGCTAACAACAAACCCTTGAAACATGGGAAGTTGATCCAAAACATTGATGATCTGGTCACATCGAATGGGATGACCATCTACTGGAAAAAGATCAAGGGTCATTCCAAAGTAGAGGGACCAGACAAAACTGGAAATGACTTAGCTGATCAGCTGGCCAAAACCGGGGCCATCCAAGGGGATCTAATTGAGATTGAGTCCCTGTTGGGGGAAATCCAGGTCACTGCTATCACTAGGTCCCAGACAAATGCTCACAGTGATCTTTTAACTGCCCAATGGAGCAAGGAGACCCCTGATGCTGATTTGATTACCGCTCAGAAGGGGGATCCAATAATTGGTAAATTTTACCAACACATTGAGGACCCTGAGAACTTTCCCCTGACGGATACCAATTACATTGGGAAAGAGGACCTAAGAGTGTTGATGAAATGTCCAAAAATGTTCCGAATCCAAGACGGTTTGCTGGTAAGGAAATCCAAAGCTGGCCACGATCAGTGGGTGGTTCCTACCTCATTCCGAAATACTGATGTTAAGTCACGCCCATGATGCGGCCACCGCCGGTCATAGGGGGTTTCACACAACACTGGAAATCTTAAGAGAGGTTGCATACTGGCCACACATGGGGCAGGACCTCGACCAATACTTGAAGGGGTGTCTTGTGTGTGCACAATTTCAGCCAACATCCCTCACACACCGGGCACCTCTCCATAAGAGGGGAATGACACTGCCATGGTCAGATTTGCAAATCGAGTTTGTAGGCCCTGTGATTCGCTCATCTAGAGGAAACAAGTACATGTTGACCGTTACATGCTTTTTTACCAAGTGGGTGGAATGTCTCCCAGCCCCAAACTGCAAGGCAGAAACAGCAGCTGCCCTGATGATTAACCACATCTTTTCCCGTTTTGGTATACCTCAAAGGATTGAGTCAGACAGAGGTAGCCACTTCACCAGTGAAGTAATGACAAAGATGTGGGAGATACTGGGGGTCAAAAGGAAGTTGCATATTGCTTACCGGCCCGCTTCTTCTGGGGCAGTAGAGAGATATAACCGAACCATTGTGAGCATATTAAAGAAGTTTGTGGCAGATTCTGGGCCAAGTTGGGATATCCGATTACCTCTGGTCCTAATGGCCATCAGATCTACCCCTTCATCTGCAACCAAAATGTCACCATTTTTGTTGATGACTGGACGCAAGATGGTGCTTCCTCAGCATTTGCTCTACAGAACCCAAGAGCAAACGTTGATAAATGTCTCCACAACTCATGAGTATGTGGAGAATTTAAGGAAACACCTTCAACATGCTTTTGCCTATGCTCAGCGGAATCTAGAAAGATCAGCTGAGAGTATGAAGACCCACTATGACCTGAAAACTTCCAGGAAGGAATATCAGGTGGGGGACCGGGTCTATTTATACAATTTCCAAAGGAACCAGGCCAAACAGCGAAAATGTTTGCCTACATGGAAGGGACCCTTTGAGATTATAGACAAGATCTACCCTGTGGCCTACAAGATCCGCATCCCCAAAGGCGGTTTGGCAGAGGGGGAAGACAAGTGGGTCCACATTAACCAGTTGAAGTGTTGCCATCCCAGGCACACTCTGCAACAACTGGAGGAATCCTTTGGAATCCTAGAGGGTACTGTCTCAGATTAATTCAGTTCTAACTTAAAATATCCTACATATCGCCTATCAAATTCTGAGTTTCTCAATGTGGGTGTTTTCATTTTTGAATGCAAAAAGAAATGTGCATGTTCATATGTTTTGACTATAAATTTATATGCCACCCCACTATATCAATGGTGGGGGAAAAATGTCTATGAATAGGTATTGCCGCTCTTCCTTTGTCGTCCTAGGAGAAAGAAAACCTGGAGACTGGCCAAGGAGGACGATCCGGAGACTGGGAGGACGATCCGAGGGGCCCAGGGTACCGCCCAATATTCCCATCAGGGCCGGCGAGGAGAACCGATCGATCAGTACCGGATGGAGGAAAAGATGCTGAACTGTGCCATTTGCAGAATTGGAAGAAGATTATGCGGACAGACCAGTGCGTGGGTCAAAACCCTTGTGCACCCGACTCCCCACCGACTCAAATTCAAAGGGCAGTCACGTGGGGGGGGGCTTTGTTGGGTGTCCTGACCCACATTTGAGCTATCATGCTGCAACATTTGGTGCTGTGGGTTTAGAAAATCCAAGATGGCCAAAAAAGCCCAAAAGTGCGCCACAATCCAGGAGAACCACGCAGTTTGCGCACACTAAAATGGTTGCCTAACTTGCCACGCACCAGTGCGAGCAGGATGGGCCGGGGTGCCATGAGTGAAATGTGTGCCAAAGGAAAAACCGCACTTTAAAATCACCTTTTGTTTCTCTGAATGCCAGCTCAAAATGCCTATTTTCAAACATTGCAACACATCCAAAAATCTCACTGAACACCAGCGGACATCTGGCAGAATGAAGTATGTGTGCATACTAAATCTGGGAAGTTGAAGAGCCCCAAAATAATGTTCATAACAAGACTGGCTGAGCTCTGCAGGTCTGCAGCAGCCTAACTGAAACTGGATTTAAAACTACCAAAAATCGAAAATGTTTAAATTAACTGAGTGACCTACTTTGAGTGTCACACATAGTTTGTCACTGTTGAAATGTCATAGTTTTGAACTTAGAATCAGCATTCTAGCTGCATATGTAAAAATTGTCTTGACTTAAACTGGGGAACAAAAAAATGACATTTTATCTGAAACCTGGCTTAATGAAACTGAATGCTGCCAATCAGCTACCCCCGACAGGAGTGGGGGCTTGCCCAACAAATGCATTCCCAGGCCGGGCTGCATTCTGTTGCTCCGGCCAAAAGGAGGTCACACACCCTCTGATTGAATTACCAGGGGATTGCAAGAAACCAAAGAAAGGGCCCAGGCAGATGGTTTATTTGGGTAGTCGTAAATGGCTTCCTTTTGAACAAAGCCCTTCCTTGACTCAGGCAGATGGTTTATTAGGGGGGCTGTAAAATAGCTTCCTCTTGGCAGAAGCTGGGAGGGGCAGGGTCTCTGAGCTTGGCAGAAACTGGATAAACTGGTTTCTACACCATGTGACCTGAAAAGACACACCCCTGTTGGCCAGAATATGATTCTAAGAAAGATGTATAACTCATGGTGCGGACTTGTCAAAATTATTTAAATGATACCATAATTCTTGTGAATTTTCTGTGCACGTTTTAAGACGCGTTGGGAATTTGTGTGATGTTCTGGGGCAAACCCCCGCTATTTATGGATACTACAGACTCTGTGTTTAAGCTAGAGACATGGGAATTTACTGGAGTATGTATGGACAGGCCGTGTATATGTGTATAATTTTTAATGAAGAACCAAGGTTGTATAACCCACTAAAATCGAAAATGTTGCCGTTTCTGAATGCAAGCCCTCAGGAAGAGCAGATTTGGGACTACCTCATGTGATAGGTAATATGTACATGCAATGACAAACCACTATGTATTTGAGAAATGTGTATTTTGATCAAATATAGATTTGTGGGCAAACTGACCAGGGGAGGATCCTCTGACTCATAAATCCTACAGCATCACTGTGACTCAGTTCCTTCCCCAATCATGGGAGAGGGGAGAATTGGGCCAATGACAAGTTGAAAGAGGGGCTGGCTAGTGATGCTGCACACACACCCACTTTCAAAAGACATAAAAAGAGCCACTGGAATCTAGAGAGGACATTCAATTCCATTTGCTGCGGAGCACGCTGATCGACGACTTCACATCCAGAGATCCAGACTTCAAATCCATCAATCTCCAGAACCTGTAGCAGTACCCAGAAAGCAGTGTTACATCCAGGATCCAGAACCAGAGGCCAGAGATCCAGAGTGACCCAGACCGCTGTTAGCAGAACCAGAGAGCTGACCCAGATCACTGTGAAGTGCCGAGACCAGAACCGGAGTCCAGTCCAAAACCTGACCAGATCCGTGGCGAGGCCTAATTCAAAAATATATTGTGAGTACCTAGCAGAACTGTGCAGAACCAATCTCTTAGTTAAAATAATCTAATCCAAACTATTTTAATCTAACCAGAACTGCCTCCTAACTGTCACCTGTCATTTGCAAAGCTGTCACCTGTCAATTTCTAGCTGCAAGCTGTAACCTGTCGCTTTGAACTTTTAAAATTTCAAATCCGAAAAACTACCTTTATTTAATCGTCCGTATCTCTGGAACCGTTTGGGCTAGGAACTTGGTTTAACTTTCCTCTGAAAGCTTAGAATCTCAGCTTTTCAACGAGTCTACTCCTTATACTTTCTCCCTAATCACGATTCTCGCACCCGCGAATTTTGCCGCGATTTGCGATTTGGCTCAATTTCTTTACTTGTAAAAAGATAGCTGCTTTTGACTGAACTACTAAATTTCGTTTGCCTCTTAAGAACCATCCCTGAATCATTGCTAGAGTGAGCCTGGACTAATATTAACTAGATACCACTCACCCTGAACCTCATGAAGGGAATTAAAAGCATTTTCAGCATATTTCTCACTGCATTGTTACCATATTCAAAGCACTTGGGTCTGTGTTTCAAAACTCCTATCTGTTGTATAAGCTGCTGGGGGGGAATTGAACTGAATTCTATTTGATTGCATTCCTAAGAACTGAGTCCCATTCTATTCATCTCCTTACATTGCATTAAGGGGGGGGGTGAATTGTCCAAGAAAGTGATTACATTGTCTTTTGCTGAAATCCTATCAAGTTATTTTCTGTACTGCATTTCATTCCACATTGCATACATTTGAAACCATAAAAGTATTGTCGCTATCTTATCCATCCTATAACCACTCATCATTGATTATAAAGAAGTGTGCTAGTGCCAGACTATCCATTATTGATTACTGCTCAGATTAAGTGTGATATTCAATTATTAATTTATTACAAGTGTGATATATATATATATTGTTTAAATTCTCAAATAAACCTTTTAACTTGCAAAACAGAACTACTTCTTTGCTCAGTGGGGTCAGGGGGATTCCAAGAGAGGGGTGTTATATAGGGGTAGTCATCCAGAACTCATGAACTGGACATAAAGATATATCAATAAGGGTTTCCATTCAGTATCCCAGACTAGGCATTGACTTAGCTGTAGTGCTGGATTGAATCCTCTTACACACCCATTGTTCTAGCACTGCACCCAAACCCACCTCACTCGCATCCACAGTCAGTACAGTCTTGTTTTTTGGATCAAATGACTTCAGGCACGGAGCATTTTCCACATCCCTCTTAACCAGTTCAAATTCCGCTCCGCACTCCTCAGACCACACAAATCTGACTGACTTCCTCATCAGAGCCCTCATGGCCACAGTCTTCTCAGCATAGTTGGATATAAATTTAACATAATATTCTGCAAGCCCCAGGAAAGACCATAGCTGGTCTTTATTGGTCGGAGCTGGTGTGTCTCTCAAAACCTGTACCAACTCCCCCTTGGGACTCACACCTTGCGAATTCAGGGTATGACCTAAATAGGTAACCTCCTCCACACCCACCTGACATTTGGTTAATTTTACAGTCAGACCTCTATCTTTAAGAATCTGCATGACCTTCCTAACCCTAACATCATGTTCTTCCCTGCTACTGCCCCACACCAAGATGTCGTCCTGGAAATAACTTACTCCAAACCCTCCAAACATCTGCTGCATCAACCGTTGGAACACAGCAGAGGCTGAAGCCAGGCCAAATGGCATGCGACAAAAACGGTATGCCCCAAAAGGAGTCACAAATGAAGTTAACGGCCTATAGTCCATATGCAAGTCAATTTGATGGTATGCCGTTGACAAATCAAAGGTGGAAAAATACTTGGCATCCCCCAAAGTCAACAACAACTCATTAATGTTCGGCAAGGGATGCCGATCCACCCATATGCTAGAATTTAGCTCCCGGAGGTCTTCAAACATTCTGATGCTCTCATCACCCTTCTTGACCAAAACCACGGGAAACAACCACTCTGACGACTCAACAGGCTCAATTATTCCCGCCGTCTGTAGTTTGGAGGGATCTCGCCCTCTAGGAGGTGTAGCAGGGATCTCGCCCTCTAGGAGGTGTAGCAGGGACCCCGCTCTCTGGGACATGTAGCAGGGATCTTGCCCTCTAGGAGGTGTAGCAGGGACCCTTCTCTCTGGGACGTGTAGCAGGGATCTCGCCCTCTAGGAAGTGTAGCAGGGATCTCGCCCTCTCGGACTTGTAGCAGGGACCCCGCTCTCTGGGACGTGTAGCGGGGATCTCGCCCTCTAGGACGTGTAGCAGGGACCTCGCCCTCTAGGACGTGTAGCAGGGATCTTGCCCTCTAGGAGGTGTAGCAGGGATCTCGACCTCTAGGAGGTGTAGCAGGGATCTCGCCCCCTAGATCCTGTAGCAGGGATCTCTCCCTCTGGGATGAGTAGCAGGGATCTTGCCCTCTAGGAGGTGTAGCAGGGATCTCTGCCTCTGGGACGTGTAGCAGGGATCTCGCCCTCTATGACGTGTATCCTCAGGGTCTCATGGGTGGATGAGCACGCCGAAGACACCTTTAATTGTGCTCCATAGGGTCTCTTATAACCGCTTCCTTGGGATCCATCGAGGGTCTACCCATGAGGCCGGGAAGCAGGGAGGCTATATGTTGTAATGTGCACGGGCGCATGTGGAATGTTGATGCCGGTTCAGGAGCCAACATTCCACAGGGGCCAGTTGATCGGGGACTCTGGAGGTGGGAGCTGGCCTGTGGGGTCCATGCAATAAAGTACTTGAATACTTATCTGGTGTGAGGAGATCTTGTCATTGGCGACGAGGATTTGTGTGGACCCCGGTTTCACGCGTGCGTTGTTGTTTTGCTGCCATCCCCGCTGCTGTCGGCGCATCTTCATCCTGATCCGCGCGGTGACGTGGACATATTGCGGAGCCGTTGGCGGTGACCAGGGCAGCCCGGAGACTGCTGTTGGATCAGTGGGGGCCCTGTGGGGGTACCGGAGACTCGGTGCCGCTGTGCTGTCGACCCCGCCGGATTGCCTACAGAGGGCTCTGTGAGTCGCGTGCGGTGGCGGTTGCAGGCGGGCCCCGCTTGGATGAATGCAGCTTTGCCTGGCTGTCTCGTTGCCATCTGAGCTTGGCAGTCACGGGCTGGTGAGACTTGCGGTGGACTCTGGTGGCTGCTCAGGAGTCCAGCCTGGGCACTGGCGAAGGAGTGGCCTGGGATGTGATACGCATTTGCGTCCTCCCCGTTGTCCTCCGTTTGTGTTGCCGAGTGCTGCCATCAAGGGGTGGGGCTATCTGTGGAGCCTCCGCGTACGTGAGGAGGAGATGTGAATAAAGTGGCTGAACTAGACCACGTCCCATGAGCATTTCGGAGTGTTGGTTTGTGCTACGGGCAAATTGAATGCGGCTGTGATCTCTAGACAGGCCGGCGGTAGCAAGCTGGATGCGTACAGCTGCTAGGGAGCACCGGTAGGTGTGGTGACATTTGCATGCTGGGCTAATCCCTGGGATGGTCTGTGCCCCGGATTGCCTTGGATAGTTGGTAGCACGGATTGCCTGAATTGCATCGGACACTCTGTATTGACTCACCTGGGGCCAACCTGTCGGTTGAGAGTACTGCATTTAACATGTGGGTGCACGTAGACAAGGTGACAGTTTGTGGAGACGCTTACTCAGTGGTTGGGAACAAGAATCCTCGAGGAGTGTTCCTGGCTTGGGGCCTGGTGACCAGGGCATCTTTGATTTGACATGTTGCATACAGCTGCCAGGCCTCCACCTGCCTTCTTGCCAAACCCTGGTGAACCTACTGCCCCTTGGGAGCAGTGGGTGGATGTCTTCAAAATGTACCTGAGGGCTGCCAGTGGTGCAAAGTTCAACGATGATGAAAAGGAGGTGGCATTGCTCAATTGTATTGGTACTGAGGGATTGAGGGTTTTTCGTCACCTCCCTGGAGAGAATGTAATGGTTCAAGGGGGCGGTGAGGGAGAGATGGTTATAAGTGCATATGAGATTGCCTTAAGGAAATTGCAAATACGTTTTGGTAAAAGAGTTAATGTGGTTTTAGAGCGATATAAATTCTTTTCCAGGGCACAAGGATCCACGGAAAGCATAGATACCTATGTTACAGCATTGCGTGCACTCATGGCCACGTGTGGGTTTCTCGCCCTCTAGGACGTGTAGCAGGGATCTCCCCCTCTAGGAGGTGTAGCAGGGATCTCGCCCTCTAGGAGGTGTAGCAGGGATCTCGCCCTCTAGGAGGTGTAGCAGGGATCTCACCCACTGGGGCATGTAGCAGGGATCTTGCCCTCTAGGAGGTGTAGCAGGGATCTCGCCCTCTGGGGCGTGTAACAGGGATGTCACCCTCTAGGAGGTGTAGCAGGGACCCCTCTCTCTGGGACGTGTAGCAGGGATCTCACCCTCTAGGAGGTGTAGCAGGGACCCTGCTCTCTGGGACGTGTAGCAGGGATCTCGCCCTCTAGGACGTGTAGCAGGGATCTCGCCCTCTAGGAGGTGTAGCAGGGACCTCGCCCTCTGGGACATGTAGCAGGGATCTCACCCTCTAGGACGTGTAGCAGGGATTTTGCCTTCTAGGAGGTGTAGCAGGGATCTCGCCCTCTAGGAGGTGTAGCAGGGATCTCGCCCTCTAGGAGGTGTAGCAGGGATCTCACCCTCTGGGGCATGTAGCAGGGATCTCGCCCTCTAGGAGGTGTAGAAGGGATCTCGCCCTCTAGGACGTGTAGCAGGGATCTCGCCTTCTAGGACATGTAGCGGGGATCTCACCATCGAGGAAGGATCTCGCCCTCAGAACGTGTAGCAGGGATCTTGCCCTCTAGGATGTGTAGCAGGGATCTCGCCCTCTGGGACGTGTAGCAGGGACCTCGTGCTCTGGGACGTGTAGCAGGGATCTCACCCTCTGGGACGTGTAGCAGGGATCTCGCCCTCTAGGACATGTAGCAGGGATCTCGCCCTCTAGGACATGTAGCAGGGATATCGCCCTCTAGGATGTGTAGCAGGGATGTAGCAGGGGAAGACTATTCGGACCTAATGCAAGCAAGGCATCTCCAAGCTGGTGTCCTCACTACCGTGTCATCCATCACTGCCAGAAGGCAGTCACATGTAGAAGACTCAAAGGCAACAATGCCCAGAAACAGGTGGCTTCAAATCCGTCCTTCCTTAGGGTCAAGCTGTTGGGAATGACTTGGAAGAAAATGTGGACATGGTCAACAAACAGGACACATGTGCAGACATTGGATGGAAAGGTAGCTCTCATCTCCTTAAGGTCCGGTCATGGCAAAACACACTTTGCTACCAAGACTCTGCAGGATACGGGCTGCCTATGCTCAAGGCAGGCCATAGGCTGCCCCCTCTTCCTCAGGTCAACATCAACTCCACTCAGGCACAAATGCCACAGCAACAGCATCCCACAGCTGAGAGCACGACTGGCTTGGTTCCGGGATCAGTGGAGAAGGATGTATTGGGTCCACTGTCGCGTATCGTGTTAACGATCCGCCGGCCAGGTAAAAACTCTCCCCCCCCCGCGTTCTCAGCTCAGCTCAGATAGAAAGCCTAGCGTAGCGTTTATCTGTCGTGAACGGAAGGAGCAATCGGCCACAGGACTAGCTGCGCGAGGAACGTCGCCCTTCAAACCAGCTCAGAGCTGATCTGTGCTCTTGCTGCAATCATTTAGATGAGTCAGCATCAAGGTACGAGGTCCCTCCACTTCCTGACAGTAGGTATAGCAGTGCAACCAAACCCTCAGAACCTGACAATTTATTCACAGGTGCAACAACCGTTCCTTGTCAATCTTTTTGACGTACCCTAATACACATGAGAGACATGGAGAGATGCACAAAGAACAAATAACGCAACGCTTCTGATAAGATATCGCACAGTGCTTAATTTGTGGGGGTGTTTGCCAGGGCTTGAGTCCTGGCACTTATTGTCTCAGACTCACTTTAATGATGAAGTGGTGATAGTCAGTGCATCCATCGACCCCAATGAGCAGCTGTGAGCTGTAGTGTAACCCCAAAATATGTTGACTTTCTGGGGAGCAGTTATGGGTGGTGGCAGCGGTGGTGAGGAACTGCCCACCCGCAGTGCTGCAGGAGTGCTACGAAATGTTTGGGCCCTGGCACTTATTTTCTTCGCAAATTAAGCACTGCGTAGCACTCAATGTGTCAGTAATGTACCAGAGACAAGAACGACCACTGTCAATGTATGAAAATGAGCATTTTATTTACATCTGTCATCTCAATCTCCCTCGATGAGTTATCTCTAAATCAGCATACGTTCCACACACTTTGTCATTATCAACATAACCATAGCCACAGCTCAACCGTCTACATGTGATGTGTCTCAAGTCACTTTTCTTTGCCAAAACCTCTTGGTATCCTCAATACACTTCTGAATACTAAAGCCCTTTCCATGATGACAGGTATAAAACTTCTAAAGGTTCTCAAACCATTTCTATTACTTCTATAACAAACCAGAATGCATAATTCAGTAAATCAACTTGTGCATCTAAATTATATAAAGCAAAGCACAGTGTCACAGGACCTGAAATACACACTGTTCAGTCAAGCAAATTCAACATCAACATTTAAAATGCAATGAAAAGAATAAATTCAGCCATGACATTTAGGTGAGGCTCTGATCCCACCAACCCACGTCCTTGGTATGTCATCCGTGGCCTGGTTCCGTGGTTCAGAAGCCTATTTATAATGTTTCTCACTTGGAAGCCCCCTCTTACCAAATCCCACACGGCCAGATGAATCCCCCAGCTTCCGGCTTCTGGATAAACACTACCTCCCACTCTCCTGAGGAAAAGGGGACACAATACTGGTGGGTGCCACCCTGCCACTTTTGGCTTATTTATCAGTAGAATCCCAAAGCCGAGTTATCAGTTACACCTCTGAGAGGATGTAGCCGTCTAACATGCCCTGAATATCTCTGCCACTCTGTGCCTCAACGTCTTGGCATGCTTCTTCCTAACTCCCAGGCGAGCTGCTGTATATCTCGCTAAATAGAACATGGAGTGGACCTGGTTCCACGGCCTACTCAAAATGGATATAGATTTGCATAAGGATAAATGCACTGGACTGATTTATCTAACTGCACTGCCTATGTTGGCATGCATGCATGTATGATATGATATGGCAAGCTGCTTAGCGCCTTGCTATGCTAAATGGTTGCACACATGAATGAATGAATGCTTCCTCAAAAACACACTTCTCTTAGTACTTTCTACTACTAAAGCTCAATTGCTACACAGAGCTGCTATCTGCCATGAAGCTTATATAGGCCCTTAGGAGCCTCTCTGAACACTAAAGCGCTTTGAGCACACGGTTCCAGTTCTAAGCACTAAAGTTACTGGTTTAGGTATTGCAGTCTGTGCTGCCTTTAGGCATGTATCATATGACTACCTTTGCTACCTATAATTAAACATAATATAATATATCCTCACGGGATATAATATAGGAATCCATTTGCTTATCTCATTCAAGGCGCTATATTCTACCTGGCCTCGTAAAGCCATTGCTAAATTGGTTCCATTTGTTGGAAGGCGGCCGAGATCCATATGTAAGCAGGATTGGCGGAACGCCACTGAATCGATGCATGGTACGCTAGCCTAATTTCCCTAAAAGCACAACATAAGACGCTCGGGACGCTTGCTCCCCATCTGACACGCTCCCCCGTGCCCCAGGATCATAGAAGATTTTGTTTGATTCCGTCGTAATTTGTATCACTCGGTAGAATAGCTCCTAGAGGTCAGATCCTTCAGGAGGATTTGACCGGATGCAGATCCTGTCACCAATTTGGGATCAAAGAGACTTTGAAGCAACGTTTGTCTGGATGTCCTGCACTCAAAACTGAAAGATTTTTGCATTTTAAAAGGTTTTTTACTGAGTGTGAATCCATTGACTGTGAAACATTTTGGAAGAAATGTGTTTCTGGGCTTCCTACTCCCAATACAGTCTCAGTGGATTTGTTTTGAATAGTCTGACGTTGGATAGACGTGCTAGTTAGTTTTATTTGTTTTTTCTCTTTTTTTCTTTTTGCTTTGATTAAATATGTAATTTTATTAATTTGTTTTATATTTTGTGAATATATTTTGTTTTAGTTAATTGTTAAGGTTGAATTAATTTTAACCAATAAACAAAAACAAACACCAAATTCTGGCGGCATTCTGAAATGAGCTGGTGTCTGTCCCTTCCTGCAGGGCAGCAATGGCAATGGCATGGGTGCTAGATATCCTCAGGGAAGGTGACGCCATCGACTGGGCAGACTCCCCCAGAGGCAGGTTCCCTATCACACCAGTTTCAGGACAGCAGCGTGAGAAAGACAGCACTGCAGGAAGGACTCACTTCCGGAGGTTCCTCTGCTGGAGATGTGGAGTGGGTGCTGCTTCATCATGTTTCCCGGTCCCAGGAGCCAAGGGGGGGGGGGGGAGGGTGAGGTCAGACTGGTCAACACCTTCACAGAGAATTTCCCCCTCAAGGGGCATATATTTCAGAGGGTTATCCCATTATTCGCAAAAAGAGACTGGTTGGCATCTCGTGATGGATTCTTATCCACACATCCCGGCCCCCTCTTCCCATCATAGTATAGCCCGTGGCCCCCCATAGGCCAGTTAGTCGGGGCTACATGCTTGTCCCCTAAGGGAACACCTAGAAATAAAGACGCAGGCACCAGGGCAATAAATGTATGTTATTCAATGTATAGTGTGCTCTATTTATGTGTGTGCTGTGTATGTGAGTAGATTCATCCAATGGCACCATCGGCCCGTAGGGAGCCCCCTCCAGAGAGGGATCCAGGAGGCCGCAGCTTGGTTGCTCCGGTGGCATGGCAGCTGGTGGCCCACCCGGGGGCCAGACCAGACGTGCCCCACAGTATTCAGGGTCCAGGCAGCGTGCCAAGTGCCCAGCCATTTCCCTGACACTCCATCTCACTGCCAGCGAGGCGGGCCCTTAAAAAAGAAGTCCCCCCCGGGCTGTGTATGCCAGGCACAGCCCGGGATGTGAAGAGCGGAGAAGGGGAAGCACGCTCCAGCCAGGAGGGTGGAGTGGTGAAGATAACGTCCCGGGTTGGCCAACCTGGGTGAAGAGGAGGCAGTCACGGGCTGCTCCGTTGAGCGACCCGCATGAAGGAACGTGCCGGGGCCGCCCAGTGGAGCTGCCCAGGTGAGGACATCACCCTGCCCCTGCATCTAATGGTGCAATGCTGAGGAGGCGGGAAAAAGAAGAGAAGGGCTGTGGCGCACATCGGTGATCCGTGGCGGCATCCCATGTTGTCATGGTGGCACTGCCTCACCATAAAATGGGCGCGGGTGCAGTGGTGATCCAGGAGGCGTCCCCAATGTCATCTGTGCCACCGTCTTAGTTAATGATGAGGGTGGCGCAGGATGTGCTGTGACTGGGCGGCCCCCACACTAACAGGGCCACCTAAAGCTTTTAAAGCATGCTGCTGGCGCGACAGTGAATGAGGCTGGGCCCCCAGCCAATGGGGCCTACACTGAAGATTGCTCAAGGAAGGAGGGCGTGGCAGTGATTATGGGTGGACCGCCACTCATGCAGACGGTCACCTAGGACATGCAGTAAGGCATGGGCTGTGCAGTGAGTGAGGGTGGCCTCATGTGGTGGATGTGGCCAGCCTGAAGAAAGCACAGGGGCTATGCCCCAGCTGTCATCAGTAGGGAACAGGCCCCAGCGAAACACAATCCAGCCTTGCCTCCAGCCAGCGTCTCTGCCAGCCACCATCCAGCCTTGCCTCCAGCCAGCGTCTCTGCCATCCACCATCCAGCCTTACCTCCAGCCAGCGTCTCTGCCAGCCACCATCCAGGCTTACCTCCAGCCAGCGTCTCTGCCAGCCACCATCCAGCCTTACCTCCAGGCAGCGTCTCTGCCAGCCACCATCCAGCCTTGCTTCCAGGCAGCGTCTCTGCCAGCCACCATCCAGCCTTGCCTCCAGCCAGCGTCTCTGCCAGCCACCATCCAGCCTTGCCTCCAGCCAGCGTCTCTGCCCACCACCATCCAGTCTTGCCTCCAGCCAGTGTCTCTGCCCACCACCATCCAGCCTTGCCCCAGCCAACGTTTATGCCAGGTAACGTCCAGCCTTGCCTTCAGCCAGCTTCTCTGCCTGCCACCATCTAGCCTTGCCTTCAGCCAGCTTCTCTGCCAGCCACCATCCAGCCTTGCGTTCAGCCAGTGTCTCTGTCAGCCACAAACCAGCCTTGCCTCCCGGAAGCGTCTCTGCCCACCACCATCCAGTCTTGCCTCCAGCCAGTGTCTCTGCCCACCACCATCCAGCCTTGCCCCCAGCCAGCGTTTCTGCCAGGTAACGTCCAGCCTTGCCTTCAGCCAGCTTCTCTACCAGCCACCATCCAGCCTTGCCTCCAGCCAGCGTCTTGCCATCCACCACCCAGCCTTACCTCCAGCCACCGTCTCTGCCAGCCACCATCCAGGCTTACCTCCAGCCAGCGTCTCTGCCAGCCACCATCCAGCCTTACCTCCAGGCAGCGTCTCTGCCAGCCACCATCCAGCCTTGCTTCCAGGCAGCGTCTCTGCCAGCCACCATCCAGCCTTGCCTCCAGCCAGCGTCTCTGCCAGCCACCATCCAGCCTTGCCTCCAGCCAGCGTCTCTGCCCACCACCATCCAGTCTTGCCTCCAGCCAGTGTCTCTGCCCACCACCATCCAGCCTTGCCCCAGCCAACGTTTCTGCCAGGTAACGTCCCGCCTTGCCTTCAGCCAGCTTCTCTGCCTGCCACCATCTAGCCTTGCCTTCAGCCAGCTTCTCTGCCAGCCACCATCCAGCCTTGCCTTCAGCCAGCGTCTCTGTCAGCCACAAACCAGCCTTGCCTCCAGGAAGCGTCTCTGCCCACCACCATCCAGTCTTGCCTCCAGCCAGTGTCTCTGCCCACCACCATCCAGCCTTGCCCCCAGCCAGCGTTTCTGCCAGGTAACGTCCAGCCTTGCCTTCAGCCAGCTTCTCTACCTGCCACCATCCAGCCTTGCCTTCAGCCAGCTTCTCTGCCAGCCACCATCCAGCCTTGCGTTCACTCAGCGTCTCTGTCAGCCACAAACCAGCCTTGCCTCCAGGAAGCGTCTCTGCCAGCCACCATCCAGCCTTGCCTCCAGCCAGTGTCTCTGCTAGCCACCATCCAGCCTTGCCTCCAGCCAGCGTCTCTGCCGGCCACCATCAACCTTGCCTCCAGCCAGCGTCTCTGCGAGCCACCATCCAGCCTTGCCTCCAGCCAGCGACTCTGCCAGCCGCCATCCAACCTTGCCTCCAGCCAGCGTCTCTGCCAGCCACCTTCCAGCCTTGCCTCCAGCCAGCGTCTCTGCCAGCCACCATCCAGCCTTACCTCCAGCCAGCGTCTCTGCCAGCCACCACCCAGCCTTGCCTCCAGGCAGCATCTCTGCCAGCCACCACCCAGCCTTGCCTCCAGGCAGCATCTCTGCCAGCCGCCATCCAGCCTTGCCTCCAGCCAGCGTCTCTGTCAGCCGCCATCCAACCTTGCCTCCAGCCAGCGTCTCTGCCAGCCACCACTCAGCCTTGCCTCCAGCCAGCGTCTCTGTCAGCCACCATCCAGACTTGCCTCCAGTCAGCGTCTCTGCCAGCCACCATCCAGCCTTGCCTCCAGCCAGCGTCTCTGCGTGCCACCAGCCAGCGTCTCTGCCGGCCGTTATCCAACCTTGCCTCCAGCCAGCGTCTCTGCCAGCCACCATCCAGCCTTGCCTCCAGCCAGCGTCTCTGCCAGCCACCATCCAGCCTTGCCTCCAGGCAGCGTCTCTGCCAGCCGCCATCCAGCCTTGCCTCCATGCAGCGTCTCTGCTAGCTGCCATCCAGCCTTACCTCCAGCCAGCGTCTCTGCCAGCCACCACCCAGCCTTGCCTCCAGCCAGCGTCTCTGTCAGCCACCATCCAGACTTGCCTCCAGCCAGCGTCTCTTCCATCCACCATCCAGCCTTGCCTCCAGCCAGCGTCTCTGCGAGCCACCATCCAGCGTCTCTGCCAGCCACCATCCAAACTTGCCTCCAGCCAGCGTCTCTGCCAGCCACCATCCAGCCTTGCCTCCAGCCAGCGTCTCTGCGTGCCACCAGCCAGCACCTCTGCCAGCCGCCATCCAACCTTGCCTCCAGCCAGCGTCTCTGCCAGCCACCATCCAGCCTTGCCTCCAGCCAGGGTCTCTGCCAGCCACCATCCAGCCTTGCCATCAGGCAGCGTCTCTGCCAGCCGCCATCCAGCCTTGCCTCCAGGCAGCGTCTCTGCCAGCCGCCATCCAGCCTTACCTCCAGCCAGCGTCTCTGTCAGCCACCATCCAGACTTGCCTCCAGCCAGCGTCTCTGCCAGCCACCATCCAGCCTTGCCTCCAGCTAGCGTCTCTGCGAGCCACCATCCAGCGTCTCTGCCAGCCACCATCCAGCCTTGCCTCCAGCCAGCGTCTCTGCCAGCCACCATCCAGCCTTGCCTCTAGGCAGCATCTCTGCCAGCCGCCATCCAGCCTTGCCTCCAGGCAGTGTCTCTGCCAGCCGCCATCCAGCCTTACCTCCAGCCAGCGTCTCTGCCATCCACCATCCAGACTTGCCTCCAGCCAGCTTTGCAGTCAGCACAGAGCCAGCACCACTAAGGACAGAACCAAGAAGGTACTGTGAAGGGTGTGACTGACTGCAGCAGTCACCCCATTGTGACATAGTGTTTATATGTAGCATATATGTTGTATGTTAATGTATATATGTATGTGAAGTTACATGTTTATATTTATTTAATTACTGTTATGTAGGGTCATTGTTAAGTAGGGGAAGTTTAGATTTGGGGTAAGTATTAGAGGGTATGTTAGGTAGATTTCAAAGTTAAGTAGGAATAGGAAGGTACACATATATATATGGCCATTAATTAAAAAAGGGGGTAGAGAGAACATACCCTGCTGTGAGGTAGTGGGATAGAGTGGCAGCCTGCCTGAGGGTGTCTAGTGAGGTGGGACCACCACAGAGGCTATCCTCTGGTCTCACACTCAATGTGGGTGGTACCTGTTTTGCCAGACTCACCCTAAGGTTCCCTGAGATCCCGCCAAGGAACCGTGAGCTGACGTAGCAGATGCCCTGTCAGTTGGTTTTTACGCCAGGGAAATGCTAGTGAAAAGGTATTAGTCTTTTTTTTAAATAAAGAGGGGTCCATGTTGTGATCCCTATAAAATCACTCTGGTGTCTGTGTCCCTTGTAAGGCTGGTCACCAATGCTTCAGTCAGAGCATGTCCTAAGATCCTGGACTTCATGGCTGCAACAGTATTCGTCACCCTCTGGGTATGCCCTCAGCTGTGACCCCTATTGTCCTATCTTCATCAGACATGACTACTAGAAGAGTAACCCTGTCTTAGAAGACCTCAAATACCTACTTCCATGGTAGTTGCTACTAGGCAACCTTCTTGGGTGTTTCCCTTTGGAGACCCCGCTGCTCCAGATTCCCACCACAAATGTTAAATCCGCTCTTTGAGGTTAGGTTTGGAGTTCAGAACTTGCCAGGGTCGATGGGTGCCTCAGGAAACAGGAATACCATCCAATCAGAGGAAACAGAAGCCAATTTCCAAGCCCTGCGATTGTTTCAACAAGATTTGCAGGGCCAGGCAGCTCTAGTCCAGACAGACAATTTCCCGGCCATAACCTATGTGAACTGGCAAGGGGTCCTGAGAGCTAGACAGTTGGTGCAGATCATCTGAGGGGTGGGCTTTTGGGAGGAGCCCAGTCTGGTTTCACTCTGTGCTGTGCATAGGAGTGGCGTGGACACATCTCTGGTAGACAGGTTGAATCGTTCATTTTCATCATCAGCAGAGTAGAGTGTGTTGTCTGAAACATTCAGCCACCTCACGTAGACCTGGGGCTCACTCGGGATAGTCATGTTGGCAGCCTTGGAGACACCACTCCAGCTCCTCTTCTGTTCTTGAAGCAGAGTGGAGGGTTTCTGGGTGAGGGATGCTCACTCTCTCCAATGGCCCTGGGAGCTTTTCTATGCCTTACCTTCAGTCTTCGTAATTCAGAGATTCAGACGCTGAGGAACAGCTGAACGAAGGGGATCCAGATCGTGCCTTGATGGACTGGGAGACTTCGCTCCCTCAACTGATGGCATTGGAGTCTGCTGCTCCGTTGCTTCTCTCGCAGGTTCTTGACCCATTCCTGTAGTCTGAGGACTCTCGGCTGAGCATCAACTTGCGATGGCTTGCTTGGCTCTTGAGCGGTATGGCTTGGATGACAGGGTCTAATTGGGGAACTCTGTTTTTACAAACCTCCCATTAGAGGTGTGGCATCCCAGATTCTTCATTATTCTTGCAGGATGGCTTCAATTTGGGTCTGGTTCCTTCTTCCTTCCAGAGTGAATGGGTTCCTATCAAGGGCTTTTGGTAACAGCAGTGGAGAGAACTGGAGGTGTGAAGCCGCCATGGTTCAACTCCTTGGGGCTTCCAGATTAGCTCTTTCGCTCCCCAGTTGGGGATTTACCTAGTGTCTTAAAGGCATGGTCCCTCTTTGCTCTCTTGGAATCCATTGACATGAAATTCCTGATCTGGAAAATGGCTTTTCTGATCATCATTACTTTGGCGAGGAGACTGAATGCGCTTGGTGCCCTTCTATAGCCCCTGCCCTTATTTAGTGGTGTCACCGGAGGTCGCCACTCTTCCATGTGACCCCTCATTCAGGCCTAAACTGGTCTCATCCTTCCACATGTCACAAGACATCATCATACCTTTCCTCCCTCTGAGCGTCTCAGTGGTGGACACCTTCGTTTGGCTCATTTGGACATTAGGGTGGTTTTTGGTAGAATATCTCCTTCCTCTCTCATTCCAGATTGTTTGACTGCTATTCAGGCATTGTGCACTGCTAACGATCTCTACCGTAATGTCAGTAAGACTGGGATCTTTCTCATTGGGACACCTGATCCCTCCTTCCCTCCTACTCTCTGGTCGCCCTCCTTGGGCCCTCCCCCTCACCCTCTTGTGAGGCAAAAAACCATTTAGTCATCTTCAACTCTTCTCTCTCCTTCTCTCCTTACATTGTGGACCTTGCCAAGAAAGCCCACTTCCAGATGTCCCGTTATAGTCTTGGAAATAGTTATATGTCATAGTACCGAATCAAAAGGATCGAATGACAAAAGGGTTGAGTCAATTCGACTGAAAAAAAGGATTGAAATGTTTTTTTTTGGGGGGGGGGGGGTGGCCCAAACCTCGGTTTTTGGTGTAAAAACACACTTTTAAAGCTAAGCTAGAGCAAAAATAAAAAAAACATTTGACGTTTTTTTTTCCATACTTTGGTTTTCGGTCGAATGCCCTCTCACCTTTTGCATTCAATCCTTTTGTTTTCGAAACTTTAACTGGACACTCTTGGAAATTGTGACTTTGTTCCATTTGACAACAACTTAGATCCACTCCACGACAGAAAAAGGATAAAGGGAAATTTACACAATTTGTCGTACATTGTCATTTATTGGTGTTGAGATAAAATGATTTGTATTTTTATCCAGTGTGTTGCATAAATATGAATGTTTATTTGTTGATGGATGATTGTATCAGGATTGAGTTACTGATTGATAGGTGTGAATGAGCCGTTGTTATCCCCCTTTTTGTGTCTTGCTACAGTTGTGATTTTACCTGCCTTGAATTGTTGCTTTTTTGATCATTTCATGATTTATTCTTTGAATAATTCTGTATCAATCCAAAGAAATAGTTTTTGATACTGAAGAGAAGTGCCAGGCATCATCCGCACGCCAACCACCCCCTTCGAAGTGCCAGGAATGTTCACGCCAAAATATGTGACGTATGGAGAACAGATGAACCAGAAGACAGCTCCAGTTGGGCTCTGCCCAGTGCCTATCGGAATAACAGCACCTATTGAAGTACCTACACCTAGGAACACCTGTAAAGTAAGGTACACATTGAGAAGACCCTATCTACAGGCAAGACAAAAGGATGTTTGTCAGAATGAAATACCTGAAGAAGCCACGATGATACTAAAGGAAGACAAATGGTGACGTCATAAGAAACCAGACTGCTGCACATATAGAAGATATAATGACCTGAGAATACTGACAAAGAGACACAATACCATGGATAAGTGACATCTTGAGCCTAAGGTGAAACAGTTGATTTCAAGATGAAGAAACTTATGCCATAAGCACGATGAAGACATTAAGCCAGTTTAAATGTTTACAGATGCAAGAACCGCAAGAAGCGAAGAAATCGTGAAGCTTGCTTATGCTTAGTATTAAAATAGATTGTGGCAAGCGCCAACTATACACACATCTACCTCAAAAGCACTTTATAGATGAGTAAAAATCCACTACACACATGAGCAGAATTGAACAGAGGTTACTAAAGGTCTCAAGAGGAGAGTGCTGCAGCAAACAAATCGAGAATTAAGACGGAGAGAAACCCAGCTGAAGGTAACCATACAAAGAAGCCAAGGTCGTATCGGGCTGGAATAGGCCAACAGTGGATACAATTAAAGAGAAAAAGAACAGTGTATCCTGTTCAGAAAGGTCGGGATAAGCCACAGATGGTAGAAGACTGGCAGAACTAATTAAAATACATGAAAATGCATGAAAAAGAAGCCGATTTCACGGTGTCCTAATCATGTGGCAAGGCAGGCAGAAAGGGATTAGACTTTCACACCTATGCATGGAGCCCTGCCATATCCATACTCCTTAACTTTCTCAGACCAAGAGGCAGACTCAAGACCAAACTACAAAGAAGTAATTGACACACGACCACTGAGGTGATGGATGATTGCAAAATAATTGGAGGGAAGCTGGGGTGCAGACTTACTCCCTGCACCTGACTTCTGCATGCTGCTAAGCGCGAGTGGAAAAGTTTGAGTGGGCTCTATTCCAAACCAATCATAGTGGACCATGTAACCTAGGGTCCTATAGAGGGTAGAGCCAATGGGACGTCATACTTTTAGTGACGTTTACAGTGGCCAGTTTGCAGGAAGGGCTTAGTTGCCCCACCTGACATTGATTATCCAATCCCCTACCCCCGTTACCATAGACAGATATAGTACCTATGTTAAAGTTACCTTCCTAGAACCAATCAAGTTGCATGTTAGGTTTTTAAGATTACACGTCAATGATGACACGTTTTTGGTATAAATGTAGTTTTTCTGAAATTAATTTGAGTTTAAGCGAGAAGGAAGATCGAGTGGTTACTGATGTTCATTGAACTCCCCGTTTTTTGTACTTGTCATTAAACGGACTCCCTTTGCCAAACTATTGAGTTGCCATTATTATTTGGTGCAAGAGTATGAATCTGCATCCCCATCTATCTCGAGGGTGCTGCTGCTCATCTTAAAGGGCTGTTTGGAGATCCCCAGTTTTATGGGCCCGCTGGGATCCATCCAGTTCAAAACTTTTCTCAAAAATCACGTCCTCTGGATCCTCTCTTCAGCTGCACCTCCTCAGTGGTATTCTCCCTTTTCTCACTTCTCCCCAGAACCCCAAGGTCTCCAGAGCTCTGGTTCTCTCCAGGCTGGACTCCTGCAACAGCCTCTTCCTCAATCTTCCTTCCCCTACTCTACGCCATCTCCAACCAATCCAGAACAGGACTGCAAGCCACATCCTTGGCCTTCAACCCAGGGACCTCATCTCTTCAGCGCTGAAATCCCTCCCGGTTTCTCCCGGTTGCAGCTAGGATCAAGTTCAAGACCTTCTGCATCATACACAAGGCTTTCTGGTGCCAAGGACTGCGCTACATCCAACTTTCTCTCCCTCCCTAAATACCTCCCTGCTAGAGTCCTTGGCCCCCTAGCTTAAACTGTCTGCAGGTCAGATGTTTCTCCAAGCAAAGCATGGGGAGTAGATCACATTCTTCGTCACAAGCCTCCCTCCGGACTTGAGCCGGATATCCTAAAGTTCTGGTAGCTTCTCAAGACCTTTCTCTTCTCCTCCTCCTTCCCTCTCCCCCTTCCTTGCCAATGCCCCCCATTGCTGCTGTGTCTGGTTCTGGGGCCTCCATCGACCTGCCTGCCTCAGCACCCCCTTACAAGCCCATGCCCTCGGGTTCCGTTCTCTGACTAGACTAGTGAGACGAGTCAACCCACTTCCTCGCACTAATCTCCCGTCATCCATCCTCCCTGTGCACTGCTAGACCGCCGAGTTTGGCCCACCCTGTCAGAATATATATTATACAACACAAGCAAGTCAGGGATCTCCTTCTTTTTATTTCCACAACATAAGGAGGCCTCCAACCTGTCTCGCACCCAACCTCCAGCAGCACCCCATGTCACAGTAGACTAGGAACCAGGCCGGTGTGTTATCAATGAATATTTTATTAATTTATGATTTAATGTGAAATTAGAATAAACAATTATAACAGCCAACAAGGTGTGGCACACAAATTGCAGAGTCCTTTTTGGTCAAACAGCACACTAAGACAACTCAAATATATTTAGGACAAGGGTTTACTTTACTTGTTTCACCACTATCCTCAATTAACAGTTCAAAACACCAAGAACATGAATGCATGAGACGGGAAAGTGCATGCACACACAAAATGGTATTTGAGTCCAAGCAACCCTGACCCCTGCTAAACCTCCACTAGGCTTGTCAGTTTTGGGCGGAAGGCAGGGGTCAGGAGTGGGAACCCAAGGTAAAAATCGGATTTTGAATATGGCTTACAGAAACAACATGGGGAGGCAACAATGAATGGGACAATTCAGTTTTGCACAATGAAATACATGGGTTTTTAATTATTTAGCACAATTGCTATGGGACAGAACAGACGGGACTTTGTGCTGCTTATACTTAGAAGACAGGCAAGGCTTTAGAGAATACTGGCTAGCACATGCAAGGCAAATCAGTTTTAGGATATGTGACACGTGGGCAATGGAAAGGGAATGCACATGGAAATTCGTTTTCACACCACAATAGGGAAAGAGGAACAGAATAGGAAAAACGGTTTTTAGGATATTAAGCTCACTTTCAATGGAAAAGAAAATGCTAATGGAATTTGTTTTTACTGAGGCTGCAAATGACAGGCAAGCTCTGGGCAATGGGGAACTCACAATAGGAAAATCGTTTTTTTTGTTAAAATGACGGGTAAATAACAGGTAGGCTCTTGGCAAAGGAATAACTCACAAAGGAAAATTGGTTTGGGGATTAGAATGCCAGAGCAAGAAGAAAATCCAGTTGCAGATGGAAATTCATTTTGTCAGGAACAATTTGGACACAGGGACAAATTCATTTTTCAGCTCACAATGGGATTGATTTTTTTGGGCAACATTTTAATGACTATAACTTTTCACAATGCACTGGGAAGTGATGGTGGATTTCGAATTTCCACGATACAAATCCTGTGAAGTAAATGGGGAAATTAATTTATTTACTAGTAAAATAAATATATACTAAGGATCTACACGGGCAACTGGGGTTTCTACAATGGGAAATCACTGAAATGCATAAACAAATAAAATATTCTTCAATGGGACAACAACTACTAGACACAGACAAATAATGGATTTTTCAATAGGAAAATGGCTTAAATGCTCAGACAGATAAGATAGGGGATTTTCCCATGGGGGAATCTCAATGGCAATGCTGAACACGATTGGGCTTATGCAGTCTATGGCTTGGGATATTTATACTTACAGGAGAGGGCTAGATGGACATCAGGGAGCGTCAGAACATCACTGCTGGGACAGTCAAGGGGCCAGTCAATGTCCTCCAAGGGGTCCCAGGGCAGCTACTAGACCTCCTGCCTCCTCAGCAAGATTTAGGCCTCACTCTCTTGGGATGGTTCCACATTTTGGCAACTGCTGACCACAGGATTTAGTGGGAAAACCCTGATTTGAGGTGGAGAGACCTATTTATAGGGTAAGTGACATCACTCTTGTGTTCTCACAGAATGGATTGGACACAGTTCAAAAGTTCACTCCCATCTGCAGGCTGATAGGGCCAGAGAATATATGAGTGCTATGGAAAACCAGAGAAGGAGAAGTATTCATCATCTCACTCTGACAGGGGGGCTCGGTCTGGCTTGGGGACATAGAAATCTCACTTTCTGACAAGTATCATTACTCTTCATATTTCAACACATATGACAGCAGTTTGTAACACTATATTTTTTGGTGAACTACGCTCTCCTGAACATCCAAGAAGATCTGCTTTCCAACCTTGACTCTAGCATTCCCTCTGTCCTCATCCTACTCAACCTCTCCTCTGCCTTCGAAATGGTCAACCATACCATCCTGCTCAACCATCTTTGTGATAACATGGGCATCACTGATCAGGCTCTGGCCTGGCTGACCTCTTTCCTCTCTGATCGACCCTCCCAGATCTAACTTGGGTCCTTCCTATTCACTATCTTTCTCTCCACCTGTGGTGTTCCCCCAGGGTCTAACCTCTCGCCGTGGCTTTTCAACCAATACCTAGCAACTCTTGCCTGCTGTATTGCCATTTTCTGGTCAAACTTCCAGGGCTACGCAGATGACACTCTCATTTGCAGGCTGCCCTCGGCCACCTCCTCCACCGCTCTCATCACTGATTGCCTAACTGCCATTCAAGATTGGTGTGCCACCAACGATCTTTGTCTGAATGCCAGCAAGACTGAGATCCTCCTCATCGGCACACCATCACCTTCCTTTGACCTCACTCTCTGGCTGGCTTCCCTTGGCCCGCCTCCTATCCCCACCTGCAAGGCCAAGAACCTTGGTGTCACCTTTGATTCCACACTCTCCTTCTCCACCCACATCGTGATGTATCAAAAAAGTCAAACTTCTTACTGCACCTCCTTAGAGATACTCTTCCTTTCCTCTCATTCCCCCAGAAGCTCACTGTCTCTCAAGCTCTGGTTCTCTCTAGTTTGGACTATTGCAACAGCCTTTTTCTTGATCTACCTGCCTCTACTTTCCGCCCTTTGCAACTTATCCAGAACAGGACTGCGAGACTTGTCCTTGGTCTCAAGCCCTGGGATCGCATCTCTCCAGCTCTGAAATCTCTCCATTGGCTCCCAGTGAATGCAAGTATTAAATTCAAAACCCTCTGCATAGTACAACATACCTTCAGCTATCTCTCTGCAAATACCTCCCATCTCGAGCTCTCTGCTCCTCTACCTCTAACTCCCTCACGGTCAGTCGTTTCTCAAAGAAACAAGCTGGGGGTAGATCTCTGTCTTTGGCTGGGGCCTCCCTCTGGAATAGCCTCCCTGCCACTCTAAAACTTGAGGAGAACCATCTCTGGTTCAAGAAGCACCTCAAGACCTTCCTCTGTGCTTCTGCCTTCGCCCCTCTCTTTCCCCTGCTGATTCTACTCTCCCTCGGCACCATGCACCTGGCCACCCTTTTTCCTCTCGGCCCAGGTACCTGCTCCTATTGCCACCCTCACACACTGCCTCCCGGCCACCCCTTACACTGCGGTCTGTATCTGTACCCATATAGCCCCCCTTTTTCTCTTCCTGCACTTATCAGACCTACCCAGCCTGCTGCCTTAAACCCAGCACTTGCCACTTGCTGGCTGCACTCCCATTGTTTGCTGCCTTTTTATTTATTAATTTATTATCATTATTATTTATGTTTTTTTCCTCCTCGCTCCGCACTCTCCTTTTGTTCCCCCTTCCATGCACTTCTCCCCCACCCCTCTGCCATGCACTTGCATGTTCTCAATGTCACTGGGCCTAGTAAGATCGTTATTTTTGTTCTCCCCCGTTCCCCTTCCCTTGCCTTGCCGCGCTCTGAAACACTTGTTTATGAGCGCGATAGAAATAAAATATCAATATCAATCAAATGACCCTACTTAGAAGTTTTTAGGTTATTCCATTGCTGAGCTACAGTTATCCCTAATTTACTCCCAAACTATATCCTTGAAAAAATTTGGCACTCGCTGGGCGGAATATGAATCATATTTTGCAGGGTTTGTCCAATTTTCATATCTCTCAACCACACCAAGAGTTATCCATGACGTTTTCCTAAATAACTTGGGTTGTGTAGGCCCCATCAAAATCGTTTTTAGTTGACCAGAAGTAGTCAACTTTCAACTTTTCAAAAATCCGACCCGGATTATTGTGCGACCAAGATTGCCAATGTTATACAATAAAAAGCACATCTCCCATTTTGCATAATGGGAGTGAAACCACTCATTAACCCTGGTCCCCACCATTGGCATGGGTCTGTTCCTGGCTGTGACCGTCAAGAGGGGGGTCCTGCGTTTAGATAAGCTCAGAGCTTCATGAGCTAGATTGCCAGCTAAGGCTAGTTTTATTGCAGCTTAATTCATAAAACCGGAGAGCAGAACTGTCTTATCTTGGTTTCCAAGCCAACCAAGGGAAAGAATTCAGTTTCACATTTGAAGACACAGCAGAGAAACGAAGCCAAGATTGGGAATGCCCCCCACTGAAAACATTTTACTTTTGGCTAAACTCTTGGAAATACACCCAATTTTAACATGTAACCCTTTCAAAGTAGTTTCAGTGGTTGCAGATTGGCAACATAATTACATATTTAGAAACTTTAGTTGTGTATCTGGGTGCTCAGAGTGTCACTTTAAAGGCACCATTGAAATGTCACATTGTGACGTTTCCTCCGTGAAAAAGCTTTCCTTCTGCTGCAATGCAACATCCCCTTGTAGATTCTGTGCATTGCTGTTTCCTCTGTGATGGGCTAATGATGGACAGAACCCAAGTTCATATATTACAAATCTGGCACACATTTTCATAAGCATGCCTTTAATTTAAAGGGAAAACCGGACGTACACATTTTCCCTAATGCTCTTCACTGCAACTGTAGCTCACAATGCTGACATCCCATTTAGGGTTCTGTGGACTGTAATTTCTGAGAACATTACTTCAGCTCTCTCATAATTTGGCCACTCATGTCTCATGTCTTTCTCTTATGCCAGGCAATTAACATTCTTATGCCTCTGCAGACTTTGAGCCCCAAATTCCCTCCTTTTTGCTTTGAAAGTGCAGGGCCTTTTTTCCACATTAGCTCAAGGCAGGCCTTTCCTTTTGGGGAGCCCTCATAACTGAGATCCAGGGGCCTTTTCACCCCACAACCCACATTCTGTACTTGACCCTCATCTCTTCCCCCAAAGCACTTGGCCTCTGTTGTGCCTCTGGCACTTCCCAGCCCCTGGGGCCCCTCCTTCCTTTCCCCCTCTACCTTCCAGTTTTGCCCTTATAACCCCCCCTTCACTTTCTGCTTGCTGCCCTTGCACGATCCAAATTGTCACAAGACCTAGTAGGACTGTATCATGTTATTATCCTCCTCCCACCTCCCCCTTTGTCTTGTGGCGCCTGGAAACACTTTCTGCTGTATAGGCGCCAAACAATAGTTCAATAAATAAATAAATATATAGCAAGATCTGCAACTTCCCACCTTTGGTCCTCTGGCAGGGGAGGAAGGCCTCCTCTCTTACCATCGGTTGCTCACAGATTAACAGAAGGTTAATCTGCCTATGCTGTGCTGGGACCTGCGCCACAGTCATGTTCGTTTCATTAAAAGTCGCAGGGTGGCCGCAGCTGTCGTGTTAATTTGATGTTGAATTGACTATGAGCTTCCATATGTAAGGAATGGGACAAGAGAGAGGGATGTCTAAGACATTTCATTACCTAATGGTAATCTTCATTACTACTTGTTTTACTCTTCCTCGTACCAGTACATGTGCCCCCTCCCTCCTTCCCTGGGGGATGGGATACTTCAACAGCGTGGAATTGACATGACGTAGGTGATATTGTAAGTGACCGCTTTTATTGGAGGGGGTAGGCGTTAAAAGGAAATCTAATGGATTAGGGAAGTTCTGTCAGTAAGCCAAGGAGCCTTCGTGTGTGAGCACTGGAGTAAGGAAGAGTAGGATTAGTAGTAAAGAAGATTGCCGAATCGTGACAGTACCGCACACACATTTTGCCACACTACATCTGTGTTTGCGGATGGAACATTTAGGAATATTCCAGTATACAGTATGTATATCTTTCTGTGGCAGGTGCACTGTCCTCTACCATAAATGTCTCTTAGGATATAGCATAAGCAATGTCTCACCGGATCATGCCTGCATGCCACCACACTGTGCCTACATACCATACACATGCCTCTAGCTAACAAGGGTCTGAACACTTTGGCTAGCCAGATGTTTTGGACTACAACTCCCATCAGCCGTAGCTAGCCTGGTCAATGGTAAGGCCGAATTAGAGTTGTAATACAAAACATCTGGGGAGCCACAGGTTGCAGAACTCTGGATATAACATACATATACAGCTCCAAGAAGCCATAGATTTGCATACAGCGCTGCACACACCAAAAATAATAAATGCACAAGGAATTTGGAGCAATTGGCAATGCAGGCCTTGCAATATATGCCCGAATTGACAGGGTATTTATCAGAGTATGGAATGAATTCACCCGGGGAGCATCACAGGCATCACATGATATGACAGGCATGTCAGGGAACTATATACACATCACATTAAGCAGTGCATCCCCTCACTGGGCAAGATGTCGATGTACGGTATTTAATGTACCCTCTGAAACAATGTAAGTATGCGGTGTCTGTATTCCACTAGAGAGATTTTAATGAACACTATAATGGATGCCTGTGTCCATACTATAGCCAATTAGGCAGGCCAGTCTGTGCTGTGCAGTACAGCATATATCAATGTATGCATGTCAGTTTGTGTGTGCGCCTTTATACACAGATGTCAGAGAGTGTGTGTTTAAGCAGACATGTGACAGCGTGGGTGAGCCTTAGTTCACCTGAGTGTGTTTATTTGTAGTTGTTAGTTTGGATACGTCACTGTTTTCTATGTGTATTTGTTTTTCGATGCTAGACTTTGTGCCTAGGTATTCGTGTGTGTTTGCACATGTTATCTGTTTTGTGTATAGCCTAATATTCGTGTCTCTATGTCAGTGGGTGTGTATGCTGCTGTGCCTGTTTGTGTACAAAGTGTGGTTCTATGTCGCGTGTGTGTGTCTTGACACGTAAGTGAGCTAATGTATGTGTCTGTATAATTGGCCATGTCAGTGTGTGTTATGATTGTGGGCCTATGTATTTATTTGACAGTGTATGGCTATATATTTGTATATGTATTTGAGAGTGTATGGCTGTGAATTTGTTCATGTATTTGAGAGTGTATGGCTGTGTATTTGTGTATGTATTTGACAGTATATGGCTGTGTATTTGCTCATGTATTTGAGAGAGTATAGCTGTGTATTTCTGTATGTAATTGAGAGTGTATGGCTTTGAATTTGTTATTGTATTTGAGAGTGTATGGCTGTGTATTTGTGTATGCATTTGAGAGTGTATGGATGTCTATTTTGTTCATGTATTTGAGAGTGTATGGCTGTGTATTTGTTCATGTATTTGAGAGTGTATGGCTGTGTATTTGTGTATGTATTTGACAGTGTATGGCTGTGCATTTGTTCATGTATTTGAGAGTGTGTAGCTGTGCATTTGTTAATTTATTTGAGAGTGTATAGCTGCGTATTTGTGTATGCATTTGAGAGTGTATGGATGTCTATTTTGTTCATGCATTTGAGAGTGTGTGGCTGTGTTTTTGTGTATGTATCTGAGAGTGCATGGGTGTGTATTTTGTTCATGTATTTGAGAGTGTATGGCTGTGTATTTGTTCACGTATTTGACAGTGTATGGCTGTGTATTTGCTCATGTATTTGAGAGAGTATAGCTGTGTAGTTCTGTATGTAATTGAGAGTGTATGGCTGTGAATTTGTTATTGTATTTGAGAGTGTATGGCTGTGAATTTGTTATTGTATTTGAGAGTGTATGGCTGTGTATTTGTGTATGCATTTGAGAGTGTATGGATGTCTATTTTGTTCATGTATTTGAGAGTGTATAGCTGTGCATTTGCTCATGTATTTGAGAGTGTATAGTTGTGCATTTGCTCATGTATATGAGAGTGTATAGCTGTGAATTTGCTCATGTATTTGAGAGTGCATAGCTGCGTATTTGTGTATGCATTTGAGAGTGTATGGATGTCTATTTTGTTCATGCATTTGAGAGTGTGTGGCTGTGTTTTTGTGTATGTATCTGAGAGTGCATGGGTGTGTATTTTGTTCATGTATTTGAGAGTGTATGGCTGTGTATTTGTTCACGTATTTGACAGTGTTTGGCTGTGTATTTGCTCATGTATTTGAGAGAGTATAGCTGTGTATTTCTGTATGTAATTGAGAGTGTATGGCTGTGAATTTGTTATTGTATTTGAGAGTGTAGGGCTGTGTATTTGTGTATGCATTTGAGAGTGCATGGATGTCTATTTTGTTCATGTATTTGAGAGTGTATGGCTGTGTATTTGTTCATGTATTTGACAGTGTATGGCTGTGTGTTTGTTCATGTATTTGAGAGTGTATGGCTGTGCATTTGTGTATGTATTTGACGGTGTATGGCTGTGCATTTGTTCATGTATTTGAGAGTGTGTAGCTATGCATTTGCTCATGTATTTGAGAGTGTATGGCTGTGTATTTGCTTATGTATTTGAGAGTGTATAGCTGCGTATTTGTTCATGTATTTTAGAGTGTATGGTTGTGTTTTTGTGTATGTATTTGAGAATGTATGGTTGTGTATTTGTGTATGTATTTGAGAGTGTACGGCTGTGTATTTGTGTATGTATTTGACAGTGTATGGCTGTGTATTTGCTCATGTATTTGAGAGTGTATAGCTGTGCATTTGTTCATGTTTTTTAGAGTGTATAGCTGTGCATTGTTAAAGTATGTGAGAGTGTAAAGCTGTGCATTTTCTCATGTATTCGAGATTGTATGGCTGTGTATTTGCTCATGTATTTGAGAGTGTATAGCTGTGTATGTGCTCATGTATTTGAGAGTGTATATCTGTGTATTTGCTCATGTATTTGAGAGTGTATAGCTGTGTATTTGTTCATGTATTTGAGAGTGTATAGCTGTGTTTTTGCTCTTGTATTTGAGAGTGTATAGCTGTGTATTTGTTCATGGATTTGAGAGTGTATGGCTGTATTTTTGTGTTTGTATTTGAGAATGTATGGTTGTGTATTTGTGTATGTATTTGAGAGTGTATGGATGTGTATTTGCTCATGTATTTGAGAGTGTATAGCTGTGTTTTGCTCTTGTATTTGAGAGTGTATAGCTGTGTATTTGTTCATGTATTTGAGAGTGTATGGCTGTATTTTTGTGTTTGTATTTGAGACTGTATGTGTTACACCTTTGCACCGATGGTCACTCTGGCGACAGCATCGTGTGTACAACACAATGCATTCTTACTCACCCAAGATGGCGGACGCCTCTGAATCTGTTTGTGAAGCTCACGCTGCAGAGGTTGCACGTTGTTTACCTTCACGCCGCGACGATCATGTGACTCCATATAATCCGACCAGGAAGTTCAGCAAATGCGTCGCTACTCTCCAGATCGGCGCTTCGCCATATTCCGTCATCCGTCCGCTCTCCACCTCTCCTATAAGGTCCGATTCCAGCCTAAAGAGTGAGTTCTTGAGGGTTTATAGTTCCCTTCAATCCTCTTCCCCAATCTTAGCTCAAATACTAACATCCGCTTCTGGTTTCCGGAAACTCTCTTTTTCCTCATAGGACTCACCCCCTTCTCGAAGACTTTACACAGACTTCTCAAATCTCTCAACTCCATACCCGGAGTAAGTTAATCATAGCTTTTCGAATCAACAGCAGACTATCGAAAGTGGAGAAAACTCACCTCTCCTTTCTTTCGTCCAGGACCAGCTTCGTCCGCACCGGATCCTTTGAAGGAAAGCTGGCTGATTCATCCCGAAGGTCTACAGTATCCCGTCACAACAACACAGGGTTTTTCTTCCCCGGAGGGTTTTCCCTGGGGACTGTGGTTCCTCCGCAGCTGAAACTAACGGCTGGGAGGGAGCAGGGTTTCCCGGGAAGCCTTCACTATCTGCCTTGTTGCTGATACGGAGTCCGCCCGCTGCCCAGGTTAGTGAACTGCATAATTGTTCTGTCTCATATTGGACGCAATGTAATAGTTAGCGACGCCCACAAAAAGAAAATATTCTATTATAGGCTCTTGTGCAGACGGTGGACTCCGATGGAGCAACAAATGCAACAATTAATGGCTGCCATGCAGTCTATGTCTCTGGAGATGCAATCTCTGAAACAAGACAATGCTCAGTTAAGACAACAGGTCGCTCGAGCGTTTTCAGAAACTCCTCCTTATGCCTTACATACCGATAAGTATGACGGAGACCCGCACAAACTCAAGGAGTTCCTGGACAGTTGCCTGGTTCAGTTTACCTTTAAAGCACGTTTTTTCCCATCTGATAAGGACAAAGTAGGTTATCTGATATCCCATTTGACAGGCCCTGCATTGGCCTGGGCGACTCCCCTAGTCACCTCAGGAAATGCCATTCTAGACTCATACACAGCCTTTACTAACAGTTTGCGGTCTATGTTTAGTAGGCAGGAAATTTCAGTCTCTACTCAGGAGAAACTACTAGATTTAAAGCAGGGAAATAAGGATCTTATGAGTTACGTGACTCAATTTAAACAGCTATCAGCTGAAACAGGGTGGCCGGATGACGGTCTCCTCACGCTATTTCGCAGAGGTCTTTCCGAGGAACTGAAAGATGAGGTCTCAAAGGTTCCTCGACCCGCCAATTTAGCCGAGATGATTGCGCTCACGATGCAGATTGATTACCGTCTCCATGAACGCTTCCATGAGAAGAAAAGAGGGAAACCCACTAAACTCTTCTCCAGTTCTCCTTCCCCGGTTTCTCGATCTCAGAATCCCGACGAACCCATGCAAATAGGAGTGGCCAGAGGCCCTTTGTCAGAGGGCGAAAGAGAAAGACGGATGAGTCAGGGCCTATGTATGTACTGTGGGGCTTCATCTCACATGCTGAGGGATTGTCCCGTCGTTCCTCCTCGTCGGATAAGGAATCCGATGCGGGGAAACGCCAAGACCCTGTCGTAAGGGGAACCACGGCAGGAGGTCCTGAAAGGAGTTCCCCAAAGAGACTTGGTACTTCTCTTAAAGAGGAGATTACGGAACACACTATGTTAGTACTTCCCCTGATCTTGAAATTACCAGACTTAGAGCTACGTGGGGTTCCGGCATTGATCGATTGTGGAGCAGCTGGCAACTTTATAGATGACCAATGGGCTGCGAAGCATGGAATCATTAGATCCGCCAAGACGTGTATAACTCCCATTCAGGGGGTGGATGGTTGTCCCCTTAGTTCTGGACCTATTCGAGAACAGACTACTCCTCTTACATGCCTGATTTCAGCCCACAAGGAGACGTTAGTTTTTGACCTGATAAAAACTGCTCATTTTCCCATTATTTTGGGCTTACCGTGGCTGCGAACCCATAATCCTTTTATAAACTGGAAGGCAGGAACTTTGTTCTTAGGTTCCGAATATTGTGTTTCCCATTGTCTTGCTCAATCATCTGTTGGCATTCAAGCACCTTCCATGATGGTAGTACCAACCGAAGGCTCCTCGATTGGGATGGTCAGTCAGATCCCGAGGTGTCATCAACAATTCCAGTCCATATTTTCTCAGCCAGAATTCCCTACATTACCTCCTCACCGTCGGGATGACTGTCATTTAGATTTGTTCCCTGATCGACCGATACCTTTCGGCCGAATGTACATCTTATCCCAGCCGGAAAAAAAGGCTCTCAAAGACTACCTTCAGACTAATCTTCAAAATGGTCTTATAACTGAGTCCAAATCGCCAGCCGGTGCTTCTTTATTCTTTATTCCCAAGAGAGATACAGAGGAACTACGGCCATGCATAGACTATCGAGGGCTCAATAAGGTTACCATCCCGGATAAGTATCCAATGCCGCTTATCCCAGACATTCTGGAAGCCGTTCAAGGGGCTTCTCTCTATACCAAGTTGGATTTACGAGGGGCATATCACTTGATTCGCATCGCCCCTGGCGACGAGTGGAAGACTGCCTTTCGGACCCCATTCGGTCACTACGAATATAGGGTGATGCCGTTTGGGTTGGCTAATGCTCCCGCTGTTTTTCAGCGCTTTATGGACCATCTATTCGCCGATGTACTCCTTCACTATGTAATCGTCTATTTGGATGATATTCTAGTCTTTTCACAGAATATAGAGGAACACATCGAACATGTCAATTTGGTATTAGACCGACTTAAGGCCAACCAGCTGTATTGCAAACTGGCAAAATGTGAGTTCCACAGGAACCAGGTGACGTATCTTGGGTTCGTGCTGTCTGCCCAGGGGATTTCGATGGACCCTCGGAAGATCTCGGCTATTTTAGATTGGCCTTCCCCTTCAAACGTCAAAGAGATCCAACGATTTTTGGGATTCGCTAATTTTTATAGAAAATTCATCCCAGGATTCTCCAAGACCGTGCTTCCCATTACCAGTCTTCTGAAGAAGGGGAAGACTTTCGTTTGGGATGACCCTGCGCAGAAAGCTTTTTCTGAACTGAAGAATCTTTTCACGTCTGCTTCCATTTTGCTCACCCCAGACCAGTCTCGACCATTCATTGTCGAGACTGATGCGTCTCACCATGCTCTAGGGGCAATTCTTTTGCAAAAGGACGAGTCAGGAGAAGAAGGACCAGTTGCTTATCTCTCCAAAACCTTCTCCTCCTCGGAAATAAATTATTCAGTCCTCGAGAAAGAATTGCTGGCAATCAAGCGAGCATTTGAGGAGTGGAGACATCTGTTGCTGGGCTTGGCCTACCCGGTCGAGGTTCGAACCGACCATCACAACCTCAAAGTATTACAACAAGCCCATACCACAAACAGTCGACAAGCTCGCTGGGCTCATTTTTTTCTACCGTTTCGGATAGAATTTACTTTCCTTCCAGGAGATCAAAATCTCCGAGCAGATGCACTTTCAAGAAAGGATCCTCCAATCAAAAAGTTCCATTCAGAGCCTTTCTTTCCTAAGGCTAAATTTCTGGCAACAGTGACTGATTTTCTACATATTGTCAGACAGGAAACGGCACGTCTAGATCCGATCTGCAGGAACTTACAAGAGACTCATTCGCTGACTCAGGAGAAAGGATACTACTTTTTTAATGATCGAGTATTCATTCCGACCCCAACACTTCAGAAAGAAGTCCTGTTCATGTGTCATGACTCCAAGGCAGCCGGGCATCGAGGATATCAAAACACCCTTGAGCTGATTACTCGTCATTTTTGGTGGCCAGGGATAACCAAGGATATCCAAGATTATGTATCAGCATGCACGGTTTGTCTACAGTCTAAGACTCCCAGGTATCCACCTTTTGGTTTACTCACCTGTATGCCGATTCCGGACAAGCCCTGGCAAGTCATTTCCACTGACTTTATTGTCGATCTTCCGTTGTCCTCTGGTTTCACCACCATTATGGTGACTATTGACTATTTCACGAAGATGGCCCATTTCATTCCTCTGCAAAAACTCCCCGGGGCTGCTCTGATGTCAAAGATCTTTATATCAGAAATTTTCTCTAGACACGGTCTTCCTAACACTATTGTGTCTGATCGGGGTCCCCAATATATCTCGCAATTTTGGAAGGGTATCTGTCAAACATTGGGAATCAATAGAGCCCTTAGCTCAGGATATCATCCACAAACAAACGGGCAGACTGAGCGCCTAAATCAAACATTAGAAACATATTTGCGTTGTTTTGTTTCTGCGGCACAAGATGATTGGGGAGATCTCCTACCCTTGGCTGAATATGCTTACAATAATGCCAGTCATTCGGCACTAAAGACCAGTCCTTTTTACTGTTCTTATGGTTATCATCCATCCTTTGAACCGTCCATCTCAAAGTCCTCCTCCAGATGTCCTGGAATAGACAGTCTAGTCGATGGTATTCAGAAGGGTCAACAGCTCGCTCGAATAGCTCTGCTAGCTGCCCAAGATCGAGCCAAGAGGGCAGCTAATCGCCGTCGACAAGATCTGCCATCCCTTCGAGTCGGGGATGCGGTCTGGTTATCAGCCCGGTTCCTCCCGAGACATTTGGTGCCGTCCAAGCTGTCGCCCAAATATTTTGGACCATTTAAAATAAAAGCATTTGTCGGTCCGGTGGCAGTCCGACTGGCGTTGCCTCCTTCTTGGGCCCGTCTTCATCCGGTCTTTCACGTCTCCCAGATTAAATTATCCGTGAAGGAAAGATTTCAACGCACCCCTGCAGTTCGTCCTCCTCCGATAATGACAGATACGGGACCGGAGTATGAAGTGGCAGAGATTTGCGATTCCAGATATCACAGAGGCCGGTTGCAATTTCTCGTGGACTGGAAGGGCTATTCTCCTGCCGAACGGACTTGGGAATTGGCATCGGGGGTACATGCTCCCTCGTTGGTTCGACGGTTTTTCAGGCGGCACCCTGGGAAGCCGGGTTATGCGCCTCGTAGGAGGGGGCATACTGTTACACCTTTGCACCGATGGTCACTCTGGCGACAGCATCGTGTGTACAACACAATGCATTCTTACTCACCCAAGATGGCGGACGCCTCTGAATCTGTTTGTGAAGCTCACGCTGCAGAGGTTGCACGTTGTTTACCTTCACGCCGCGACGATCATGTAACTCCATATAATCCGACCAGGAAGTTCAGCAAATGCGTCGCTACTCTCCAGATCAGCGCTTCGCCATATTCCGTCATCCGTCCGCTCTCCACCTCTCCTATAAGGTCCGATTCCAGCCTAAAGAGTGAGTTCTTGAGGGTTTATAGTTCCCTTCAATCCTCTTCCCCAATCTTAGCTCAAATACTAACATCCGCTTCTGGTTTCCGGAAACTCTCTCTTTCCTCATAGGACTCACCCCCTTCTCGAAGACTTTACACAGACTTCTCAAATCTCTCAACTCCATACCCGGAGTAAGTTAATCATAGCTTTTCGAATCAACAGCAGACTATCGAAAGTGGAGAAAACTCACCTCTCCTTTCTTTCGTCCAGGACCAGCTTCGTCCGCACCGGATCCTTTGAAGGAAAGCTGGCTGATTCATCCCGAAGGTCTACAGTATCCCGTCACAACAACACAGGGTTTTTCTTCCCCGGAGGGTTTTCCCTGGGGACTGTGGTTCCTCCGCAGCTGAAACTAACGGCTGGGAGGGAGCAGGGTTTCCCGGGAAGCCTTCACTATCTGCCTTGTTGCTGATACGGAGTCCGCCCGCTGCCCAGGTTAGTGAACTGCATAATTGTTCTGTCTCATATTGGACGCAATGTAATAGTATGGTTGTGTATTTGTGTATGTATTTGGGAGTGTATGGATGTGTATTTGCTCATGTATTTGGAAGTGTGTAGCTGTGCATTTGCTCATGTATTTGAGAGTGTATGGATGTGTATTTGCTCATGTATTTGAGATTGTATGGCTGTGTATTTGCTCATGTATTTGAGAGTGCATAGCTGTGTATGTGCTCATGTATTTGAGAGTGTATGGATGTGTATTTGCTCATGTATTTGAGAGTGTATAGCTGTGTTTTGCTCTTGAGAGTGTATAGCTGTGCATTTGTTCATGTTTTTTAGAGTGTATAGCTGTGCATTGTTCATGTATGTGAGAGTGTAAAGCTCTGCATTTTCTCATGTATTTGAGAGTGTATAGCTGTGTATTTCAGAGTGTATTTGAGTGTGTATGGCTGTGTTTTTGTGTATGTATTTGAGAGTGTATGGCTGTGTATTTGCTCATGTATTTGAGAGTGTATGGAGGTGTATTTGCTCATGTATTTGAGATTGTATGGCTGTGTATTTGCTCATGTATTTGAGAGTGTATATCTGTGTATTTGCTCATGTATTTGAGAGTGTATGGATGTGTATTTGCTCATGTATTTGAGATTGTATGGCTGTGTATTTGCTCATGTATTTGAGAGTGTATATCTGTGTATTTGCTCATGTATTTGAGATTGTATGGCTGTGTATTTGCTCATGTATTTGAGAGTGTATATCTGTGTATTTGCTCATGTATTTGGGAGTGTATGGATGTGTATTTGCTCATGTATTTGAGAGTGTATAGCTGTGTTTTTGCTCTTGTATTTGACAGTGTATATCTGTGTATTTGCTCATGTATTTGAGAGTGTATGGATGTGTATTTGCTCATGTATTTGAGCTTGTATGGCTGTGTATTTGCTCATGTATTTGAGAGTATAAAGCTGTGAATTTTCTCATGTATTCGAGATTGTATGGCTGTGTATTTGCTCATGTATTTGAGAGTGTATAGCTGTGTATGTGCTCATGTATTTGAGAGTGTATATGTGTGTATTTGCTCATGTATTTGAGAGTGTATAGCTGTGTATTTGTTCATGTATTTGAGAGTGTATGGCTGTATTCTTGTGTTTGTATTTGAGACTGTATGATTGTGTATTTGTGTATGTATTTGGGAGTGTATGGATGTGTATTTGCTCATGTATTTGAGATTGTATGGCTGTGTATTTGCTCATGTATTTGAGAGTGTATAGCTGTGTATGTGCTCATGTATTTGAGAGTGTATGGATGTGTATTTGCTCATGTATTTGAGAGTGTATAGCTGTGTTTTTGCTCTTGTATTTGAGAGTGTATAGCTGTGCATTTGTTCATGTTTTTAAGTGTGTATAGCTGTGCATTGTTCATGTATGTGAGAGTGTAAAGCTGTGCATTTTCTCATGTATTTGAGAGTGTATAGCTGTGTATTTGAGAGTGTATTTGAGAGTGTATGGCTGTGTTTTTGTGTATATATTTGAGAGTGTATGGCTGTGTATTTGCTCATGTATTTGAGAGTGTATGGCTGTGTATTTGCTCATGTATTTGAGATTGTATGGCTGTGTATTTGCTCATGTATTTGAGAGTGTATATCTGTGTATTTGCTCATGTATTTGGGAGTGTATGGATGTGTATTTGCTCATGTATTTGAGAGTGTATGGATGTGTATTTGCTCATGTATTTGGGATTGTATGGCTGTGTATTTGCTTATGTATTTGAGAGTATATGGATGTGTATTTGCTCATGTATTTGGGATTGTATGGATGTGTATTTGCTCATGTATTTGAGAGTGTATATCTGTGTATTTGCTCATGTACTTGAGAGTGTATGGATGTGTATTTGCTCAAGTATTTGAGAATGTATAGCTGTGTTTTTGCTCTTGTATTTGACAGTGTATATCTGTGTATTTGCTCATGTATTTGAGAGTGTATGGATGTGTATTTGCTCATGTATTTGAGCTTGTATGGCTGTGTATTTGCTCATGTATTTGAGGGTGTATATCTGTGTATTTGCTCATGTATTTGAGAGTGTATGGATGTGTATTTGCTCATGTATTTGAGAGTGTATGGATGTGTATTTGCTCATGTGTTTGAGAGTGTATAGCTGTGTATTTGTTCATGTATTTGAGAGTGTATGGCTGTATTTTTGTGTTTGTATTTGAGACTGTATGGTTGTGTATTTGTGTATGTATTTGGGAGTGTATGGATGTGTATTATTTGCTCATGTATTTGAGATTGTATGGCTGTGTATTTGCTCATGTATTTGAGAGTGTATGGATGTGTATTTGCTCATGTATTTGAGATTGTATGGCTGTGTATTTGCTCATGTATTTGAGAGTGTATATCTGTGTATTTGCTCATGTATTTGAGAGTGTATGGATGTGTATTTGCTCTTGTATTTGAGAGTGTATAGCTGTGCATTTTCTCATGTTTTTTAGAGTGTATAGCTGTGCATTGTTCATGTAGGTGAGAGTGTAAAGCTGTGCATTTTCTCATGTATTTGAGAGTGTATAGCTGTGTATTTGAGAGTGTATTTGAGAGTGTATGGCTGTGTTTTTGTGTATGTATTTGAGAGTGTATGGCTGTGTATTTGCTCATGTATTTGAGAGTGTATAGCTGTGTATTTGCTCATGTATTTGAGAGTGTATGGCTGTGTTTTTGTGTATTTATTTGAGAATGTATGGCTGTGTATTTGTGTATGTATTTGAGAGTGTATGGCTGTGTATTTGCTCATGTATTTAAGAGTGTATGGGTGTGTAGCAGTAGCAGCCCAGAGGGGGTGGATAATAGGGTGCCAGTGGGAGACTGGGGGGCGCACTGGGCACAAGGGGTCAGTCAGAGGGGGTGGCTAGCCACCCTCATCTCTAGTCCCCTCCCGGGCTCCACCACTGCTGTGTATTTATATTTGCTACTGGGTTTGTGTGTCCTTGTGTGTCCGTGATTGGGGCGTGCATGCTGCAGTGTGTCCTTCCACGGTGCCCCTGGGATGGACGGGGGTGGAGGGGGTGGAGGGATACACTCTTCCCCCGTTGTGCCCTTGTCTTGCCCTTCCGGCGCCATGACGCATTGCCACTGACTGGCGACCCCTGGTTATTGCATGCATATCAGGCCCCCTGCCAGGGCCTGGAGTCCTGGGGCTCGGGGTAGAAGGGCACTGACGGGAGGGGAGCCACTAGGACTAGTGTCCGACGTGGGGCCGCATGCTGCCACCAGCTGCCACCGGAAGGTGCCAGCAAGGCCCTTCTGGGCTTTCTGCAGGCATGTGCCGCCTCCCACAGGCACCAGGCTCGCGTGGAGGCAGAGGGAGGGGACGACGGGCACCGAGAGAGGCGAGAGGTCGGGAGGAAAGAGAGGGGCACAGAGAGGAAGATAAACAGAGACACGAAGGGAGAGGAAGAGAATCAGAAAGAGACAGTAGGAGTGCGGCAGGCAGGAAGAGCAAAGAATGAGAGGAATAGTGAGAGGGGGAGGCAGAGAAAGGGAGAGAGAAAGAGAAACACAGAGAGAGGGCAATAGGGAAAGAGATACAGAGAGGGTGAGAGAGAGAAGCAAGAGGGAAAGAGAGGGAGAGAGAGAACAGGCAGGATGGAACGCTAGAGAGACGGAGCGAGAGAGCTAGAGAGAGAGAGAAAGAGAGAGGGGGGAAGAGATAGAGAGGGACCAGACAGGAGGGAGAGACAGAGAGCTAGACAGAGACAGTGAGAAAGGAAGGGCGATAGAGAGAGACCAGGCAGGAGGGAAAGAAAGAGAGGGAGAGAGAGAGAGAGAAGGGGAGAGAAGGAGAGAGAGACACAAACACTGGGAAGGAGGGAGAGAAAGGGAGAGGAGAAAGAGAGAGAGATAGAGACGGGGAGAGGGAGGGAGAGAGACACACACACACCAGGCAGGAGGGAGGGAAAGGAGGAAGACAGAGAGAGAGAGAGAAAGAGAGAGAAAGAGAGGGAGAGAGAGATGGAGAGATAGAGAGGGACTAGGCAGGAGGGAGAGACACCATAGCGATACAGAGACAGTGAGAGAGGAAGGGCGATAGAGAGAGACCAGGCAAGAGAGGAAGAGAGAGAGCGAGAGAGAGCGAGAGAGAGGGGGGAGAGGAAGAGGGAGAGAACACACTAGGCAGGAGGGAGAGAAAGGGAGAGGAGAGAGAGAGAGTGGGAGGGAGAGAGAGAGAGACACACCAGGCAGGAGGGAGAGAAAAGGAGATGAGAGAGAGAGGGGGGGAGAGAGACACACACCAGGCAGGAGGGAGAGAAAGGGAGATGAGAGAGAGAGGGGAGAGAGAGAGAGACCAGGTGAAGGAGAGAGAGGGAGAGGGGTAGAGAGAGAGAGAGGGGGTGAGAGAGACACACACCAGGCAGGAGGGAAAGAAAGGGAGAGGAGAGAGAGAGGGAGAGAGAGAGCGAGAGAGAGGTAGACCAGGCGGGGGGAGAGAGAGGGAGAGGGGTAGAGAGAGAGGGGGGTGAGAGAGAGAGTGAGAGAGAGGGAGAGGGGGGGAGAGGGAGAGGGAGAGAACACACCAGGCAGGAGGGAGAGAAAGGGAGAGGAGGGAGAGAGAGAGAGAGGGGGGGAGGGAGAGGGAGAGAGGCACACCAGGGAGAGAAAGTGTGAGAGAGAGAGAGACCAGGCGGGGTGAGAGAGATGGAGAGGGGTAGAGAGAGAGAGGGGGGGTGAGAGAGAGAGAGAGAGAGAGAGAGAGAGAGAGAAGAGAGACCAGGCAGGGGGAGAGAGAGGGAGAGGGGTAGAGAGAGAGAGAGAGAGAGAGGTGGTGAAAGAGAGAGAGATCAGGCAGGGGAGAGAGAGGGAGAGGGCTAGAGAGAGAGAGAGGGGGGGTGAGAGAGAGAGAGGAGGGGGCGAGCGAGAGAGAGAGCGAGAGAGAGCAGGCAGGAGGGAGGAGCATACAGGAACTGGTTGATGGCTGGCACAGGAATGGTCGAGGGAGCAAGAGAAGGCGAGGGGGAAGTCACTTGGAGAGGCAGATGTAGTGACTCATGGATTCCTTGGGCCACCAGTGAGTAGATGCGGCAGGCGGGGGGAGGGGGCGCTTGGGGGCTAAGCAGAGGCCACAGTGATTACTCTTCAGCTGAGATGCTTCATAGGACAGGGTGCTGTTAGGGTGTGGGATGCTCGTTTGCTCAGTCTGATTCCTATCCCCTTCTCCTGTAAGTTAAACAAGCATTGGCAGTGCAAACAGTTCTGGATTTTGTGTAGGCATGGAAATAACACTTGCCAGGCACTGCCGTAGTGGTATTAGCTACTCATTGATGGCAGCAGGCGAGAGCATGGTGTGAATACCTGGGCATTTAATACCAGTGCCTGGCAAATGCCTAATACCTATAAAGAAGGTGGGGTCAAAGTGTAAAACAAAAGTAGGGGAGAAATGTTCCCTCTATCCCGCCCCCTTCCCAAGACCCTTCGGCCCAGACCCCATACTCACTCCATCCCTCAATACACACACCTGTGTCCTTCCATACCTGCTCTGCCCAATGCTATGTCTTATAATCACATTATGAAGGATGAAGACCAGGAAATGTTTTAAATGACCCCCATTACCCACACTGCATGCAGCCTCCCTTCTCCATACACCCACCCATTCACTCCTCTTATAGGGAAAGACGGAGACACCCGCCACATTACATGCAAGGACCCCTGCTCTCTAGCAATTCCAAGGCAGATCGTTGTTGAGCTGGGCTTTGTGAGCGCCTTGGGTATAGCACTATATTCAAATAAATAGTGTGAACTCAGCACTTGCGAGATAGCAGCATATGTTATGTTATGTTATGATCACTTGTATAGCACACGGTCGCCTGAAGGCATCATGGTACTGGCGTGTAAAGTTAGTAAAGTTACCCGCAGGGGCTCAGGTTCAAATTCCAGCAGGGAAGAGCTAAAAGAACTTGCAACGGTGGCCTGCTCTGCCTTCCTGGAACAGTGTTCCAGATCGCATAGAGTAAGCAAATAATAATGGATATCTAAGAGAAAGTAGGGGAACGTTGTACCCTTTAGTTCCCTCCCACTTTGACCTCTGTACACAAACCAAAACTGTTGGCTTTGCCAGTTCTTATTGATAACAGGACTTCAATGAAGGACATACAGAGTGGTTATAAATCGAGTGGCTGAAGGCAGACCTGATTATGAAATGTTTATCACACTAGTAGAGAGTTTACGCCTCCAATTAGGTAATTAACTCTCAGAAGACTTCTATGAAATAACTACTGGCAGGCTATGTCCCACCTCACATACCATTCCTCCCTTTACAGTAATGCAATAGTTTCCACCTATAGGTTGAGCAAGCACCAGCTAATGGCCAAAACTAAAATACAGCGGGGTTCTCCACTTGAGAGAAGCACAGCTGGATAGATACTGAATAGCAGGTTGGGTGGGGCAATGCTACTCGGGCTGCAGTGATATCTCTGGTAGATGCTTTCTGGTGCCCAGCTTGCCCTTAGCCCTGGGTATAAATACACATGTAGCTTCAGTGTTTCCCCACATTTCCCTGCGACCGCCACCACGAAACAATTTACAATACATGAATCAGACCAGTAAAACAGTATGTAGAACAATTAGCCTATGAGGATAAACAAGAAAAGGAGAGGGTGAAGGGGGGGCAGGAAGAGGGAGACAGAATGGGGAATAGAGTGAGGAAGCAAGAGGAGGGGAGGACATAACAGGGAAAGGGGCAAGTAAAGAGAAGTATGAGGGGAAACTAGAGGGAAGAGAGAGAAGGGAGAAAGGGGGATAAGAGTGTCAGGGTGGGGAATGGAGAAGAAGTGATTTCAAGGAGGTACAGAAGGAGGGGTAGGTGAAGATGGAGCAGATACGAAGAGGTAGGAAGTTCCAATGTAAGGGGGCAAGGAGCTGAAAGGAGCGGAAACGAGAAGAGGCACTAGGGGGCGGGGGAACAGAAAGTAGGAAGAGACGAGCAGATCGGAGGGAGCGGGAGCGGGTGTAGAATGAAAGAAGAGAGGAGAGATATGGGGGAGCAAGGTCATGAAGAGATTTAAAGACAAGGCAGAGGAAGTGAAATTTAAGTTGGGAGTGAATGGGAGGTGTAACGCTCACCTGACTCCCACGGGGGCGCTGGCCTGGTTCGCGCTGCTGTGACCTCGTCTAAGGTGATGCGCAGGGTTCGGAAGACGGACTGGACCGGGCCCCAGATCTGGCTTGTCTGACTCGCAGAAGTATCCTTCTGTAGGTGAGAATAGGGGGTTAACTGTCTGCGGGGTAATGCAATCGGCCTCCGACTTACCCCTCTCACCCTCCTCAAAACCCTTCCCCGTAGTGTCTCACCTTAGGGTCTGGAAGGACGAGCTCTCCATCCTGCTTCTGATGCAGGGGCGCGTTGGTATCCAGTTACGTCACTGGATTTTCGGATGGGTGAGAACCAAACTTGCTTGGCTTCCAGGTAAGTTTTTCTATAAATGGTTCCCCTTGTGTCCATGCATTAATGTTCTAATGCTAGTGTCTTTTTCCCCATAGGGGCCGGAGTATGGAATGCCGGGGAACAGGCACCGACCCGAGGTGAGCGGTGAAATCCTTGTGGAAATCAGGTAAGTCTTTAATGAGTGTTTTGGTAATGTCTTTTCATTCACTCATTAACGCTGATGTCTTTTTCCCCTTAGGGGCCGGGGTCCGAAAATGCCTGGATGCGGTACCGACCCGAAATGAAAAGGGAATGACCCAACAGGTAAGTCTTGACATGGAGTTTTAGCTTCCCTTTTCCCTTCTTTCTCTCACCTTTGTTCTTGTCTTTTTCTCCCTAGGCGCGGAGGCGCGACTGCGAATCTGGATGGTCGCTGCTGAACATGGAGGCGCCCTGTAAAGGTGAGTAGAATGCGGCGCTTCAGCAATCGATGCGATGTGCTTTTAAAAATAAATGTCTTCCTTTTCAGGATTGTCGGCGAAATGCCTCAGGGATGCAGATTTTGCAGGTGAGGCCTTTTCCTTCTTCTGTTCTCTTGTTCCCTTCCTTTGCAGGTGATTCAGGATGCTGGCAGGTGTGGCAGAAGTCAAGATGCAGGAGCAGACACGGTGAGCGTCCAGCTGCTAGATGCAGAACAACGCGAAGCACGTGTGGCTGATCGGGTGTGGTTTAAATAGCCTTGGAAGAAGTTCCTAGAATGTGTCCTTCCTCCAATCAGGTATGTATCCTTCCCCGACCACGCCCGGGTGGTAAATGAGTCCCACAGGTAAAGTAGTTCCTTTCAGGTCTCAAGGAGGCCGGGGTTCTGCAGCATGGTCTGCATCAGGTAAGTGCACCCAAACACTTTCATAATGAGCCTGGCGCCTATGGCGCCATAGGCGCCAGGATGCTGTCCAAAGGGCCCCTATAAGGGGTTGCTGGGACCTTCCCCGAGGACTTGATGTCCGCTTTCGGGGACCCAGGGCCTGAGCCAGCTCCCCGGGAGCGGGCATCGTGACAGGAGGCCAACCAAGGTTAGAATGCGAATTGGAGATGGAGTCGTGAGGAGAGAGAAGACAGAGAATAGGATGGCGGAAGTGCTACGCCAACAGTGGGCGTTTCGAGGCTCTTGGTTGGGTCGGACTGGAGACCATCGGGTATGGGGGTGAGATCTGAAGGAGCCCTTTGGGAAAGCATCCATATGTGCACGCATCTTCCAGGCACAGCTGGCATGGCTCTCGGACCTGCACAGTGAATCTTTCACTCTGTTGCATCTGCATGCGGTTCTCGCGGATCTCGAGTATGCATGTGTATTAGTACACTAGTCCACTACTACATAAATAGTGTGAGCAATGTCCCCTTTGCCTCTGCAAAGCTGACATTTTCCTGGTTACACTTCATCTGAGTGGATGGTCAGGAGGGTTACTTCAGAGTCATTGGAACTCCCGTTGTTTGAGCATTCCTGCGTTGGCATGCTTTCACTCACTGTGCACTCTTTGGAGCAACCACTCTTTGCACCGCAGGGAGATTCCAATGATGACATCTGTATAACTTCTGGCGTAGTGACCCTGGGGTTCCTTTCAGGCTCCTATCAACAGTGCACAGGTGGATTGCCAACTTAGAGGGTGTGAACGCCCTATCTTTTATAATTTTTTACTAATGTAAAATGATGCAGGTCATTCTGTTTTTTAAATTAAGGGTGCTAATCAGAGGCCCCTTACACAAATGCTCCATGTCAAAATAATAGTCCAAGTATTTGCTAAAACAGCCTCCTGGCGCCCTCGGCACCGGCTCTGCAGAGGCCCTCAGCACCAGCTTTGCAATGGAACAGAGTAAGTTCAAAGGCTGCATGTACAATCCTGGCGACTGTTAAAACACAATAGTTCTTAAAGGAGGAGGTGGCTATTAATCTTCTGCACCTCTGTTTCCAAACTTAATAATTGTATGCCTTAGTCTGATGGCAATGCCTGGTTGGGGCACGGCGACTACTAAGAGCACACAATTATACAGACACAGAAATGTGGTATTGCATTTGTGTTAGATCTCTGAGAAGGACCTAGATATGAAAGGACTGATGTGTACTGGTGGCTGGTCTAATTGTCTCCAGTGCAGCAATACAGAGTGAAGACCAGGATGCTGCCCCTTTGATGGTCCTGCAGGAAGGGTAACACCTTCCCCCAGGGCACAGAAACCCTCCCCAGGAGATCTCATGGTAACATTTGCCTCAAAGACAGCACTGAGATAACAAAGCCACTCTTACACAAGGGTGCTCTCCACTGGAGTACCTTTAAAGTTAGCAGGCATGGGAACAGAGCAGAGTTGGAGTAGCCAGAAGGGAGAAGTGGACTGACAGAAGGTTTCCACTATCTTGGTTTCCGTTAGGACTATACCTCTTCCCATCCCCTCCATATCCCGCAGCCATGGCACTCTGGGTGTGTTGTCATAATGCAAAGGGAACTTGTTACAACAGCCCGTATTAGAGCCCTTCCAGCAGGCTACCTTTGGACCAATCCCTTGTGACGTTTTGCCATTATAAGGACGATTAATCTATAACTAGCTTGGGGATACACTCTATTCCAACATCCTCTGCAATTGAGGTGAATACAAAGGTGTCCAAGGCAGATGAGGCTTTTGCCTGCCTACCATCTGTGAGGAATTCGACCATCCACAGGGTGGGTTTTGCGCTCACCCGTCCTTTTTTTAACTTTTAAAAGAAATTGTATTAAATGTTCTCATGCTCACTTCGCCACAAACACATAGAGCTGTGCACTCTGGGTGGACCCAGCTTACTGGCACCATCCCCCTGTCATATTTAGTTGGAAGATGACAGCCAAGAGCACCCATGTCATCTCAGAAGGGGGCGGGCCAAACCTTCCCTTGTGATGGCCAGCCTAATTAACTAACAAAGGCTACATGAATCCACCCTGTCCTTTTGTTGGGCCCTGGAGCTGGTGGCATCAATTAACATAATTAACATACTAATAGAGTGCACTTCAAAGGTTGGCTGCAGAGGTTAGCAAAGAAGACAGTATACCCCAACAAGCTTTCATATGCATTGTCGCACCCTGAAGCCAGCTCCCACCCTTAGTACCAATTGACAGTGAAATGTCAGGTGTGGACTGCATGTATTACAGTAGTCATACCCACAGGGGGACCCCATTCAGAAGGTACAAGTACGTAGATTGACGGCACCAGAAAGTCTGGTCTTGCTGCAGCTTCAAGGGAGACCTTCACCTTTAATCAGGACCCACAGAGAGCTCCATGAACTAGATAGATCCTTTGATCCACAACAGATAGAAAGATGAGTGGGACTTAGTATTACATGTTTTCAGCCCTTTGCCTTTCCTGTTGCAAAGCACTCTGGTTATGATCTCCTACATACAGGAGATTGTTGGTGGGGACCCATGATTGGTTTATTAAGGTGGGCTTAGCCTACACCAATCACTGTGTACCATTTGGCTTTAAAGGAGGGTTCAGCCCCTCTTTTAGGCAGATCATCTGAAGACATTGCAAGGAATAACAAGAAGAACTCATTTGGAACCTGACTGAAGGTACAGTATGCCTTACAGCTTTCGCCAGTGAAGAAAGGCCAGGACCTCCAAAGAGGGAAGCAAGGTCCCTCCCCTAAACATCTCCCAGGGAACAGAGGGAGATACTGAATCCAGATGATCCTCCAGCAGTTCCAGAACTGGTACCCAGCCATCACACAGCGTGTCCTGTTGGACTCTGCAGAAAGCTTCCTAGGTGGGAAGTGCTAGATAGTCTCCGAACCAAACTAAGGACACGACAGCTGCCTGCAACAATCTCCTCAGCTTTAGCTCATCCGCCTTAAAAGATGACACAAGCCCAATGAAGAAGCTAGGAGGAGTGCTTCGACAAGCACCTACTGACGTCCATCTTAAAGGACATTATTGAGCCAGTTGAGCTCCTCGACTGCACCGCTGACTGTTGTTACGCCACAATTGCTCGCCTCATCAGAGATCTCTCGACCGGTGCTTCAGACCTGCCGACTAGCACTGAGACAATTATTCCTGACCCTGAGCTGCCGTGTAAGCTAGCCTGCAGCCGTCCGTCCATCCTCACTCACAGAACTGCCTGTCGCCTGATACCCGCATCTCTCTCCCATCTTGAACTCTGTCACAGAAGCTGTAAAGCACCCTGAAACCTACTTGACGCTGTCGAGCAGCAAGAACACCTCCAGCAGAAGGTGCATTGTGGTTCTGTCCCCTTAGTCCTTATCTGAAGACCCCTAGTGACATTTTACGACCGATTGCTCCCTTTGTGGGTAAACCAAGTATTCTTGAAATATATTCAATTAATTACTCCTCTCAGTATCCAGAGTGCATCCCGATTCCTTCTCTGAAACTGTCTACCCTCCTTTACAGGGTAGGTTGTATTTTGTAGTGTGCTAGAACTGTCTGTTGAGTAATATTAAAGTAGATATTGGCATAAAACCTTGACTGTACAGTCCCTTTTATCATTGGGTAATAATTGTATTTTCACTATGTTGCAACTAACCAGCGATCCACGACCTTGCGGAGATAAGCCTGCCATTCCGTCCACATTACCAAAATCAGACAAATAGTATTATAATTTCCTTGTGTTTCCAATCTGTTTGGATCCCTTCTGGTGCACTAAAGTTGTGGGGCTGATTGATGGTTTTGAAACCGATATTCATCCCTGCACCACTGGTGCCCCGGAAGCTGATTCGTCACACCATCGCCAGGGGACAGTGAGGGAAGCACTTCTCTTGGTCCTCTCTGCTGGTTGTGCTCTGGAACCAAGATCCTACCGAGGCACGTAGGTGCTAGAGAACTTTCTGGAATGAAAGTGGAGAGCGAATGACTCACCTTGTCCCTGGATTGTGCCCTTGTGAAACCCAGAAGTCAAGGAACAGCTTTTGGCCCTGATTCTCACATGAAACTGCTTGTGAGCTACACTGACCCAGACGTTGCTTGCCTGACCCAAGCTTGTATGCCTGTGTTTTGTTGCTGCTTGGACTGGTCCCATGTTGGACCCAGTCTCCAACTTGACACCACAGAAACCTCCTAGAGGTCCTAGAGACCTGTCCAGTGCTGTTGGACCTCCAAAGACAATAAATCAAAGGTACTGTGAAGTGGCCATGTCACCCTGGTGAGCTGTTTTGAACAATGGTGATGTTTTAGCCCCTTCCTTTACCTTTTTCTGCAAAGGCTTATCCTTGAACTAATGACATTCTACTGCGTATCTTGCTTGTACATCTTTGCTGTTTATCCGGGAGCGCCCTATCATACCAAGTTCCACTTTTTCTGTTTTTATTTTACAGGGGCTGTTTAGTAGCAGTTTGTTGCAATGATGGTTTTGTTAAAGTCTATATTTTTGTAGATGAAGATTGGACATTCTTTTGTTTTGTACCCCCATAGTATTGCTACGGTTATCATCTCACACCCCTCCTGAAGAGGATCGCCTGCCTCCTCGGCCTGCGCTACCAAAAGGGGCAATAGAGGTACACCGTTCAGGCTGCGCCTGTTTCACCTTTATGATTGGGATCACTGCTGGTTTAGTGGTAGTGTGGGGCTGCGTAGGCGGTTTAGCCACAACTCATCCCTGTACTCTTTCAGAACAGCAGTATACAGGGTGTTTCCTGGAACCTGGCGGACAGTGGCTACACAGATGTCATTGCCAGACTGTTTCTCCTGGTTGGTAGAGATCTTGGGTCATCTGGCACCCTCTGAGAACACTTATGCCAGCCTGGTATACAGGGTGTGTCCTGGCACCTGGCGGACAGTGGCTACACAGATATCATTGCCAGACTGTTTCTCCTGGTTGGTAGAGCTCTTGGGTCATCTGGCACCCTCTGAGTACACTTATTCCAGGTTGGTATACAGGGTGAGTCCTGGAACCTGGCGGACAGTGGCTACACAGATATCATTACCAGACTGTTTCTCCTGTTTGGTAGAGCTCTTGGGTCATCTGGCACCCTCTGAGAACACTTATTCCAGTTTGGTATACAGGTTGAGTCCTGGAACCTGGCGGACAGTGGCGACACAGATATCATTGCCAGACTGTTTCTCCTGGTTGGTAGAGCTCTTGGGTCATCTGGCACCCTCTGAGAACACTTATTCCAGGTTGGTATACAGGGTGAGTCCTGGAACCTGGCGGACAGTGGCGACACAGATATCATTGCCAGACTGTTTCTCCTGGTTGGTAGAGCTCTTGGGTCATCTGGCACCCTCTGAGAACACTTATTCCAGGTTGGTATACAGGGTGAGTCCTGGATCCTGGCGGACAGTGGCGACACAGATATCATTTCCGGACTGTTTCTCCTGGTTGGTAGAGCGCTTGGGCCATCTGGCACCCTCTGATTACACTTATTCCAGCGTGCGAAGCGGGCTTTATTTCCTGATCAAAGCTCTCGTTTGCTCCTTTCAGCCTGGGTCCTATTACTATGCCTTTCCCTGGGACCCTGGTGCCTTTTCGCTCTCACGCTCGCCTCCTCACCTGCCCCCACTCACCTCCTCACCCACCGCCATACCTGCTTCTCAGCTCCTTCGCTGCTCTCTCCAAAGCACTGCTGCCCCGTCTGGCTTTCCTCCCTTAATCTGGACCCCCCATCCCACACTATGGAGAAGAAAGAATGGCTCTGCTCGGAACCTGGCTTCCATTTCCACAGGTCCAACGCTCCAGGCGTTTTTCCACAGTAGCTTATAGCCATTATGTCGTCGTTCTCGGGCAGCACCGGCTATTAATGGCCCGTGACCACGTTCACGGCTCTTGCTGCTCTCGCGCCCATTCCTTTGGGCGGTCGGCCATTACCGCCCAGTACAGCCACCTCCGGCATGATTGCTTAATTAGTGAGGAGTAGCGTGCGCTTCTGGGTCGCCAGACTGCGACGCAAGGCCCCCTGCAGAGATCACACCCACCCTGGTACTCCTCCGCTGGTGGGCCGTCCCTTCACATCACCTGAAGTGGAGCCATGTGTTGCATCACTTTAAGCCAAAAATGACCAACGCTCCGTGCACACTTTTGGGCATTAAACAATGCAAAATAATACTTTTTCAAGGTAACCTTTTAGCGTGAGCCGTTTAACCTGAATCAAATAAAATTAAAACAAGCATCAATACTGTTCGCATTTGATTGTTCATAAGCAGTGCATAAACACAACAGTACAACATTTAAACAATTTCTAATAGTTCTTAGTGACTGTTTTACATAAAAAAGCACGCGTGATAAGTGTCTCTTAGTATTTTTAGGTAGATTTGTTTCCTATGTTCTCTTTGCTACTACACTAATCCATTTTTACACGATTCATTGTATAATGCCTAACGAATGATCTCGTGGTTGTGAATATTGTATTCATAACGTGTTTCGGGCTAATCACGCCCTTCTTCAGGTATGGACACGTGTTCTTTTCCAATAAAGGTTTTTCTGCAAGTTAAATCACATTGATATTCCTATTTTTTTTTTTATTTTTTTTTTTTTGATTTAATTGTTTTACAATTTTTACAAAGAAAAAGGAATCCTCCCAATGATAGGTTTTTAAATTGTTCCTTCTTAATTCCGAATATGGTCTTTAGACCGGCTAGCTTCACAAGTTCAGTTTTTCCAGAAATGAAGAGATACCGATGGTACATCTTCTGTTGTTACCACTGGCTAATAGGGCCCAGATGTTTTCTAAATCAAGAGTGCAATAGTTCTTCAAAGGGTCGGCCAAAAATCGGTATCTGTTCCCCGTTAGGCCCGGGCATTCAAGGATCAGGTGTTTGGTAGTTTCCACGGTGTTCAAAGTTTCACAGAACCGACAGGTGTTTGAACTAGATTGATTTCGAGTCGCTAGGACTTCGTTTGTTTTCAATTGGTTTAATCTGAACCTCAGAAAAGTTCTGCTTAGCCGTTTGTCTGGGAACTTACATAAGTATCCACGTACCCCGTTGAGTTTCATCGGCATATTCGGTAGGTTAGCTGTCATCGAATAGGTGTTTGCTACTTCCAGAGTGTTTATCCAGTCCGCTTCCAGGAGTTTTTTTGATACCTGGTTGGGATTTTGTGTTAATGTTTCCAGATTGAGATTTAGTTCTTGTAGAATGGAGAGGTTGTATTGGGCCCATTTTGTCAGCATTATGTTGTTACCATCGAGGGTTTCTCTCCTAATGAGGTCCAAAACTTTGTTTTTTGGGGAGTCAAAGACTTTGCGATAAAGCATGATGGTCGATCTCATCTTTAATGCCCGGAGGGAGGATAAACCCAATTCTCTTCTTATCAATGTTATCGGTGTCGAAGTAGCCAGATTCAGGACACCCCGCCAGAAGAAGCCTTCGAGTTTAGGCCAAATTAAGTCAGAGATCAGGGGCATTGCATCCATGCCATAGATCAGGACAGGAACGACTTTAGCTTTGTAAAATCTAATAACGGGAATGATGGAGAATCTTCCGTGCTTCCTGTCTACTGCTTTGGCCTGTGCCGTGAGCTTCTTCAGTTTTGTCCATAGGGCCTCCTGCATGGTTTGTTCTTCCTTGTCGTTGCTGATCATAATGCCCAGGTATTTAAAGGCCTCAACGGTTTCCAGCTTCTTCCCCTCTCCATACCATGTTTCCTTCTAGTGGCTGCTGTTCCCAGTATTAGTATTTTTGTTTTTTCCTTGTTCAATCTTAGGCTGTTTTCTGCCATATAGCGTACTAAATTGTCTAATTGGCGCTGTAGGCCTATGGGAGTTAGGTCCATGAGGATAATGTCGTCTGCATAGAGTAATCTCTCGATTTTTGAGCCTCCTAAGGATGGAGGGAAAGTTCTGATCAGTTCCGACGCTTTCTTATAATCCGCTATATATGCGTTGTACAAGGCTGGTGCTAGCGGACATCCCTGCTTTACGCCCTTTGATGTAGGTATTTCTCTTGACAGTCTGCCTGCGGCGCTTAGGCGCACCCGTATTGACGTTCCATGATGTAAGGCTTTTATGGGCTCCAAGATGTCAGTTGGACAGTCTGAGCTTTCCAGTTTGTTCCATAATCGTTGTCTGTTGACTTGGTCAAAGGCTTGAACCAGGTCAATGAAAGCCATGTAAATAGGAGGTCCTCCCTGCAGTACTCTCGCTTTCAGGGAACTTACTAAGAAGATGTTAGTTGATGTTCCAGAGTTTTTTACGAAGCCATTCTGAAAGGGGTCTGCTTGGTCTGAATACAAAGTCCATTTTTGAAAAGCGTCCAGGGCCAGGGACGCAAACACCTTACCCATGACGTCCAAAAGGGCGATCGGTCTATAATTGCCCGGGTCATCTAAGGGGCCCCTCTTGAAAATTGGTACAATAATGCCTCTTTTCCAAGACGGAGGGATGTCCTGAAGGAGGTTGCAGTTTTTAAATATCTTGCTCATTAACGTAGCCCATAGTTCTGGGTGGGATTTAAGCTCGGCGTTGCAGAGGCCGTCCGGACCAGGGGCCCTCGAGTTGTTCAGTTTGGTTATTTTTAACAGGATCGAGGCTTCGTCAGCAGGGACATTCCAGGGTTTGATGTCGTGGTCTATTGTTCTGGTACCAGAGCCCATCGAGGTGTTGGTGTCAGCTGTCAGTGCGAACAAGTTTGCGAAGTGGGTTATCCACTTAGCCTCTCCTACGTTGTTCTGGATATCGCCAGATGTTTTGTTAAGAGTTCCCTTAATCAAGTTCCAAAATTCTTTGGGTTTGTTTCCACATATGGCTGACAGCATTTGTTCTGCGTCATGCTGGTAGAGTTTATATCGATAATGTCTAAGCCAGCTCTTATACTCGCGGACAGCCAGCCTCCACGAGTTAAAATTTTCTGCGGAGGGTTTGTTAGAGTAGGCTTTCTTCAAGCGTCTGTGGGTCCGTCTTTTTTCCACCAGATCGATGTTGTATTGGTGGTTGGGGATAGTTGCCAGATTACGGGATTTTGATGTTGGTATCAGGAAGTTGGTCAACAAGGGGGTGTAATCCAGGGCGTCTCTGGCCGTTGTTCCCCTAGTCTCATCGTTGTCTTGAAGATTAGAGTATTGGAAGTTAATTTTTCGGAGGCCTTTTTCCGATATCTTAACCCGATTTCCCGTGGTCGACTTTTCCAGGGGGATTGGGTATGAGAGGGCGTGTGGTCTGCTGCTCTTCCCCTCCATGATGAGGAGGTTGTGATCGCTGAACATTGTCCGCTTAACCTCGAAAGAATGGATCACCTCGAGTAAGTCCTTGGAGACAAACACGTGATCGATCGAGGCATATTGGTTTTCTCTTTCCCACGTCGGAATCTCCATATTTGCGTTGGTGCGCATCAGATGAAGGTTATGCAGATCCCTTGCTTTCATCAGATGCTCTAGCAGGTTCCCTCTTTTTCTTACCGAGGAGTTTTGATGTTTGCCATTTCTCCCTATCCCTTTGCATTCTGCATTGAAATCCCCATTTACTATGATGTTATGGTACTGAATTTTTTTATCGGCTTCATCGAACAGATTTGAGAGGGTGGATTCAAATTCCTCGGTAGAAGTTATATCTGGGTTCCAGTATATGTTGAATAAGAGGTTTTTCCCTTCGTTCGAAGTCGGGGAAAGTACCTGGTTAAATGTTTGATTTAAGATCATGGCCTGGATCCATTTGGGTGAGTCCAAAACTTCGAGTACTTCAATTCCCGATCCTGATCTGAGAGCCGTGATTAGCCCTGCGGATGGACGACCCAAAGTTCCCTTTGATGCAGCAGAGAATGTTATTTCATACCCATCCAGTTGTGGTTTTGTAGTCAGCCATGTCTCCTGCAGACAAAGGATGTCAAAGATGCCTAGATTGACATCCGTAATTTTAGTTAGGTGCTCAAATCCTCGTGTGTTCCATGTTCCCAGTTTTAGGGGGTTCTTTGTATCTGTTTTAGGTCGATTTTCCCTTTTTCTTACAACTGGTAGGCTCGTTCCGTCTTCAGATGATAATTGCTAATTTTTCTGGTTACGTTGTGCACCTTCATTAAACCATGTCCAGGGCCTTTTAGATCTTTCCGCTGTTTGTTCCAGTTGATTCACTGGTACTAATTTCTCAAGCTGATATGAACTTCCCTGCGATCTTGTTTGGGGTCGCTCGAGTGCTGGCTGTCTCCTGTGATGGTTGGTTGAAGATTTAGGGTCCACGACTGAAGCTATACATCTTCTTGAGTTCTCACTTAATTGGTTGTTATCAGATGCTCGTAGATGATCCATCCTCCCAACAAAATGGTTACAAGAGGGACCCGGCTTTGTTGGTGAGGTTGTTGCTTCTCTCACGCCCATCAATGATCGTGCTGATGGTTTGGTTTGATTATTTGACCGCTTAATTTCTTTAAGTTCGTAACCGAGGATCATCAGTGATTCTGTTTCCTTCATCAGTTGACGCTTAATGATTTCTGAATTTAGATGAATATAAGAGTAGTCCTTTCTCCCTGATGTGCTTGGTTCTACCATCCACAGATCGTAGTTTCTAATCTGTCTTAGGTTTGGGATTTGGGCCATTATTTTCAAAATGTTGGTTCTGTTCAGTGTAATTTCTTCCCCTTTTGGGTTGATCTTTTTCAATCTGATGATGGAATCGCTTATGATTTGCTTCGTAAGAACCTTTGAGTTACTTTCGCTCTTCTGCCTTATTGAATTTTTAATGGTTGTTGCTGCGTAGTGGTTCTGGGAGAGTAGTTGAGATCTGTTACTAGATTCGTGTTGTGTTTCGTGTGTGCGGGTTCTGTGGTCGATTGATCTCACAGGATTACCGGAACGTGGGCTCCTTGACCAAGATCTAGTTCCTCGATTGAAGGGATTGGATGTTCTTGCTGCGAGGTTATCGTTTTTTTTATTTGCTGTATGGATCTTTTGAGATTCTAGACAGTCATTTTGTTTTTTTGGGTGTTTTTCAACTACACACAGTTCTGTTGATGGGCAATCATGGAGACGAACTTTAATTGGTGGTTCTCGTTTGCCTGATAGGGTTCCCGCTTCTGTAGCTTTCCGTTTTGTAGATTTTTTCATCCTTGATTCTGAGCCGGTTTCATCAGTCGTTTTCGGGTACCAGTCAGATTGATCTTCAATAATCGTTATTGAGTCCGATTGTTCCTCTGGTTCTGTTAAGTTTATGGTGATCGGTTGATGGTTCAGCAGGATAGGATTATCAGATTGGGACTTGGCCATTGGCTCTTTGGTTCGTTCCACCCGCTTAGTTTCGTTCTTTGTTGATTGGGAACGTTGTAACGTCACAATTCTTTTTGGATTTTTCTTTGCACCAAAGTGAAACGCAGTTTGTTGCTGGCTGAAAATCCCGTAGGAAAAGACCTTCGGGATTCGGTCTGGGCCTTTGTTAGTGGCCATACGCTGACCCAATGGTTTTATGTAGGAAAAGGGATTTTGCGTTGAAGGCTTGAGTCCAGTGAAGGATTTGGTTCGGTTATCTTTATGGGCGGGTTTATTGTTTTCATCTATTATCGCAATTAATGTGTCAAGAGGATCTGATAGATTGTCTGTGTTACAGATGTTATCGCATGTTTCAGAGACTTCGGCCTCGTGATGGTCCTGGGCCTCAAATAAGGGTAAGACCGGTGATGTTTGGGTGGATGTTGACACTCTGTTTGCTTGGACCCCCGGTGTATCGTGTGGGGGCAATGGGGTATTGGAGAGAGCCGTTTTGAGTGATTGGTCTATTCTTGAGGCCAGATTGCCGTTGTTACCAGTGATAAAACCTTCAAGATAGTTTAGCTTTGACTGCATTGATGCTATTAGGGATGTCTGGTCTTGTAGGGTGTCGTTGATACTCTCATACAGCTTACTAAATGGAGCAAGCGCAATCGTCACCGTTGACATAATAGACATCAGATCTGGCTTTTTATGATGGGGCGTTGATTGAGGTGACGAGTGGCCTCCATTAATCGATCTTTTTAGTTGAGTCGGCGTACAAGGCATGTTAAACGAACTGGTAGGTCCTCTAGTTTTTGTTGGAACAGGACTCTTTCCTCTAGGATGAGGAGACTTGATGGTTGCTGATGTTGAAACAGGAGGATTTAGGGTGTCAAGCATGTTCCTTTGGTCAGGGCCCTGACAGACCAGATTTGTTAATGACTCTACGTGTGGAGCAGTTGGACGTTCTTTCAAGGGTGTGGTGGGTGGCTTCTCGTCTTCTCTGATAGGCAGGGTTACAACAGTATCAGCAGTGGGTTCCTTACTTAGTTTAGTTATTTCCATTGCTGAAATGAGTTTAGGAGTACAGTGCCATCTTACCACGGAGGTGTCTTTTGGCGCTGGTGGCGGTGTGCTGACTTGAACGTCTTGAGATTTTTTAAGGTAACTCCCAGACGCTGAGGTTGAGGGAGAGGCAGGATGCTCTTGGTAGTTTAAACTATCCAAAATTTCGTTGTCTGAGATTTCATCCTGGGGAGTCCACTGGCTATCCGTTTTCCTTTTGAAAAAGTTATTCATAGTTGCCTCGGTGACCGATAGTGCGGGATGTTTCATTGGTCCCATTTTTTTATGTTGCGAGGCCGCTGGTTTCGTGTTCTGCTTTTTTCTACACTTACTACTTGTGATACGATGTCGTTTAGTGTAGATTTTAATAATTGGATGCGGGTCTTCCTCAGCTGACGGGATTTTGTCTTGTTTTTTAGGTTGCAGGTGAGAGACTTGTTGGGCGGATATCACCCGAATTACTTGGTGTTTTTGCATCAAGGGTGTGTTAGGTAGACAGTTTCCCGATCTTCCCGGCTCTGATGGTAAAGCCTCACCCTTATTAGGAGTATCTGCATCAAGTAGATGAAAGTCTGGGTTGAGGAGAGATAGTGTGTTGGTCGTGCATTCGACCGTGTCTGTAGCTGGGTCTGAGTCGTAAGAGGTCTCTTTTGGGCTTGACAGAACATTCCAGTTGGGAGTTTGATGAACCTCGACATTAAGTGATGATCCTTTTGAGGTGATGGAATATGTTTCCGTTGCCATTTCGTTTCCTTCTGGGGCAATTGCGGTGGTCACTGTGGCGAGATTTGAGACGCCTTTATGCCAAGGAATCAGGTCCGTCTGCCTACCAGATGTACTAATAGCAACGTTCCCCGGCGGGGAGGGGAGTGTCTGCCTCCCCGATTTCACCAAGGCTGAGGTGTCGCCCGTATCCATGGGACAGTCCATTGGCTCGCACTCAGTGCGAACCGCTCGATCGTTCGGGCCAGGGGAGGCGGGATAGGCAGAGATTGCCGCCTCTCTATGCTCCGCACAAACGGCCTGCCCCGTTGCCAGCTCGACTACCGGATCCGCAAGCTGCCAGGTCCTAGCGATCGGGCCCATTGGGGCCACGGGCCGCGCTACCCGGCTGGGAAGCGCCAGCCCCTCGCATCGCTTCCTCGTGGGCATTCTTCGCGCGACGTGCACGATAGGTTCTTTTCTTGCACGAAGTGCCCGACGGGCGGGCCCGTCTCCCTCCTCTTCGGATCCCATGGAGCCATGGTCGGCCGAGGCCGCTCGGGTGAGGACAGAAGGTAGGGAAGGCGTACGGGAGACGGGTACTGGGAGGGGGATGGAAGGAAGGGAAGGGGTGGAGTGGCACGGGGAGGGAGGTAAGACAAGGGTTCGGGAGGGGGCAGGGGTGAGAGGTGAACTTGCGATGGCAACCGGGTGTGGAGGACAAGGGGGTTCTATGCCAGGGATTCGGGTTTTTAACAAAAGTACCTCGAGTCCTGTGTCTGGGCTTGGCTCGCGGGTGTTGATATCGGGCGGATGGTCCTCCATCTTGAAACGAGGCCGATAGACCGGTAATCCGGTGGAATGAGGTTAAGATGAGATGGAGATGAGGGGAATTGATCAAAGGCGGAGCAGGTGTGTTGAAGAGGAGGACACCGCCCCGAAGTCCCGCGAAGTTCAGCCAAGGTCTGCCAAAGTCTGCGAGCTCACTCTGCGCTCACTCCGCGTCCGCTCCGCGGGTGTAATGGCTTTTTCAAGCCACACAGGAAGTATCCACTGAAGAAAGACTCTGTGGAATCTGGAGTCTGCCAAAGTCTGCGAGCTCACTCTGCGCTCACTCCGCGTCCGCTCCGCGGGTGTAATGGCTTTTTCAAGCCACACAGGAAGTATCCACTGAAGAAAGACTCTGTGGAATCTGGAGTCTGCCAAAGTCTGCGAGCTCACTCTGCGCTCACTCCGCGTCCGCTCCGCGGGTGTAATCTATTCCTATTAGTTTTGCTACACATCGTCTTCTTGTTTTTTTAAAGTCTTAATATTTTCAAAAAATAATAATAATCTTATCCTCTGACCTGTAAACCTGTGACTGTAGAGTTGCCCTCTTTTTGCTGTGATACTACTGTTGTTGGGTATTCATGTAGGTCCTTATCCTACTTCTTTACTTCAAATGGAGCAACGATTAACCAAATCTGGAAGTGAATTGAAGGTAAATTAAATTCTTGCCATTGTGCCAAAGCAGTTTTTGTACCGGGACCAGTCACTACAATGATAGCGATGTGCCCCAGTACAAAAACCTAGATTTTCTTAATAATGCCCTCCTATTTTATGTGATTCGATACTTATTAAACCTCCTCACCTCTACTGGTGAGCTGATGTGGAGTCTAAGCGCCAGCTGTTTGGCGTGCAGCTGTTCGATGTTGTCTTTGAAGCTCTTGTCTGCTAATAACTTTGTTACGGGTCTTAGCGTTCCTGCAAAGTGATCCTCATTATACAACCGAGTCCCAAAATCAAGTAAAGCCATCAAGTGTTGCGCGTCCCCAATCGCTCAGTGTCACGAGCCCAACCCCACGCACCAGAAGCTCCCACCCGAAGGAAGGACAGTCGGCCTAACCCAACCCTTCAGATTAAACGCCCCCTTCATTCAGGGTTCTCCAACTCTGGCCTTGAGACAGAATCCTGATGGGTTTTCAGGACATCCCTCATTAATATGGAATAATTGTGTACACTAATGAGGGGTATAGTGAAAACCCTGGATCCCAGCCCTTGAGGCCTGGATTAAGGCAACCTGAGTGACTAGGGCAATATACGTCACTCCACCTGGATCACCAGAGGAGAGCCACCCACCACGTAGAACCGCTCATGGCACCAGCAATCCTCAGCCACGTGACAGCTTCCCATTGCCTTCCTTGAGGCAACCGAGCCTCTCACTTCTTATCTGCTCCCCTTCTCCAGCTCCACGCATCTGAAAGTCCACCGTCACCGCCGAAAGCGCCATGCAGAGCCTGTCATGTGGTGGCATGGCCCTGCCCTGCAAGTAGCTTCAGAACCCTTCAATCGCCCCTTGATGCAGCGCCTACCTATTGTGCCATATCCCCCCTTTGCATATTTCACTCTTTTCACGCCATTTCCCTAACACATCCTGGCACGACACAGCCTTCTGAGACGCTGTCAATCACCTCATTCAATGGGGGGTTGGGTCACCTGCACCAGGGCTCAACACAAGGGGACGCATTGTATGGAGGTAGAGGGTGCCTTCCAAGCACATACTAATGGGAACATGCTGTTCTAGCAATTTAAATACAATTATAATGTTTAATACCCAGAGGTTTCTAAGCGCTGACCCAGGGATCGAACCTGTGGTGTTTCCTGTCGTCTTGCTTCCAAGGCGAGCGTGTTGCCCCTGAGCTATCCTCCCGAGACTAGACTGAGAACCAGGATTTAATCCTGGTGAACGCATCAGGCAGCTGTGTAAACCGATCAAACAACTGGGCTCCACGTCTTTGATCTGCTCTTGTTGACTTATCAAACCATATACTGAATACGGGTGGGTGCTACTCACCGTGCAACATTTTATAGTTATTACTATGGTTATAATGATTTTCTTTTTCGTTTTAGGTCGTTGCAACAGTTGAGCACGGGTAAAGTCATGTTGAACATACTCCTGCCACCTGACAGGACACAAGCACTGGACTGCTGCAGTAAATGCGTTCAGTATTAGGGCTTTTTTAATTATTAATGACTGGCACTACCCGGTCTATCATGTGCCAATCTAGCTCCATCTCTGCACTCTCCTTCTCCCCCTGTTTCACGCTAGGTCTCCCCTCTCCCTGTTTAGGGGCTCCAGCAGTGTTGTGAGGTTCGTGTTTGATAGAGACACCCCAGCCGTTGCTGCCACCTCCAAGGAGGGAATAGAGGAGAAGGAGAGCCATAGCGACAGAAGCCTCCCCCCAAGGTGGCAACCGGATTGGTATGTATAAACATAGATTGTCATTGGGTGTTTCCTGTGGGAATGTGCCCATTAAAATGAGGGTGCAGAGGGAGGTGGGTAGACTCTCTTGGAGTTCTGCTTGTCCTAATAAGAGACCCGAAGACCAGGATGCTGGGTCTTCAACCGCGTTAATGTTTTTCTATCTTTTTCCTAATTATGTGTGCTTGTGCATAATGTAAACATGCATGCGTTCAGCAGGGCTTCCAACCAATCAGTGGCAGCAATTCAACTTAAACATCGCCTTTTGGGCCAAAGAAGAAACCCATCATTGGTGTCAAACTGTGTGCGGCCATTTGCAAGATGGACGCAGAGTTTTAGAAACAAAATGTTGAGTATGTTGTGTATTCTCTGCAAAATAACTTATTAAAAAAGGATATATTTTAATTGAATTAACATTGTAAACTGGGTCTATTTAAAATTGTGCAATTCTAATTTCTAATGAACCCTCCAAGAATATTTATAGTCATAACAAAAACGACTCACTTACCATACTGATCACATCAAAGCATTACAACTTCCATTAACTGTATACGTTATTTTTTAGATAAAAAAGTTGTAATTTCAAGACCGCCCCTCTGGTGCACTCCTGTTATACATTTTCAAAATACTTTATGAGAAATGGGAAGGTTGCAAATAGCACCAGTGAGGGTTCTTGGCTGATGCCCCTAAAATGAAAGAGCGTTATGGGGACATAGGAACGAGCAGAGATATTTATATTTGACCAATATGCCTGAGATAAAAAGGGTTGTGTGCTTGAATCACTAAGTACATAAAGCACACTGGTTTTGGTGCTCATTATTTTTTTTTACAGCCCTCATCCTAATATTCAAGTGTTTGCACCCAAGAGAACCTTGCAGAACTGGAGCCAATGAGAGGCTGTCAGGGGAAGCTGGATCTCAGGATGGGGCAGTCCTTTTGAGTGGGCAGGGCATGAGTGCGGTTCTCAGTGGACAGACGCTGCTGGACAATTCTGAACGAAAGGATAGTTTCTATTCATTCCCTGCATCTCTTGGGTCAATGTACTGGTCCTACACGTATGAAGTCATGCCAACTGGGTTTCACAGCCTATCTCTAGAATACCAGGCAAGCACAGGAGTCCAGTGAATGCATTCACTACACAGGGCGGTACCTCGTCCACCATGTCCAATGGATTGCATTGCCAGATGTCTCATCTGGGCTTTCAAACAAACAACTCGAGTCTCCTACCTCAGGCTGTCTCTCTGCCTATGTTTTTCCACACAGGCACATTTGTAGAGAAATCCCTCCCCTGTCCCACCCCTTGCCCCCAAGAAGACCTCCTTCTTAATGGTGAACTCAGTTCCTGAACCTTTTAGACCTACCCCTCCCCCGTCTCATCGCTACCCTCCCCCCAGCCACCATAATGGTACAAGATAACTTTGCACGGGCAAAATGCACACCCTATGTCCTGCTCCCTCTACTTTATTTGGTCCATATTACAGGCCAAGCAAACATAATCAGAATTACAGGACTTACTTTGGAATGCACACATCCTGTAGTTGCTGCTGCCCCCTTCCTTTGGATGACCACCGGTAGGACCTTTTTGATATGGACGATTGTGCTGCAGCCAATGTCTCATGAGGGTGCTTCAAAACAAACCTTGCTGATGCCATCGATGGCTCAGCCTTGTTCATGCTGTTATGAACCTGCTTCAACTATCCCTGCAATTGCCGTCCTACCAATTCAGTCAGATTTAAGTCTGGACCCTTGGGCGGAGTCTGAACCCGTTGAAGACCCGACTCCTCAATTACTTTGGCAGTAGAAGAAGGTTTTGGATCAATGGGAGTCCTTACGATTATGGTAGTAAATACTGCCAAACAGACTCAATCTTACCGTCACTTGGACCCGTGCATTTACCGCAGGATTAGAAGTGGTGGCAGGGTGGTGTAAATCCCCATTTCTGGAGTCCATTGGACTTCATGGGGATATTGGCATAGTTACCACCGGCGGTAATTCTGCTGTGGTAATTAAGCTGATTTTTGGTGGTAGGGTGGAGGTAATCCTACCTCCTTACCGCCAAACTCGCAGTCCATCGGTGCTGTAATGTGGCGGCAGTGGAATCACTGTCGCATTACTGTTGTTTTTACTGCACCGCCACACTTGTAATGAGCCCCAGGGCCCTGCATTACTTCTTAGTTACTAGGTGTCCTGGGAATAAACTCTTTGCACATATGGGACCGTCACCCTATAGACAATAATGCTGTGCCCACTATGGCTTCCAAGATGTCTACGAGACCTGGGACATTCTTTCATAAACTCCCCAGAAATGAACTTTCGCCGGGCATTTCATCCGCATTTTACTAGATAGGGGGTCTTCTCTTCCGAAATGCCATCCTGTTGAACCACCCACCTAGGAACAAGGGATGTCTCATCCGTGAACAGCAGGCATTGAAAGCCCTGGCCTGTCTCAATTCACTGCTTTGGTTGCAGGACCAAGGTTCCTTATTCATGTCTCGTGTCGTGGTTCACGGCCTGGAACATAATGCAAATACCACATGAATGCATTCTACACTCTCGGTGCATATAATAACGTCTCATAATGTCAGACACACCATGTGTGTGCTCTGCATAGTAAACATAAACAGCAGCCAATGTGAGCAAAGCTGTGTTTCTAGTCTCTAGGTTTGCTTTTTTTGGTGGATGTTATGACTTAAGTCACATCGAGTTCATTTTTTTTTTTTTTGATGTTTTAGTTTTGTCTCAAACTTTTTCATCTTGTGATTCGTGCGAAGTACGTGGATAAAAGAAAAGACAGCAATTTAGTCTACATTGCTAGAAACGCATTTTTCCTCCATTAATCTCGAGAATGCTGTGAAGGTAAAGGACAACTGTGAATGTGTATTTGTTATTTTGTCCACTGAGAATCGCAGCCCATCTTTCATCTGTTGTCATTTGCTGCGAGGCCATGTCAAAATAGGCCCCAAACTGCTTGCGGTGGTTGGCGAGAGAGGGACATTCCATGAGCAAATGAAATATAGTTTCTGGTGTCGTGATGATTTCACAAAATCGACAGTGGTTCTGGTTTATTGGGATCTGTCTTATTGATGCCAAGTAATCATTAGTTGGTAAAGTGTTCAGGCGGATTTTTAAGAAGGTTGATCTGATATTTGGATCAGGGAATGACAAGATGTATGGTTGCGGTTCATGTAGTTTTCTGTTGTCCTTGTTGCACTGCAAAGTCCGTTTGTATGTATTTTTCTTTTCGATGGTTTTGATCCAATCGTTTTGTAGCATTTTGGTTTTAGCGTGTTGAGGACGTTTCGTTAGAAGTTCTTCCGATATGTTTTCTTGTTCCATTTCTTTGGTTATTGTTTTTTTCCAGGTTTGTAGTATTGTGTTATTTAGGGCTGTTGAGTTAGTTTTCAGAATTTGGGTTGCCGGGGTCTTGTCATCCGACAGTATTTTTCGGTATATGTCTAGTCTTTTCCATCGTACCATGGAACCGATGGATTGGGTAGCTACTTCGTATCGAATTCTCGCCATGGGATATGATTGAGGAAGAGTTAAGATCCTGCGCCAAAATATTGCTTCAAATTTCACCCAGTCTACCTGGTCTGCGTTCATCATTGTTTCCGTTCCATATGTTATGATGGGAATGTATTTTTGTCTGTAGAACATGATGATGGGCTTAAATGAGAATTTTCCATATTTTCTGTGTAGGATGGAGCCCTGTCGTGCGAGTGCTTGAGCCTTTTGTTCTAGGTTGTCTAGCCAATCTCTTTCTGTCTTTGATTGATTGATAATGATGCCAAGGTATTTAAATGTTGTGACATTTTCCAAGCGTATTGCATTGATGTTGAAATCCGGTGTTTTTTTTGCTTTTGGTTTAGGTTTCGTTAGAGCCATGGTTTTTGTTTTTGTGCTGTTAATTGTTAGCTCATTTTGTTTCATGTAGTCGCTTAGTGCTGTAAGAGAAAATTGGAGACCAAATGGTGTTCTGTCGAGCAAGACGATGTCGTCTGCATAGGACATAATGGGGACCGGTATTGAGTTTATTTTCGGAGGGTTTGTTTGAGTGTTGGAGAGATATTGATCAATGTCTGATGTAAACAGATTGTATAGAGTCGCTGCGAGGGGACTTCCTTGTTTTAGACCATTCGCTGTGTTCATAGGCTCCGTTGTCAGACCTTGTTTTGTGAGTCTAATTTTTATTGAAGTGTTTGTGTAAAGTTGAATAATGGGTTCTAGGATATTCGCAGGGCAGTTCCATTTCTTCAATTTAGCCCAGAGCTTTTGGCGAGGTATTGCATCAAAGGCCATCTTTAAGTCAATGAAGGCCGTGTAGCTCATGGACTTGTTGTTTATTGCTTCGTGCTTAATGACGTGCAATAGGAGAAGATTGATGTTAGTTCCAACGTTTCGTGTGAAGCCTGTTTGTCGCGGTGATAGTCGTCCAGTGGAAGTGGCCCATGTAGTGAGTTTCCTCAAGAGAGCTGTTGCAAAGATTTTTCCGAGTGGGTCAAGCAAGGCAATCGGACGAAAGTTCTGAGGAAGGTCACGTGGTCCTTGTTTGTGGATCGGCACTATGGTGGCTGTTCTCCATGTAGTTGGAATTCGGTTGTGTCTGTTTATAATTTCCAAAATCTGTGTCATAAATTCAGCCCATGCCGCAGGATCTTGTTTAAGGGGAGCATTGGAAAGTCCATCAGGGCCCGGAGCTCTTGAGGGATTGAGGTTTTGGATCATGTGTAATAGCTCTTCGTACATGATGACTACAGTCCATTTTGTTTTGGGGTTGAAGTTTTCTTGAGATTGTTGTTCGTGTGCTGCATACATGGTCGAGAAATGAGTAATCCATGTTTGTTCTGGTACTTTAGCTGTGAGCTTGTGTTGTTTTTGCTGGTTGTCGTTCAGTAAATTCCACAATTCTCTTGTATTATTTGTCTTGTAGGTCTTCATTATTGTTTCTGCATCTGTCTGGAGGAGGATTGCTTGTTGTGATTTCCTCCAGTTATTGTATCGAAGTTTCAGTTTTCTACTCTCCGTCATGTTTTCTGATGTTTTTTTTTTCTTGAGTTGGCGTGTCTGTTTAGCTAGCTCCTTTTTTCTTTGTGCTATTTCTTCGTTGTAGGAGTGTACATGAGTTCTTTGCGGACGGTTTTTTAATGTTTGGTGAAATGGGAGCAAAATCCATTCATAATTCAACTTTTCAAGATCTGGTTTTGTTGAGGCGTGTAGTTTCATCGGCAGAAGTGATAGCGCTGATTGTGGTATTCGTAGCCTTGAAGAGGTGCCAGTAAGTTCGAGCGTTGCAACTTTTGCGTTTTGTTGGCTGATGGTGTGTGAAGTGACAGTTATCTTGTTATGGTCACCGTGGTCAGACGTTAGTGTTAGAGCTGTCTTGACCGATTCATGAAGGTTTTGCGAAAGAAATATGTAATCGATAATTGCTGCTGAATGGCCTCTGTTCCATGTTGGGACAAAGGGGGTGGAGTTATCTTTTGCATGATTTAGGAGAGTAAGATTTCTCGTTCTGATTTCGTTCATCCATGTCGCTGCTTTGCCTGTCAGTTGTTCGAGTGGGCGCGGGGTTCCATTTGGTGTGATTAGGTTGATATTGAGATCTCCGCACAGTATAAGTTCGAGGGATTGATGGGTCGTTACTAAGTTGTCTATTGTCGTGAATACGCCATCAATGAATGCGACAGGTGAGATGGCTGCAGGATTCCAGTACAAGTTAAAGATGGCGATTGTTGTTTCGTCAGTTCCTTTTTTTCGTTGTTGGTGCGCTTGTGTTGTTATTATAAGCAATTGAGTCCAGGGATTTATATTTTCATTGCGCACTACTTTCCATTGCGGGGTAATTTTGATTAGTGTGAGTAGACCTGATGCTGGTCTTCCTTGGTGTTTTTTTATGGCAGGATTTAGGAAGGTAAGATAGCCATCGCATGCTGGTGTTTCAGTAATCCAAGTCACTTGGAAACAAATGATGAGATATTTCTCGAGGTCAGGCGAGGGTTGAGTAAACAAATGTAGGTTTCCTCTTGTGTTCCATGAACAGAGTGACCATGTTATATTGTTATTGATTAGTTGTTATGAGTGGGAGTAGGTTGAACTTCTTGAGGAGATGGTTTCTGTAAATGACGTTTCTGGATCATAGATTCTCTTGAATGGTCTCTCGTGTGTGTTCGATTCTTCTGGAATTGGGAAGTACGGCGAGTTTGGGTATTTCATTGCATTCTGGGACTTATAGTACTTTCATTCCCATATTGCACCAGATCTACAATCCCCAGGATGCAGAGCAAATGCCAGGGCAGGGTATGAACCTGCAGATTTGACTGGATTATGTTGGCAAGTATTTATAATGTAGACATAAAGTTAAATTGCTCCTTGCAGCCCAACGTAACTGTACAGGACTCTGCTTGTAAGGTGAGTCCCCTGAGGCCAGAACAACAGACTTTTGAGCTAGTTTGAGATCACCCATCATCTTTCTTTATCAGGGAGACAGCGATCGAAGACAAGTGCCTTCAACTACAGCAAACGCCAGCAAGTAATTCAATAGCGAGACGCCATTGGGACATTCAGAAGTGCAACATGTAGAGGAGGATCCAAGTCCCGCCCCTCTTCTGCCTATATGCTGGAAACCGGAAGTTGCGACATGCACAACATCAATAATTGTACATATCCCACAAAGAATTCTCGAACCAAGGTATCCATTGAGCAAGCCCTATATGATGTATCCGCGGAGAAATGACAGTCTCTTACAGGAGGTTCCTGAAGAAGTGTGAAGCGGTGAAGGCAAAAGACTGGTGATGTCGCATGACGCAGCGATGACGCACCAAGAAGAGATGCCAAGGAAGAACGTATATAGACCTTATAGAAACTGATGACGAAGTAAAGAATTGAGTAAAATTTCATGTATGGAATGAAGATTGCACGTGCGAAGAGCACTGAAGAAAAATGAAAATCCCTTTATAACTGAACAGATGCTGTAACACAATGTGGGGTACATTTAGGGCCCATTGCAGAAATCCCCTTCAAACAAAAAAACATATGGAAATAATGCGGAAAAACAGCAGCGCTTTTCTTTCTATGGCGCAGATGTGTGGCGAGCACTGAACACAAGAATGCCACGAAAAGAAGTGCGCTGCATTGTTTTACCTCCATTTAAACCGCCTGAAGATGTGCTACATGCAGAACGGCACCACATTTGCTGTTCTGTTTTCTGAATACTAAAGCTGCACACATGACATCCAAGGCGGCTTTGCATGTGTTCTTGATTTCATCACAAAGGTGTGCCCTTCATAGAAACACACCCTGACGTGCTTTATTTTTGCTGATTACCAAGAAGTGAGGAAATACATTTCCAGAATAGCTGATGTACTGGGAAATCACTTGAAAGGGAAAGAATTCTGTGTTGCACTCAACACAGCTTTCATTTCCTCTTAAAATGAACCATTGCACTCAAAATCCAGCAAAGGAAAGAAATAGTTTGGCTTTCTCTTGCCCATGTCAATTTCAAAGAAATTCTTTGCAGGATTCCTTCTGTGTCTGTGAACTAACAGTATATGCAAAAGCCCATGCAAAGATAAAGTGAAACATAATCCTGCAGGCTGCAGAAAACCGCATTTGTCAAAGTGAAATGAAAGAAAATAAACACACGTGTAAAAATGTGCTTTTGTAAAATAGGAGAATGCCGTTTTAAAGTCATATGTCAAATGACAGCTGTTGCTTGCACAGAAATGTTATGGTATATGTGGGTGGGGGTTTTGCAGTGACATTGCTACCTAAATGGACATTATATTTGTTTCTATCAGGAGTAGTGCTTGGAAAGGGCTCAGAAACCAGCAGAACTGGTTTGGCCAGAAAATGACTTCAAGGATGACCTGCCTCCCAGGGAAGATGTTGCACCCATAAGGGAACCAGCCCACAAGGGCACATGAAAGGCCCAAGAGCGTGATAATTACTGGTTCTACTAGACTGGCCGGCAGGACAGCCACCAAATACAAAAGAAGTGACTGGGCCCTGTGTTTGATCCAGAGGATCGATTTCCTCCAGCATCATCCCTGATGGGGGAGCTGAAAGAAAGTCAAAGGACATCATAAAATTCCTTTCATGCCAACCAAGTCTGGCAGTGACAATTTGGCTGTGGGGGTTTGAAGGAACACCCAGAAAGTGACTAATCCAGCACATTGACTCTAAAAATGGTTGCAGTTCAAGACGTTGTTCTCAGCACGCTGAATGAATAAGAATTATTATGTTATGCTAGTTTTCTACGTAAATGTTTAGTGAATAGAAAGAGACCATGTGCATCTTTCTAGCACTTGGTGAACTGGAATGGCAGTAAAAATGCCTTTTGGTGGGACTCATAAATGGCACAGACATAACACGTGGAGAAATGATGCGAAATATTAATGGGCATATGAGTAGACAATTGCAGAATTTTAAGTATTATGCTGTGCATAAAAAGGACAAAATTGTGCCGAAGGGTGATGCGACATCACACAGAGTTGGCGATCGGACTGTCCAATTCCATGTGACATATGGAATCTGCATATCTATTTTTCATGAAGGTGGCTAGTGTAAATCTGATGTTTTGATCCATAACTCCTTTTTGTCAAGTAATAGGCTTGTGGGACAAAGGAAGTCATAAATGTACACACATGAAATGATGTCATTTCCCCTGAAACAATCAACCTAGGGGTGATGGGAGGACTGATAGGCTGGCCTATGCTAGGATAGGACTAATTCTTGGGTGCTTCCCTCCAGATTGTAAAATTCTATGATGTCACTTTGCCTATATAAGGGGGAGAAAGGGAAACACTAGGGACAAGCCATTGAAATCCAGACCCCAAGATCCAGGAAAGCAGAGATACATCCATCTATCCAGATTCAGACTCAAAGACAAGATCCAGGGGCAGCTGATTCCATCCAGGCAGAACCAGCCATTCAGATCCAGGCATACCCAATAGTCCAAGGAGAAAGGAGGAAAGGCAGCTGATCCCATCTAGAAGAGCCCAGAGACCAGACCTTGCCCAGCTGATCTCATCTAGAAGAGCCCAGCCGACCACAGTGACCAGGCCTTTCCCGGCTGATCCCTTCCAGGAGAGCCCAGCTGTCCCAGTGACCAGATCTCTTGATCCCGCTGTCCCAGTGACTAGATCCTTGGCCTGCTGTCCAGAGACCTCGCTGACTGTCAACATTTCACAAACTCAAGCTTACCTTGTAAGTATCACATCACCCAGGCCCAAAACTGCATATCCCGCTAACTTACCCTTACATCCTATTCAAATCCTATTAAAATTTCATACAAAATACCAAATTGCCAGTATCATCTGTTCACCTTTCCTTAGAAGAATCTGTGTAAGTCCATATCTGTTAGTGTATTCCTTTTATAATGATTTCAGTTATCTGTGTAAATCCTTAGTACCATTTTGAAATTAATTAATATCCCTATACGGAGGTATGCAGTGTGAGCTGGTTAAAATTCAAAATTAAACTGTTGCGCACAGTGTCTTTCCTTAATAATGCAGTCATTCAAATATAGCCTCAGTAGAACCTGTCATTGTGCAACAAAAACCAAATCTGCCCATGTATTGTTTTTCTCTAAATTCCAATTTGCACTTTTCCCATAAAAAATCCAAACATCATCCCATTAAAAATATTCCCTTTCCTTCAGAATCCTGTCTGTTATGTGCCTTTGTTTCTCATCCAAAAACCGATTTCTGATTTTGACAACTAAGCCCCCTTTCTTAGCTGCTTGTCATTTTAAAGCCTGTGTGAAAAACGAGTTGCAATTCTGCCGCGTTTGTTTTTTCCTGCATTATTTCCATTCCAAAATTGATTTTTTTATTGGTTACGTTGCTTTTGTGCCCTGTCCAGTAGTCTGTAAGCTTCCTTGTCTCTTAAGTGCCGCTACACGAATTTCTGTCCTAACTATCATACCGCAATTGTAAACTGAGATACAAGTAACAAGTAAAATTGAGTATGCCATTTTGCTCCTTTTGAAGGTTTTCATTTTTGTTTCTGGCCTCCCATCTGGGGGTGGTGGGTTGAATTTAAAAATAGACCTTTCCCTCTTCATGCTGACTCCTTGCCACTACTTTCCATCCACAAATAATTCAGTTAGCAGGTGTTTGGGGGAAGTATCGCAGTGTTGCACCTGTGTGCTATCTGTTATTTTGAAGAAAAGTTATTTTATTTCCGCTTCTATTAAAGATTTATGTATCTTAAATTAGGGTTGTGAAGATACTGTATTGTGGGATTTCTTTTGCATGTATACTGCCACACAGTGGCGGCTGTTGCCCTAAGTTTGATTTGCTTGATTTTCTTTGCATTGTATACATTTATAAATATTTCATTGTTACACACCGGCCTGGTTAATAGTCCATTGCGACACAGGGTATTTGTTAAGGTGGGTGTGAGACGGGTTGGGTGCCTTCTCAAGAAAGAACCCAGGGATTCAATCAAAATAAAAAGGCGTTTTTATTGTGCGCCACATTCATTGTCAGTGGAAGAAGTCCCTGGCTGAAGGGTGTCATAAATTCTGCTACAGCAAGTAGATTAATTAACCATGAAGGCTGGCTATATCTAGTGAATAGACTGTAGGCAGCACTGCCATTATATATATGTATATAGAATCTGGATGGTCCACGTCGCATTTTAGCAAACTAGGACCTCAGTTGCAAAAAGGCTGAAAGTGTGGCGCAGTATTGAAAGACAGCTGACGATGAAGGTAGAATCGAGAATGTTGTTGTAACGCTCACCTGATTCCCATAGAGGCGCCGGTCTTGACTGGGCGACTACCGTATCTTCAAAAGTGATGTGTAGCACCCGGTTGGCTCTTTGGGCTGGACCTCTGTGCACTGTATGCCTGACTCGAAGAGTAAGATGTCTGCAGATAGAAAATATGGGATTAATGAACTGGGGTTATTGGGGTGTCCCTATCTCTTTCCTTTTCTCCTCTCCTGTAGAACCCCAAAGGTTAACGCTCTCACCTTAGGTAAGTGAACGCCGAGCTCTCCATCTGCCTCGGGGCAGGGTGCTGTAACCAGTTTCTTCACTGGATCGGTAGCGCAGGCCTCTTGACTTCAGAGGACTGCTGTCCGTCGTTTACTTCACGAACGGTGAGTTCCGAATATTTCAAATGTCTTTAAAAGTCTTTTGTAATGCTGTCTCTTATTTTGCAGGGTTCCGGCGATGGCGGTTGACTGGCTGAAGTGAGTTCAGGATGGACCCGTATGCGGAATAGAAGCGCCTGGAAGCGCGTAAGTAAGCGCTTGTTGCTTGCTTCACGATGCGCACTAACTGTCCTTTTATTTTGCAGGTACCAGTTCGGAGCTGCTGAAGGATGCCGGAATGCCCACTGAGTTCGGCGTGGATGGAGTAATGGCACGTGAGTATTTAACGTTACCCAATGTCTTTAAACGCACCTTCTTTTGTCTTACAGATGCGGGATGCAGCGCCGAAGGCCTCCGGAGCGTGCGAAGAGTAGGTAAGCCTTTGTCTTTCAGATGCAGGAATGCTGCGCGAGGCGTTGATGACAGCCGATGGACCAGGTAAGAGATGCGCTGTCACTGAAGACCGTAGTGCTAACCTGTTCTTTCTTGTCTTTATAGATGTTGCTGAAGACTGGATTCAGGATGGTAAGCCTTTTTCCTTTAGGCCCAGGATCAGATGCAGAAGACACGATGAGCGTTCTGCTGCAGAGGATGCAGAATAACGCAAAGCAAGATTCATCCATCGGGTGTGGTTTAAATAGCCTCCTGTAGTGCTTAGGTGTCTCCTTCCACAGCCACGCCTAGGTAAGAAAAGAGTTCCTGCTTTCCAGAAGAGTTCCAGTGTTCTGAATCTAGGGAGTGGCTCCTGCCCCACCCAACAGGAAAAGTAGTTCCAAACAGAAGAGGATCAGAGGCTCAACTGGCAGGCAAGTAAGCAGCATGGTCTGCTGCAGGTAAGTCCACGCAAGCATTATGAGCCCGGCGCTTCCAGCGCTGGGACTGGGCATATTTATGAGCCTGGTGCCACTGGCGCCAGGACTGGGTCCAAAAGGTCCCAATTGGGACTGGTTGGCACTCGGAACCTGGGTTATGGATCTGCTTCCAAGGGAGTTGGGAAAACCCTGACCTTTTGGAAGCAGAGATCATGACAGTACCCCCCTCAAGGCCCCTCCCAAACCGGGCTTCTCCGGGGGTTTTGGCTTGTCAGGAAATGTTCAGTGAAATCTTTTGATTAGGCGAGGAGCGTGGACATATTCAGCAGGTTCCCAGGATCTCTCTTGGGGGCCGTAGCCTTTCCAGTCAATTAGGTAAAATAGTTTAGATTTGGAGATCTTGGAGTCCAGAATGCTTTTGACTTCAAACTCGAGTTCTCCATCAACTAGGATAGGTTTTGGAGATTTAGTTAGTCGGGTTTGAGGTTGCACGGGTTTCAATAGAGAGACGTGGAAGACCGGATGTATCTTCATGTGCGGGGGCAAGTCCAACTTGACCGCTACTGGGTTTACTATGGTAGTGATGGAATAGGGACCAAGGTATCTTGGGTTGAATGTGCGTGGCCCTTTTAGAGGTAGATATTTGGTGGATAACCAGACTTGATCCCCTACTTGATATTGAGGGGCTTCCTTCCGATGTTGATCTGCTCCTTTCTTGTATTGTTCTTTAGCCCTTTGAAGGTGAGAAACAGCTTCCTTAAAGGCTTGGGTGATTGTAGAATGCAGGTAGTCTACTGCTGGTGTTTCAAGATCTTGGAGGGGATCCAACTCCGAGGTTCGAGGGTGACTGCCGTACAAAAGAAAAAACGGGGTTTTCCCAGTTCCCGAATGGACAGAGTTATTGTAGGCATATTCGGCTATCCAAAGGATGTCTTTCCAAGTTTTTTCAGTTTGTTGCAGCATGCAGCGTAAATACTGTTCCAGAGTTTGATTGGTCCTCTCGGTTTGTCCGTCGGTCTGAGGGTGGTGACTGGTCGATAGTCTCACATCAATTTGAGCCGACCGACAGCAACTTCGCCAAAAATGAGAAATAAATTGACTACCTCGATCCGAAATTAGAACCGAAGGAAAACCGTGCAGTCGGACGATGTTTTCGAGAAATTCTCGGGCCAGAGTTGCTGCTGTTGGCAAGCCTTTGAGCGGAATGAAATGCGCCATCTTGGAGAATAAGTCCACGATTACTAGAATCGTATTGTTTCCGGAGCATGGAGGTAGATCGGTGATGAAGTCCATAGAAAGCGTATGCCAAGGGCGAGGTGGGATGTCAATAGGGCGTAAGAGGCCTGCTGGTCTTTCCTTTTGACTCTTGTTTTGGGTGCATACTCCACAGGACATTATAAAGTCTCTGATATCTTTTTTCCAAGACGGCCACCAGAAGTAGCGCTTGATCTTTTCTGAGGTCTTGGCCATACCGGGATGTCCTTCCATTAAAGAATCGTGATAACAAGAGATTACTTTTTTCTGTAAATCTGTGCTGGGTAGGTATAATCGTTCTTGGAAATACAATAAGTTGTCCTTTACTGCAAAGTCCTTTCCCTGCAGATGCCAATTTTGTATGTCTGCTGGAGTTACAAGTTGCCTGGCTTTATCCTTAACTTCCTCTATGGATCCTGTGGCGATTACACCCAGAATTCTTTGTTCGGGAATGATTGGTACAGGTTTAGGGTTGATCAAGTGTTCTTCCACTCCCATCCGAGAAAGGGCATCAGCTTTACCGTTCTTTGTACCAGGTCGATAGGTAATTATGAAGTCAAACTCGGCAAAGAATAATGCCCAACGGAGTTGTCTAGAGGATTGGGCTTTTGCGGTTTTCAAATATTGCAGGTTTCGGTGATCCGTAATCACAGTAACGGTGTGTCGGGCCCCCAGCAGATAATGCCGCCAAGCCTTAAAGGCAGACTTGATAGCCAGAAGTTCCTTGTCAGTAATCGTGTAATTGATTTCAGGAGGCGAGAATTTGCGGGACCAAAATGCCACGGGATGCAACTGATTGGTTACCGGGTCCTTTTGTGATAGAACTGCCCCCATGGCAAGGCTTGAAGCATCAGTTTCCACGATGTAGGGGAGTTCGGGGCGAGGGTGTTTTAAGATTGGTGCAGAGATAAATTTAGTCTTCAAATCCTGGAAAGCTTGTTCCGCCTCGGTAGACCATTCAAAACGTTTGTTTTTCTTTAACAAGGCAGTGATGGGCTGTACTATTTGAGAGAATTCGGGGATAAACCTGCGGTAAAAGTTAGCGAAGCCTAACATGCTTTGCACACCTTTTACGGAGGATGGTGATGGCCATTTGAGAACTGCATCGACCTTCTTTGAATCCATACGCACTCCGCCAGGTGATAATATGAATCCCAAGAATTCAACTTCAGTCACGTTGAAAACACATTTTTCCAACTTAGCGAAAAGTTTGTGTTGACGCAATCTCTCGAGGACCATTTTCACGTGTTTCCGATGTTCAGATTCCGATGAAGAATAAACGAGGATGTCGTCAATGTAAACAACAACACACACATCTATGAGCTCTCTGAGGACATCGTTCATAAAATATTGAAAGGCGGCCGGGGCATTGCAAAGTCCGAAGGCCATGACCTGATATTCAAATAGCCCATAATTGGTGCGGAAGGCCGTCTTCCATTCATCGCCCTCTTTTACTCGTACCAAGTGGTAAGCTCCTCTAAGATCCAGCTTTGTATATATGCATGCTTTTCTGACTTGGTCCAGGAGTTCAGGGATCAAAGGTAACGGATATCTATTCTTAACGGAGATCTGGTTCAGGGAGCGATAATCTATACAAGTTCTAAGGTCTCCTTCCTTTTTTGGAACGAAGAACAAAGCTGAAGAAGCAGGGGACTTGGAAGGACGAATAAACCCATTTGCCAGGTATTGATCCAGGTATTGTCGAAGGTGAAGGTTCTCAGGCTCGGTGAGGGCATAAATTCTACTACAAGGAGGAGTAGATCCAGGTATCAGGTCTATCTGGCAGTCATAAGACCTATGAGGAGGTAGAGAGTTAGCCTGATCCTTCCGGAAAACATCTTGGTATTCTAGGTATTCGGGAGGTAACTGGGGAGTCTCTGAAGAAATTGCTGCCAGTGCAACACCAGATGGAGGGTGACATGTAGAGACACATTCTGGAAACTGGACCGTTCTTGCTCGCCAATCGATCAGAGGATTGTGTTTCTCTAACCAAGGTATTCCTAGAATAATCTGAAACTGAGGGGCCTTGATCACATCGAACACGATCTTCTCATGGTGTCCATCTTGACTTACTAGCGTCACCTCTTGAGTGGTATGCGTTACTGGCCCGGAGGCTATCTCCGTACCATCCACCGTAGTAATGACGTCCTTTACAGCCTTGGGACAAAGAGTTAGATTCATCCTCAAAACCATTTCATTATCCACATAATTGCCGATGGCACCGCTGTCGACGTAAGCTTCAATTGCATGTAATCGATCCGGATTATCAGGGCTAATGAGGACCATAGGTATCACGAAATGCGAGGTCACGGAACTGGTTTTCACGCTCGGCAAGAGGACCTCTATTCTTGTCGGGCAAGGTCGTTTCCCTGCTCAGAGTTTGTAACTTTGGTAACTGCAGCTCCTACTGCCTTCTTGGCAGGTTTCACCGGACAGTCTAGAAGAAAGTGCCCTGAGTTTCCGCAAAAGAGGCATAATTGCAACTGTTTTCTCCTTTCCCGCTCCTTTTGTGTTAGAGGACCTTTCAGACCCCCTATTTGCATGGGTTCCCCGGAGTCTACTCCTTTGGAAGGAGTTGGTGGTTTGGAAAATACTCGAGCATCAAACTTGGAACGATCGGCCTTCCTGTTCTGCAGTCTGTGATCTATTTGAACGACTAAGTCTATATAGTCCGAACAATCTTGTGGGGGATTCACTACTTGGGCTAACACATCTTTGAGCTCTCCACGTAGACCTCTATAAAACAGCGTAATCCTTTTGTCCTCAGGCCATTGAGTTTCCACTATCAGTCTGTTGAAAGACGCAATATAAGCCAAAAGGTCTTGATTACCTTGTCGCAACGAAAGAAGCTCATTGTCCAAGGCCTGCCCCTGTGAATGTCTTGCAAACAGTTTTTTCATACTGAGCTGAAAAGCTTGAAAATCATGGAGGACCGGATCATCTTGATTTACTAGAGGGATCGACCAGTCTGCCGCATTGCCACTAAGGTACGAAAGCACGAAAGCTACTTTAGCTTGATCAGTTGGAAAGGCTGCTGGCCGGCATAAGAAATGCAACCGGCACTGATTGATAAATACTGCAAACCTCTTTGGGTCACCAGAAAATCGTTCGGGCGGAGCCAGAGGTACATTCCCAGGTAGGTTGATCTGCACTGGATTCATAGAGGATGTAGAAGGAAGATTTCCCCCAGATGCGGGTAACGGGGTCTGTCCGGCTTGTGACTGTAGCAATTGTCTAGCGAGATCATCTGTTCGCTCCTTGGAAATAATCAGTTCCCTTCTTAGAGCGTTCGTTTCCTGATGAGCTGCATGCACTTCTGCCCTTAGTTCCCCAAGTAACCGGGCTAGGTGGTCGGTATCCGAGGTTTCCATAGCACCTGGGCGAGAGTTTTGCGGTAGGCTTTGCGTTCTATAACGCTCACCTGATTCTCGCAGAGGCGCCGGTCTTGACTGGGCGACTACCGTATCTTCAAAAGTGATGTGTAGCACCCGGTTGGCTCTTTGGGCTGGACCTCTGTGCACTGTATGCCTGACTCGAAGAGTAAGATGTCTGCAGATAGAAAATATGGGATTAATGAACTGGGGTTATTGGGGTGTTCCTATCTCTTTCCTTTTCTCCTCTCCTGTAGAACCCCAAAGGTTAACGCTCTCACCTTAGGTAAGTGAACGCTGAGCTCTCCATCTGCCTCGGGGCAGGGTGCTGTAACCAGTTTCTTCACTGGATAAGGGGAGCAGGCCTCTTGACTTCAGAGGACTGCTGTCCGTCGTTTACTTCACGAACGGTGAGTTCTGAATATTTCAAATGTCTTTAAAAGTCTTTTGTAATGCTGTCTCTTATTTTGCAGGGTTCCGGCGATGGCGGTTGACTGGCTGAAGTGAGTTCAGGATGGACCCGTATGCGGAATAGAAGCGCCTGGAAGCGCGTAAGTAAGCGCTTGTTGCCTGCTTCACGATGCGCACTAACTGTCCTTTTATTTTGCAGGTACCAGTTCGGAGCTGCTGAAGGATGCTGGAATGCCCACTGAGTTCGGCGTGGATGGAGTAATGGCACGTGAGTATTTAACGTTACCCAATGTCTTTAAACGCACCTTCTTTTGTCTTACAGATGCGGGATGCAGCGCCGAAGGCCTCCGGAGCGTGCGAAGAGTAGGTAAGCCTTTGTCTTTCAGATGCAGGAATGCTGCGCGAGGCGTTGATGACAGCCGATGGACCAGGTAAGAGATGCGCTGTCACTGAAGACCGTAGTGCTAACCTGTTCTTTCTTGTCTTTATAGATGTTGCTGAAGACTGGATTCAGGATGGTAAGCCTTTTTCCTTTAGGCCCAGGATCAGATGCAGAAGACACGATGAGCGTTCTGCTGCAGAGGATGCAGAATAACGCAAAGCAAGATTCATCCATCGGGTGTGGTTTAAATAGCCTCCTGTAGTGCTTAGGTGTCTCCTTCCACAGCCACGCCTAGGTAAGAAAAGAGTTCCTGCTTTCCAGAAGAGTTCCAGTGTTCTGAATCTAGGGAGTGGCTCCTGCCCCACCCAACAGGAAAAGTAGTTCCAAACAGAAGAGGATCAGAGGCTCAACTGGCAGGCAAGTAAGCAGCATGGTCTGCTGCAGGTAAGTCCACCCAAGCATTATGAGCCCGGCGCTTCCAGCGCTGGGACTGGGCATATTTATGAGCCTGGTGCCACTGGCGCCAGGACTGGGTCCAAAAGGTCCCAATTGGGACTGGTTGGCACTCGGAACCTGGGTTATGGATCTGCTTCCAAGGGAGTTGGGAAAACCCTGACCTTTTGGAAGCAGAGATCATGACAGTTGTGAGGCCCAGTGTCAAGGGTTGGGACAGCCAAGAAACTGGCTATCTATTCGAGAAGATACAATGAACGTGAGAAGGGAGGCAAGCTCCTGTTGAGGTGAAATGGAAAAACACAATGGCCCTCATTACGACCCTGGCGGAAATCGTGGCGCAAAATGCACCATGGAGCACGGCGGAAAGCTGCCGATAGCGCCATGGGGGTTGGCGGATTTACCGCCCCATTCCGACCTTGGCGGGGCGGTAAATCCCCATTCCCCATTTTACCCTTCCCCATTCCCATTTTTGCCCCATAGGGTATAATGGGAGTGGGGAAGGCGTTAATTACGCCACCGTAAAATACGGTGGCGTAATTAACAACAAGGTCCCGTAGCGCCATGGATTTCTCCGCCCGGAAAAACCAGGCGGAAAACGCTCCATGGCGCTACGGGAACTCGTAGTAGGGCGGACGGGTCCGCCGCGAATACCGCTGGCGTAAACCCACTCCGCCAGGGTCGTAATGAGCCCTTATGAGTGCCAAGTTTTATTCATTTAATAGTGTTACATGTATAGAAGGAGCTCAAAACACGATCTCCTGTCACATGGGGTAGATGGAAATAGACTTTGGGCAAGCTGCATTGAGACTTGAAGATAAGGGTCTGCTCACACTCCCTTCTATTCTCAGGCGCAGTGATACTTTGCAAGGCCGAGTTCAAAGACAATTCGAATGGCAGACAGCAGGAGTGATGATGGATGATGGGCTAATTGGGTGGAAAGGCATGGTCAAGTCCACCCACAAGCACCTGGGGTACCAGCTTGCGTGCTGGGTACAAGCATGCCAACCAATCATAGAGGGCCATGTATCAAGGAGCCCTATAGTTTGAAAGCCAATGAAACGTTGTGTATTTTATGACACTGAAGATGACTTGCACTAGGAATGGGCATAGTTGTCCACCTGACTATAGAGACCCACTCACAATCCTATTCCCCATAGAAAGTATACTTAGATGTTCCCCATAGACCAACCACAATCCAATTTAGGTTTACTTACTTTGCCACGTAGTATGATGTCAATGATGACAAGTTTTTCCTATAAATGTATATTTTTACATGTAACACGTTGAGGGAAATACTGTGAGACGTCCGTTGATCTCTGTTGTACTCCCTGTTTTAGACACGAGTTGGTTTTATTATTGGTGTAAGAGTAAATTCTGCATTCCCACCCATCCCACTTAATGAGCCAAAGGGTTCAAACACATGGGGAGAACACAGAGATGCCATAGCAGTCACGCCATGCACGATAGGATGCACACACCTGTTCACACAATCGGTGTCTCGCCGCGTGCTAAATAGGAACTCACACTGCATCGTTCTTAGCAAGTTCCCATGAGAAATGAAAAAGGGCGTCCAAAACAAGAGCACCCATTCCAATGAAGACGCGTCTTTCTTTATGCTGTTGTCATTGAAATGGGTGACTGTTTGCGGAGAGAGAACTTAACAGTGGCAATGGACGTCAGAAGGGCTCTGAACGTGGGCACACGATCCCTGGACGGGCCGCTGCCAGCTCTCGAGCTGCTGCACAGGCTGCAGCAAGTGCCCTCTGCCACCAAGCCAAGGAGCGTGTTACTGCCCCAAGCCTACACATGCTTTGACCTCACAGTATCCATGAAAGCAAATAAAACGGAAGACAGCAGTCGATTGCAAAAAGCGCTGGAGCAGGTGGAGTTTGAACCCAGCTCCTACAGCTGCGCCCTCTTCGGGGGCAAGCATTCCAGCCACTTCTCAAGCAACTCCATAACTTTGAAGCTCACTGAAGCGCACACGCGCTTGAACAGCGCCTCTCATTCCATAATACGCCCGCTTGGCCAATCCTCGTGAATAGGGAGTGCGAAGTCACCCGGTGGCTCACGGTGCAGGCAACCACGCGCCGGTGCTGATAGGTTCTTTCTGGGCCTCTCAGGGATGGGAAAACCTAAGTAAAGCAGGCAGGGAGTGGCCACCGAGGACCAGGAATTCATGACGGTTAATGGTGCATCCCATGTTCGTGATATTGCCAAGACTGACGGTAAGGATTGTAAGCAGCTCCAGCCACTCCTACTCTCCAGAGAATCCCACCCTGGCCCCCCGGGGTCTGAAGTCCAGGGCAGCTTATGCTGCAGTCCTGGGAAACTCGCAGAAGTTCTTGAGTAAACCTCCTGCCATAGGAAAGAGAATTCAATATTGTCCCTCAATGCAATTGACCTCTAAGCAACTACAACCAAAGGTGTGACATGACATGTATAGAGTCACGTGTGTTGGGAGGGACATATGTTTGTTGCACTGTGATGTACCCGATCTGGGGGTGACTATTATATGCACAGACCCCTTCGACTCCATTGCACCCCCTCTTGTAGTGTAACAGAGAGGTCAATATTCTCTGGAAACAGATGGCTTGTTGTAAAACAGTCTGACATTATTCAAATATATGTACATATACCTTCCTGCCACAAGGCCCAGATAATCTACTCACCTGATTAAAATGCAAACATCAACGTGCGTAAGGATTCACCCGAAGGCCTGTACAGCGCTCTCATGCCTGGAGGGTCCTCGTAGGCGCTATATACAACGTAATAAATAAATAGCTGTTTCTCAAATAAGCCGCCGCACATTGTTGCCTAAACAGTGAACCAGCCATGGTATTATAGTGCCAACAAGCCAAACCAACAAAGTACAAGCGCTTTATAACATAAAATAACACGATAATTGCTGAGAACCATGGAAATGGCATATTGTTAAATTAACAATAAAACAAATAAAAAAGGATGCAAAATAACATTCTGCATGTTGTACATTGCATTTTTATTGACAGGTTATGGCCCTTATCACGGGTTGGGGGGCTGAGTGGCAAAAATGCAGTGGTAGCGCTATTACCGCAGCATTACTGCTCCGCCCAATCCCGAGTTTCGGGTAAGGTCGGGCACTCCCTTCCAGTTTCGAGCTGGAGGTAATTGTGCCGACTTTCAGCCCATTTTCAACGCTCTTACCGCCGGCGCTACTACCACTGGCAGTAATAGTGCTGAACCCCCCCATAACAAAATGGGCAATTACAGCCTTACCACAACTCAGGATCCGGCGCCAATAGTGCCAGACTAAGTTGCGGTAACGCTATTTGCATTGGCGATATCCCGGCACAAATACCGCCAGTATACCGCCAAGGCTGTGGTGAGGCTCTGTGTGTGTCTCTTTTGTATAGCATGATCCCAGGCAGTCAGCAATAGAGTGCTGCCGAAAAAGGGGGAGAATACAGAGCGAAGAGCAGGGAGAGTCAGGGAAGGCGCGGCAGGGGCGGGGGCGGTAGAGAGGTGGAAGAGGTGCTCTCGGGGTTCCCACAGGCAATGTAGGTTCTCCATCATCTTCCTGAAGTGCAGGAGAGACGAAGGCATTCCAGTGAGTGTCTGTACGTTATTCCAGATCGCGAGAGCTGGCACGAGAACGTCTGCTTTCTAGGTCTTTCCATCCAGTGTCTGTACGTTATTCCAAATCGCGAGAGCTGGCACGAGAACATCTGCTTTCTAGGTCTTTCCATCCAGTGTCTGTACGTTATTCCAGATCGCGAGAGCTGGCACGAGAACGTCTGCTTTCTAGGTCTTTCCATCCAGTGTCTGTACGTTATTCCAGATCGCAAGAGCTGGCACGAGAACGTCTGCTTTCTAGGTCTTTCCATCTTGTTTTATCATCATTATTATCAGGGTATTTATTGAGCACAGACCTAGCTTCGGGAAGCAACGGAGCGCTTTACAATCATAGGGGGAAGAACCCAGTGAGGGAAGCTGAAAATCAAGGAATGGGGGCTAACAACAGGTGAGGGGGACGGAGGGCAATTTGGCAGCAAGGGATCGTGAAGCAACCAGGGGGGAGACAGTGGGGAGCATATTACCGAGGCTCATAAGGGTGGGGAGTGGAGGGTGTGCAGCCCTATATGTTAGGGACGAGCCATTCCTCAAAGAGGAGAGTCTTGAGCTCGTTCTTAAACTGTAAAAGGGAGGGGCTTCCAGAGGCTTGGGGTCTCTCACCCTGTGATGCCTAAAACTGTGCACCCATCTCCCATTCACTAGGGCTTCCAGATCTTTCCAATACCACTCAAAGGCTAACACCAGCAAACCACCTCACCACCGCTGGAGAGGACGAAGGCTGATTTTTACTGAAGCTCACCCCATAAGAAGACATGAGAGGGGTCAGAAGGCAGAGAATGAGTGCTGCCTCCCAGAGTGATCACTAACTTATTGCTCGAGGACACAGGTCTGGACCTGCAGTCATAGCAGTCTGGGCCCAGTGGTTCAGAAGGCCTTCGATTGGTGTATTAGTGGTGCGAGATTGTGCACGCGCTGTCCCACACCTTAAGCACGTTAATGCTCTGTGTGACACTTTTGCCTCATTCCAAGTTTGGCGGAACAGTAAAAAAGTGGTAATAATTGTGCAGTTTTACCACTTCACCCAATCCATCGTGCTGGAGGTAAATCCTTCACCATAAAAGTAAAAAGTCGGCGGGATTACTTGGCAGAATTACCGCTCACGGTATTTCTGCCCAAAATCCCATAGAGTCCAATGGACTCTTAAAATGGGGACTAGCAGCACCCTACCACCACTTGTAATCCCATGGTAAAGCCATGGGATAAAGTGGCGGTAATGGTAACCGATTTTGCCAGATTTACCACAGAATTACTGCCAAACTCAGAATGAGGCCATTTATGTGCAGTTCAGGTGTGACGAATCAACCTCCGGGGCACCAGTGGTCCAGGGATGAATATTGGTTTCTAAACCAATAATAAGCCCCACACCTCGAGTACATCAGAAGGGATCTGAACAAAAGGGATTGCAACACAAGTAAATGATAAACCCCCTTGCCCAATTTTAGTAACGTGGCAGGAACGGCAGGCTTATTTCCGCAAGGGCGTAGATCGTTGATTAGTTGCAAAACAGCGAAAATACAATTATTACCCAATGATAAAAGTGACTGCCCAGTCAAGGATGTATAAAAATATCTACTTTATTATTACTACAACAGACAGTTCTAGCAACACTATGAAATACAACCCACCCTTTAAAGGACAGACAGTTTCAAAGAAGGAACAGGGATGCACTCTGGATACGGATAGGAGGTTAGTTGGAATAGTAAACAATCACAATAATTTAAGGATACTTGGTTTCAAAACAGAGGGAGCAATGGGTCATAAAATGTCCCATGGGGCCTTCTGAGAAGCACCAGGGGGCAGAACCACAATTTACCTTTTTGTTGTAGATGTTCTTGGTGCTCAACAGGGTCGAGGCGGGTACAGGACGTTTTGCAGCTTCTGCAACTGAGTTCAAAATGGGAGACAGCTGTGAGTATCAGGTGGCAACCAGTACAGCGTGTGAGGCTGGATGGATGGCTGCAGGCTGCCCTGCACGGTGGCTCGGGCTCAGGAATCGTTGTCACAGAGCTGGTCATCATTTCTGAAGCACTGGTCGATGCGTCTCGGATGATTTGGCGACTGCAGCGTAACACTCCTCCTAGCTTCTTCACTGGGCTTGTGCCCTCTTTTAAGGTGGATGGCCAGAAGCTGAGGAGAGTGTTGCAGGCATCAGCATTGTCCTTGGTTTGGTTCAGAGACTCTCTGGCACTTCCCACCTAGGAAACTTGCTGCACAGCCTAGCAGTGCACGCTGTGTGCTGGCTATGTGCCGGTCTGGAACTGCTGGAGGGTCCTCTGGATTCAGTATATCCCTCTGTTACCAGGGAGATGTTTAGGGGAGGAATATTGCTTCAGTCTTGGAGGACCTGGCCTTCCTTCACTGGCAGAAGATGTAAAGCAGATTGTACCATCAGCCAGGGTCCCATGCTGAGTTCTTCTTGCTACTCCTTGTGAAATCTTCAGATGATCGGCTGAAAAGAGGATCTCACTCAAATAAATTTGTATAATTGTACAGGCAGACAACTATACACATTTATTTGAGTGACTAATATCTCTCTGTACTTATCGGGGTCATTTTTTATATACCCTGGTACCTCCGACTCTGTAGGAACAGTTCGCTTCCTACTGGGATATTTCCTCAATTAAGTTGTTGAAACTTATCCAAACTGCTCTTAATGAATACACTCTGTTTTGTGAATTTATGTATATATTGTGAATGCTTTTTTAATGTTGTTTTCTCTTTTTCAATATTTTTATGTAACTTCTGTAAAAAATGATTTGAATATAAAGTGCGTTTAGTTTATTAAATTTTTGTACTCTAACGACTTTCTATTTGGTTCTCTTTATGTGACTTTTTCTAAGCATATTCCTTTTGCATTATTTTGGAGATATAATTAAAATAATAGACAGAAATTAGGACTGTCCTCAGCGTGGGTACCTTGTTTGGTTCTGCTTTAAAAGTATATTTTGCCCTCTCTCACACTTGCACAAAGGGACACCCCTATTGTTCGTATACATTCTTTGTTAAGCTCTGCAGCCAACCTTTAAAGTGCACTGTATTAGTATGTTAATCATGTTAATTGCTGCCACCAGCTTCAGGGCCCAACAAAAGGACAGGACAGATTTATGTAGGCATGTTTAGTTAATTAGGCTGGCCATTGCAGCAGCAATGTTTGGCCCTCCCCCTTCTGAGATGACATGGGGTACTCCTGGCTGTCATCTTCCAATTAAATATGACAGGAGGGACTGCGCCCGTAGGTTGTGTCCACCCAGAGTACACAGGTCTCGGTATATGTTGTGGTGTGAGCATAGGAAAATGTGTGCAGATTAGCCACGCACATTTTCTGGAGGTTGATCTACCATCATTTAATTTCATTTAAAATGACAAAATACCGAGGTGAGTGCACACCCACTTTGTGGATGGTCGAATTCCTCACATCAGGTTTCATGGTGTACGGCACAGACGTCATTATAAAGTGCTGTGAAGTCTTTGTCGGGCCTGTTCCTTGCTAAGTGAAACCATACATTGAAAGTACAATAAAGTGCTCTTTATTGGGATACGTATGCACACTCTGCAAGTTTCCATTAAATATTCAGTCTACAAAACCAGGTCTACTCCCCCCAAGATTTGCCAAACTCATAGCACTCAGATCGTTGTTGATCCACTCTGCTCAAGTGAGCCGCTTGCACCATTCCCAATGCGACTGCCGCTTAACTAGAGAATAGTGGTGCTCCCACTATTAAAAAGAAACTCCTTGACCCTTCTATACAACTAATTACCGGCCTATCACGACAGCTCCCTTTCTTCTAAAAATATTGGATAAGGTTGCGTACCTACAAAACCAGAAATACTCGGAACTAAATCACCTCCTAGGAGCTCGCCAGTCAGGCTTCCGTCCCCAACATGGAACAGAAACTGCCCTCATCGACCTCAAGGCCCAAGCCGATGAGTTAAGGGACAAGGGGACATCAGCCCTCCTTCTCCTCCTCAACCTTTCGGCTGCATTTGACCTTGTGGACCACAAGGTCTTATGCAGCCATCTAGACTCAGCTGTATACTTCTCTAAGGAGGCCATAGTTTGGATTGAGTCATTCCTAAGCGATAGGACCATGAGGGTCATCTCCCCCTCAGCAGCGGCAGACTCTATTCCCATCACCTGTGGAGTGCCGCAGGGATCATGTGTCTCACCTATCCTATATAATATCTTCACAAAGCCCCTTTTCGATGACCTGGCCCATCTTGGTATCACCTACACTAACTATGTAGATGATACTCAGATTCTGCTCCTACTTTCTGGGGATTATGGCAAGGATTTGGCCTTGGTGAATAGAGTATACCTCATAATCCTGGCATGGATGGCTACTCATGGCCTATGCCTGAATGATGACAAAACAGAGCTCATCATCTTGGGTACCCCTATCAACCTTAAAAAACTAGGCCACGAATACACCTCATTCATAATTGACGGCAACCTTAGCAAAGTTGCCAACGAGGTAAAAACATTAGGCTTTTACCTCGACTACACTCTCACCTTCACTCAACAAGTCAATTCAATGGCTTCCGCTACTGCTTATACTTGCAAACTTATCAGAACCGGCAAACCATTTCTATCCAATAATAGTTGCATTATCCTGGCCAGAGCCCTCATCCTGTATAGGCTGGACTATTATTACGCCCTCTACATTGGTTCCAACCAATATATCATCAGGAGAATCCAAACCCTCCAAAATAACGCCCTCAGAGCGGCATTGGGCGTAGCCAGGAGAGAACATATCTCTGAGATTAGGCGACAAAACAACTGGCTCTCAACTAATAACAAAACTCAGATGAAAACCGCCTCGCTTATTCATAAATCACTGAACAATGCCGCTCCCAGCTATCTTTTTGAGAGATTTCACAGAAGGACCTCTACTAGACCTTCTAGACTAATCAACTCTAACCGCCATTCTATCCCCAGGTTCAAACTTCAAAGGTTGGGGGCAGCAGCTTCCCTGTCAAAGCGGTCCAGCTTTGGAACTCCTTGCCGACCTCACTCTGAGCAAATCAATCATACAAGAACTTCAGATTCAACTGCATTAACTGGCTTAAGACGACAGACCATTAGGCCTTAGACATACTATTCCCGCTTGATCTCATATCTCTGCCTCATGATGCTTAATTACCACCTCTGTCTGACTTTCCTCTATACTTGCTTGTGTAATTTATTCTTGTAACCTATGCTGACGTGTAACGGCTACCCTTTACCTGACTTTGTGCCTTTCTACCTTGTGTAATTTATTTCTGTAACCTAAGCTGTGAACATCCTTGTAATCTCTGTGCCCTGTTACCCTTGGGTCTGGTGCACAATACAAATAAACAAACAAACAAACAGAAAAACACAAAATCTCTTCCCTGGGGTCTGCACGCCAGGACCTTGCGCCTTGACAGCTTTCCTGACGTTTAAGGGGCTCTGTTCACATGTGACTGACTCAAGCCCAGCTCTGCCAGCCTCCTATTTGATTCTTCAGTGATTGACCAGGGTCTCTGCCACAGATATGCCCACTCTCTTGTGTGACAGCCTTGCATCAACCTGCCAGGCTTTGCTCTGTTCCAGGGCGCTCCTCCTGCGTCCTGGGGGCCTAGGCATCCTTGTGTGTGTTTGGGGAGCGGGTCTTCACTCTCCTATATAAAGGGCATCTTTCATGGAGGCATCGGGCCATATCGGGACGTTTAACTTATTTTATTATTTGCCTTTATATGGTTAAACATTAGAGCAAAACCTTTGACCAATTTCAACATTTTCACATACAATGTACATAATTTAGATCAGTCCAATGTCATATAGATAATGTATCTATCTACAACAGTTTGAGAACTGCTTACTTGTTTGTTGCATCAATCGGCATAAATATTAAGACAAAGTTTAGTAAGTACCAATGTTATTGAAACTCGGTCACACTCTACAAGTATTTGCCACCATTCAGCCACAGATCTAGGGCCATACTTAATGACCATTTCTTCCATGAGTTTCATTCTCAGATCCTGTGATGCAGAACAAGCCATCACCAAATGCTTTAGTGACTCCGTCCGAGCCTCTACTTGGCATCGTCTGCACGTCAAGGATCCTGGAGGAGCTTTTCTCAATCTCAGTATTTCTCTAGTGGGAAAAAGATTCACACAAAATCTCTTGAACTGATCTCTGTGATACCAGTTCGGAAAAAGTTGCAGGTATTCTGGTAAGGAATTTAAATGTCTTGATTCTTGCAGGGGTCTCCCATATATTGAATTTAGAAGTGTGCCTAAATATCCCCCCTGCCCAAAGCTGAATTTAGTGGTGTCCTTAAATATCCTCTCTGTGCAAAGCAAAACTACACCTAATAGTTCGTACTAACCATGAGGGCACCCACCCCACCAGGGTCTGCTGGAAACGACCACCCTAGCCCGCCTCCACCCTCCGTTCTGCCTTACCTCCCGCCCCCCTTTCCAAAACCAGCTCGCCGTCCTTCACATCCCCTACCATTCCCCTTTCCAAACACCAAGCCAGAGGGGCACGATGGCGAACCAACCATCCTAAGACTACTGCTCCCCCGAACCGCCCCACCGACCAGCCTACGTTGATCATGCCCACTCCCCCACTAACATACCGGGCATACCCCAACCCGCAATCATCCAACCGCCTCTCTCACCACAAACCCCCACCATCTTTCCCCCACGACCACACCCTTTCCCCTCCCTAAAAGCTGCACGCCTAGCCCTAGCAAGAACAGAAGCCTCATCACTCTCCCATCTGACCCCCCTACCCTCTCTCACACACCAATCGCAACAAAGACACTAAAGAGGAAACGTATCTGGTCCCCCCTCAATCTCTCAGCACGCTTCGCCTCTCCTGTCTCGATCCACTGCCTCTATCACCAAATCGCCACCGTCCCCCCTCGCTTCACCCTTCCTGAAACCCCTCGCCCTCGAATTCTCACCAACAACAACTGGAACTCCTCATCGCCCACATCCCACCTTCAAATCCCCCAGGCCAAACCCAATCACCACAACACACGCACCCATCCACACCCACCCGAAACCTGCCAAATGTTCTGCTCGCCCACTTTTCCCATCGATCATCAACCTCCCTAGCCAGCTTCCACCCTCTCCCCCAACCCTCTTCCGCGCCAACTCCGACACCAACCTCACCCACCAAAGTGAACTGCATCCTATTTAATGCCCGATCCGGAGCAAAAAACAGACACTGCATCTTTGACCTCCTCGCCTCTGACAAACCAGACCTGGTTTTCATCACCGAAACTTGTTTCTCTGACGACTTCTCCCCAATCGCCAATGAAGCCTTCCCCCCCTGACTACTCCCTCATCCCACTGAACCAACCCTCTAGAGGAGGGGGAATAGCATTCGTCTTCAAGTCTCACTTCCACGCCTCAATCATCGACAATCAACCTTCCATTCCTTCCTGCGAATCACTCCTTGTTAAACTAGCCCTCTCCCTGTCTTTCTCACACAGCTTCCTAATAATCTACAGACCCCCAGGCTACGATAGACAATTCTCAAACAACCCTTGCGACTCTATTGCCACCCTTCAACTAAATCATCCCAACCTCACCCTTCTTGGAGACTTCAACATATGGCTCGACATCCCCACCAACCCTATGACACACTCTCTGGTTGACGGTCTAGACACAATCATCCTCCAACCCCACATAAACGGCCCAACTCACTATAAAGGACACACCCTTGATGCCATCTTTAGCTCCCACAACCTGATACATCTAAACCCCCTCCACCCCCATCATCTGGTCCGATCACTTCATTGTTTCTTTCGCCATTCTCTCACCCGACCCCCTTCCCGTACTCGAATCCGATCCACCAAATGTACGCAAATGCTGGAAAAAACGAATCATTCCAGACCTAGCCGACACACTCCTCCAGTCCCCACCACCTACCTGCCAACCCAATAAACAACTAACCCCCGACGCCTTTGACTCATGGCTCAACACCTCACTAATGCGGCTCACACCCTCTTGCAAACCATCAGCCCACCACGGCCCGTTCCCTAGATGGTTCACGCCTTACTTGAAGACTGCCAAACAACTATTTAAATACCTAGAACGCAAATGGCAGAAAGACAAAACCCAGGAGAGCAGAGCCACCTTGGCCCGACACCTTCATCAGAACAAAGCCAAAATCCGGAAAGCAAAAAAAGCCCACTACAACGCCCGAATCCTAAACTGCAAAAAACCCACCAAAGAACTTCACAAAATCATCTCAGAATTCACCAAACCAGCATGCACTACGACAGCCCCGATGTCATGATCTCTGCTTCCAAAAGATCAGGACTTGCCCAACTCCCTTGGAAGCAGACCCATAACCCCGGTTCCGAGTGCCAGCCAGTCCCAATTGGGACCTTTTGGACCCTGTCCTGGCGCCAGTGGCACCAGACTCATAAAGATGCCCAGCGCCGGAAGCGCCGGGCTCATAATGCTTGGGTGGACTTACCAGCAGCAGACCATGCTGCTTACTTACCTGCCAGTTGAGCCCCTGATCCTCTTCTGTTTGGGACTACTTTTCCTGTTGGGTGGGGCAGGAGCCACGCCCTAGGTTCAGAACACTGGAACTCTTCTGGAAAGCAGGAACTCTTTTCTTAGGCGAGGCTGTGGAAGGAGACACCTAAGCACTACAGGAGGCTATTTAAACCACACCCGATGGATGAATCTTGCTTTGCGTTATTCTGCATTCTCTGCAGCAGAACGCTCATCGTGTCTTCTGCTTCTGATCCTGGGCCTAAGGGAACAAAGGCTTACCATCCTGGAATCCAGTCTTCAGCAGCACCTGTAAAGACAAAGAAAGAACAGGTTAGCACTACGGTCTTCAGTGGCAGCGCATCTCTTACCTGGTCCATCGGCTGTCACCAACGCCTCGCGCTGCATTCTGGCATCTGAAAGACAAAGGCTTACCTACTCTTCGCATGCTCCAGAGGTCTTCGCACTGAATTCCGGCATCTGAAAGACAAAAGCTTACCAGCTCTTCGCACGCTCCGGAGGCCTTCGGCGCTGCATCCCGTATCTGAAAGACAAAAGAAGGTGCGTTTAAAGACATTGGGCAACTTTATTACTCACGTGCCATTACTCCTTCCCACGCCGAATCCAGTGGGTATTCCAGCACCCTTCAGCTTCTCTAAAGCTCCGAACTTGTACCTGCAAGATAAAAGGGACAGTTAGTGCGCATCGTGAAGCATGCTACAAGCGCTTACTTACGTGCTTCCAGGCGCTTCTATTCCTCACGCGGGTTCGATCCTCAACTCTCATCAGCCCGCCATCCGCCATCGCCGGAACCCTGCAAAACAAGAGATATCATTACAAAAGAATTTTTAAGACATTTGAAGTGCCCAGAACTTACCGTTCGTGCAGTTAACGACGGACAGCAGTCCTCTGAGGTCAAGAGGCCTGCACCCTTATCCAGTGAAGAAACTGGTTACGGCACCCTGCCCCGAGGCAGATGGAGAGCTCGGCGTTCACTTACCTAAGGTGAGGGCGTTAACCTTTGGGGTTCTACAGGAGATGAGAAAGGGAAGAGGAGAGAGGCACCCAATTACCCCAGTTCATTAATCCCATATTTTCTATCTGCAGACATCTTACTCTTCGAGTCAGACATACAGTGCACAGAGGTCCAGCCCAAAGAGCCAACCGTGTGTTACACATCACCTTTGAAGATACGGCATTCACCCAGTCAAGACCGGCGCCTCTGCGGGAATCAGGTGAGCGTTACACCCGACCCCATCTCAGTCACTGTGCGACTCACTCTCTCTCCACTTTTAGGCCATGGCTCTCGAAAGAACAAATGCTCTAACAACCAAACTGGCGCTCTTCCATCCAGCAGGCAATCCTCCCGCCATTCCGGCCAACCCGCTGCCCGCGATAACTACGCAACCAACGTTCGACTCCTTTACCCCAATATCACCAGACCAATTCCTCAAACTTCTCTCCGCCCGCAAACCTTCCGGCTCTCCGTTAGATCCTTGCCCGGCCACAACCCTCAAAGAAATTTTCGCTTCCACCTGCGCAGGTGAACACGCAAGATCCATCACAAATGACTCCCTTTCGGGCATCTTTCGCGACCCATTCAAAACGGTTCATGTCAAACCTCTAATAAAAAAACCTCCCCCGACCATATCGAGCCCAAAAACTACTGCCCCATCTCAAACACAAGGTCCCTTGCCAAACTCATTGACCGAACCGCCTACTCCCAACTAAATGCCTTTGTCGAAGCCAACAATCTCCTAGACCCTGCACAATCAGGTTTCAGAGCCCGGCACAGAACCGAAACCACCCTAATCTCAATCTGGGATGACCTTAAAATGACAGCAGACTCCGCCGGATGCGCTGCATTAATCCTACTTGACCTATCCACTGCCTTCGATACAATCAAGCACTCAATCCTCCTTGACTGCCTCCATTCCCTAGGAATTTGTGGATCCACGCTCAAATGGATAGCCTCATTCCTCAAAGATAGGTACCAAATAACAATACTTTCCACCTACTCCTCCCAAGCCCGACTAGTCGACACGGGAGTCCCACAAGGAGCATACCTATCTGCCCTCCTGTTCAATCTCTACTTGATCATCCTCCCACCAATAATTCGCTCACACAACATCCTCTGTTACAACTACGTGGATGACACTCAACTAATTCTAAAACTCTTGAACTCAAAACCCAACTGCCGACCTGACCTTGCCTCCTGCCTCCTCGACATAGAGCTCTGGATGACCCAAAATCACCTCTTGTTAAACCCCTCCAAAACAGAAATCATGATATGCGGCAACCCCGAACTTCTTCCACACCCACTACACTGGCCATCCGCCATGGGCAACTCACCGACCCCCTCTAACTCAGTAAAAAACCTTGGATGTACCCTTGACTCCGACCTAACCCTCTTGCGCCAAGTCAACAACGTCTCAAAGTCCTGCCACTACTACCTTAAAACCCTTAGGTGCATCTTTCCATATCTCTCCTTTCCCAACAGACTCTCTGCAGTCCAATCAATTTTTATATCAAGACTGGACTATGCTAACCCCCTCTACCTCGGACTCCACGCTTTCCAACTGAATAAACTTCAAAGAGCACAAAACGCTGCAGCCAAACTGCTACTAGCACTCAGCCCGAGAGACCACATCTCCCCAGCCCTTAAAACTCTGCACTGGCTGCCAGTGGCCCGAAGGGTGACTTTCAAAACCTTATGCTTTTCTCATCGAGCATTGCATAAAACCGACCTCAATATCTTCAAGTCAAGCTAAAACCCTATCACCCTCCATGTACTCTAAGATCAAGCTCAGCCGGCCTCCTAGTCATACCTAAGACAAACTCAGCCAGGTTAGGCGGATCATCATTCTCAGCCTTGGTCCCCACGCTGTGGAACGCACTCCCGCCCCACATCGGCTTACCTGAAGATCTAATGTCTTTCCGCAAACTACTGAAAACCTGGCTCTTCCCCTAAAACTAACCTGCAAGCAAACAAACCCAAACAGAATAAGAGCATCTCAATGACACCAATCGAACAAACCACTAGATCTTGAACAACAATAAGAGAAATAACAACACAACACCAAGATCCATGCGAGAAATCGACATCTAATAACCACTAAAATAAACTAAAAGGACAAACGGAATAGAATGAGTAAAGTGGATCAAAACAATGAAGTGGGTAATAATAATAAATGGTTAAAAAAGAAAAAGTAACGTGATTAAAATTTATGAAATGGATGAAATGCACAATGAATGAACGAAGTGAATGAAGTAGATGAAAGGGTCCGAACGGATGAAGCATGTAGAATGGATGAATGCGCTAAGCTGATGAATGCGTTGATCAGATGAGTATGTAGATCGGATGAGTGTATAGAATGGATGAGTATGTTGAGCGGATGAGTGCATCCAATGGATGAGTGTGTAGAGCGGATGAGTGCGTAAGTGCAGATCAGTGTGTAGAACGCAGTAGAGCGTAGAGCTGATGAATGTGCAGAACAGATGAGTGTAGAGCGGATAACTATATAGAGCGGACGAGGGTGTAGAGCGGATGAGTGCAGAAGTGCAGAAGAGTGTGTAGAACGCTTGAGCTTTGAATGAACAAACCAGATGAGTCTACAGAGCGGATGAGTGTATAGAGCGGATGGGTGTATAGAGCGGATGAGTGTATAGAGCGGATGAATGTATAGAGCAGATGAGTGTACAGAGCGGTTGAATGTATAGAGCAAGTGACTGCGTATGAGCGAACAACTTTGTAGAGCTAAGCTGGTGAATGCGTTGATCAGATGAGTGTGTAGATCGGATGAGCGTATAGAACGGATGAGTACGATGAGCGGATACGTGAGTTGAGCGGTTGAGTATGTAGAGCGGATGAGTACGTAAGTGCAGATGAGCGTGTAGAACGCAGTAGTGCATAGAGTTGATGAATGTGCAGAACGGTGTGTAGAACACTTGAGCATATGAATGTACAAACCAGGTGGGTGTATAGAGCGGATGAGTGTATAGACCGGATGATTGTATAGAGCGGGTGAGTGTATAAAGCGGGTGAGTTTATAGAGCGGGTGAGTGTATAGAGCGAATGAGTGTATAGAGCGGATAAGTGCATAGAGTGGATAAGTGCATAGAGCGGATGAATGTATAGAGTGGATGAGTGTATAGAGCGGATGACTGCGTATGAGCGAATGACTTTGTAGAACTGATGAGTGCATATAGCAGATGAGTGCGTGGAAAGAACAAATGCATAGAGCGGATGAGTGCATAGAGCGGATGAGTACGGGGAACGGTTGAGTACGTGGATGAGTGCGTGGAACAGATGGATGAGTGGAGCGGATGAGTAAGCGGAACATGATGGGTGCACGGAGCGTAAGAGTGCACTGTGCGGAAGAGTGCACAGAGCGGAAGAGTGCACAGAGGGGAAGAGTGCACAGAGGGGAAGAGTGCACAGAGCGGAAGAGTGCACAGAGCGGAGGAGTGTGTAAGAAAGGAGGAGTGTGTAAGAATGGGGGTGTGTGTAGAGTGGATGACTGCTTAGAACAGACTAGTAGGTAGAGCCGACGAGAGTATGGAGCAGACTAGTGAGTAAGAGAGGTCGGGTTCGTAAGAGCGAGTAATTCTGTAGAGCGTTTGAGTGCGCAAAGCCGATGAGTGCGTAGAACGGGTAAGTGCGTAGACCAGGTGAGTGCGTAGAGCCGGAGAGGACATAAAGCGGGCGAGTGCCTAAAGCGGACAAGTACCTAAAGCCGACGAGGGCCTAGACCGGACGAGGGCATAGAGCGGACAAGTACCTAGAACGGACGAGTGCCTAAGGCGAACAGACGTGTAGGACGGATGACTGCCTAGAGCGTATGAACTGCGCTGTGTGGGTGAGTCCATAGAGCGGACGACTGCATAGTGCAGACGAGTGCATAGAGCGAATGAGTGCGTAGAGCGAATGAGTGCGTAGACCAAATGAGTGCGTTGAATGGATGAGTGCGGAGTGCATATAAAGCAGAGGAGTGCCTAGAACGAAAAGAGTGCATAGAGCGGATGAGTACGTAGAGGCGCCGAATGTGTAGAACGGACGGAACGGGTGGAGTATATGGATGGAATGAGTGAGGTGCATGCATAGAATGAGTGATGTATGCGAATAGAATGGATGACGTATGTGAACGGAACGGGTCAATTATGTGGATGGAACGGGTGACGTATACGGATGGAACGGGTGACGTATGTAGATGGGACACGCAATGTTTGAGGTTGGAACAGGTGACGTATGTGGATGGAACGGTTGAAATATATAGATGGTACGGGTGAAGTAAGTGGATGAAGGGCACTAAGCAACCTAGAACACACGGAAGGGATCGGAATACATAGAACTGATTTGAATGCATGAAATGGATTAGAATGCGTGGAACGGATTGGTGTGTGTGGAACGGATTGGGGTGGTGGAACGGATTGGCGTGCATGCAACGGACTGGAGTGCGTGGAACAGATCGGAGTGAGTGGAACAGATTAGACTGAGTGGAACGGATTGGAATGTGAGGAACTGATGGGAGTGCGGGGAACTGATTGGAGCACGTGGAGTGGAGTGGAATGGGAGGAGCGGATTGAGGTGAGTGGAACGAATTAGAGCGAGTGGAACGGATTGGAGTGAGTGGAATGGATGGGAGTGCGTGAAACAGATTGGAGTACGTGGGGCGGATTGGAGTGCGTGGGGCGGACTGGAGTGCGTGGGGCGGACTGCAGTACGTGGGCAGACTGGAGTGCAATTGCCGGACTGGAGTGCACGGAGCGGACTGGAGTGCGCGGAGCAGACTGGAGTGCATGGAGCGGACTGGAGTGAAAGGAGCTGACCGGAGCGCACAGAACAGATTGGAGTGCACAGAACGTACTGGAGTGCACGGAACGTACTGAAGTGCATGGAATGGACTGGAGTGCATGGAACGGATTGGAGTGCATAGAATTGCCTGACTTGCATAGAACGGTTTGGAGCACACAAACGTTTGAGAGAACATATATCCCATCATATCACATCACCAGGCTTACTCTCTTCTTTACACCACCACTCAACTAGAACACAGAGATACTATGACACCATTCGGTATAACTGTTCTCATACGAACATCCGCCGCACACTCCCCATCACTCTAAGTAAACACCGCTGGTTACTCACCCCCCAGCCAGGCGTTTCTCTTCAGGCCTAACGCAGCCACACTCGATCTGGATAAATCCTGCCAGAACGAACACATTCTCCTGATCTCTCAACCACCACACCTACCGCTAAGAAGCTGCTATTACACGAATGCCACACCAGCTGCACACATATCCGGTGCGCACACGCACCTTTGACTCTCTCTAATCTCTCTACTGACTTGTACTTCGGTTCCCAAGGGCGTTCAACCTTCAGACCATACCAATGGTACATAAGGCGCTATATAAATGCAAAATAACATAACATAACATATAGTGTATAGTTGTCTTTCGTCCTGCGTAAGAATCCAGTTTTGCATATATCATTTTTTATTTACTTTATCCGGGTTTTATTGCAGTGTGACTTCAGATTCACGCAGGTCTAATAATATAACTTGGCAGCTAGCTTTCCATTCCAAGAAGGTGGTCTCTGTTGTCTCTTCTAAAGCCTTCTTTAGTACCACAAAACCACCCTTTAGCCGTTCTTCAATATACTTCCTATAAAGTGCGTGGGATTTCCATGTTTCTATGGCCTTTAATGATATTAGACCCAGTTCCATTAGAATTGACTGAATTGGGGTACTTTTTGGAAGGTGAAGAACTTTCTTCCAGAAAATGCCTTCAATCTTAATCCAATTCTCGGCCCCAAGGGTGAAAGAGGTTTCTGCTCCATATGTTAGAATGGGCATCACCTTCATCCTATAAAAGGAAATCAGGGGTATCATCTATAATCCGCAGAATTTTCCAAGCAGGATTCTACCTTGACCCGTTAGGCCGTTTGCTTTCCTTCTAAGGGATTCTAATCTTGTAACATCGCTCTTGCTTTTATTTAAGCACACACCGAGGTAGGTGAATGACTTCACTACTGGGGTTTTCTCACCCAGCAGGTACCAAGCCTTGGGATTTTTCTCTCCATATCTCACAGCGTCACCGAAAAGCATTATCCTTGCTTTATTTAGGATTTATTATAGGTCCTTTTGAATTTACATAGACTTGTAGGGCATACAATTGCCTTTGAAGGCCGTTCGGCGTTTGGTCCACCAGGACGATATCATCAGCATATAACAATCGTCCTACCCCCCTATTGGCTATTTTCAGTGGAAAACAACAAATATCTTCAAACATTTGACATATGTCGGATATGAACAGGTTGAACAGCTCAGGAGCCGGACGCCAGCCTTGCTTTAGCCCGATGTTCATTGGGATCTCCCTCGTTACTGACCCTGAGCCATTTATCCTCACTCTCACGCCGGTGTCTGAATAAAAACCTTGAATTGGTGCCAGGAGTTCGTCCGGACAACCCCACTGTCCGAGCTTGTTCCATAGCTTAGGACGTGAGGCTGTGTCGAAGGCCTGCGTTAGCTCTATAAACGTGATAAAGATCTTCTCCCGTTTCCTCCTCTCTACTCGGGCCTTCAGAATGTTTATAATAAAGATGTTAAGAGATGTTCCGATACCCTTTGCAAACCCAGCTTGCCATTCATCCCTGCGGCCAGATGTAACAGTCCACTTGACCACCAGCTTCAAGATGAGTGATGCAAAAATCTTCCCGGTGACGTCCAGCAACTCAATTGGCCGGTACTTACTTGGATCCGACCTTGCTCCGGTCTTATAGATAGGAATGATCGCCAATGACTTCCATGATGCAGGAAGCCTTTGTGATTTAACAATATGCTCAAAAGGAATTAGCAAAAAGCTAGACCATACCTGCATGTCTTGTTTTAACATCACGTTACTCATCCCGTCGGGACCAGGGGCTCGCAAATTGCTGGAATTTGTAATAATCTCGTACATAGGTTGGGTTCTTCCACTCCTTTTGCTTTTTGATAGAATCAATGCCGGATCCTGTTGATCCGGATCGTTGAACTTGTTGAAGTCCTCCATCCATATTGTCGCCGAGATAGGGTTTAGCAGCAGGGCTTACTGTCGAGGGTATGACTTATTTAGGAGATGCCATCGTATAGATTATTAATCTTAATGATATGACCAGAGCTACCTGCCTCAAGGCCTGCAGTGATACACCTTCTCCTCCAGGTGTCAGCTCTACGCTTCTCTGAACTCACCACACATCTCCCTCACTCCGCCGCTCTCCCTCTCTAAATCGCCTCAACTCCCTCCCTGCCTTTCTCCCCCTTTCTTCAGGGGAGGCTCTGGGAGACAAAGGTGGCCCTGGGAGTGTGTTTCAAAGTGCCCCCATATTACAACGTGCGAGAACCCTTCTAAATAGAGTTTCAAGGAGTTCTCCCACAGGAAGAGCACAAAGTGATGGGGAGGATGAGGAGAGATGGAAGGAAGCGGGCAGCAGAGGCGATAAGGGGCGCACCACCCAGGATACCCACACACGAGAGGCCCCTGGTGCAGAGCCCCCCTGGATGTTCACAGAGCTCCCTGTAGCTCAGCCCATCGCTGCCTCGCGGCTCTCCTTATGCCATCTCCTGCTTCTTTACCCTTCTTTGTCGATTTGCCCTGTATATACCCATTATGCCATCCCTCTACACACTAGTCAGGCGTGCTCCTGGCACCCTCTTTCTCCCACTCGCCCCCACTTCTGGTTCCCCTCTCACCTCCTTCTTTCATTTTCTGTTTTCACAACGTTACCTCCTCTCTCAATCTGTCTCTTTTCCCCCTTATTCTTTACCCCTCCCTTTTATCCCTCTCTTGTCCTCCTTTCCCTTTTCTCTGCTATCTCCCTTTTCCTGCTATTTTGCAATCTCACCGTCTCCCTCCCATTCACCATTTACCCCCTCTATTTTTTTAGGGGACTCTCCAGATTGACACACCTGTCTCCTTTTCTTGTTCATTGTTTTCTCCTTCATAGTCCTTTATTTATTTATTTTATTTAGGCAGTGTATATATCATGGACCTAGTGAACTTTTTAGGACATCACAGGGTTAATGTTGGTGTGTGCCCGCATCATCAGGAAGAAGGGTCCTCTGCCACAATTGGCTGTTTACATTTCACGCATAAAGGACGGGCTATCAACCCCGATGTACCAAGTGCATGAAACCAAAGGGAGGCTAAATTGCACAAATGATGGTTCCTGGCTGCTTTGCATAAAATTAAAGAGCGTTTTTGTGAACATAGGAATGAAGACAGATGTTTATATTTCACAAATGTATCTGTGACAAAAATATTTTTCATTTTTCGCAACACTCACCCTAACATTACATCATGCAAGCACATGTGTTCATTAAGGCAGCCTTAGGCATAGGAAGTGGAGATAATAGGGCTGTAATATATATTGCTGCATTGTGGTCTTGTCTGAGGCAGATGGCTCCACTGAGTCCAAATTTTGGAAAAATGAGGGCGTGTTCTTAGTAAGAATTGTCCAGAGCCACGGGGGCTTCTAAGGGCTCAGAAGAATGCCATATGCACACACCAAGCACCACATCCGAGGGACTGCCGTGTTTCCCACAATGTCCTCTGGCCTCCCTGGAAGTATTGCTGCAGAAACCCCCTTAAAGTGCGAAGACAGAATATCATGGCCAAGTGGACTTCTGGGGCCTTTGAGCTGTGGCCAGCTGAGTGCTTATGGACACGGTGCAGTCACGTGGCACACAGGAGACCCAGGAGCCTAATTGGATCATCACCCAGAAGCACATCCACCCTGGAAAGAAGGAAGTGCGACTGCTGCTTGCGCCCTCTCTGCTCATCACAGGGACCCATTTGCACGTAAACGCCACTCTTCTGCTTTCGGGTTAATACTCAGTTCCTGTGCCCTGGAGTCAATATTATTGAGTTCACTTCAGCACTCATGAATGCGTCATCTCTGACACTTGGCCTAGTAAGATCGTTGTCTGTCTTCCCTTGTCCCCCGCCCTTGCCTCGTTGCGCCTTGAAACACTTGTGTATAGGCGCGTTATAAATGCCTTATCATATCATATCATATCATATATCTGCGGAGCTCCTGCGTCCAACGTTTCCAGCACTGCTGCTGTCATCATCTTCGGCGCTCACGGGCAATTCATTCCTCATATCTTCTGCTCCGAATTTCATTATTCTTAAACCAGAAGCAAAGTTTTAGTTTAGGAGTTGGGGATAACGTCAGCGGATTCCTTTGTTAGGAGACACCCTGTTGCTGGTTGATTTCTCGCCAGGCCCCCTTTGCAGGCTTGTGGTGTCCAAACGTTGCACACAGTCCCGTGTTGCAGACCATTTATGAGTTTTTCCTCTTTTTAGGTTGGGATTTATTCGAAGCAAACCTTAAGAAAACCATCAAAGAAGGCGCCGTGCCACTCCAAAAGCAGCGCCAAGATGCCAGCAGAAGCAGCGCCCCTTCCCTTACATGAAAAGCATCGTGTCAGAAGATGGCAGGCAGAAGGAGCTAGTCAACCATTGCCCTCTTCAGTGGCTGGCCACCTTCTCCTGGCTTCTCTGAATGAAGTATTAGGCTGAGTAGTGTGGGCTCCGCTTTGCTCTTGTACCTAATACCCTGGCTATGGAAATAACATGACAGACAGGTTTCTGTTCGTGGAAAAATTATAGGCCGTAGGCTTGTTTATTTTCTACAGAAAATAACACCAAACAATGATCACAATAACAAAAAATAACACCAACTCGCTTTTGGGCACATCATGTCCAGGGGTTGTACATGCCCACCCTTCTCTTCGGCTATTCTTAGTTACCCTGGGGCATCCGTTCCTGGATACGTGCCGCCACACCTGAGTGGGTGTCGCCTCGGCCGCTCAGGTCCCCCCAAAAAGCGCCCCTATCTGCATCCTCGCTCTGCTGGGGCCCTAAAAATGTTATCTGAGAAAATCCCCATCCCTTTGCTGGATAGGTGTACCCCGTCTTGGTGGAACATCTCTGGGTTGTTCTGCGACAAGCCATGTTTTATAAACTGGAGCCCTGTACTCCTACAGTACCTTTCTACTGCCTTGTTAAGCTTTTTTCTTGCAGTTTCAATTGCATGCCTCCTGTGCGCCCCGTACCAGACTCTGCATGTAATGATCTCCGACATAAAGATTTCAGTTTTTCACCAGCAGTGCGCTATAGCCCTTACGGACTCGCACATGTTGCGCATCAGTTTGCCCCTATAAGTTTTGACCAGGTCGTTACCACCCAGGTGGATTACCAGGTACTCTGGTGGGTCCCTGAACCCGATCAGGTCCGATAGCCAATCGTGAACGTCCTCCCAGTGCATTCCTGGGAGGCCCCACCAGGACGTTATTGTTTTTTGGAAGTGTAGTCCCTCTTTGAAGTCTTCGATCCACCTGCCAGCCCGGGTCACAAAGGAATGGCCGACTATCCATGCCGACTTGTAGGGGCTTGTATCTGCATGGGTGGGTGGGAAAGGAATCATATCAAATTTTCTCTTACGTATCTTTTGAAGCATTGTGACCTCCACCCCCCAATTTTCTTTACCCCTTTCGGTCCCAGGCCTCTCGCCCATGCTGACGTGGCTGCCCCTATTCTGAAAGAGTGGGTCCCAAGCTCCGCTGCATCCCACCCTGCTTTTGCTATGGTTTTCTTTAGCACTGCTTGGAACTGATATCTGCTGAGCGCTCTGCCGTCCCTGTGTATCAGAAGCTGTCCCCCGACTTCCGGCCGTGCTTCGAGAAATTTTTGGGTGATGCATCTGGGACAATGCTCCCTTTCTTTAATGCAATTCAGCTCTATTGCTCTCCCCTTCCCCATTTGGTCTGTTTTTGATTTCCTCAGCAGTATCGACATACCTTTGGACCCTATGCTGACGTCGCTTCTTGCTAGGCCGTCCCCTGCCACTGTGTTGCGCGCTACTAGCGCCCCAATTCTAAAAGCCCCATAGTACGCTAGCGCAAAAGCCGCCCTGAACAGCATTGTCTCATAACTGTAGCTACATGTGCTATGTAATAACTGTAGCAGCTTTATCACCTTCCCAAAATTCAAGGGTCTTCTGCTTTCTGGTTTCCTTCCTTCCAATTTCGCCCAACCCTTCATTGCATATTTGATCCGTGGGCTAAGTGTTGGGTCTGTCACCCCGGCCACCTTTGAGGTATATGAGACTGCGGCCAAATGCGCTGCTGCCCAACTTTTCCTTTTTCCTTGTGCAAATGCTTTCTCCAGGAAGTCGCACATTTTGGAAATTGTAATCTCCCCCACTCCTTGCACTCCTGTTTCTTTTAACACATTATTCACATGATTCTTGTACTGCTTACCAGTTTTGTATGTTATGGCGTTCCTGGCCAATCTTTCTATCACTCGACCTTGCACCTGTGGTCCTTCCTCCTCTTCTGAGTCAACCTTGTAATTAACCGTTTTTCTTCCAGTGCTTTTAATGGGACCCATGCCTTTTGTGGCGTGGGCGTTTTTATCCTTTTTTCATCCGGCCTCAGCTCTCTGAACTTGTCCCACTGGAAACGAGACAAGGCGTCAGCGACCACATTTGCTTCTCCAGCGATATGCCTCGCCCTTATGCCAACATTGTTATTCAGACAGCCCAATGTTATTGCCCTCATTAATTCTAAAACCAACGGGCACGATGCGCTTCCATTATTTATTACATGCACTACTGCCAAGTTGTCAGACCACACATTTAGCTCTTTGTTATTTAGCTCTGCCTCCCATGCGCACAGCGCTACCCAGATGGGAAACAGCTCCAGTAGTGTAATATTACTGGTCCATGCTGCCTCCTGCCATGCTTTTGGCCACTTTTCTGCGCACCATTCTCTACCCAATATTGCACCAAAACCAAATCCCCGGCTACATCTGTAAACAACACCCTCTTGCTCTCCTCGTTTATGGGTGAGCGCCAGATCACTGATCCATTGAATGATTTGAAGAATTCACCCCACACCTCCAAATCTTTCTTGATTCCCCCACCTATTCTGACTCTGTGGTGCCCCTCCTTGGCCCCTGTTGTTCTCTGTTCAATCCTTCTTTGGAATATCTTGCCTTGCGGTATGACCCTACCAGCAAAGTTTAGTTTACCTGCTAGTGATTGTAATTCCTTTACAGTCGCCTTGTTCCTCCCTTTCAGGCTTTTGATTGTTCCTAGTAGGTCTGCCACTTTCTCCTCTGGGATCCTGCACACTCCCCCTTGTGAGTCAATTTTTATTCCTAAAAATTGGATTATTTGTGTGGGGCCCATAGTTTTTTCTTTCGCCAGCGGGAAGCCCCAGTCTTCCGTTAATGCTATGAATTTACTCAAGGTAGCCCTACACAGATCTGTGGCCCCACAAAATAAAAAATCGTCCAGGTAGTGGACTACTTGTGCCTCCTCCGAAAAATGCGCACAAGATGGCGCAACCCTTTGGGAGGCATTTATCGACAAAATATTCGCCCTCCCAATGCATGCATAGCCACCTCTGTGATTCCCTATTGACTGGAAGCAGGCGAAATGCTGACTTTATATCGGCCTTCGCCATCCATGCCCCCTTTCCTGCCTTCCTGACCACCTGTACTGCTTCCTGCAAATCCGAATAAGTCACTGTCACTGCATCTTGTGGTATGCCATCGTTCACTGATGCCCCTGGTGGGTATGATAAGGGGTGAATCAGCCTGAATTCGCCTGCCTCCTTCTTTGGGACCAGACCCAATGGTGAGCATATGTACTCCAGAAATGGAGGGGATCTGTAGGGGCCCCCTATCCTCCCCAGTTCCACCTCTTTCCTGATTTTCTTGCTCTGTTCTCTAATGCGGATTTTAGATTTTTTGGAGTATTCTGAGACCCCTGCCCTTTGAATGGAATATCAAAACCTTCCTGAAACCTCTCCTGATTGTCTCTGCCACTTCCTGGTCTGTGAAAACCGCAGCCACTTCTCCATGTTCTCAATCTTAATTGCCGTGGCCCCTTTCACATCTCCTCTCTCAATTCCGTTTTTCCGGCCCCCTGTGCGTGCTGGTTGTTGCCCTGGTGCATTTAGCGGTATTATGGCCCCCCCTACAATTCTCGCATCTGTGGCTGAATTTGCATTTCTTGCCCCAGCTACATGGTATCCCATTCTCGAAATTTCGACATTGTGCTGCCTCTGTCCTTGTTGGCCCGCTATTCCCCCTACCACCCCCTTGGGCTGTTGGTAGTATGTTGCTCTGCCAACTTCTCTGTGAACTGTATTGCCTGCTCCGAAAACGCTGATCCCTTGCTCTGTCATAATTGCTCTCGTATCTACTGTTATTATATTGGTAATCGTTTCTGTAATCTTTTTGCCAATACTGCTTTCTATGGTACCCTCCCGTACTACTCTGTTCCCTGGTGTCCCATTTTTCTTTTAGAACATTGAATATGTACATGTTGAAATTTTCCTCATCCCACCCTATATCTGGGAAGCAATCCATTTCTTTCCTAAATTCGTGGTCATATTCTTTCCATGCATCCCCCCAAATGCTTTGTAAACCTTCAAGACTCTCTGTTGGTATGTTACCAGTGATACCCCGTCTTCTGTGAATTTTTGCAGTATGATATTGGACATGATTTGGAAAGCCGCTGTCCAATTATCAAAATTCCTTGCTACTGGTGCACTTTTTAGTAAGCCCTTCTCATCTTCCTTTATGTCCTCCATTGCTACATTCTGTCCTCTTTTTTGGCAATCTAGCAACGAAAAAATATCTATGAATTCTTTTCTCCATATCTTTTCCTTGACCTTTTCATTAATGTACCATGCCTGTGCCTTCATAGAACGTTCTTGGGTGTCTTTTCCGACCGTGTGCCTGCCATATTTTGTCACAACTGTGGCTGTTTCTTATATTGTTACAGTGGTGAGCCCTGCCGGTGTCATCGGCAAGCTGGGGGTCGTCCCCTGAGGAATAGACCCTGGCGGGATCCCTTGTGCCACCCCTGTGGAGTGGGGATCCCGTTGTCTGCCGTTCCTGGCCCTCCTGCCCCTTGACCGACGCCTGCACTTTCTACCCTTGCCTTTTTCTGTTTATCCTTGCTCATTACCCCCATGCATTTCACCCATGCCTGCAAGTGGTCCCTCTCTTCGTCCCCACTACTTTCTGTTTCAGATGTTAGCACCCCTTTCTGTGCCTCTTCTCCTTCCTTCCACGGCTTCTGGGCGACTTACCCTGAGCCGTGATGCATGTTTTCAACATTTTTACAATTTTGTCCCCAATTGTATTATCAATTTTTACAGTACCCGTCCTGTTTTCTTTCGCCTCTTCCTAGGTGCCTCCGGCTGCTCCTGTGCTTTTCTTGGTTCTTCTCTCGTCCTTTTTTGGCCTTGTTGTATTCTATCCTCTTCTTCGCTGCTGCTGGACTCTTCTAGCAGCAAAGACGACATTGCCCTTGCCTTTTCATCCTTCTTCATTACGTCAAGCACCCATTGTGCTCCATATTCTTTTTCAGCATTTTTGGCCCATTCGCTGAATTCTTGGGCTCTCCTAGCCCTGTCGTCTGCCATTCTGTGCAATCCGCCTTCCAATGCATTCTTGTTTTAGCTTTTACAAAAATTGTAGCTGCTTTTCGTCACTGTAACCGAAACTTTCTGTTGGCTCGAACCCCCAATTTTTCCGGTATCTGTCACAACTTTTCTTGACTGTGCCACCTAGACTGGCTTGCTGCGTGTTTGTCAATTCGTGCCTTCCTTCTACTTGGCCCTGTGTGCCTGTACCTTTAAGGCTCTGTGCCGTTTTACCCTCGCCTGCTGTGTCCCTCCTTGCTGGCCTCCGACACTCCCAGGTAACTGTAACTGCTTTTCACTCCCCGCGCTCGAGGTGGGTGGCCCCGCCTTCCCGCTCCTGCCCTTCGCGCTTACTGTCCTGAGCGGGCAGCGGTTGCCTCCTCGCGGCTCTCTGATGCGGCTCCTCCTGCCCGCATGTACCTGCTTCCTCTTCTCCTGCTCGCCGGGCTTCGTCGTGCTGTATCTCCAAGCTGCTAAAGGAGACCTTGCAAAAATGCACGCCCGCTGCTTGTGTGCTCCTCGCTGCTCTTCGGCTGCCGCCGCTGGCTTCTTCCATGGCTGGCATTCCCTCTTGGCCAAACTACAGCTGTTCTCCTGGCACCTTCCGCCGCTCGCAGACCTCCGGCTCCCAATACGGCCCCCGTGGCTCCTGGCAATCTTCTCAACATGGGCGGTCCTTGTCTGCTTACGGCCCTGGCAAAGACCCTTTCAGTTGTCAGCTTCCTGCTTCCTCACGCCGCTCTGTCTGCAGTGGGGGAGAACAAAAAAGACACAAAAAGCCCGCAGAGGCAAAACGTTTCCTTCTCCCCCTTTTCCAGGCCCTAGGAGCTTACCCGAATGAGGTGAGCTCCTTACCTGGTTGTGCTTTCCTTGGTTTCTGTTGGGGTCCTTATACCCCCCTGGCCCTTTGTTGTACCTCTGGGGGGCCGGACTTCCTCCTGCCCCCCTGTTGCTTTTTCTCACCCTTTCCCCCATTTGTGCTTTGTTCCATCTGGGCCACGCCGGGGGTGGGGGCGCCGCTTTGGCTGCCCCTCCCCTTGCTTTTCGTGCCGTTTTGTCTCCCCCACCCGCGCCTAACCCCCCAGGCCCTCCATCGTGCCGTACTTTGTACCGCACGGGGCCTGGGGCATTCTTCTCTGGCCATCCCGCCCATGACCCTGAGCCCGCTCCCATACCCCCAATGAACGGGAGTATGGGTGGGTGGCCATGGACAGCGAGAGAGGACTGAAACGTTACTGCTTCATCTGCGGTCCATCGTCCCCTCCTTTAAGAAACGTGCAGGTATGTTCGTCATCTGGTTTAAGTGGAACACATGACCTCTGACCCATCCACCAACAAATCAGTGTCTTTTCTCACTCTTTTTTCCTGCTCCACCTTGTCCATGTCTGCCTTAAGGTTTGGCTCCCAGGTATCTTAGACAAAAAGCAGATGAAGACAAGGGGAATTCCTGCTTTTCATTTAGGACCTGAAAGGGGCAGGACCCCTATACCAGCACCTCATTCACATCAAAGTGACCCATACAGCATCCCCTATAAGACTGTGATGCACATCAACTCCTGCTCAGAAATTCCACACAAAGCTGCCATCGTAGCCATTATCAGCCACACAACCTGGAGTAACGGTTACTCACTGACACCTGACTGTTATCCAACTCTAACCATATCCTGAACATCCTCTCCCTCAACAGCTACAGCATTCAACTGGGAGTGGCTTCACTGAACCTCCGAAGGATACATCATCATCCACGCGTCATACTGACCCGCATAATACTGGAAGTAGCCACCTTCGGCACCACAAGGTTTCCTTCAACATCCACAACACCAAATAATCCCACTTGAACCCTATCAAGCAGATAAAGCAATCTTTCACTGATTTCTGAAGCAGACTGACATGGAGACGTGAGTGGATACTTCTCTTTATTAATTCAAAAACAACCCTGAATCCTTCTCCTACCTCTCTACAGTCTCATCTCATAACCGCCACCAGCTTGCCACATTCCATGCTGAGGCTATCCAGGCTCCAACCTGCAATCCAGTGATGTCAGCATTCTGACGTATCCATAAAAGGCATACCTATTCAATACAAAACCCACATCCCCCTTAAAAAACATTCTAAGAGATTGAACCTACTAGACGTAGCATGCATAGCCAGTTCAAATATGAAATTAACAGAATGTTTTTTGGTGTCAGATCTCCTTTCTCAGTTGTCACCAGACCCCCTAACTTTATTTCCTTTATCAACTGAGTACCCCAACAAATGCATCTACTCCAGGCCACCAATACGTATACCTAATCTTCCATTTTGTCTCGGTGATGGCTGGATGCCCTTTGTTTTCCTCAGAAACATAGACAGTATGAGAGGATGACTACCTTCTACTGATAAATCCTCACTAATCTCCCATTAGAGCATAGTTTGATCATCCCAATTTTTCATATCCGGCCATCATTCTTTTGTCATCCTGCAGCAATCAAATAAACCAAAAAGACGGGTACATTTGGTGATATGCTGCAGACAAGTCCAATGTTGTGAAGGTGTCTGCTCTGCTTATACAGTTTAGCATGTCAGAAATTATAGGTAAAGGGAATTTATCCACCAGATTGTTTTTGTTCACATCCCTAAAATCAATGCATATACAAACCTTTCCTGTTTTCTTAATTGCCACTATGATAGAACTTAGCCAATCTAAATATTTTTTGGTTCAATTATACTTTCCTTGACCATTAATTTTAACTCGTTCATCACTTTATCTCTCAATGCTAAAAGTATGCTTTGCACTTTGTGTGATATCAGACAAGCCCCTGCATTGAGTATAATTCTGTGAGCATATCTGTGAGCATATCCTTTCAAACAGCCTATTGATTTTGTGAACACTCCTGTAGAGAGTTCAATCCAGCTTGTATGCTTAGTCCTGGTTCCTTCCTCGTAATCCTTAGTTTAATGTTCAATGCTACTTGATCCTCCCAACCCTGTTCTACCGCAGCTTTCTCTGTTGCATACACGTTTACAGGGGCCATTCTATTCCTAAATTCTAGCAGTGCCTTCATTATAATATTAATTTGAGAGTCCTTGCTCGCATTGTCATTGCCACTTGGCTCCCCTTTGTTTATTTGATGATCTTCACACATAACATAGTATGTTCCACCTTTTTTGCTATCACTAGTGCCTCTGCCAAGAAGGGATCTCCACACATCCATAACTGTTCTTGAATAGTAGGGTTGTGTGTATAAATAATTATTTGGTCACCTTAGCAATTCATCTGTGGCGATACCTGCCCCAAATTTGCAATCAGCAGTTATATTACGAAGGGCTGATAGGTTTTCCTCCGCACTCTCACCTCCATTTGTATTCTTGAATAGAGGTTCTATCTATTTTTTGCTACATTGGTTTTTGGGGAATTGTAGTCATCTGTTTTCACACCTTTCAGAGTCAGGTCATACACATTCATATCTTCTCCACCAGACCCTGTTGCTGTTGGTAGTGGTGTTTCCCTATATTTCTGTTGACCTTCTGCACATGTAGCATGTACAAGAAGATATTTCTACTGTGAGGAATTCGACCATCCTTACAGGAAGTGTGCACTCGCCTGAGCTGTTTTGATTTTTTTTTTATGAAATTGATTGCTGGAAGTTAAACCTCTGGGAATGTGGGGGGCTGATCCGTACACATTTCCCAATGCTCACCGCACAACAAACACATAGTCAAGTGTACTCTGTGGGACAGTGCCTACCAGCGCAGTCCTCCTGTCATGTTCAGCTGGAATGTGACAGCCATGGGTACATCAAAGCATCTGAAGACGGGGGAAGGCAACACCTTCCTCTGGCCATGGCCAGCCTAAGGCTCCATGCCCTGCCTATTGTTAAGTTCTGTGGGGAGACAGCGTATAATGATGAGAGTTAATTGAAGCAGGCCTGCGAAGAGAGGCCTGTTCAACTTTAAGCTAGCTCCCACTCCTGTATGAAGGGCAGTGAATGTTATGTCTGGTACAGCTGTTTTCAGTAGGCAATTCCTGCACAGAACCCCCTTTCGAAGGGAGAAGTATGTCATTTGATGGAGACAGGCAGTCTGTTCTCACCACAAACCTCAAGGGAGACCTGCACTTTGATCAGGAGTCACAGAGACCTCAATTATCCAGAGAGACACTTTGATCCACAACAGACAGGAAGATGGGTGGGACTTAGTCCTACATGTTGTCACCTTACCTTTCCTGTTGCAAAGCACTCTTGTTATGACCTCACGCATAACAGAAGATTGTTGGTGGGTACCCAGGATTGGTTCATTAAGGTAGGCTTAGCCTGCACCAATCACTGGGGCCCATTTGGCTTTAAAAGAGGGCTGAGCCCCTCACTTAGCAGATCATCCAACGACTTTGAAAGGAGTAAGAAGAAGGACTCATTTCAACCCTGGCTGAAGGTACAGTCTGCTTTACAGCTTACGCCAGTGAAGGAAGGCTAAGATTTCCAAGAGGGAAGCAAGATCCCTCCCCTAAACATCTACCAGGAAACAGAGGGAGATGATGGACTCAGAGGACCCATCCAGCAGTTCCAGAACAGGTATCCAGCCAGCACACAGTGTGCCCTGCTAGGTTCTGCTAGCAAGCTTCCTAGGTGGGAAGTGCCAGAGAGACTCTGAACTAAGTACAAGGCCGTTGCCTGCAAACACTCTTCTCAGCTTTGGGGCGTCCGCCTTAAAGGACAACACAAGCCTTGCCAAGAAGGTCGAAGGAGTGACACAACAAGCATCAACCAGCGTCCATCTTTTAAGGACATTTTCGAGACTGTCGAGCCCTCGAACTGCAACCAGCCGCACCGCTGACTGTTGTCATGCTGCAGTCACTAAAGCCATCTGAGGCGCCTTGACCATCATTCCAGATCCGCCAACCAGCAGAGAGACAATGATTCTTGACTCTGAGTCACTGTGTAGGTCATCCTGCAGCCATTTGTCCAACCTCGCATGCCAAACTGCCTGTCGCCTGATACCCGCAGCTGTCTCCCGTCTTGAACTTTATCACAGGAGCTGAAAAGCATCCTAGAACCCACTCAACGCTGTTGAGCTTCAAGACCATCCCAAGCACCAGGCACATTGTGGTTCTGTGCCCCTGGTCCTTCTCTGAAGGCCCCTAGTTACATTTATGACCCTTTGCTCCCTTGGTGCTGAAACGTAATAACCTGGAACAGTAAGACTGATTGCTTTACCGACTACCCTCCTGTCAGTATACAGGGTGTATCCCTTTCCTTCATTAAACTGTCTGTCTTCTATGTTCCTTTATAGAGTGGGTTATATTTTGTAGTGTGCTAGAACTGTCTGTTGTAATAATGATAAAGTGGATATTTTTATGCAACCTTGACTCGACAGTCTCTTTTATCATTGGGTAATAATTATATTTTCGCTGTGTTGCAACTTACCAATCCACGACCTTGCGGAAATAAGCCTGCCGTTCTGTCCACGTAACAAAATAAATTGGACAAGGAGGTTTATAATTTCCTTGTGATTCCAATATGTTCGGATCTCTTCTGGTGTACTAAAGGTGTGGGACTGATTGATGATTTAGAAACTGATATTCATGACCGGACTACTAGTGACCCGGAGTGGATTCATCACATCTACTTCTCAGGAGTCATACCTTCATGTTCCACGGCGCCCATGTAATTCTTCCGATACTCTTTTCCAACCAGCTCCTGGGGTAGCTGGGTCCCATGGATTGGGCAAGAATCTCTCTGGAGGGTGAACTGTCAAGGGTACCATGTCCACTTCATTTTGATATGTGGGTAGTCATTATTGTTTTGTCGTTTTACTTGTTATCTTCCAGTGTAAAGTTGCTGTTAATGTTTTCTCCTTCCTATTTCTGTCCTTAAAATGTCACCTTTCCACTCATTATGTGTTACTTCTGCCTGTTAATGTGAATTCGAAACATACTGTGTTTGCAGCATCTTAGTAGTGTGTGTGTGACACGTCGCTAAACAAAGATGCTCATTCAGTTAGCCTTTTGTGGTCCTTTCCTCTTACGACACATCAAACATCACTACTTCCTGGTTTTGTTTTTAGTAACCGGGCAACACTGTTTCTCGTGTGCGACACTCTTTGCTTTAGAAATCTTGCACTTATTTCCTTAACCTTTTCAAACTTTATGGTGTAGGTAATCTATTCAGATTACGGTGCTTAATTTGCAGCTCTCCCTCTGATGTCGTTAATTCCACCGGAGCTCTGATACCTCACTTATTGTTTCTCTGTGACTCATGTTCATTTTAATGAGTTGCAGGGATGTTTTCTCTGCCTCGTCGCCAATATGAAGTAGAGCGACATGACAGACGTTGGTGGATGCTGCTCTTTATTAATTCAATAACAGCCCTGCAACCTTCTCCTTTACCTCTCCAGGCCCAACTCTTAACCGCCACCCACCTGCCACATTCCATGGTGAGGTCATCCAGGATCCAACCTGGAATCCTGTGACATCAGCATTCCCACATAGCCATAACAGGATACATAATAAATGCAACAATTTGCTTTCAGAAACACCCACAAAAGATCATCTTCCCCACCTCCATCAGAACTCACACCACAAAGTGCAACCCCTTAGTAGAAGCACTCCAAAACACCCTGTAACCAAGCATCAAGGTACATGTGCCATAAAAACAACAGACCAAGAACTCTCCATCTGCAAAAGGGGCATCTGATGAAAACTTGCTGTCAAGTCCAAAACCTCAGTGTCATTTGTAGATTCTGAAGCAACATTTGTGACAGACCATTTAAACTAAGGGGAATCATCATATGTGCAAATACGAGCCTCCCTTCTTCCATGCCATTTGCCACTCTTGGCCAACCCATGACCAGGTTTTATTTTAATGTATTTATTGTCCTCTTTGTTCTTTGAAGTTGATAGTTGCTGGAGGTAAAATCTGGGGTCTTGTCAATGCAGAGATTATCTCCCCCACATTCCTGTCAAGCACTGTCTAAAACATTTACCTGCTCAGACCTGTCATCACAGACAGCAGGTCTAGGGAAACTTGGATTTCAACACCTTTCGGGACACATTCTATTGCAGTTTTAAACAGTTGGGATGTGAGCCAGACTTTCAGTGGGGCAGTCCTTTGTGAATAGTGCCCCACAACAAGCAAAATGGTCTGCCTCAGGCCTACAGGAACTTTTTCATGGAAAGAAAGTGGGCTTTGCTTTTCAAATATTTGCCGGTATTTTTCATGTGAAGCATAATATACATTACAACTTGTGAACGCACACTAAGTCTTTTCCCTGACATCTATATGTTGGCTGGGGAACATTGTTCTCTTGTCTTGCTTTAAACTGCAAATGCCCATGCAAAGTCCTTTTGGTGTCAGTGTTTGAAAATCCTGCTTTTCAAGTGAAAGGGAAGTTTGGATTTCTTCTGCCTAGGCTGCTTTTCCTTTTGTAATGACAGGTAAGCCTTTTCACATAGCGCATCCTCATGTTACGTGCAGAAAAGCCCCACAGTCTGCCTTAATAGGCCCATCTTCTCTGTGAAGGTTTTTCTTCTTTTCTTTGATGAAAGCTGGCAGGCCATGCTTCCCGTGCCCCTTCAGTTTAGTTTATTTGGGGGCTTTGATTAATCCCAACACTGTACAAAGGTAAAGAGGAGGTTAACAATTGCAATGGCACATTCTGAGGATGAGGAGGGGTATGAATGTTTAGCACATTCCTGGGATGAGCAGGAGGATTACACATGTTTACCACATTCTGAGGACGAGGAGGAGGAGAATGCATGTTTAGCACATTCTGAGGATGAGGAGTATGTATGTGAAGGCAAATCCCTGAATGCTCACACCAGAGAAAAGTCAATCAGCTGGGGAAGAAAGGCCCAAGTCGATCTTGCAAGGATAAATAGTTTTAATCTCACAGGCAGATGAGAGCGACAGCAAAGAACTCTGCTGCGAAGAATGCTCTACCAAAAAGAGGGACAAGCAGAAACATTTAAAGGTACACAGCATCATGATGAAGCAAAAACATACTGTAAAAACCTGCACAGCTGATTCGTTGGACCGTATACATGTTTCTCCTTTACCCATAAGGGATGCCTGTCTATTGGGCCCAGCCCAGTCGCTCAGTCTTCCATCACGTGGGTGCTGCGGGGCTCATCTTCTTCTCACGTCGAGGGTCAGAGAAAAAATTAATTATTCTCCTATCACACAACTATTTTATTACTCATACTGTGCACTTGGCAGGCCTTAGGATGGACACAAAGGAGGTTCTGGGGCACTCTAACATTCACACACACATTTCACTCACTCCCTCTGTGCCATCTGGCTCCAAGATCCCTACCCTCATTTTGAACTGTAATGTATCCCTCCCAGCACCTCGCAATTCAAATCACACGATTGTCGCTTCAACAATATGCCCTGTCCATCCGCTTTGAACATCTCAGGACTTCTTACTTTGGGGTTGGTGGTCAAAGGGCACCTGGTGCCATGGAATTCAGCAGTCTTAAGTTTTAGTCAGTTATATGGGCTATAACTTGTGGTCGCCTGGGGATGGGCCGGGCCATGCTTTGGCCAGTGTGAGATAACATGCATACCAGGTGCCGGTCTGTGATCGTTGCCTTGTAGGGCACATTTCTCTCAAATATGTTTGCAACACTGTTAAAACAATGAATAGGCATAGTGGCGGTTGGGGTCTTGGGCTGTCCTCATGGGGTCTCAGGCATGGCTGGGGATTTCTTTTGTCTTGCAAATTTTGGCCTAGTGCATGCAATTCCACATTTACCGTGCAGGCCTTCCCTTCTACCTACAGTTACTAATATCTATGCAAAATAACAATGTAATGGTGCTTGCACCTTATGCTGTACTATGTGGATAGACTACATTTGGTTATACTGAAGTATGGTTCTGTTAAACTGGGAGGTGCCCCTTTCATCGTCCTCCTTCCTCACCTTCCTATCATAGTGCTTCAAATGAATCTTGCCTCACTCTAACGTGCCTTGGTGGGGGTGGGTTGGGGCTGCCCCCTTCCCAACATTCCCCCCTTTTGCTACTTCTACAGTAACACATTCTGCCATACCTCTGCACGCCCACTCCTCCATCTCTGCTTCCACATATGGCTAAGTTTCCTTTATTTGTACGCCGGCCCTACACACTGACTGCAAATTCTCCACCCTATGTGCATACTCTTTAGGTGAGCAAGTCATATAGATGCACACCCCCTCCCCCGCCAGGTCCACCCAAACCTTTGTGTAATTTTCTGGGTCAGGGGTGGAGAAATGATAGTGTGATATAGAGGATCAACTTCATCCCCATCTGGTATGAGGAGCATTTCATACTTAGGGCCACCCTGTGTGTTTTGTGAGGTGCTTTTGTAACCCCAATTGAAACCATAATTCTTTCGCTATTAGGTACGACATTGGCACAACATCGAAGGTCCAACTGACAGGTGCAGAAAATAACTCTGATGAACACAATGAAGAGCATTAGTATCTTCACGATCGCTCCGAGCAACGACGGAGCGTAGCTGAATACCGTAGTAAACCAATCACTATCCTATATTCCTCCCTCCTTCTGCATGCGAACACCCAGGACATGGACAGCTGCCATGATGTGAGATAATGATGCATTCTCCGCATTCTCTGGAGGCACAAATGTGCAGCAGGGATCACCAAATGTTTTACAAACCCAACCTTCCATTGTTGTTAACATGTCCAACACCTAACGATTTTGCATCCTCATAAATCTCAACCTACGCTACTCAACATTGATCATGTTGAACCCATTCTCTGTGTCATTGAAGCGTTGGACCAGTAATGATTTTAATAAGCACAATACGTCACTGGGGAAAACAGTGAATAGGTTGTTTTCAGCAAGTAGGAGGCGATCTACTACTGCAAAACGATGTAATGTTATTTCCGATAGCACTATTAAAGTTGCCAAACCTGAGAGCGTGTGTAGAAGAATGAAAAGGGAAGTACGACAAAAGTATGACATGTATCAAGGGCTGGGCTTGGATGTGTTTGAGCATATTTATCATCCAGAGTTCACCAACTCATGGTATTCTGACATGAGTGGTGTGGGGGAGAAACCCTGTGAATGGAAGCTGTCATATGTGTTCTCTCATTCCACATGGGTCAGGAGCTCCCAAGATGTTAGTGCTGCAAGCAGTCCCAATTATAGAGGCGCAATGCCTAGTTCATCTTGCTTGCGCTATGCAGAATAAAAGGAACGTTCCAGGGACATAGTGTGCAACTGCAAATGGTGGGTCCAGATTTTGTACTCAGATTACCCCCCCCTTTAACAACCTCCCCAATACACTCCCAAAAATACTAGCAATATCACACAGAGACCTACAATAATAGCAAACCCACAATAATAAACATAGGTCCATATTCTCTCATTGGTGCATCTACACCTTGAGTCCCTACTTAACAAATAATTTACATTAGTCACGTCCATCTTCTTCTTTCCTGAAATGAAAACACAGACACACAAGACAGAGAAAAAGAGAAACCACATAGATGCACTTTGTACAAACAGAAGGAAAAGAAAAAGGAAGAAAGAAGAGAAAAAGAGAGAGAGGAAAAAAGAAAGAGAAGAAGAGAGAAAGGAGAGAGAGAGAGAGAGAGAAAAAAGAAAGAGAGAGAGAGAAAGAGAGAGAGAGGGAGAGAGAGAGGGTGAGAGAGAGAGAGAGAGAGAGAGAGAGGTTAAAAAAATAAGGAAGAAAAGCGAAAAAAAAAAGAAACAGAGCTAGGATCTAAACTTCAACCTGCCACTGGAGCATGCCACTGTACACGTATCCCCCCTGGACAGGCCGGTGAGGTGTTCAGGGTACAAGTACTGCTACCCCTCATTTCAATATAACTGATGTACCAGTGTACTCTCTGAAGGTGCCCTACGAATGAAAGAAAGGTGGACCCATTAGCGCAATTCCTTGACCTTAATGGAGAGGGGGGTAAAAAAACACCACCTCGTAGGGCCCTTAGAACAGAGGCTTATTGCACCTGCAGATGTATATAAAGTCCCCAGGCAGCAGTGGTTGTGTGGTCATATGCTCGGGACCTGTCACCATAGTAGTCTCAGCATCCAATGTTTCTGTCATCACAATCCTGGGAGGTGCAATCTGTTGGGAGACATATTTAATAGCCCTAGTTTTTGTGGTCTAATACTCCTTGAACTCATTACCTAGCTCTGCTGCTGGCTTATGTGTGCCTTAAGCCCTTCTTACAGGAGATATGGGAGTGTGCATACGCCGCCCAGTAACCACTTCATAAGGTGACAAATGGTGGTCTTTGTTAGGCTGCGTGCATAAATTGAAGAAGGCCAGGGGCAAACAGTGCACCCAGTTTTTCTTCAACGTTGTACACAGTTGTACTATTAAGGTGCCCATTTATTCTCTCCACAACATCATTGGCCTGTGGGTGGTAAATCGAACACATCAGGTGCTGTTCTGTAAGGTGCTGAAATAATGAATTTGAAGAAATGTGTACCATTGTCTGACCTTAAAACCTTACACACACCCCAATGCAGTAAAACCTTCCGCACTAAAAATCAAGCAGCAAACTTGGCATCCGGGTGTGCACAAAACCCTGCTTCCACCCACCATGAGAAAGGACAGACCACTACAATGAAGTACCTAGATCCATTACAATGTTCACCCATACCAGCGTAATCTATGTGTAATTCACGGAATGGGCTAGCAGGGCACCGCAAGGTGCCCCGTAACGTCCGTAGTGTCATCCTGTACTGAAACTTTGATACGTGGTGCAGTGTATGACCATTTCTGTAATGCTTTCTTGGAGGTTTGGTATAAACCAGTCCTTCTGTATATCTGCAGCTATGTGCTGCTTCAAACAGTGGGATGGGTAATTTAACTGTTCAAAGCTACAGCTAGCAGCTCCTGGGGCATTACTGTCTTATCAAACTCTCCTAACTCCATAACAGATCTGTCTGAGATTGCTTACAACCTTTCTGCGACCACAACTCTTTCACCCTTACAGGTGCCAATCCTTGTACTTAAATTATCTGAGAGATGGGCAATGCTGTATAAGGTTCTGGATGCTTGCATACTAGTGAGGCCGTCACAACATACTCATTTCATTTGACAGATATGCTGCCATTTTGGCTGCTGTGTCAGCGGCTGCATTCCCTATCAATATTTGGTCTGTCCCATTAGTGTAGGCGCACACTTGACGACCGCCACAACAGATGGCTGGGATAATGCTTCTATCAGAATTTCTAGCAGTGCAGAATGCTGCCCAGGGGATCCATCCACCCTCTGAAACCCTCGCCTCTTCCAGAGGGATAGACCGGCATGTACCGTTGTTGTAACGTACGCCAAGTCTGAATATATTGTAACATAGCACCATTCAGATACTTTTAAGGCTTTGAGGAGCGCTATGATTTCCGCCACCTGTGCAGAAGAATGCTTGGTGAATCATTTCATGACCACCGTCTTATACTCTCCTTCCACAGGTCGTACCACTGCTACCCCGCCCATCTTTGCCCAAACTCCTGATCAATTGTGGAAGACCCGTCAACAAAAAGGACCTCACACTCTGTCAATGCCCAGTCTCTTGCTTTGGGAATGTTGTCCTCCTCCCCCTTATATGTGGCACAATCATGTACCATTAAGTCCTCTGTAGTAGGCATGTCCATTAAAAAGGTGGCAGGGTTCATTGTTTTATACCTAACCAAATGAATACAGGGTTTAGAAATGATGATCTCATATGCTGGAGACCTTTGCATAGTCAGAGTAGATTTTGAACTTTCTAGAATGGCAAACAAAGAATGTTACACATATAACGTGACTGAACACCCCATTACAATTGTGGAACACTTCTCTATTGCAAAAGCAGTGGTTGCTAAAGCTTGTTCACACTCAATCTGCCCTTGCATCACTGTATACAAAGTACTGCTATAGTTGGTCAATGGTTTATGGCCCATAGAGCTTTGCTGAGTCAATACCGCTGTCATAAACTGGCCATCTGAATGTGAAAACAAGTAAAGCTCCTGTATGTAATCTGAGGTGGCCAGTACGGGTGCTGAACTAATGACTTCTTTTAAGTCACCAAACGGTTTGATCATGCCTGCAGTCCACTGTAACTTGTGCTCCTTTGTTTTTTGCTCATCCCTTAAGTCCTGTAGAAGTTGCCTTGTGTATCCCGCGTAATCTAGAATCCAGGCCCTGCATTAGTTACACAGACCCTGAAACTTCTGCATTTCTTTAACTGAGGTAGGTTTGGGGGTGGTGCGTACTGACACTGCCCTGTCTGGTAGTATTCTTTTACCATTCGCTGATATGAACTGCCCCAAATAGAGCACTTCCTGTTGCCAATATTGCAATTTGGTCTTGTCGACCTTGTACCCCTTACAGGCCAGAAATTGTATGCGTGCAATGGAGTCCATCCAGTGGTGCTGTTCACTGCCACTACACACTAGCAGATTGCCCAAATACTGGATAATTGTACTAGGCACTGAATATTCCTCAAATTGACACGCAGTATTCTGTTAAATATGCTCAGGCTCTCGCAGTACCCATGAGGTAACCTAGTGTGTTCTAACCACATCTGGCCCTGTGTAAATGCTGTGAGGTACCTCGACTCTGGATGGAGTAGAATAGAGAAGAATGTATTTTTCAAGTACAGTACAGTAAAATACGTGGTTTCTTTGGGGATGCTACAAAGAATCATTGCAGGATTCGGAAGAACTGGAAATTCTTTCTGAACCACGTCATTTAGGGGGTTCAAGTCCTGAATCATTCTCCAATTGCCCCCTCTTGATTGTATTGTCTTTCAAATACCTTCCTCTGTGTTCCTCGATAATAGATATTGTCTTACCCTGGGAAACACTGTACCTGGCTTCATTGTTATACGGACAGGGGATACGTCTTTCAGTAACCCTACATCATGTGGATTTGTAGTCCACAACTGCGAAGGCACGTGTTGTAAGACCTCGCCCAAAAATAGAGGTGGAGTTAATACTGCCATCAAGGGACACTTCATTCTTTGGTACTGTATCATTATGTCATAGGGGATACAGATCTCTAGGATTATTTCCCCATCTTTGTTGTTATCTTCAAACAGTTCATCATCCGTCATTTCCTTTAGCTGTACCGTTGATCTACACAGAGCACTGTGCGCCACTCACACCCTTCCCTGTCCATTCCCAATGGACAACCCTCTTGCCTGGAACCAACAACCCCAGAAGATCTAGCAACACTATCGTTCCCACCACCACCTCAGGTGAAACTGCTGGATGAAAGATAAAATCAGTGGACACTCGCCAACACTGTTAGGCAATCTGGGCCACCGCCTCCACCAGCACTGTAATACCATACATAAACTTGTCCGGGTCTACAGGAATCCCGCTGACCACTACCTCCCTTGTCATTGTGCGTATTATCAACATTGCCCTTAAAGCGCACATCCCCAGCATGGATCAAACTATACCATGGTCTGTAAAGGATATAGTCATGTTTAAATTGCTGAGCAGGTCTCTGCCCAGAAGATTAACAGGGGAACATTCTGGATATAGTAAGGGTGGCCATACTACCTTCCCTTCTACCTTTACACCCAACTCTTCAGTGTATTGAACCTTGGAAATAGCCCCAGAGAATCCATGTGCGTCAAGATATTTTCCGGATAGTGGAAAATGTTCTTCCATGATACATGATTTATTTGCGCCAGAGTCCACCATGAATATGAACTGCTTGTTTCCTATCTCTGCCCCCACCAAAGGGTCCTCTTCTGGGCAGATGGTTGTCGACAAGAACGGACACGCGAGTGCTCTCTGTGGCTGTTGTAACCAGGGTATGTGTTCATTCAGGAAATGAGAAGGGACTATGTCCTACCACTGCTGCTCCTCCAAAGATAGCGGTAGCTCTACTTGGTAACCTGTTCACCGGGGCAGCACCGCCCTGTGGCTGCTGTGCGGATGCCGCACTTACATGTCCGATGTTTGAGGCTGTTGATTATATGTTTTGTGTTGCCCCTGGGAATATACTTGGTTATGATAGCCTTGACCCTGTTGTGAATACCCTTATCCTTGATGTCCTTGGTCCTGTTGCTGTGGCCCATAATTATACCCCACTGCAGATCTGCTCCAGCATTCCCTTGTGAAATACCCCTACCATAATCAATTCCAACGTTGAGACAGTCCGAACCCACTCCCCCCCTCGGGTCCAAACCCTCTTCCTCCTCAGAATCTCCCTCTTCCGAGTTGGTGCCTTCTGTGTTGCCACTGTGGGCTGGGATACTGTTGCCCCCTGCCCCACTGCCCTTGGCCTCCATCAGCCCAGAGCGCCGCAATAGTGGCACTCATGACTTGCTGGGTACTGTCTGTTCCTTCCACCTGTACTGGAGTCGATAGAGGCTCCTGGACTGCAACCTTTGCCAATTTTGTCTCCACCAATTTTGCTTCTTCCCCCTGACGTTTTTGGACTGTTTCCCCACCTGCTCCTTAATCCTTTTACAATGATGCACTATTATACTCTGTATTTCCGGTTACCCATTCGCCTCAATACCCACAATCTTATCCAGCACATTCTGTACTTCCCTTGGCAATCCCCTCTTTACAATATAATAGGAAAATGGTATTGACTGATCCCATGGCCCTCTCATTTCAGTTCTCCATATCTCTTGCATTTTGAGAATAAATTTAGCTGAGCCCTCGTCATCACCCATAGAATACTGCATCAAGGAATGTAAATCAGGGGTATCTGGGAAGGCCCTCGTAGTGCGTCCATTACCAGTGCACTAACTCCATTAAATGGTGCTTCATCATCTGCATCGGCCCCCCACAGTCACTCCCGGGTATCTGGTCTTAACCCACACGTCCCCAGCTTGGTCCCCAATTACAGCAACCACCAAGCTCTTAAGATCCCCTATTGCCAGGGGCACCCCTAGAGTTTGCTTTTCAAATTGGTATATCCACTTGTTCGCCTCTGCTGTAAGCTGTGGGAGTGCTTTAATTAAATTATTCTTATCCATTTGGGGTCAGGGCACATGCTGCTTCCTCCATTCCCCCTTATGTAAGAGGGGAATCTGCATCTTCGCCCTACTTTCCACACCCTTCTTCACAATTCTTCTCTTCTTTACCAACGCCATCCAGCCGACCCTGTTCATCAACCTGCCCCCAACCCACACACCTTCTACTTGGGAGTATTCTCAGCAGCCTCTTCACCCATTCCTGCTTCTTCACTCGGACCCTCAGTAAACGTATCATCGTCCTCTTCCTCCACATTCTCCTAACACTGTATTCTCCTCTACCAGGATTATTCACCTACCCGGGCTTATTTCTTTCTCAACACCTACATGTTTTATTCCTTCTGTATCCCTCCTAAGCAGCACATCCCCTGATTTCCATTATCCCGATCCTTCTCTCGATGCACCTATATCCCTTATTTTTCTTGGGTATGACTGTATTCTCCTCAGTTCTGTTAGCAGTCCTGTCAGCCTATCCTCAAACTCGCTTGCTCTGTAGCCCGCTAATGCCCGAGTGAGTATACATAGGTGGGGGAGCGGTAGCCTATGGTGTTATTGGTGATGCAGGGGACCCTACTGCAGCAGAAGGGTTCCCTATGACAACGGGTACATAGTTTGGATTGGTGTACCCTTCTGCTGGATATGTTTTCAAGGGTTATAATCTCCCACACTCCACTGGTGCCCCACACTCTCCTTCTCCCTTTCTGCGCTTCCGATCTTTCTGTCTCTGCACCTCCACTCCATTCCGTTGATCTTCTATGTCTTTGGACATATGCCAGAGATCAAGAATTTCTTTCCTCTTCTGTGGCTGCTTTCCCTGATATTTTGCTACTACAAATGTGGACATGTGTTCCAAGATGCTCTTGTTGTGTAATCCCTACCCTGGCCATGGGCAGGGCACCCCCCCTCCTCCTGTCTCCACGATCCACTGCTTATATTTTCCACCCTGTCACGATGCAGTGGCAGGGCCTTATACATGTGCTCTATTGGTGACCCTCCCCCCAAGCTTGTGATGTCTATCTCTTACTAACTCTGCAAAGTCCTACTAACATGCCACGCACGCTGCTGCTTGCTTGTAACAAGAAACAAAATCAAGCCCCACCCTTTTCTATCCCCCTTCCTCGCACACAAAAGTCACACCACAACACTATCCAATACCACACCACACCGGGATGCACAAACTTACCTCCCCTTCTAGGATCTGTTCTTTAGTCAATAAAACACAAACATAATCCAATCAAATAACAAACTAATATAACAACCACTACTTATGCCAGTCCTACTAAGAGACCACTAGTTTTATTTTTATATTCCTCCTTTAAATAATATACTGTCTTGTGGTACCACATTCCCTCCCTTTCCAAGGAGGGGCTCACTGCCTTACCTTTGCCTTACCTTATAATGTCTTACATTATAATGCCTTAACGAAACACTCTCTTCATAGTCCAAATATTTACAAACAATAACCCTAACCTCATTCACATCGCTCTCCAGGTACTCACACCTTTTTTATTTCCCCATGCATCTGTCCACTACTTGCTGTCGCTTACAAGAGTCTAAACACATGTGCGTGCTAACCCAAACTCCTCCATCATAGGGTTCCAACATCGGCCAGCACTCTCCTTAGAGCCGCGCTCCGCTTCAAAGAGCACAGAGGACTTCTCTTAAAATGTCTCCTTCTAAACCACTTGGAGCACTTATTTTTTCCGGATTGGTCGCTGTAGATGGGTGCGTATCCTTCTCGAGAAGCGGCCTGGAAGCCATTGCATGTATTGGGAAGGCGCTGGGATCACGTCAGGGTCACCAATGGAAGGCAAGTCCCTGAACGCTCACACCAGCGTGAATACAACCCACTAGGGAAGAAAGGCACAAGTTGATCTTGTAAGGATAACACATTTTAAGTTTACTCGCCATTCTGCTAAAGAGGCACAATAGAAACATTTAAAGATACACAGCGTCATGATGATGCAACAACATACTGTAAAAACCTGCGCAGATGACTGGATGGGCCCTATACATGTTCCACCATTACCCATAAGGGATGCCAGTCTATTGGTCCCAGCCCAGTCGGTCCGTCTTCCATCAGGTGGGTGCTGGGGGCTCATTTTCTTCTCATGTTGAGGGTCAGAAAACAAATTAATTATACTCTTACCATATACACACACACACACACACTACACACACACACACGCTTCACTCACTCCCTTCCGCGCGCCAACTGGCTCTAAGATCTCCACCCTCATTTTGAACTATAATGTATCCCTCCCAGCAATGTCCGTCCTCTTTGAACATTTCAGGGCTTGTTACTTTGGGGTTGGTGGTCAAAGGGCACCTGGTGCCATGGAATTCAGAGGTCTTACATTTTGGTCATTTATATGGACTATAACTCATGGTCACTCAGGAATGGACTGCATCATGCTTTGGCTAGTGTGAGATAACATTCACACCAGGCGCTGGTCTCTGATCGCGGCCTTGTAGGGCGCATTCCTCTTGGGTAAAAAGCATATCTTTGCAGCATGTTAGAACAATAAAATAGGCATTGTGGCAGTTGAGGGTGTGGGCTGTCCTCATGGGAACTCGGACATGGCTGGGGATTTCTCTTGCCTTGCGAATTTGGGACTACGGCATGCCATTCCGCCTTTACCGAACAGGCCTTCCCTTATACCTATGGTTACTAATATCTATGCATAATAGCAATGCTGCTCGCACCTTATCCTGTACTATGTGGATAGACTACATTTGGTGATATTGAAGTATGGTCCTGTTAAACTGGGTAGTGTCCCTTTCACCATCTCCCTTCCCCCCTTTACCATCATAGTGCTTCAAATGCATCTTGCCTCACTCTAAAGCGCCTAGGGGGTTCGGATGGGGCTGTACCTTTACTTTTACCAACAATAACCCTAACCTCATTCACATCACATCTATGACACATCTATTATCGAGGGAGTCAGAGGAAGGTATTAGAAAGACAATGCAGGCCTTACTGGAGCAGGGGATCATCACCGCTCTCCAGGTACTCACACCTTTATCACTTCCCCATGCATCTGTCCACTACTTGTTGTCACTTATAAGAGTCTACTCACATGTGCGTGCTCACCCGAACTCCTCCATTACAGGGTTCCAGCACCGGCCAGCACTCTCCTTGGAGCCACGCCCTGCTTCAAAGAGCACAGAGGACTTCTCTTAAAATGTCTCCTTCTAAACCACTTGGAGCATGTGTTTTTTTCTGTTGGGATAGGGCTGCACCCTTCCCAACACATGTTTCACACATTCTGAGGATGAGGAGGAAGGTTATGCATGTTTAGCACATTATTAGGATTAGGACGGGGAATATGCATATTTAGCACATTCTTAGGATGAGGAGGAGTATGCATCTATAGCACATTCTTAGGATTGGGAAGAGGAGTATGCATATTTAGCACATTCTTAGGATGAGGAGGAGTATGCATATTTAGCACATTATTAGGATGCGGAGAGGGGAGTATGCATCTATAGCACATTCTTAGGATTGGGAAGAGTAGTATGCATATTTAGCACTTTCTGAGGATGAGGAGGAGGGGTAAGCATGTTTAGCACATTGTTAGGATAAGGAAGAGTATGCATATTTAGCACATTATTAGGATGGGGAGGGGGAGTGTGCATGCATAGCACATTATTAGGATGAGAAGGAGGAGTATGCATCTATAGCACATTCTTAGGATTGGGAAGAGGAGTGTGCATATTTAGCACATTCTGAGGATGAGGAGGAGGGGTAAGCATGTTTAGCACATTGTTAGGATAAGGAAGAGTATGCATATTTAGCACATTATTAGAATGCGCAGGGGGAGTGTGCATGCATAGCACATTATTAGGATGAGAAGGAGGAGTATGCATCTATAGCATATTCTGAGGATGAGGAGGAGGGGTATGCATGTTTAGCACATTGTTAGGATGTGAAGGAGGAGTATGCATGTTTAGCACATTGTTAGGGTGGGGAGGAGTATGCTTATATAGCACATTATTGAGATGAGGAGAGGGAGTATGCATATTTAGCTCATTCTTAGGATGAGGAGGAGTATGCATGTATAGCACATTATTAGGATAAGGAGGGGGTCTATGCGTATTTAGCACATTCTTAGGATGAGGAGAAGTATGCATGTTTAGCACATTGTTAGGATAAGGAAGAGTATGCCTGTATAGCACATTCTTAGGATGAGGAGGAGGGGTATGCATGTTTAGCACATTCCTAGGATGGGGAGGAGTATGCATGTTTAGCACATTGTTACGATAAGGAAGAGTATGCCTGTATAGCACATTCTTAGGATGAGGAGGAGGGGTATGCATGTTTAGCACATTCTTAGGATGGGGAGGAGTATGCATGTTTAGCACATTCTTAGGATGGGGAGGAGAATGCTTATATAGCACATTATTGGGATGAGGAGTGGGAGTATGCATATTTAGCACATTCTTAAGATGAGGAGTAGTATGCATGTTTAGCACATTCTTAGGATGAGGAGGAGTATGCGTGTATAGCACATTAATTGGATAAGGAGGGGGAATATGCATATTTAGCACATTGTATAGAGTTGTATGCATGTGTAGCACATTTGTAGGATGAGGAGGAGTATGCATGTATAGCACATTCTTAGGATGAGGAGGAGTATGCATGTATAGCACATTATTAGGATGAGGAGGGGGAATAAGCATGTTTAGCACATTCTTAGGATGGGGAGGGGGTGTATGCATATTTAGCACATTATTAGGATTCCTTTGTGGCAAGCTTAATCAGTCCAGCACCTAGCATCCAGCGAACCCCGTGCTGAATTGTGGAGTTGCAGAGATCCAGCAGCCTTGTGCTCGCTCCCAGGAAGGGAAGGGGCGGAGCCTATTGGCGGTCACGTGTTGTGTCACGTGACTTTTTTCCAGCTACAAAAGCCGGATACAGCCGGCCGAGCGGCGAGTCCTTTGTGGCAAGCTTAATCAGTCCAGCACCTAGCATCCAGCGAACCCCGTGCTGAATTGTGGAGTTGCAGAGATCCAGCAGCCTTGTGCTCGCTCCCAGGAAGGGAAGGGGCGGAGCCTATTGGCGGTCACGTGTTGTGTCACGTGACTTTTTTCCAGCTACAAAAGCCGGATACAGCCGGCCGAGCGGCGAGTCCTTTGTGGCAAGCTTAATCAGTCCAGCACCTAGCATCCAGCGAACCCCGTGCTGAATTGTGGAGTTGCAGAGATCCAGCAGCCTTGTGCTCGCTCCCAGGAAGGGAAGGGGCGGAGCCTATTGGCGGTCACGTGTTGTGTCACGTGACTTTTTTCCAGCTACAAAAGCCGGATACAGCCACCCTTGCGGCGTTAAGCCCGTCAGGGGTAAAGGCACCGGGCTGTTAAGCGGCTGTTACGCGGAGGTGAGCATAAGATCCATCAGGAGTTCAGAAGACGAATACTGGTTCCCGGAGTCTGCTGTACGCCATCACACTTAGGAATCAGCTACGATACAGCATAAATACAATATGGTGACTACAATATTGAAGGAGGGGCCGCAGACTCGGCAAAAATCACTGCTACATAGAAGGAAACTACCACAGAGATCAAATAAGGAGGTAAGCCTGGAGGACGTGTCGGCAACGAATGATCTAACTGTGGACAATCTGGAAATTAGTCGACCACTAAAAGGTAAAATACCCTCTTTAGCCACATTGTCACAGATGGTAATGGGTTTCCCGCAGACGAAGACTGCGTACACGGGAAACGAAAGTAATGATGCCATCACAACTCCTCACAATATGCATCTAGATAAACTTGAGAGCCATATTGCTGAACCGGAAAAAGCTTTTTCGCCGTCGATATACATTGATGCCTATGAAACCCCACAAATCTCTCCCTTTGAACTAACTGACCACGATCTGTTGGGTATTAATATTCCAAATGTTCTATCTCAGAGCAATGACTCATTTCCTCCCCCCCTAGTGGATTATAGAGGATCAGGCAAACAGTCCGCACCTTTTTTTCCAATGTTTCCTCTTGCTACAAAAAACATACCCATGCCTTCAATATCTTCCAATACTATGAAGGCAGTTGGCTCTAAACCAGCTAATAAAATCAAAGCGGGGGGAGGGGCGGGGGGTGTGTGTGTTGATTCTATGCCGACTGAATTGACGAATGTAATGCCATCTGAACCTACCACAGCGGCGGTGAAAGACCTTAGCCAACGAGCCTGCCTTGAGGCCGCGGGCACAAATAAAGCACATGCATTTCAGATGCAAAATTCACAGGACTCACTCAGAGGTAAGAAACCCACAGAAGTACCATCGACAGAACTTTCAGGTCGCGAAGCAAGGCTGGCGACAAGGCTAAAAGCCGATTTTATAGCAACCTATGAGCGTTTAAACGATAGCTTTCGACAACAGCAAACGGTACATTCATCCAGAAAAGAATCTGCGGGCAATAAATTAGCAGGAAATTCATCTTGGAATGCATCTTTCAGGTCTGAGGGATCCGTGTCAGCTGTAGAAAACTCAATATTTCAAAAATCGGATACAAACTTGGATTCGGTAGGCTTAAAGGATGTAGAGGCAAGAGCTGTTATGAGTAAATCCAAGTTGTCTGGTCGGATAAAGGAAAAAAGAGCTCCCCTTGGAGACAATCAAGATGTCTCCGAACAAGATAGGTCTGAACTCCCCTCTAAAAGCTCGCTATCTACAGCGGCCGGCATACAAATCCACAATAATGTGTTGGCCGCAACATCAATTGCCTTACTACCCTTTATGAAATTATATGAATCCTTGCATGACGCTGTGAGTGACCAATTAACGCTTTTAGCCTCCGTCAATGCAAAGATTTCATCATTAGAAACCTTCTCACAAGTAATAATGCATAGATTGGACCACGAAGCTGAAACATCACTAAAATGGCAAAGTAGATTGTGCGAACTAGCTCGACAGGCAAATGGTGATAATGCAGGCTTAATTGACGCAGTAATCGAATGTACAAAATGGATACGTCATAATAATCCAACGAATAACCAGACAGGTAGCGTAGGAGCTGACGATCCGCCTAGAGTACCATTATTGACTGAAGCATCAAATAGTAAGCCCGGCATGATCCCAAATCCTTGTTGTGAACGTGCAGGATTGTCTAATGGAAAAAAAGGCACCGTGTGTCCAGTCATTGAGCAAATGAATATGGAGAAAATCAGCCCTGACGTAAGTGATAAGGGCTTGAAGTCAAACAAAGCAAGCAAAAAGCAAACGTCGGGGATCCAGATCAATCCCTTGATCCAGACAGTAGCATCCGACAATACCAATAATGATGTCGTGATTGTAGCAGCAGCAGAGCCGGAGCTAGTACAAGGGGAACGGCTCCCAGGGCCTGATGTGGAAAGAGCTGTTCCAGGAAATCTATCTGAAATCCTCTCATTTGGAATCTTTAATAAATCAACAACAGCAGGGAAAGTGACCAAAATCCAACCCCTGGATAAAAAGAGAGGAGAAAGAAATATACAGACGCACTCTATCCAGAGGCAAGTTGCCAAACGCGCGCGCAAAACAAGCAGCAAAAAATTCATACGGAATTTATCAACACCGGCACGCCTGTCAATGTTTCAACGCCAGGCGACACAATCAAAGGAGTCCGATAATTCAACAAAAGAAACCGAATCAACGAGAGAACCAAAACGATGCTTGAAAAGAACAAGAGACTGTTCAGGTTGTAAGGATGATGAAACATCTGAATCATCTATTGACTTATGCGAATTTTCAACCTATTCAATTGATGATGACGATGAAAAAGAAGCAGCTGCCTCTACGGCGGATGAATTATCGGGTGACATGGGTAAGGCCAAAGAGTCTCAGTTCAGACCGGGCCCTCGAAAGGCCATTCCACCACAAGGAAGTGGGCAAACAAGCAAAAGCATCAAAAAGGTGCCTCAGCCTATTCCAATAAATACAGAAACAAAAGAGCAGAGCGGTAAATTGCCAGCTGTCTGTGCTCAGCCTAATGACATGTGCGGTAAATTTAATCCGAAATTAACAAGAGCACAAATTGAAAAGCTTGGCAGAAATTCTAATCTGAAAATCACAGAGTCGAATGCTCCATTTGAGAGAAACATCTGGAAAATACAAATCAAAAACATCCTATTAGAACAAAAAGAAGTAAACTTGAATCGTCGAAACATACTAAAACTATTACAGTGCATTCCAACTCTTCGAGCTACTAATTCAGATGATATAGCGGTAGTTGAGTATATGTCAGAAGACCATCTAGACTGGGTAAACTTACATCTGAATTCCAGAACGTTAAAGGAAGCCGTAAAGGAGGCTGCTGCTGACTTTTTGTTCTTCGGCTTCGAAATTATATGTGCTGATGACCAGGATGTAGAAAGATTTTCCAATTCTTCTACGGAACAAACAGAGAATGAAAATAGAAGAAAAGAACTGTGGGACCACATGAGGATAAAGCGATCATCGTGCCAAAGACATGTAAAGCAAACTGGACAGTAACTCAGTGGGGACGGAGTGGACATTAATAATCAATTAATATCATGGAACACACGAGGCTTTTCTCATCTTTTTGAAGGTAAATGGCAATTAACGGACAAAATTTCAATTATATGTTTACAAGAAACATGGTTACGTGAATGCCCAGTGTGCGATGGATACACTGTCCTTCTCAACCCGGCAGGAAAGAACTTGTTTGGCCGTCCTTTCTCTGGTCTGATAACCATGATAAGTAACAGTGAGGACTGGAAGATTCTATCAACTAAGACTCCAAACATGTTCGCACAAGTCACGACAATTCAAAACTCCAAGTCCTTAAATTCCAGGGACCAGGTGACTTTGATAGTGAACATCTATTGGAATCCAGCAATGATATCACAATTAAGATTCATTGCCGATGTTATGACTGCAATTGATGAGTGCTTACTCTCATACACCGACCCTGCAATTATAATATGTGGGGATTTCAATTATTCCTGGGTAAACAAACCTCTGATAAAAAGATCAACAACTGTATCGAGAAGTAATAATCATTTGCAGGACCGGGGAGAAAGATGGGCAAAGGAACTTGCCCTTAGAGATTGCTCTATGTTGAATGGCTGCACTCATGGTGATATCCCCCCAGGTTTTACCTGGAAGAGAGGAGACTCTAGGAAGACGCTCGATTATATATGGGTATCCAGGAACTTTTTAGATCAAATAACTACTCTCAAAGTCATCGAGACAGAAAAAAGCGACCATGACGCACTAATGCTGAAATGGCTGAAAGTTCAAAAAACAACCTTGATAAAATACCCAGAGAAGATCACTATAAATAATGGAGGAAATAGGCTACGTCTGAGTGCAACAAAGCTGGATAAGATAAAATCCAGTTTCGCAAACGAAACTGACACAACGGCAAGGATAAATTATACCTTGTTATTACATCAATACAAAATGAAGTCCAATAAACGAAAAGGGCATGACGTAGAAGTAAAACATACTTTTAATCCAACAATAAAACGAGAGAAGCAAAATCTTCGGAACGACATCAGGCTCTTAAGAAAGGATCCTAACCCCGGTAATATTATACAAATTCAAAAAAGAAAACAGCGTTACCGAAACTGGATGAAATCTTTCAACTTGAGTCGAGTCCAAGATCAAGCCGAACAGATGTTGAAACTTATTCTGCAAAAAGATAGCAGGCATATTTGGGAGATAATTAACACCGGCGGGATTAAACACACTTATGCAATGTCAAACGGTGTAAGTGGAGCAAGCTGGGTGATGCATTTCACTACCACATTTGATGATTGCAACTGTATTAAGGTCCCCCAACCAGTGCTCCCCGATGTAAGATGGAATGTGGCAGACACAGAGGAAGATATTAAACGGGCAATTCAGAAACTAAATTCTTCCAGAGCAGTCGGCCCCGATGGAATTTCGAACATGATGCTAAAAAACCACAGCTCTGTATGGGCGAACCTGATGAGTACCTTGTTTGAAAGAATTGCTCTGGAAAGAGTACTGCCTGATTCTTGGTGCAAGGCGGTGGTTGTTCCGATATTCAAAAAGGGTAATCGGGACGATCCAAATAACTATCGCCCGATTGCCCTTTTGGATACAATTGGGAAGGTATTTGGATCTTTTCTCCAGAAACGTCTTGCTCACTGGGCGGAAGAAGTTGCAGCGGTCGATCCACGTCAAACTGGATTCACAAAGGGCGTGGGCGTCGAGCTTAACTTGGTGCTTTTGAACTGTCTAAAACTAGACGCACTGAGGTGTAAGAGAAAAGTATACCTCGCCTTTATAGATCTGAGTCAGGCTTTTGACAGTATAAATCGTAACCTGCTGTGGAAAAAACTTTATGCCTGGAAATGTCCAAACGAGCTGTTGGCCCCGTTGATTGCGCTACATTCCAACACATCCATCAGAGTCCGGCTAAATGAGCAAGGTGATTTATCTGATGAGATACTGACAAAACGAGGAGTCAAACAGGGTTGCCCTCTAGCAGCCCAGCTATTTAAGCTCTTCATCTCTGACCTACCTCTATCATTAAGTGATCTAAGAGTCTTTCCCCCGTTGGTGAATGGTCATGAAATAAGTTGGGCTGTCTATGCCGACGATATTGTGTTCATGGACTCTACTCCTATTGGACTGCAACGCCTACTGAATAAATTTCAGCAATATTGCATGCAAAATGACCTACGAATAAACACCAAAAAGTCAAAAATCATCCAGGTGGGCCAGAATAAATCAAAGAGACCAGGTAACTTTGAATGGAAGATAAAAAATGAACCTCTCGAGCTAAATAATAGTATAAGATACTTAGGTGTCTTGTTCAACACCTCAATTCGAGAATGGGAGTGGTCCCAAGACCTGGTGGCCCGGATGAAAATGTATGCACTACAAGGAGCCAAACTGCTTAGGATGGGACGTAGGAGTATGCATATTTAGCACATTCTTAGGATGAGGAGGCGTATGCATATTTAGCACATTGTTAGGATGAGGAGGAGTATGCATCTATAGCACATTCTTAGGATGAGGAGGCGTATGCATATTTAGCACATTCTTAGGATGAGGAGGGAGAGTATGCATGTTTATCACATTCTGAGGATGAGACGGAGGTGTATGCATATTTAGCACATTCTTTGGATGAGGAGGAGTACGCATGTTTGGCACATTATTAGGATGACGAGGAGGAATATGCATTTTTAGCACATTCTTAGGATGGGGAGAAATATGCATGTTTAGCAAATTCTTAGGATGAGGAGGAGTATGAATGTACAGCACATTATTAGAATGAGGAGGGGAAGTATGCATGTTTAGCACATTCTTAGGATGAGGAGGAGTAAGCATGTTTAGCACATTGTTAGGATAAGGAAGAGTATGCATATTAACACATTATTACGATGAGGAGGGAGAGTATGCATATTTAGCACATTCTTTGGATGAGGAGCAGTATGCATGTATAGCACAACATTAGGATGAGGAGTGGAAATATGCATGTTTATCACATCCAGATGATGAGACAGAGTTGTATGCATGTGTAGCACATTCTTAGGATGAGGAGGAGTATGCATATTTAGCACATTATTAGGATGAGGAGGGGGAATAAGCAAGTTTAGCACATTCAGAGGATGGGGAGGAGGAGTATGCTTGTATAGCACATTCTTAGGATAAGGAAGAGTATGCATATTTAGCACATTATTACGATGAGGGGGGGCATATTTAGCACATTATTAGGATGAGGAGCAGTATGCATGTTTAGCACATTCTTAGGATGAGGAGGAGTATGCATGTTTAGCACATTGTTAGGATAAGGAAGAGTATGCATATTTAGCACATTATTACGATGAGGAGGGGCATATTTAGCACATTCTTTGGATGAGGAGCAGTATGCATGTATAGCACAACATTAGGATGAGGAGTGGAAATATGCATGTTTATCACATCCAGAGGATGAGACAGAGTTGTATGCATGTGTAGCACATTCTTAGGATGAGGAGGAGCATGCATGTATAGCACATTATTAGGATGAGGAGGGGGAATAAGCATGTTTAGCACATTCTTAGGATGGGGAGGGGGTGTATGCATATTTAGCACATTATTAGGATGAGGAGCAGTATGCATGTTTAGCACATTCTTAGGATGAGGAGGAGTATGCATGTATAGCACATTATTAGGATGAGGAGGGGGAATAAGCATGTTTAGCACATTCTTAGGATGGGGAGGAGGAGTATGCATATTTAGCACATTATTAGGATGAGGAGGGGGAATAAGCATGTTTAGCACATTCTTAGGATGGGGAGGGGGTGTATGCATATTTAGCACATTATTAGGATGAGGAGGGGGAATAAGCATGTTTAGCACATTCTTAGGATGGGTAGGGGGTGTATGCATATTTAGCACATTATTAGGATAAGGAGGGGGAATAAGCATATTTAGCACATTATTAGGATGAGGAGCAGTATGCATGTTTAGCACATTCTTAGGATGAGGAGGAGTATGCATGTTTATCACATGGTGAGGATGAGACAGAGGTGTATGCATATTTAGCACATTCTTAGGATGAGGAGGAGTATGCATGTTTAGCACATTGTTAGGATAAGGAAGAGTATGCATATTTAGCACATTATTACGATGAGGAGGGGCATATTTAGCACATTCTTTGGATGAGGAGCAGTATGCATGTATAGCACAACATTAGGATGAGGAGTGGAAATATGCATGTTTATCACATCCAGAGGATGAGACAGAGTTGTATGCATGTGTAGCACGTTCTTAGGATGAGGAGGAGTATGCATGTATAGCACATTATTAGGATGAGGAGGGGGAATAAGCATGTTTAGCACATTCTTAGGATGAGGAGGGAGAGTATGCATGTTTATCACATTCTGAGGATGAGACGGAGGTGTATGCATATTTAGCACATTCTTTGGATGAGGAGGAGTATGCATGTTTGGCACATTATTAGGATGACGAGGAGGAATATGCATTTTTAGCACATTCTTAGGATGGGGAGGAATATGCATGTTTAGCACATTCTTAGGATGAGGAGGGAGAGTATGCATGTTTATCACATTCTTAGGATGAGACTTAGGAGTATGCATATTTAGCACATTCTTAGGATGAGGAGGAGTATGCATGTTTAGCACATTGTTAGGATAAGGAAGAGTATGCATATTTAGCACATTATTACGATGAGGAGGGAGAGTATGCATATTTATCACATTCTTTGGATGAGGAGGAGTATGCATGTTTGGCACATTATTAGGATGACGAGGAGGAATATGCATTTTTAGCACATTCTTAGGATGGGGAGGGATATGCATGTTTAGCACATTCTTAGGATGAGGAGGGAGAGTATGCATGTTTATCACATTCTTAGGATGAGACTTAGGAGTATGCATATTTAGCACATTCTTAGGATGAGGAGGAGTATGCATATTTAGCACATTCTTAGGATGAGGAGGAGTATGCATGTAGAGCACATTCTTAGGATGAGGGGGAGTATGCATGTATAGCACATTCTTAGGATGAGGGGGAGTATGCATGTATAGCACATTCTTAGGATGAGGAGGAGTATGCATGTTTGGCACATTATTAGGATGAGGAGGAGGAGGAGTATGCATGTTTGTCACATTGTGAGGATGAGACAGAGGTGTATGCATATTTAGCACATTATTACGATGAGGAGGGAGAGTATGCATATTTAGCACATTCTTTGGATGAGGAGGATGAGTATGCATGTATAGCACATTCTTAGGATGAGGGGGAGTATGCATGTATAGCACATTCTTAGGATGAGGAGGAGTATGCATGTTTGGCACATTATTAGGATGAGGAGGAGGAGGAGTATGCATGTTTATCACATCGTGAGGATGAGACAGAGGTGTATGCATATTTAGCACATTATTACGATGAGGAGGGGGAATAAGCATGTTTAGCACATTCTTAGGATGGGGAGGGGGTGTATGCATATTTAGCACATTATTAGGATGAGGAGCAGTATGCATGTTTAGCACATTCTTAGGATGAGGAGGAGTATGCATGTATAGCACATTATTACGATGAGGAGGGGGAATAAGCATGTTTAGCACATTCTTAGGATGGGGAGGAGGAGTATGCATGTTTAGCACATTATTAGGATGAGGAGGGGGAATAAGCATGTTTAGCACATTCTTAGGATGGGGAGGGGGTGTATGCATATTTAGCACATTATTAGGATGAGGAGGGGGAATAAGCATGTTTAGCACATTCTTAGGATGGGTAGGGGGTGTATGCATATTTAGCACATTATTAGGATAAGGAGGGGGAATAAGCATATTTAGCACATTATTAGGATGAGGAGCAGTATGCATGTTTAGCACATTCTTAGGATGAGGAGGAGTATGCATGTTTATCACATGGTGAGGATGAGACAGAGGTGTATGCATATTTAGCACATTCTTAGGATGAGGAGGAGTATGCATGTTTAGCACATTGTTAGGATAAGGAAGAGTATGCATATTTAGCACATTATTACGATGAGGAGGGGCATATTTAGCACATTCTTTGGATGAGGAGCAGTATGCATGTATAGCACAACATTAGGATGAGGAGTGGAAATATGCATGTTTATCACATCCAGAGGATGAGACAGAGTTGTATGCATGTGTAGCACATTCTTAGGATGAGGAGGAGTATGCATGTATAGCACATTATTAGGATGAGGAGGGGGAATAAGCATGTTTAGCACATTCTTAGGATGAGGAGGGAGAGTATGCATGTTTATCACATTCTGAGGATGAGACGGAGGTGTATGCATATTTAGCACATTCTTTGGATGAGGAGGAGTATGCATGTTTGGCACATTATTAGGATGACGAGGAGGAATATGCATTTTTAGCACATTCTTAGGATGGGGAGGAATATGCATGTTTAGCACATTCTTAGGATGAGGAGGGAGAGTATGCATGTTTATCACATTCTTAGGATGAGACTTAGGAGTATGCATATTTAGCACATTCTTAGGATGAGGAGGAGTATGCATGTTTAGCACATTGTTAGGATAAGGAAGAGTATGCATATTTAGCACATTATTACGATGAGGAGGGAGAGTATGCATATTTATCACATTCTTTGGATGAGGAGGAGTATGCATGTTTGGCACATTATTAGGATGACGAGGAGGAATATGCATTTTTAGCACATTCTTAGGATGGGGAGGGATATGCATGTTTAGCACATTCTTAGGATGAGGAGGGAGAGTATGCATGTTTATCACATTCTTAGGATGAGACTTAGGAGTATGCATATTTAGCACATTCTTAGGATGAGGAGGAGTATGCATGTAGAGCACATTCTTAGGATGAGGGGGAGTATGCATGTATAGCACATTCTTAGGATGAGGGGGAGTATGCATGTATAGCACATTCTTAGGATGAGGAGGAGTATGCATGTTTGGCACATTATTAGGATGAGGAGGAGGAGGAGTATGCATGTTTATCACATCGTGAGGATGAGACAGAGGTGTATGCATATTTAGCACATTATTACGATGAGGAGGGAGAGTATGCATATTTAGCACATTCTTTGGATGAGGAGGATGAGTATGCATGTATAGCACATTCTTAGGATGAGACTTAGGAGTATGCATATTTAGCACATTCTTAGGATGAGGAGGAGTATGCATATTTAGCACATTCTTAGGATGAGGAGGAGTATGCATATTTAGCACATTCTTAGGATGAGGAGGAGTATGCATGTATAGCACATTCTTAGGATGAGGGGGAGTATGCATGTATAGCACATTCTTAGGATGAGGGGGAGTATGCATGTATAGCACATTCTTAGGATGAGGAGGAGTATGCATGTTTGGCACATTATTAGGATGAGGAGGAGGAGGAGTATGCATGTTTATCACATCGTGAGGATGAGACAGAGGTGTATGCATATTTAGCACATTATTACGATGAGGAGGGAGAGTATGCATATTTAGCACATTCTTTGGATGAGGAGGATGAGTATGCATGTATAGCACATTCTTAGGATGAGACTTAGGAGTATGCATGTATAGCACATTCTTAGGATGAGGGGGAGTATGCATGTATAGCACATTCTTAGGATGAGAGGGAGTATGCATGTATAGCACATTCTTAGGATGAGGAGGAGTATGCATGTTTGGCACATTATTAGGATGAGGAGGAGGAGGAGTATGCATGTTTATCACATCGTGAGGATGAGACAGAGGTGTATGCATATTTAGCACATTATTACGATGAGGAGGGAGAGTATGCATATTTAGCACATTCTTAGGATGAGGAGGAGTATGCATGTTTAGCACATTGTTAGGATAAGGAAGAGTATGCATATTTAGCACATTATTACGATGAGGAGGGAGAGTATGCATATTTATCACATTCTTTGGATGAGGAGGATGAGTATGCATGTATAGCACATTCTTAGGATGAGACTTAGGAGTATGCATATTTAGCACATTCTTAGGATGAGGAGGAGTATGCATGTATAGCACATTCTTAGGATGAGGGGGAGTATGCATGTATAGCACATTCTTAGGATGAGGGGGAGTATGCATGTATAGCACATTCTTAGGATGAGGGGGAGTATGCATGTATAGCACATTCTTAGGATGAGGGGGAGTATGCATGTATAGCACATTCTTAGGATGAGGAGGAGTATGCATGTTTGGCACATTATTAGGATGAGGAGGAGGAGGAGTATGCATGTTTATCACATCGTGAGGATGAGACAGAGGTGTATGCATATTTAGCACATTATTACGATGAGGAGGAGTATGCATGTTTGGCACATTATTAGGATGAGGAGGAGTATGAATGTACAGCACATTCTTAGGATGAGGAGGGGAGTATGCATGTATATCACATTATTAGGATGACGAGGAGGAGTATGCATGTTTATCACATTCTTAGGATGAGGAGGAGGAGTATTCATGTTTAGCACATTCTTTGGATGAGGAGGGAGAGTATGCATATTTAGCACATTCTTTGGATGAGGAGCAGTATGCATGTATAGCACAACATTAGGATGAGGAGTGGAAGTATGCATGTTTAGCACATTCTTAGGATGAGGAGGCGTATGCATATTTAGCAGATTGTTAGGATGAGGAGGAGTATGCATATTTAGCACATTGTTAGGATGAGGAGGGGAGTATGCATGTATATCACATTATTAGGATGACGAGGAGGAGTATGCATGTTTATCACATTCTTAGGATGAGGAGGAGTATGCATATTTAGCACATTATTACGATGAGGAGGGAGAGTATGCATATTTAGCACATTCTTTGGATGAGGAGCAGTATGCATGTATAGCACAACATTAGGATGAGGAGTGGAAGTATGCATGTTTAGCACATTCTTAGGCTGAGGAGGCGTATGCATATTTAGCACATTGTTAGGATGAGGAGGAGTATGCATATTTAGCACATTGTTAGGATGAGGAGGGAGAGTATGCATATTTAGCACATTCTTAGGATGAGGGGGAGTATGCATGTTTAGCACATTCTTAGGATGAGGAGGAGTATGAATGTACAGCACATTCTTAGGATGAGGAGGGGAGTATGCATGTATATCACATTATTAGGATGACGAGGAGGAGTATGCATATTTAGCACATTATTACGATGAGGAGGGAGAGTATGCATATTTAGCACATTCTTTGGATGAGGAGAAGTATGCATGTTTAGCACATTCTTAGGATGAGGAGGCGTATGCATATTTAGCACATTGTTAGGATGAGGAGGAGTATGCATGCATAGCACATTCTTAGGATGAGGAGAAGTATGCATATTTAGCACATTATTATGATGAGGAGGGAGAGTATGCATGTGTAGCACATTCTTAGGATGAGGAGTATACATGTATAGCACATTATTAGGATGAGGAGGGGGAATAAGCATGTTTAGCACATTCTTAGGATGGGGAGGAGGAGTATGCATGTATAGCACATTATTAGGATGAGGAGGGGGAATAAGCATGTTTAGCACATTCTTAGGATGGGGAGGAGGAGTATGCATGTATAGCACATTATTAGGATGAGGAGGGGGAATAAGCATGTTTAGCACATTCTTAGGATCGGGAGGAGGAGTATGCATGTTTAGCACATCCTGAGGATGAGACGGAGGAGTATGCATATTTAGCACATTCTTAGGATGAGTGGGAGTATGCATGTTTGGCACATTTTTAGGATGAGGAGGAGTATGCATGTATAGCACATTCTTAGGATGAAGAGGAGGAATATGCATATTTAGCACATTCTTAGGATGAAATGGATGAGTATGCATGTATAGCACATCCTGAGGATGAGACGTAGAGTATGCATATTTAGCACATTCTTAGGATGAGGAGGCGTATGCATATTTAGCATATTCTTAGGATGAGGGGCAGTATGCATATTTAGCACATTCTTAGGATGAGGAGGGAGAGTATGCATGTTTATCACTTTCTGAGGATGAGACGGAGTAGTATGCATATTTAGCACATTCTTAGGATGAGGAGGAGTATGCATGTTTGGCACATTATTAGGATGACGAGGAGGAATATGCATTTTTAGCACATTCTTAGGATGAGGAGGAGTATGCATGTATAGCACATTCTTAGGATGAGGGGGAGTATGCATGTATAGCACATTCTTAGGATGAGGAGGGGGATGAGTATGCATGTTTATCACCTCGTGAGGATGAGACAGAGGTGTATGCATATTTAGCACATTCTTAGGATGAGGAGGAGTATGCATGTTTAGCACATTGTTAGGATAAGGAAGAGTATGCATATTTAGCACATTATTACGATGAGGAGGGAGAGTATGCATATTTAGCACATTCTTTGGATGAGGAGCAGTATGCATGTATAGCACAACATTAGGATGAGGAGTGGAAGTATGCATGTTTATCACATCCAGAGGATGAGACAGAGTTGTATGCATATTTAGCACATTCTTAGGATGAGGAGGAGTATGCATGTATAGCACATTATTAGGATGAGGAGGGGGAATAAGCATGTATAGCATATTCTTAGGATGAGTGGGAGTATGCATGTTTGGCACATTTTTAGGATGAGGAGGAGTGTGCATGTATATCACATTATTAGGACGAGGACGGGGAATATGCATGTTAAGTACATTCTTAGGATGGGGGGAGCATGCATGTTTAGCACATTATTAGGATGAGGAGGGGAGCATGCATGTTTAGCACATTCTTAGGATGAGGAGGAGGAGTATTCATGTTTAGCACATTCTTAGGATGAGGAGGAGGAGTATTCATGTTTAGCACATTCTTAGGATGAGGAGGGGAGCATGCATGTTTAGCACATTCTTACGATGAGGAGGAGGAGTATTCATGTTTAGCACATTCTTAGGATGAGGAGGAGGAGTATTCATGTTTAGCACATTCTTAGGATGAGGAGGGGAGCATGCATGTTTAGCATATTCTTAGGATGAGGAGGAGGAGTGTTCATGTTTAGCACCTTCTTAGGATGAGGAGGAAGAGGAAGCATGTTTAGCACATTCTGAGGATGAGTTGGGGACTAGGAATGTACGGGTGCTTTAATGCGCCTGCCACTTCATGAGAAACTCGCCAAACACCAGTCTTTGGTTTTTCCAGAAATGAATCGTGTTGTATGTTATTCCATAGTATTGGTGCCTAACAGCAGAAGCCCTGTGTTCAAGTCTCCTCTTTCTGGCCTCTGTTACTGTCCAGTCTCAGGATGTTGTGATCTATGCGGGTGTGCAGGCCCTGCAAGTGGCAGGCGTCGCTTGAGCACACAGGTGCTTTGATATAATGCAGGCTGTGATGACAGTGCTCTGGGCTTGCATCAGTGCAGCTCTGGATGCCTGGAGAGATGCAGCCATTGATTGGCCTGGCAGCAGAGCGCCGAGGCGGAGAACCCTTTAATGTAGTACATGTTATGTGGTGTTTTCCAGCCTGCTACATGGCAACCGGAATTACTGCAAAGCGCAGGGGAGTGGTGGTGCGTGGCGAGAGGATATATAAGGAGGAAAAAAAGCAGGCCCACAGCTGAGGGTGGAAAAGGAATTCCAGGACCTGCCAGTGGCAGCAGGACTGGGGAGAACGATGAGGGCTCAGAGTCCTGCGGAGCTGAGCTCAGAGACTGCCTTCCATGTTCTGAAGGGTGGCAGCAGGACTAGGGAGAACGATGAGGGCTCAGAGTCCTGCAAAGCTGAGCTCAGAGAATGCCTTCCAAGTTCTGAAGGGTGGTAGCAGGACTGGGGAGAAGATGAGGGCTGAGAGTCCTGCAGAGCTGAGCTCAGAGACTGCCTTCCATGTTCTGAAGGGTGGCAGCAGGACTGGGGAGAGGATGGGGGCTCTGAGTCCTGCAGAACTGAGCTCAGAGACTGCCTTCCATGTTCTGAAGGGTGGTAGAGGACTGGGGGGAACGATGAGGGCTCGGAGCCCTGCAGAGATGAGATCAGAGACTGCCTTCCGTGTTCTGAAGGGTGGTAGAGGACTGGGGAGAAGATGAGGGCTCAGAGTCCTGCAGAGCTGAGCTCAGAGACTGCCTTCCATGTTCGGAAGGGTGGTAGCAGGAGTGGGGAGAGGATGAGGGCTGCAGAGATGAGCTCAGAGGCTGCCTTCCGTGTTCTGAAGGGTGGTAGAGGACTGGGGAGAAGATGAGGGCACTGAGTCCTGCAGAGCTGAGCTCAGAGACTGCCTCCCATGTTCTGAAGGCTGGCAGCAGGACTGGGGAGAACGATGAGGGCTCAGAGTCCTGCGGAGCTGAGCTCAGAGACTGCCTTCCATGTTCTGAAGGGTGGCAGCAGGACTGGGGAGAACGATGAGGGCTCAGAGTCCTGCAAAGCTGAGCTCAGAGAATGCCTTCCAAGTTCTGAAGGGTGGTAGCAGGACTGGGGAGAAGATGAGGGCTGAGAGTCCTGCAGAGCTGAGCTCAGAGACTGCCTTCCATGTTCTGAAGGGTGGCAGCAGGACTGGGGAGAGGATGGGGGCTCTGAGTCCTGCAGAACTGAGCTCAGAGACTGCCTTCCATGTTCTGAAGGGTGGCAGCAGGACTGGGGAGAGGATGAGGGCTCAGAGTCCTGCAGAGATGAGCTCAGAGACTGCCTTCCTTGTTCTGAAGGGTGGCAGCAGGACAGGGGAGAAGATGAGGGCTCAGAGTCCTGCAGAGCTGAGCTCAGAGACTGCCTTCCATGTTCGGAAGGGTGGTAGCAGGAGTGGGGAGAGGATGAGGGCTCAGAGTCCTGCAGAGATGAGCTCAGAGGCTGCCTTCCGTGTTCTGAAGGGTGGCAGCAGGACAGGGGAGAAGATGAGGGCTCGGAGTCCTGCACAGCTGAGCTCAGAGACTGCCTTCCGTGTTCAGAAGGGTGGCAGCAGGACTGGGGAGAGGATGAGGGCTCAGAGTCCTGCAGAGATGAGCTCAGAGACTGCCTTCCTTGTTCTGAAGGGTGGCAGCAGGACAGGGGAGAAGATGAGGGCTCAGAGTCCTGCAGAGCTGAGCTCAGAGACTGCCTTCCATGTTCTGAAGGGTGGCAGCAGGTATGGGGGGAGGATGAGGGCTGAAAGTCCTGCAGAGATGAGCTCAGAGACTGCTTCCATGTCCTGAAGGGTGGTAGAGGACTGGGGAGAAGATGAAGGCCCAGAGTCCTACAGAGCCTAGCTCAGAGACTGCCTTCCATGTTCTGAAGGGTGGCAGCAGGACTGGGGAGAAGATGAGGGCTCAGAGTCCTGCAGAGCTGAGCTCAGAGACTGCCTTCCGTGTTCTGAAGGGTGGTAGAGGACAGGGGAGAATATGAGGGTCAGAGTCATGCAGAGCTGAGCTCAGAGACTGCCTTCCGTGTTCTGAAGGGTGGCAGCAGGACTGGGGAGAAGATGAGGGCTCAGAGTCCTGCAGAGCTAAGCTCAGAGACTGCCTTCCATGTTCTGAAGGGTGGCAGCAGGACTGGGGAGAAGATGAGGGATCAGAGTCCTGCAGAGCTGAGTTCAGAGACTGCCATCCATGTTCTGAAGGGTGGCAGCAGGACTGGGGAGAAGATGAGGGTCGGAGTCATGCAGAGCTGAGCTCAGAGGCTGCCTTCCATGTTCTGAGGGTGGCAGAAGGACTGGGGAGAAGATGAGGGCTCAGAGTCCAGCAGAGCTGAGCTCAGAGACTGCCTTCCATGTTCTGAAGGGTGGTAGAGGACTGGGGAGAAGATGAGGGCTCAGAGTCCTGCCGAGCTGAGCTCAGAGACGGCCTTCCGTGTTCTGAAGGGCTGTAGAGGACAGGGGAGAGTTTGAGGGTCAGAGTTATGCAGAGCTGAGCTCAGAGACTGCCTTCCATGTTCTGAAGGGTGGTAGCAGGACTGGTGAGAAGTTGAGGATCAGAGTCATGCAGAGCTGAGCTCAGAGACTGGTAGAGGACTGGGGAGAAGATGAGGGCTCAGAGTCATGCAGAGCTAAGCTCAGAGACTGCCTTCCATGTTCTGAAGGGTGGCAGCAGGATTGGGGAGAGGATGAGTGCTCAGAGTCCTGCAGAGCTGAGCTCAGAGACTGCCTTCCGTGTTTTGAAGGGTGGCAGCAGGACTGGGGAGAAGATGAGGGCTCAGAGTCCGGCAGAGCTGAGCTCAGAGACTGCCTTCCGTGTTCTGAAGGGTGGCAGCAGGATAGGGGAGTAGATGAGGGCTCGGAGTCCTGCAGAGCTGAGCTCAGAGACTGCCTTCCATGTTCTGAAGGGTGGCAGCAGGACTGGGGAGTAGATGAGGGCTCGGACTCCTGCAGAGCTGAGCTCAGAGACTGCCTTTCATGTTCTGAAGGGTGGCAGAAGGACAGGGGAGAAGATGAGGGCTCAGAGTCCTGCAGAGCTGAGCTCAGAGACTTCCTTCCATGTTCTGAAGGGTGGCAGCAGGACTGGGGAGAAGATGAGGGCCCAGAGTCCTGCAGAGCTGAGCTCAGAGACTGCCTTCCGTGTTCTGAAGGGTGGTAGAGGACAGGGGAGAAGATGAGGGTCAGGGTCATGCAGAGCTGAGCTCAGAGACTGCCTTCCGTGTTCTGAAGGGTGGTAGCAGGACTGGGGAGAAGATGAGGGCTCAGAGTCCTGCAGAGCTGAGCTCAGAGACTGCCTTCCGTGTTCTGAAGGGTGGTAGAGGACTGGGGAGAAGGTGAGGGCTCAGAGTCCTGCAGAGCTGAGCTCAGAGACTGCCTTCCGTGTTCTGAAGGGTGGTAGAGGACAGGGGAGAAGATGAGGGCTCAGAGTCCTGCAGAGCTGAGCTCAGAGACTGCCTTCCATGTTCTGAGGGGTGGCAGCAGGACTGGGGAGAAGATGAGGATAAGAGTCATGCAGAGCTGAGCTCAGAGGCTGCCTTCCATGTTCTGAACTGTGGCAGCAGGACTGGGGAGAAGATGAGGGCTCAGAGTCCTGCAGAGCTGAGCTCAGAGACTGCCTTCCATGTTCTGAAGGGTGGTAGAGGACTGGGGAGAAGATGAGGGCACTGAGTCCTGCAGAGCTGAGCTCAGAGACTGCCTCCCATGTTCTGAAGGCTGGCAGCAGGATTGGGGAGAAGATGAGGGCTCAGAGTCCTGCAGAGCTGAGCTCAGAGACTGCCTTCCTTGTTCTGAAGGGTGGTAGAGGACTGGGGAGAAGATGAGGGCTCAGAGTCCTGCAGAGCTGAGCTCAGAGACTGCCTTCTGTGTTCTGAAGGGTGGTAGAGGACAGGGGAGAAGATGAGGGCTCAGAGTCCTGCAGAGCTGAGCTCAGAGACTGCCTTCCATATTCTGAACGGTAGCAGCAGGACTGGGGAGAAGATGAGGGCTCAGAGTCCTGCAGAGCTGACCTCAGAGACTGCCTTCCATGTTCTGAAGGGTGGTAGAGGACTGGGGAGAGGATGAGAGCTCAGAGTCCTGCAGAGCTGAGCTCAGAGACTGCCTTCCATGTTCTGAGGGGTGGTAGAGGACTGGGGAGAAGATGAGGGCTCAGAGTCCCGCAGAGCTGAGCTCAGAGACTGCTTTCCATGTTCTGAAGGGTGGTAGAGGACTGGGGAGAGGATGAGGGTCAGAGTCATGCAGAGCTGAGCTCAGAGACTGCCTTCCATGTTCTGAAGGGTGGTAGAGGACTGGGGAGAAGATGAGGGCTCCGAGACCTGCAGAGCTGAGCTCAGAGACTGCCTTCCGTGTTCTGAAGGGTGGTAGAGGACTGGGAGAAGATGAGGGCTGAGAGTCCTGCAGAGCTGAGCTCAGAGACTGCCTTCCGTGTTCTGAAGGGTGGCAGCAGGACTGGGGAGAAGATGAGGGCTCAGAGTCCAGCAGAGCTGAGCTCAGAGACTGCCTTCCGTGTTCTGAAGGGTGGCAGCAGGACTGGGGAGTAGATGAGGGCTCAGAGTCCTGCAGAGCTGAGCTCCGAGACTGCCTTTCATGTTCTGAAGGGTGGCAGCAGGACAGGGTAGAAGATGAGGGCTCAGAGTCAGGCAGAGCTGAGCTCAGAGACTGCCTTCCGTGTTCTGAAGGGTGGTAGAGGACAGGGGAGAGGATGAGGGTCAGAGTCATGCAGAGATGAGCTCAGAGACTGCCTTCCATGTTCTGAAGGGTGGTAGAGGACTGGGGAGAAGATGAGAGCTCCAAGACCTGCAGAGCTGAGCTCAGAGACTGCCTTCCGTGTTCTGAAGGGTGGTAGAGGACTGAGGAGAAGATGAGGGCTCGGAGTCCTGCAGAGCTGAGCTCAGAGACTGCTTTCCATGTTATGTTCTGAAGGGTGGAAGAGGACATGGGAGAGGATGAGGGTCAGAGTCATGCAGAGCTGAGCTAGCTCAGAGACTGCCTTCCATGTTCTGAAGGGTGGTAGAGGACTGGGGAGAAGATGAGAGCTCCGAGACCTGCAGAGCTGAGCTCAGAAAATGCCTTCTGTGTTCTGAAAGGTTTTAGAGGACTGCGGAGAAGATGAGGGCTCAGAGTCCTGCAGAGCTGAGCTCAGAGACTGCCTTCTGTGTTCTGAAGGGTGGTAGAGGACTGGGGAGAAGATGAGGGCTCAGAGTCCTGCAGAGCTGAGCTCAGAGACTGCCTTCCGTGTTCTGAAGGGTGGTAGCAGGACTGGGAGAAGATGAGGGCTCAGAGTCCTGCAGAGCTGAGCTCAGAGACTGCCTTCCGTGTTCTGAAGGGTGGCAGCAGGACTGGGGAGAAGATGAGGGCTCAGAGTCCGGCAGAGCTGAGCTCAGAGACTGCCTTCCGTTTTCTGAAGGGTGGCAGCAGGACTGGGGAGTAGATGAGGGCTCAGAGTCCTGCAGAGCTGAGCTCAGAGACTGCCTTCCGTGTTCTGAAGGGTGGCAGCAAGACAGGGGAGAAGATGAGGGCTCAGAGTTCCGCAGAGCTGAGCTCAGAGACTGCCTTCCGTGTTCTGGAGAGTGGCAGCAGGACTGGGGAGAAGATGAGGGCTCAGACTCCCGCAGAGCTGAGCTCAGAGACTGCCTTCCATGTTCTGAGGGGTGGTAGAGGACTGGGGAGAAGATGAGGGCTCAGAGTCCCGCAGAGCTGAGCTCAGAGACTGCCTTCCGTGTTCTGAAGGGTGGTAGAGGACTGGGGAGAAGATGAGGGCTCAGAGTCCCGCAGAGCTGAGCTCAGAGACTGCTTTCCATGTTCTGAAGGGTGGTAGAGGACTGGGGAGAAGTTGAGGGCTCAGAGTCCTGCAGAGCTGAGCTCAGAGACTGCCTTCCATGTTCTGCGGGGTGGTAGAGGACTGGGGAGAAGATGAGGGCTCAGAGTCCCGCAGAGCTGAGCTCAGAGACTGCTTTCCATGTTCTGAAGGGTGGTAGAGGACTGGGGAGAAGTTGAGGGCTCAGAGTCTTGCAGAGCTGAGCTCAGAGACTGCCTTCCGTGTTCTGAAGGGTGGTAGAGGACTGGGGAGAAGATGGGAGCTCCGAGACCTGCAGAGCTGAGTTCAGAGACTGCCTTCCGTGTTCTGAAGGGTGGTAGAGGACTGGGGAGAAGATGAGGGCTCAGAGTCCTGCAGAGCTGAGCTCAGAGACTGCCTTCTATGTTCTGAAGGGTGGTAGCAGGGCTGGGAGAAGATGAGGGCTCAGAGTCCTGCAGAGCTGAGCTCAGAGACTGCCTTCTGTGTTCTGAAGGGTCGCAGCAGGACTGGGGAGAAGATGAGGGCTCAGAGTCATGCAGAGCTGAGCTCAGAGACTGCCTTCCGTGTTCTGAGGGTTCTGAAGGGTGGCAGCAGGACTGGGGAGTAGATGAGGGCTCAGAGTCCTGCAGAGCTGAGCTCAGAGACTGCCTTTCATGTTCTGAAGGTTGGCAGCAGGACAGGGGAGTAGATGAGGGCTCAGAGTCCCGCAGAGCTGAGCTCAGAGACTGCCTTTCATGTTCTGAAGGTTGGCAGCAGGACAGGGGAGTAGATGAGGGCTCAGAGTCCCGCAGAGCTGAGCTCAGAGACTGCCTTCCGTTTTCTGAAGGGTGGCAGAAAGACTGGGGAGAAGATGAGGGCTCATAGTCCTGCAGAGCTGAGCTCAGAGACTGCCTTTCATTTTCTGAAGGGTGGCACCAGGACAGGGGAGAAGATGAGGGCTCGGAGTCCTGCAGAGCTGAGCTCAGAGACTGCCTTCTGAAGGGTGGCAGTAGGACTGGGGAGAAGATGAGGGCTCGGAATCCTGCAGAGCTGAGCTCAGAGACTGCCTTCCGTGTTCTGAAGGGTGGTAGAGGACAGGGGAGAAGATAAGGGTCAGAGTCATGCAGAGCTGAGCTCAGAGACTGCCTTCCATGTTCTGAAGGGTGGTAGCAGGACTGGGGAGAAGATGAGGGTTCAGAGTCCTGCAGAGCTGAGCTTAGAGACTGCCTTCCATGTTCTGAAGGGTGGCAGCAGGACTGGGGAGAAGATGAGGGCTCAGAGTCCTGCAGAGCTGAGCTCAGAGGCTGCCTTCCGTGTTCTGAAGGGTGGTAGAGGACAGGGGAGAAGATGAGGGCTCAGATTCCTGCAGCACTGAGCTCAGAGACTGCCTTTCATGTTCTGAAGGGTGGTAGAGGACTGGGGAGAAGATGAGGGCTCAGAGTCCTGCAGAGCTGAGCTCAGAGACTGCCTTCCATGTTCTGAAGGGTGGCAGCAGGACTGGGGAGAAGATGAGGGTCGGAGTCATGCAGAGCTGAGCTCAGAGACTGCCTTCCATGTTCTGAAGGGTGGTAGAGGACACAGGAGAGGATGAGGGTCAGAGTCATGCAGAGCTGAGCTCAGGGATTGCCTTCCATGTTCTGAAGGGTGGTAGAGGACTGGGGAGAAGATGAGGGTCAGAGTCATGCAGAGCTGAGCTCAGAGACTGCCTTCCATGTTCTGAAGGGTGGTAGCAGGACTGGGGAGAAGATGAGGGCTCAGAGTCCTGCAGAGCCGAGCTTAGAGACTGCCTTCCATGTTCTGAAGGGTGGCAGCAGGACTGGGGAGAAGATGAGGGCTCAGATTCCTGCAGCACTGAGCTCAGAGACTGCCTTTCATGTTCTGAAGGGTGGTAGAGGACTGGGGAGAAGATGAGGGCTCAGAGTCCTGCAGAGCTGAGCTCAGAGACTGCCTTCCATGTTCTGAAGGGTGGCAGCAGGACTGGGGAGAAGATGAGGGTCGGAGTTATGCAGAGCTGAGCTCAGAGACTGCCTTCCATGTTCTGAAGGGTGGTAGAGGACACGGGAGAGGATGAGGGTCAGAGTCATGCAGAGCTGAGCTCAGGGACTGCCTTCCATGTTCTGAAGGGTGGTAGAGGACTGGGGAGAAGATGAGAGCTCCGAGACCTGCAGAGCTGAGCTCAGAGACTGCCTTCCGTGTTCTGAAGGGTGGTAGAGGACTGAGGAGAAGATGAGGGCTCAGAGTCCTGCAGAGCTGAGCTCAGAGACTGCTTTCCATGTTATGTTCTGAAGGGTGGTAGAGGACATGGGAGAGGATGAGGGTCAGAGTCATGCAGAGCTGAGCTCAGAGACTGCCTTCCATGTTCTGAAGGGTGGTAGAGGACTGGGGAGAAGATGAGAGCTCCGAGACCTGCAGAGCTGAGCTCAGAAAATGCCTTCTGTGTTCTGAAAGGTTATAGAGGACTGGGGAGAAGATGAGGTCTCAGAGTCCTGCAGAGCTGAGCTCAGAGACTGCCTTCCGTGTTCTGAAGGGTGGTAGAGGACTGGGGAGAAGATGAGGGCTCAGAGTCCTGCAGAGCTGAGCTCAGAGACTGCCTTCCGTGTTCTGAAGGGTGGTAGCAGGACTGGGAGAAGATGAGGGCTCAGAGTCCTGCAGAGCTGAGCTCAGAAACTGCCTTCCGTGTTCTGAAGGGTGGCAGCAGGACTGGGGAGAAGATGAGGGCTCAGAGTCTGGCAGAGCTGAGCTCAGAGACTGCCTTCCGTGTTCTGAAGGGTGGTAGCAGGACTGGGGAGTAGATGAGGGCTCAGAGTCCTGCAGAGCTGAGCTCAGAGACTGCCTTCCGTGTTCTGAAGGGTGGCAGCAAGACAGGGGAGAAGATGAGGGCTCAGAGTTCCGCAGAGCTGAGCTCAGAGACTGCCTTCCATGTTCTGGAGGGTGGCAGCAGGACTGGGGAGAAGATGAGGGTCGGAGTCATGCAGAGCTGAGCTCAGAGACTGCCTTCCATGTTCTGAAGGGTGGTAGAGGACAGGGGAGAGGATGAGGGTCAGAGTCATGCAGAGCTGAGCTCAGGGACTGCCTTCCATGTTCTGAAGGGTGGTAGAGGACTGGGGAGCAGATGAGAGCTCCGAGACCTGCAGAGCTGAGCTCAGAGACTGCCTTCCGTGTTCTGAAGTGTGGTAGAGGACTGAGGAGAAGATGAGGGCTCAGAGTCCTGCAGAGCTGAGCTCAGAGACTGCTTTCCACGTTATGTTCTGAAGGGTGGTAGAGGACATGGGAGAGGATGAGGGTCAGAGTTATGCAGAGCTGAGCTCAGAGACTGCCTTCCATGGTCTGAAGGGTGGTAGAGGACTGGGGAGAAGATGAGAGCTCCGAGACCTGCAGAGCTGAGCTCAGAAAATGCCTTCTGTGTTCTGAAAGGTTATAGAGGACTGGGGAGAAGATGAGGGCTCAGAGTCCTGCAGAGCTGAGCTCAGAGACTGCCTTCCGTGTTCTGAAGGGTGGCAGAAAGACTGGGGAGAAGATGAGGGCTCATAGTCCTGCAGAGCTGAGCTCAGAGACTGCCTTTCATGTTCTGAAGGGTGGCAGCAGGACAGGGGAGAAGATGAGGGCTCGGAGTCCTGCAGAGCTGAGCTCAGAGACTGCCTTCTGAAGGGTGGCAGTAGGACTGGGGAGAAGATGAGGGCTCGGAGTCCTGCAGAGCTGAGCTCAGAGACTGCCTTCCGTGTTCTGAAGGGTGGTAGAGGACAGGGGAGAAGATAAGGGTCAGAGTCATGCAGAGCTGAGCTCAGAGACTGCCTTCCATGTTCTGAAGGGTGGTAGCAGGACTGGGGAGAAGATGAGGGCTCAGAGTCCTGCAGAGCTGAGCTTAGAGACTGCCTTCCATGTTCTGAAGGGTGGCAGCAGGACTGGGGAGAAGATGAGGGCTCAGAGTCCTGCAGAGCTGAGCTCAGAGGCTGCCTTCCGTGTTCTGAAGGGTGGTAGAGGACAGGGGAGAAGATAAGGGTCAGAGTCATTCAGAGCTGAGCTCAGAGACTTCCTTCCATATTCTGAAGGGTGGTAGCAGGACTGGGGAGAAGTTGAGGGCTCAGAGTCCTGCAGAGCTGAGTTCCGAGACTGCCTTCCATGTTCTGAAGGGTGGGAGCAGGACTGCGGAGAAGATGAGGGTCGGAGTCATGCAGAGCTGAGCTCAGAGGCTTCCTTCCATGTTCTGAAGGGTGGCATCAGGACTGGGGAGAAGATGAGGGCTCAGATTCCTGCAGCACTGAGCTCAGAGACTGCCTTTCATGTTCTGAAGGGTGGTAGAGGACTGGGGAGAAGATGAGGGCTCAGAGTCCTGCAGAGCTGAGCTCAGAGACTGCCTTCCATGTTCTGAAGGGTGGCAGCAGGACTGGGGAGAAGATGAGGGTCGGAGTCATGCAGAGCTGAGCTCAGAGACTGCCTTCCATGTTCTGAAGGGTGGTAGAGGACAGGGGAGAGGATGAGGGTCAGAGTCATGCAGAGCTGAGCTCAGGGACTGCCTTCCATGTTCTGAAGGGTGGTAGAGGACTGGGGAGAAGATGAGAGCTCCGAGACCTGCAGAGCTGAGCTCAGAGACTGCCTTCCGTGTTCTGAAAGGTGGTAGAGGACTGAGGAGAAGATGAGGGCTCAGAGTCCTGCAGAGCTGAGCTCAGAGACTGCTTTCCATGTTATGTTCTGAAGGGTGGTAGAGGACATGGGAGAGGATGAGGGTCAGAGTCATGCAGAGCTGAGCTCAGAGACTGCCTTCCATGTTCTGAAGGGTGGTAGAGGACTGGGGAGAAGATGAGAGCTCCGAGACCTGCAGAGCTGAGCTCAGAAAATGCCTTCTGTGTTCTGAAAGGTTATAGAGGACTGGGGAGAAGATGAGGGCTCAGAGTCCTGCAGAGCTGAGCTCAGAGACTGCCTTCCGTGTTCTGAAGGGTGGTAGAGGACTGGGGAGAAGATGAGGGCTCAGAGTCCTGCAGAGCTGAGCTCAGAGACTGCCTTCCGTGTTCTGAAGGGTGGTAGCAGGACTGGGAGAAGATGAGGGCTCAGAGTCCTGCAAAGCTGAGCTCAGAAACTGCCTTCCATGTTCTGAAGGGTGGTAGAGGACTGGGGAGAAGATGAGAGCTCCGAGACCTGCAGAGCTGAGCTCAGAAAATGCCTTCTGTGTTCTGAAAGGTTATAGAGGACTGGGGAGAAGATGAGGGCTCAGAGTCCTGCAGAGCTGAGCTCAGAGACTGCCTTCCGTGTTCTGAAGGGTGGTAGAGGACTGGGGAGAAGATGAGGGCTCAGAGTCCTGCAGAGCTGAGCTCAGAGACTGCCTTCCGTGTTCTGAAGGGTGGTAGCAGGACTGGGAGAAGATGAGGGCTCAGAGTCCTGCAAAGCTGAGCTCAGAAACTGCCTTCCGTGTTCTGAAGGGTGGCAGCAGGACTGGGGAGAAGATGAGGGCTCAGAGTCTGGCAGAGCTGAGCTCAGAGACTGCCTTCCGTGTTCTGAAGGGTGGTAGCAGGACTGGGGAGTAGATGAGGGCTCAGAGTCCTGCAGAGCTGAGCTCAGAGACTGCCTTCCATGTTCTGGAGGGTGGCAGCAGGACTGGGGAGAAGATGAGGGCTCAGACTCCCGCAGAGCTGAGCTCAGAGACTGCCTTCCATGTTCTGAGGGGTGGTAGAGGACTGGGGAGAAGATGAGGGCTCAGAGTCCCGCAGAGCTGAGCTCAGCGACTGCTTTCCATGTTCTGAAGGGTGGTAGAGGACTGCGGAGAAGTTGAGGGCTCAGAGTCCTGCAGAGCTGAGCTCAGAGACTGCCTTCCGTGTTCTGAAGGGTGGTAGAGGACTGGGGAGAAGATGGGAGCTCCGAGACCTGCAGAGCTGAGTTCAGAGACTGCCTTCCGTGTTCTGAAGGGTGGTAGAGGACTGGGGAGAAGATGAGGGCTCAGAGTCCTGCAGTGCTGAGCTCAGAGACTGCATTCCGTCTTTTGAAGGGTGGTAGAGGACTGGGTAGAAGATGAGGGCTCAGAGTCCTGCAGAGCTGATCTCAGAGACTGCCTTCTGTGTTCTGAAGGGTGGTAGCAGGGCTGGGAGAAGATGAGGGCTCAGAGTCCTGCAGAGCTGAGCTCAGAGACTGCCTTCCTTGTTCTGATGGGTCGCAGCAGGACTGGGGAGAAGATGAGGGCTCAGAGTCCTGCAGAGCTGAGCTCAGAGACTGCCTTTCATGTTCTGAAGGTTGGCAGCAGGACAGGGGAGAAGATGAGGGCTCAGAGTCCCGCAGAGCTGAGCTCAGAGACTGCCTTCCGTGTTCTGAAGGGTGGCAGAAAGACTGGGGAGAAGATGAGGGCTCATAGTCCTGCAGAGCTGAGCTCAGAGACTGCCTTTCATGTTCTGAAGGGTGGCAGCAGGACAGGGGAGAAGATGAGGGCTCGGAGTCCTGCAGAGCTGAGCTCAGAGACTGCCTTCTGAAGGGTGGCAGTAGGACTGCGGAGAAGATGAGGGCTCGGAGTCCTGCAGAGCTGAGCTCAGAGACTGCCTTCCGTGTTCTGAGGGGTGGTAGAGGACAGGGGAGAAGATAAGGGTCAGAGTCATGCAGAGCTGAGCTCAGAGACTGCCTTCCATGTTCTGAAGGGTGGTAGCAGGACTGGGGAGAAGTTGAGGGCTCAGAGTCCTGTAGAGCTGAGCTTAGAGACTGCCTTCCATGTTCTGAAGGGTGGCAGCAGGACTGGGGAGAAGATGAGGGATCAGAGTCCTGCAGAGCTGAGTTCCGAGACTGCCTTCCATGTTCTGAAGGGTGGCAGCAGGACTGGGGAGAAGATGAGGGTCGGAGTCATGCAGAGCTGAGCTCAGAGGCTGCCTTCCATGTTCTGAAGGGTGGCATCAGGACTGGGGAGAAGATGAGGGCTCAGATTCCTGCAGCACTGAGCTCAGAGACTGCCTTTCATGTTCTGAAGGGTGGTAGAGGACTGGGGAGAAGATGAGGGCCCAGAGTCCTGCAGAGCTGAGCTCAGAGACTGCCTTCCATGTTCTGAAGGGTGGCAGCAGGACTGGGGAGAAGATGAGGGTCGGAGTCATGCAGAGCTGAGCTCAGAGACTGCCTTCCATGTTCTGAAGGGTGGTAGAGGACAGGGGAGAAGATTAGGGCTCAGAGTCCTGCATAGCTGAGCTCAGAGACTGCCTTCCATGTTCTGAAGGGACTGCCTTCCATTTTCTGAAGGGTGGTAGTGGACAGAGGAAAGGGAGCAAGGCAGGAAGATGGAAAAACCAGGCCTGGAGTTAGAAAAGAGCAAGGAGGCAGGGCTGCGGATGGTGAATGCAGACTCGATGGAGGTGCACAGCATACAGCACTCACATAGACAGCCAACTATAGAAAGGTCATCAGCGTCACAGTGGGTGCTGTCGCAGAGGGCCTTAATAATTCGCAGAAACCTCAGTAAAGTTTCAAGGGTTTCAGTGAACTGATAGGCAGGTCCTTCTGGGCTGAGAAAGGGGTTTGGGAAGTGGCAATATGGTTGTCCCCATCTCCTGTGGGATCTCCCGTCGTAACCTTAGTTAGTGCTTCTGTCCTGTAACCCCTACTGTCTCAGATCTTCCTGGTACTGGTGGTTCTCTAAGATGCCTGCTGGCTCATCTCCCTCAGGGACCTCCCTACTCCATCAATGGTTAGTGGTCTAACGGGGGGTGGGTGGGAGTAATGCTTTGTACTTACCTTCTTTGGTTGACCCAGTATCAACCATGTCCACTCTCACCTTGCCCTTTGTTCTACCTCGTGCCTCTCCCTGGACTCCTCTCTCCCTTCGGTGTTCCACTCTGCCTTTCACCCACCTCCATCCTTTGATGTTGCCTCCTTCCCCAAACCTCTCTCCCTTCGGTGTTCCACTCTGCCTTTCACCCACCTCCATCCTTTGAGGTTGCCTCCTTCCCCAAACCTCTCTCCCTTCGGTGTGCCACTCTGCCTTTCACCCGCCTCCGTCCTTTCATGTTGCCTCCTTCCCCAATCCTCTCTCCCTTCGGTGTGCCACTCTGCCTTTCACCCGCCTCCGTCCTTTGATGCTGCCTCCTTTCCCAAACCTCTCTCCCTTCGGTGTGCCACTCCGTCTTTCACCCGCCTCCATCCTTTGATGCTACCTCCTTCCCCAATCCTCTCTCCCTTAGGTGTGCCACTCTGCCTTTCACCCACCGCCATCCTTTGATTTTCACTCCTTCCTAAATCCAATCTCTTCCTTTTTCACACTACTTATTTTGTTTTAATTGTATATGGTTTAGAAAAGAAACTTTTACAACATTCCATAATGAACAATATGAAATAGGTCAATAGAGTGACATTATGGAGAAAACTTCAAGATTGGAACTGCCCAAGTAACATTCTACAGCCTATACGCGCTCTCCACAAGAACACTAGTCTGCGAGTTAGGTTAAATTAAGCCGATCACCTTTCTAAGGAAATCCCGTCAGGAAGAGGAGTTAAGCAGGGATGCCCCCTAGCCCCAGCCCTCGTTATAGCGTATATGGGCGACTTTAAGGACACAGAAACAACCATCCGACCATTTCCGCCCACAATGGGCTCTGAAAAATCTACATGTCTGCTGTATGCGGACGACATGATCTTGATGGACCTCACTCTCATTGGACTCCAGCGCCAACTTGACAACCTGCCAATATTTATACATGGGAACGACCTACAAATTAACGCAAAAACTAAGATCTTAGTCCTGGAAAAATCCAAAAGAACCAAGGAACATCTGAGCTGGTTTCTCTAAGGAGTCGCCCTAGAAAAGGTCCTACAATTCAAATATCTAGGAGTGACATTTGACTGCTCCAGAGTTAACCTGGCACTGCAAGAATCACTTTTGGCTAAAGTAAGAAAACTTTCCGCCCAAGCCCGTGCGCTAGATAAGAAATATGGGTGCTTTTCCTTGGTCACGACAATAAGATTCTACCGAGGAAAGGTGGTGCCCTCTTTGACATATGCTGCAGAGGCTATGCCACAGACGCCGGCGACGCTTTGGACCCGACTGGAAAGTTACTTTTGGTGATCCGTTTTGGGCCTCCCAAAGTGTACATCAATGTTTGTGCTCCGAAGAGAACTGGGTCTTCTCTCGCTGACGGCGACCATCGAAATAAATAGTATGATGCTATATAGGCAAATCCTGCTTCCTAATTGTCCAACCATCTTAGACATAATTAGGAAAGAAACACAAGGTACAAGATGCACCATGCTAAAAAAGTGGGAAACAGCATGTAGATCAAAGCTGAATGAAATCTCTGCCTCAGAAGCGGACCTTATACTGAACCCGATGAAAATAAAAAAGAAAATCGAGGAGCTTGACTGGATAAAGACCCTGGAGCGTGCTGCTGAGTTTAAAACAACCAGCCATCTCCCCCTTCAGTTGAGCAAATTGAACTGCAATCCGAATTACCTGGCTAAATTCCCAAGTAAGCCAATGAGAAACTTCTTGAGGGCGCGATTAAATATCCTTGAAACCAATGAGATTTGGGCGATAAGAGGCCTATCCAGCTCCAAAAACTGTTGCTTCTCTAACAAAGAGAGGAGATAGAAATTATTCTGCACCTGCACTTAAACTGCCCGGGAACCCAGTCAATTAGCAGAAAATACCTGCTACCGCACCTGTTGGCATCCTACATCCAAGAGGAAGATCTGTGGTGGAGTAGATTTATTAGTGGCGAAAGGACCGCTTGGACTATCGCCACAGCACAGTCTTTGAAACAAATCCTAGGGTCCCTCCCTCTTTCATCATTGAGTCCTTAATCTCAGGACTGGACTGGATTCCGTCTCTGTTTCGAGCCTCCTGATCTTCCTGAGTTTCCTGAGTTTCTTGGATGTTTGATTGCTGATTGACTTTTTTGACTGAACTTTTTGATTGATTGAATTCTTTTCTTCCTTGTAAAAATCATTAATTTGATAACTAGGTAACTAAAAAAAATAAAAAATAAAAAATAGAAAGAATTATGACACAGTTTTACAAAATATCACATGCTCTAACACTAATAAAATCTAAACACTTAAACCATTGAATACATCTCAATTAATCATGAATATCATTATTGCAGTTATAGACAATATCACACAATCTAACACTTATAAAACCAAGTACTAAGAAATTGAATTCAGTTCATCACAAATTAAACATGAACCAGTGAAAATGTTAGAAAAATAATTGCAACATTTTAAAACGATATTTCCACCCCCGTTAAATTTCATACATGAGAGCGAATGCATAAACTACTGTGTTTACAAAATGATGGAATAGCCAATTATGCAGTGTCCGGTTCATTGTATAAATATATAGGCCCTCATTACGACCCTGGCGGAGGACCATGGTGCAATTTGCACCATGGTCCATGGCGCAAAGCTGCCAACTCCGCCATGGGGGTTGGCGGACTTACCGCCCCATTCCGACCTTGGCGGGGCGGTAAGTCCCCAATCCCCATTTACCCTTCCCCATTCCCATTTTTGCCCCATAGGGTATAATGGGAGTGGGGAAGGTGTTAATTACGCCACCGTAAATTACGGTGGCGTAATTAACAACAAGTCCCGTAGCGCCATGGATTTTTCCGCCTGCGAAAAGCAGGCGAAAAAATCACCATGGCGCTACGGGAACTCGTAGTCTGGCGGAAAGGTACGCCATGCATTACGCCGGCGTAAACCCCTTTCCGCCAGGGTCCTAATGAGGGCCATAGACTTTAAAAATGACACAATCGCTATACCCTCTGAAGTGTTCTGAATGTTAATACAACAAGACCATATATTGTTATCATCCCCATTGAATCCCCATTTAGCAAATGTTGCCATATAGGCTGGCCTTTCGTTACAAAGTGCAGGGCAGAAAAGTAATAAGTGCTTCACTGTTTCAATTTCTCCCTCCTTCTTACAAAATCGTCAGTATGAGTCTAGCATTTTCCTATGTGATACCACTTTGCGAGTTCGCAACATGTTCAAACGTTATTATAGCAGAATCGTCTGATTGTATGGATTTGGAAACTGTAAGAGAATTGGCGAGATAACCCTGCGTCTCTTATGGTCCCGCTGTACATGAATCAGAGAGGGATCAGAATGGAACCTATCTATGGTTGTGATCCAGTCTTTCTCATATAGCAATCTTTGAACCCTTTCGGGATTAGTGACTAGAGTCTCTCTATCCATATTAAGGTCTCTTAAAGACTGATCACATTTATCCCGAATTCCGATCAAAAACATATTAGAGTCTTGTCCTGACCCATACATTTCCAACAATTTGCCTGTCTCTAGATGAAGCGCATTTGGCAGCGGGGCAATCATACTACGAAAGAGGGATAATTGTCTCCGTGTCACTCGAGCCTCCAAGGATGCTATGCCCAGTTCATATCTAATAGCCACTGCAGGAATGGAGTTGGGTAGTTTAAGCATCCATCTGTACAGCCCACCCGCTAACATTTCCCAGAATTTTGCCAACTCATGATAATGTAGTTCCATCCCGTAGATGAGTTTTGGCACAGCCTTGCCCTCATAAAAGCAGACCAAAGATTTGATGGAAAATTTCCCGAATGTTGCTCTAGTTTAGTCATTTGATTGGAGAGAGTTATAGCTTTCTGTCTGAGGAAGGTGCGAAGTCCGGTCCCCGAAGACTGAGCCAAGAGAGGGAACCCCAAATAAACCACACTAGATGTGTTATCAATAGAAAGCCTCTTGCACACTCAAACTCTGCCTTTTCCTTTTCCGTTCCATCGACAGCACCAATACACATGTTTTCCTGGGGTAAACAATCAGTCCATTCTGCATATTTTGCAAATGTATTCATTAAGCACTGAAGGCCCACTTTGGTGAAGTTGAGGAGTAGAAAATCGTCATCGTATGCCAGCCAGGATATGCACAGCTCACCCAATTTCAGGTTAACCAAACATGTCTCAGCCAAACAGTCCCTAATATCGGATACATGTAGGTTGAAAAGACAGGGGGCAAAAGCACACCCCTGTCTCAAACCAATCCAAGCTGGAATCCTGCGGGACAAATTACCTTCAAGAATAAGTCTAACATGTATCCCTGCATTATCATAGAGAGCCATGGTTAGCTGCAGATGACCTCCCTGCAACCCCCATTTATAAAGCTTAGACCACAGGCGGCTCTGGATAACATGGACAAAGGCTCCCGAGAGTTCAATTGAGACCACATAGATGTCTCCACCATGCTGTTTCCTGTAGCGCCCTCATAACCAGACTACACAGGTCCGTAGTATGACCTGTCCGAACCCCGTCTGAAATGTATTTAGTCGTGTGTTGTGTTCATCCACTCATTTAAGTGAATCAACAATATGGAGGCAAACATTTTGCAGTCTGTGTCTATTAAGGCGATCATTTCTAGCCTGATCTCTTTCTACATGTTTAAAAATAGGGACCACACAAGCTGTTTGACAAGAGATGGGGAGGTCTCAATTTTTCACACTACTCTTAAAAAGCATGGTGAGGTCATGCGCCCAAACAATCGGATGACCCTTAAAGGTGTTATTGGTCATACCGTTTGGGCCCTGCTGCCTGGGAGGTTTTTGCTCTATTAGTAAGCCGCAACACCACCTCATAGTCAATAGTTGGTCGCCATTTGCTGGCACAGTAAGGAGACAGACAATTACTTTCCTCATTCTGACTCCTCGGGTTAACTCTGTACAAGTTGGAAAAAACTGTCAACCCATCTTGACCGTTAATCAGCGCCCAGAATGCCCTTAAGTCTCTTTTTACATAAGGGAGACTAGTTTGCTGTTTAGGAGTAATATAGGATATATTCTGGGTGGTCCATGTAAAACCCTTTACCCTGTCCCAATGTTCTAAGGTCAACTAAATCCCCTTTGGCTGACTTATTTGCTAATATATCAAAGTCCACTTTCAGAACACTATGGTCACTCGAAGCATTGGGGATACTCTTAACGCCTTTACTCAGATAGAAAGAAAGGGTGTCAACGGAATTGTAGTCTGGGGTTGAGAAGCGATCTCCTCTTTTCCAGGTTGGTATTGATGAATCAGAGGCATCCAATCCCCCATTCAAGCAGACCAGACCCAAAGACTCAAGCAATAGATACCACATTCTCTCCCATTGTAGCTTTTGGTTTTCCTTCACCAGACCTGGCAAAGTCTCCCATGGTACATCATCATTATTCGGCATACAGCAGTCTGAGTTAAGTTCTCCTGCCAATATAACCCTGCCATTAGGAACAGCCCCCTTTCAGTCCCGGATTAGGATGGTAATTATTTCCAAGGAGCCATTTCATTCAGCTGTCCCCTTATGCCAATAGACATTTACCAGTAACATTTCAAGGTCAACCACAGATGAAGATACCTTCACTGCCATAATCCCCAACGGGAATCAGGCACTGGCCTAGATATACAACCTAATGCCCCCTAGATTGCAATCATCAGACCCACCGAGGACGTCCCTCCCTTATTGTGCTTTGCAAATTCGGAGAACACCGCATTGCCATCTATAGACAGATCATCCACGTGCCATGTTTCTTGCAAGGACATACAGTTAGTCTCTGTCAACATGGACGTGGTTTCGGGGTTGGATGACAGATGGAAGTTCCCCCTTGTATTTTAGGACAGCAGTTTCCGGTTTATACCCTCCCCAATCTGCCCTTCAAGATCTATATTTATTGGAAAGGGTCAGCCCCACAGAGCGGCTTTAATTTGGGCCCAGTCTTCATTCTGTCTTTTGAAGCCTCTATAGTGTTGCCTTGTCTGCCCCGGGCCATGTCTACCTGATTGAAACACCACTTTCAGATTCTCACCATAGTTGAAGTTGCCCTTTAAGGGATGTTGGTCCCCCTCAAGTAATTTCACCTCAAACCCCAATTTTTCCAAGGTGTCAATTTCTGCCACAACCAGATTCAATACAAGTTGGGGGTTATAGTGGTCTTGTTCTGCAAATTGAATCCTGTTAAGGTCACAAGAGGCTAATAGGCTTAGGGTTGGAATTTCTGGAAAGATTTTAGATACCTTTCCCCGGTTCAAACACACTGATATTTTAGAGCCCCAGAGGCTTGTCATCTGTATTATTTTTGTAGCCTGTAGTTCATTGCTATGATTAACATCACACATGTAGCCGTCTCAGAAACGTGGCTGCATGTAGCTGCCGGTCCAGCCCTCTCACCAGCTATCCCTGAGGGCTACGTTATCTTCAGAAAAGACAGACCTCTGGCCAAAGGAGGAGGTGTAGCACTCATAGCTAAAAAGGATTTGACACTAAGAGAACTGCTCAACTCTTCTCTCCACTCAGACGAATCACTATCCATAAAACTATCCTTTGCTAATACTGCCTCACTCACCATCCACATCTTATATAGGTCACCTGGCCCAATACTTTCTCTAGACGAGGACATCACCCTCCTGCTGAGCAACAATGCCAAACCTTCCTCCAGAATCATTATTATGGGAGACTTTAACCTAGGCCTCAACGACCCCACAGATGCTCATGCTAAAACTATAACCAGCTCAATTGCATCATTAGGATTCACACAACACATTACCCTACCCACACACAACAAAGGCTGAATCCTAGACTGGCTGGTTGACATGAACTGCAACACTATTATCATCTCTAACCGCCCCTGCCTATGGTCTGACCACAACGTCCTCAACTTCACTATTCCAAAATACCCTGCAGCCAAAGCGCCACCGCAACCGGCTCCTGCCTCGCACTCCAGAAACACACAAAACATCACTCCAGAGAATATGCTCGCTATGCTCTACCTCACCACTAACTATCAACATTCAGACCACAACCCCAGCCGAATGGTGGAGTTATATGATCAAACTCTCCTCCAACTGATAGTTGCCCCGCTAAGTACCCACAAACCTAAACCCAGAGCTCACCTAAATTCCTGGTATACACCAGACCTGAAAATCCTATCAGCCACCAAACGAAATGCAGAGGCCACATGGAAGACCACACCATCAACAGATAATAAAAATAGGTTCCTTGATGCAGCCAAAACTTACAAACACGCCATCATCCAGGCGAAGAACCACACCTACAACGAGCACATAACCAAAGCCAAAACAAGTTCAAAAGAACTTTTCTCCATCCTACGCAAACTGAAATCCCCTGTTCCCCCACCAGAAAGCTGGCACAAGGAATCCTCTTGGTGCACCAACATCCAGAAGGCACTACTTGATAAGACTGTCCTACTACAAACTAAAATAGCAGACAAAAAAGCCAAATTAGCCCTACCAAATGCACAAACCCACATCCACCCCTCTCCCATCCCTAACAAACTATTTGAATTGAGACCTGTTACGATACAAGAAGCCAAACAAATGATCAATGGCCTCAAACAGTCTAGATGTCCTTCATCAAAGAATGTTCTGCAGAACTAGCACTATTCATCACCTCACTCATCATCAAACTCCTTGCACAAGGGATCGTTCTGAACAAACTAAAAGATGCATGGGTTCTTCCTCTCCTAAAAACCCATCCCTAGACCCTAAAATCCCTATCAACTGCCGCCCCAGCACAATTGACCCTTTCCTACTTACAATTCTAGACAGAGCATCTTACTTACAAATGCAGGAACATCTGGAATCCAACAATATCCTTGGTCTACACCAAACTTGCTTCCGCCCCGGACACGGTACTGAGACAGCCAAATGGATAAGATCATAGACAATGGGAACCGAGCCATCCTCTTGCTACTTGACCGATCTGCGACATTTGACCTCGTAAATCGCCAAATTCTTTGCCAACACCTCTCCTCCACAGCCCACTTCTCTGCCTAAGCCACAGCTTGGATTGATTCCTTTCTCTCCAACCACACAATTAGGGTCTTCTCCAACATAGCGGCAGCTACACCAGCCCCAGCCCTCTGTGGTGTTCCGCAAGGTGTGTGTGTGTCTCGCCAACACTCTATAACATCTTCACTAAGACCCTATTCGACCTCCTGGATGAACAAGGTGTCTCCTACACCGACTACGCTGTTGACATGCAGATCCTCGTGCCTATCACTAGCAATCACTCTGAGGATACCAAAGCCCTCAATAAAATGTAGCATATCAACCAAGCCTGGATGGCGCAACATGAACTCTCTATTAATGACGATAAAGCAGAGCTCCTAGTGGTAGGCACCTAATCCTGGCTAAACAACTCTACAAACAACACCAAAAAACTCCAAATCAAACAGAACAATGCCCTAAGAGCAGCACTGCCCACCGCCTACCTGTCAATAACTGCATCGAATTTAAGACCCTTTCCATTATATACAATTGTATTACTAACACAGTCCCTAAATACCACACCAACAAAATGACCAAACCTCACTCTGAGAGACCCACCAGTGCCATCACCTTCTCACCATGCCCAAATTCAAATGAGCTAAAGCAGGCGGCCGTAGCTTCCCAGTAGTCGCAGCCAAACAATGGAATGCCTTACCTCTCTCAATCAGAACTAACCCCTCGGTATACTCCTTCTGCAAAAAATGGAAAACCTGGCTTTTCATAGACGACCCCTTGCCTCATTCTATCAAGCTGCACCATCTCTGTCATTTATTATATCGGACTATGCCAATTCATCCACATTGAGCACTGTAACTATTTCATATATGTACTGTAACCAGCGCCCAGATACCTCCGGGTTTGGTGTGCTCTCCAAATGGAAATAAATAAATAAACATTGATATCATCAAATTTCCCCTTACTACCCCACTTGCTATCATGTGTTGGTTGACCCAGACCCTTACTGCCTTTGACCCCCCTCAGGATACTCTGGGATCTAGCCACTCCCAGACCCTCTGGGTTCCTATCTCGGTGGCCAAAGGGATCATTTGTACGGGGATAATCCACAGGGTTCTGTGCAGCATTCAGTACATACATTCTACCAAGAATCTGTCCTGCTCTGGCCACTGTATATAGGTCTTGCCGGATGCACCCAAATTACCACCTACCGGACCTCACCCATAGCCGGGCATGGCTGGATTTGAGACAAATTCGGGATATACAGTTTCTCAAACAATCGCTTATCAGTATCACAGTCTGTCTCCCACTTCGGCCAAATCTACAACCTTCCTCAAAGGATCCGGCTTAACTATTATTTTATTTATAACTGGTGCTGGATTCACACCGATTTCCGTAACACCTGGGATGATTCCATGCCCGACCCTCCTTCCATCATTAGGTTCCACCAATGTTCTCGCCAAAGGATCAGTTGGAATAGCAATCTAAGCCGTTGTATATTGTGTCCCATGTACAACAATCTTATCTTGAGGGTTATAATCACTAGTAGCAGGCTGCCATTCCCAAGACAGATGACATCCTCTACCACACCGGATGGTCTCTCCCTGATAATTTCCTCCAAAACAGGTGTCATCACTCTCTGTATACCATTGCTTCTATTGCTTCTCTGGTATAGTGAGGTTACGAAGATATTTACATGAGGAGGTATTACGTTTTTTAATGTTTTTAACATTTTTTGATTTCTTGGCCTTATACCCCTTTTTATCAGTGTTATATCTATCCTCTCCCTTGGAGGCCTCATCTGTGGTTAGATCTATAATATGAGATTTGGCATTGGGAACAGCTTGATCAGGTACAATTCCACCAACAGAGGAACACACCTTGGCATTGGGGACAGCTCGATCAGGTACAATTCCACCAACAGAGGAGCAGACCTCAGACAGCCCAACCTCAGTTTCTAAATTGCATTCGCCGGCATCTACATACAGACACCCCGAACAGTGGACGTCTGCAGCCACAACAGCAGATACCCATTGTTTTGATACTGACGCACAAGTCTTTTTCAGGCCTTCTAGTCTTTTGTACATTTTCATCAGAACTACCCTCAAGGCAGAATCCACAGCAGAAATTGTCAGGTGTTGCAAGAATAACCCACAGCTCTTTTCTAGACCTTCCAGTCTAATGAGGTCCCTTGTCATAAAGGTTCACAAATTAACTAAGGACCATGTTTAATGCTGGTACAGTGGCTTGAGTTAAGTGGATTTTATCATCTACGTCCCTGAGGGTGTGATGGACTGGAGTATCTTCAGAGTGTTGATCACTAACCTTTCTTTGAGCCACTGTTTTTTGTGTGTTCATCAATAAAATTGGTTAACTCCGTGGGTGACCCAGTAAACAAAGCATCACAGGTTTGCTGTACAACGCTATTGGATAGTGAGTCAAAAGTATTATTTCCATTATTTTCCATGGCTTATTTTCTCTAGGTTTCCTTGATACATCTTGCAATCCCCCTCACTGGGATTATGGATCTTATTTCGGTACTTGTACAAGATTTCATAATTTTCTGGCCAGCAATGGGGCAAAAAGTGGATCACTTCAAATTTAGTTATTTTGCTGGAATGTTGGCTTTGGGGGTCTTGTTTATATCCCCATATGTGAAAACAAAGAGGTGATGGCTGGAAGGTTTAGAATGAATTTTAACCACTGGCATTGCTCTGGGCAACCCTCCAAACCATCGTTCTTCACCTGCCAAGCGATTACAGAAGGGGAAAGACCATATGCAAATCAGGCTTGGTCCCACCCCAAAAGGGGCAGTCCAGCCCGAACTGCTAGGTCACATCGCTTCTACACGAGACCACAAGCATCCCCAGCAGGCACGGGCCTAGAGACCCAAGCTACTCCTCACTGATGACGCCCAACAAGGCTGAAACATGTCTGGGGATGCTTGTGGTCTCGTGCAAAAGGGATGTGACCTAGCAGTTCGGTCTGGACTACCCCTTTGGGGGTGGGGCCAAGCCTGATTTGCATATGGTTTTTCCCCTTTTGTAATGGCTTGGCAGGCGAAGAACGATGGTCTGGAGGGTTACCCAGAGCAATGCCAGAGGTCAAGATTTATTCTAAACCTTCCAGCCATCAACTCTTTTGTTTTGCTATTGTCACCCCAAGTGTGAAGGGTATGCCCAGACGTGGGTCCTTTGCCTGCTGGCCCTAGAGACTCAAGCTACTCCTCACTGATGACGCCCAAGAAGGCTGAAACATGTCTGGGGATGCTTGTGGTCTCGTGCGAAAGGGATGTAACCTAGCAGTTCGGGCTGGACTACCCCTTTGGGGGTGGGACCAAGCCCGATTTGCATATGGTTTTTCCCCTTTTGTAATGGCTTGGCAGGCGAAGAACAAGAACGATGGTCTGGAGGGTTACCCAGAGCAATACCAGAGGTCAAGATTTATTCTAAACCTTCCAGCCATCAACTCTTTTGTTTTGCTATTGTCACCCTGAGTGGGAAGGGTATGCCCAGACGTGGGTCCCTTGCCTGCTGGGCCTAGAGACCCAAGCTACTCCTCACTGATGACGCCCAACAAGGCTGAAACATGTCTGGGGATGCTTGTGGTCTCGTGCAAAAGGGATGTGACCTAGCAGTTCGGGCTGGACTACCCCTTTGGGGATGGGACCAAGCCTGATTTGCATATTGTTTTTCCCCTTTTGTAATAGCTTGGCAGGCGAAGAACGATGGTCTGGAGGGTTACCCAGAGCAAAGCCAGAGGTCAAGATTTATTCTAAACCTTCCAGCCATCAACTCTTTTGTTTTGCTATTGTCATCCCCATATGTGGACCTACCTCCTCTAACCGATCCAACAGTGGTACCATTGAGGAGTGTTCATGGGTTCAGTTTTTATGTCGGTGTCTTGACCTTCTGCATTGTGTAGTCCTCTCTATTAGTGAATATACCGCGGGTGGTACCATCCTCCCCTGGCATACCCAATCCAGCCATGTTAGAGGTATCTACCCCGAATTGATGGGTTAACACTCCACTATTCTATCTTCTTGGTGGCCAATACATATTTTCCGCGCAGCCTTAGATACACTGTTATCATTTATATTACCATCAACCCAGATAGGGCCAATGTCTCTAAACGAGGGATGACTTTCCCTATGTTAGGGATTAGGGCTGTCCCTATGCATCCTTCTTGGCGAATGGTACATATTTCATGAGCAGCCTGCAGCTCGGCTGAAGGGGTACATCCCCTGTTTGATTATCATATGGAGGATCTATGACCTGAGGCGAAGCAGGAGAAAGCTCTTCCATGACCACCATGGCTTGATTGTCATCAATTGAGTCATCATTAGTCAATTGACTCCTAAGACCCTTTCGCTGCATTCTGGGGAGAAATAAAATAAATAAATCCACGCAGAAAGGGGGACAAGATTGAACAGGATAGGCCCGCTAACCGTACAGACACACAATCTCAGTGAGTTAAATTAAAAACACTGAATCAAATTACAAAGCAGAAAAAAGATAACATTCCAGATCTTTTTAAAAATGTCACAGGTTCACAAATTCCAGGCACATACAAAAAAAAAGAATTCCAGCTCTTTCTAAAAATGAATTCTATTAGCTGGGGCGCGAGGGGTAGAGGCGGTGGACAGCGTGGATTAATTTAACCAGTGCATAGAGGGGTAAACCTCCGATCAAAGCAGGGAACTTCCAGCAGTCTCCTCCGTATGTAAGCCTGCACACTGAGGATCAGAGGAAGCACGCTCCAACAGTCTAAGCCGGCAACCCCTCCCACCCCTTTCAAAGGGTATAACTTAGGTCCTGCAGTCGGGAAGGTGGCACAGTAGGACTTTAAAGAGAGGTAATAAATAGGTTACAGGAAGCCCGGCCACTAAGTCTAACAACACAGTCCTGGAGCAGACAGAAGAATGAGCAGGTTGAACGGGTTGAAGGAGAGACGCTGACAGATACCTTGATGCAGGCACGATAGGTCTCTGCCTCCCAGCCGAACCCTCGCTAACCACTGCCAACCACTCAGTTCTCCACTCTGCGCAGCGCTCCGCGCATTACTGACAAAAAAGTATGTTTCAGTTCCTGTTCCTGCGGCATGCTCCGCCTCCAAGTAGGAAACAAAGAAATAACACTCAGGATGACCACTGCTTCCACTGCCAACCACTCAGTTCTCCACTCTGCGCAGCACTCTGCGCATTACTGGCAAATAAGCATGTTTCAGTTCCTGTTCCTGCGGCACGCTCCGCCTCCAAGTAGGAAACAAAGAAAAAATACTCAGGATGACCACTGCTTCCACTGCCAACCACTCAGTTCTCCACTCTGCGCAGCGCTCCGCGCATTACTGGCAAATAAGCATGTTTCAGTTCCTGTTCCTGCAGCATGCTCCGCCTCCAAGTAGGAAACAAAGAAAAAACACTCAGGATGACCACTGCTTCCACTGCCAACCACTCAATGCTCCACCCTACTTCCCTTCCTACACTACCACTCCTCCCACTCTCTCACTGCTCTTCCCTCTACACTACTATCACTTCTCCCACTACTAAAACACTTTCCCCACTACTACACTCCTCCTCCCCCCACTACTGCACAAACACTCTCCTTTCTCCCAGTAATTTTCACTTCAAATTCACCCCTTACACTACCTTCTGCTACTCACTCGTCACACACTCATGCACACTCAAACTGCAGAACCAGCCTCACTCCTGAGGGAATACCTCACCTCCTCCCACAATTTCCTCCACAAGCTGCTCCTCTTTCCTTTCTACCATTGGTCCCTTGGCATGCCTGCCTACATTTTCACAAAATCAAAAACCTTGAGCTGTATGCCCCGCCCACACAATGCTCCGCCCACATGTCCATATATTAAGTGTTTTATCATTTCATTAGATGTTTATTGCCATTTCATTTTACAGCTAGGTTTGTTATTCCTCTGAAAATCCGTGCTTGTGCCTTTTTACATTCTATGACCAATCGAAAATGCATATAAATCTTGTTTACAATTATTTACATGGCCATTTGTCCCGTTGATATGAATTGCGGATAGCCATGATGTTTAAATGATTAGAATGATTGAAACACCACCCGTCGCTGCGTTTGCATGTGTGCTGTTGCGCTGTTTTTGTCAGTTTGGCCCGAGCTGTTTTGCTTTTGCAATTTCATCAGAAGCCCCTACCATGGTACATGGGTCTGTGGTATGCAAAGAAATGCCCTGCGCGCGCCTGCTGCGGGGTGAGCTGGGTGCTTGAAGCTGATACGCCATGGCCTTTATGGTCACAGGATGAGGGAGGCATCCTGCTACTACTACAAGCGCGGAAATCCCAGAGTCTCCACTCTCTTCCCTGGAGACCAGGAGAAGAGTGTAAAACCCCAGAGTCCCCGGGCTAAACCCAGAGGGTAGGCAGGTATTTCCCCTAGTCGTCCTTCACATCCACCTCTCAGCTCGCCTAGTACATGCACACTTCCGGTTCCTCCCTTCCCAGGGATTGGTCCTCTTTTCTTAGCCAATCTAGACTGCTCTGCCTGCGCTGGGCTGTGTGTGTGCATGGGACAGCTTTCTATATGGGCTTAAGCCGTGTAATAGAGGCGTACCAGGTTTATGGTAACAGTTCCTGTTCTGGTCCTTGGTGGTCTAGTGTCTTATTATGTGTGCACAGCTCCTGCCGGTGTTTCCAGGTGGGTGCTCTCCACCTCTGTTATTGCCATGCATGCCGGTGGCTTCCTCCCTGTGTCCCTTTCTCAGGAAGGCTCTGCTCCACCTCTACATGGTGTGTGGATCAGCGCTGGGGGGTTTCTGCAGGTGCTGTTGTGTTCCCTGACGCTTCTCTTATGTTCTTGTGTTGGCGAGGCTGACCTGCTTTCATTGCCGCAGCGCTTAGAAAATAAGCACAATACTGGCAAGCGGTTTGTACAAGAGGCCTGGTTGGAGATAGGCGTCTGGCACAAGGCAGGAGTCGTAAATGTGTACCCTCTCCGTTTCTACCATCCACCTCAGGGATAGAAGTGGCACTGATTGGCTCCCTAGTATGCCTCCCACCTCCAACTGGGAGAGGTTCCTATTCCACTTCACAAGGCTTGCTTGCTCATGGGCTTATTAAAATCCAAAAGGGCGGATTGTGTTGCCTCTATCTAGGTATGACAGTACTAATGCTTGGATGCTATTCCTGAGGGCAGTGGCGTGTCAAGACTCTTTTGACTGGGGTGGCCCAAGTGGGGCAATGACTTATGCAGGGGTGGCATGAAGTACGAGGACACACACACACTATGATCATAGTTTAGGATAATGGGGTGGCATCTGGGGTGCCCAATCGGATTCCAGAGGTAGCAGGTGCCACGCCAGGCCACTCCCCGGACACGCCACTGCTTGGGGAGGGGGGTTCATTTTGTGCAGGAAGTGTTTGCTGAAGCCAAGCTGTCTGTCTGCCTTTGGTGGCCAGGTGAGGTTTGAAGGTTAAGTTGCTGTCAATGATAAAGCCCTCTGATTTGGTGCTGGGCACCTATTGTGGCATAACCGCTCCGAGATTCATGCCAGACAGCAAGGATTCGATGGGAGTTTACGTGGCTGGGATTCTGAGGAGGAGTTGAGCTTTAGGTAGTTCTTCAATAGCCAGGATTGAATGAGCGTAAAACAATGTTTCAACCATGAAATATCTTGGGCTCGAGTGACCTTTAGGTGTTATTTCGTATCATCCCCGTATTGATGGTCATCAAAGAGCCCTCCTAGAGGATCCAGGTGTCGTATGAACATCCCTGGGCAGACAGGGTCTGGCTTCTCAGAGGAATCCGCATGTGACTGGCGGGGGGACTGGTTGGCACTTCTGCACCTGGACCAGCTGGTGTCTGCCCGATACCCATTAAGCAGAAAGCCTGAGATGCCTCTGTGGGAGGCTAGCAGTGGGATCAGAATTGTGTGCTTGTGTTGTAGAGAAGCCTCTCAATGCTCACACCAGAACAAAATACAACCCACTAGGGAAAATGGCCCAGCACACCTCTTGCAAGGAGAACAAGCTTTTATTTCCATAAAAATAGAAATGCACCAGCAATGGACTCTGCTGCCATGTAGCGTTCCGCTGAAATCTGTACGAACCAAACTTTATGAAGGCATACAGCGCATCAGTGATGTTATTTACATAGTGTGCAAACCGGATTGGCTGGTTGGTCGAAACCCTATACATGGGCTATCTGCTCCACAAGGGATGCCAGGCCATTGGGCCCTGCCCTGTCTGTCCAACTTTTCCACGCGGACTCCTCCTCACATGTCATCAGGCACGAAACTGTAGCTAATTAGCAACTATGTGAACAATAACAATACTGGCTCTATCTCTGGCCTGATGTGCACCTGGAACTGCAGGCACGTACTAGGCGCATACTTCGAGGCCATCGCTTCTAACAAACTACAGCTCGATTCCATCCAGACACGTTGGCGCCTGACCAATGGTCCCCCCCCCCCTTGTTTTATCCCTCCCGACACCTTGCAGCACAAATCACGCGACCTACGGTGAAGGCGACTGATCCCTGCTTTCAGATCTTTTCAGAACGATTGGGAGTTTATCAGTTTTATGGTCGGTGGTCTGGAACTGACTGGTACCTTGGAATGCTGGGGATCCTGGGACTGGGGCTTTTGGGGGCAATGACTTAGAGCTGGGACAGGAAGGGTTGGAGGTTTGTGGCCTTCTCGTGGGATCGCTTTTCTCAGTGAGCTCTCAACCCCCGCGTGGCCTTGCAGGGCGCATTCCGTCTGGAACACGAGATGTTGGCAACATGAGACAGTGAGGGGTATGTGAATCTCTGCAGCTCTGGCCTTTCTCACCGATGCTTGGGCTACAGCCTTTTACCGCTTGCATACATGTCATTTCTATGTGTGTGGATTGGGCACGCAGCCTGGTTTCAGAACAGAACCAGGCCTCAATACCAAGAGGGCTACCACTATGTAAGATGACGCCTGACTCCCCTTGTATACTATTTGAAGGCATGTGTACCTGCCCTCCCCGGGTCCCTACTGCACATTCACAGGCCTGTGTTCCACCAGAAAGCACTGGGGGGTCTGGGACGATCGTCCCTCCTTCTTAACAGTGCCAAAGGCTGGAGAACACTTGCCATGTATCCTCTTTACATATGTTAGTGCGTGTCTCATCCACGGGTGCTGTTTCGTTGCTGCATCTTTGGTGACCGGGCGGTCATTTCACACGTCTCATGGATCCGGATGGGGGAATATTGTGGAGTCGGTCCTTCGAGAGAAAGATGCCTTGATGATCTGAGCAGTGAGCATACAGGCTCCCAGAAATCGATAGCACCGGGAAACCTTGCCCCAATATATGGCCAAACCTTTACCAAAGAGCGCCATCGTTCTGAGTGCGACGACTCCTATTGGGTCTTCTTCCTGGCGAGGGCATCATCCGGGTCTGTCCACTTGGTGCTGCTCCTGAAAAGCTGAACATTTGCAAACTGTCCCTTCACTTCTGAAGACCTGGGGCTACGCTAGTGTCGCGACTGTCGAGACTCGGGGCTAGCTGGCCTTTTGGTTGCAACCCCTGAGCTTCTACCCAGGTCTACAGCCAAAAGATCCGGAGCTATAGCCCCCGCAGGTCCCCTAGCTACGCCTCTGGCCCCGCTTGAAAGGGTGAGTCCTCTGATCTGTCCGGACCTCCATGGAAGGCAGATTGAAGTGCACAATCTGGCTATTATTGACCCACTCAGCGGTGCTCTGCGGGGTCAGTGTCTGAGCTCTCCAGTCATCCCAGGTCAAGTGAGAGAACCTAGCCCAACCCTGATTCGTTCTCTGAGATCCTGGAACTTAATAAGGTCCCTTCCTCTGACTTGCATTATTTCGCTGCCTTTTGGCTGTCCAGAGCCAGGCACGTCTTGCTGTTTTACGTGCTCCTGCATGGATTTGCTGGCCCCATTTCTGCCATTAATGATCGCATCCTGTAGGATAGTATTGAAGCCCTGAAGCACCTGTTTGGATGCAACTTCAAGGCACAGCAACAGTTCATAGCTGAATCAGCAGGGGAACCGTCTTCATTTTATATTCTCTAAATGCACATACATGCATAATATGTTGCCTGACGACGGTGGCAGGTGTCCCATTCTAATTGCTTCATTAACTAACACAGTTAGCATACAACAAAGAGACTGATGCATTTATTTATTTTCAGACAGTAATAACAATTGATTTATTTCTATGCAGTTGGTACAATGTAAAGCTAAAACAATTTCTTTTTCTAGATGTGCTAGTTTATAGGTATTTGCTCTCAATTCGAGTTTCACAGATTAATCTGCTTTCTTTATTAACTCTTGCATTACCGTCCAGCTAGGGAGAAAAGGCACATGAGGAGGGATACAAAGCGTGTTGGTGTTTGGCTAAGTGTCTACCCATTGCCTGCCCATGGTCATGCTAATCTATAGGTCCATTCCCACCCACTTCCTGCCCCGCCTCTCCCAAAACACCTCGTCATGGGAACTCTTTGAGCTAGCTTTATCAAACCTTAAAATCAAAGTGTGTGTTTGAAGTGCTTGTCAGTGTTTTTTGAAAGCTGTCTTTTGAGAGTGAGTTGGCCTCATTATAAGTTTGGTGGTGCAGGAAAACAGGCGGTAGTTCCGTTACCGACACTTTTCCCACATCGCCAAACTGCAGAAAACAGCTGGTATTACCGACAATGGTAATACCGACAATTCCCCCCAGGGAGTCCTACTCATCTCCATGGAATGGGGAATTACTGCTGTTACCGGCACTTGTAACATCCTGGTAATCCTGGGATAGCATATGCCAGTAATGGTACGTCTGTTTGCTGGATCCTGCAGGAATTACCGTAGGGATACCGGCAAACCTGTAATGACCACCAATTACTAAATTGGAGCTGTAATTGTGCTACTAGTGTTATTAAAATGTCTTAACCAGGTCTGCCTTCATCCACTCTAATTATGAATGTCCTTCACTGAAGTCTGTTAAAAAGCAAGCATTGCAAAGCCAACATTTCTGGCTTGTGTATAGGGATTAGGCATTGATGGGGTGGTCGACAAAGGTTTCATTAGTAAAGAGGGGTTTTCATTGCGCGTGCATATTGGTGACTGGAGTGACAGTGATGTTAGCACGATTTTGCAATTTTGTGTGCATCTAGTGTAGTTAACGAGAATGGAACAACTGTTATATTAGTGTTACTTTTGTCTATAGTTGCTAAAACAATGTTGGTGTGTGACGTGCCACGTAGCGCCTAAATGATGTGCAGTGAGGAGCTTCATATGCGCACGCGAGAAAAGAGATTTTGAGATGGAGAAACCACTGAGCTATCCAAGGAGGATAGCTCAGCAGCAACGTGCTCGCCTTGGAATCAAGACAACACGAAGCAACACAGGTTCGATCCCAGGGTCAGTGCTTAGAAACCTCCGGTATTAAGCGTGTTATAAATACACAACAAAGAGACATATTCCTGTCACAGCGCCTTGATGCCCCTGGGCTTTGTGAGCACTTTAAAAATGCAACAAAAAAAAATAATACTGTGAGGGGACGTGGAAGTCTTGAACATACCATACATGCTCTGACATACATACACAGGGTCTTTAGGAAAATGTGTTTGAACAGTTGGGGTACATGACAAATACATAAATCGGTATGCTGCAAGTCCCGTCATAGCAAGTGGTTGTGTATGCTGCTGAAAATTGGGGTGGCAAGATAAACACTGTGCGGCCTGGAAAGCTGGTTGATCAAGGTTGAAGGCTGGGGGAATGAAGCTAACTGCATTCGGGCAGCTGCAATAATATCAAATGGTCAGTTGTGGCCAAGGGTGTAAGCCTGAGTGCTATTGTGGAGCCGAGATGTAATCTTACTGAGAATGTGAGAGTCTGTTATTTAGTGACCAGGGAAGTCTGGCAACCCGGTAGGGTTGGTTGGAGGCTAGGTAATAAACCCGGTGCAAGGGATGCTTAAGGGCAGAGTTGACAAATGGCTTATGGGTTCTGATCAAGTTCTCAGGAATGACCAGGATGTGACCAGAGACCATGCATGCTGAAATGGTAGTCGTAGTGTGAAACGAGGATGCCAGCAAGTCTGGGAAAATAATATACTTATTGCGAGTTCAATGGGAACTTTTTTGGTTCACACTCTCTTAATGTTGAAGTTTCCTTCCAAAGACCATATGCATCACAATTGGGGTTAGAGGTCCTTGACCCGATGAAATCAGTAATGAATTTTGTTTGTTGTGCTACTATATAACCATGTGACAACGTCATAACCAACTACGGAAAGAGCCAGAGAAGGGGTATGCTGTAAATATGAGCCAGCACAAATAAATGTTAAAACAATGTGTCCAATGAGAGCGCAGGAACTGAAAAGGATTAGATCTCCCTTGTACAGGGTTACCCAGTCAGGTCTGGGGGGTGGATTTTGTAATGAAATATGTGGGAGTGTGTTAACTGTTGCAAAATGTATATAATGTGAAATCTTTGTGTGGTTCGAGGAGGATCGAGTTAGTTTCACTCTACGGCATTATCTATCCCTCCCGGCCATTTGTTCAATAAATTTGCTTTACGGACAAATGTGCACTCGCTTCTTATGAGGCGGGCCTATTTTGGGTTATGGAGATAGGAGATCCACCCCCACAGCATTCGCCAGGCATTGCTATATGTTCAAGTATTCCCACAATTTCGCAGCTGTTTCATCAATGACCAGTTGATACCACTACAACAATTCCTGGCAAGTGTGCTTCTCATGCCGACACAAAAGCCCAAACCGATGGCATTGCCTATTCTTGCTGACAATGCAGGCACTCTGGCAAAGAGCCTGCACCAGTCTCTGGGAGCTCGAGTTACCTGAGTTGCTATTGCATTCCTGCCATCCTGTAATTGGGTTCTGAAATGCATGACTAGGGAAAAGACAACCCTACAAACATCAGAAACAGAGCTACCAACTAGACACAGGTCACACCAGTTTAGCCCAGTTCAGACCAGTTTAGGCCATTTACAAACTGGAAGCTTGGTTTTTGGCTTGTTCTTCATAAATACGGGTCTACTTGCCTTATTACCTAAAAGGTTAATCACATATGGTATGGTGGTGGTTATTAAAATGTGTGTTTAAAGTTCAATTAGGCCAAAACATGTGGCTGTCAGTGGCCATGAAATGAAAAGAATAATGTTTTGTATAATAAATTGAGTTAATTGTGATACAATGCCAATGTCCTAATAACAGTACTCTTAACCGTTTCTTAAAATGTTACTTTTAATTGCTTACATAATATTAGTAGGAACCAACCGGATTATTTCATTAAGGAGTAACTTTATAACTGGGCAACTGAGTCAGTAGTTTTTTTTAAATCTGTCTAGAGTGATTGGAGACAATATTTTTGCAATGTTCTACAACCTCTAACAAATCAAAGATTGATCTGACTATGAGACCCAGAATGCATAGAAAGATACCAGAACATGTCCAGTAAACCCCTCAGATATGAGTCTTGTTGAGAGCTAGGTCAGAATGACACACCAAAAAGGATGGGACGGCATGAAGCATCACAAACTGAAACAGTTCGGCCATAAAAATAATAACCTTCTGTCCATGGATTTCTGCAAAGCAAAGTTCCATGCATTGCCTTAAAGAGGCTGTCAAACAAGAGGAGTATGTGTAAATGTTCATGGCTACTCCAAGGCTTGAGTGAAATCTAAATGACAAACAATTGTTCATTCAGTTCAGGAGCTTTTGCCAACTTATTGTCATGATCCCGTGCCCACAATGTATGCCTGTTCCCAAAATATATGTCAGCACTGCCTCTGGAAAACACACATTCATAATGAATGTGCTCACAAAAGATGCCAGCACTGCCTATGTAAAGTATATCTTGATAAAGAAGGTGCCCACAAAAGATGCCAGCACTGCCTATGTAAAGCATGTCTTCATAAAGAAGGTGCCCACAAAAGATGCCAGCACTGCCTATGTAAAGTATGTCTTCATAATGAAGGTGCCCACAAAAGATGCCAGCACTGCCTATGTAAAGAATGTCTTTATAATGAATGTGCCCACAAACGATGCCAGCACTGTCTATGTAAAGCATATCTTTATAAAGAAGGTGCCCACAAAAGATGCCAGCACTGCCTATGTAAAGCATATCTTGATAAAGAAGGTGCCCACAAAAGATGCCAGCACTGCCTATGTAAAGTATATCTTGATAAAGAAGGTGCCCACAAAAGATGCCAGCACTGCCTATGTAAAGCATATCTTCATAAGAAGGTGCCCACAGAAGATGCCAGCACTGCCTATGTAAAGCATATCCTCATAATGAATGTGCCCACAAAAGATGCCAGCACTGCCTATGTAAAGCATATCCTCATAATGAAGGTGCCCACAAAAGATGCCAGCACTGCCTATGTAAAGCATATCTTCATAATGAAGGTGCCCACAAAAGATGCCAGCACTGCCTATGTAAAGCATATCTTCATAATGAAGGTGCCCACAAAAGATGCCAGCACTGCCTATGTAAAGCATATCTTCATAATGAATGTGCCCACAAAAGATGCAGCACTGCCTATGTAAAGCATATCTTCATAATGAATGTGCCCACAAAAGATGCCAGCACTGCCTATGTAAAGCATATCTTCATAATGAATGTGCCCACAAAAGATGCCAGCACTGCCTATGTAAAGCATATCTTCATAAAGAAGGTGCCCACAAAAGATGCCAGCACTGCCTATGTAAAGCATATCCTCATAATGAATGTGCCCACAAAAGATGCCAGCACTGCCTATGTAAAGCATATCTTCATAAAGAAGGTTCTCACAAAAGATGCCAGCACTGCCTATGTGAAGCATATCTTCATAAAGAAGGTGCCCACAAAAGATGCCAGCACTGCCTACGTGAAGCATATCCTCATAATGAATGTGCCCACAAAAGATGCCAGCACTGCCTACGTGAAGCATATCTTCATAATGAAGGTTCTCACAAAAGATGCCAGCACTGCCTACGTAAGGCATATCTTCATAATGAAGGTTCTCACAAAAGATGCCAGCACTGCCTATGTAAAGCATATCTTCATAATGAAGGTGCCCACAAAAGATGCCAGCACTGCCATTGTAAAGCATATCTTCATAATGAATGTGCCCACAAAAGATGCCAGCACTGCCTATGTAAAGCATATCTTCATAATGAATGTGCCCACAAAAGATGCCAACACTGCCTATGTAAAGCATATCTTCATAAAGAAGGTGCCCACAAAAGATGCCAGCACTGCCTGTGTAAAGTATATCTTCATAAGGAATGTGCCCACAAAAGATGCCAGCACTGCCTATGTAAAGCATATCTTCATAATGAAGGTTCTCACAAAAGATGCCAGCACTGCCTATGTAAAGCATATCTTTATAAAGAAGGTGCCCACAAAAGATGCCCGCACTGCCAATGTAAAGCATATCTTCATAATGAAGGTTCTCACAAAAGATGCCAGCACTGCCTATGTAAAGCATATCTTCATAATGAAGGTGCCCACAAAAGATGCCAGCACTGCCTATGTAAAGTATATCTTGATTGTGCCTGTGCCCAAAATATATTTTTCCTGTATTACTGCTGTAAATATTTTCATGATGTCCGGGCCCAGTTTACATGCAATCATGACAATGTAAGAACATACTTTCATGCTGTTTGGGGTTTAATTACTCTCCTTTCGCTCCAGTGATGGTCTTCTAGTGGCTTCAGTACTCCTCTGATGGCCCCTCATCTTGGCAGGCAGCATGCTGGCTGCAGTGTGAAATCAGGAACAGATAGAGACGTGCCGTGCGTGGCCTCTGTTACCCATTCCGGTTATGGCTAGAATACCAGCCCTGCTTAGAAGGAGACAGACCTAGAATCTGTTGTCCACCTTCATCTCACTGTCTCCCTGATTCTACACAGAAGATGGGGGTTTGGTCCGTAGTCTGACCCCACCCTCAGCATGTGTGAGAGGTAAAGTGGGGGGGATGATGCTGTTAATTTGGAAAAAGGGCCGCTTCAATCTCAAGGCCCCCAGGTTTGCGTTTGTCCCCGGCTAAGTGAGCATTGCACACAGCAGAAGTGCAGCCTCCATGCTAACCGAGCCACCATGTTGCAAGAGTGATGCCTCTTGGTGATTCCAATGAGTGCAACACCTCATTTTAGCCTCATATTGTGTGCTTGTAAGTGTGATGAGGATGAGGCAGCCAGCCACCGTAACACAATGTTGAAGAGAGAGAGAGGGGTCGCCTGTTGTCACTAAGTGGGGCTGTCTCTCCTGTGGTGGCTTACAGGAAGGGCCTAACGACCAGCCTCTCCTGGCCCTGCTGAGTGTTTATCTGCACATTATTTGCGGCCCTTAACAGGGGACAGTACAATAACTCTGCCCATACTATTTATTGTAACGTTTAGCTGAAGATTGATGTAGCTCTCAGCGCTAAAGCACCTAACGGAGGTGGTGGAGAGACCAAGGACAGTCACGTGATGCCAGGCGATTCAGTACACAGTTTCTGTTGTAGTTTGATGTGTTTTATTCCATAAAGCCATCTCTATGGCAGGGCTGGGCATTTAGGAATCGAGATGGAGATGGCTGTTGGCCATCTCCTCGTGTCTTGCTCTCATAGATTGGAAGCGTTGTCCATTGATCCGAGAATGATGTTGAATCGCTAGCAACAGAGGTTCAAGGTTGAGCAAAAACAGCAGTGGGGATAGTGGGCAGACTGGTCTGATGCCCAGTGTTAGGTTTAATGCATCAGATATGTGGCTGTTGCTGGTCACTCTGGGGGAGGGGTTGCAGTGCAGAAGTATATGTCACTTGTATAGCGCGTAATGCCATTGGTATGGCCTCGAAGCGCTGTGGGGTTGAACGCCCTTTGGAAGACCGCAGTCCCAGATGTAAGAGGTGAAGGAAGGATTTCAAAATGCCTGTGGGCATTTTTAGCTGGCACGAAGTTGGGTCGAGTGGGTAGGTCCCTGGTGGCTCGCAGTAGTTATCCTGTGAGAGAATGTGTGCCGTGACAAGTTGCCAGCGGAGTGGGATGTCAGATGCGTCATAATATGTGATCGGATGGTCTGAATTTCTGATTGGGTCTCAGCTGTATTCTATAGGATAAGATAATGCTTGCTATGGGTGTGTGTAACAACAGAAGATAGACTGATTCCTATTTGGAGAATAACTTTCAGAGCATGTTATAAGAGCCTGAGTGAAGTTCCTTGGGAGGGGGGGGTGACGTTTCCCCCCTTGTCAACTCCTCTGGTACCCTGGCATACACTTTGAGGTGTGAGAAAGATTCATCCAAGTGTTGGGCTGAATTTGTCAGGCTGTTGAAGGGAAGAGCTGGGTTTTGAGAGACCTTCCTAAAGGCTGGGTGATCGTCTATGCTACTGATGGTTAAAGGTATAGAGTTCCAGATGGTGGGTGCATAGACCCTGAAAAATGAACCCCCGATTCTTGATGAGTTTGCCACAGGTATGACGAGGAGAAGTGCTGTGCCTGTATTCTGTGAGTTTGTGCTGCAGGTATTCCAGTCCTGAGTTGTGGAGTGGCCGGTGGGTGATTCACATTGCATTGAAGGTTGATCGTGGCCCGATTGGGAGTCAGTGAAGGACGCAGAGGGTGGGTGAGATGTGTGCTCTAGGGCCTTGGGATAGGAGGAGCCTGCAGTGATATTCTATACACGTTGGAGTTTACCTATCTGAGATGTGGGGGCCCCCAGGAATAGGGCCTGGCCATAGTCTAAGAGTGAAGTGATGATAGCCATTGTTGCAGAGACCCTGTGAGGAATGGACAGATAGGGAAATACACAGCAGAGAATGTTATTGTGTAGGTAGCAGCATTTTGTCACATAGTTCATTTGATGTGAGAAGGTCAGGTCCGTGTCCATCTGAGGTTTATTATTGTGCTGGCGGAGGTGGGTGGGTGATCCTAGCGAGAGTGGCCACACGCTGGCTTGGGCGGTCTTCCCGCAGAGCATGATATCAGTTTTGCCAGGGTTGAGTATGAGGTGGCCGACAGTCATCTAGTGCGCAACCTCTGAGAGGCAGGATGCGAGATTCAGGGATGAGGCGGAGGGGGTCCTATGGGACTTTGAATTAGGCAGAGGGTTCCTTTGGGATTGTGAAGACAATTTGGGTGTTGTCTGTGTAGTTGTAACAGGTTAGGCCATAGGATCGAATGAGTGCGGGAAGGGGGCTCATATAGAGGTTAAAGAGCATTGGGGAGAGAGAGGTCTTCTGCGGCATGCTGTGGGCGACTGGGCAGGGGTAGAGGAGAAAGGAGGTCGGTGTCCTAATTGGGATCAGTTGCAGAGGAACAAGGATATCCACTTTAGAGCTGAGTACCTGATATCGAGAGAGTGAAGTCTGTCCATGATGGTGGAATGGTCAATCGTGTCGAAGGATCGCCCAGAGACTTCCAGTTTCGGAGATAGTTAGAGTTAGTGTTAAGGTTATGGTGAGCGTAATATTGTCGAGAGGTTTGGGTTACAGCTAGGGATAGGGTGAGGAATAAGGGCGTGGTTAAAGGTACAATGGGATTGTTCGGAGGTTAGCATTAGGACTTGGGTTAGGACAAGTTTCAAGTGTGGTTGAAACGTATTTGCCTCTGATTTGCTGGGATTTTGGTTTCGTTGCGGCGTTTTTAGTATCCGGAAGACCAGGATGTAGAGAATTACCACTGTCAGTGTTTCTTGTGCATCTCCCTTCGTCGAGTAGTTCTCTCCCTTTTTCCTTCCACTCTTTCTTCCTTTTGGTTTTCACCATCCTGTACTTCTCCCCCATCTACCTTTATAAAATAAGTGTGAGTTACCACATTTGCATTTGCAAAAGTCTTGAGACTTTTAACAATAATGGAACAGGACCTTTGAAGGTCAGCTGGTGTCTGACTTGGAAGTTAAATTTTGCTTGGATAAACGCAAATGCAGTTATGACTTTTTGGACATATTATTGATATGTTAAAATACGGTTGAATTGCTATGAAAATAAGATATTTGAAAACCCTCCTTCTGCAAATCGCGGTCCCACCTTCCTTTCTTTTTCTGGCTAGAATGGTTGAAAAGCTAGGTTATTTACTAACGCTTAACTTCACATTTTAAGTATCTAAATGTAAACAGGACCAGCATCTATATTTCTTCATTTCTGCAGGGTGCAGCTCAAGCTGGAGTGCAGTGTTAGACACAAGCCACAGGTCTGTCTCTATGAAGATAAGATCCATTCATTCTCTTGGCAATAGCAACCCCCTCTTGCCTCGGCCTCAAGCCACCACCAGAGGCAAACAACCAGCCTGGCCACACTTTAAAGTTTAATACATTTTGTTTTATAATATCAGAATTCATGAGTATGCTTCTGTTCTCAGGGTTTGTCGGGAAGGAATGAACACGCAGCACTGGGCTCTTATAATCTTATAATCTTGTAATGTTATCTAAAATACTCTACAGGTATTGCCGTCTCCAGAGTCTGGCAGACTGGACATGTTATCTCTTCGGAACGATTACAAACTAGAGGAGAACAGACGTACCTTTTTATCAATATGTAACCACATTGTGATTGAATTAGCCTTAAAAAAAATAAAAATAAAGCAGTTTTATACCCTGTTTTTAACAATTTACGAGTACATACAAGGGCCTACTTTCACACACAGATGAGCCTTCGAGTTACCCACACTAACTTCATGGTACTCTAGGATGTCTTTGAGGTTTCAACAACATACGTGTGTGCCCATCTGAAAAACCACATCTGTACTGTTCCTTGGGAAACAGTCTTGGTTGAGGGCCATGTCTTTTGATTTAGAATAAACTCATATCAAAGTGCATCACTCTTTTTGAAACCCAGAGTAAACTTCTTAAAAGAGGCTTTGTGGAGATTGCAGAATAATGGTCACCCGGTGCAGACAGACGTCAGCTGCACAGGACAATCCTTGCAAACCTTAGAATGATCAAATATTCTAATAATTCGTGTGAAACTGGGTCTTCTTTAGATCAGCTCTGGTCCTATGCCCATTGGGAGAAGTTATTGATGGATTTAAATTTTACTTTTGAATTCCCGTTTGTAACCCCTTAAATGCTGAGCTCTGTGGAATTCTATGCACACAGGTTCTGCATCCCGTTGCTAACAGTAGGCGCCAGGTGACACGCTGAGGTACAGAGCCAGATCCTGGCTGCTGGGGGTGGGGCGGCAGTGCTGACCCCCCAATATGGGAGAAGTGCGGGAGACACTTCATTGCCTCTGATTTGCTGAGATCGTGGTTTCACTGGGGCTGGGGTAGAATCTGGGAGACCAGGTGCAAAGCAGTACCACTGTCACGGTTTCCTTTGCCTCTCTATTCCTCCTCCGCTAGTTCTCGCCCTTTTTTCATTGCGCCCTTTCTTCCTTTTGGTTTCCGCCATCCTGTACTTCTCTCTCGTCCCCTTCCCACCCATTCTCTCCGCCCATCTCTCGTCTCTGTCATCAGCAGGTCTACATGCTGTTTCTCTGTCTCTGTCCTGTCCCTGTCCACCTCTCCCCTCGCTCTCCTATTCCATCCCATAATTTCACAGTCCTCTCTCTCTTCCCATTTTGGCTTACATGCTCGGTTCCATCACATACTCTTGCCTACCTCTCTCTCCACTCTCCTTGCTCCTCTCCTCCTCATCTACCTCACATACATTCCTCCACAGCGGACTCCATTTTCCCATCAGCCTCTGTTTCTGAATCCACCATCTCTCTTCCCCTCGCTCATCACCTCTCTCTCTTTCCCTCCCTCATCACCTCGCTCTCTTTCCCTCCCTCATCACCTCTCTCTCTGTCCCTCCCTCATCACCTCTGTCACTTTCCCTCGCTCATCACCTCTCTCTCGTTCCCTCGCACATCACCTCTCTCTCTTCCCCTCGCTCATCACCTCTCTCTCTTTCCCTCGCTCATCACCTCTCTCTCTTCCCCTCGCTCATCACCTCTCTCTCTTCCCCTCGCTCATCACCCCTCTCTCTTCCCCTCGCTCATCACCTCTCTCTTTCCCTCGCTCATCACCTCTCTGTCTTTCCCTCACTCATCACCTCTCTCTCTTCCCCTCGCTCATCACCTCTCTCTCTGCCCCTCACTCATCACCTCTCTCTCTTCCCCTCGCTCATCACCTCGCTCTCTTTCCCTCCCTCATCACCTCTCTCTCTGTCCCTCCCTCATCACCTCTCTCTCTGTCCCTCCTTCATCACCTCTGTCACTTTCCCTCGCTCATCACCTCTCTCTCGTTCCCTCGCACATCACCTCTCTCTCTTTCCCTCGCTCATCACCTCTCTCTCTCTTCCCCTCCCTCATCACCTCTCTCTCTGTCCCTCCTTCATCACCTCTGTCACTTTCCCTCGCTCATCACCTCTCTCTCGTTCCCTCGCACATCACCTCTCTCTCTTTCCCTCGCTCATCACCTCTCTCTCTCTTCCCCTCGCTCATCACCTTTCTCTCTTTCCCTCCCTCATCACCTCTCTCTCTTCCCCTCGCTCATCACCTCTCTCTCTTCCCCTCGCTCATCACCTCTCTCTTTCCCTCGCTCATCACCTCTCTCTATTTCCCTCGCTTATCACCTCTCTCTCTTTCCCTCGCTCATCACCCCTCTATCTTCCCCTCGCTCATCACCTCTCTCTTTCCCTCGCTCATCACCTCTCTCTCTTTCCCTCGCTCATCACCCTTCTCTCTTTCCCTCGCTCATCACCTCTCTCTCTTTCCCTCGCTCATGACCTCTCTCTCTTCCCCTCGCTCATCACCTCTCTCTCTTTCCCTCGCTCATCACCCTTCTCTCTTTCCCTCGCTCATCACCTCTCTCTCTTTCCCTCGCTCATCACCCTTCTCTCTTTCCCTCGCTCATCACCTCTCTCTCTTTCCCTCGCTCATGACCTCTCTCTCTTCCCCTCGCTCATCACCTCTCTCTCTTTCCCTCGCTCATCACCTCTCTCTCTTTCCCTCGCTCATCACCTCTCTGTCTTTCCCTCGCTCTTCACCTCTCTCTCTCTTCCTCTCGCTCATCACCTCTCTCTCTTTCCCTCGCTCATCACCTCTCTCTCTTTCCCTCGCTCATGACCTCTCTCTCTTCCCCTCGCTCATCACCTCTCTCTCTTTCCCTCGCTCATCACCCTTCTCTCTTTCCCTCGCTCATCACCTCTCTCTTTCCATCGCTCATCACCCTTCTCTCTTTCCCTCGCTCATCACCTGTCTCTCTTCCCCTCGCTCATGACCTCTCTCTCTTCCCCTCGCTCATCACCTCTCTCTCTTTCCCTCACTCATCACCTCTCTCTCTTTCCCTCACTCATGACCTCTCTCTTCCCCTCGCTCATCACCTCTCTCTCTTTCCCTCCCTCATCACCTCTCTCTCTCTTTCCCTCGCTCATCATCTCTCTCTTTCCCTCGCTCATCATCTCTCTCACTTTCCCTCGCTCATCACCTCGCTCTCTTTCCCTCGCTCATCACCTCTCTCTCTTTCCCTCCCTCATCACCTCTCTCTCGTTCCCTCGCTCATCACCTCTCTCTTTCCCTCGCTCAACATCTCTCTCTTTCCCTCGCTCAACATCTCTCTCTTTCCCTCGCTCATCACCTCGCTCTCTTTCCCTCGCTCATCACCTCTCTCTCTTTCCCTCGCTCATCACCTCTCTACCTTTCCCTCGCTCATCACCTCTCTCTCTTCCCCTCGCTCATCTCCTCTCTCTCTTCCCCTCACTCATCACCTCTCTCTCTTCCCCTCGCTCATCACCTCACTCTCTTTCCCCCGCTCATCACCTTTCTCTCTCTTTCCCTCGCTCATCACCTCTCTCTCTTTCCCTCGCTCATCACCTCTCTCCCTTTCCCTCGCTCATCACCTCTCTCTCTTCCCCTCGCTCATCACCTCTCCCTCTTCCCCTCGCTCATCACCTCTCTCTCTTCCCCTCGCTCATCACCTCTCCCTCTTCCCCTCTCTCTTCCCCTCGCTCTCTCTTTCCCTCGCTCATCACCTCTCTCTCTTTCCCTCACTCATCACCTCTCTCTCTTTCCCTCACTCATCACCTCTCTCTCTTCCCCTCGCTCATCACCTCTCTCTCTTTCCCTCGCTCATCATCTCTCTCTCTTTCCCTCCCTCATCACCTCTCTCTCTTCCCCTCGCTCATCACCTCTCTCTCTCTTTCCCTCCCTCATCACCTCTCTCTCTTTCCGTCGCTCATCACCTCTCTCTCTTCCCCTCGCTCATCATCTCTCTCTCTTTCCCTCCCTCATCACCTCTCTCCCTTTCCCTCGCTCATCACCTCTCGCTCTCTTTCCCTCGCTCATCACCTCTCTCTCTTCCCCTCGCTCATCACCTCGCTTTCTTTCCCTCGCTCATCACCTCGCTCATCACCTCTCTCTCTCTTTCCCTCGCTCATCATCTCTCTCTCTTTCCCTCCCTCATCACCTCTCTCTCTTCCCCTCGCTCATCACCTCTCTCTCTTTCCCTCGCTCATGACCTCTCTCTCTTCCCCTCGCTCATCACCTCTCTCTCTTTCCCTCGCTCATCACCCTTCTCTCTTTCCCTCGCTCATCACCTCTCTCTCTTTCCCTCGCTCATCACCCCTCTCTCTTTCCCTCGCTCAACATCTCTCTCTTTCCCTCGCTCAACATCTCTCTCTTTCCCTCGCTCATCACCTCGCTCTCTTTCCCTCGCTCATCACCTCGCTCTCTTTCCCTCGCTCATCACCTCGCTCTCTTTCCCTCCCTCATCAACTCTCTCTCTTTCCCTCGCTCATCACCCCTCTCTCTTTCCCTCGCTCAACATCTCTCTCTTTCCCTCGCTCAACATCTCTCTCTTTCCCTCGCTCATCACCTCGCTCTCTTTCCCTCGCTCATCACCTCGCTCTCTTCCCCTCGCTCATCACCTCTCTCTCTCTTTCCCTCCCTCATCACCTCTCTCTCTTTCCCTCGCTCATCACCCCTCTCTCTTTCCCTCGCTCAACATCTCTCTCTTTCCCTCGCTCATCACCTCGCTCTCTTTCCCTCGCTCATCACCTCGCTCTCTTTCCCTCGCTCATCACTCGCTCTCTTTCCCTCCCTCATCACCTCTCTCTCTTTCCCTCGCTCATCACCCCTCTCTCTTTCCCTCGCTCAACATCTCTCTCTTTCCCTCGCTCAACATCTCTCTCTTTCCCTCGCTCATCACCTCGCTCTCTTTCCCTCGCTCATCACCTCGCTCTCTTTCCCTCGCTCATCACCTCGCTCTCTTCCCCTCGCTCATCACCTCTCTCTCTTTCCCTCCCTCATCACCTCTCTCTCTTTCCCTCGCTCATCACCCCTCTCTCTTTCCCTCGCTCATCATCTCTCTCTTTCCCTCGCTCAACATCTCTCTCTTTCCCTCGCTCAACATCTCTCTCTTTCCCTCGCTCATCACCTCTCTCTCTTTCCCTCCCTCATCACCTCTCTCTCTTTCCCTCGCTCATCACCCCTCTCTCTTTCCTTCGCTCAACATCTCTCTCTTTCCCTCGCTCAACATCTCTCTCTTTCCTTCGCTCAACATCTCTCACTTTCCCTCGCTCATCACCCCTCTCTCTTTCCTTCGCTCAACATCTCTCTCTTTCCCTCGCTCAACATCTCTCTCTTTCCTTCGCTCAACATCTCTCTCTTTCCCTCGCTCATCACCCCTCTCTCTTTCCCTCGCTCATCACCCCTCTCTCTTTCCCTCGCTCAACATCTCTCTCTTTCCCTCGCTCAACATCTCTCTCTTTCCCTCGCTCATCACCTCGCTCTCTTTCCCTCGCTCATCACCTCGCTCTCTTTCCCTCGCTCATCACCTCGCTCTCTTTCCCTCCCTCATCACCTCTCTCTCTTTCCCTCGCTCATCACCCCTCTCTCTTTCCCTCGCTCAACATCTCTCTCTTTCCCTCGCTCATCACCTCGCTCTCTTTCCCTCGCTCATCACCTCGCTCTCTTTCCCTCGCTCATCACCTCGCTCTCTTTCCCTCCCTCATCACCTCTCTCTCTTTCCCTCGCTCATCACCCCTCTCTCTTTCCCTCGCTCAACATCTCTCTCTTTCCCTCGCTCAACATCTCTCTCTTTCCCTCGCTCATCACCTCGCTCTCTTTCCCTCGCTCATCACCTCGCTCTCTTTCCCTCGCTCATCACCTCGCTCTCTTCCCCTCCCTCATCACCTCTCTCTCTTTCCCTCGCTCATCACCCCTCTCTCTTTCCCTCGCTCATCACCCCTCTCTCTTTCCCTCGCTCAACATCTCTCTCTTTCCCTCGCTCAACATCTCTCTCTTCCCCTCGCTCATCACCTCTCTCTCTTTCCCTCCCTCATCACCTCTCTCTCTTTCCCTCGCTCATCACCCCTCTCTCTTTCCCTCGCTCAACATCTCTCTCTTTCCCTCGCTCAACATCTCTCTCTTTCCCTCGCTCATCACCTCTCTCTCTTTCCCTCCCTCATCACCTCTCTCTCTTTCCCTCCCTCATCACCTCTCTCTCTTTCCCTCGCTCATCACCCCTCTCTCTTTCCCTCGCTCAACATCTCTCTCTTTCCCTCGCTCAACATCTCTCTCTTTCCCTCGCTCAACATCTCTCTCTTTCCCTCGCTCATCACCTCTCTCTCTTTCCCTCCCTCATCACCTCTCTCTCTTTCCCTCGCTCATCACCCCTCTCTCTTTCCCTCGCTCAACATCTCTCTCTTTCCCTCGCTCAACATCTCTCTCTTTCCCTCGCTCAACATCTCTCTCTTTCCCTCGCTCATCACCTCTCTCTCTTTCCCTCCCTCATCACCTCTCTCTCTTTCCCTCGCTCATCACCCCTCTCTCTTTCCCTCGCTCAACATCTCTCTCTTTCCCTCGCTCAACATCTCTCTCTTTCCCTCGCTCAACATCTCTCTCTTTCCCTCGCTCATCACCTCTCTCTCTTTCCCTCCCTCATCACCTCTCTCTCTTTCCCTCGCTCATCACCCCTCTCTCTTTCCCTCGCTCAACATCTCTCTCTTTCCCTCGCTCAACATCTCTCTCTTTCCCTCGCTCAACATCTCTCTCTTTCCCTCGCTCATCACCTCTCTCTCTTTCCCTCCCTCATCACCTCTCTCTCTTTCCCTCGCTCATCACCCCTCTCTCTTTCCCTCGCTCAACATCTCTCTCTTTCCCTCGCTCAACATCTCTCTCTTTCCCTCGCTCAACATCTCTCTCTTTCCCTCGCTCATCACCTCTCTCTCTTTCCCTCCCTCATCACCTCTCTCTCTTTCCCTCGCTCATCACCCCTCTCTCTTTCCCTCGCTCAACATCTCTCTCTTTCCCTCGCTCAACATCTCTCTCTTTCCCTCGCTCAACATCTCTCTCTTTCCCTCGCTCATCACCTCTCTCTCTTTCCCTCCCTCATCACCTCTCTCTCTTTCCCTCGCTCATCACCCCTCTCTCTTTCCCTCGCTCAACATCTCTCTCTTTCCCTCGCTCAACATCTCTCTCTTTCCCTCGCTCAACATCTCTCTCTTTCCTTCGCTCAACATCTCTCTCTTTCCCTCGCTCATCACCTCTCTCTCTTTCCCTCCCTCATCACCTCTCTCTCTTTCCCTCGCTCATCACCTCTCTCTCTTTCCCTCCCTCATCACCTCTCTCTCTTTCCCTCGCTCATCACCCCTCTCTCTTTCCCTCGCTCAACATCTCTCTCTTTCCCTCGCTCAACATCTCTCTCTTTCCCTCGCTCATCACCTCTCTCTTTTTCCCTCCCTCATCACCTCTCTCTCTTTCCCTCGCTCATCACCTCTCTCTCTTTCCCTCCCTCATCACCTCTCTCTCTTTCCCTCGCTCATCACCCCTCTCTCTTTCCCTCGCTCAACATCTCTCTCTTTCCCTCGCTCAACATCTCTCTCTTTCCCTCGCTCATCACCTCTCTCTCTTTCCCTCCCTCATCACCTCTCTCTCTCTTTCCCTCGCTCAACATCTCTCTCTTTCCCTCGCTCAACATCTCTCTCTTTCCCTCGCTCAACATCTCTCTCTTTCCCTCGCTCAACATCTCTCTCTTTCCTTCGCTCAACATCTCTCTCTTTCCCTCGCTCATCACCTCTCTCTCTTTCCCTCCCTCATCACCTCTCTCTCTTTCCCTCGCTCATCACCCTTCTCTCTTTCCCTCGCTCATCACCCCTCTCTCTTTCCCTCGCTCATCACCCCTCTCTCTTTCACTCGCTCAACATCTCTCTCTTTCCCTCGCTCAACATCTCTCTCTTTCCCTCGCTCAACATCTCTCTCTTTCCCTCGCTCATCACCTCTCTCTCTTTCCCTCCCTCATCACCTCTCTCTCTTTCCCTCGCTCATCACCCCTCTCTCTTTCCTTCGCTCAACATCTCTCTCTTTCCTTCGCTCAACATCTCTCTCTTTCCCTCGCTCATCACCTCTCTCTCTTTCCCTCCCTCATCACCTCTCTCTCTTTCCCTCGCTCATCACCCCTCTCTCTTTCCCTTGCTCATCACCCCTCTCTCTTTCCCTCGCTCATCACCCCTCTCTCTTTCCCTCGCTCAACATCTCTCTCTTTCCCTCGCTCAACATCTCTCTCTTTCCCTCGCTCAACATCTCTCTCTTTCCCTCGCTCATCACCTCTCTCTCTTTCCCTCGCTCATCACCTCTCTCTCTTTCCCTCCCTCATCACCTCTCTCTCTTTCCCTCGCTCATCACCCCTCTCTCTTTCCTTCGCTCAACATCTCTCTCTTTCCTTCGCTCATCACCTCGCTCTCTCCTAGATCTTGTTCTTTTCCACATTCACTGGCTGTTCGGTGCTCTCACTTTTCCAAGATGCTTCCCTCCCTCCCTCCCTCCCTCCCTCCCTCCCTCCCTCCCTCCCTCCCTCCCTCCCTCCCTCCCTCCCTCCCTCCCTCCCTCCCTCCCTCCCTCCTTCCTTCCTTCCTTCCTTCCTTCCTTCCTTCCTTCCTTCCTTCCTTCCTTCCTTCCTTCCTTCCTTCCTTCCTTCCTTCCTTCCTTCCTTCCTTCCTTCCTTCCTTCCTTCCTTCCTTCCTTCCTTCCTTCCTTCCTTCCTTCCTTCCTTCCTTCCTTCCTTCCTTCCTTCCTTCCTTCCTTCCTTCCTTCCTTCCTTCCTTCCTTCCTTCCTTCCTTCCTTCCTTCCTTCCTTCCTTCCTTCCTTCCTTCCTTCCTTCCTTCCTTCCTTCCTTCCTTCCCTCCTTCCCTCCCTCCCCTCCTCCTTCTTACAGGACTCCCTCCTTTCCATCTCTATCTCCCTCCCTCACTCCATCAGTTTCTCTGTTTCCCTGTCTCCTTCTCACCCCCGATCTTCCACCTCCCTTTCACTGCCCTCTTCGCCTTTCCCTCGCTGTCATTGCACGTCCTTGGCCCCCGCTCCGCCCTACTCCCCCCTCAGCACCTCAAGCCCTTTCCTTTGTCCACATTTCGCAGAGACACTTCATCCTGATTCCCAGACGCTCCCTTGCCAGGGCTGACACTTCTCCGCAGAGGTGCCCCCGGCCTGGCTGCAGGGGGTGCACACAGCCACTCGCAGGAGCTTCAGAAGGCTTGGAGGGATGCTCTGTGCGGAAACCAATTGGGTACACAATAATGCGATTTGATGGAATAATTAAGTCTTGCATTGTGTAGCCGGCAGATAGGGAAGGCTGATAGTGGTGGCGACAGCAATTTACGAGGTGGAGCAAATTCCAGACCCTGTCCTTGCGTAGGATGAAGGCTGCCCCCATCACCCCTCAGCTCGGACGGGGGAGGAGACTACATAAACGAGTCACAAGTTCAATGTTTATACTCGCGGCCAGTGCCTCCACTCCCCCTCACACAGGAGGTCTGACCCACAGACAACACACATTATCCAAGCTGATCAGAAAAGGGGTCCCCCCTAATTCATAAGCAAGCTGGCGTATCCCCAATGCAGGGGGTAATCAGCCATTAAGAAGGATCGAAACTACATCACGCCAATGAACCCAAAAGCGTCTGAAATGTGTCTCTGATGGTTGACTGTCTGTGAGAGCTCTCTACATTGTAGATTTCAGTCTAGTTCTTAGATTTTGACTTTGTGCAGGTGCTTGTCAGCCTTGGCCTCATGTCAAGATATCCTGATGACTGTATTCACTGTATTCGCCGTTCTGTACTGTCGTTACTCTCCTCTACTTCCCTCCCTCATCCCTCCCATGCTCACAGGCCTCCCTTGGCCCCTCTCTGCCCTTCCCTTCTACTCTCCTCGTTCTTGCCCATAGCACTGGATGAGGTCTTCAGACAAGTCCTCTCCCTGAAAGTCTCCTCCAAACAGGTGCTCCCCTGCTCCTCCAGAATTATCAAGGACAACATTGCCTCCCTTGTGTCAGCCTTGGCCTATTTCTGTAATCACTCCTTTGCCACTGGCTCCCGCCCACTACCCCTCAAGCACTCCCTTGTATACCCTCTCCTCAAAAAGCCCTCTGCCGACACCTCCTGCCATTCTAACTACTGCCCTATCTCCATTATCCTCTTGCTGGGCAAGCTCCTGGAGAAGCTGTTCATCTCCCAACTGATCTAACACACTGATTCCCAGCTGATCCACCACACTGAATCCCAGCTGATCCACCACACTGAATCCCAGCTGATCTACCACACTGAATCCCAGCTGATCTACCACACTGAATCCCAGCTGATCTACCACACTGAATCCCAGCTGATCCACCATGAATCCCAGCTGATCCACCACACTGAATCCCAGCTGATCCACCACACTGAATCCCAGCTGATCTACCACACTGAATCCCAGCTGATCTACCACACTGAATCCCAGCTGATCCACCACACTGAATCCCAGTTGATCCACCACACTGAATCCCAGCTGATCCACCACACTGAATCCCATCTGATCCACCACACTGAATCCCAGCTGATCCACCACACTGAATCCCATCTGATCCACCACACTGAATCCCAGCTGATCTAACACACTGAATCCGAGCTGATCTACCACACTGAATCCCAGCTGATCCACCACACTGAATCCCATCTGATCCACCACACTGAATCCCAGCTGATCTACCACACTGAATCCCAGCTGATCTACCACACTGAATCCCAGCTGATCTACCACAGTAAATCCCAGCTGATCTACCACACTGAATCCCAGCTGATCTACCACCCCGGATCTGCTGGTTGTCTCCACGACCACCAGTCTGGCTTCACGGCATCCAGAGGCACAGAAACTGCTCTACTGAACACCAGTGAAGACTTGCTCTCAAATCCCGACTCCAACTATCCATCCGTTCTTATCCTTCTGGATCTTTACTCTGCCTTTGACACGGTCAATCATGCCACCCTGATAAATCGGCTCTGTGAAACCCTTGGCATCACGGACTGGCACGTGACTGGTTGACCTCATTCCTCTCTGACATTCCTTCTCAGGTTGTACTGGGCCCTTTCCCTCCCCTATCCCACTCGCCACCTGCCGCGTCCCTCGTGGCTCTATCCTCTCGCCGTGGCTCATCAACATCTACTTTGCCTCTCTGGCCCACTTGATCTCCTCCTTCTCTCCAAACTTCCAGTGTTATGAATATGCCATGCAACTCTCCTTCAAGCTTCCCTCTTCTTCTTCCTCTTCCTCCTCTCTCATCCCTGTGTGTCCGACTGATATTCAGGCATGATGTGCTGCCAATGATTTCTGCCTTAATGCCAGTAAGACTGAGATCCTTCTCACTGGGACCCGAGCTCGCTACTTCCATCCGTCCCTCTGGCTGCACTCTATGGGCCCCTGCCCCCTCTTGTGAGGCAAGAAACCTTGGTGTCATCTTTGACTCCTCTCTCTCCTTCTCTCCTCACATCATAGACTTTGCCAAGAAGGCCCACTGTATGTTGCACCTCCTCAGAGGTATTCTCCCTTTCCTCTCCTTCCCCAGAATCTCAATGTCTCCAGAGCTCTGGTCCTCTCTAGGCTGGACTACTGCAACAGCCTCTTCCTCAATCTTCCTTTATCCTCCCTTCACCCCCTTTCACTAACTGGGCTAGGACTGCAAGACCTTTCCTTGGCATCAAGCCCAGGGACCTCATCTCTCCAGCCCTAAAATCTCTCCACTGGCTCTCGGGTTGCTGCAAGGAGCAGGTCAAGACCCTCTGCATCATCCACAAGGGTCTCTGGGGCCTGGTAACTGCCCCATCCAACTTTCTCTCCATAAATACCTCCCTGCTAGAACACTTCATGAAGCAGAGAGTGGCGGGTAGATCTCTCGACTCCACAGGAACCTCCCTCTGGGACAGTCTCCCTGCCCCTCTCAGGCTTGAGCCGGATCTCCTTAAGTTCCAGAAGCTCTACAAGACCCTCCTTTCTCTTCTTCCTTCCCTCTCCCCCTTGTAGAGAAGGAGCCAAGTACCCCCAGCTCAAGCGTAGCGCTCGTGTTGCCTATATGCTGGGAACCAGAATGTGAAACATGTGCAGTCCCAGTGAAGATACCAATACCAAGGAGAATCCTGGAAGCAAGGTTCCCATTGCGAAAACCATACCAGCATACACGACAGTATGATGACCATTTGAATAAAATTACAGAAGAAGGGGGAAAAGTGAGCAAACGAGAAGAGTGGTGACATCACACAAAGCAAGGCTGACACACCCAAAAGTGATGCAGAGACAAGAGAATGTAGACATTCTATAGGCATCAAGAAAGAATCAAAGATAAGCAGCATTTCGGGATCGAGATAAAGATGCTTATGGTACAGAAAAAATGAAGACATTAAGTCATTTTACACGTTTACAGATGCAAAGCAACGCAAGCAGACAAAGTATTCTTGAGGCTAGCTATGTAGTCATGGACGTAATTTTAGGGTAGGACAGGGGGGTTTGACCCCCCCCCCAACTTTCATGGCGCACCATTTTGTCCCCATTCATTTGGCTGGGGCATTTTTTCTGCACATGCCATGTCCCCCCCAACATTTTCAGCAAAGTTACTCCACTGTGTGTAGTGAATAGATTGCGGCATGCGGCAAGCTATATGTATATATATATTCAGTGAAAAAAACTTTGTTAAAGGGACGTTATGGTTAAGTTGCGCTACTAAAAACCTATGAAATTCAGTGAAAAAACTTTGTTAAAGGGACGTTATGGTTCCAAGTAAAACCGAAAAACCCTTGAAATTCGGCAGTTATGGTAAGCTAAGCAACCATAACTCGCGCCGCCACCGTGCACTGCTAAGACTAACACCCAGGACATCAAAGATGACATCACAAATGTCATTGATGACATCACTGATGACATCACATGTGTATGTACTTCTCATGAAATATGTGTAGAAGGGATTCTTATTATGTTGCGAAAAAAGTGTCAAGAATCATTGCAAGAAATATACCCTAATAAGTGCATTGCATTTTTTGTGTTCGATCTGTCCGCGCACAGTGCGCATGTCCGCGGACCGCGCACAAGCACCTCTATAAAAGACCACACCCAAGAGCTTATTCCCATTGTGTTTCTGGCTATTCTTCAGAACACAGTGATTTTTGCTGCCACCTGCAGACTACACCATCATTGACATGGCATCCTTGGCTGCTGAACTGCCACTTGGTGCTGCACCTGCTTCAGCACCACCACCACCCCCTCCACCACCACCACCTCCCCAAGGGCCTGAAGAGGGGAACAGGACTGAGGATGCAGAGGAGGAAGAAGAGGATGATGAGAATGAGGTAGAGGAAATCCCTACTACCCGCACTAGGCGTGAGTCTTGGGTGTGGCGGTTATTTACCATTCATGGGAATGGTCCTAAGGCTTGTGCGAACTATGTTACCTGCAATGAGTGCAAAATGATACTCAGTCGCGGGAAGCACGGTAACTACAGCTTTGGGACCACTACTATGAAGCGACACCTGAGGTCATTTCACTCTGGGGCTATTCGCAGGTTTGTACCTTGCAAAGAACGTAGCAGGTTGATTTCCTCTACTTCATCCTCTGTTTCTGATCCTGTCACCACAAGGACCACCTCTGTGGGACAGCGTCTTTCTCAAGCTGCCTCACAGGCCATACAGAATGCTGATGACCCTTACCTTTCGAGGGTCACAGTTGTATGTATGTACTGTGACACAGTACTCTGCAGGGGGGAGCGACTTCGGAGTGCTTTTGAGACTATCGTCTCAGAGCACGAGAAGACCTGCTCACTACCCAAATAAAACCCACTCTACATCTTCCTCTCTCAGCTCGCCCTTTCTTATCCCTGTGGTTGGTGTCCCCCCCTTTACCCTCCTTTACCCTCCTCTCCTAGTATGTCGTGTCTGAAAAAGCAAAAAAAATACAAAATTACAAAAATAAAAGCCGCCTTTCCCAGTTAAAAAATAGAAGTGAAAATAAATGGAGGGCTCTTTGTATTTTTTAGAAATCCGCGGACAGTTTGCGAACATTAAAAAAATTGGGTTACTACTCCATCACAAACATTGTAATTTTCTCTGGAAAGAAGTGGTGGCTCTGAAAAGAGCCTTTGGGTGGTGTTTGTAAGTCAAAAATTGTAAATACTTAACATCTACTTCAAAATCGTTGTTGTAATTCCAAAAAAGGTCGCAATGCATTTTGTACATTTCTCAGAATAATCTGATTGCCAGCATAAGTAAAATGGACTCAATCTCTGCGAAAAATGTATGTACTACAAAACATAATATTTTCATTGTGAAAAGAAGACATGCCAAAATCTCTTAGAAAGCCACAAACAGCCTTATTAACATTGCGCCTTGCTTTTTCCATTTGTGGACCAAATGAAGAAGAACGAAGCCACATTTGTCTCTGCGTAATCCGTGAAAATATCACTTGAGAATTAGGAAACATGTCCATAACCTTCCTCAGTCCTTCTTTCATAGCAAATTGCAAAATAATTCCAGTCACATGCCCTAAACTGTTCCCTCCACAATGAATTACAATTATGTCTGGATGTTGCTCTGTCTCCAAAGTAGCACAGAGAGGTAGCAAGTCCAACCAAATCATTCCACGTACTCCATGCCAGTGTACTTCCACATGTGGGAATCCAAGATCTACAGCTACTCCACAGCTTTCTGCATGCACCTTCAACCAATGTATCCACGAATCTCCTAAAATCCAAACAATCTGTTTTCTGAAACACACAGCCATAGCTATCTTTTGTTCTCTCAGCAAAAAGAGTATCTCAGAAAATCTCTCCTGGCACAACACACCCACCAAACTTTCCTGACCAATCCCTTTCAGTGCTTATTCTCATTTGCATGACTTCTGAACCCAAAAATCCCCGGATGTAACTCCCGATGTCCGGGAACTACCGCCATGTCCGCGGACATATCGTAACATGAACAGCCCTTCTACCATTTCCACTACACTCTCTCGGCCATTCCCTCATTGGATGTACCTCAAAAATCACATGACCATGCACCAATCACATTCAAGGCCTCTACATCTAACTGCATCATCATAGATCAGCACTGCAAATGTACTCTGAATCTCTCTGAGTACAAGTGTCATATCATTGGCAAGCAGCATCTACCACAAATACTGTACAAGTCTCCAAGATTTCTACTTGCAGCTCCATGCATATCCATATGCATGAACACTAACTTCAGGTATGCATATTTTCTGTATAGTAGATGACATAGCTCTCAACCATTTTTGTTTTACAGGCGGGTGAAATCACCCGATTTTGTTTTTGGCGGGTGAGACGCCCATTGGAATGAATGGGCGTGCAGGAGGCTTGGCGGGTGAGTCTGCCCTTTACAAGGCGTGTGACACCCGCCAAAAGCGTGTGAGTTGAGAGCTATGGTAGATGAACACATTTTCAAACAGACTTTTACCTTGTAAAATCTGTAAAATGAATTTACTGTACTTTTTTTTTTAATTTCCTAAAATCAACTACCACTTATACACCTTTATACTTTTTACTTTCTTTATACACACACACTCAAATCATGTTAAACTAACATTTTTTAAATGAAATATATAGACTACATATATTCAAACAAAATTGCATGCAAACACAATCTATGTTTAAACCTTTATAAAAATACAATTTCATATTTTTTGTTTTTATTTATTTATTTACTTAATTACTTTAAATTAGACATGACATTGTGGCGCTATTACCTAGAACAGTTTACTTACAGAAATAGTGGTATTCACTAATATATTATAAATTTCACTAGACATAGTAAAGATATTTTATTTTTGCTACAGTTAGTCATTCAATACAATTTGTTCATTAAGAACATATCATATGTACTGAACTGATGCAATGTATCTTATGTAAATAAATTAGTTTAATGGTTTTACAGAAGGCACTGAGGATTTCAATTAAAAAAATCAATATCTAAATTAAAAACAGTGCTATATACAAACAAAGTTACTAATTTGAAGCTTTTACAGTTGCAGTGAAGACCAGTTTCCTGAAAAGAAGCAGCCGAATTCGAAGAAGAAAGAAAAACTAAGAAGTTACCTGTTAATTAAAAAAAAAAGTAAGTAAAATATCACCATATTATTTATATTATTAATCAAATATACTATAACATTAATACCAGCTATTTTGATTTCTTAAAATAGAGATTTTGTACCATTTTGTCCAAAAATGTCCATGTCGTAAACAGCGATTTACAACCAGAATGCCCCACAAATTTCTATTTTTGGACACACAAATTAGCCAACTGAACCACTACAATTTTCATATTATAGAACAAACAACTGTTTTAATTGTATACATTACATTTACTATTTGTACTTTTCCACACCACTAGCTTACTTTTTTTTTGTCATCTGAACCCCAGTTTAGTGACACATAAATTCAAAAATACCTATCCCTACTAGTTTTAGTTCCCAATGCACAATCACACACCATTACATACATCTTTATCATCTTACTCAAACACTCATGCAGACAGAACACATACATTTCAGAACACCCCAACCCATATCTTCTTTATTTTTTTCAACATACCCTAAAGAATGCCTACCAAAAGACAACTCCGTAGAAAGCAATGCAAAATTAGAGCAAATGAAAATAAAGGTGTCCAAAATAAGCATCCATCTCTAGCAGAATTTGTAAAAAAAGTTGAAACAAAACAGCTAATACAATCATTTAGTGAAACACAAGAAGTTTCAAGTACAACAACTTCGCTTCCTCTATCAAAATGTAAAACAAACCAAAAAACAATTAACAGAAAATCAGCTATCAGTACAGATAAAACTACTTCTTCAAATTTTAATATAGTGCAAAGTAAGCATACCAAGAAAAGTATTTTAGCCAAAATATACCGTCACAAAGTCCTTCAAAATCTTAGAAAAACAGGAGAGAAATCAGGTTCAAAGCTTAAAACCTATCGTAGGAAATTAATCTTAGAAGCATTGATGGACAGTGCAATTCTTCTCAAAAGAAATTTATTTATTTTACTGTTAAACAAAATGAAACCACTAACAAAACTAATAACTAAATTACAAAAAAGACTTCTCAATAAGCGAAATGTCAACAGAAAGAACTTCTTAAGTATCTGCGGGGGTGAATGGAATCACACTACGAGCACAGAACCATATTTTAATGAAGAAGCGTACAAACAAAAGCAAACAAATACAATTGCTATAAATAGCAGTGGTCGAGGTTATGAAAAAGTGAATAATACCATAATGGAACAAGTAGTACTCCTTACAAAAATATGCCCTAAAAACTTAGAATTACCCCTCCATTCAACTGAATCAGAACGTCTAGTGTACAAATGGCCATGCACGTCAATGTGTAACATTCCCAAATAATGTTTCAAATCTTTACACCAATTCCTCAACAAATATGAAAAAGCAAAGACAAAATCAAAATTAAATTACTGCAAAGTATAGATACCTGTCCAGTGCGCAAGTACACAGGACTACAAGGACATTCATTGGCCTGCATTACGGGACCTACTTGTAAAACCACTTTCCATGATATCAAAAGGATATCAACACATCATTCAACTATAAGAAATCTAGTCTATAAACTGTACTATGCTAAAAGTCCTGCTTTAGCACTAGCAAAGTTAAATAACATCCTTCTACATGGTACAGCAAAAGACCTACTTGAAGAAATTCACTATATCCAGAAAAAATATTTTGGAAGTGAAAGCCATTTACAGAAATAGCTTTAAACCAATTAAGCAACAATTCTACACATGGCAACCTTTTGCTAAACACATACAAAAAAGAAATACTAAAATTTAAAAGTACATCAGCTGAAGTACCAAACCATGTATGTGTATGTTGCCGTAGAATTTTTTATAAAAGTAACACAAAAACTGTGGACCTATCATACAAAACAGAAGACAATGAAGATTCTAAATGGTTTGAATTAGCTCTCTACCTCCTAGCAGAAAACAAATATGAAATAACTGAGCCCTTAATACTTTGCAGTTATTGCACTACAAAACTTGACAACAACCAAACTCCTTCACGTTCTATCACAAATAATTTGGAATTATACCCAGTACCAAAACCTCTACAACAACTTAATTTATATGAGAGCATCATAATTCAAACAGTACACCCATTTCAAACAATAATACACCTTCAACCAAAAACAGCAAAATTACCTCCCTCTGAATTGGTAAAAGGCATTCGTGGAAAAGTTGTTTATTTACCATTAAATCTAAAAGAAAATGTGCATACTCTAGGAGTGAAACGTCCAATGCAGCAATCTTTAATTATATTAGTAAATGGAGTACCTACAAAAGACAAAAAAATATGGCAACAGCTGGTAGATTTATATAAAGTTAGACAAGCCTTCCAATATCTTAAAGAGAATAATGAATATTACAAAGAAATTAATATTGAAGAAAACTTGAAAGATACAACTGAAATAATTCAAGAAACACAAGAAGCTGGTCAATTTGAGCTACTAGATCCTGCTACAATATCAAATACTTTAGACCAGTATACAATTCATCCTTTGCACTGTAATGACACCGTACAAGATGTACTGGAAACTTACCAAATGCGTCAAACAAAAGGATCGCCAATCAGTATATGGGAAAAAAGTATAGAAGCACGTGCTTTTCCTCTACTCTTTCCAACTGGCAAAGGAGGAAGGTATGATGATAGACCTATTCAAATATCACCTTCAGAATACCGCTCATTACGGATGTATTCTGAAGATCCCAGATTTAGACAAAATGTGGAATACATATTCCACCTACTTTTTGAAAGTGAACTAGCAACTTTATGTTACGGAGTTGCACACATATTAGAATCAGGATCACACTTTCAAAATATGACAGCTACACAATTATTAGAGAAAGTGCAACAAAAGGATGAGGTTTTACAATCAAATATTACAAATCTATTAGCAAATATGCGTGGTACTAAAGAGTACTGGTTTCGACGTCATGGAGATGTACGTTGTATGATCAGAAACCTTGGCCCACCCACTTGGTTTGTTACATTAAGTTGTGCAGAATATGCATGGGAAGATTTACATGATTTCCTACGCATATCAAATAAAAACAAAACAAACATAGATATTCTAACACCTGGAGAACTTTGTTCTTTGGATCCTGTTAATGTTTCAAGATATTTTCACCATCGCTTCATTGCTATGCTACATTTTATTTGTAATAAAACTGTTCCTCCCCTTGGAGAAGTGCAACACTTCTTTTGGAGAAAAGAATACCAAGCCAGAGGAGCACCACATATCCACATGCTTTTATGGATTAAAGATGCTCCTAAATTTGCTCAAGACAGTGATGCCACTGTTTTACAGTTTATTGAAAAATATGTCACTTGTGAAATTCCATCAGAAGACACAAATAGTGATCTTTGTGCACACATTTTACAATTTCAAAGACACAAATGTGGAAAATATTGTCGTCGCAAATACAAAAACAAAGGCAAATACTACACCAAACGCCGATTTGGTTTCCCTAGACCAGTTACAAATACAAGTCAAGTAAACAACCTCATGTCTTCAGTTGGACATACTGTTAAAGGAAAGTCACCTAAAAATACATATTACATAAAAAGAAAAGAAGAAGAAAAATATATCAATGATTATAATGCAATCATTGCCCACTTATGGAATGCAAACATAGATGTGCAGTACATTGCAGACAATTCTACTGCAGTTGCACGATATGTCACAGCATACTTAACTAAAGCAGAAAAGACAGAGCTCCAAGACCTCTGGAATGACCTGTCATCAGATAAAACAGTATCTCAGAAATTATACAGCTTGGGCATATAAATGCTCACCCATAGAGAATGTGGATCTTATGAAGCAGCTGATCGTTTAACTGGTACTTCATTGTATGGTAAATCTGAAAATATAGTATGGCTAAGTCTTGGTCCAGCTAAATCTAGAAAAAGAGTTCTAAAATCATATGAAGATATAGAAACAATAGCCAAACATGATCCCAACAGCCAAGACATTTTAAAAAACAATTTATTGGACACATACTACCCAAACAGAAGTAATACTTTGGAAAACATGTGTCTATACCAAATAGCCCAAAACTACACATACAAAAATAATATGAAACCCGATGAAAAAAAAGGTAAATGTAGAGTGACAGACTGTGAAGGCAGCTTAGTTAAACTCACTAAACCAAATTTAATTAATCATATCAAATTGTCATTGAAGACTCCTCAACATAAAGAAGTATATTACATGTCCCTGCTACAACTCTTCAAACCATGGAGAAAAGAAGAACAATTACTAGATAACTATGACTCATATGAGGATGCTTTCAAAGCAAATGAAAGCACTATAACTGATGTAAACTTTACACAGTACAAAACAATGTTGCACAATGAACAGCAACATGAAGAAGAACTCCAAGCTCAACTAGATAAGGATACTCCTGACAGTAGTCAACCTTCTGTAACAGGAAGCCAAGAACCACTGGGAGAACCACTAATAACAAATGAGGCAGAATTAGCTATGATAGAAGTAGAAAACACCATGTGTCAGTATGAAGATAAGGAAGACTTAACTATACTACAATCAAAACTAAACAATGAGCAAAGTAGCATTTTTCAAGAAGTAACAAAACAAATTGTACATGGTGTAAAACATGAAAATAAAGAATGTTCCTGCCATAATTATAAACCTATACTACTGTACGTCAGTGGTGAAGCTGGTTCTGGCAAAACATTCCTAATCAAAATCATTAGTAAGTTCCTTCAACAATTGACAAACAACAAACTGTCAGCTGTTGTCACTGCCCCCACAGGTTTAGCTGCCTACAACATAGGTGGTGTTACATTACACCGATTACTACTATTACCAGTAGAACACCAGAACAAATTAGACTATTACAAACTTTCTGCAGAAGCTGCAATGGAATTACGCAGAGTATTGAAACAAATGAAAAGGCTAATAATAGATGAAGTGAGCATGGTCTCCAACCTGATGTTAGCTTTGATTCACCTCAGATTACAAGAAGTACTCAAAACAGACTATGAAGAGCTCTTTGCAGGAAAACACATTATTGTTTTTGGAGATCTGCTTCAATTAACACCAGTAAAAGGTGAACCTATTTTTAAAACATTAGGGCACAAACTCTGCCGTAAAACTGTTGGCAGCATTGGAAATGTCAACCTTTGGCAACATTTCCAATACAGAGAATTAACAGAAAACATGCGCCAATCTGCAGATCTCACTTATGCCAACATTTTAAAAAGTTTGAGAGTTGGTATACTTTCTAAAGAAGCAGAAGCAACATTGAAAACCCGGCACATTAATGCACTTTATGGCGATAATGCATGTGCTACAGATGTTATGGAACAATTATCCCACTAAAATGTCAATTGTATGGCCTTAATGCCAACTCTTGCAAGCTGTTTCAAATTCAATGAAATCATGCTAAGTAAAGAAATGCAACCAATAATGGAAATTAGCGCCACAGACAACCTAGATGTACATGGTATGACACTACCCATGTGTGACCAAGCCACAACAAGACTAAATAATTTAGAAAAATCAATCTCAAACACAGCAGGCTTAGAAAAGATGTTACAATTATCCTTAAATTGCAGAGTAATGCTTAAACGTAACCTTGACGTGGACCAAGGACTAGTTAATGGAGCACTGGGTGCAGTTGTTGGCTTTCAAACATACCCACGTGACAACAAAATTCAGTTTGTCAATATACTCTTTGACAAACTTTCAGAAGTAAAACGGATAGGATGCTCAACAGCTAGATTCCTTCTCTTCAAAGATATGTATGTACGCAGAGAACAATTTTCTCTAACTCTTGCATACGCAGTCACAATTCATAAATCACAAGGTCTTACCCTAGACAAAGCAATGATAGATATTGGTAACACAGTCTTTAAAGAAGGCATGAGCTACGTAGCACTATCACTCTTACGTACACTTGACGGTCTATTTCTAATCAACTTTGATGCAAGTAAAGTAAACGCTGATATTCCTTGCATTTTAGAATATAATAGACTTCGCTCACTATACACTCCCCATCTAAACACATATTCTGTTTCACAAAAACTAAAACGTTGTAAAAGAAAACTAAATCAAACAGAAATGCAACAGGACGTCACTGCAAATCCTCCAAAGAGAGTAAAAGAAACTAATACTTCATCAAGTACCACAAACAAAAAAGAATCAATTGGAGAAAGTAAACCAGGTACTTCTTTAAAGAAGGAAGACAAACTCCAAAAAAAGCAGTTAGATACAGAACTACCTGGACCATTTAAATTCTCAAATATAGTTGGTGTAAGTTGCTATGCAAATGTAGCAATGAATATTCTATTTCAATTACCACCAATTGTTGACAACATTTACTCACACAGTACAGACCCATTGTGTTTGCAAATGTTAGTACTTCACAGAAATGCAGCAAACAATCCTGACAACACATATAGTGTTTTTGGAATAAGACGACAATTGGACTACTGTGCTGGAATGGTGAAATTCACTATAAACTCACAGGAAGATCCACAAGAATTTCTAATGTACTTACTACAAGTACTGGAAAACAAAAACATACCTATAAATGAAATCTTTCAGATTTCATACATGTGGAAACATACATGCACTCTCTGCAAAAATGTGACACAAGAAGAAATCCCCAATGAACGCTTCATATATATATCAATACCAAATTGTGAATCCATTCCATTTCAGCAACTTGTACAAAATGCAAACCATGGTAGATTATGCTCTACCTGCAATTCAGATAATCGCTCCACGTTAGTAATACAAACACAGAGTAAATACGTAATACTAATGCTTCTACGTTACAATGCAGATGGTACCAAAAACAACTGCAAGCTGACTGGATTCACACATGGTCAAATATCACTTGGTAAGAAAACCTTCACAACAATAGGTATAATCTACCACACAGGAGCCACAACCAATTCAGGGTACTACACTGCATACATAAAAAAGAAATGTGGATGGTTTGAATGTAATGATAGTACCATTACTCTAAAGCAGAGATTACCAGCAAATCTTACAAATGCTTATTTGATGTTCTTAAAACCAAAATTTGATAAATAAACTGTATTTAAACCTTTAAGTAAATTTGTGTTACAAAAATATAAACTGTTAGAATACTCCAAAAGCTATCTAACTGCTCAAAGATTCTACAACAACTAATCAGATAAATGAATACCACTAAATTAGACCAAAAAATACACATTTAGAATACGCCAATTGGTATCTAACTGTCCCAAAATTATAAATGTGTGTTAAAATAATATAAACTGTTAGAATACTCCAAAAGCTATCTAACAGCTCAAAGATTCTACAACAACTAATCAGATAAATGAATACCACTAAATTAGGCCAAAAAATACACAGTTAGAATACGCCAATTGGTATCTAACTGTCCCAACATTTAACAATATCCAAATAGGTAAATAAAAACCACCAAAATATATTAAAAAAAAAGACAGTTAGAATATGCCAATTGGTATCTAACTGCTCCAAAATTTTATAATATCAAAACAAATGAAGAATCTGTTACTGCTCCAAAAAAAATACAACAAAGCAAAGTATAAAGCATTAGCCATAAACAACAAGTGAACACTGAAAACAAACAAACAAATAAACTGTAGCATAAAAGAAAACGTTTTCTTTTTTTTAATCCAACATGGATTTTTTTTTCTCCCACAGACCCAATGATTTTAGCAACAAATACAGAAACTGAGAAAATTGCACAGTACTCTGATTTGTACTCTACTAAATATGAGGGTCGAAAAAAAACAAAAGTATATTGCTTATACAATGTAATAAGTCATTACAAAATACTAATACTAACATGCTATTTTCTTTTATCACAGAAATGAAGAAGAAAAACATGGACTCCCATTACTAGACCAAACAGTAAGTATACAATAATAAGGACAACCATAGCAGCATATCACATCCATAGTATCTAATACCTTTGTTCCTTATACATTTGTTTTTCACCCAAAGTTATAAGCAAATATGAATGTGATATGCTGCGGTGGTTGTTGTCAGGGCATACAATCTTGGGTGCATGGCCAAATGGCCATGCACCCAAGACTCTATGCCCTGGCAACAACCACTGCAGCATATCACATCCATAGAGTCAAACATTTCAACTATGATCTATGGGAAACTTTTAATGTCCGCGAACAATGTGAGTGTTCTTAGAACACTTTGAACTTGCCAGCGAACAATACGGACACCGTTTTCAGGACACCCCCTACGAACATTTCAGAACAACGCGATAGTTCTTACAACACTTTCAACTTAATAACTAACAATACGGACAGCGTCCTAAGGACACCCTCTACGAACATTCCAGGACACCGGGAGTGTTCTTAGAAGCGTCTTCAGAACACCACCATCTTGTTTATTTGCGAACATTTCAGGATACCGCGAGTGTTCTTAGGGCACATTCAACTTGACAAAGAACAATACGGACAGCGTCCTCAGGACACCCCCTACGAACACTCCCCGGACACCGGGAGTGTTCTTAGAAGCGTCTTCAGAACACCACCATCTTGTTTATTTGCGAACATTTCAGGACACCGCGAGTGTTCTTAGGACACATTCAACTTGACAAAGAACAATACGGACAGCGTCCTCAGGACACCCCCTACGAACACTCTCCGGACACCGCGAGTGTTCTTAGAAGCGTCTTCAGAACACCCCCATTTTGTTTATTTGCGAACATTTCAGGACACCGCAAGTGTTCTTAGGACACATTCAACTTGACAGAGAACAATACGAACAGCGTCCTCAGGACACCCCCTACGAACACTCCTCGGACACCGCGAGTCTTCTTAGAAGCCTCTTCAGAACACCACCATCTTGTTTATTTGCGAACATTTCAGTACACTGCGAGTGTTCTTAGGACACATTCAACTTGACAGAGAACAATACGGACAGCGTCCTCAGGACACCCCCTACGAACACTCCCCGGACACCGCGAGTGTTCTTAGAAGCGTCTTCAGAACACCCCCATTTTGTTTATTTGCAAACATTTCAGGACACCGCGAGTGTTCTTAGGACAGACTCAACTTGACAGAGAACAATACGGACAGCGTCCTCAGGACACCCCCTACGAACACTCCCCGGACACCGCGAGTGTTCTTAGAAGCGTCTTCCGAACACCCCCATTTTGTTTATTTGCAAACATTTCAGGACACCGCGAGTGTTCTTAGGACAGACTCAACTTGACAGAGAACAATACGGACAGCGTCCTCAGGACACCCCCTACGAACACTCCCCGGTCACCGCAAGTGTTCTTAGAAGCGCCTTCAGAACACCCCCATTTTGTTTATTTGCGAACATTTCAGGACACCGCGCGTGTTCTTAGAGCACATTCAACTTGACAGAGAACAATACGGACAGCGTCCTCAGGACACCACCTACGAACACTCCCCGGACACCGCGAGTGTTCTTAGAACAGTTTCACTTTGCTTGCGAACAAAACGGACACATATTGACTCCTTAGAACACCCCCTAGTCAGTTTATTTAGAACATTTCAGAACACCCGTGATGTCCGCAAACAAATCGAACACAAAAAGAATGTGTAACACATAAAAAACACAACTTTCATCCTATCTCACACACTCCCACCCACCCCAAACACTCCTACACACCAAGACACTCTACAAAATACACATTTTGAACAAAGTTTCACCGCGCTGTCCGGGGACGTCCGCGAATCCAATATGGCGGGCGCTACCGAAAAATCTGACGCGCTTCACGCTCCACGCCGTCCAATCAGCGAACACTTTGCATGTCCGCGAACATCACGCAAGACGATTGGCCAATCAGGACACTTTCCGCGGAGCGAACAGGGAAGTGTATCCGCAAACCGAACACAGATATCACTAATTATTTTTACCTACTTTTTGGTCATTTTAAAAAAAACTACTGGACGAATTTTCACCAAATTTGCAAAAGCACGCTTTCGGGACCAAGCCGCTGCTCCTGGTCCAAATTTGGTGGAAATCCGTCCAGCGGTTTGGGCTGTATGCGCGAGCAAATTTTTTTTCCCATTCACTCTATGGAGAGTGAGTATAATGTATACAAATATGAGCATATAGAGGGAAGGTAGAGTAATAAAAATAAAACTATGAGAAAGTGCTGATAACCATAATGATTATCTTCATGCACAGAAAGGTTGCTCTCTTTCAAGCCTGTATCTTCCGCTATGTACATGTTTCATATGATGTGACAGGACCCCAAGTCTACAAATATAGTACCTTTTCAATTTTTACTTCCTGACTGTTACTGAAGAAAACTATGTGGCTTCGATATGTCAGTAAAGGATAAAAAGGGAGAGCCAGCCATGTGATGTCATCAGTTATGTCATCAATGACATTTGTGATGTCATCTATGATGTCCTGGGTGTTAGTGTTAGCAATGCACGGTGGCGCGCGTTATAGTTGCTTATGTTACCATAACTGGCGAATTTCAAGGGTTTTTCGGTTTTACTTGGAACCATAACGTCCCTTTAACAAAGTTTTTTCACGGAATTTCATAGCTTTTTAGTAGCACAACTTAACCATAATATCCCTGACATATAACATAGAACATACTAACCCCCTCGTAGTGATTTTCATGTCCGCGGACTACCGCCATGTCCGCGGACACATCGAAAATCTGAGCGTGGTGAATGTAAATTTAAATAGTGTGCCCCATTTCCCCTTTGAAGTTGGCTCTGAAAAGAGCCGTTTTTTTTTTTACAGATGCTTGACAGACACCTGATATTTTATATTTTTTTTCTTGTTTTTTTTTCTTACTTTACTCCTAAAATCTTCACATAACCTTCTTCAAAGCAACCCTTACATTCCAAAATAGAAAGGCATTTCCGGTAAAAGATAAAGAAATGCCATCTTCTTTAAAATTAACAGCATTACTGGCATCAATATTCTCATTGTTACAGAAGAACATACCAGCTCTAAGCATGAAGGCACACATGCCTCGGTTGATGACACACCTAGCAATGTTTTGCTGAGGACAAAAAACTGAACTATTGTCCCATATTGCCCTAGGTAGTAATCCAGAAAAAATTACTTTCGCATTTGGAAGGATCTTCATTACGGCTTGAACCAAGCGTTCCAAATCAGCCAACAAAGTAGGGGCACTGACGTTGCCCAAATGGAAAGCACCATAGTGCAAAACTACCACATGCGGACTGTTCATCGTGGCCATATCCGCACAAACTTGTACAATTCCCTGTACATTGCAATCAGGCACAGTGCTCCACACCACCTCCACTACTTTCACATCAAAGTTCTTTGCAACATGCCTGCATCGTACTGCTGTAAACCATGCACACAACTAACTTAGAGAGACCAGAGGTAATTTTTAACGACCACTTGTGACCAGCCCTCTGCCAAAACTTTTGTTTCACAGTACACTATGTTCACCGGGTCGCTTGCTTCCCCAAATCCTTTCGTGGTTATTCCTTTTTATATATATGATTAATAATTAATAACTTCTCATGTACTACACAAATTTATATCAAAAATATTTTGAAAAACTGTGGCTTTGAAGAACCTTGCTCCACAAGGGCGACTCCTTACAATCCCAATGGTTATACGTACAAGATTAAAAGTTTAAAAATCCGGTCAAAGAAGTCGCAGGTCAACTGTATAAGGACGGTAAAAAGCCTAACCGTCCCATACGTTGAAGACATTAATTAATGAAAATACAGGACTCTGCGCCAACAACTAAAGTTGAGTTTAAATCTTAAATTATGATTTATTGATCATCAATGACCATTGAGCCCATAATTGATAACATGTTTCGGCTCCACTGAGCCTTTTTCAAATCCGGGCCGAAATTTGATGTAACCAATTCTTATGACTATTTGTCCATGTAGTAGTAACGGGGTAAGATCCCCAATTATATCAAAAATAGTTATTTTTTTAATAGCATTTCATCAGTTACATTTTTTTACTTTATCACATCTACTAATATAAAAAATATTTTTTACAAAATTTCTCAAGTAATTTTTAGGCAACAAACAATTTTTCAATAAATCTCAATTTGGCTATGCACATTCAATATCCTGTAGTATTCAATTATTAAACACTTTAGAAAGATGATAATTTCATTAGGATCGGTAGTTTGCTCACCTCTTTCATAGAGGAGTAAATGCCAGTCCATAAAACTTTTACTTTGTATTTATTCACCCATGCTCACTTTCATACTGCATTCATACCATACACAAACATATCTCCGAGCACCAACACCCTGACTTTCTCCACTTCTGCCATCTTCACCACACACAGTCTCTTTCAACACAAATCCACAACCTCGACATCTGATTGGCTGATCCGTACAGTCTTCTTTCCATGTTGGATTTCCTGGAAAAACCCGGATTTACCACGCCCTGTCCACGAACAGCCGTGGTGTCCGCGGACGGCGTCTACTTTACTCTCTGTACCATTCCCTCATTGCATACAGCTAAGCAATCACACATTACGAATAACGTCCTCAGAACACCCCCATTTTGTGAATTTTCGAACATTTCAGGACAATTATCATTTCATTATTCAACATATTAACATTACAAATATTATACTTTTATCTTGTACTCTGCACACAATGCTATCTTTCTCCATTAGTAGCTCAGTATACTACATAGAATCCCATAATACAATGCTATTTATTGATATAAATGCATCGTTCAAAGCACTAATAACGGTATGATATTTATTGCAATATCCTTGACACTTTTTTCAGAACATTATAATAAAAAACCCTAGTACACAAATTCCATGAAAAGTAAATACACATGTGATGTCATCAGTGATTTCATCAATGACATTTGCGATGTCATCTTTGATGTCCTGGGTGTTAGTCTTAGCAGTGCATGGTGTTGGCGCGAGTTATTTTTCATAGCTTACCATAACTTGCTATTTTCAGGGGTCTTTCGGCTGTACTTAGAACCATAACGTCCTTTAAACAAACTTTTTTTAATATCACGCAAACAATATACAAACATGGCGTGCAAAAACCAACTTCTACAGATGGCTTTACACAGAATGTTGCAAAGTAAGAATTTATGCTCGTTCACAGTGAAGGTCAGCTGCTTCCATTTTTTTCTCGGGCCCCGGAGAGGCTCACGAAGCAGACTATAAGGTTGTATTGTGTTTTGACCTTGACAGACAGAGATTGTGATGAAAGACTTCTCTTGAAGGAGTGTTGCTAAAACGTAAGAGAAGATAAAGATGAAATTTCTGAAACGAAACCACTTTTACATATTATATCACTATGCGAAAGATCGTTGGCACACGCGGAGTCGTATTTTGGGACTGCACCACTCGTAGACAATGGAAATTGCAATTGTACTGTAATTAACCCTTTAGATTACTTTATACCAAATATAATTACAATAGCGTAGCATTAAAGACCGCTGAAGTTGAACTTGTTCGTTGAAAGTGGCATAATGTTTTCTACCGCGCACTATCACTGCCGAATTGATCCCCTGTCGTTTAGAGGGCTCTGAAAAAGGCAGACGACACAGAGTGGGTTAATATAAATAATTTAACCGGTCTATAGGCGGTCAAGCGCTCTACTCGCTGTGCCACTTCACTGTAGCCTGTCAAGTGGCACAGCGAGTACAGCGCTCGCTTTGACATCGGTGCACAGCTTGCTAATGCAAGTTCGAATCCCGGCAAGGCGAAACTCAGCCTTTCATCCTTCCGTGGTCGATAAATGAGCACCACACACCGTGGTTAATAATAAGCACCGCTTACATACCTCACAGTTCTTACCGCTATATGAATGGGAAAATATTATTATTTTATTATTAACATACTCTGTTGCACTATCTTCGATAGCAAATAGTTTCACGCCCTAATAAATAAAATGATGATTTTTAATGAAGATCGGCTGGTGAGACTAATTTATGTTTTTTAATACAGGTACGTGGCCCCATTTTGTCTATGTCACGATTTACAGACTCCAGCGGATGGGGTCTTCAACTGCCAGGTGCAAGTCCAAATATGCAACTTCATGACCCTCACCATTTTATGGGACAATCGCCAAGGACCAATATGCCCTTACGCAGTACTAGCGGCTACAAACAACATACAAACCAATAGGGTGGTCTAATGGCTCGTTGTTGGAGCAACCTTCCTATTATCAGAGCGACCATTTACTGCTTATATCATAAACCAACAGCCTATCTACCGCAAAGGAACAACGCGTGGCTCCAAATAAACTTTTGCTGATCGACAGCAGAGACAATAGCAAATCGCTGAATATTCACTAAACATTTCATGTGTAATAAATGTACTTTACCAAATGTACAATCCTGCTGTTTACTTTTAAACCACAGTTTCATATTCCGAATTGTGGCGCACTGAGTTGTAAGCTGATCTAACACTCTCTGTACCGCAAAGGAACATCGCGTGTCTCAACATGAACTTTTGCGGATCGACAACAAAGACAAATGCAAATTGCTGAATATTCTCTAAACATTTGATGTCAAATAAATGTACTTTACAACATTTACAATCTTGCTCTTTGCTTTTAAATCACAGTTTCATATTCCGAATTGTGGTGCGCTGTGTTGTGACATAATGTGTGTTGTCTTCCGGGTTCTGTGTAAAGTCGCGTAGTACTGGAGACGACTGGGCGCATTTCATTACGCACCCTGTAACGTCACGGAGAAAGGCAGGGAATATGAATGCTTTGATAATATCAGGCTTAGGGGCGGGAGATATGATTTAGTGTCGCAAAAGCAAGTCAGCCAGGTCAATAGCGCCAGTCATAGGATTATCACATAATGTCGACGTACACCAGCCGGATTTATCGTTTCTTTAGTGGACAAAAAGTCGGTTGACGCCCCTAGGAAATTGTACTATTAGCGAACAAAAGGAGTGCTCTTAAAACACTTTCACCCTGACAACGAACAATACAAACAACGTTCTCAGAACACCCCCATTTTGTGTAATTGCAACCATTTCGGGACACTGCGAGTGTTCTTAGAACACATTCAACTAGACAGATTACAATACGGACAGCGTCCTGAGGACACCCCCAGTTTGTGTATTTACGAACAATTAAGTACACCGCGAGTGTTCATAGCTCATTTTTACCTTCCTTGTGAACAAAAATGACACATACTCCGTCCTCTAAACCATAGCTCTCAACCCACATGCTTTTGGCGGGTGTCACATGCCTTGTAAAGGGCAGACTCACCCGCCAAGCCTCCTGCACGCCCATTCATTCCAATGGGCGTCTCACCCGCTAAAAACAAAATCGGGTGATTTCACCCGCCTGTAAAACAAAAATGGTTGAGAGCTATGTCTAAACACCCCACCATTTAGTTTATTTACAAAATGTCAGAACAGCCGTGTTCTCCGCGGACAAATCGAACGCAACAAAAAGGTCTAGCACATAAAAAAACAAAACATTGAACCTATCTCATACTCCCCAACCCTCCCCAAACACTCTTACACACCAACACACGGCACTAAATACAATTTTTTATCCACGTTTCACTGCGCTGTACGCGGTCGACTGCGAATACAAGATGGTGGGCGCCACAGAAAATCTGACGCGCTCCACGCCCCTCACCGTCCAATCAGCGAACACGTTGCATGTCCGCGGACATGACGCAAGCCCATGGGCCAATCGGGGTGCTGTCCGCGGAGCGAACAGGGAAGTCTGTCCGCGAAGCGAACGCAGATATCACTATTTTTTTTGCCTTACATTTTGGTCATTTTTAAAAAAACTACTGGACAGATTTACCCCAAATTTACAAAAGCACACTTTTGGGACCAGGCCGCCGCTCCTGCCGCAAATTTGGTGTAAATCCGTCCAGCGGTTCGGGCTGTAGCCGTGCGCAAGGTTTTTTCCCATTCAGTCTATGGGAAAAAAAAAGTTTTGGGACACCCCCTATAACTTTTCCCCCCCTGGACGAATCCTCACCAAACTTTGCAAAAAAATTCAGAGTGACCCAACTACTTTTTTTGCAAAGTTTGGTGAGGATCCGTCCAGGGAGAGCGAAGTTATAAGCCGCCCAAAAAGTGCTCTTCCTTTGGAAACAGCAACTTAACCATAACTACATGGCCACTACCGTGGCCATGTAATATAAGAGTGAGTGAACTATGGAGGATTCCACTACGCATTTTAGCAGAGCTGGACCAGAAAAATCAAGGCTTTTTCCAGTGTGTTGCAGTTGAAAAGCAACTGAATTACACAGATGCATCAAGAAGGGCGAGGCTGGATCAGCACCAAGAAGCCACGGCCGCTCGAGGCTGGAATGATCAGACAGGAGCTACAACCGTGTGAACGAACAAAACACCTGTTCAGAAGAGGCACGAAAACAATGAAGACGACAGAGGTTCATTAAATAGCAGTATTTTAAATACACCAGAGCTTAATATCATGGTCTTCAGTCACGTGGATGGCTGAAAATGGGCAATTGTGACAAACCACAGCTACGCAGGGAGACAGAGCATGCTATACTCCCTCATATTCTCCAGAGCAAGGAACATTCTGATGTGCAGAACACAGAGGTGATGATAGATGATATGCTAATTGGTGGGAAGCTGATGTAAGGGTGCCAACCAATTATAGAGGGCCACGTAGTAAAGAGCCCTATAGTTTGTGTAACCAATGGGACGTCGTGTATTTGATGACGTTCATAGTGACCTGTTTGAGGGGAGGGATTAGTTGTCCCACTTGAAACTAGAGACCCTATCACTCTCTTAGACTAGTATGGAACGTATACCTAGATGTTCATTGTAACCCTATCACCATTCAAGATAGGTTTTTTAGTTTGCCACGTAGGATGACATCAGCAACCACGTAGGTGGATGTCAGTAATGACAAGTTTTTAACATATAAGATGCTTTTTTATAAGATTTGTTAAGAGATCATGCTTTGCGACGTCCGTTGATGTCCGTTGCACACCCTGTTTTAGATAATTGAAAATAAAACAGTTTTGATTTGCCAACTTCCTGAGTTAGTTTTATTATTGATGTTTGAGTATCTTCTGCATCCTCATCCATCTCAAAGTTTTGCTACCTCGTCTTAAAGGGCTGGGTCGGTAATCAGGGTTCACCCTCCCCTGCTAGCACCCCCGTCTGCCACAGTGACTGACTGCCTGATTCCTTCTGAGCTTTACAGGGCACCAGGCCACCCTGCCAATTCCATCCCCTCCTCACACTTAGCATGTGGACCCCAGCCCCTGCACCTCTTGCAATCCCTGGCATCCCCTTAGCACTCCCTTTTCACTTGCACTCTCTCCTCGTTCCTCTTTACCCCTCACTTCCCCTTCCCACCCTAGCATTTTGCATTTCGTGAAGACCAGCACCCCCCTCCCCCACACTCCTTGTCACTGCACTTGCATGATCCGAATGTCACAAGGCCTGGAAGGCATTCTCATGGGAGCTCACGTCAGCATGGCAGCATTAATGAGCTTATCATGGTAAATTGCGAACTTGGAGGAAATTAAATGTCTGTGCCCAGCACATCTTTGCCGCTTAGAAAACTGCTACTATGATATGATATTTTATTTATAACGCACTTAATATGCAGAGGTTTCTAAGCACGGACCCAGGGATCGAACCTGTGGTGCTCTGTGTCGTCTTGCTTCCTAGGAGAGCACGTTGCCGTTGAGTTATCCTCCTGAGATGATTACTGACAGTATTGTGACAGCAAAGTGGTGCATGCTGTTGCCATTCACTGTAAAAGGTCTTCTATTCTGAAGTCCAGGGCTTGTTTTCTTGGAGGATATAACTCAGAATGTTAAACGGGAAATCATATTGTGCCTCCGTTCTAATGTATATTGGCCTAAGCCCAGTCGCTCTACGAAGAAAACAGCATTGGAAAGTTCCGATTTTAGATCAACTTCGCCGCCATTTTAGGATCATCCGCCTTTTTGATTCCTGTTCATATGTAATTCTGAGTTCTAAAATGGTGGACTGTGTTTCCAACTTGTAACCGAGCTTCCCGACCTTTGCACCAAGTTAATGGTTAGACTGTCCGCGGGCCAAATGTTTAGAATGGGTAATGAGACCTTGTCCCATACATGACTTGTGGTCTTAGGATTGTCTGCACCAATAAGCCTTCTGCACGAACATACATCAAAGATAATGAAATGCAAATGTTGAGCGTGGACACTGACTGAACTGCATTGTGAAGGGATATGTGTTAAGGCTTACTGCTAACTCCTGGAATACACTTTGCCATTGTAACTTGTTTGAATGTAAACCAAATGTAATCCGTGTGCATATTGTTGTATAAGCCATAAGTGAACTCGGCACGAACTCTAGACCATGTATTATTAACTTGCAGAGGGCCTGGACATTATTACTTAATTGTATAAATACGTGAATGTCCAGATGTCCAATACCTCTCACTCCTCACACTGAATGGCTGGTACTCACTGTGATGTACTGAGGGCCAGATAGCTATCTGATTTGTTTCTTTGTAAACTGCGCAGTAGAATAAAGATCTGTGAATCTTCATAAGCCCGTGGTTGGTGTATTTCCTTTTGTGGTACTCAGCCTCGATATTTGCTGTTGCTTTTACAGATGGCGCCGAATAGGGACCCTCAAGATTTATGCCATCTCGTTGAAGGTTGACCCGGCTATCGGACCGGGATCGGATGGTGAAAAAAGGGACCCCTTTCTTGGATGAGAAGCGATACCTCAACAGTACTGCACGACCCGATCTCTGGACGGTGAGCCCATGGTCCGAGACGGCATCTTGACGAGGGTCCATGAGGTGGGCAGTTTTGCTGAAATCACCAACCACGTGGGTCCTTTGTGTCCTTAGATATCCGATCGGACCTCCTTTGTCTTTTGATCAGGTGAGTCGTGACCCGATTCTTAAGTATCCTGATAATTTGTTTTGGCGTATTGTACTCGCAAGCACAATTATTGACCAGGTAACACCAGGAATCTGATATGCCTGAGAAATTGTCTGCCTGCTTCAGGGCATTATTCCGCAAGGACAGACAATCTTTGGAATTTTGCCGACCGGCACCACAGGAGAGGTCTCTAGCATGTACTATGTACTGTGAGCACGGCATTGGTAGTAAAGTGTTTAATGATATTTGGCACAGACAAACTAGACATGCTTCCGAACTTCAGTGGCCAACCAATGGTAGTTTTGAAATTCCTCGTATAGAATATTTAGAGTCTATATTGTTAAAGAAAAAGTCTAGACCTGCAGCATTTGACGTATTACAGAATTGGAAGGAAGAAGCTATGCAGCAACTTCAAAGTAGAAAGAAACATGCGCGTCGTCACATGTTCAACGCCGAAAAAGCGTTGTTGTACGATCAAAATAAACAGTCTCAGTCAGTTAGAAATATGGATAGGGCTTTTCAACTTGGTATTCAGAAAATGTATCTGTCTAAAGACTTTCATGTATCTGATGAGTTAATTGACAAACTTCTAAATGAACGAAGGCCTGGTGCCACTGCGCCCCCTCCGTATGTACCTATTCCTGCTGTTTTACCTCTTCCTGCTATCGTTTTCCTCACGTAGTAATTCCTGCTCCTCCTATCATTCCTCCTATTGTTCCTCCTCCTATCGTTGCTCCTCCACTTGCACTTCCGCCTTTACCTACTGTTACGGGTCTGGTAGATTTGCCTTCTGCACTAGCGATAGCACCCTTTTTACTGATTGTACAAGATTTGTCTAATCTTCCTCTTCCGAGTGGTTCTGTTCCGCTTGTAGTTGATAAGGGAGCGGAATCAAAGATTGTAACTCGCAATACTGTGTCTAAAGAGAGGAAGCGTGATTTGACTGCATGGGCCAAACAGTGCATGGAGAGGGGTGAACAAGCTGATGTTTTTGCCACACTCTCTAATCTAGACAGTTTTCCTGAGAAAAATGTTTTTAGCGGAGGGTTGGGAATTCATTTATGTGTAATGTGGAACAGAGTGGATGATATAGGTCTCCCACAAGGGTTGAGGGATCTGAATGTTTTAGCATATTCAAGAGATACTGCAGAGAAAGTATATGGGCACGTCGAGAGGGTTTTTGAGTATAGAAGGGAGTTACAAAAGATACAGAATGAAGACATTTATGGTGATAGTTTGGCCGCTATGTTTGTACAGAAAAGGTGCTTTCCTTGGTGTAAATCGATAAGTGAGGAAACACGAATTTGCACAAAAGATGCAATTAGATGGATTTCAGACATGTCGATATCTCCCCTAGAAGTATATGACACGTATAGTCAGTATACACCAGAAATGCAGAGGAAAGTGATACAGGTAATGGTAGAATACCTGCAGGATGAATGCATAAAAAGAAAGATTTGTTGTCCCGCAGAATTATTGAATATCTATAAGAGAGCTTTTTCGTCTGACACTCCTTCAGCTGCTTTAACGCTCGATTTAGCTCTGTTTCTCAGTAAGCGTTCCGAGTTTCCTATCTCTCAGTTCCCTATGAGAGAGGTTCCGCCAACATTTGTCCCAAAAGTTGAGATTCCAGCTAATGCCGCAGCAGGTACAGCTGCCTATGACATTCCTGCACATTATGTGTCACAGTTTGTTCACGTCCCGTTCTCAAGACAAGAAGTGAACACCATTAAACAATCCATTCCCGATATTAGGAAGAATCTGACAGGGTTCTATAAAGAAATAGAATCTGTCTTGCAGTCATCAGTATTTACTGTGAGCGATATTGATTTGTTACTTCCTGTGCTCCTACCTATTGATTTGTGGAAACAGATTAGGGCTGTACACGATGTACCAGGGTTAGGGGATACATAGGATAATATAGTTAGACTAGATAAAGAAAGGTCAGCTGGTGAGAGACCTCCCCAGGTAATACTGACTTTGCCTGATAGAATAGTGACAAAACTAAAAGCTATAATTCCTGAAAGAAGGATCATCTGGGACAAACTTACTGCTTGTGTCCAAGGGAAGTCTGAGGGTGCTACCAAATTCTTTAATCGGTTCGAACAAGTGTTTTCAGATTTCAGTGGACAAGATTTGAGCACAGAGTCTGGAAAAAGACTATTTGTAAACCAATTTGTGCGTGGATTGTTGCCTGACATCCAATCGCAAATGATGTCTTCTGAGAGCGCTTGGCAAGCTAAGTCTCAGTCTGAAGTATTGCATATGGCTCAGTACTATGAAAACCGAGTCAATAACGAGAAAGAAAGAATTGAAAAGAGAAAGGGAGACCTGAAAACTAAAGTTCTATTGCAACAAATTGCTAGAGGCCCTAGAGGGGGTAATTCACAATTTAGGGGACAGTATTCTCCACAGGGTAATGTGCCATTGGGTCCTATACACGCGAACCAATGTGCTTATTGCAGACCAGAGGGTCATTGGCGAGCACAATGCCCGATCCTCCAGCAGAGGTCGAATAACACGTTTGGTAATATGGGTAGACGATCTAGAGGCCGCCCTGGGGTAGGGGGTCCTGGTAGAAGTCAGTTTTCTCAAAATTCGCAACCTTTTTCGCAGGATAATCAGTCTCCAAGTGTGGATAACAGAAATATTTTTGATCACCTTTCTACTGCATATCTCTCTGAAGATCTTCCTTTTGATGACATTCTGTTTTGCTAGGATTGCCCGAAGCAGGGTTTGGAACCGACGCATATTCCCTTTAATCAGAACGGTCCCTACGTTGAGATGATAGTGGGAAATAGGAAACATCTATTCTTGATAGATACAGGTGCACAGAAGTGTTCCATTGACCATTCACAGGTTCCAAACAGTCCACTGTCAGGGCAAACCAATGTTTCTGTAGGGTTTTCTGGTACACCAGTAGTTTGTCCGGTTTCTTTGCCAGTACCGATTACATTGGGTCCATTCACGGACCACTGTCCATTTCTTTTGACTACGAACTGTGGAGAGAATTTGTTGGGGTTGAATCTGTTGAAAGAATTAAATGCGGTAATTCATTGTTCTTCGGATGGAGTGCATTTGACGATTTCACCACAGCAACTTTCTGTCTCTCAGTTCTTGACTAGACCTTTGCCGCCGGAATTTAGTGATGTTCTGGAGTGTTTATGGGCAATTGATGACAATGATGTCGGTGTTCTACAAATTGAGCCTGTTAAGATCATTTTGAAACATGGAGTAAAGTTGCCACGTATTCCTCAGTATAAGATTTCGGTTGATGGTGAGCAAGCTTTGAAATGCATTGGGGGTCATTGCGGGTAGGGCGCAAAGGGATACCGGGCACCGTTAAGGACATCGGAGCCGGTAAATCCTTTGCTCCCTACTACGAGGTCCTTTTGCGGCCCCGTCCTTAACGCCTGCTTTTACCAGGCATTATGGACGGGATCCGCAAAGGGACTTCAGAGCTAATAACGGTACTGTAATTTACGGTACCGTTATTAGCACCCTCCCCATTCCCATTGAGCCCTATTGGGGCTCAATGGGAATGGGGATTGACATTTTCAATGGGGTCTTACCGGTCCCGCAAAGGTCGGACTAGACTGGTAAGTCCCCATTGAATGAGGGCGGACACGGTACCGGTAATGGTGCTAGTCATGGTGCTAATAGCGCCATGACTAGCTCCAACCTCGGAATGAGGGCCATAGTCTCTGATTTGTACATCGTGGGGTAATTGGGGAAATTGTAGGTAGTTTGTGCAATAGTCCGATTTTGCCTGTATATAAGAAGGGCGATAATGCAATTCCTTTTTTGTTTTATCATAGACTTTCGCGCCATCAATGAGATTGTTGCTCCACAATTTCCTATTGTGCCTGAGGTGACGACAATACTAACTATGATCCCGGCTTCTGCTACTCACTTTAGTGTTGTGGATCTTAAGAACGCTTTCTTTAGCATTCCTATACACAAGGATAGCAGATATCTGTTCGCATTCACCTAAGGGGGACACTCATTTACATTCACCCGTGCTCCGCACGATTAACGAGATACAAATTGATCTTGTTCGCACCGCACATTAAAATTCAGAGGTGTTGTGTATATGTGCAAATACATACATTGCAAATGTAATTTTATTTAATAATTCTAAAACCGTGAGACTTACAGGGTTGTGATAGATGTAATTTATTTTGAAGCTAATTTTCAGGTGATGGTATTAATGTGACTTTCATTCTAATGTGATTTGCAGCGTTTTAGTGACAACACAAAAGTGCTTCTAGCAGCCCCGAAAATGCTAGAGATCTGAAAGTTGAGGAGCTAATGAAAGCAACCTCAACAGAGTCATGAGTAGGGTAACATCAATATCTATATATTATGACATTTATAAGTATGTTACTAACATTTGCAATATAGGGACTTTGTTAGTGAAAAAGTGGTCATGGAAAAATAATAATTGAAATAAGGTGTGTACATCACCACTTCACTTCAATAAGGGGGCTCCAAGGGCCTATCAGGGCAGAGAGGGGTTGGCTATGGGGAGCAGGAAGAGGGGATAATTCTCCAATGAAAAAGTAGCACCAATAAACTGCCACCTTCTAATTGTAATAATTGGAGGCATGGTTTATAAATTAAAAAGCTCTTGCTCTATGCAGAAGGAAAGACAAGGAAAAGTGAGACAGAAGGACCTGCCAAAGCCATTTTGAGAAAGAGCTGCTAAACATCTTCCAGTGCTTGCCTATAATCCATTTGGCCGAATCCTGTGACCACTGCCTGACTTTCCTTGGGGAGGCCTACATTGAGAGGCCATAAACTTTGCATTGGAACCAAGAGAGACAGGGAGAAGGAGAATAAGGTAAACCTGTCTAAATCCATTTTGGGTGGATCACCCTTAACATTGATAGGCCTTACATTTTACCTGGGAGAGAGAAACTAGGGAAGCCAACAGCTGAGGGATGGATGCTGGGACTATCTTTGAGAGCAGCCTATGACCAGACCCAAGCTGATCCCCTAGTGGAGCCTGTCAGTCTTCCTTTAATGCCCCAAAACAGAGGTCCAATGTAAGTAGAATTGATCCATTTGAAACCAAGTGTGTGGCGGATGTGCCTACCTTAATATTTTCCATTCATAGTGGGTGTGAGGTGTAAATTGTGTAGATCCTTAGCTTATTTGACTGAATATTCATTCAATTAACTCCCAAATAGTTCATAATTCACAACCTCTTTCCTAGCAGAATTCAAGTTATAGTCACATAAATTAATTGCGGTGTCTGTGCCCAAAAGCAACATTTATAATTGTCACCATTTCCCTAAACCTTGCTTTTAAAACAGAAATGTGTTTTTGCCACAAAACAAAATTCCCAACTGATACCCCTTACCAAAACGTGCTTTTAAACGAAAGGTATACTTATTCTATAGTGAAACTACCCATTGTCACCACTCTTTAAACCTTGTATTTAAATACTGGAGAGCCCTTTGCCCAAAACGATATTCCTAACTTTCCCCACTTCCTAGACCTGGCCTTTAAAAAGAGGGGTGCTGCCTATTACTGGTGCTGGGGGAGAGGTACTTTGCAAAGTGAAACTAGGGTGATTTCCATTGAACAATATACACTTTCTCCTGAGAGTGAGGAAGTGATCCTGATAGCAGAACGATGTGTGCATTGCTTTTGAGGTGAAGAATGAAGGGTGCTATGAATAAAACATATCTTCAAAGCCTGTGTGTTTCCAAAACTGCTAGCATTTTCAAGTGTGCAGGTCATTTTACAAACGACTGCATGCACAATGTGTAACTTATTTTAAAATCAAAACTGTGCATTTTTTTCACTCAAATTTGTATCAAGTCATATTTGCCTGTTTATCATGAAAAGGAAAGTTCACTGTGTGTTGAAGCCTTGTTTTGTGCCACAGAGAAGGTGGTGTGTGCAACCATTAGAACATCTATTGAACATATACTTTAAATAAATATATATTCTCTCTATACCCCGACCTGCTTTTTGGCTCATGGTTGGCACAGGCGGAGGGCTCTACATGGCTCTATATGATCCATAGACAGTGCTTAACGAATCCGAAATAAATAATCTATTTGTGGGCTCTCTTAATTGGGGGGGAACTCCCTATGTTGAACAGGGTCTCCCAATATATTGTTAAAACAGCAAAAAACGTGTCAGGCTTTTTCATCAATGTTAGTGCGCCAAGGTCCATTTTGTAAATTGAAATTGAAGGTGAACAATGTGCGAGCCATCAGTGACCGTCATACCTAAGGGGGTTACTGAGGATTTACCCCAAAAGGTCAGAAAACAAAGCCGAATGGGCGTTTGTAGCACATTCAGCATTGACCAATAAATCAAAGCCCATATGCTGAACATGAGGAGCGGAGGTTGCAGGGGTGTCCCCCCGCTTCCATTACATTCCACTAGTGCTGTGGAGAGGGTTCGATTGAGCTCCTCAAAGGCCAGTTGGTATCGATCGATCCACTGCTCACCAAAGTGCATCTGTGGATGGTATAAATGGTCTGTGGAGGTGCCAGAAGTCCTCCAGATCCTTTGGAGAGGGGGGAATTCTTTGGGGAGGTCAACACGTGATCAGCTGATACTGGCAAGTAACCTCCAGTATTTGTTACAGAAAACAAAGAAACTCTGTAACACTTTTAGGGTCTGAGGTCTTGGCCAGGTGAGGAGGGTGTTCATCTTTGCTGGATCCTCAGCGATGCCTTCCGTGGAGATGCTTTGTCCGATGTACTGGATGCTTGTCCGGCTGGCACTTTGCTGAACCTTTTTACATTTCTGTGGTTCTGTCTGTGGGTCTTCGATCTAGCAACACATCAAATGAATGGGAAGTTTATGTATTAGATTGGAAGTCAGTGGCATCTGTGTCTGTTCGGTACTACTCACTGTCCTGTAAGGAGGCAGGCCATGTGGCTTTCACTGTCTAGTTATTGCATGTGGACCATTTGAAAGTGACATATTGGACCCATTTGCCTCCAAACATTTCTTAGTAGCTTTGTGGCCTGACTGGACCCGAGGACAGGCTGCTGATAGCCCCAGGATTGCTTAGAATTAAGATACCGTGTGGAGCTCAGAGCATCTCGGTAGATCACAGGCCACTTGACAGAACCAGACCTTTCAATTTCAATGAAATTCCTGTAAATGGATTTAGTTAAAATCATCAAACAGTATTACACCACAGTCTATTGTAAATTAACTGAAACATCTTAAGCTGTGGGCTGACCCTTCTAAGTGTGCTCCCCTGTATTTGAGACTGCATTGAAACTGCATTTAAACTTTTCCCTCCAATCAACCCCTCTAAAATATAACTCCAATAAGGGTTCAAAATAAGATTTTCAATTTCTTTCAGGAATCGTCATGGATTTCAGTGGGTCTCATTGTTGACTTTCTATCAGCTGGATTTCTTTCAATTTCCCCAAAGTGGCCATCAGGAAGTTAACTGTCGCATAATTGACTCTATAGTTTTCTGCACTGTAGATCATCTCCCACCATTTCTCAGCATCCAAACCAGCAGTCTTTCCATGTTCCTGAAGGAGGTGAATTGATCTTAAATCCTTCATTTTCGGACAAAACAAACATAGGTGCTTCAGTGTCTCTTTCTGGGAACCGCACAGACAACATTTACGCAATATGACCCTAGCAGCGGGGGCATTACCGACTCAGGAAATGCCCCGGGGCCCATAGTTAAAGGCCCGAGCAAAGCGAGGGCCTCAACGAAGGCCCCGGGGCATTACCTGAGTCGGTAATGGCCCCCGCTACGAGGGTCATATTGCTAATAGTACCACGGCCCGCATTATGTGCGTGACCGGGGCACTAAAGCATTTTTTTCTGTCTGAAAACGCTGCAGCGTTTCGGGACAAAAAAAATAAAAAAGAAACGGCCAAGAAAATGGCCGCCATGCAAAGGGTCCGTTTTCCCTTTCCATGGCGGCCATCGGCCGCTCCCGAAAAAGAAAAAGAAGCAGAAGGTAAGTGGGGTTGGGAGGGAAGGGAACAAAAACAAAAAACGTACCTGTGTCCCCGGCGGGGACGATGGAAGCATCCAGCAGTGTGGAGGCGCGGAGCAGCGATGGCCCCGCTCCGAGTCTCCACACTGCTGGAGGCTGCTATCGTCCCCCACCGGGGACGCAGGAGCAAGCAGGTAAGTGGGGTGGGGAGGGCATAGAGGAGGGAGGGAAGGGAAGACGAAAAAAAAAAAGCTTACCTGAGTCCCCAGCGGGGGACAAAGGCAGCCTCTCAGCCGTGGGGAGGCTCAGAGCGGGGATGGCCCTGCTTCGAGCCTCCTCATTGGCTGAGGGGCTGCCACGCCCCCCGCCAAGGACAAGGCGGCTGGAATCCCGGCCGAGAATCGAAGAATTCTCGGCCGGGTAAGGACCCGGCGAGAGCCAATCAGAATGCCTGTTGCATTCTGCTTGACTCTCGCCGGGTACTAAGTGTCTGTTACTTCTTTATTATACCTCTTCAAAGTGGTTTTGTTGGGTAAAACATTTAATCTTAATCTCATTAATGTGTTCCGAGAGTTGTTGTTCGGGAATTTCTGTAGATAACTTCTTGTCACATTTTGTCCAATGTTACCTTTGGACAGCGTATGGATCTTGGACACTGCTCTCTTTTCTTCTGTTAGTCGCCAGTCATCTGCCCATAGTGTCCTATTAAGAGCCAGAGGATTTTTACAAAGGGACTCTTTTCATATTTCCAATTTGTAGAGGTAATTTATACACTCCTTCTTCCAAGTCATGAGAGTCCGTTTGTCATCTCTGCTTTCTATGCTTCTGAGTATTTCAAATTGAGGAGGATAATCCTGTAAGATTATTTTCCAGAATAATGATATTTTGATCCATGTAATCTTAGATTGTAAGGAATTTAGACCTAACTCATGGTGAATTACAGCTTCTGGGATTGATTGTGGTAGATTTAAGATGCCTGGTGCCTTCCTGCTTGCTGCTCTTTTTCCCTATTTAAGGAGCCCTCCAGCCTCTTTTTCTTTGTAGATGGGGAGCAGGTGCAAGTGGATCTAGGTCACCTGGCCTAAACCCCGCCCACCGGGTGATTTCCTGCCTGCCACACTTTTTCACCACTTAGCAAGCCCTGACCACCTGGTGCCTTCCTGCCTGCCACTCTTTTTCACTACTTAGCAAGCCCTGCCCACCTGGTGCCTTCCTGTTTGTCGCTCTTTTTTACCACTTAGCAAGCCCCGCCCACCTGGTGCCTTCTTGTTTGCCGCTCTTTTTCACCACTTAGCAAGCCCCGCCCACCTGGTGCCTTCCTGTTTGCCTCTCTTTTTCCCTATTTAAGGAGCCCTCCAGCCTCTTTTCCTTGGCAGATGGGGAGCAGGTGCAAGTGGATCTAGGTCACCTGGCCTAAGCCCGTCCCACCTGGTGCCTTCCTGCCTGCCGCTCTTTTTCACCACTTAGCAAGCCCTGCCCACCTGGTGCCTTCCTGCCTGCCGCTCTTTTCACCACTTAGCAAGCCCCTCCCACCTGCTGCCGTCCTGCTTGCCGCTCTTTTTCCCTACTTAAGGAGCCCTCCAGCCTCTTTTCCTTTGCAGATGGGGAGTGGGTGCAAGTGGATCTAGGTCACCTGGCCTAAGCACCACCCACCTTCTTAGCCCTGCCTCTTCCTTCCTGCTCTTAACTATTAGATCAAGGGAGTCTCTCGCCTGGGTGTCCTTAGCGAAGGGCAGAGGAAGAAAAGGGCAATTCCTGTTTGGACCTGTTCGGAACAGGAGGACCCAGGGCCCGACCCCCTGCTCAGACAGCAGGTAAGCATGCACCAACATGTGTTACTCCCTCTGTCCCCACAGGCCATCCCCACCCCCTCTTGTCCCCCCGTGATGTTCCCTTGTGCCCCCACCATTCTTGCACACAGGTGTTGCCTGTTCTGCTTGATTCTTCTACCTTGCTCCCCTCTCACCTCCCTCAAGCCTACTTCTGCAGGAGTCTGTCCTGATAAATTCTGGTTTCACCATCACCGTCTTGTGGCCAATGCTGGATTTGACTTTTATGGACTTCATTCATTCACGGTGCGTCACCCTTTCTCAACTCTCATGCTGGACTTCCTTTGCATCTTGTACTCGTGGTGGCCCTGAATCATGCTGTTCCCATCTTCATCTTGTATCCTGGCTTGCAACATTATGTGTTATTGCCAACTACTGCAATTGTATTCACTCTCCCCTCTTGCTTCTCCACTCTTTTTACTGATAACTCTCTGTTCTATCCTCCTTTCCCTTCTCCCTTTTCCTATCTCCTACCCTTACTTTCTTCTATGCACTTACTCTATCAGAATTGTCCCTAAACTAGTATGATAGCAACCTCATCTGTCTCCTTCCCCTACCCTTCCTGTTTTTTTCCTCCACACACCCTCTCCAGCACTATCTGAAATGTCACCAGGCCTAGTATGGTAGTCGCTTGTTTTGTTCCTACCCTACCTTTCTGCACCTCTCTCCCTCACCTCTTGCTTTTCTCCGGCTCTACTAGAAATGTTGTCACGCCTAGTACGGTAGTCGACTGTCTGTTTCCATTTCCTTCCCACTCTCCCCCTCCCTTGCTTATATATGTCTTAGCTATTGCACTATCTTAAATGTCGTCAGGCCGAGTACGATAGTTAATTTCACATCCTTACTGTTCATGGCCTGTAAGAATGTCATTGTATTTAACCTTGTTCCCTCCCTTGCCTTGAAGCACTTTGAAACACACTGCGCTATATAAATAAATAAATATAAATAAACTAACATAAACTATCATATCATAACAATTCATGCTTTTCCAAAAAGAACCCTCAAAACAGTCCCATATATCTTCACCAATTCGCGGCCATGTTTCAGCTCCATAAATGAGTACTGGTGTCACCTTTTGCCGTCAATTGACATATTTTTTCTTCAGGTTCCCAATCAAGGGTCTTTCCTTGCAAAGCTTTTTCCCGGACCAGACAATATCCAGAAGGACCATCTCCAGAACTTAGAATCCAGACTTCAGAACTTTTTCAGCAGGCCTCAAAATCTTTTGCAAATTATTCAGACAGCCGGGCTGAGCTGTTTGATTCTGGATAGAACCCTGTGCCAGTACCCAGAAAGCAGTGCTGTATCCAGAATCCACTTGATCCAGACCAGCAGAACCAGAGATCCAGACCGCCGTGCAGTGCCGAGTGCCAGACCAGACCATCAGAGCAGAGCTGACCCAGAGAGCCGTGACTTCAGAACCACCCGCCAGGAGTCCAGTCCAAACCTGACCAGATCCTGACGGCCTATTTCAAATTTATAGTGTGAGTACTCAGCCAGAACGGTGCAAAACCAATCTCTTAGTTCAAAATAATCTAATTCAAACCATTTCCACCTATCTAGAACTGCATCATAGAATTGTGTGTCCGTCCTGTTGATCCAAAACCTTCCACAGTGCATCTGTCATTCTGAAACTTTAATTTTACTTCTGAAAATATGTCTCCACAAAATCGTCCGTATCTTTTGAACCGCTAAGAATCTAAGCTTTCCAACAAGCCATAAACCGACTTTCTACTCCTTATAGTTTTTCCGTAATCGCGCTCGACGCATTCGGAAAAAGTGCTGCGATTTGCAATTTGGCCAAATTTCTTCACCTTTCAAAAAAATCGCTTTCTTTTGCTTGCACTGCTAAAATTCGTTTTCAACCTAATAATCCCTCATGAATAATTGGTAGTGTGGACTTGAACCAATCTTAAGTAGCTATCACCTACCCTGAATCTCCTATAGGGTATTAAAATCATTTTTAGCATATTTCACTCCCTTGCAAATCACATTAAAGTATGTTTGCCGGTGTTTTAAAACCATCCCTGTTGCTCTAAACTTGCTAGGGGGGAACTGAAATTCGTATTGTATTGTGATTGTATCCCTGAAAACTGTGTGCTTTACTTCCATCTCCTTATATTGCATAGGGGCGGAGTGAATTGCCACAAGGGGAAAAGTGAACATATTATCTCTTGTGAAACCCCATCAGTTTATTTCTGTACTGCATTTTATTCATCATTGCATTTCCTTGAAATCATAAAAGTATTCTCAGCTACCTTATCCTCCCTATACTAACTCCTCAGTAATTAAATCAGTGTGCTAGTGTAACATCATCCATTGTTGATCACTGTCATATGCCTAAGTGTGCTATCAAATATTAATTTATTCATAAAAGTGTGATATATATATTGTTCACTTTCTCAATAAACCTTTTAAATTGCAAAACAAACCTACTTCTTGGCTCAGTGAGGTCAGGGGGATTCAAAGAGAGGGGCGTTATATAAGGGTTTATCATCCAGATTATAACTTGTCATAACAATATATAAATAAGTGCTTCCCTTGGGCTTCCCAGACGAGGCACTGACTTAGTGGGATTGCTTGATTGGAGTCATTAACACCTCGTGCTTTTGCTCTGGCCTCGTACTGAAAAATTAGCCTGTTTATCCCGGGAACTCTTCCTTCTTTATAATATTCAGGGAAATAACCTGCTGGATCTAGCGTGTGTCAGAATGCACAGAACGCACAGAATGTGAAGAACTTATGTTGAAAACATTTCTCTGAACACATCAAGTATTGTTTGGTTATGTGCTTATTTATTGGATTCTATAGCCCTTTACACCAACGCACTGCACATAAATTAGTAAGATGGTACAAAACTATGATATCAGGACCCATTTCAATGCAGGAGAGAACAGTAAGATTAGAACAAGAGAAAAGTCAAGTATAAGAAACGTGAAATGTAAGGATAGACCAGGAAACTGACAATTTGATGGTGTGAGCAATTCAGTCATCCGTATGGTGGGTGTGCGTTTGCCTGGGCATTTTGAAAATGTTAATTAAATGGAATGATGGGACACCAACCTCAGAAAAATGTGTGGGGCTAATTCACACAGGTTCTCCCATGCTCACTCCATGACAAATGCATAGACCTGTGTACTCTGGGTGGCACAGTCCGGCTTATAATATTTAGTTGGAATGTGACAGCCGGGAGTGCATCATGTTTTCTATAGGAAGGGGTAGGGCCAACCTTCCCCGTGTCAAGGCCAGCCTGATTAACTTACAAAGGCTCCATGGATCCGCCCTGCTCTTTTGTTAGGCCCTGCAGTTGGGGGCAACTATTAACATACTAATGGTGTGTACTTCAAACTGGCCCAGATGGGGCCTGGCTGCAGAGGTTATCAAAGGAAAGAGGAAACTGAACCCCTGTTCATATGTAACTGTGTCATCCTAAAGCCAGCTCCAGTCCTCAGTATCAATGACAGTGAATGGTCAAGTCTGGGGCTGGTGTTTAAAGTAGGCCAACCCGGTACAAGGACCCCATTTAGATGGTACGAGAATGTGGTTTGCAGAAGACAGATGGGCTGGTCTTGCAGCTGCTTCAAGGGAGAATTGCCTCTTTAATCAGGAACCACAGAGAGATCCATTAACCAGAGAGACTCCTCTTTGATCAAAAATAGACAGGAAGATGGGTGGGACTTAGTATAACAAGTTTTCACCCCTTTAACTTTCCTGTTGCAAAGCACTCTGTTTGTGATCTCACGCACACAGGAGATTGTCGGTAGGGACCCCAGGATCAGTTCATTAAGGTTGGCTCAGCCTAGACCAATCACAGTGGCCCACTTGGCTTTAAAAGAGAGAGGAGCCACTCTTTCAACAGATCATCTGAAGACTTCACAAGACATAGGATAAAAAGAACTCATCTTTGGACCCTGGCTGAATGTACAGTCTGCCTTACAGCTTCCACCAGTGAAGGAAGGCCAGGAACATCCAAAGAGGGAAGCAATATCCCTCCCCTTAACTTCTCCCCGGGAACAGAGGGAGATAGAGAAGTCAGAAGACCCTCCAATCGCTCCAGAACCAGTAGCCAGCAAGAACACAGTGTGCCCTGCTAGGCTCTAAAGCAGGTTAACTGGACAGGGAGTGCCAGAAGATCTCTGAACCTACTAACAAGGACAAGGCTGTTGCCTGCAACACACTCCTCAGCTTTGGACCATCCTCTTAAAGGATGAAATGAACCCATTGAAGAAGCTGGGAGAAGTGCCTCGACAAGCATCTACTGCCGTCTGCCTTAAAATAAATATTTAAGCCTGCTGAGTTCCTGGATCCGCAACCGGCAGCAACACTGACCGTTGTTATGCCGCTGTCACTTGAAGAAACCTGAGGCCTCTCGACCAGTTCTTCAGAATCGCAGAATAGCACTGAGACAACAATTCCTGACCCTGAGCCGCCATGTAGGCCAGCCTGCAGCTGTTTGTACAGCTACGCTCGCCGAACCATCTTGCCGCCTGATACCCCCATCTGACTCCCGTTTCAAACACTGTCACAGAAGCTTGCAAAATACTCTGAAGCCGACTAGACCCTGGTCCTTCCCAGAAGGCCCCTAGAGACATTTTAAGACCTATTGTTCCCTTTGTGGTAAAGCCAAGAATTCTTAAACTATCGTGATTATTAATCATACCGTCTACCTTCCTGTCAGTATCCAGAGTGCAATCCTTTTCCTTCTTTGAAGCTGTCTGCCCTCTGCATTCCTTCACAGGGTGGGTTGTATTTTGTAGTGTTGCTAGAACTGTCTGTTGTCCTATAAATAAAGTAGATATTTTTTATACAACCTTGACTGGACAGTACCTTTTACCGTTGGGTAATAATTGTATTTTCGCTGTGTTGAAATTTGCCAACGATCCATGACCTTTCAGAGATAAGCCTGCCGTTCCATCCACGTTGTCAAAATTGGACAGGGAGGTTTATAATTTGCATGTATTTCCAATCTGTTCGCATCCCTTCTGCTGTACTAGAGGTGTGGGGCTGATTGAAAGTTTAGCAATCAATAGCAAAATAACCACAGCAGCAAACTAAATGGAGGCGTAGGTAGAATGAATGAATGAATGAATGAATGAATGAATGAATGAATGAATGAATGAATGAATGAATGAATGAATAGCTGGTAGGTAGAAACAAGAAGAAGGGGACAAACTGAGGACATGACTCAGCAAAATTAAGACCGTACTAATGTCTTGGCCTTATAACTGTAAGCGCAACTGATGTTTCAATACCACTGAACAGCACAGTGTTCAGATTCTGCAAATAATCCTCTCCAAGAAATATCATTCAGGAGAGGTGCAGGAATAAAAATAAATCCATTGCGACAAAGGCTTAGCAAACATATGGCAAGAGTCAAATCAAGCACTAGCTGCGGGGGGCCACACCACAAACAGCTGCCACAGGCAGTCAATTCGGCACTGACAATAGCAATTCCTAGCTCACCACTCTACTCTCCCGCTGAAGATGACAATGCCTCATCCTTGCTTTGCCAGCCGTAGAGCTCTACACCACGACAGAGCAGCGCCGGAACTGGACGAGCCGCAGCGTGCCACCCACCAGGCATCCTCCACTCGCTCCTCTGCACCACGTCTGCTCCACACCTCCACACCAACAGCTCCCCCATAGCTGCCACTCCCACAGAAGGCTCCTCCTACTGCTCTGTCTCCTCCAGAAGCTCCACCAAATTATTGAAGCCTGAGTAACAGGCCTGCCCGGTAACACCTCAGGACAAACCTACTTTATCTTATGGTGGGGTTCATTTATTCACAGCAATTTGAGGGGGTAATTTAGAGGAGCAGGTGCACGCACTATCCCTAACTTCAGCCCCCTCACCGCCGTCATACGGGAACAGCAGGAGGAGAGCCCTATATGGGACTCCGTGTGTTGTCCCTATACCGCATTCAGTGTATGAGAGACGATATGCACTCAGACAACCATATCGAATGTATCATTGCACTGAAGGAGTGAAAGGATGCCATGTGGAAGGATGTCAGCTCACACCACTGTAGTGCTGAGTGAAATCTGATGTGTGCAGAGTGATGTCATAAAGAAGCTATATAATAATAATAATACTTTCATTTATATAGCGCTACAAACCCTCATGCATCTGAGCTCTGCTTATTATTACACACGGTGTGCGGTGCTCATTTATCGACCTTGGAAGGATGAAAGGCTGAGTTTGGCCCTGCCGGGATTCGAATCTGCATCAGCAGGCTCTGCACGGATGTCAAAGCGAGCGCTCCACTCGCTGTGCTATCTGACCAGCTACTGGACATACTGATTCGATATGAAAATACTGAAGAGTGACGATGTAAATGAAGTGATGAGAGAAACATGTACAAAATGATAAAGTAATCATATATACAAAGAAGAATGAAGTAACTTGTTGACCAATACGTGTACATACGCAGCAACGCAAGGTAGATGAGACAAATCGAAGCTTGCTATAGAGGAATATATAACGTTGCAAGGATGGCCATGATAGGAAAATGTATAACGGCTCGTGCAAATATTCAATTCAGCTATCTCAGAAACAGACCAGGGCTGCAGAGTCAGGAGACATTGGAGAATTAGCTGTGCGTGCAAAATGAAGAAGTCTCTATGCTGTTGGCCTGGGATCAAGGATACTATTTCAAGGAATGGCTGCAAAGCACAAAGGGAGGCAAATGGATAATTCATGAACGTGAGACATATTTCTCTTAGATTAAAGAAGAAAACATTAGTAAGAGCCAAAGTATTGGTCAATTAATAATGAATAAGGCTCCTACAAGATGGAGTGAGCAAGTCTCTAGAGGCCAAGAGGAGCAATGACACCCAGCATAATTAAAGTAAATAGCAGTAAACAGGAGGTTGAAATTATCCAATTTGTGGTCTCCTCACATGTTATCCAGAAGTCGAAAACAAGGGCTATTCATTAAGCTGTGGATGAAGATAGTGAGGTGCTTTCACTCCCTTGAATGCCCCAGAACAGAGAGCAGGCTACAAGGTCAATTACCAATGGGAAACTCTGGCTTGTGGCCAGACTGATGAGAGATGATGGACTAATTGGGAGAGTTGGGAGTAATCTGACGTGACTCACGCACCTGGTTTTCATTTCGCTTACGTGCTGCTAGCCGAGCCGAAAGTCCATGGTTGGATGGGAATGACAACCAATCAGTGAGTCTATGAAGCAACCTGCTATACAATGTTGCATAGATCAATCTGCTGCCATCTTCTCAGCTATAATCAGTATTATTCGTCTTTAGAGGTAGTTCAAGGCGTGTCCTACAGATAAGGGACAGCCATTGACATACTAACCCCTATGTATTCTATAAGTAGATATATTCCCCTAACCAATCTCTCTCACCAATAGGTTTTACAGTTTGCTATGTAGGATGAAGTCATATATGACACATATTGGGGTACATGACCCCTGTGTAATCACGTTTGTGGGTGAGTGTGCAAGCCTCAGTCAGATGTCTGTTGGTGTACCCTGCTTTATTAGATTGAGAATACAGCAGTATTTTGCCATATTCTTTGAGTGCGTGAAATTATTTGGTCTGAGATCTTTATTGGCAATCCCATCTAGCACAAGAGGCGCTTCAAGGTGCTAGAGCATAGTCTCCTGACTAGATATTTTTTTTTTTGTTTTTAAATGTTTTTAAAACTAATTAGGTACATATGAAGCAACATTATAACAATTGGTAATGATAATTAGTTACATATAAGAAATACATGTTTATAAGATTCAGTCTTGGTCTGATCACGTCAATGTGCTCTTAGGTCTGCGAATTATGTCTGAATTCATTTTTATAATACAATGGTATCATTTTTTCAAATATTAATGATTTTTTTCTATCTTTTTTATGTCAAAGGTTTGTATAAACAAAGAGATAGGACAACAAAATAACCAACTGAAGGTGTAATACTGGGAACCAACACACCTCTCTAACAGGAATCCCTGTACTCGTATCTTGAAAAACTAGATGGAGTACAATCAAAAAGATCCAAAAATATATAATTTATTATACACACAAAATGAAATGACCCTAAATTCGCACAACAAATGATCATGTAAAATACAATAGTGTTACTCAATTTTCATAAAAAAACAATTTGAACAAATGTAACATGTTTCAGTTCTTGATGCTTTTGTGTGGCTGAACGTTCTTCAGGGGAAAAAAACACTTCTTTTTTTGTTTAGAATTCTTTCAATATTGTGCAGTAGGGGTCCTAGGGACATCCACCAACGGATGTCATCAAATAAGCTGAAAAATACAAGAGGCAAAAAAGCCTTAAATTCCCAGTAATCACATACAAAATATCACTCTCCACCTACACCTCTAGAGTAGGCCTAAAGCCTAAACCTTGGGGGAAAGGTGAGCACCCATCACCATGACAGATTAATCAAGAGTCCCATAGGTCACCCTGACGTGAAAAGAAATTACAACACTAAAGAAAAGTCATTAATAATCACTTCTTATGGGGCGATATATCACTTAATGCGTTCGCCAGATCACTATAATTGGGGTCAATTCCATATGAAAGGTGGACAAGTCACCTGGGGTAAGTAGAGAAGAGAACCGTCACCAGAAGCCCAAGGAAGAAGTTACGTAAAATCAATATCAGGTACAACTGAAACATACCTGGAAAATCTCCAAGGTTGATCAATTCTCAACAGTAAATGTCATCAATATCGACCTTGACGTCACAAAGCTGACAGTCATTGATCCAGCGTAACCAGAAGGGGCCCACTTAATGTCAAAGAGCGGGTGTTAGCCAATCTGGAAGCAAAAGAATGTGACCCACATTAATTGAAGAGAAACCTACCACATTAGGAAACTGCTAAAGACAGAGAACGAGCACACAAGTAGCCACCCCCTCTGGGTCTCCTGAATCCAGTGTATGGCCACAAGTATAAAGTACACATAGATCAGTAAAAGAAACCAAGTAAATTAATATACCTCGAATGGCATAGTGTCTACTGTGAAACCATGCAAGCAGCACATAAGAACGCAACATATATGAAAACGGCCAATATGAAAACAACATAAGTGAGAATGGCATGTATGAGAGACCACCGCCTGGTGTGGATACGTGCAGGCTTGTTAAATGTAATACATGCGACGATCAAACAGTGATGCGGCCGATACACACAGGGCTAAACTCCTCAAACAGAGAGCCTCAGTGAAACACACATTGCCCTTGATTCAAATTACTTCTAGGATGTAAAGCCGAGTACCGTAGTCAAACGCTCTCGTCTCGCGGACCGGAACGTCTAGATACTACAACTTCCGCATAGTCGGAAATTCAGTGAAGGCGAAAGAGGACTAAGACTCTGCCTGGGGTTAGATGCACACCTCGCGCCATATTGAGAGTAAAAATGGTGGCAAATCGGCATACACTGTAATGTAGCTAGTAAAGCTCCCTATGATGCACGATATTGTAAGAATGGCATTAGCAAGCAGCATGACAGTTTTGAAACAGATATTTGTCTAATTAGACCACAGACCATGATGTATATGAGTGGCAAAGGAAACTCAACATATATCATCCGTGTTTTTAATGCATCTATTTAGTCCCATACATTGTACACTTGTGAGAAGGTGCATGTAAAATATTAATTCACACCATACGATGGTACTGTTGGAAAATTACCACCATACAACTAAATACCCAAATATTTATGCAACTTGTAATACAGTAGGGAACACATATTGTTTAATTTGCACAATGCATGTTTTTTGTATCAACTTACATCAGGTCATGTTTAAAATATTCCACCACAATGTATATTTTTCATAGTCTTACATCAGTCAAGTATGTAATGCTCGGTGTAGGCATTAACTAAAAAAACTGCGCCTATAAGCACCGACATGAAATAGTATCACACCAATGATATTTGTTACAGTCTATGGCGGCGCAGTCTCACAGGTGAACTTGGTGCCAGTCAACATTCTCATTGAACCCTACAACATGGCTTTGAAGTTTAAAAATTAGTTTTTGTTCGAAATTTAGCAACTTCTGATCAATTTCATCTTTGTTGTTACCTTCAACTTTCTTTAGAATCACCCACTCTAAGTTAATGTGGTCATGTTTCATATCTACAAAATGTTTCACCATCGGTGCTGCTAACACCTTGTTTTTAATGCAGCTGTGATGTTCAATAAGTCGAATACGACATTTCCCATTGGTTTTTCCAATATAGCGGAGTCCACAAGGACAAGTGATCATATAAACCACATTCTATGTATTACAATTGGTCATACTGCTCATATTACATAATACATCAGGACTAATCTGTACAGACTTAGTGGCTCTGGTAAAATCACACATGACACATTGGCCATACGGAAAATGGCCCATGACAGGAGGGAGACCCCACAATGCAGTTTGTTTCACTGGCAAACTAGGTTTAATAGTGACATCATTCCTGATAAGTATATTTCGCAGGTTCTGACTTCTTTTGTAAGCTACCAGCGGGGGTGGTAGTTCTTTGTTGTTGTAAACATTCTTCCATGTCTTACTAATGATGGTCTTAATTTTATAAGACAAATTAGAGAAGGTGTTGACAAATACGGTACCCACTTCTCTTCATTCTTTATTTGTTTTTCCAAGGAGAGCATCTCTGTTGTTGTTGTATGCCCTTTTTGAAGAGGTCTTATCCAGTTTGGCTGGATAACCCTTGTCCAACAGTTTCCGAGACAGGATATTGGCACTTGAAACTAAATCTTCCTTGAGGCTTCTGTTGCGTTTCAGCCTCAAAAACTGCCCGAATGGCAAATTCGATTTGAGATGATTAGATTATACATCCCCTGATTGGTAGAGATGGTGACGACTAGGGGTAATCCTTGTTTAACCTTTTTGATTCATTAAAAGTTTGTATAAACCACAAGATAATGTAATACATATTACACACATAATTACTTCTTGTAACAAATGAAATATATATATATATATATATATATATATATATATATATATATATATATATATATATATATATATATATATATATATATATATATATATATATATATATATATATATTATAAACAATTCATTCTTGCAACTATTGTAATCAGTAGGTTGATGTCCTTGACCAGAAGTCCAGCCACGTCTTTAGGATGCGGAGGGATAATGAAATCTCCCTCTGGGATCTTCTGGAACTGTTAGTTCCGGGTGTTTGTCTCATTGTGTACCTGGAGTTTTGTGATTCTTTCTCTGCATTGGAATGGCAGCACCTTGAGTGGCAAAGAGTTGCTCTGAAACCACTGGAGCTCTGAGCCAATCAGCTTCAAGCAGCTTTCTGGTACCCCGATATGGTCAAGAGTCTTTTACAGAAATATGACTTCACTTTGGGAAAGTCTTAATTTCTCAGACATTGCTTCTCGCTTTCTCCCCTTCTTCAGGGCCTTCACACTAGTAATTACCATTGTTAGTGCATCCAGCATCTAGGTGTGAGTTGCATGAAGTACTCAATCATTGTTATTTTGGGGGCTGGGCCTGTCCCACCTTCTCCAGCTCCCCAGCTTTTATCTGGATCATCAGATTCTATTTGTTTTAGTTTGAGCTACTAGGTGACACTTTAGCGCTACCTGTAAGTCAAAACTATTGCATTGGGGTACAGCTAGGAGGGAGACGGGATACGAGGAGGGACACTACAGCTTGTAGGTGCTATTTGGTTATTTGCCCCACCTCCCATTGACAGCCCACGGCCATGATGATCCCTATAGTCATTCCCACCAGGCTCCTGCCCCTCCCCATTCAAAACACCACCTCATGGGATCACATCCCCCATGGACATCATTTAGGGGTCACCAGGGTTTATACCTGCGAGCCCCGAGGTCTCCCTTGCTACCACCCCTAAAAAAAGTTTTAAATTTTTATTTTTTTATTTTATTAAAACGAGGCTCCTGGGCTGTGGCCAGCAGCATGTGGCTCTTTGTTTCTGGAGTGGCTGGTTTTCAGATAGCTATAGCCGTTAAGATAGCTCCGTGGGTTGAGTGCTCGCTGCTGCAATATGTGTGAGATCTGCAGGTTGCAGGTTCGACTACCGACAAGGTCAACTCAGCTTTTCATCCTGCTGAGGTTGATAAGTGAGTACCAACACAGGTTGGGTGATATTGTATGTATATTTGTTCTATATAAAACACTAAAGCGTAAGTGCTATATAATAACACATCATTATCATTTGGCCATGGACATCTGCTTGCATTCACAGTAATTTGGTAATATGGGCCTATACACGCTGATCTTAACGATACATTTGGCGATCCATTCTTGTATAAATGTATATCACATTATAGTGATATCGTAACCATATTTTTCATAGTGTACTTAGAAACAATGCTATGTGATGCCACTTACTGCTTTGTCAAATGGTGAAAGGTCGTGTTCCATCGATTCCCGTGATGTGTCTTTGGGGTGGGGTCAAATGACATCCCTTCCTGCGAGGTCATCAGAGGTCAAGGGTCATGTGATGCCACTTCCGCTACCCCAGGCATTTTGGTGAAATGACTCCCTGAAATCCCCTCTGCAGAGGCAAATCAGGGTCAGTCCTAAAACCTGTGTCAGTGGCCATTTGCTGCCCCCTCTTCTCCTTCCTGTTCCTCCTGTGATGCGAGTAGGGTTGGGAGTCACAGAAGGGGTAACAGAAGGGGTCCCGTTAGCTCTTGACCTGACCTGGTAGTTACCAGTAGCTATAGCTGCCTGGAAGGACTGGCTTTTGGCAGAGCGGGCTAGTGCCCACCTAGGCTGTGGTATCAGGGAATTGGGGGTTGCATACTGCTGGTTTGGGACTGTCTCGCTGCTTGTGACCAGTACACTCACAGAACCGAAGACTGCCGCAACACTGCTAAGTCGCGACGCGCCGGGAACCTTCCCACATTCAGGATAACAAACCTTCTAAGGTGTACATAAGAGAACCTGTGTAGATACCGACCATTGGGATAAGACGGGATGACAGACATTAGTCGACAATACACACGTTGGGGAACCCTTTTTTACAAACAGAGGAGAACTAAAGCGCGTCATCCATGCCCTGAGGACGACCTATGGTCGAAATACGTGTCGGATGCAAGCAGGCCTCGCCACCAGATTCCGAATACATTTGGGGCTTTCATGTGACGAATTCATGAGACAATTGAACTGTATGGAGACACCCTAACTAATACTAAACCGTAATTACTTTGTTACCCCTGCGCGACTCGCCAATTCGACACAGGTTTCCTTCAACAGGGCTACAGAAAATCAGAAACACGTTATTAGCGTTACTGAAGTAAGTACCCACTTTAACACTTGCCTAATATGCCCGTCAACAGTCATCCTCGTTATCCCCTGGCCTGTCGCTAGACTAGTCAGGTACATCTACCGAGCCCACGTTCGGCCGCCTGCCCGGTAGATCTAAGGGGGGCTCCGAATAGCACATTCAGGATTCGGGCAGACACCGAATAGTCTGTCAAGCATTCGGCTGAAGTTGACTAGGAAGCCGAATGGTTGTTATTTAGTAAATTAGGCTCGGACTTTCCTTGTAGTTCGCACAGTGTGTCCACGGTTTCGATCCACTCATGCTAGACGAATGCACTACTGTAATTTAAGAGGGGTCTCCCTCCCCCATATACCAATCACAGGAGGGGGTCCTCGTAGGGAGGCAGGTAAGGCTGGGACAGAGGTAATCAGGCGCAGGAAAGTCTGACCTGCGACTGAACTTACCCCGACCCTACAAGCTCTCAAAACACACCTGCGTCCTGGGGATTCTCTCAGTTCCCCCAAATTTGAACCCGCGTCCACTTTCCCCACCTCCTTCCCGCCACACTGGAGGATGGAAGGCTCGAGGGCTCTTCCATGTCTCTCGGTCCATGTCTCTCGGGCTTCATCCCTCCATCCACCAAGAGCAGCAGTTACAGAGCTCTCTGTCACTTTGTCCTCTCTCACATGTTTCCCGCTGAGTCTCACTGGCCTATAATGTTGAGAGGATTCCCAAAAAGCAAGTTCTCCCAAGATGCCAACATGAGTTGGGAAATGTCGGCTGTATCACGCGCTGCCTGCCATCTCACTGAGCTTCATGATTTAGGCGAGGCAGCCAACCTGTGGGGAGGCGAGGCAGCCAACCTGGGTGGAGGAGAGGCAGCCAACATGTGGGGAGGCGAGGCAGCCAACCTGTGGGGAGGCGAGGCAGCCAACCTGGGTGGAGGAGAGGCAGCCAACATGTGGGGAGGCGAGGCAGCCAACCTGTGGGAAGTCGAGGCAGCCAACCTGTTGGGAGGCGAGGCAGCAAACCTGCGGGAAGACGAGGCAGCCAACCTGTTGGGAGGCGAGGCAGCCAACCTGTGGGAAGACGAGGCAGCCAACCTGTTGGGAGGCGAGGCAACCAACCTGTGTGGAGGCGAGGCAGCCAACCTGTGTGGAGGCGAGGCAGCCAACCTGTGGGGAGGCGAGGCAGCCAACCTATGTGGAGGTGAGGCAGCCAAACGGTGGGGAGGTGAGGCCGAGGCAACCAACCTGTGGGGAGGCGAGGCAGCAACCTGGGGGGATGCGAGGCAGCCAACCTGTGGGGAGGTGAGGCAGCCAACCTGGGTGGAGGAGAGGCAGCCCACCTGTGGGGAGGCGAGTCCGAGGCAGTCAACTTGTGGGGAGGCGAGGCAGCCAACCTGGGGGGAAACGAGGCAACCAACCTGGGGGAATGCGGGGAAGCCATCCTGTGGGGAGGCGAGGCAGCCAACCTGGGTGGAGAAGAGGCAGCCAACATGTGGGGAGGTGAGGCAGCCAGCCTGTGGGGAGGCAAGGCAACCAACCTGTGGGGAGGCGAGGCAACCAACCTGTGGGGAGGCGAGGCAGCCAACCTGTGGGGAGGGGAGGCCGAGGCAGCCAACCTGTGTGGAGGCTAGGCAGCAACCTGGGGGGATGCGAGGCAGCCAACCTGTGGGGAGGCTAGGCAGCAACCTGGGGGGATGCGAGGCAGCCAACCTGTGGGGAGGTGAGGCAGCCAACCTGGGTGGAGGAGAGGCAGCCCACCTGTGGGGAGGCGAGTCCGAGGCAGTCAACTTGCGGGGAGGCGAGGCAGCCAACCTGGGGGGAAACGAGGCAACCAACCTGGGGGAATGCGGGGCAGCCATCCTGTGGGGAGGCGAGGCAGCCAACCTGGGTGGAGAAGAGGCAGCCAACATGTGGGGAGGTGAGGCAGCCAGCCTGTGGGGAGGCAAGGCAACCAACCTGTGGGGAGGCGAGGCAACCAACCTGTGGGGAGGCGAGGCAGCCAACCTGTGGGGAGGGGAGGCCGAGGCAGCCAAACTGTGTGGAGGCTAGGCAGCAACCTGGGGGGATGCGAGGCAGCCAACCTATGGGGAGGCTAGGCAGCCAACCTGGGTGGAGGAGAAGCAGCCAACATGTGGGGAGGCAAGGCAGCCCACCTGTGGGGAGGCGAGGCAGCCAACCGGTAGGGAGGCGAGGCAGCCAACCTGTGGGGAGGCGAGACCGAGGCAGCCAACCTGTGGGGAGGTGAGGCAGCAACCTGGGGGGATGCCAGGCAGCCAACCTGTGGGGAGGCGAGGCAGCCAACCTGGGTGGAGGAGAGGCAGCCAACCTGTGGGGAAGCGAGTCCGAGGCAGCCAACCTGTGGGGAGGCGAGGCAACCAACCTGTGGGGAGGCGAGGCAGCCAACCTGTGGGGAGGCGAGGCCGAGGCAGCCAACCTGTGTGGAGGCAAGGCAGCAACCTGGGGGGATGCGAGGCAGCCAACCTATGGGGAGGCTAGGCAGCCAACCTGGGTGGAGGAGAAGCGGCCAACATGTGGGGAGGCAAGGCAGCCCACCTGTGGGGAGGCGAGGCAGCCAACCGGTAGGGAGGCGAGGCAGCCAACCTGTGGGGAGGCGAGATCGAGGCAGCCAACCTGTGGGGAGGCGAGGCAGCAACCTGGGGGGATGCCAGGCAGCCAACCTGTGGGGAGGCGAGGCAGCCAACCTGGGTGGAGGAGAGGCAGCCAACATGTGGGGAGGCGAGGCAGCCAACCTCTGGGGAGGCGAGACAGCAAATCTGTGGGGAGGTGAGACAGCCAGCCTGTGGGGAGGCAAGGCCAAGGCAGCCAACCTGGGGGAGGCGAGGCAGCCAACCTGGGGGGAAGTGAGGCAGCCCGCCTGTGGGGAGGCGAGACAGACAACCTGTGGGGAGGCGAGGCAGCAAACCTATGGGGAGGCGAGGCAGCCAAACGTTGGGGAGGCGAGGCCAAGGCAGCCAACCTGTGGGGAGGCGAGGCTGAGGCAGCCAACCTGTGGGGAGGTGAGGCTGAGGCAGCCAACCTGTGGGGAGGTGGGGCTGAGGCAGTCAACCTGTGTGGAGGCGAGGCAGCCAAACGGTGGGGTGGTGAGGCCATGGCAGCCAACCTGTGTGGAGGCGAGGCTGAGGCAACCAACCTGGGGGGATGCGAGGCAGCCAACCTGTGGGGAGGCGAGACAGCCAACCTGTGGGGAGGTGAGACAGCCAGACTGTGTGGAGGCAAGGCCAAGGCAGCCAACCTGGGGGGAGGCGAGGCAGCCAACCTGGGGGGAGGCAAGGCAGCCTGCCTGTGGGGAGGCGAGACACAACCTGTGGGGAGGCGAGGCAGCAAACCTTTGGGGAGGCGAGGCAGCCAAACGGTGGGAGGCGAGGCCGAGGCAACCAACCTGTGGGGAGGCGAGGCTGAGACAGCCAACATGTGGGGAGTGCGAGGCTGAGGAAGCCAACCTGTGGGGAGGCGAGGCTGAGGCAGCCAAACTGTGTGGAGGCGAGGCTGAGGCAACCAACCTGGGGGGATGCGAGGCAGCCAATCTGTGTGGAGGCGAGGCTGAGGCAACCAACCTGGGGGGATGCGAGGCAGCCAACCTGTGGGGAGGCGAGGCATCCAACCTGTGGGGAGGTGAGACAGCCAGACTGTGGGGAGGCAAGGCCAAGGCAGCCGACCTGGGGGGAGGTGAGACAGCCAACCTGGGGGGAGGCAACGCAGCCTGCCTGTGGGGAGGCGAGACAGACAACCTGTGGGGAGGCAAGGCAGCAAACCTATGGGGAGGCGAGGCAGCCAAACGGTGGGAGGCGAGGCCGAGGAAGCCAACCTGTGGGGAGGCGAGGCTGAGACAGCCAACCTGTGGGGAAGGCGAGGCTGAGGCAGCCAACCTGTGGGGAGGCGAGGCTGAGGCAGCCAACCTGTGGGGAGGCGAGGCAGCTAATCTGGGGCGACGTCCCCGATTTCCTACTAATTTCAGCAGACCGTGTTCTATAGAGAGAGAGTCCTCCTAGATACCACTGTATATTCTCTCTAGCGGACTGGCACCCAGGGAAACCAGGGCGATTTTCCAACAAGAAGCTTCCCAGAAGCCTTTTAGGCGGGGGCATGTCACCCTGCCTGACATATAAATGACTACCCTAGTCCTACTAGTGACTTCCAGGGCTGCCTGTGGGAAGGGGAATGCAATGGCTTTGAGAACTGGACGCTGTTCCTCACCCACCACCCCGGACTGCCAGCAAGCTCGGACTGGCCTATAGGGCAATAGGCCCATGGCTGGAACAAAACCGCAAAATGCTCGTGAGGGCCAGTTTTTTGGGTCAAAGTGGGGCACTTTTTTGGCCAATGCGGGCCAGTTTGATGAGTTACTTCACTACGTGGCTAATGGTTTTGACCAGTGTTGCTGAATAAATATTCTTTAAAATGCACAATTTGCATCCCATTGTATCAGAAAACTCCCCCTTGGGTCCTATTCAAACAGCGTCACAAAAGGAATGACTTCCCTTTTGCAACCGTGGCCCCTTTTTCGTTGGTGCCGGAGACAATGTTATGCCCCAGTCCGACCCTGGTGCTGGTGGCGTCCTCCTCCAGTATTTGGGGCTGGGTACAGCTTAGTTTAGCAAGTGTAAAGTGCTGTGGGGGAAAGTGGCAGAGCAGGGCGACACGTTCCTTTTCCGCCTGGAAAGTAATCCCCTGGCGCACTGAAGACGTGACCCTGAGCAGCGCCGACCCCTTCCAAAGCTCCTCCAGCCCCTGTAGGGTGGAGGGTGAGGGGGGTGCTCTTATCGTCTGGCGGGGCCTCTCCATGACGCTGCCAGTTTATCCTAGCGGGTTCCCACGCAGATGCTGCCAGCTTGGCATCGAGCCCCCCCTCAGCGCCCCTCTTTTTCTCTGACTCCGGGCTCAGGGGCTCTCAGCCGTGTGAAGCCTGGCAGGTCGCATGCTGTGGAGAATGTCCCCCTGCGGCCACTTGGCAGTGCCGCGTGGGAACCATGGCAACGCATCTTTTTTACTGCACCATGTGTGTTTGCGATGGAGCTTTTGGGCAAATCTCTGCTTTACTTCTCTGAGTGCATGTGTGATCTGGTGCTCCCCCCCTCTGATGTCTCCCAGCCCCCCATCCCATTGATAATTAAGCTCTCTTGGGTTCCTGTCTTTTCCTAAATAAGCAGATCATCCATCACAGAAGCATAACCCGTGTGGGAGCAGGCAAAGCTTCGGGGGTCCAATGGGGGCAGCGTGGCTGGCCTGCACCGGCTCTCACATTAATGCAGAAGGCGAGGAGGGTTGGGGGTACCATGAGCTACCACGGGGAGCATGGCTCGCTGCTGAGAGTGCCAGCGGGAGCAGAGAACCCAAAGCGTGCAGATGGCTGGCGTCTTAGCATCCCACACTGGGAACAGAGAAGACTCAACGTGAGGCGCCAGCAACGTGCAAGGCTTCGAGGCGCTAGCAGCATGCACGGCTTCGAGGCACCAGCAGCGTGCTAGGCTTCGAGGCGCTAGCAGCATGCACGGCTTCGAGATACCAGCAGCATGCAAGCCTTCGAGGCGCCAGGAGCGTGCCCGGCTTCAAGGCGCTAGCAGCATGCAAAGCTTCGAGGTACCAGCAGCATGCAAGCCTTCGAGGCGCTAGCAGCGTGCACGGATTTGAAGCACCAGCGGCGTGCAGGGTTTCGAGGCGCCAGTAGCGTGCAGGGCTCCGAGGCTCCAGCAGCGTGCAAGGCTTCGAAGCGCCAGCAGTGTCCAAGGCTTCGAGGCGCTAGCAACCCGCAAGGCTTCGAGGCGCTAGTAGCAGACATTCAGGAGGCCATGTTTGTGCTTTGTGGGTGTGTGTCTCAAAGGTTAGCTAGAAATTTCAGGGTTTAATTAAACTAACATTCTTAGAACTTTGCCGTGGCAGCTCGGGTAAGGTTCATTTTAAGAATTCACGGGGAACCCTCACCATTACTGTGAATATGCTTAAATAGTGAGTTCTGCTGAGAACAGCCAACACCCCCATGTATTCAGGTCTGTGTAGCGTTCACTGGACACATCCTGACAATCTTGGCTGGGCAGCCTTTCGGGGCGCTCCCCAGTAATCACGCGTGTTGAGGAGGAGAGTTACCCTTTGTTCTCTGGAGCAGTGGATGTCCAGTGGAGGGGGTCGGGGGGCATTAATGAAAGCTGAATGGGTAAAATAAAAAGACCAACCAGTCATTATCCCGGAAGGCCGCCTGGGGCATTGATCTTCAAGACGCCAGTCGGCAACTTCCGACAAAAAGCCCCAACTGCTTAAAGAGTGAGTCTGTTTGGAGGACCCTAACCGGACCCCGATAAAGTATCAGCTGTTCCCTATAAAATGCCAATCTGTGATACACAATATAGCCGTCCTCCATGCCAAGCTGAAGACTGCGCTGCCTTGCCGTCCTCCGTGACAAGCTGAAGACTGCACTTCCTTGTCAGCCCTCCTGCCATGCTGAAGACTGTGTTGCCTTGCCAGCCTCCCTGCCAAGCGGAAGACTGCACTGCCTTGCCAGCCTCCCTGCCAAGCTGAAGACTATGCTGCCTTGCCGTCCTCCATGCCAAGCTGAAGGCTGCACTTCCTTGTCAGCCCTCCTGCCATGCTGAAGACTGTGCTGCCTTGCCAGCCTCCCTGCCAAGCGGAAGACTGCACTGCCCTGCCAGCCTCCCTGCCAAGCTGAAGACTCTGCTGCCTTGCCGTCCTTCATGCTAAGCTGAACACTGCGCTGCCTTGCCAGCCTCCCTGCCAAGCTGAAGACTGCGCTGCCTTGCCTGCCCTCCTGCCAAGCTGAAGAGTGCGCTGCCTTGCCTGACCCACTGCCAAGCTGAAGACTGCACTGCCAGCCTGACCTTCTGCCAAGCAGAAGCCTGCGCTGTATTGGCTGCCTCCATGCCAAGCTGAAGACTGAACTGCCTTGCCGTCCTCCCTGCCAAGCTGAACACTGCGCTGCCTTGCCAGCCTCCCTGCCAAGATGAAAACTGCACTGCCTTGCCAGCCTCCCAGCCAAGCTGAAGACTGTGCTGCCTTGCCTGCCTTCCTGTCAAGCTGAAGACTGCGATGCCTTGCCTGTCCCCCTGCCAAGCTGAAGACTGTGCTGCCTTGCCTTCCTTCCTGCCAAGCTGAAGACTGTGCTGCCTTGCCAGCCTCACTGCCAAGCTGAAGACTGAACTGCCTTGCCAGCCTCCCTGCCAAGCTGAAGACTGCGCTGCCTTACCTGCCCCCTTGCCAAGTTGAAGACTGTGCTGTCTTGCCTACCTCCCTGCCAAGCTGAAGACTGTGCTGCCTTGCCAGCCTCCCTGCCAAGATGAAGACTGTGCTGCCTTGCCGTCCTCAATGGCAAGCTGAAGACTGCGCTGCCTTGCCAGCCTTCATGTCAAGCTGAAGATTGTGCTGCCTTGCCTGCCTCCCTGCCAAGCTGAAGACTGTGCTGTCTTGCCGTCCTCCATGTCAAGCTGAAGACTGTGCTGCCTTGTCTGCCTCCCTGCCAAGCTGAAGACTGCCCTGCCTTGCCAGCCTCCCTGCCAAGCTGAAGACTGCGCTGCCTTGCCTGACCCACAGGCAAGCTGAAGACTGCACTGCCAGCCTGACCTCATGCCATGCAGAAGACTGCGCTGTATTGGCTGCCTCCATGCCAAGCTGAAGACTGTGCTGCCTTGCCGTCCTCCACGGCAAGCTGAAGACTGTGCTGCCTTTCCTGCCTCTCTGCTAAGCGGAAGACTGTGCTGCTTTGCCAGCCTCCCTGCCAAGCTGAATACTGCACTGCCTTGCCAGCCTCCCTGCCAACCTGAAGACTGTGCTGCCTTGCCTGCCTTCCTGCCAAGCTGAAGACTGTGCTGCTTTGCCAGCCTCCCTGCCAAGCTGAAGAGTGCGCTGCCTTATCTGCCCCCTGCCAAGCTGAAGACTGTGCTGCCTTGCCTGCCTCCCTGCTAAGCTGAAGACTGAACTGCCTTGCCGTCCTCCCTGCCAAGATGAACACTGCGCTGCCTTGCCAGCCTCCCTGCCAAGCTGAAAACTGCACTGCCTTGCCAGCCTCCCAGCCAAGCTGAAGACTGTGCTGCCTTGCCTGCCTTCCTGTCAAGCTGAAGACTGCGATGCCTTGCCTGTCCCCCTGCCAAGCTGAAGACTGTGCTGCCTTGCCTGCCTCCCTGCCAAGCTGAAGACTGCGCTGCCTTGCCAGCCTCACTGCCAAGCTGAAGACTGAACTGCCTTGCCAGCCTCCCTGCCAAGCTGAAGACTGCGCTGCCTTACCTGCCCCCTTGCCAAGTTGAAGACTGTGCTGCCTTGCCTACCTCCCTGCCAAGCTGAAGACTGTGCTGCTTTGCCAGCCTCCCTGCCAAGCTGAATACTGCACTGCCTTGCCAGCCTCCCTGCCAACCTGAAGACTGTGCTGCCTTGCCTGCCTTCCTGCCAAGCTGAAGACTGTGCTGCTTTGCCAGCCTCCCTGCCAAGCTGAAGACTGCGCTGCCTTACCTGCCCCCTTGCCAAGTTGAAGACTGTGCTGCCTTTCCTGCCTCTCTGCTAAGCGGAAGACTGTGCTGCTTTGCCAGCCTCCCTGCCAAGCTGAATACTGCACTGCCTTGCCAGCCTCCCTGCCAACCTGAAGACTGTGCTGCCTTGCCTGCCTTCCTGCCAAGCTGAAGACTGTGCTGCTTTGCCAGCCTCCCTGCCAAGCTGAAGACTGCGCTGCCTTATCTGCCCCCTGCCAAGCTGAAGACTGTGCTGCCTTGCCTGCCTCCCTGCTAAGCTGAAGACTGCACTGCCTTGCCAGCCTCCCAGCCAAGCTGAAGACTGTGCTGCCTTGCCTGTCTTCCTGCCAAGCGGAAAACTGCGCTGCTTTGCCAGCCTCCCTGCCAAGCTGAAGACTGCGCTGCCTTACCTGCCCCCTGCCAAGCTGAAGACTGAACTGCCTTGCCGTCCTCCCTGCCAAGCTGAACACTGCGCTGCCTTGCCAGCCTCCCTGCCAAGCTGAAAACTGCACTGCCTTGCCAGCCTCCCAGCCAAGCTGAAGACTGTGCTGCCTTGCCTGCCTTCCTGTCAAGCTGAAGACTGCGATGCCTTGCCTGTCCCCCTGCCAAGCTGAAGACTGTGCTGCCTTGCCTGCCTCCCTGCCAAGCTGAAGACTGCGCTGCCTTGCCAGCCTCACTGCCAAGCTGAAGACTGAACTGCCTTGCCAGCCTCCCTGCCAAGCTGAAGACTGCGCTGCCTTACCTGCCCCCTTGCCAAGTTGAAGACTGTGCTGCCTTGCCTACCTCCCTGCCAAGCTGAAGACTGTGCTGCCTTGCCAGCCTCCCTGCCAAGATGAAGACTGTGCTGCCTTGCCGTCCTCAATGGCAAGCTGAAGACTGCGCTGCCTTGCCAGCCTTCATGTCAAGCTGAAGATTGTGCTGCCTCGCCTGCCTCCCTGCCAAGCTGAAGACTGTGCTGTCTTGCCGTCCTCCATGTCAAGCTGAAGACTGTGCTGCCTTGTCTGCCTCCCTGCCAAGCTGAAGACTGCCCTGCCTTGCCAGCCTCCCTGCCAAGCTGAAGACTGAGCTGCCTTGCCTGACCCACAGGCAAGCTGAAGACTGCACTGCCAGCCTGACCTCATGCCATGCAGAAGACTGCGCTGTATTGGCTGCCTCCATGCCAAGCTGAAGACTGTGCTGCCTTGCCGTCCTCCATGGCAAGCTGAAGACTGTGCTGCCTTTCCTGCCTCTCTGCCAAGCGAAAGACTGTGCTGCTTTGCCAGCCTCCCTGCCAAGCTGAAGACTGCACTGCCTTGCCAGCCTCCCTGCCAACCTGAAGACTGTGCTGCCTTGCCTGCCTTCCTGCCAAGCTGAAGACTGTGCTGCTTTGCCAGCATCCCTGCCAAGCTGAAGACTGCGCTGCCTTATCTGCCCCCTGCCAAGCTGAAGACTGTGCTGCCTTGCCTGCCTCCCTGCTAAGCTGAAGACTGCACTGCCTTGCCAGCCTCCCAGCCAAGCTGAGGACTGTGCTGCCTAGTCTGCCTTCCTGTCAAGCTGAAGACTGCGCTGCCTTGCCAGCCTCCCTGCCAAGCTGAAGACTGTGCTGCCTTGCCTGTCTTCCTGCCAGGCTGAAAACTGCGCTGATTTGCCAGCCTCCCTGCCAAGCTGAAGACTGCGCTGCCTTACCTGCCCCCTGCCAAGCTGAAGACTGTGCTGCCTTGCCTGCCTCCCTGCTAAGCTGGAGACTGCACTGCCTTGCCAGCCTCCTAGCCAAGCTGAAGACTCTGCTGCCTTGCCTGCCTCCCTGCCAAGCTGAAGACTGCACTGCCTTGCCAGCCTCCCTGCCAAGCTGAAGACTCTGCTGCCTTGCCGTCCTCCATGCCAAGCTGAAGGCTGCACTTCCTTGTCAGCCCTCCTGCCATGCTGAAGACTGTGCTGCCTTGCCGTCCTCCATGGCAAGCTGAAGACTGTGCTGCCTTTCCTGCCTCTCTGCCAAGCGGAAGACTGTGCTGCTTTGCCAGCCTCCCTGCCAAGCTGAAGACTGTGCTGCCTTGCCTGCCTTCCTGCCAAGCTGAAGACTGTGCTGCTTTGCCAGCCTCCCTGCCAAGCTGAAGACTGCGCTGCCTTATCTGCCCCCTGCCAAGCTGAAGACTGTGCTGCCTTGCCTGCCTCCCTGCTAAGCTGAAGACTGCACTGCCTTGCCAGCCTCCCAGCCAAGCTGAAGACTGTGCTGCCTTGTCTGCCTTCCTGTCAAGCTGAAGACTGCGCTGCCTTGACAGCCTCCCTGCCAAGCTGAAGACTGTGCTGCCTTGCCTGTCTTCCTGCCAAGCTGAAAACTGCGCTGCTTTGCCAGCCTCCCTGCCAAGCTGAAGACTGCGCTGCCTTACCTGCCCCCTGCCAAGCTGAAGACTGTGCTGCCTTGCCTGCCTCCCTGCTAAGCTGGAGACTGCACTGCCTTGCCAGCCTCCTAGCCAAGTTGAAGACTCTGCTGCCTTCCCTGCCTCCCTGCCAAGCTGAAGACTGCACTGCCTTGCCAGCCTCCCTGCCAAGCTGAAGACTCTGCTGCCTTGCCGTCCTCCATGCCAAGCTGAAGGCTGCACTTCCTTGTCAGCCCTCCTGCCATGCTGAAGACTGTGCTGCCTTGCCAGCCTCCCTGCCAAGCGGAAGACTGCACTGCCTTGCCAGCCTCCCTGCCAAGCTGAAGACTCTTCTGCCTTGCTGCCCTCCATGCCAAGCTGAAGGCTGCACTTCCTTGTCAGCCCTCCTGCCATGCTGAAGACTGTGCTGCCTTGCCAGCCTCCCTGCCAAGCGGAAGACTGCACTGCCATGCCAGCCTCCCTGCCAAGCTGAAGACTCTGCTGCCTTGCCGTCCTCCATGCTAAGCTGAAGACTGCACTGCCTTGCCAGCCTCCCTGCCAAGCTGAAGACTGCCCTGCCTTGCCTGCCCTCCTGCCAAGCTGAAGAGTGCGCTGCCTTGCCTGACCCACTGCCAAGCTGAAGACTGCACTGCCAGCCTGACCTTCTGCCAAGCAGAAGCCTGCGCTGTATTGGCTGCCTCCATGCCAAGCTGAAGACTGATCTGCCTTGCCGTCCTCCCTGCCAAGCTGAAGACTGCGCTGCCTTGCCAGCCTCCCAGCCAAGCTGAAGACTGTGCTGCCTTGCCTGCCTTCCTGTCAAGCTGAAGACTGCGATGCCTTGCCTGCCCCCCTGCCAAGCTGAAGACTGTGCTGCCTTGCCTGCCTCCCTGCCAAGCTGAAGACTGCGCTGCCTTGCCAGCCTTACTGCCAAGCTGAAGACTGCACTGCCTTGCCAGCCTCCCTGCCAAGCTGAAGACTGCGCTGCCTTACCTGCCCTCCTGCCAAGCTGAAGACTGTGCTGCCTTGCCTGCCTCCCTGCTAAGATGAAGACTGTGCTGCCTTGCCGTCCTCAATGGCAAGCTGAAGACTGAGCTGCCTTGCCAGCCTTCATGTCAAGCTGAAGACTGTGCCGCCTTGCCTGCGTCCCTGCCAAGCTGAAGACTGTGCTGTCTTGCCGTCCTCCATGTCAAGCTGAAGACTGTGCTGCCTTGTCTGCCTCCCTGCCAAGCTGAAGACTGCGCTGCCTTGCCAGCCTCCCTGCCAAGCTGAAGACTGCGCTGCCTTGCCTGACCCACAGGCAAGCGGAAGACTGCACTGCCAGCCTGACCTCATGCCATGCAGAAGACTGCGCTGTATTGGCTGCCTCCATGCCAAGCTGAAGACTGTGCTGCCTTGCCGTCCTCCATGGCAAGCTGAAGACTGTGCTGTCTTTCCTGCCTCTCTGCTAAGCGGAAGACTGTGCTGCTTTGCCAGCCTCCCTGACAAGCTGAAGACTGCGCTGCCTTATCTGCCCCCTGCCAAGCTGAAGACTGTGCTGCCTTGCCTGCCTCCCTGCTAAGCTGAAGACTGCACTGCCTTGCCAGCCTCCCAGCCAAGCTGAAGACTGTGCTGCCTTGCCTGCCTTTCTGTCAAGCTGAAGACTGCGCTGCCTTGCCAGCCTCCCTGCCAAGCTGAAGACTGTGCTGCCTTGCCTGTCTTCCTGCCAAGCTGAAAACTGCGCTACTTTGCCAGCCTCCCTGCCAAGCTGAAGACTGCGCTGTCTTACCTGCCCCCTGCCAAGCTGAAGACTGTGCTGCCTTGCCTGCCTCCCTGCTAATCTGAAGACTGCGCTGCCTTGCCAGCCTCCCTGCCAAGCTGAAGACTGCACTGCCTTGCCAGCCTCCTAGCCAAGCTGAAGACTCTGCTGCCTTGCCTGCCTCCCTGCCAAGCTGAAGACTGCGCTGCCTTGCCAGCCTCCCTGCCAAGCTGCAGACTGTGCTGTCTTGCCGTCCTCCATGGCAAGCTGAAGACTGCGCTGCATTGCCGTCCTCCATGGCAAGCTGAAGACTGCCGTGCCTTGTCTGCCTCCCTGCCAAGCTGCAGACTGTGCTGCCTTGCCTGCCTCCCTGCCAAGCTGAAGACTGTGCTGCCTTGCCGTCCTCCATGTCAAGCTGAAGATTGTGCTGCCTTGCCGTCCTCCATAGCAAGCTGAAGACTGTGTTGCCTTGCCGTCCTCCATGGCAAGCTGAAGACTGCACTGTCTTGCCTGCCTCCCTGCCAAGCTGCAGACTGTGCTGCCTTGCCTGCCTCCCTGCCAAGCTGAAGACTGTGCTGCCTTGCCTGACCCACAGGCAAGCTGAAGACTGTGCTGCCTTGCCGTCCTCCATGTCAAGCTGAAGACTGTGCCGCCTTGCCTGCGTCCCTGCCAAGCTGAAGACTGTGCTGTCTTGCCGTCCTCCATGTCAAGCTGAAGACTGTGCTGCCTTGTCTGCCTCCCTGCCAAGCTGAAGACTGCGCTGCCTTGCCAGCCTCCCTGCCAAGCTGAAGACTGCGCTGCCTTGCCTGACCCACAGGCAAGCGGAAGACTGCACTGCCAGCCTGACCTCATGCCATGCAGAAGACTGCGCTGTATTGGCTGCCTCCCTGCCAAGCTGCAGACTGTGCTGCCTTGCCTGCCTCCCTGCCAAGCTGAAGACTGTGCTGCCTTGCCTGGCCCACAGGCAAGCTGAAGACTGTGCTGCCTTGCCGTCCTCCATGTCAAGCTGAAGACTGTGCTGCCTTGCCGTCCTCCATGGCAAGCTGAAGACTGCACTGCCTGGTACTAATGTCAACTTGATGATTTTGAATCATCTCCTAAAACATGCGTCTCAGAACCTCCTGACTTAGGTAATGCTAGTGATTAGCACATGAAGCTCACTGGACTCTCCAAGTCATAGTTGTGACAGAGAAGGCCAGGACTAACTATCTTTCAGGTGGTGGTGTGGAGGGTTCACAGGTACACTACACACCTTTCATTAATACCAAGTAAGAGAATGTCTATACACTATATATAGGAGTAGAAATCTCATCTTTATGTAAGAAAAGGCAAAGAGAAAAAGCAATGATCACAGGTAACGAACTCTGTAAAACAGAAGAAGTCACAATCGCATTGTGTCAGTAAGTAACAGTTTTAAATAAGAGTGCACTGGAGTCAATAGACACCCCCCTAGGAACCAAAATGCAGTAACAGATATGTAGCTACCCCTCAGTCTAGGTGAGCAAGTTCAAGCAGAGACCAAGCTAAGACAAGCACTGCTCATAGGGGCAGTCTTTGGTGGGAAAGAGTTATCTTTGTGCAGAAAAGTGCCCTATGGAGCAGTTCCTGGAGCTCCACTGGAGGGAAGGCCTCAAGAATTCTTGGAAGATGAAAAAGAGTCTCAAGGAGGATGACATTCGTGAAGAAAAGACTTGCAAGTAGCCGGAGAGTCAAGAAAGCATTTTCCTGGGCCCGTATATGCAGTCATGCAGTGAGCGATTGCTGATTACAGTGGCGTTCACTGTGTTCATTGTTTGGGCGACAAAGGTCTCCAACAATTCAGGGGGGACCCAAAGATCTTTAGGGAGAGCGGTTATTCGTGATCCATTGATTCCCAGGTATGGGGTCGGCCAAGAAGAATGAAAAGGCAGATTGGCTGTGGTTGACAGTTTCCAGAGATCAAGGGTTAGCATATCACCCTCGGAAACAGGATTCGACTTCTGAGGAAAGGGATCGGTTTGGAGAGACCCCAAGGAATACCAACCATTGAAGAAGAGGTGAGAAATCCAGCCATGGAAGAAAGACTGGGAAGGCGCGTTTGGCAATACAGTAGCAGGAACAAAGCTAGCACCGGCCCCTGCAGCCTCCCAGCTGAGGGAGGCAGAACCCGAGCATGTGCCTGCTGCCCAGTGATGAAGAGTCTCTCTTCAGTTCAGCATCAAGAGTCTTGGTAATCCTGGCGGGAAAGGGCACCTGCTTCTTGGTCTACCAATGCATGCACAGGTACGAGATTCCGGGACAAAGGGTATTTGAGCAAGAGCTGTGATCCAGTTTTCCCCAAAGGATACAGGGAAAGGACCACTGCTATGGTTTCCTTCTAGTCATCCTGGGGAGGAAAAGCTTCACCGTCTGATTTTCTGAGCATCACAGGGTTCTGTTGCAGAGCGTTGGTCCTTCCTTGAGCATCAGTCATTCAGAGTGTAGGGTCAGAAATCTAGCAGTTGACCAGGCGAGTGGGTGAGCGGTCTGCTTTCACCCCCCTCAGGCGCGGGCACAAAGGAACACATCCAAATAATCCCAGGCAGGCATCTGCACGTGCCAGACACTACTGGTTTCAGTCTGTCTGGCCTGTGTAGATGCCTGTATGCGTTTCAAGTGAATTAAGGAGCGTGACAAGGAAACAGCCCAGAGGGAGTAAAGCAGAGGAAGCAAAACTAGTACAAAAACAAACTAGATAAAATTGCTGTTGCGGCATGAGTATCGATGCCAGTACAGACAGAGGCAGCAGGAAATTCCCAAGAGTTTGCAAATGCTAGGATAGCAGCTGTTTGGCCAGAAGGAGGGCAGGGACAGTAGGGCAGGGGTCCACTGTACCCCAGCACACACTGGCAACAAGGAGAACAGCAGCAGAGGTGGATTCCGGGGTGTAAGAAGGGGGGATTTGGTGGAATGAGACCCAGAGGGGGGGGGGAATTGGATCTTCACAATGTTGGAATTGTGGGAAGTGGGGGCATTTTTCAAGAGTGTGTAGGAGCAGACAAGTGATGGGATATAGCTATGGCCCACCACCCCAGGGGCACCCACAAGTGCCAGTGCTCAGAATGACTTTCATACCCTACAAGATACACCAGGCCTACACACAGTTACCATGCAGATACCTGGCCCATCTGCTCAGCAGCAGCAGGCAGTAAAACAATACACACCACAGTACACATCCCAACAGGGAAACATCACAACACCATTCAACAGGGTACCAAATGGTATGGTCGCCCCCTTTCGAGGCACAGCTGTGGTGGGGGAAACTTCTTTTCATTTCCTAGAACAAACACATATCCAGATTAGGACAGCCCACAGAGAACTCTTGCATGCCTGGTCCTGTCAATGCCCATCAACCCTGATGGTGAACCCTTGGTGGGGGCAGAGATAAGAAACAAGCAATTCATTTTTATGGATGACTTGGGTGTTGCAAAACAAAATCATGCATCAGTGCGGGGGGACACGCAGGGCTTCTCTGGGGCTATTTCTATGGTTCTGTATGCTAAGGAACTGGATGTTAAGGTGGGAGGGAAGATGGTTTGTGCACCGTATTGTATTCTGAGACTTCTCCTGTCAACCTGCTGGGCAGGGACTTTCTCAGTAAGGTGAACATGATAATCTCCTTCACTGATCATGGCATTATTTCAGCCATGCCAGGAATGTGCGCAATGAGGGTAATGGTAATAATACATTCAATGGCAGGAGAGTGGTGGTCAGAGGGATAGCGGTAGACCCAGACATCTTCATGTATGGGATAACAATGCTTTTGGAGGCAGTACCACACATTTCCAAGGGCTGCCGAAGAGTACTGACAGATTTTATCTTCCTCCCCGTAGTGTCTCCTGAATTGGTAGTGGGCACAAATCTATCTCTAGACCTGCAAGGATTGTTGGTGTCAGCGAAGAGCGTGGTTGTGCTAGTGACAGATAGGCATTGCACAGTACGTTGCATTGACCCCACTGTACCTCTTAAGGAGGTTACAGGTGCAGAATGATTTGAAAACAATGACAATGATGGAGAAATCATTTTGGAGATGTGCATTCCCTGTGAGATCATGGTACAGTAACAGAGAGTGCAATGTATCCTGGTGAATGTTGTGGCATCGCCCCCTTCATTGAAGCAGACTTACAATATGTACCCAAGCAGTTGTGAACCACCAACCCACATGATTGTGAGCTTTTGAAGAAACTAACCCTAGGACACAGAACACTAAAGGCAGGGGCAGTGCTAACTGGGTGAAACAGTATCCACTATGAAGAGAAGCAGAGGAGGCAATTAGAGATATGATACAGGCCCTTCTCAATCAAGGGATAATAGTGCCATTCACATCACTGTGAACACAGCGATCTACCCTGTCAAAAAGGCGATGGGGCAATTGGAGAATGACCCAGGATTTGTGCCCCCTAAATGATGTGGTACAGAAAGTATTTCCAGTGGTTCAGAACCCCGCCACCATTTTGTGCAGTATCCCCAAGGAGGCGATCCACTTTACAGTGCTGGATTTTTAAAACGCCTTCTTATCAATACCTCTGCACCCCAATTCACAATATCTTACAGCATTTACCCATGGCGGAAAGCGCTACAGGCACACAGAATATTGCATGCTGACTTGGGAAACATTCAAGTGACAGGCACGATCATCAAGTACGTGGACGATTTGCTTGTATATGACAACACTTGTCAGAATTGCAGAAGAGACCCTATCACACTCCTACAACTCCTTGCCCACAAGGGGTACAAAGTTGACAAGGCCAAACTCCAGTACTACAAGCAGGAAGTGCTGTATTTAGGTCAGTTAATATCATCAAAAAGCTAAAGAATCATACCAGACAGAGCGACGGCTGTGTGCGTCACCCCAAATCAATGACAGTAAAAGACATGCAGAAATTCTTAGGGTTGTGCAACTACAGCAGAGTATGCATTCCGAACCAGACAGCATGCACCAGGCCACTCCTGCAGGCCATCAATGAAGCACAAAAAGACAATCACAAACTTAAATGGACAGCAGACATGATAAAGAATTTTAATGACTTAAAATGAGAGATATCTACAGCGCTAGTGCTTGCCACCCCTAACTAGACATAGGAGTTCTATATATTTTCACATTCTAATGGTAAATTTATGACTGCTGTACTAACCCAGAAGAACACAATGGGCCACAACCCATTGACCTATTACAGTGGCACACTGGACTCAGTGATGCAACGTCCGTTTGTCTGCGAGCAAGCACTTGTTCCAGCTACATTCGCAATTGAGAAGCATTCCACAATTGTGATGGGGTGTTTTGTCACTTTGTATGTAGAACACTCAGTGTTCGTCATTTTAGAGGGATCAAAATATAGCCTGACCACACAGGGAGCTTCAGCGTATGAAACTATCCTCTCAAGCCCAAACATCTATATTGTGCGAAGCAAATTGGTGAAACCTGCCACCTTTTTGACTGAAATGTGCCCGGAAGAGGACTAAGCAATGCATGACTGTGTCACGTACGAGGGGGAGGAGGATGAGATCCCCAAGGCAAGAGATAGCCCATTGGAAGAGGGGGAGGTCCTCTTTGTTGATGAGTCAGCAATAATTGACCAGGAGACGGACCAGAGACATATGGGTGCTGCAGTGGTACACCTTGAGGGAGGGGAATATGAGAGAATGATCATGAAAAGACTGCTGGTGCATTATTTAGCCCATGCAGCGGAACTTATGGCACCCATTGAAGCACTGCGAGCTTCATAACAGTGCCACATGACCTTTTATTCTGACTTGGCTAAAGTCACTGCAGCAGTGCTGCTGGTCTGTCAAGCTGGAAAAGGGGGGGGTTCAGGAGAGCACATGGTTTCCCAGTACAACATGCGTGCTGCTAGATATATTGATTTCTGCATTGTCCCAGCACTCTGTAGTGGCAGTCGGCAAGTGTGCCGCCTATACCAATAAGACAGATGAAATTTCACGAGGGAATGCTGCTGCAGATGCAGTGGACAAAATGGTGGCTTATCTCCCGGTACCCATACTTGCTGAGTACGTAGTACCACTCCCTCAATCAACAGAAAACCCCATACACAGCAATGCCTATTGCACATCTTATCGAACTACAAGGCAAGGTGCCAAATGAGGCTAAAAAATATGGACAAACACTGGTAAAGCAGTCATGCATTAAGAGCTATTAGCAGTAGCTTTCAACCAACTTCACCATCCCCCCCACAGCTCAAAGCAACAAATTGCAGCCGACATACATGAAGATTGGTTTGTGCCTAATCTTTTTTAGCACCTCACAAACATGATCATACACTGCACCACGTGTCAAAAATTCAGAACAGGTATGGTACATTACGGGGCACTTTGCCCCACCCTATTGGGCTATTCCGTGAGCTACACATAGACTACAATGACATGGGAGAAAGGTGCAATGGGTCACGATATATGATTGTTGTGGTCTGCTCTTTTTCATGGTGGGTTGAGGTTGAGGCAGGACCTTGTGCACACCCATATGTGAAATGTGGCACCAAATTTCTTGTCGTGAGGTATTCCCTAGATGGCACACATTTTTTCAGTGACCTCTTCAAAGATATCACAGCATTACTTGGCATTAACCACTGGTGGTGTTCAATGTATCACCCCAATCCAACAACGTTGTGGAGAGGATCAACAGCCTTCTCAAGAGCAAACTATCTGAGCTTTGCACCACGTTAAAAAATAACTGGGTGCATTGCTTACCCTTGGCCCTCTTCAGTTTAAGCACACAACCAAGAAATGACCATCATTTATCACCCCACGAGGTGGCCACTGGGTGTCAAATAAACACACAGTATACTGAAAAAATTGTCCAGAGGTTGTTTATTTATTTTTAAAGGTATAAGAACAAATGTATTGAGATACACCATTTTCCAAAATGAATTAATCATTAATTAATACACACACATTGAATTACATTTACATTGCAGGAGAGCTTAAGACACCAGATAATAAAAATATAACACAACCATCATTCATCAACAGTCAAACCATCATTTGCAACTCAAATCAATCAACCTCATTCACTGACAGTAAAAAATTTGGACTAAAACTTTTAGTACAATCCATATGTGGTAGCATTTCATAAATTAGCCCCACATGGTCTTGAATATTTCATTTTATCCACATAAAATATGTGTCAGCACAACAATTAACCAAAAATGTGCTCTATTCCACGGAGTGGGTACATTCAACAGAAAATGGTAAATCCCATCCCCGAATGTTCTTCTCTACCGGTTTCGACGTTTTGAAAAATAATTGGAATAACGTCTTTGTCAGGAGAAACAATTGATACAATATTACCACTGTAAAAAACACAAAGATACAACAATTATATGCAGGAATCTACTGCCTATACTGGCTGGCTCAAGCTACCAACATGCAATTGCTATTATCATCAATTCAATTTAAAATACATTAGGGGCGCCGTGTAGTGGCAAATCCCAAGGTGTCCCTATTGTTCCAGAGTATCCAAGAAGGGGGTTTGTGAAGCCCCAAAACCAGAACAGACCACTGTGTCTCGAGTGGAATTACACCACCACCGTGTGAAGAACCAGAAATACCAATACCCAACACAGAGGTCAAAGGGGCCAAAGAGGCCAAACTGACCTGACTCCCAATGTCGTATGCTCTAAATAGTCAAACCCGTTAAGTGTGACTCAAGGAAATTCAACAGGATTTCTAAATCTGAAATGACATGTTAAACATCATAAGTTGATGGGCCATAAATTCAGTGCTGCCTGAGAGCATGGAAAAAAGCCAATGCACTTGAGTGTGAGTGACCCGCCACTCACCTCGAGAAACAAGGCTGGAATTATTCCAGTAGTCGAACAACTGTTGCCGATGTTGGTGTTAACTCAGCACAAATGAATCGGAATTCAATTTTGTCTGTCCGAGAAAAACAAATAAACAAGAGGGGAAGGTTGATTGCCTCATCGTCATAGAGTCATACTGTTGTTCATAAAAAGACCGTATGTTCACTTGAAAATGCTGTAGTAGCTATGTTTTAAATTGTGCTTTTGAGTAATTATGCTCACATTTAAATTAGTTTAGTTGGGCAAATAAAATTATTGGGTCCCTTTAACTGAAACTCACCACGATTCAAATTGTGCCACTTAACATTGGGAACATCCACATTTGTATTGGGATAAGGGCACTCTATTTGCAAAGGTAAGCAAGTTCTGTTTGTAAAATATTGTCCATTTGACTCAAAAGGCCCGTGATCCCAATTGCACTGCTTTTCACCCATCCATATAATCTGTCAGGAGGGCATCGTATGCCCATAGGGAAGCAGCCGTCTTATCTGAAGAGTTTAAAGGGAACCTGACAAAACTAATACATGCAATTAAATGTGTCTCCTGACAGATTGCACCGCCCTGACAAGAGGACACCCCGGGCACTGCAAACACTCCTGCAACAGACGTCCCAACCGCTGCTGCCTGGAGAATTTATTTACATAAGGAGTTTTGTCAGGAAATGGAATATTGCCATATTTCATGGTCCCTACAAAGTCATATTTTCAACTCCCCTTGCTGTAAAAGTAAAGGGGCGTCACTATTGGATGCATCTTTCTGATGTACGCAGGGCTCTCCAAACAGTACGCAACCACCTTGAAGGCCACGGTCCCTGCTTGCCTCCCTCATCTCCAATAATATAGTCAGTTATTATAAGACATATTGGCCCGTAGTTTATTTAGGAACACACATATCCAATAAAAGACAAAAAGGTTTATAAAATCTCTCTCTCTCTCTCTCTCTCTCTCTCTCTCTCTCTCTCTCTCTCTCTCTCTCTCTCCCTCTGTCTCTCTCTCTCTCTTTCTCTTTCTCTCTCTCGCTCTCTCTCTCTCTGTCTCTCTCTCTTTCTCTCTCTCTCGCTCTCTCTCGCTCTCTCTCTCTCTCTCTCTCTGTCTCTCTCTCTCTTTCTCTTTCTCTCTAGCTCTGTCTCTTTTTCTCTATCTCTCTTTCATTCACCCTCTCTCTCTCTCTATCTCCCCCACCCTGTCTTTTGTGTGCATTATATTTTCACTTTTAGGAGAGACGACAATGGAGCCAGCTACATCAGATACATCTGTATATGTTAGGAAAAATGTTAGCTACCGGACTGTTCCTAGATATTCTAATTCATATGTGAGTGGCATGCATTTTAGTGCAGGAATATTTACCATTTTAATGTTTTTATTCGGGATTTATTGAGGTGCATCTTTTATATGGGGTGGTCACATGCAAGAGGGGGAGGGAAAGTACATATGCAAACATCACCAACATCACTGTAAATATGTATAATAGTAATGAGCATAGTAACAGTTATAACAAACCAACAAGTACACCTACACGTATTAGCAATAAAATGAGTATGTTGATATTAGAAAAAAAAATCCCATTTATTTTTTAAAGTATTTTGTATTAAATAAGCATTTATGATGATGTTATCAGTGGAAGTATTATTAATAAACCCAAGGGACCACATAAAAGAACGAAGTGTGATGCATACCATAGGTTAGGCCTTGGTGCGATGGAAGACGTACGACACCCTGAAATGACAAATAGCTGGTACACAGATATGAGTGCGGTAGGTAGACAAACGGCAAATGGCAGTTGGTACATGTGTTCACTAATCCCACATGCATCAGGGGCAACCAAGGTATTAGTACCACAGGAAGTATCAATCATAGCTGTCTGGCAGAAGGCATTTTAGTATACAAAAAGGAAATCCTGGCTTGAGTGGAAGCAACTTGCGCATAAATCTGGACAGAGCACGTTGCAAACTTGACATGGATTGCAGCAATAGAAAAACCAATGAAGGTGCACAGAGAAGAAACATATGAACTATGCTTCCACAGTCAAGGAACTATTTTTATCAACTCTAATGAAAAATGCAACAGCATCCTCCTGATTCCAGATCTGAAGACGGATACCGCAGCGGTGATGGAGTATTACTGGGTCTGTGGCCAACAGGCATACTTGCACCTCCCACCAACATTGCGGGGCTACTGTTAGCTGGCCATGCTGCACTCAGCACAATTAGTAATCCCAGAAAACCACTTGCCGGGGGGGGGGGCAATACCCGATACAGCCCAACCGTTTCCCCTGCTTTTCAGGAATAGAATCTGTTACCGCTGCTAGAGTTTTGCATCCTTCCCCAAAAAGGGCAATAGGAGAAGCTGCGGAAGAAGACGAGATTGAACTATCTATCTAGAGACTCAGCTGCGTTGCTCGCTGAAATCCCTGAAGAATATAGACTGTTCAGCTCAGTTGAGACCTTCTTTGCCTCCCTGTTGTTACCCAGCGTGCAAGCAGCATCCAATGCAAAATGGCTGAAAATTGTATGCTGGGATCTAGTCCAGTTAGCAAATGACACCGAGAATTGATTCAACGTTATAAAGGTCGAGCTGCGTACCCTGAGGCTGATGACGATGCAGAACCGTTATGTCCTCTATATGCTGACACGATGGAAGGAGGTGTGTGCTAAAAAAATGGGGATTCCTGCTGCACATTCATTCCTCCCTAAGATGCGGAGAATGGGTTGTTGTCTCACATAATTGCAGCCGTGCATGGCCTAGGAATTTGCAAGAAAAAGGAAGGAGGAATCCAAGGAAATGACTGGTTCCAAGTTGCATTGAATTGGGCCACATCCTGGCTAGGGGCCATTGTGAAGATGCTGGTCCCTGTCATTATAATCATCTTGGTCATCTTATGCACATGCCAAATGGGCCTCCGGTGTAGTGCCAAAGCAGTGCCTGATAGCGCAATGATGATAGTGTCATTTGGGATTTCAAAGGTACCTCGCAATACAAGAGATAGGGAAATACAAACTGACCACGCCATCCCCCATATGATCTCCATCCCCTATGGAGTCGAAGTAGACCACTTATATCACAACACCCTTGTCCCACCCACTGACCGTGAAATCCATGTGGAAGTATGGGTAAATCTTGCATGCGATGGGGGATGCATTTAAATGCCATTTACTCCTGTGGAAAATGTGTGGCCAGGGGAAAGCTTATGGTCTGTGTGCAGAGTCTGGATACCACAAAAGGGGACCTCACCATATGAGGTGACGGTGATAAGGGAGAAAGAGCGCATGCGTAGGGGGAGTTTGTTACTGTCGAAGTAAAAAAAGGGGGGAATGTTGGGATGGGAGCAAACCCATTCCACCCCCTCAGGCACTTTAGGGTGAGACGAGGCCCATTTGGAGAACTATAATAGTCCATGGAGCAGGGGGCAATCTGAAGGTCCCCACATAATCATAATGTTGTACATCATTCAGATGCTTAGACATAGTCTGCATAGATAAGCAGATGCCATTTTGTAGCTATGGCAGAAGTACAGGGCATGCATGGCTATGCAGTATTTAGTGTGTTAGACACAGGCCACGAGCCTGAAGGGGAAATCTTATTAGGCCCAAGCACTGACGAGATAGACCCAGGCTGCTACCTTTCACCGAAACATTCCTTTGTTCTAAACTTTTTGCCAATATGTGTGTTCTAGAAAGAATGTGCCCTGCAAGGCCACAAGACAGTGCTGGGCACCATGGTGTATGTGTTATCACACACCGGCAAGAGCAGGCCTCCAACACCCATCCAGCCAACCATGAGTAATAGCCCCTACAACTGCCCCAGTCCTAAGACCCTTGAATTCCAAGATACCAGTTGATCCCAGACCACCGACTATAAACCAATCCACCATAAAATATCTAAGAGCATGGTCGCCCCATGTTTATTTCATAAAGGCATGAATTGTAATGCGAGGTACAGGGAGGGATACATTAGCCTTGGAAGCCGAGAGATGCATTTGGGATGAGTGATGGAAGTGTGGATCAGTACGACCTCGAGACTCCCCCCTATGCCAGTCTGTGAGCATGCCAGGTGCCTTGTATAATGATAGAATAGCACTATTTACAAATGTAGCTAATTGCTCCTTTGGCCTTGGTTCCCTGGAGATGCTATGATATGATATGATGTGACATTTCTAACAGGCCTTTACACACAGTACACACTAGGCACAACAAGACAAGGGGGGGGAAACAAGGGAGGACAAAGTAATGATTTACTAGGCCTTGTGTCATTCAGATCGCACAAGTGCAGGGAGGAGGGAAGGGGAGAGGTGACAGGGGAGCTGAGAAGATAAATCTTCCCCCAACTCTCTGCTTGGAGAAGCGTCTGACCCTCGGAGATTTGGAGGTGGATGAGTGGAGAGCTCAATAAGGAAGATGTTTTGGAAGAGAATGTTGGAGGCAGAGCAGTCCCAGGCACCAGAAAGCTTGTGGATGATGCAGAGGGTCTTAAAGTTGATCCTTGCAGCCATGGAGAGCCAGTGAGGAGATTTCAGGGCTGGAGAGATACAATCCTTGGTCTTGAGGCCAAGGACAAGTCTTGCAGACCTGTTCTGGATAGGTTGTAAAGGTCAATGAGTAGAGGAAGGAAGATTTAGAAAGAGGCTGTTGCAATAGTTCTTCCTATAGAGAACCAGAGCTCTGGAGACAGTGAGCTTCTGGGGGAAAGTGCGAAAAGGAAGAATACCTCTGAGGAGGTGCAGCTGATAGTTTGACTTCTTAGAGACGACAGAGATGTGAGGAGAGATGGAGAGGGTGACGTTGAAAATGACACCAAGGTTCTTAGCCTCACAGAAAGGAGCAGGAAGAGGGCCCAGAGTGGGTGGCCAGAGAGGAAAGGAGGAGCAGGTAGCCCAAAGAGGGGGATCTCAGTCTTACTGCCAGTTAAGCAGAGATCATTGGTGGAACACCATTCCTGGATTGCGGCCAGTCTGGTATGAGAGAAGGAGCAGAGGTGGCTGAGGGGAGCCTGAAAGATAGCTGAGTGTCATCTGCATAATATTGAAAATTGGAGCAGAAACTAGCGATGCAGTTGACAAGAGGTGCCAGGTAGTGGTTGAAGAACTAAGAAGAGAGGTTAGACCCATGGAGAACACCACAAGTAGAGAGAGGGATAGAAGAGAGGAAATACACCAGTTGGACTTGAGAGGGTCGGTTGGTGACAAAGGTGGTCAACCAGGCCAGGGCCTAGTCAGTAATTCCAAGGTTGTCCAGGAGATGATTGAGTAGGATGGCATGGTTGACCGCAGTAAAAGCAGAGCATAGTTCAAGGAGAATGAGGACAGAAGGAAGATTAGAGTCAAGATTGGAGAGCAAGTCTTCACAGGTGTTCAGGAGAGCAGCTTCCATGCTTCTGGCAGCTCTGAAGCCAGACTGCTGGCCATATAGGAAAGCAAACAGATTCAGCTAAGAGATGGCCAGCTTTTCCAAGAGTTTGCCAATGAAAGGAGTGATGGAGATCGGGCAATAGTTAGACGGGGGGGAAGGATTGGCCGTGGGCTTCTTTAGAAGGGGCTGTACAAAAGAGTTCTTAAATGGACGGGAAAGTTCCAGTGGCAAAGGAGTGATTGTAGAAATCGTCCAAGGCTGGAACAAGGGTGTCGATATGGTCCTTGATTGTTCTGGATAAGCAGGGGAGCACCTGCTTTGATGAGACTTTCATGGATCGGACTTGTCTAGAAACATCATCAGGTGTGAACAAGGGAAACGAGGAGAAAGGAGGAGGAGAGACAGCCTCAGAGGAGGAGGAGGTAAAGGAAGAGAGGGTGGACAGGATGTCCTGAGTTTTTGTATTGAAATGAGAGACCAAGTAGTGAAATGTGAGGACAATGAGCCCAGCAGACCCCACATGATGGAAGACGGACGAACTGGGCTGGGACCAATGGCCTGGCCTGGCATCCCCTATGAAGCGGGCCAGCCATATATAGGGTTGCAGCATCCAGCCACTTGGGTTTTCACCACATGTAATGAGGGAGCCTAAGATGCTGGATTGCTTTTTAAGCTTCTGCTTTCACCCCTTTTCCTCAGAACGTTCCGAGGCAGCAGAGTTCTTTACTGATGCCCCTATTTTTGTAGAAATAAAACGTGTTATCCTTGCAAAGGTTTTTGGGCTTGTTTTCCCGAGTGGGTTGTATTTTTTCTGGTATGAGTGTTTAAGGGCGTGTCTTCACTCTCTCTCCAAATGCCAAAAAAGGGAGATGCTGCTCCCATAGAGGCGAATAAGGCTGGAGCGAAGGACATTGCACGTAAAAAAACCTGAGATATGAAAAGAAAATGCCCAAAACCTATAATATTTAGGAAAACACTTGTCTGTTGGGCAGTTACTCAGTGTGGCCAAATGTCAAACACGTTCACATAGAGCGCCTCCTTCCCATCACACGCGAGGATGCGGGGCTCAATGGCTTTTAAGGTTCTATGGCTTTATCCATGTCTCTCACGCTTCAGCCCTTCACCCACAACCCCGCCAGGAACCGTGTTCTCCATCACTCTCGGTCATCTCTCACGCCTTTCCTTTTGGGACAGGTTGGCCTCTGATGTGCAAATTCTCGCAAGTGGCCAGTATGCCCCAGGCAATATCAGCCCCATCTTGCACTGCCTGACGTGTGACTGACTCCACCCCAGACCTATTGGACTAGAAGGGACAGCCCTCATGTTGGGATCTCTTACAATTTCCAAACATCGAGCCCCCCTACCGATTTCACCGGAAGAGCATAGCTCTTTAACTATGTCCCATGCAGAGTCCTCAGGCCTACCTCTCTCTGCGCCCTCTGTCAGACTGGCCCACTGAGGATTGGAAAGATTACACAAGTTTCTCTGAGGCGCCTCGAAGCCGGGGAATGCCACTGTGGCTGACCTATGACTATCTCAGTTCTCCTGGCTTGTACAACTCAACCACGCTCACCTCCCTCTCAGCCACTCCTCTCAATTCACCAAAATATCAATTTTAGTCTTCTATTGAATAGATTATGCAAATAAATAAATACATTACCCTGAAATGATCGAAAGAAAATGACCTACTGAGAAATGACTGAATTTGTTTTGATCAAATTAATTTTTTTAATAATGCGGGGTGAGACCTACCACCCCCTTACCCTATCCCCTTGCCCCACCCCCATCTATTTTTAATAAAAATGACCAAATTCGACCAAAAGAATTCAATCATTTCTTGTTAGATATTTTTGTATTCGATCATTTCTGAGGATAACCTATTGATTCAGGAATGTGTTTAGACAACGTTTAATTCTGTTCACTTCTGCAATCTACCCTCCACTTTTGCATCTCTGAGTTGTTATTTTGCATTTAAATCAGAAGACACAGTATTCAGCATCAGACGGACCGTTATTTGCGATACTTACTCGAAGCTGAAGTTCTGTACACCCCTAGAACAAACAGGCCGGCTGCTTCACTAATAGCCAAAAGCGAGTGCCCCCCAGCTCGCACCCAGTAAGGGGGCCAGGAGCAGCCCCCCACCCCGCCCCCGCCTATGCCTCTGTTTATGGAAATTGCGAATCGTGCCCCATGCACTCACCTCGGCTGTGCAGTAAAGCTGGCGCTGTGCAGTAAATAAATATATATATATACATTCTTCAGCAACACGCCCCCTTCTCCTCGCTGAGTCTGGCTGACTCCATCACCGGCCCCCTTCCCGTGCACGCCGTGTATTTTTAAATCTATCTCCCGTGCACAGTGATGGATGCCTGGCAAGCGTGGGGCCTGTTGACACCCTCAAGGGTATATCGCGCGCAGTGAAAAATGAATAAATAAACAGGAATCAAAACCATATTATTTTTAAAGCGTACCATCAATTTTACTTTAGCCCTGAGATAATGAATACGTTTGATGCGGCTAAACACGGCGCGGGAGGGAGCGCCTCGCGGAGGAGCGATCGTGCGTTTAATGCGGCGCTGCTCGCATCCGCTCCCGCCGGCGCTGGGCTCCGAAGCGGTCTCACAGGATTGCATCCGAGCAATCGCTCCAAAGTAGAGGGCTGGCGAGTGCTGAGCCATAGCGGCAACTTGATGTTCCCGTATAGTGCTTGCTGCCGCCGTTTCGCGGCGCTGGAAAGCACTGCTCTTGCAATTACCCGATTAAATGGTACTCAATAGGTTTTCACTTGAAAGCAGCACATGTAATCGTTCTCTGTATCCATTCCTACCTTAGCCGTTCTCAATAGCTTGCCCTTAACTCACTGAACCATCTCACCCGTTTACTCCCCTCCTCCCTGCGTCTCGGGAGGATTGCTCAGGGGCAATAAGCAAGGCGGCACGGAGCAACACAGGTTCGATCCCCGGGTCCGCGCTTAGAAACCTCTGGGGTAGGAAACAGTTATAAATAACCTATCATATCATAGGTTGTGAAGAACACTTTGAGCCGCACCCACAGATTGTTAACTAATAATGCACTCACAACACCACAAACACACATTGAGACAAATTATACAGGAGTGTGGGTACCTCTACTGAGAAGGGACATGGGTCAGACACCCTGCAACCCCTTTCTAGCTCAATGCACCCTTCACAGAGGAGGAATATCCATTTGCATATCACTCTGGCACCACCCACAAGGGCAGTCCAGCACCGAAATGCTAGGCTATTCCCTGAACAAGAGTACCAACAGCAACCCCAGACACGTGTCGGGACTCATCCATGAGGTGGAGCTGTGTCTCTCTGAGCACAGTGAGCAAGGGGTCCACGCCTGGATTACCCTGCGTAATTTAAGGTGAAACCCAATGTTCCTAAAAATGCACAAAAAGGTCAGGGAACCCCACTGCCGTGAGCAAACGCGGCCAAATAACCTGTTCAATGGGATGGTGCCCACTGGGGAAGGTCAACAAACACGTGTTAGCCCACTTCACCCTTCACAGAGAAAAAATATCCATTTGCATTTCAGTCTGGTTCTCACCCAGGCCTCTCTGCACGTCTGGTCTGACCAGGTGTACAGAGCGGTCCGCGAGCAGAACTCGTAATGAGGCAGTGAGGCAACAACGGTGCTGGTAGCACTACCGGCGCCGTTGATGCCTTACCGCCAGGGTCATAATAAGGCCCATGGTGTACTAGGGAATTCAAAATCGATGACTTCCAGACCATTCACAACGCTGTTGTCCCATCAAATAGGGGTCATCCTAGTGGTGGGTTGGCCATAGGAGGAAAATCACAATACACCCTAACACAGTTACCTACTTAAGGAGTAAGTACTTACTCTCTGCTTTTTTTGAATCAGGAATTTTAAAGCCCCTTAAGAAGGGCTCACATTTTATTCTAGTTATAAGCATCTACAATCCACCAGGGGGTTTCCAGACCAAAAACATCCATAGCACTATAACTAATATTATATTGCAATGGTATGAGTCCTTTTCAAGTGGGCATATTGTTATAGCAGGTGATTTTAACAACAGAGATCTACACCAGCCTTCTGCTCCTCGGTCTGAGATCAATTGTTATTGGTCAGGTCTCATTGAATTCTGCAATCTCGCTTCCTTTACGTTTTCTATTAATAAACCAGTAATTACCACTTGTACCTGGACAAACGGTACAGCAGAGCCACACATAGACTATCATATATTTTGTAATATACGTCCCAATGCAATATCTGTAACAACAGTGTGATAGCTTGTAGTATTCATAATGTGTTAACAATCGCTTTCATGCCTGTACCATGTAACTAAGCTATTGCAAGTAACAGCGCCTCAATGCCCCTGGGCTGCTTGCACGCTATATAAATAAATAAATAAATAAATAAATATGTTATAACTGATCTAACCCAGAAAGAAAAATGCGATCCTGTGAAAACAACATTTACTGACATTAGTGACCTTGCTGTTCTAACTTGGTCAATAGATATGGAGGCAACTCTGATCAGTAAATGTGGAAAACTGTATATCACCTCTAACATGCAGGGAACTAGAACACTGAACGAAAGATGCGATCCTGTGAAAGCAACATTTACTGACATTAGTGACCTTGCTGCTCTAACTTGGTCAATAGATATGGAGGCAACTCTGATCAGTAAATGTGGAAAACTGTATATCACCTCTAATATGCAGGGAACTAGAACACTGAACGAAAGATGCGATCCTGTGAAAGCAACATTTACTGACATTAGTGACCTTGCTGTTCTAACTTGGTCAGTAGATATGGAGACAACTCTGATCAGTAAATGTGGAAAACTGTATATCACCTCTAACATGCAGGGAACTAGAACACTGAACGAAAGATGCGATCCTGTGAAAGCAACATTTACTGACATTAGTGACCTTGCTGCTCTAACTTGGTCAATAGATATGGAGGCAACTCTGATCAGTAAATGTGGAAAACTGTATATCACCTCTAATATGCAGGGAACTAGAACACTGAACGAAAGATGCGATCCTGTGAAAGCAACATTTACTGACATTAGTGACCTTGCTGCTCTAACCTGGTCAGTAAATATGGAGGCTACTGTAATCAGCAAATGTAGAAAGCTGGATATCACCTCTAATATACAGGGACCTAGATTACAGTTGCCTTCCCACAATATAAAGATAATAAATGAATTTCTTCTCCGTGACTCCGAATGCAGAGCCAGTGCGTTGCAGCTGCTAAATTGGGATCCGGGGAGCTTCATATCTATATTGACCCAAAGGCCCTTGAAAATAGGAAAAGGGGGGGACCAACTATGATGGGAAGAAACATGATGTGCCCTTTGAACCAATAATAGATGATAAAAAGCTGGCACTATGATGTGCTCGGCAGCCATTAGATGTAATCACGAGCTAAACCCAACTAAAAACATGTACAAGTCAATAGACTGGCTACCCAGTATAAAAACTGGCTAAAACAGCACAGACGTTCGACCAGAACCTCAAGCTGGCTGAGAAAAAACAAAGGATTCGTGACAGTTTGGGGCAAGCTACAACGACTTTCATAGATCCCCATCACATATAGAGCTTAACCCCATCTCTGAGGAAAATTGGCTTCGGCACATACAAGAGCTATTCAACGATACTTCTTCTCTCTGCATCACTGATGGTACACGGTGCCAAAGTAGCCCCCATACGGAGCTTAACAGCGACGAGGACACCTCCGTGAATATTATATCCAAACTCAAGGCAAAACGTGCACCCGCCTCAGATGGCATCCCCAATGTGGTGTTTAAAGGACACCCAGAGTTATGAGCAAACATTCTAAAAATGTTATACAATCATATTGTAATATCAGGATGTGTTCCTCCAGACTGGCACAAATCCGTTTTGGTGCCCAATTTTAAAAAATGCAATAAGTTGGTACCATCTAGCTATTGCCTTTTGGCTACAATAGACACCAGCCAGAAACGTTTTTCTAGTATCATATTGGGTGAACTAAGAATTTGGCCACAAGAAAAACATCTTTTTAGTAAATTCTGAACAGGATTTAGGAAAGGGTATAGCACAAGCACAATTATCTGTACTCTCTAGTTTTTAATTGGGGAGTATAGCAAGAAGTCGGGCAAGTCATCGTATTTTCTAAAGCTTTCGATTACATATCCAGGCCTATTTTATGGCAAAAACTAAACAAACTGGGAATTGACCCAACCTTATTGCACACGTACAGCAACTGTACCCGAACACATCAGTTACAATCCGAGCAAATTTATTGGGAGACCATACCTGCTGTTTTACAATCAATAGAGGTCCAAAACAAGGATGTGTTCTGGGCCCTACCTTATATAACTTATCCACCGCAGATCCCGAGCAAGAGCTCCAACATGCGATTAATTTTGCCCCAAAAATAAATGGTGAACACGTATTATGCCTATCGTATGCTGATGATACAATTTTATTGGACCAAAGCCCAACTGGTCTTCAGAGAACGATACACACGTTGGGTGCACGTGCAGAAAGAAATGGCCTAACTGTGAACACTATAAAAATGAAAACAATGGGTTTAAGTAATTGTAAGCCGGGGAAACACCCCTTTGTGTATTAATTGCAGAATGTTGCATTGGGGAGTACCAACGCATATATATATCTAGGCTTTCCAGTGATAATCAATACAAAATTGTTGTATTATGCTGAAATCATTACCGATAAAAATCTGGAAAAATGGTTGGCTCTGAAAAATTGCGTTGTGAATCACGGGGGATATAACATAGAGGGCCTGCTTGAGATCTACCATTTGAGCATTGTCCCGACAATTATGTACGCTCTGGATACTCGTCCCTTTGCCCAGATACCCTGGCTGGACACATTAGAAGGTACATTACTTTGCTCCATGATGAACCCACCTGATGCCACACCTGTTGCAGCACTAACATTAGAATATGGCCTGGTGCCATTAAACAACAACATGGTGCGTAGGTAGAACACTATTATAGGCGCAATGCTTAACAACAAGTAACAGTCTTGGGTAGGCAAGATGGAGATGGGAGGACTACAAGCTGCCGCCCTACCACATGCAGGTGAATTCGATTATGAGCCCAACCTTCTTGACTCTGAACCCAAATATGAATCAAAAATAAAACACAAATCAAGACTCTGGGATCGAACTAAGAATGTCGACTCTCTCCACGTCAAAAGAAATGACAAAGAATACTCACTCATATCAGAGTGTCCCCTTCTTTGCTCCACACAGCTCCATACAGCTATCTGATCAAACGTTGCCCTGGAGGCCTAAATGGATTTATTTTGCTCTTGCGTTTTAACCTGCTTCAAACAAAGGAGGTAATGCTCTTGGGTAAAGTCCCCGTTATCAGAACGACATTGCCGCCTGTGTAGGGACAACATCGAGACCAGACGGCACCTTTTAACATCATGCCCTCTTCTGTTTACCTGTTATATGAAAGTCTATTCGAAATGTGTTTCTAAAATGGAGGATATCACTGGTGATCAGCTTTGGTCAGCCACGGTCCGAGCGCAATCCATAGTAATTACTGCTGTGGCATACGAGCTATTGCAGGAGTTCTTGAGGAGGGTTGCTCAAACGAAATAGTAATGCAAGTACATGCTGTAGTCTCTTTTAAATATTTTAAGGTGAAGCAGGTTTTAACCCTAATTTAATATTTGTTAAAATATTTGTACCTTTTTTGTATAAATGTCTTAATAATTGTTTCCATTTCTGTATGTAAGCTGTCATTTTTGGTGCCAAAAAGTTGTTAAAAAAAAAACTAAATGCACAATAAAAATAAAATAAATGAATGACCTTCATAATTATTTCAGCTAAAAAAACAACTAAAGCAAGTGTTAGTGATACATGACGTACATTCATGTAACAACCCCAGAAAATTAAATACACTATTTGTTACATATGCCATATGTAAGGTATGCCTTCACATGTGCAGCTGCTGGGATCGTATGCTAAGTGCAGCCTGAAATGCACCAATTATGCCATCATATGCCTGGTACAGTGACATATGTAAGGTATGCCTTCACACGTGAAGGTGCTTTGATCATATACTAGGTGCCACCTGAAATACCCTAATTAAGCCATCATATTCCTGGTACAGTGACATATGTACCGTATGCCTTCACATGTGCAGCTGCTGGGATCATATGCCAAGGGCAGCCTGAAATGCACCAATTATGCTATCATATGCCTGAACAGTGACATATGTAAGGCATGCCTTCACATGTGTAGCTGCTGGGATCATATGCCAAGTGCAGCCTGAAATGCACCAATTATGCCATCATATGCCTGGTACAGTGACATATGTAAGGTATGCCTTCACACATGAAGGTGCTTTGATCATATGCTAAGTGCCGCCTGGAATACCCTAATTAAGCCATCATATTCCTGGCACAGTGACATATGTACCGTATGCCTTCACATGTGCAGCTGCTGGGATTATATACCAAATTCAGCTTGAAATGCACCAATTATGCCATTATATTCCTGGTACAGTGACATATGTAAGGTATGCCTTCACATGTGCAGCTGCTGGGATAATATGCCAAGGGCAGCCTGAAATACCCTAATTATGCACTGTAGTGGGCAAATATTGACTAGAGAGCATGTTCAGGCTCTGCTAATTTATAAGATAAGAAAGGAGACATTTGAAACTGCACTTTAAATTCTCCTGCAAATGCAGCTGACACAAAGGATAGTTATTTTGTGCCACGCAAGTAGGGAACAGACAAGGCATTAGCTTGCACAATTAGTGTGTTTTAAAATAGAACAGGTTAGCTGACAGGAAGACATGTACACAAGGTAAGGACTCACTACACAAGTAGGGCAAAACAACTGCAGACAGATAAGGTTGCTGATACCATAGGGAGAAATATAATGTGACATGCATGCACCAGGAACTCGTTAAATAGAAAAATAAATGCACAATATATGTGTCCTGCAGAGGAAAATAACGTGACAAGCAGTTGCCATTTTAAAACTGTACCAAACACAGAAGAGAATTAAACACTGCAGCTTCAAGAGAGGACCCAGCTTAGCACGCTATTTGAACAAATACATTTAATTCAGGAAAATGCTTTGGCCAGCTAAATGGTAGCTGCCTCAAAGTAATGTGAAGGCCCAAGACTCCATTGGGGAGGGTTGCATGGCGGAACTAGATACCATTGTGTGCATCCAACCGTCAAGGTAAATCAATTTGCAATAACACACAGAATATTTGAAGCCTATGGGACTAACTGAACATCCCAGGAAATGTCCTAAGTAGTTGGCAGATTAATGTCTCAGCGATCGACTAGGTGTGACAGAGAAACGCAGATACTGCTAAAAGACAAAATATTACTGCGCACATGGTGAAAGCCGAATGATTCATAATAACAGTATTCATAAATGTGTCAAGAACAGAATGGCGCTGGTACTGTTGCGAGCATAAAGAGGACCAGAATTATTAGAAGTGGTCCTTGAGACTCAGCGACAGCATGGCAGAGATAACATGAGCCATTTTATTTAATTAAGAACAAAGGCAAAATGCTTGTCCTCTCTTCCCATCTACATAAAGCATGTCATCATGGAGAGTGTGCCCGCCTGTTAACCAATAATCACGTGTCCTTTTACACTGCAGAAGTAATTTAGAGCCTACCAATAATATTCAAGCATGATGATGTAGCACATATTTATGGGATGGTTTATGGGTGGGATCTTAGTTAAAGGATTGTCCAATCATTATTCTTGGACATATAGATGATATATGTAGCTTAGTAGAGGGAACCAATGACCAGGAGTGATAGGTTTTCATAACTATGACATCAGAATAGCTATAAAAGCTGCTGTTTCCTGTTGAGATGTGGAGAAAACTCTTGAGTGAAAGCTTGGCTTGTAATCTTGTTTTTCCCCCAGTTTTACATTGCAATTAAAGCCGGATTACCTTGCATTTGGCATACCATAATCCACTCCGTGTTGTCTCTTCATTTGCAAATTCCAGTTAGAGGGCTATTTGGGTTTTGACCTCTGTTTCAACTGGTTGCATAAGTTGGTTGGGGCTGTGGATTTTGGTGCCCCCCACGCCACTCTCTTTTTCGACAGCGGATCGGTCCAGAGAGCAGAGTATTTTGGTTGTGCACAATTTAACAGGAGGACAGCAGGGAACGGCTTTGGAGTGGAATCCTGCATGGTGTTCCACCACCCACTGGAAGCAACAGGAAGAACTGGCAAATTGAGGGGACTGCAGGGCCCACAACCCTCAAACGTCCATGGAAAGTGAGTATGCTATGTGCATGGTAACGGTTGGGGGCTCGGAAATTTATTGTCTGATATTTAAGAAACTGAAGTTGATTAAGGATAGCCCTAGACAAGATCTTGGAAGACTGTGCAGTAGGGCCCCTAAGGGCCCATCTTTCCTTTTTGGGTATAGTTAAAGAGATAGAGAGATAGAAATGGGGCAAAAGAAAGAAACTAGAAGTCATCTGTATTTTATTGTGTTGTATTGTGTTTTAATTGATTACATTGTTGATTGCAGCATTGTGTTGTGTTGTGAGACAGGTCCTGTTGAAGTGGGGTTTTCTTTGTGTGTTGTGAGAGTAGCAGATAGTATTGTTTGGTAGAGGTTGATGGGGTAAGTATGAACATTTAGAATGTGAGCCAGAGGTAGGATTTGGACATTGGGGGGTGGCACCTAGACAATGAAAACGGATTTAATAGCAGGTGTATATTTGAAGTGGGGAGGAGGTCTGAGTAAGGGAAAAGTGTGAGAGAATTGTAAAGACTATTTATGTTCAAATTATTGGTAAGCAGATCACCACTATTTGCATTGTTTACTCTGTGTAAGTGACAACGGTGCGCTGCTTAAAAGTTGTAAATATGTCTCAAAGCATTCCCTAGATTTAGTACCAAAATCGTTAAGTATCATGCCGAGTGTGTGAAAGGGACTTCTGGTAAAATGTACATGTCATGTCCACAAGATGGCACTCACTGTAAAGATGTACTGCAACATGTGTGCACATACTCACACATCAGACACAAGGGCAGGCAGCTTAAGAATAGGCTAGGTGTATTAGACCTCTGGAAAGTCTTTGAGGAAGAGATAGAGGGGCCCAAGAAGGATTGGATGCTTAATATGTGTTTGGGATGCTTTTACCCATGCATCCGAGCCCTACCTCAAAAACTGTGCAGTACTGGCATTGAAAACATCATGATGGCCAGAGCTTCCCAGAAAATGCCCAGGGAAATGCATGAAGAATAGGCTGCCACCCATTTTTGCCGATGTTATGGGCACAGAAGGGCACTGCATAAAACCACCATTGGACTACCCACACAGTAGCCTGAAACCATTGGGAATGGCAATGCTGATTGCCAAAAGCAACCTAGAATTGTGGGGAATTAATTTTCTTAAATCCCAAAAATGGGTGCATTACCAGTACTCACCACTATCAAAGCAGGCGAAAGAAAGACTTACTGAGAGGTGGATCCAATGTAAAGTTATATTCTGAAGTGACTTGAAGGTTTATAACAAGACTGGCTGAGCTGTGGATTTCAGCAGTTTAAGTAAATTTGGACTGAAAGACACTAAAAATCTAAATGTTTAAAAGAAATGAGTGTCCTACTTTTGAGTGTCACATAGGTTTCAATTGTTTAAATGTCATAGTTTTAAACTTAGAATCAGCATTCTAGCTGCATATGTAAAAATGGTTAGTTTTATTTGAATGCAGAAAACTGGGTAACTAAAAGTGACATTAGCTGGGGCCTGGTTTAAGGAACTGAATTCTGCCCACCAGCTACCCCCGACAGGAGTTGAGACTTGCACAACAGCCTAGCTGCCCTTTGCTGTTCCCACCAAAAAGGGATATGACACTTCTCTGATTGAATTACCAAGGGACTGCTAGAGACTAAACATAGGACCCAGGCAGAGGGTTTATTGGGGGGAGGCCATAAATGGCTTCCTCTTGAACAATGGGCCTTCCAGGACCCAGGCAGATGCTTTATTGGGGGGACCGTAAAACAGCTTCCTCTTGGCAGAAGCTGGGAGGGGCAGGGTCTCTGAGCTTGGCAGAACTGGAAAAACCAGAAATTCAACCTTGTGCTGGGGGGAAACCACACCCCTTTGGGGCCATAACATAACTCTAAAAAGATGGATCATTCATAGAGCGGACTTGTGAAAAATGTATAAATGATACCATAATTCTTGTGATTTTTCTGCCCACATTTTAAGAGGTTTTTAGAACCGGTGGTATGATCTGGGGGCAAACTAGCAGTTAAGAGGGTATTACTTAAAATATATGCATGTTAAAAATCTGACACTTCATCAATTAATGTCCATACTCCTTGCGCACATGTGTGTAAATTTGGGTTAATGTCCGATATTGCAAAACCAGTTAAAAAGTGCAAAATGTTGCCATTTCTCAATGCAAGCTCCCAGGAAGAGCAGATTTGGACAGGGTATACCTCCTGTGATATGTGATGGGTGCATGTAATTTTAAACAAATGTGTACCTGTGCAAATATGTCTTTTGGGTCAAAATATAGATTGTGTGTAATTTGACAGGGGTGGGTTCTCTGTATCATAAACAGACCTCATCATGATGACACTTCATTTCATTCCCCCAATCAAGGGGAAGAGGAGGAAGTGGCCAATGACAAGTGGAGAGGGGTAGGGTCTAGAAAGCTAGCCTCTCCACCCACATTCAAAACACATAAAAGCAGACAGTCAGGACAGATAGGGACATTCAATTCCATTTGCTGCAACGCGCTCTGCCGGACCACACAACATTCAGAAGATACTAGATTCAACACTTAGACTTTAAAACTCCAAAGAACTTGATTCAGAACTCAAAGCAAGGGCCTAAACCCACAAACTGAGAACTCTTCTCAGTGGGCCTTAGCATCCAGCAAACCTAACCGCGATAGCAGCATCCAGGAGCCGTGCAGATCAGCGCTGGGTCCAGAGAAAGCTGTGCAGAGAGATCCAGAAGCAGTGCTGTACCCAGAGAAAGCAGAGCAGTATCCAGAACCAGAGGCAGAGCAGAGCTGAACCAGACCGCTGTTCGCAGAACTAGAGAGCTGACCCAGACGCTGTGCGCAGAAACCGTCCGTGGCGAGTGAAGAAAACCTGACCAGATCCGTGGCGAGGCCCATTCTATTTCTAAATATATTGTGAGTACCTAGCAGAACTGTGCAGAACCAATCTCTTAGTTAAAATAATATAATTCAATATATTTTAATCTAACCAGAACTGTCTCCTAACTGTCACCTGTCATTTGCAAAGCTGTCACCTGTCATTTCTAGTTGCTAGCTGTAACTTGTCACTTTGAACTTTTAAAATTTGAAATCTGAAAAATGACCTTTACCATATCGCTCATATCTCCGTGACCGTTTGTCTTAGAGACTTGCAGTAACTTTCCTCTGAAAGCTGGGAATCTTGGCTTTTCAACGAACCTAGAACCGCATTCCTACTCCCTATACTTTTGCCGCGATTTGCAAATTTCTCCACGTGTGAAAACAGCAGCTTCCTTGCTTTCATTTGCCAAAAATTCGTTTAACCTGCCAATCATTCCTAGAACATTGCTAAAGTAAGCCTGAACTAATTTAAACCAACTAATCCTCAACCTGAACCTCCAGAGGGAATTAAAATCATTTTAGCACTTTTTCCAATATATTGCTATCACATTTTAAAGCATTTTGAGCCTGTGTAAAACTCATATCTATTCTCCTCTAAGCTTGCTGGGAAACTGGAACTCTGTATTTCATTGTGATTGTATACCTGAACCGTGTGCTCTTCCTTCCATCTCCTTACATTGTATAGGGGGGGTGAATTGCCACAAAGGGAAAGTGATTACCTTGTCTTTTGTGAAACCATATAAGTTTATCTTCTATACTGCATTTCATTCATTCAACCTTGCATTTCCTTGAACCCTATAAAGCATTCTCTACCACATTATTCTTCTGTCCCTATTTACCAGTGTGCTACCTTATCCATTTCATGTCAACTCCTTAGTGATTATAAAGAAGTGGGCTAGTGCCAGATTCTCCGTTGTTAATCTTTATCATATCAGATTAAGTGTGATATTCAATTATTAATTTATTATAAAGTGTGATATATATATATATTGTTTAAATTCTCAAATAAAACTTTTAACTTGCAAAACAGAACTACTTCTTGGCTCAGTGGGGTCAGGGGGATTCCAAGAGAGGGGTGTTATATAGGGGTAGTCATCCAGAACGCATGAACTGGACATAAAGATATATCAATAACGGTTTCCATTCAGTATCCCAGACTAGGCATTGACTTAGCTGTAGTGTTGAAGTGAATCCTCTTACATGTGTCAGGGGGAGCGCGAGCAGCCAAGAGTGCTGCTGTCTCCTCCCTCTGGGGAGAGTGCTTACACACAGCCAACAGCCCCGCCATCGCCAGTTGAGGCAGGCATCCACACACAATTCACAGTACCGTCTCCATATGAGGAGAGCACACCAGCCCCAACCATCCCAGGAATATACCCAGTACGAGCAGCAGCTGTAGGGTATAATAAGCCCAGATAAGAATCCCCAGATGAAGAAAGTGATAGCAGGAGAAGGGCGAATTGGTAAAAGGAAGGGGGTCATTAGTGCAAATGGAGAATGAAGCATTGCGCAGCTCAGAGAGACAGAGATGAGGAAAATTATAGAGGGCTACATGGCTTAGAAAAGCAGCTAAGGAAGAGCTCCGGAGAGTGAGAGGCATGCAGGTAGATGGTCACAGGGTGAGACGCGTACCCATAGGTAATGGAGAGAGTGGAGAGACAATGATGGACCAGAGAAATGGGTAGGAGGAAAAATATTGTTGAAACTCGATGGGAAAGGCACAGCAAATAATGAAGGAAGCAGCCAAGGAGAAAGTCAGGAAGGAGACACTGGAAGAGATAGAGCAAAATGCACAAAGGGAGAAAGAGAGGGAACAGAGAGAATCTGCAGAAAAGAATCAGAGAGAGGTAAAGGAAAGTCAAAGATGTAGGGAGGTAGGAGAAAGGGATGAGTATGTAAAGAGGCTAAATGAGAAGAATAGGACAATAGCAAGAGAAAAGGAAGTCATTGAAAAGGAGTTGAGGCAAAAGATGAGCAGAAATATGATACCAGAGATCTGGGGAGAAGGGAGCGGGGCAATAACCCCAGAGATGTGTGGGCAGAGATAATGAGTGGATCATATGTAAGGGAGCCTGTTAAGGGATTGAGTTTTGATCTCATACTTGAGGATGATGAGAGTGGAGAAAGTGACAGGGAGACAAATTGGGTAGACATAGATGGTGAAGAGGGGGGAGAAGAGGCAGTGAAAGCCCCACAAATGGATACCACAGGACCAGGCGTAGGAGAGATAGCAGATTTACTGGGGCCATACCTAATCCTGTATCCACCCTTTCACATCAGTACGCTCCATAAATCAAGACCATATATCACCATATTTCTTAAGAAAATTTGCCAGAACGCCAGTGACACTGTGTAGCTGAAACATTGAAAAGGAGAACACGCGCATCATTACTTTTGCGCAATAAAGGGGTAACAAACTTCCCACTGCTCCAGAAGGGATTAGGGCAGCCCCACTATACTCCATGGATTCCGGCAGACAAAAATAACTTGATGGATTAGCTGCCATCACTGACAGCACGGGTGGGCCCATGCATCTACAAGCTAGAGTGAAGGCCAGCTGGGATAGCATTAGCTATAGGTAACATTAGAAGGCTATTTGCATCTATATTGGGTGACCAGGCAGAGGACGTGTGGATGCGAGAAGGCTATTTTGCAGTGACAGAACATAATACCACTAAATATGACGGGTCACCATTTAATAATTGTAAAGCAAATGTATGGAAGGCACTGAGGGTGCTATTTCCAGATCAATCTGACATGTGCGCCATAATGACTAGGAAGATGGGGCCTACTGAGGAACCCGCTGCCTGTATTCAAGACATTAGAGAACATTGGCTTTTGGTAACTAAAGACCATTGGGATAAAATATACCAGTGTTTTAGCATATTCTATGTCAGGGCCTACCTGAAGAAGTACAGAGACAGTTAAACAAGATTGGGGGGATTGAAATGAGACCATGGCCAAAGATACAATTGACTATTGTCCATCACTGTAGGTTAAAGCAGGTGAAGGATCAAAAGAAAACAGAGTAAGGCAAAAGGAAGAGGCAACATTGATGCAGAAGAAATTATCCAAAATGGCATTAGAAGGAGCGGTATTGATAAATACAGGAGACTGGAATAATGGACAGGGAGCTGTCATGCCACAGCAGGGCATGGGTCGTTATTTTGCAGGAAGAGGGGAGAGTAGTTTTTTTCTCAGAGGAGGAAGATGATGTGTTTATAGAGGGAGAGGATTTGGGTTTGGTGGGAGATAGCCCCTCTTCGGAGGACCTGGGGAACTGGAGCAGTATTTTGGACACGATACCTTTCACAAGTGTGTAGAAGTAGAGAAGCAATGCAGCAAGGTGCAATGCAGTATGGGCCAAGAGGGGGTATGGCAAATCCATCACCACATGGTGCACCACAGCAAAACTATGAGTACTATGACCACACACAATACTCACCAGATCAGACACAAGCACAGCAGATGCAGCCACCCCAAGGGCCCCAGATACAGTCCCAGATTGTGCCACAACAACCACAGCAGACATTGACACAGCAACCACAGAGTGCAGTGCAATCACAAGTAGTGACAGAGTGGGATATCAATATTGTGCCACAGACACCCTGGATAGGAGGAATCACAGCGGTTGCGGGGAACCCTTTTACAGGGACAGGACTAAACATGTACCCCCAATAGGACAGCCCACATAATAGCTTGATGAGCCCTATCCTATCAGTAACCACTGACACTGAACAGGAGCAGAGGGTGGAGATATCTACAGGTGACTGGACTCTTTCCTTCTTATTTGACACTGGGACAACAAAATACTGTGACAGTAGGAGATCAGATGGTAGCCATCCCATTCCTGTATTCCAGGAAAATACCTTTTGACATATTGGGAAGAGATCTTATGGCCAATCTCAATATGTTAATATCATTCACAGAGGATGGCATAATATTCTCTACACCAGGCATATATTTGCAGACAGCAAAAGAATCCATGCAAAGCTTTCTTGGGCAGAAAGTGCAGATGGAGTACAAGTGATGTTAGCATGGATTCTCCACATTGAGGGACAGTTATTGAGAACATACACAGACCTTTTACTCAGAACACAGATACCGACAGATGTAACTGAAGGGGAACTGGTTACAATTGAGCTAGAGGTGGCTGTAGTGAGGGAGGATAGAAGTCGGCACTGATGAAGGGGTGAGTTGGTGCACAGTAATAACACTTGACACATCGCACAGACTGACCCAGTTTACAGATGATGAGTTGTTTGACTACAGTGACTCTGATGAGGTATTGTTTGAGATAAATATACCATGTCAATTGAGAATAGAGCATAAATAGGTGCCACAACAAATAATCCTAGCTAAAAAAGTACCATCATTTATGGAAGAAGATTTGGCAAGAGTACCCGGCACACTATGGACGACCAGTCCATATAGTGTGGGGTTGTTAAAAGGAATTGGAGCAGTAAAAATAAAATTGAAGAAAGGGGCAATTTTACCTCGAGTAAAACAGTATCCAATGTCCAAAGAAGCAGATGAGGGTATTTATGAAACAATAAATGTGCTCATGAAGCAGGGATTGATAAAGCCATCAGCATCTCCTTGCACCACTGCCGTATACATAGTGAAAACATCTCAGGGAGGGTCGTGGAGATTTATTTATTCGTTTATTTATTCATTTGACATTTATAAAGCACACACAACTCTTGAGCATCGCGGGTTAGCAAGATTAGTAAGGAGACGTGATGAACGACATAAGTACCGTATGAATTGCCTTCGGCTGTTGCTTTCGCCCCGCACAGCGAGCAAGGTTCAGACGTTCACCTGACTCCTTATGAGTTGGTGACAGGTCGCAGTATGCATATACCCATAACCACCCCGTGCAGGCGCAGGCAGATGCCCAAAACACCGTGACTGTGTTTGTTAATGAGTTACATGACTACTTGATGTCCATGACTAAATACCGCTCTCTTTCCTTTCTTGATAGGAAAGGAAAGGCAGGAAGGTATCACTAAAGTTACAGAAAAAGACTAAATAGAATTGAATACCACTACAGCCGTCAACCTTTTTCTGTGGGTCAACACAGTCAACATAAGATGATACAAGAGTGCCGCCTCCTGCCCAGCTACCAGGATCCCGAGGGAGAAGAGAACGAAACCAGACCCAGGACAAGAGCTCAAGTACATGCTGAGAAAGAAGATAAAAGGAGTAAGGAACTTGAAAATAAAGAAGATATAAATCACATTGTAGCGCCTGAGGAACGCTGATGCTGGAACAGTAAGAAAGGAGTTGATGCTGAGGACTTTTTGAAAACATCACCAGCACAGTATTAAGGATTGTTTTTCACAAAAACATACATCTATAAAAAGACTATTTATTCTACTTCTCTATCTTAAAATTTTTATTGGGACTATTTTAATACATTTTTCACAAGAACATGCATCTATAACAGACTATTTTTTCTACTTTTCTATCTTTACATTTTGATTGGGATTATTTTTTATCTTGCACATTTTTATATTGTTATGTTTTTATCAGCAATATTTTTATATTTTTCGATGAGCCACATAATAGTGGAAGTGTTTCGAAAATCATCAATCACATCTTTTATTATTGTCATTATATGTGCTTGTAAAATGTTTTGAAAAAGGTAGATACAGAACGCCTCATTCACCATTGAAAAATAATAACCTACTATTGCCCGGTACTAGGCAAACTGTACGAATGTTTACATATCCTTATGTTCCTGATACCTTCATAATACCGCGATCAATACGCCGCAAGACGTATCTACAGATGACAGACATTATGACTATTGTGGGCCTTCTGTTCTCCTTTCTCTTTTGTTGTTTTTATTTCTTATTTAATCTCACACTGCATTTGACTGATTGTGATAAGATGAATTTGTCTCTATGGTAATGTTAGTGAAGATTTCCAGTTAGAGCAGGAAATGGTATTCTGCTCAGTTGCGCAGACAGTAAGGGCTAGGATGAGTATTACAGATGATGAGTATTTTATGAAAAGGTATTTTGATAATTCCATAAATATTGAACGAAACTCATGGTATAGGTCAATGGAGAAGGAGGGGAGCAAGAGATCAAGGGGAAAGCTGCGTTGTTGGCTCACTTATCCCCTACGCCATGAAAGCCTCTAGAGTATTTATACCTCAAGAAGTACCTGAGTACAGAGCACACTGCTTGGTGCATCTCGCAGTATGCCAGACCAGAGGTAAATTTCTGGGACAATCGGCTATGATGAAGTATCTCGCAGGATCAGAATTCCCATACCTAGAAAACTTTTTAAAAGAGGGACACATGATGGAGAGTATAAGAATGAAAAGAAAGGTGCTTAAGTACATACTATTAGGTCCAAAAAGAGGAGATGTCGAAGTATTATATCACCAAATACTAAGATGTATAGATGTCCCAGTTTAATTTGATACCTCATTGTGCCGAAAGCCCACAATTGCAAATAAAAGGGAAGTATATCCCTTAGGAGGATGGGGTGATGGAATAAAGGGATGCAAACCGTAGGCAGTATGGACTACGCCAATAGAAGTGATAAAAACGCAGACTGAGTGTGCCGGGAGGAATGGAGAGAAACTGCAAAATCTTTAACATGGGTATGGTATGGTATTGTTTACTTATACAGTGCCTATACACAGGCAAGTGTTTCAAAGCGCTCAAGGAGGGTGGGAACATGGGGAAAAAACAGACTGTCATGGTGCGTGCTCCGAAACCCTTGGAGCTGTTGGGCCCATCCCAGTCCCCGCCAACCACTGCAGCAGCACACCACGGAGGAGGGCAGGAGCCCTAGCCTCCTGAGCCGAGGAGCATCTTCAGCTACACACGGTTCGGCCGTGCTTCGGATCACCCTGCCTCACCGAATTCCCTCAAGGGCGAGGGCTGCCATCATATCACAGTCAGGTATGCCCATCGTGCATATTTATTGATTTCCAGCTGCACGACGAGTTCTGAAGCGCAACGCTTCGTGAGAATCGCCTGACTTCGGCAGATTCTTCCGCCTGGCCCAGCAATGGCGGGCGCATCGCGGCACCAGAGCGAGGCTCTGGCCGCACGAATCAGCTGTTGACCTCCCCATTCATAATTATCCCCTTCCGCCGGCAGGCGGGAACGCCGGCCTCTCAACAAAGGCCCGCACTAAGGCCCCTGTTTGCCCCCTGAATTACTCCCTCTTCACTGCAGCCGCAGCAGCACACCACGGAGGAGGGCAGGAGCCCTAGCCTCCTGAGCCGAGGAGCATCTTCAGCTACACACGGTTCGGCCGTGCTTCGGATCACCCTGCCTCACCGAATTCCCTCAAGGGCGAGGGCTGCCATCATATCACAGTCAGGCATGCCCATCGTGCATATTTATTGATTTCCAGCTGCACGACGAGTTCTGAAGCGCAACGCTTCGTGAGAATCGCCTGACTTCGGCAGATTCTTCCGCCTGGCCCAGCAATGGCGGGCGCATCGCGGCACCAGAGCGAGGCTCTGGCCGCACGAATCAGCTGTTGACCTCCCCATTCATAATTATCCCCTTCCGCCAGCAGGCGGGAACGCCGGCCTCTCAACAAAGGCCCGCACTAAGGCCCCTGTTTGCCCCCTGAATTACTCCCTCTTCACTGCAGCCGCAGCAGCACATCACGGAGGAGGGCAGGAGCCCTAGCCTCCTGAGCCGAGGAGCATCTTCAGCTACACAGGGTTCGGCCGTGCTTCGGATCACCCTGCCTCACCGAATTCCCTCAAGGGCGAGGGCTGCCATCATATCACAGTCAGGCATGCCCATCGTGCATATTTATTGATTTCCAGCTGCACAACGAGTTCTGAAGCGCAACGCTTCGTGAGAATCGCCTGACTTCGGCAGATTCTTCCGCCTGGCCCAGCAATGGCGGGCGCATCGCGGCACCAGAGCGAGGCTCTGGCCGCACGAATCAGCTGTTGACCTCCCCATTCATAATTATCCCCTTCCGCCGGCAGGCGGGAACGCCGGCCTCTCAACAAAGGCCCGCACTAAGGCCCCTGTTTGCCCCCTGAATTACTCCCCCTTCACTGCAGCCGCAGCAGCACACCACAGAGGAGGGCAGGAGCCCTAGCCTCCTGAGCCGAGGAGCATCTTCAGCTACACACGGTTCGGCCGTGCTTCGGATCACCCTGCCTCACCGAATTCCCTCAAGGGCGAGGGCTGCCATCATATCACAGTCAGGCATGCCCATCGTGCATATTTATTGATTTCCAGCTGCACGACGAGTTCTGAAGCGCAACGCTTCGTGAGAATCGCCTGACTTCGGCAGATTCTTCCGCCTGGCCCAGCAATGGCGGGCGCATCGTGGCACCAGAGCGAGGCTCTGGCCGCACGAATCAGCTGTTGACCTCCCCATTCATAATTATCCCCTTCCGCCGGCAGGCGGGAACGCCGGCCTCTCAACAAAGGCCCGCACTAAGGCCCCTGTTTGCCCCCTGTTCGCCTCCGGAGCCTTGGAGCCAGTGTCTACTCGGACCTTTAATCCATTGTGAGTAGAGGGGATACCCTCAGTCTACACTATTGTGCTTTCTGGTATGTCTTCTGCTACTCCGCAATCATAAACATTTGAACTCGGTTATTTTCACCTTCGATAACTGTTTGCTGCATACGCTTATGCCTCCAATTCCACCGCCTCTATGCGTTACTGCTGCCACCTCTTAATAGTACAGTCATTGTCAGCCCCTAGTGCTTTATGCCTCATGACTGCTATTGGCTGTGCCCTTTGGTCGCTTACGGACCACTGCAATTGTGTTGTGCCTTATGGTCGCTAACGGACCACTGTAATTGTGTTGTGCCTTATGGTCGCTAACGGACCACTGTAATTGTGTTGTGCCTTATGGTCGCTAACGGACCACTGTAATTGTGTTGTGCCTTATGGTCGCTAACGGACCACTGTAATTGTGTTGTGCCTTATGGTCGCTAACGGACCACTGTAATTGTGTTGTGCCTTATGGTCGCTAACGGACCACTGCAATTGTGTTGTGCCTTATGGTCGCTAACGGACCACTGTAATTGTGTTGTGGCTTATGGTCGCTAATGGACTACTGTAATTGTGTTGTGCCTTATGGTCGCTAACGGACCACTGCAATTGTGTTGTGCCTTTGGTCACTAACAGACTACTGTAATTGTGTAAGTGTCATATGGTCGCCCTCGCGATCTTTACCAGACCACGCGCTCTTAGACTCTACTAGGTCAACATGCCCCCCACCAACAGTCTAACTACTGCAAACTCTCCTCTGTACTCTTTCAGTACCCTACTTACCAGACTGCTGCCCACCCTTCTCCTCCTTATACTGCACTCTGGCTGGACTGCACTATACCATACCACCACCCCTATCTGCCACTCTTACTTGCATCACACCTCAACTATGCCATCCCACGCTCACCACACCAACCCTTACCTTAACAACCCAGCCCTCTGGATCCAGCACTTCGCCACCAGACCTTTACCTAACCTACCCTGCTCTATCTCCTTGAGAAATGCTAGACTTGGCTCGCGTCTTACCCACGCTTCCCATCATTTAGCTCACCGCATCAAACTGCCTCACCCTTTGTCACCACCCACACTTACACCTAATCTACCACCATCTTCCAACTCCCCTAACTCAAACAATATCAAAGGCGCGCTAATCAACGCCAGATCACTCCCGGCTCACGCCCTAGAAGTAGCTGACTTGATCCTCAACCTTGACCTCGACTTTATAGCAATCACTGAAACCTGGCTCCACCCAGCTTCAGGTCCTCTTCTCTCCCTCGCTATCCCTCCAGGCTACAACATTATCAGACATGACCGTAATTCCATCCAATCTAAAGGAGGTGGCATCGCCATCATCCACAAAAACGCTCTGAACTTCCACCTCTCAGCCACACATCACTCCTCCACTCTGGAAGCACTGACAGCTAAACTAGCTGTCACACCTAACCATTCTATCACCTTCCATCTACTCTACCGGCCACCCGGCCCACTATCCACCTTCGCGGAGGACCTCTCTAACATCTTCACACACAACACCAAAGCTAACTCCCAGGTCATGATACTGGGGGATTTCAACTTAGGTCTCCACGACCCCAAGGACACTGCTGCTTCGTCTATTGACAACATCCTCACTAATGCTGGATTCACTCAGTTCCTAAACCAACCCACCCACAACAAGGGCAGAACCCTTGACTGGCTAGCCGCCCTCAACTGTCCCATCAACATCACCTCTAACCAACAGTGCGCCTGGACAGACCACAACTTAATTACATTCAATATTGAGTCCAAACCTATCAGCCTCCCTCACAGCAGTGCCCCGGCTATGGCCACCCGTAACAAACGCAACATTACCTGCGATAGACTCCTCCCCCTCCTCCTTCCAGCTCTCAATGACCGGGATCTCTCATGCTCTGACCCTACGGCCCTGGTCGACACATTCAACCGGGCCATGCTTATAGCCTTAGACACCATTGCACCCTCGAAACTGAGAAAATCTAAACCTCGAGCCCACCTAAACTCTTGGTTTACACCCCATCTCAGAGCTCTACGCAAAGAAAAACGAATTGCAGAATCCCACTGGAGAAGCAATCACTCTCTAGCTAACAAATCATGCGTACTCCTGGCCACCCTTAACTACAAGGAAGCTATATTCCAGGCAAAAAAAGACACATACAACAAACGCATCGAACAAGCCAAATCTAACACCAAAGAATTGTTTAAAATCCTAAAAGAACTTGAAACTCCTGTTACTCCACCTGACACCTGTACCAAATATAGCACCTGGTGCTCCAAAATCCAAGAAGCTCTCCTAGGTAAGATTGCCACTCTCCAAATTAAAATCAACAACAAACAATCTAGCCTTCAATCTAACCCTCTACAGATCCCTATACCTACCATAAACCTCTCTATCACAGACTCTCTGACTCCTTTTAGCTTCTCTCCACTCTCCATTCTCGAAGTGGAAAAGATCATCACTAGCCTTAAACCGTCCAATTGTCAGGGTGACCTTTGTCCTGCACCTATTATTAAGGAAGCAGCTCACGACCTAGCACCATTCATCACTACGCTCATCAACTCCTCCTTTAGCTCTGGGATTGTACCGGACAATCTTAAGGATGCGTGGGTCATCCCGCTTCTGAAAAAACCTACCCTGGATCCCAGCATACCCACAAACTACAGACCAATTACCACTGTACCTTTTTTACTAAAAATCCTTGACCGCGCGGCCTACCTACAAATTCAGGAATACCTTGAATCAAATAAACTTCTGGGACTCAGGCAATCAGGGTTCCGGCCTCGCCATGGCACTGAGACCACCCTTATCGATTTAAAAACGCAGATCGAAGATCTCAAAGACAAAGGCAAACTGGCGTTATTACTTCTCCTGGACCTCTCTGCTGCTTTTGATCTTGTGAATCACAAAATTCTCTGCCATCACCTCAAATCAGCCGCACATTTCTCAGAAAATGCCTCTACTTGGATCAGATCCTTCTTTGATAATAGATCAATGCGCGTGTTTTCCCCACTTGCGGCCGCACCACCCGCTCCGGTTTCTTGTGGTGTGCCTCAAGGGTTTTGTGTCTCGCCCACGTTATATAACGTGTTTACCAAACCCCTTTTTGATATTCTGGACCATTTGGGCGTCACGTATACTAATTACGCTGACGACACCCAGATACTAATCCCCATCACAGGAGACTACACAACTGACTCCCTCGCCATCTACGCCATCTACCAGGTCATCCAAGCGTGGATGGCCCAACACGGCCTTTGCCTAAATGATGAAAAGACAGAGCTCCTCATTCTTGGTTCACCACAAAAACTCACTAAACTTGACCCTGCTTTCAAGTCTTTCACCATTGATGGGAACACCATCCCTATTGCTAAGGACACGAAAACCCTAGGGATTTACATTGACTCAACCCTATCCTTGACTAGACAGTCCAACGCAGTCTCATCTGCAGCAGCGTATACTTGCAAGCTCATCACCGCCTGTCGCCTGTTCCTAACCACAGCCAACTGCGTAACCTTGGCCAGGACCCTCGTACTATCCAAGGTCGACTACTGTAATGCCCTCTATCTAGGTACTATCCGCAATCTAAACAAGCTACAAATTGTCCAAAACAATGCGATCAGAGCGGCCCTTAACATTCCTAGGCGCCAGCATATATCTGACACCAGGCGCAACCTGCACTGGCTCTCTATCCCACATCGCATCTCCTTGAAGTCCCTGGCTCTCACACACAAATGCCTCCACAACCAAGCCCCTCGCTACCTGGCAAACAGATTTTCTTTCCACAATTCCACCAGACCTCGCAGAGCGGCCCAAGCCAACTGCCTTGTCATCCCGCGTTTTAATCTCCAAAGATCAGGTGGAACCAGCTTCCCCATCCTGGCAGCCAAACTTTGGAACTCACTCCCCAATGACCTTAGAGCAGAACCTTCCTTCCTGAAATTCAAACACCTTACCAAAGCTTGGCTATCCGCCCAAGACAGCTAACACCAGTTTACTGCCCTACTTGCACTTTGACCTACTCTGCATCCCTTATTAACTATCCTGTAAATCACTGCCTTATCGATATTCGCTTGAATGTATATTCTGTAAATTCTCCTGTAATACTCTGTCACATTGCCTTGTCATGCTTTCATCTTGTTGTAACTAAGTTAAGCGCCCGGTTGCCCCTGGGCCTGGTGCGCTACAGAAATAAATAAAATACAAATACAAATACCAGAAGGACTTGGCAGGCCCCAAGGAAGTGCCCCAGAGTCTCATGGACTCAGTCCTGGTGCCGTTGGCGCCAGGCTCATGAAATGGGCTGAACTTGTGGAACTATTTAAACTGCCTGTGAGGTTGAGTCTTCTGTTTAATCCAGGGTGTGGCAGAGGCACTATTTTTCCTGAGAGACAGGGTGTGGTAAAGGGACTACTTTACCTGGAACTTCTTACAAGGATATATAAGCCACACTCTGCAAGCAGAACACGCTTCGCGTTATTCTGCACTCCTGCAGCGTAACGCTCACTGTGTCTGCTCTGCCCTCGAGCTTCTTCAGCCACGCCTGTTGGTGCTTTCCATCCATCGGTGCCTGGAACAAGATAAGGAGAAGAGCAGGAGTTACTACAGCGACAAGCCCTTACCTGCAATTCCGGCCATCGGTCTCATTTCCAACTGGTCCTCTGATCGCCGCCCCTGTTGGAAAAGGACTCCCGTGCAGATTCCGATACTCTCCTGGGATTCTGCATCCTCTGGGTTTCTTCGGAGCGGTTCTTCCATTCTTCATCTTGGGGCCGCGCCGCGCCTGCAAAAGGGGAACAGAAAAACAGCAGATTAGTCGTGCACCATACAAACGAACATTTATTCTGTCATCCGGCACCACTCATTCGCACCTATACTCGCCCGGAGGCAACCAGCTTAGCATCCGAAGAGGGACGAATCTTCTCCCGGACGACGCATGAAACTGCATCTGCAAGAAAGACAAACACGTTTAAAGCCTTGAGACAATATGAGCAGCTATACCAAGCTGTTATTGAGATAGAGACTCACCTGATTATCCAAGCATTCCGAAAAAGCAGCAACAGCACTCTGGAACAGTGAAGTAACTGCGCCCAGAGAAAGACAGAGCCTACCACGCCCCTGCTGAAGGTCAAGCAGGATGGAGCGCCAACCTCACCAAACTCATAGGTGAGCAGGAGAGGAGTCGGGCACCAGGAGGTGGCAGGTAGTGGGGCCAATCCAACCCACTCATAGCTAACTTCTTGTTTCAACATTACAGGCTAACACCTTCTGGGGAGATAACAAGGGAGAGGACACCGCTATTTCATCAAAACTACACCAGTGCAGTTCTCGGTCATACGACTACATGCTACGCTCCCATGGAGACCAGGTGAGCGTGACAGAACGTGAAGCCGTCTACAAATTCTCTACCTGGGCGTCATGAAAACCTCAGAGACTGACCAATTGGCCCAACTTTTGGGGGAACCCACTGCTGAGGTACATTCGGCCCGGCAGGAGACCAATGCTTTAAGGAGGGAATTGATCGTGGCTAAAGACTGTACCGATGAGCTTGCTAAACAATTGCTTCAATCCCAGGCAGGGCAAACACTGTTGCCTGGATTGGGGTCAACGGTTCTGACTACACCCAGCAATCCAGTTCAAGTGGTCCTTCCAGGGTCCGTACCTTTGGCACCTACAGAACGCTTTGCAGGTGTCATAAATCACCAATGTATCAACTGCAAAGGATACGGTAACCAATAAAGGATACAATTTGGTGTGCTCTTCCGGATCCTATTTTCACACGACTTGATTGTAGGCAGGTCAAATTAGACCTTCCAAATGATACAACTCTCTGACTGGATAAAACAGGCAGAGAGATGGATCACTGGAAAGGGCGTGGGAGTTGTGTAGGAAGTATGCCTAGGATAGATAAAGTATCATAAGAAACTGTCCCAATCGAATTACTAAAATAACACAGTTTTAGCATAAATTCAAACACTGACATTAGCACGTGAACAGGATACACGCAGCTCAGGACAGCCGCGCTTGCAGACAGCATCCGTGTGGAGATTTGACACGCGAACAGGATTCACGCAGCTCAGGACAGCTGCGCTTGCAGACAGCGTCCGCATGTAGATTTGGCACACGAACAGGATTCACGCAGCTCAGGGCAGCCGCGCTCGCAGACAGCGTCCGTGTGAAGATTCGGCACACGAACAGGATTCACGTTGCTCAGGACAGCCGCGCTTGGAGACAGCGTCCGAGTGGAGACTTGACATGCGAACAGGATTCACGCAGTTCAGAACAGCCGCGCTTGCAGACAGCATCCGCGTGGAAATTTGGCACGCGAACAGGATTCACGCAGCTCAGAACAGCCGCGCTTGCAGACAGCGTCCGCGTGGAGGCTTGCCACGCGAACAGGATTCACGCAGTTCGGAACAGCCGCGCTTGCAGACAGCGTCCGCGTGGAGATTTGGCACGCAAACAGGATTCACGCAGCTCCGGAATTAGCATGTGTAGGAAACACGCTCAAAAATAGGCCTAAGAAGTTGCTGAAGGGAATGCGAGCACACAGGTCCGGGGTTCAGCTACCAAAACGCCAAAATTGACTTAATCAGAAGCAGCGATCGGAGTTTCCACGCTGCTTATGTACGCACTGCCGTGAAACACGTGACGGACCTAAATCACGTGAATTCTTACGACGTGAAAAATGCAAATGTCTTTTCCGGGCAATGCATCGAACAACCTCCATTTTGAGTAGAATGGTCTAGTGGTTTTATGGGCGTAACTCATTTTGTATGGAGAAGTCGTTCCTGGTCCAGAGGTATGTCCAGCAGGCATGACAGTGCCACCCCCCAAAGGAGCAGCCTCTCCCCTTTTCGAGTGGAATCACCTTAATAAAGCTGGAGCATGAATGTTAGACAGAGGTTCCCAGGATCTATCCTCGGGACCATAACCTTTCCAATCCACCAGATAATATGGTTTCCCAGACTGTATCCTCATGTCCAGAATGTCTTGTACTTCATATTCGCCTGACCCTTTCACCGAAATAGCAACAGGCCGTATAGGCAATCTAGTAGCATCCGAACACGGTTTGATGAGTGACACGTGGAATACAGGATGCACTCGCCACCATTGTTACAAAGCCAGACGGACAGCAGCCGGATTTATAACGTGGAGCATTTCATATGGCCCAATGTATTTAGGCAACAATTTCTTTTTACCGGGTATCCTCAAGTTTTTTGTGGACAGCCATACCTTCATACCTGCTTTGTAGATAGGTGCAGAGATTCTATGAGCATCGGCATAGGTCTTGTCTCGTTTTTTAGCTTGCTCCAATTGCTGCTTAACTTTCTTCTGTAGACTTGTAAGATCTCTAAAATTACGTCCTGCTGCAGGAGTATCCAAGGACAAACTGGAATCCAAAGGAATGGATCGTGGGTGTTGCCCATACAAAGCATAGAAAGTTGAAGTACCTATAGCACTATGATAGGAATTGTTATAGGCGAACTCCGCTGCCGGCAGAACATTGAGCCAATCTGACTGAAACGGCAGGCACAAACATTGCAGATATTGTTCCATAGTGCTATTGACTCTCTCAGTCTGTCCATCCGTTTGAGGGTGATAAGCACTAGACAATCTGTCATCCATTAGTAATGCCGAATTTAGTGCTCTCCAAAAACGTGACGCAAATTGTGAGCCCCTGTCAGTGATTATCACTGAAGGTAGACCAAAAAAACGGAATATATGCCGGATAAATAGATCAGCCAGACCAGCAGCTGTTGGTACACCAATACAGGGGATGAAAAGCGCCAATTATGTAAAGTAGTCCACCACCACCCATATGGTATCGTAGCTTTTATTTCTTGGAAGTTCAACCACAAAATCCATTGATATCATGTCACATGGTTTTTTGGGAACAGGTAGAGACTGGAGTAAACCCACTGGTTTGCCAGGAGTGTTCTTGCATTGACTGCATACCGAACATGTTGAAACATAATTTATAACATCTTGTGTTATAGACGGCCACCAACACCATCTTTTCAGTAACTCTAGAGTCTTCTTCTGTCCAGGATGGGCGGCAATCAAGGAATCATGACCCCAACTGAGGGCCTTGTTCTGAGTGGTACCAGTTGGTAGATAGAGTACTCCTTGTTTAAAAGGCAAACCATTGTATATATCAATATTCAATTCCTGAATCAATTGTGGATTTAGTTTCACCCACTCCTGTAACTCGTTTTTTAGGGAAGGTTGTGCAGAACAACTACATATCACGTGATCTGCCAACAACTTATTTTGCACCGATGATTCTTCTTTCACCTCTTCACCGATGCGAGACAAAGCATCCGATTTGACATGTTGTCTGGCAGGGTGGTAAGTAATTTGAAAATCGTATTGAGCAAAAAAAACATGCCATCTGGCCTGTCTAGCTGTAAGACATTTCATAGTTTTGAATGACTGAAGATTTCTATGATCCGAATACACCACCACCTGATGTTTGGCCCCAAGAAGATGATGTCTCCATTCTTGGAAAGCATCCTTGATTGCAAGTAATTCACGCTCAGTGACAGTATAGTTTTGTTCATATGGGGTAAGTTTGCGTGAGAAGAAAGCAACTGGATACCCCTCCTTAGTTTCTGCACAAACCTGCGAGAGTACAGCTCCTGTAGCGACACTGGAGGCGTCTGCTTCAACGATAAACTGACCATCCGGATCAGGATGTTGAAGTACAGGTGCAGTGGTAAATGCTTCTTTTAACTTTTCAAAAGAAGCTTTGGCATTCTGGTTCCAACAGAATGGATTTTTAGAACTAGTTAAAGCTGTCAATGGGGCCACTGTTTTGGAGAAAGAACGAATAAATCTGTGATAAAAATTCACAAATCCTAGAAATGACTGTAATGACTTGACATTGTGTGGAACAGGCCAATTCAATATGGCCTTCACTTTGGAACGACTCATTCAAACACCTTGATTGGTAATGTCGTAACCCAGAAATTCCACTTCTTGTGTATGAAAGACACATTTCTCAGCTTTAACAAAAAGTTTGTTCTCTCTCAGTCTCTGTAAGACAGCTCAGACGTGTTTAACATGCTCTGGAAAAGATGATGAATATATCAAAATGTCATCCAGGTAAATCACCACGAATTGATCCATCATATCTTTGAAGATATCGTTGATGAAGAACTGAAATGTGGCGGGAGCATTACAAAGACCAAAAGGCATCACTAAATATTCATAAAGGCCGTACCGCGTCTTAAAAGCGGTCTTCCATTCGTCTCCTTCGCGAATGCGAACCAGATTGTAAGCCCCGCGCAAATCCAATTTAGAGAAATACTTGGAAGTTCCTAATTGATCTAACAGAACATTAAGCAGTGGTAAAGGGTACTGATTCTTTATGGTGATGTCGTTAATAGCCCTGTAATCAATGCAAGGCCTTATATCTCCTTCCTTCTTTGGAACAAAGAATAAAGGAGAGGCAGCCGGCGATTGAGATGGCCGTATAAATCCCATATCAAGAGCTTTATCGACATATTCTTTCAAGACAACATCTTCTTTGAGAGTCAAAGAATAAACTCGACCAGTAGGAATTTTAGCTCCAGGAATTAATTCAATTGGACAATCATATTGCCTATGTGGAGGCAGCTGTTCTGCCTGACCTTTGTCAAACACATCAGCAAAATCTCCATATTCACTTGTTATATGTGCACCGCTCTGATGTACCACACTGATAGAGGAAATTCCCTCAATAGAGGCCAACATATGTGATTTATTTGACACCACCTGGCTGGTAAAGCAGTGTTCGTTGCAAAAAACAGAAGGATATTGGATCAATCTCGTAACCCAGTCTATGGCGGGATTATGAAGAGTCAACCAATTAAGTCCAAGTAATATTTTGTAATGAGGAGCCGCAATGACATCGAAGACTATTTCCTCCGAATGACCATTTGACAAAGTCATCTGAATAGGTACAGTCTCCTGGGTTACCATACCGGAAATCAAGACTGATCCATCCACAGTATTAACAGTTTCAGGTTTGTTCTTGTCTATAAGGGGTATAGAACATTTCTTGGCATATGTGATATCGATGTAATTATTAGTGGCTCCAGAGTCAACCATAGCCTTGGAAGCCAAGTCTTGATCATTGAAACGTAAAATCATCTCAACAGCTATCGGTGCATGAGCTGGAAATGTAATGGAGTCCGATGTGACACTGGACACAGGGACTCCTGCTACTGTCGAGTTTTGGCGTTTCCCGAAGGCTTATTTGGTCTTTTAGTACATGCCGCCAATAAATGCTCAGATGAACCGCAATACATACATAAGTTATTTTACCTTCGGTTCTCTCTTTCGGCTCTAGACAACCGGCCTCTCACCGCGCCAATTTGCATTGGTTCAGGATCATTCGAAGAAGGTGCCGGTGTATCAGAACGAACTGATGCATGAAGGAAAGGTTTTCTCTCTCCTTTGCGGGCATTTCTTCGGGCATCAATTTGTAAAATTAAATCAAGAAATTCTGAAAAACCTGTAGGAACCACTGGGACCATGGACAAGGCATCTTTGAGTTCTTTTGAAAGACCCTTGTAGAAAACAGCCGTCTTCTTGTCTTCCGGCCATTGGGTTTCGGCTGTTAATTGGTTAAATCGTGCAATGTAAGCCAACAGAGGTTGAGGGCCTTGTTGTAAATTCAGCAACTCCAGATCTGTGGCTTGAGTAGCATACCGCATATCAAAGACTTTGTTCATAGCAGCCAGAAGATCATCGCAATCGTAAAACAAGGGGCTATTTGATTCCAATAAAGGATTTACCCAAGCAGCAGCTGTACCCCCAAATGGGAAAGAACGAATGCTGCTTTAGTAGTTAGATCAGGAAATGAATTAGGCCGGCAAAGAAAATGAAGTTGGCACTGATTAACAAATGTTCTGTAGGTTTTAGGATCACCTGTGAACCTTTCCGGGGGAGCCAAGGGAAACTGTGTGGGCATAACCACTTTAAGAGTTTCCTGTGATAATGATGGTGTCGTAGTCCCAGATCCAGATGCAGTGGCTACTGGAACCCGTGCTCCCTGAGGAGTGGCATGCATGGCATCTTGCATAACATCCATTCGATGCCGTAGCACGTCCTGTGCCGTAATCATTTCATTTCTCAAGTCAGTGATTAACTGAGTCAAAACAGTTAAAGGATCCGTACCCTCCATGGATTCTGATTCTGTCATAAATCACCAATGTATCAACTGAAAAGGATACGGTAACCAATAAAGGATACAATTTGGTAGGGCTCTTCCGGATTCTATTTTCACACGACTTGATTGTAGGCAGGTTAAATTAGACCTTCCAAATGATACAACTCTCTCACTGGATAAAACAGGCAGAGAGATGGATCACTGGAAAGGGCGTGGGAGTTGTGTAGGAAGTATGCCTAGGATAGATAAAGTATCATAAGAAACTGTCCCAATCGAATTACTAAAATAATACAGTTTTAGCATAAATTCAAACACTGACCTTATAGCAAAAACTGAAATAATCCACGAAGATTCCTTGAAGAAAACCAGGAGTTGAACAAACGACAAAGGAAGGGAAGATTAGTAAGGGAGACTTATCCCGTACGGCACGAGGCTCTCGCTAGATACCGGGTTGGTGCAACACAGGATAGCGTCCAAAGCACTGTGCACAATAACCTTCCAATAGTTCATGAAATACTTCCTTTCCCACGATGAACACAAATTAGAATTTCACCTGTTAACTGTCACAGGCACCAAAGGTTCAAAAATAGTTCAGAAAACCATGTGCAGGATAGCACGCAATAGATTACACGCAGCCAGGCCAGCCGCGCTTGAAAACAGAGTCCGCGGGTAGATAGTAGCACGTGAACAGGATACACGCAGCTCAGGACAGCCGCGCTTGCAGACAGCGTTCACGTGGAGATTTGACATGCGAACAGGATTCACTCAGCTCAGGACAGCCGCGCTTGCAGACAGCGTCCGCGTGTAGATTTGGCACACGAACAGGATTCACGCAGCTCAGGGCAGCCGCGCTCGCAGACAGCGTCCGCGTGAAGATTTGGCACGCGAACAGGATTCACGCTGCTCAGGACAGCCGCGCTTGCAGACAGCGTCCGCGTGGAGACTTGGCACGCGAACAGGAGTCACGCAGTTCAGAACAGCCGCGCTTGCAGACAGCGTCCGAGTGGAAATTTGGCACGCGAACAGGATTCACGCAGCTCAGGACAGCCGCGCTTGCAGACAGCATCTGCGTGGAGACTTGGCACGCTAACAGGATTCACGCAGTTCGGAACAGCCGCGCTTGCAGACAGCGTCCGCATGGAGATTTGGCACGCGAACAGGAGTCACGCAGTTCAGAACAGCCGCGCTTGCAGACAGCGTCCGAGTGGAAATTTGGCACGCGAACAGGATTCACGCAGCTCAGAACAGCCGCGCTTGCAGACAGCGTCCGCGTGGAGACTTGGCACGCGAACAGGAGTCACGCAGTTCAGAACAGCCGCGCTTGCAGACAGCGTCCGAGTGGAAATTTGGCACGCGAACAGGATTCACGCAGCTCAGAACAGCCGCGCTTGCAGACAGCATCTGCGTGGAGACTTGGCACGCTAACAGGATTCACGCAGTTCGGAACAGCCGCGCTTGCAGACAGCGTCCGCGTGGAGATTTGGCACGCAAACAGGATTCACACAGCTCCGGAATTAGCTCGTGTAGGAAACACGCTCAAAAATAGGCCAAAGAAGTTGCTGAAGGGAATGCGAGCACGCAGGTCCGGGGTTCAGCTACCAAAACGCCAAAATTGACTTAATTAGAAGCAGCGATCGGAGTTTCCACGCTGCTTATGTACGCACTGCCGTGAAACACGTGACGGACCTAAATCACGTGAATTTTAACGACTTGAAAAATGCAAACGTCGTTTTCCGGGCAATGCATCGAACAACCTCCATTTTGAGTAGAATGGTTTAGTGGTTCTATGGGCGTAACTCATTTTGTATGGAGAAGTCGTTCCTGGTCCAGAGGTATGTCCAGCAGGCATGACATAATAGGAGGAGGCCCAAAAAGGTATGCGGTTTTTATGAACCAGTGCCGACTTCATTTTCTATGTAGGCCATGGGCCTTTCCAAATGACCAATCAAGGGTTTGTATTGTCTTACATCAGTGGCAGTGCTGCGGACTGGTCGGTTCCTCTAGTTAATCGGGATGAACCCATCTTGTGAGACTTCCAGGGGTTCCAAAGGAACACAGAGAAGTTGTTTGCTCGCCACTCTCAGGGTCAGGCATTGGATAATGAACTCTTGTCCCTGTGCCAAGACAACCAGGATCTGTTGTCGTACATTGCAACCTTTAATAGACTGATAGTAGAAACCGATTGACCAGACGATAAGGGAACAATTCTGTTTCACCGGGGCTTAAGAGGGGAGCTGAAGGACGTTTTAGCCCAAGTGGTCAACCCCCCCTAGTGATTGTGTGGAATACATAGATCTGGTGGTTCAGCTTGATCATAGACTACAGAACCATGAGGCGGATCGAGCTAGGATGGACACTCGGGTGTTTGTACAGCCAAAGGAGAATGCATCCAAGACTTCCGAAGTGGCCGAACCCATGCAAATTGGGGGGGTGTGAGGGCCATTAACCAAAGCAGAAAGAGACAGAAGAAGACAACAACAGCTATGTTTGTACTGCGGCTCTGCTGGCCACTTTCTTCAAGACTGTCCTGTAAAGCCAGCCAAGAAAGCAGTCGGAGTTGCCGGCAAAGTGGAAATAGAGCCAGAGTTGGAAAACTTCCTCACCTGACAAGCGTAGAGGTCTGCTTGTCGAGCGAAAAGAAGGACTCTCAGACCTCGCACCTCGTTTTGCCAATGATCCTCATAAATCACCAACAGCCTTCTCAAATGCATGCGGTCAGAGCATATATTGATAGCGGAGCCATTGGAAATTATATGGATCACGATTTGGCGACAAGGATGAATCTTCCTCTGTGCGAAAAGGCAACTACAGATTTAGTCACCACTGTCGATGAAACTGAGATCGCGTCAGGGCCAGTAACGCACTCGACAGCAGAAATGACACTTTTGTGCCAAGACAGACATCGGGAAGACATTGTATTCGATTAAATCAAAGCTCCACAATTTCAAATAATTCTGGGAATGCCATGGTTAGAATCTCACAATTCTTGCATCGACTGGCGTGCTAAGAGGCTGACCTTCTCAGTCGAATGTGCTCGTACTTGTTACCAAACAAAGGAACCTTTGGTTAAGTAAGTCGCAACTGTCTCGAATCAGCCTGATCCACTACCTCCAGAATACCAAGACTACCAGGACGTTTTCCAGAAAGATCAAGCAAATACCCTTCCTCCCCATAGATCGTACGATTGTCCAATCGGCCTTATACCTGGCGCTCAGATTCCATCTGGCCGAATCTATGCACTTACGAAGTCTGAAAATCTGCATTAAAAAAAGTATTTGCACCAATACCTGGCTAATGGCTTTATCTGTCCATCCAATCCGGCAGCCTCGCCTTTGTTCTTCGTGCCCAAAAAGGAAGGCGACCTTAGGACTTGCATCGATTACCACGCATTAAACCAAGTCACAGTTAAAAACCGTTACTCCTTGCTGCTAATTCCTGAACTTTTGGACCAAGTTAAAGATGCTCAAATCTATACCAAGCTCGATCTCAGAGGGGCATATCATCTGGTACGAATAAAAAAAGGGGACGAATGGAAGACTGCCTTCCGCGCACCAAATATGGACTATTTCGAATACCAGGTGATGCCTTTGGTCTTTGCAACGCCCCAGCGGCGTTCTAGTACTTAATGAATGAATTGATTGAATGTGTGTGTCGTAGTATACATAGACGACATCCTTGTATATTCATCGTCTGAACTGGAACATGCGAAACACGTCCGTGCAGTTTTGGATAAACTTCGGCAACATAGACTGTTCGCAAAACTGGAAAAATGCTTCTTCCATGTTACGGAGGTCAAATTCCTTGGGTTTGTCCTAACCCCACATGGTGTACGCGTGGATTCCCGGAAGATCGACGCCATACTCAACTGGCCTTCCCCAACCTCGATTAAAGGAGTTCAAAGTATGCTCGGATTTGAGAACTTCTGTCGCCTCTTCATTCCAGGCTTCTCACAGCTAGTGCATCCCATTACCTCTCTACTATGAAAGAACAAACGTTTCCAATGGTCAGAGGAAGCCGAGAAGGCCTTTCAGGACTTGAAGCAAAAATTCATCTCAGCCCCGATCTTGAAACACCCATGTCCAGACCTACCATACGTGGTTGAGACCGACGCTTCCAGTTCAGCAATGGGAGCGGTCCTCTCACAAAAAGATCCTGAAATGGGTCAACTCCATCTAGTGGCCTTCTGGTCACGAAAATTCACGCCACCTGAATTGAATTACGCCATTACGGACAAGGAACTTCTGGCCATTAAGGCGGCCTTCAAAGCTTGGTGGCATTACCTTATGGGAGCAAGACATACAATTACAGTAATCACTGACCATCGCAATCTACAGAATTTGAAGGTGGCAAAGGCCCAATCATCCCGCCAACTCCGATGGCCATTATTTTTTGCCGAATTTGACTTTGTGATCACTTACCGACCTGGTTGTCGAAATGACAAGGCTGATGCCCTATCTCGCATTGGGGTAGACGTGGAATCCACCAACCCAGACCCAGTGCCCATCATTCCCGGATAAAAAATATCAGGAGTGACAACGTCTCTAACCTTAGACAACATCCACAAAGAAATTACACATCTCATGGATACAGACACTCTGAGAGACTGGTCTACTAAAAGTGCTCATCATTCGGTCTCAAACTACTTACCATATTTTCAGGGACGTCTCTACCTACCCAGTAAAGAACTTCAGGAGAGGTTCATCTCAATTTACCACAAATCACTGGTTTAAGGCCATCCTGGGATAGCTAAGACCGAAGTCAAGATCAAGCAATACTATTGGTGGCCAACATGGCGTAAAAACATCAAGCAATTTGTATTATCCTGTGGAATTTGCGCACAAAACAAGGCCTCGAAAAAAAGATCACCAGATCAACTGCAACCACTGGATATTCCGCCTACGCCTTGGCATACGTTGTCTCTTGATTTTATAACTGACCTTCCCCCTTGTAACAGTTCAACACAATTCTTGCGGTGGGGGACTTATTTTCGAAAATGGCTCATTTCATTCCACTGAAGGGCCTACCCTCAGCCGCAACCTTGGCTAAAGAATTTTTAGTGCAGATAGTCCGAATACATGGATTTCCTTCCATCCTAATTTCAGATCGTGGCAGCCAATTTATCTCGCACTTTTGGAAAAAGTGTTGCGAATTACCGCAAATCGATGTAAGACTTTCCACCAGCCACCATCCCCAGACTGATGGTCAGACTGAGAGGACCAACCAGACTCTAGAACAATACCTCAGAAGTATGTTACACCAGTCTGAAAATGGTTGGAAAGACATTTTATGGATAACCGAGTACGCCTACAACAACTCTCTGCACTCCAGCATCGGACAGACCCCCTTCTACACCATCTACGGTTTGCATCCACGAACGTCCAATATTGTCTCACCTCAAACTTTGGAAATGCCAGCAGTAAAAAGTTTGCACTCTACCATCACCCAAGCCTTCAAACAAGCAACGGATCAGCTGAAACAAGCCAAGGAAAGGTACAAGAAGTCAGCAGACATCCACAGGAGTGAAGCTCCAAAGTATCAAGTTGGAGATGAAGTCTGGCTGGCATCTGGCATCTAAGCATATACCCATGGAAAGGAACCCGAACCTTCAACCCCAGATACATAGGTCCATAGACCATTAAGGCTATCATCAATCCAGTAGCAGTGAAGTTCAATTTACCCTCACACATGAAAATTCATCCTGTTTTTCATGTCTCACTTCTAAAACCAGTACGACCAGGAACCCGAGTTCTGAAACCACCAAAACCGATCATGGTCGACGGAGAACCCGAATTTAAAATCAAGGATATTCTGGACTCGAAAATCTTCAAATCAAAACTGTTTTATCTAATAGACTGGAAAGGATATGGACCACACGAAAGATCATGGGAACCCAATGAATACATTCATGCACCACGATTGTTGAGAAGGTTTCATAATAGTCACCCGAACAAACCAGGACCAAGGGGAGACCCTGCCTTTAGGGCTGCTTTTGGGGGGAGTGATGTCATGGTGCATGCTCCAAAACCCCTGGAGCTGTTGGGCCCATCCCAGTCCCCGCCAACCAGAAGGACTTGGCAGGCCCCAAGGAAGTGCCCCAGAGTCTCATGGACTCAGTCCTGGTGCCGTTGGCATGAAATGGGCTGAATTTATGGAACTATTTAAACTGCCTGTGAGGCTGAGGACTATTTTCCCTGAGAGACAGGGTGTGGTAAAGGGACTACTTTACCTGGAACTACTTACAAGGCTATACAAGCCACACCCTGCAAGCAGAACATGCTTCACGTTATTCTGCACTCCTGCAGCGTATCGCTCACCGTGTCTGCTCTGCCCTCGAGCTTCTTCAGCCACGCCCGTTGGTGCTTTCCATCCATCGGTGCCTGGAACAAGATAAGGAGAAGAACAGGAGGTACTAAAGTGACAAGCCCTTACCTGCAATTACGGCCATCGGTCTCATCTCCGGCTAGTTCTCTGATCGCCGCCCCTGTTGGAAAAGGACTCCCACGCAGATTCCGATACTCTCCTGGAATTCTGCATCCCCGGGTTTCTTCGGAGTGGTTCTTCCATTCTTCATCTTGGGGCCACGCCTGCAAAAGGGGAACAGAAAAACAGCAGGTTAGTCGCGCACCATACAAACAAACATTTACTCTGTCATCCGGCGCCACTCATTCGCACCTATATTCACCTGGAGGCAACCAGCTCAGCATCCGAGGAGGGCCGAATCTTCTCCCGGACGACGCACAAAACTGAATCTGCAAGAAAGACAAACACGTTCAAAGCCTTGGGACAATATTAGCATCTATACCAAGCTGTTATTGAGATAGAGACTCACCTGATTATCCAAGCATTCTGAAAAAGCAGCAACAGCACTCTGGAACAGTGAAGTATCTGCGCCCAGAGAAAGACAGATCCTACTGCGCCCCTGCTGAAGGTCAAGCAGGACGGGGCGCCAACCTCACCAAACTCATAGGTGAGCTGGAGAGGAGTCGGGTACCAGGAGGTGGCAGGCAGTGGGGCCAATCCAACCCACTCATAGCTAACTTCTTGTTTCAACATTACAGGCTAACGCCTTCTGGGGAGATAACAAGGGAGAGCACACCGCTATACCATCAATACTACACCAGTGCAGTTCCCGGTCATACGACTACATGCTACGCCCCCGTGGAGACCAGGTGAGTGTGACAGAGTCGCTCAGAGCCCTTGAAATTCTGGGATGATAATAGACTGCACAGGCAGAGTAAGTGCATGAAAAATACATTTAACAGTTTGGGAGACAGCAATGGCGGCGATTCTGCAGTTTTAACAGTGCAATTAAGGGGTGAAGACAAAGGAGACAGAAGATCTTTGGCACGGTGCGTACAGATCGAGCAAGTTTACAGAGGGTTACATGGAGGGGGAGGATCAAGTGCACCCAGTCGGTTGAGACAAAGGTAATTGCAGAAAGAGCCACTCTCTTGGGTACATTTCTAAAGTGCATTGAGTGAGGGTGGGGTGTAAAGCCCTGAGGCAAGTGCGAGAGAGGACTGGCGGAGGTGCCGGGGACTCTGAGTTACAACCGGTGGCCAGTGAGCATGCTGTAGGGAAGAAGAGGAAGGGAGGGAAAAAGAGAAGTGGGTTATCAGGGTAGAGGGAGAGAGAAGGAAGAGAAGAGGACAGTCTTGTGGAGTTTCCAGAACTTAAGGAGATACGGCTCACGATGGAGGGCAGCAGGGAGGCTATTCCAGAGGGAAGCACCTGCTGAGGATAAGGATCTCCCTTCCAAATATCTGCTTGGAGAACTGGCTCACTCGCAGAAGGTTGGAGGTAGATGAGTGGAGGGCTTGCGATGGACAGCATTGAGTTATGCAGCGTTGCAGGTAACTAGGTCTCAGGCCCCAGAAAGCCTTGTGAACAATGCAGAGTCTTGAATTTGATCTTTGCAGCCACGGGGAGCCAATGAAGGGATTTCAGCACCAAAGGGATGCGGTCCTTGGGCTTGAGGCCAAGGATAAGTATTGCAGTTCTGTTCTGGATGAGTTGCTGAGGGCGCAGGGCAGAAGAAGGAAAGTTGAGGAAGAGGCTGTTGCAGTAGTCCAGCCTGGTGAGTAGCAGGGCTCTGGAGACAGTGAGCCTCTGGGGGAAAGTGAGAAAGGTAGAGTACCTCTGAGGAGGTGTAGATGATAGTTAGAATTTCTAGAGATATCCGAAATGTGAGAGGAGAAGGAGAGCGTGCAGACAGAGATGACCACAAGGTTTCTTGCTTCGCAGGTGGGTGTGGGCACAGTGTCAAGGGAGGCCGGCCAGAGCGAAAGTGGGATAGCGGGAGCAGGGGTTCCAATGCAAACAATCACAGTCTTAGTGGTGTTGAGGCAGAGGTTGTTTGCAGTACACCAAGACTGAATAGCGGACAGTCAGGAATGAGCGAGGAGCAGGAGGCGGCTGAGGTTAGCCTGAAAGATAGTGGCGTTTCGTCCACATCGCACTAGAAGTTAGAGGTGAACGTGGCAATCACACCTGCCAGGGCAGCCATTTAGACATTGAAGAACCAGGGGGATATGTTAGATCCCTGGGGAACGCCACAGGTTGAGAAAGTGATAGTCGAATGAAAGGCTCCGATTTCCACCTGGGATTGGCAGTCTGAGAGGAAGGAGGTTAACCACGCCAGAGCCTGATCGGTGATTCCTAGTGTGTCATTAGAGAGGTGCGATCAAGATATCGTGGTTAACCGTATCGAAGGCAGAGGAGAGGTCAAGGAGACTGAAGTTAGAGGGGGTATTAGTGTCAACATTTTAGAGCAGCTCTTCATGGGTGTTCAGAAGAACAGTTTCTGTGCCTCTGGAGTCTCTAAAACTGGATTGATGGTCATGGAAAGAACCTATAGATTCAGTATGGAGGGTCAGCTGTGAGATGGTCAGTTTCTCGAGGAGTTTACCCAATAAAGGAGTGATTGAGATAGGGTGGTAGTTTGTCGGAATGGGGGGGTCGGCAGAGGGTTTTTTGAGCAGAGGGTGCAAAAGAAAGTGCTTGAGGGCAATTGGGAAAGCTCCAGTGGAAAAAGAGAGATTGCAGAGATCAGCCAAGGCTGGGGCGATGGAGTTGATATTGTCTTTAATGGTTTTGGAGGGGCAAGAGTCCACCTGTTTGGATGAATCCTTCATAGATCGGACTTGTCTGGTGACCTCACCCAGTGTAATGGGTGAAAGAGTAGGGAGGGTAAGAGGACGGCGGTCCAAGGGAGGCTCTGGTGTTGGTGTATGCTGTGGTGTGGAAGATAGGGTGAAAAGGAAGTCTGGGGTTTTTGTGGTGAAGTGTGCAGTCAAGGCCGAGCAAAGGTCCTGGGTGGGTGTGACAGAAGAAGAGGCTGCTGCCGGATTGGCCAGTTCCATGCAGACTTTGAAAAGTTTGGCCGTGTTGTTTGATGCTGCAGAAATGAGGGCTTGAATAAAGATTATTTTCTTGATATTTGATGCAGAGTCGATAATGCCTTTGAAGGAGGCGGCAGCCCAGTTTGTCCGATAGTTCGCCCGACATATTCCATTTCTGCTCAGCTGCGCTACACTTGCATTTAAGGGCAGCCCGGTCTGAGTCGTAGCAAGAGTTGCACTTTTTGGAAGGCTTCAGTCGGACCCTCATGATAGGGACAAGAATGTCAACAGTATTGGAGATAGAGAGATTGAGAGTAGCAAGAGCATGTGCCAAGATGGGAGTAAGCCAAAGGAATGGGTGGAGAAGAGTAGGAGGCGGCAAAGGCAGCCACTGTCACTTTTTTCATGGGTCTGGTGACTTTGAAGCCAGGTGTCTGTGCCGGGTGTATTGCTGAAAGAGGAGAGAAGAGCTTCAGGTGTGTTGAGAGAAGAGAGTGGCCAGTCGAGGAGAGGGAGGTAGTGAGAGGGTTAGCAAGTGTGACGTCAATAGAGATGAGGGCATCCAAGCTGTGGCCCGTGGTGTGTGTGGGGCCAGAGGGAAGGATAGAAAGGGTAAGAGAGTCACAGAGGTTGCAGAAAGGACCTGAGTAGTCAGGAGAGTCCAGATCGATGTTAAGATCACCCATCAGGATTATTTGAAAAGAGGAAGGGAGTAGGGAGGAAGTCAGGTCAGTCCATTCAGAAAGGAAGAGAGTGGACTACCTGGTGGAAGATAAAAGGTGACCACAATGAGAGAAGATTTTGGGGATAGTGAGAGACTGCAAACTAGGCACTCGAAGGAGGAGTATGTCTGAGTATGGATGATGGACAAAGGTATAGTTTCTGGGAAGATAAGTGCCACTCCCCCACCTGTCTTCATAGGCCTGGGTGCAGAGAGGATTTTGTAGCCTTGAGGGAGGAGTGTGTCAAAGCGGGTGCGAAGATGAAGCAGGACCACTACCCATATCCAAACAAGCACTGACATTATGCTTTAGAAATAATGGTTCAGTAAAGCTTGGTAACAATGAAGGGTGCAAACGCATTATGGATTTACTAGGTATGAAAGTTGGCACAGCTGTACTAATGGACCATTACTGGGCCTGCGGTACAAGAGCTTATATGCAGCTTCCACCCAACTGAGGTGGCATATGTACAATAGTGCTATTAAAGGCAACAGCATTAGTAATGGCACAAAGTAGGATTGACATTGGGAGTTCCCAGAGAGTCATACATTGTTTGGTAAAACCACAACATTCTTCACATCCTTTCTAATGCCTGTCCTGCAAGCTGCAGCAAATGCACATTGTATCCTGATACCTAGTAGGGAACTGTTGTAAAAAAGGCCTCAATGCCATCAAGGAGGAGTTAAGAGTGATCAGATTGATGACCCTACAGAACAGGTATTTTCTGGGTCTCCTCACAGCCATGGAGGTAGGGGTGTGTGCAAAGATAGGGCCAAGTTGCTATACATATGTACCCACACATGATGAGGAGAATGGGACCTTGGCAGAGGCCATATAGTCCTTGAAAGAGCTGCATGATGAAATGGAGGAGGAAATAGAAGACATTGAGGATGATAGCTGACTGACAGATGCATTCAAATTTCTGTTGGCAATTTTGGTACTGGTTCTGATGGCTTTTTCCATCTTGAGAATAGAAATAAATCAATGTAAAAAGACTGGCAAGAATTCACTCCATATGACAGTAATGTTTAATGAGGCTAACACCGTACATCAGTACACTCAAAATGATCATGAAGTTTACTGCCCCATTCACCCATTGGGTCAGCCAGCTAGACAACCTGGAGCATTGTTTAAATGCTCAAAAGATACCCATAACTACAATGAGCACTGGATGAAATGTGACGACAATGGCAAGTGCTGGCTTATGACATGCAGTCCAGCAGAATACGTAGCACAAGGAGGTAACTTGAGGGAGGTCACCAGAGTGTAGCTGTCCAAGGATGGCTATAATATGATGAGAAAGATTGAAGGAGTGATCGATTATTCAACCAGAGGGGGGAATGTAGTGGGGCAATTAGTGACTAGAGAGAATGTTCAGGCTCTGCCCCTCTGCCTTCCTCAGAAGAAACAAAATTATAAAATAAGAAAGGACACATTTGAAACTGCACTTTAAATTCTCCTGGAAATGCAGCTGGTACAAAGGATAGTAATTTTGCACCACACAAGTAGAGAAAAGACAATGCAATCGCTTGCCCAATTAGTGTGTGTCAGGAATAAGGGTGGGCGCGGGAGTTATGGACCAAAGAAAATGGAAAAATGAGGAAAAAATGCAGTAAGACTACATTTCCCAGCAGCACTTGGGAGATTGAGTAGTCTTTTGCCGTGCACGCATGTGGCCAGGTGATCTTAATGAACAACGGTTTATGAAGGGGCCTATGGCGAACGGCAGGTGTGGCTTATTTTGTATCCAGGCGTATGCTGTGTCGGAGGAAGAGGAGCTGCTCGCTGAGGTACCAGCGGGCGTGACCAGCAGGAACAGGGGAGGACTTGGAGGCAATTACATGCAACATCCTTCAAAGTCCGGGTAGGCGCAGGAGCCTCCCGGACCAAAGATAAGTGCAGGCAGGGGGCTGGAAGGGGCATACATGAATTGCACGCACACTGAATTCAGATTTTATCAGGGGAGCGAATACAAACCCTTTAACTTTTCTATGCATGGAGGGGCCAGCTCCTGGGGAAACATGAACTTGCTCTACGTTATTGTGGGAACGAAAAGGCATTAAGGGAGGTTATGAGAGGCCTCAGTTGCTTTGATTTCCACATGCTAAAAACGGAATGTATTTTGGGACAAACTTACGTTTGTAGTAGGCAAAGAGCCAAACTCTGTGTTTCATGTTACTGCTAATTCTATGTGGTGGTATGTCAGTGTTGCTTACGCCAGCCCAGGGGGCCATGTGTCTTGTTTCTTCATAATGGGAGCATTTCCCATCGTATGTTTCATTTTGTGTGCTATGCATTGTGTTGGAGTTATATGTATTAAGGTGTCCTAACATGTGTGCTCTGCATTTTTCTTGAGGTACATGTATTAAGATGTCCTAACAAATCATGTGGTGAAGTTAACAAGGAATGCTAGTGTGTAAATTAAGGGTATCAAGGTATACCAAGGTATAGGCTATGCTATTAGAATGCATACCAATTGTACTGTTACAGGGTTCTAGTGAGTGTAGGGTTTTCTCCTGTCTATTCCCCCAGTCCCATCCAAACTAGGCTCTCCCTCACCCTCTATCCGGTGTTCCTAACCTCCCCTACCCTGTCCACAACCTCTCCCTAACCCATTTCCCCCACTGGCTGCCACGTTTTGTCTTGTTTATTATAAATCAGGTACCTGTGCCAACCACGGTGGGAGGGTCGACTTCATTCAGCTTCCATGGTTCGGGGGAGAATGTCGACCTCTCTTCCCCCCATGATTGGTTGTATCTTGACATAATAAGCCACCCCATATTGGGATCATTTCAACCACCCAAGGCAAATGGAAGCGACTCCTCCGCCTTTGGCCGATGTGCTAAAGGCTCTCCAAGATATCCAGGTGGAATTAGCTCAGGCTAGACAAGAATCCGATAACTTGAAAACACAGGTCCAGAGTTTGGTTGCACAAAGGACTCCGTTAGAAGGAACCAATGTGACGGAAGCTTCTGCAAGTCAGAATCCTATGGTAATTGTCCAACCTCTCAGTAGTGTTCTGTTAGCTGCTCCAGAACGCTTCTCAGGGGATCCTAGGAAATACATGATGTTCCTTACCCAATGTAGATTACATTTCCTGTGTAAACCCACAGCGTTTGAGACCATTCAGGCTAGGATAGCTTTCGTGATTTCCTATTTGACGGGAGATGCAGCAGCATGGGGGATGCCGTTGGTGCAAAATGATGATCCTCTGCTATATAACTGGGACGGGTTTTTAGCAGAATTTGGCAGGCTATTTGACCGACGAGAGGTGTCATTAGCACAGGATAAGGAGTTATTAGGATTAAAGCAAGGAGCTTGGGATTTGGTGACATATGTAACACAGTTTAACAGATTGGTAATTGAGACTTAGTGGCCGATGGCCAAACAAACAGTGTTATTTTATCAAGGTTTACGTGAGGAACTTAAAGATGCGATTGCTCAAGTAGAACCGCAGCCAAGAACCTGTACTGCCATGATAGATTTGGCCTTGAGGTTGGATCACAGAATGAATGAGAGGAAGGGTGATAAAAAGAGACCATAAGCAGTGCCATTTGTGCGATTATATAGGAGTAGAGGAGGACGGACAAGTGAAGTGGCACCAATGCGATTGGGAGTGTAAGGGGACCATTGTCAGCGGCATAAAAAGAGCAACGCTAGATGAATAAGTTGTGTCTGTATTGTGGGCAAGCAGGGCACTTTATCCGAACATGCCCCAATACCCCTCAGAAAGGTGGGGGAGGAGAGAAGTGTACGAAATAAGCAGGAAAAGAGTTGGGCCGATCTTAGGGGGAACACAGGTGACAGGCCCAAATGAAGTAGGTTTCCCCAGATGGATTGCGAATACAGTGGGGGGTAAAACTTCACACTTATACATTCTGGTGACGTTGTGCTTTGCTTTGACTAAACGGGAGGTGATGGCAATGGTGGATTCAGGGGCTACAGACAATTTTGTGGACCTTACCCTCGCGGCCCAGTTAGGATTACCATTAGTGGATAAGCAAAAAGTTGAAGGAGTACAGTCAGTAGACGGTTCACCATTGGTATCAGGACCCATACGGAAGCAGACTCAGAATTTGGAAATGATTTGTGTAGGTGGTCCTTGAGAGGACATTACTTTTGATCTGATAGCAGCACCTCAGTTTGGTCTGATTTTGGGGATGCCGTGGTTGAAAATACATAAATTCCAGATTGATTGGGAAAGCAGGCAGTATGGTTCGATGAGGAGAGGTGTCAGGAACACATATTACCGGAGGTAGGCCCCGCTACATTGTTACTTGAGAAGGGGGCAGTGGATCAGGTGGTGGGAGCAGTGGGGGAAGGAATTCTAGCACTATACAGGGAATTTGCTAGAGTGTTTGACAAAAGAGTTGCTGAGCAGTTACCCCCTCATCGGACTTATGATTGTGTTATTGAACTAGAAGAGGGAGCCAAATTACCATGCAGTAGAATGTATGCCCTCACGGAAAAGGAAAATAAGCATTTGCGAGAGTATCCAGATGCGATGTTGGCTAAGGGATTTATTAGACACTCTACTTCCCCTGTTTTATCACCACTGTTTTTTGTTCCCAAGAAAGAAGGAACATTACGCACATGCATTGACTATCGTGCATTAAACAAGGTCACCATAAAGAACATATTTCCATTACCCTTGATTTCGGTCCTTTTAGATCAGGTGAGGGCTGTCAAGGTGTATACTAAGTTGGATTTAAGGGGTGCTTACCACCTTATACGAGTAAAAGAGGGGGATGAATGGAAAACTGCATTCAGGACGAAATTTGGATTGTTTGAGTATCTTTGTGATGCCTTTATGTTTATGCAATGCCCCTGCAGCCTTTCAGTTTTTTATGCAAGAATAATTGCATGAATTCATTGATGTTTTTGTCATCGTCTAAATTGATGATATTTTGATTTATTCAGATTCCCCAGAACAACATGTAAAGCATGTTAGAGAGGTGTTGAAGAGATTACAGGAGTATCAATTGTGTGTTAAATTGGAAAAGTGTGCTTTCCATGTGACGCAAGTAGAGTTTTTGGGATTCATATTGACTAACACAGGGATTGTGATGGATCCAAAAAAGGTTCAGGCAGTGATGGACTGGCCTTCTCCTCAGTGTATAAAAGACATACAATCTTTCTTGGGGTTTGCCAACTTCTATAGGCGCTTTATCAGCAATTTCTCTAAAATTGTCACTCCTATCACACAGTTGCTAAAAAAAAGCAGTACGATTTACTTGGAGTGTCGAGGCAGAGAAAGCCTTTCAGGAGTTAAAGATAGCCTTCACTACTGCCCTGGTGTTAAAACATCCTAATACAGATCAAGCGTTTCAAGTAGAGACGGATGCAAGTAATGTGGCTGTGGGAGCGATTTTATCACAGAAGGATGAGAAGGGAATATGGTATCCAGTGGCATTTTACTCCAGAAAGTTGCCTGGTTGTAAACAGAATTATTCTATCACTGACACAGAATTGTTGGCCATTCGGTTAGCATTTTTAGAGTGGAGACATTATCTGCTAGGAGCAAGGCATCAAGTGGTAGTGGTAACTGATCACAAAAACCTGCAGTATTTCAAGACGGCGCAATCACTCAGTCCTAGAAAACTACGCTGGTCACAGTATTTCAACGAATTTGATTTTGTGGTGACACTCAGACCAGGTAGCAAGAATGGAAAGGTGGATGCTTTATCTAAGCAACAACATTTAGACACTGCAGTAGGTGAAGTAAAGGCTATCATTTCACCCGAAAGAATTATTGGTGCTTTCACTAAGCAGGTTATTGATTTGGTCAAGAAAGCTTTACCCTCCCAACAATTGAAGGAGTGGCGGAAAAGTCATCCGTCACAAACAGTATGAGAAGGACTGCCTTATCATCAGGGTAGATTGTATTTGCCAACCAAGGAATTACAGGATAAAGCTCTGTACTGGTGCCACAAGTTGCCACTAGCAGGACATGCAGGTCTGAAGAAAACGCAAATGATGTTGGAGAAATATTTCTGGTGGCCCACATTAAGACAGGATATGGAAATTTATGTGGGGTTGTGTGAAAATTGTGCACGTAACAAGGCAGAGCATGTGAAGAAGAGGGGGTTGTTACAACCATTACCCACCCCTGTTAAACCATGGACTCATATTTCTATGGACACTATCACAGAGTTGCCTCCTGATAAGCAATTTGACACCATTTGGGTGGTGGTGGACTTCTTGTCGAAACAAGCCCACTTTGTTCCTTGTGTGGGAATTCCGGGGGCAGGAAAGTTGGCAGAATTGTTTTTACAACATGTAGTACGGTTGCATGGGCTGCCAAAAAGTATTGTCTCAGACAGGGGCTTGCAACTTGCCTCCAGATTTTGGCGTGCTTTTTGTCAGATGCTGGGAATCAACTGTGCGCGCTCTACCAGTTATCACCCTCAAACAGATGGCCAGAACAGAGCGAGTGAATCAAACACTTGAGCAATATTTATGAGGGTATTTGGGTTACGACAGAGATTCATGGGTGCAGGCATTATGGTTGGTGGAGTTTACCTACAATAACACCGACCACACTTCCCTGGGAATGGCACCCAATGAATTTCTATATGGTCACAAACAAAATATGATACCAGAACATTTGAAAGAAGTAGAACACATGCCAGTGTTACAGGAGCGAAAACAGTTGCTTCTTGAGGTCAGACAAAAGGCACGCGGGCAAATTTGGAACGAGCCAAAAGACAGTATAAAATCCAAGCTGATAAGCATCGACAGGAAGGTCCTAAGTTTGAAGTGGGGACAGGGTGTGGTTATCAACGCAAAATTTATTATTGATAGGGCCACGAAAATGTTTACTTCGCTTTATTGGGCCGTATGAGATTATTAAAGGAGTGTCTACAACTGCTATGAAATTGCGTTTACCTAAAACATTACCTATCCACCCAGTATTCCATGTGGCTTTACTTGAACCCGCAGCTCCTGGAATGATCCCTGAGAGGCATCCAGGGATCATGAAAGAAGGTCAGATGGAGTATGAAGTTAAAAGTATTCGAGACGCCAAGAGAAAGAATCAACAACTATGGTATTTGATTCAATGGAAAGGCTATGGACCTGAGGATTGTTCTTGGGAACCGGCGGAAGCAGTGCATGCCCCGAGGTTGGTCAGTTTCATCTGCGACATCCGGGTAAACCAGGTCCTTCCCAGGACCTGGTTTACCCGGATGTCGCAGATGAAACTGTCTGACCAACCTCGGGGCATGCACCGCCTCCGCCGGGAGAGAAGGTAATGTCAGGAATAAGGGTGGGCGCGGGAGTTATGGACCAAGGAAAAGGGAAAAATGAGGAAAAAATGCAGTAAGACTACATTTCCCAGCAGCACTTGGGAGAATGAGTAGTCTTTTGCTGTGCGGCCAGGTGATCTTAATGAACAACGGTTTATGAAGGGGCCTACGACGCATGGCAGGTGTGGCTTATTTTGTATCCAGGCGTATGCTGTGTCGGAGGAAGAGGAGCTGCTCGCTGAGATACCGGCGGGCGTGACCAGGAGGAACAGGGGAGGACTCAGCGGCAATTACATGTGACATCCTTCCAAGTCCGGGTAGGCGCAGGAGTCTCCCGGACCAAAGACAAGTGCAGGCAGGGGGCTGGAAGGGGCATCCATGAATTGCACGCACAATGAATTCAGATATCATTAGGGGAGCGAATACAAACCCTTTAACTTTTCTATGCATGGAGGGGCCAGCTCCTGGGGAAACATGAACTTGCTCTACGTTGTTGTGGGAACAAAAAGGCATTAAGGGAGGTTATGAGAGGCCTCAGTTGCTTTGATTTCCACATTCTAAAAACGGAATGTATTTTGGGACAAAACATTTGAAGTAGGCAAAGAGCCAAACTCTGTGTTTCATGTTACTGTTAATTCTGTGTTCTGGTGTGTCAGTGTTGCTTACGCCAGCCCAGGGGGCCATGTGTCTTGTTTCTTCATAATGGGAGCATTTCCCATCATATGTTTAATTTTGTGTGCTATGCATTCTGTTGGAGTTACATGTATTAAGGTGTCCTAACATGTGTGCTATGCATTTTTCTTGAGGTACATGTATTAAGGTGTCCTAACAAATCATGTGGTGAAGTTAACAAGGAGTGCTAGTGTGTAAATTAAGGGTATCAAGGTATACCAAGGCATAGGCTATCCTATTAGAACACATACCAATTGGAGTGTTACAGGGTTCTATTGAGTGTAGGGTTTTTTCCTGTCTCTTCCCCCAGTCCCATCCAAACTAGGCTCTCCCTCACCCTCTATCTGGTGTTCCTAACCTCCCCTACCCTGTCCACAACCTCTCCCTAATCCTCTTCCCCCCACTGGCTGCCACGTGGTGTCCTGTTTATTATATATCAGGTACCTGTGCCAACCACGGTGGGAGGGTCGACTGCATTAGGCTTCCGTGGTTCGTGGGAGAGTGTCGACCTCTCTTCCCCCCATGATTGGTTGTATCTTGACATAGTGTCAGAAAACAGAATAGATTAGGTGACAGAAAGGTGTGTACACAAGACAGGGACTCACTACACAGGTAGGGCAGAACAACTGTAGGCAGATAAGGAGGTTGCTGACACCCATACATAGAGAAATAATGTGACATGCATGCACCAGGAACTCGTTAGATTGAAAAATAAATGCAAGATAAATGTGTCCTGCAGAGGAAAATAACATGACAAACAGTTGCCATTTTAAAACTGCACTAAACACAGCAGATAATTAAACACCACAGCTTTATGAGAGGACCCAGCTAAGCATGCCATTTGAACAAATACATTTAATTCAGGAAAATTCTGTGGCTAGCTAGATGGTAGCTGCCTCCAAGTAATCTGAAGGCCCAAGATTCCATAGGGGAGTGTCGTATGGCGGAACAAGATACCATTGTTTGCATCCAACCGTCAAGGTAAATCTAGTTGCGATAACACGGCAGACTATTTGAAGTCTATGGAGGAACTGAACATCAAAGGAAATTTCATAAGTAGTTGGCAGATTAATGTCTCAGCGATCGGCTAGGCGTGACAGAGAAACGCGGCTACTGCTAAAAGATAAATAATTACTGCGCACATGTGAAAGAAGAATGATTCATAATAACAGTATTCATAAATGTGTCAAGAACGGAATGCCGCTGGTACTGTTGCGAGGATAAAGAGGACCAGAATTATTAGAAGTAGTCCTTGAGACTCAGCAATATCAAGGCAGAGATAACATAAGCTGTTTTATTTAATTACAAACAAAGGCGATACGCTTGTGCTCTCTTCCCATCTACATACAGCATGCCATCATGCCGTCAGTTCACGGAGAGTGTGACTGCATGTTAACCAATAAGCAAATGTCCCTTTTAACCGCAGAAGTAATTTAGAGCCTACCAATAATTTTCAAGCATGATCATGTAGCACATGTTTATGGGATGGTTTATGGTGGGTGGGATCTTAGATGAATGATTGTCCAATCATTATTATTAGACATATAGAATTATATATGTAGCTTAGTAGAGGGAGCCAATGACCAGGAGCGATAGGTTTTCATAACTATGACATCAAAATGGCTATAGAAACTGCTGTTTCCTGTTGAGATGTGGAGAATAATCTTGCTTGAGAGCTGGGCTGTTAATCTTGTTTTCTCCCCAGTATTACACTGCAATTAAAGCTGTGTTATCTTGCATTTGGCATACCACAATCCACTATGTGTTGTCTCTTTATGGGCATATAACAATTAGAAGGTTATTTGGATATCGACCTCTGTTTTACCCTCATATGCCTGGAAGAGTGACATATGTATGTTATGCCTTTACATGTGCAGATGATGGGATTGCATGCTAAATGCATCCTCAAATGCACCAATTATGCCATCATATGCCTGGTACAGTGACATATGTAAGGTATGCTGCCCCATGTGCAGCAGCTAGGATCATATACTAAGTGCAACCTGAAATCCTGTTGAACCCTCCTTTCTCTAAGCTTCTTGCTCATACTCTGACTGTTCACTTCTATTTTCTTCTCGCAGATCCCTATTTCTCTCTAAGCCCCTTCCATCTTGTCCTGATGCTCAAGTCATCGCTCCTCTCCATGTTGGCCACTGGACCGCTGCTCAGTGCTGCCCTTCACTCTTCCTCCTGGGGAGATCCATCATCTGCCATCTCTTCACTGTCCTCAGCCTCCCTGAAGGTCACCATTTGCTGCTTTTTTCCTGAACAGTGGCACAAAGTCTTTCTCTATCTCTCCTGCATTCAGTTACATGATCACCCGAGTGGGGGCAACACATTTCCATTCTGGCCCACCCCACTAGGCCAATCATGTACATTATCTTTTCCTTCAACTGGCATCATTTTTGTCTTTCTCCCCTCATTTTTGCTGTGTTGCAACTAACCACCGATCCACAACCATTTGGAGATAAGCCTGCCGTTCCACCCACGTTACCAAATATGGACAAGGAGGCTTATAATTAACTTGTTTCCAATCTGTATGGATGCCTAATGGTGTACTAGAGGTGAGGGGTGGATTGATGGTTTAGAAACCGAGATTCATCCCTGGACCGCTGGTGCCCCGGAAGTTGATTCGTGGCATTGGTGGCAAGCAGTCAGATCATGTGGAGCCTTGGGCACAGCTTAGTAACCCAATGATAAAAGTTGCAGGCATTGTTTAGTCACTGCTAGGTATTAGTAATAGTCATTGAGCTTGACATAGATACTGTAAAAGGCATGACCAAGTATGTCCTGCACATCCTATGTCAAGAGAGGGGACTACCCTACAGCACTAAGGTTAATAAACCTGTGTTGCTGACCAGCCACCAAGCTTGGGTAGTGGGACAGAAGACCCTGAGGATGGTGTGCTCTAGCACCTTGTAGTGCCTCTTGTGCTAAATGGGATTTCCAATAAAGATCTCAGACCAAATAACCGGACGGGCTCAAAGAATATGGCAAAGTACTACTTTATTCTCAAGTTTATAAAGCAGGGCCAACTGACAGACATCTGACTGATGCTTGCACACTCACACACAAACTTATTACACAGAGGTATTATGCCCCAATATGCATCATATGTGATGTCATCCTACGTGGCAAACTGTAAACCCTATTGACAGGAGGGATTGGTTAGGGCAACATATCTACCTATAGACTACATATAGGCTAGCACTTCATTGACTGTCTCTTATCTGTGAGGCACGCCTTGAACTTCCTCTAAATACGTATAATACTGATTATAGCAGACAAATGATGCCAGCGGATTGGTCTCTGCAACATTGTATAGCAGGTTACCCCATAGGTTGCCCCATAGACCCATTGATTGGTTGGCATTCCCACTCAACCTTAGACTTTCGGCTCGGCTAGCAGCACATAAGCAAAATAAAACCCAGGTGCTTGAGTCACGTCAGATTACTCCCCACTTTACCAATTTGTCCATCATCTCTCATCAGTCTGACAATAAGTCAAGGTTTCCCATCTGTAGTTGAAAATGTAGCTCACACCTTGTTCTTGGACACTTAAGGGCGTGTAAGCACATCACTATCTTCATCCACAGATTAATGAATAGCCTTTATTTTTGACTTCTGAATTAAGTGTGAGGAGACTGCAAATTTGTCCATTTTGACCTCTTATTTACTGCTATTTAATTCAATTAATGCTGGGTGTCATTGCTCATTTTGTCCTCTATATACTTGCTCACTCCTTCTTGTAGGAGCCTTATCCATTGTTAATTGTCCAAGACTTGGCTCTGACAAATGTTTTCTTCTTCTTAAGTGCCAAGGACGAGCATGCTCATCCTTTTTGCATAGAGTTGCATAATAGCCCGGCAATTAAGGGGTTTATCTAAGAAAAATATGTCTCATGTCCATGACTTACCCATCTGCCTCCCTTTGTGCTTTGCAGCTATTCCTTGAAATAGCATCCTTGATCCCAGGCCAACATAGACTCTTCTTTATTTTGCACACTGAGCTAATTCTCCAACGTCTCCTGACTCGGCAGCCCTGGTCTGTTTCTGAGGTATCTGGATCGAATCTTTGCACAAGCCGACATCCATTTTCCTATCATGGCCGTCCCTGCCAATTTATATTTTCCCTCTCTAGCAAGCATTTATATGTCTCATCTACCTTGCGTTGCTGCACATTTACACTTATTGATGAGCAAGGTACTTTGGCCCTCATTACGAACCTTGCGGAAATCAACCGACCGGACCGCCATAGCGTAAATAGCGTTTCCGCCATTGCACGATGGAGCAAAGTGCGGCTCATTCCGACCCATCGGGCACGAGCACCACGCCATGGCGGAAGTGCAAAGTCCGCGATGGCGGAAATGACCCCAAAACGGCCCACACCGCCGCCGTACGGCGCCCTAGGTGCAATACCGCCACCCATCACAGCGGACACCGCAGTGAGCGCCAACCGGAAAGTACGGTGACCGTAAATATACAGAAACGGAAGTAAAAGCATGGTCCCGGAACGGGAAACATCACGCCGTACACCTATAAAACCACAAAATCCACACAACCATAAAAAATACTACCCTGAGACACATCCCAACCCGTCATCCACCCTAGTGAAACCAAGAAAAATGGGAAAAGTAGCGAAGAAAGCGTGCGACCGCAAGCGGCAGGTCCACTTCTCCCGTGAGGAACACACGGTGCTCACGGAGACCCTCCAGGAGAATGCTGCCGTCGTCTTCTCCACGCAAATGAGCAGGACGGCACTTGCGAACAAGAAGGCCATATGGGCCCTGGTGGCACAGCGTGTAAGTGCGGTGGGGACCGCACCCCGCAACCCACAGCAATGCAGAAAGCGATGGGACGACCTGCGGATACGCGTCCGTAGCATACTTTCTGCCAACCGCAACATTGCCACAGCTACCGGGGGAGGATCGGAATCACCCATCAAGTTGACCCCCTGGGAAGAAATCTGTTCCTCCACCATTGGAATGGAGAGCATAGAGGGAGTCGGAGGGATGGAGAAAGGAGTGCAGACATCCGAAGATTCAGGTAGGTGTCCCAAATAAAACAATGCCAAAACCACAATGTCCAATCATGTGAAGTACCACGTGCCCACATAGTGCAACAGGAACACATGTCCAGGAGAACGTCCACATACATAGGCCTGATAGCACACTTTAAAACTCACATCAAATACATAAATAATTAAAAATCCTAAAAACACCCTCTACACGTGCAGCAGGCACACCCTAACTGCAGGCTGCCAAACAACTGCACCCTCACTCCACACACAAATGAAACCACCTCCAAGGCCCAGACCCAAATCACCCTCAGGTACCACCCCAATGCATGTGATACATTGCCATTCCAATTCCCACAGACCCATTAATAACGCTCGCCCTCCTTTACTCCACCACAGGGTCCGATCCAAACGACGAGCTCCAGGACACCCCTACCAGCACACCTGCAAAGAGGGCCAAGACCAACGGCCAAAGACCCTCCACCTCAGCTGCACGGATCAAGACACGGCAGCAGCACAAATCAAGTGACAGCACACAGGAGGGAACTCCAACAGGCACCCCAGCAGCCAGCATGCCCACAACACCACCACCACAGGTCCCCCCAATGGATGCCACAGTAGGCACTGCTTCTGGTGGCAGCAGCACCATAGGTGATACTGCATTAATGGCAGCATGCTCCGACACAGAAAACGGGGATGTCGAAGTTAGATCCATCCATGACCTGTCTCAATCCCCCTGTCTGTTCCATCCCGTACACCATGAGGATACCACGCAGGGGCACCCACAAGACGACGACTGGCCATCCCCCACAAGCCCTGTGGCAAGGCAACATGAGGTGATCAGCCCCTCTGTGACACCACCGCAAATGGCCATGGCCCAGCAGAGGCAACAGTCCCTCGACCAGTTAATCGTGCAACAGCAGCAACTGGCCACGCTCCTCAAGGACCATGCCGATGAATGTGGGGGCACTAAGGCAGACATAGAAACATCAACTGAGACACTGAGGGCAGAAATGGAGAGAAGTACAGAGACACTAAGGGCACAAATGGAGAGTAGCACCGAGAGCCTGAGAGTACAAATGGAGAGTAGCACCGAGAGCCTGAGAGTACAAATGGAGAGAAGCACCGAGAGCCTGAGGGGGGAACTGCATGCGACGTCCAAAGACGTATGTGCCGAACTTGCCGCAGTGCGCCGTGTGCTCACTGAGCTCTCACAAACCCTTAGGGACATGCATGGACGTGAGCAGGCAGAGACATCATCCGTTGCAAGTTCCGTCCAGGGCAGCCCCCAACGTAGATCTGGGAGGAACCTGCGCTCCACAGGCAGGGGTGCCCCTGATACCCGCAGAGGGGGCTTGCAATAGCGACAGCCCACTGACAATGAGCATCTTTGGACACTGGTGTTCGGGGGGGAGGTAGGAGGGTGGAGGGGGTGTGTTGGGCTCACTTGGGTGGCGGGTCGATAGGGTGTTTAACATGATATCACATATGCCATAAACAATGCACAATCATGCAATGAGATGTGTGGACATTGATCTTTGTGTACGAGGCCATTATAGGCGTACAGTCCATATTGTGCATGTCCCAGACACACACAGTGCCACGAGTCCCGTGTCCATGTATCAGCCACCAGCCGTGAGTGCTAGAAGCATGCATCTATGAGATGCTGACGAATGTCACGGCCCTCCTGTGCCTCGCAGACTCCTTGAGGTGCTGCCACATCCCCACCCTCATCATGACCATCATCAGGTGCTTGCAGTTCTGCGTCAGGGGGCATGGGCACATTTCTACGTACGCACATGTTGTGGAGCATGACACATGCCATGACCATCTTTGCAACCTTCACATGGCGGTACAGGAGTGCCCCGCCAGACCTGCTGAGGCAGCGGAAACGAGTCTTCAGTAGGCCGAATGCCTGTTCTATGACTACACGGGTACGTGAGTGGGCATGGTTGTAGTCCTCCTCATGCTGGTCCCGTGGGTTCTGGACTGGTGTGAGGAGCCATCTCTTCAGTGGATACCCGGCATCACCTGTATGTGGACAAGAAAGGAATATTGAGGAATGCCATTGCTACGTACGCACCCCCCCCCTTCCTGCCAGGTCATTGCCGCATCACATACCCCACATCATCATGCATGAAATGAGACTCACCGAGTAGCCAGGATCTGTTCCCTGCGTGTCGCTCCATGTAGCGTGGTATAGTAGAGTTCCTCAAGACCATAGAATCATGGGTTGATCCAGGGAATCTGGCACAACAATGTGTAATGATCCTGTTGGAGTCACACACCATTTGTACATTCAGGGAATGAAATTGTTTTCGGTTGCGGTACTGGGCCTCCATGGCATGTGGGACGACCAATTCCACATGGGTGCAGTCGATGGCACCAATGCAACCTGGTATGCCGGCAAGTGCATGGAATCCCACTTTTGTGTTCGTAATTTCCTGCTCCGAGCGTGGTAGAGAGATGTAGTCGTCTGCGTGCTTCAGGAGGGCATCGAGCACTTGCAATAGTGTCCGTGAGAACAGTGGCTGTGATATGCCATGCAACTGTCCGACTGTGTGCTGGTAGGTGCCTGTGGCCAGGAAGTGTAGTACAGACACCACCTTCAGTAGGGGTGGGATGGCGGTTGGGCTATCTATCATGCTGACAAGGTCAGCCTGTGTCATGTCCACAATGGCGGTTATGGTGTCCCGGTCCAAACGGTAGAGGGTGTGGATCTGCTCATCAGTGAGGTTGAACGGATGTGCTCGGAGGCGTGGGATTGCGGGCTGCCTGCGTGGTGGTAGTGGCTGTGCTGGCAGCCCTTGCTGGCCCTGCCTTGCCCTCCTCCTCATCCTGCGTCTCCGCCGTGCGGCCGGTAGTAGTTGGTGTTCGTCTTCTTCTTGAAGTTGGAGTACTTGCAGTGCTATCAGGTCCCCCAGGGCCAACATGGCTAGTCCTGCCGGTAGCATTTCGGAGTGGGTGTGGTTGTGGGAGGAGACTGGGTGTGCAATTTATGTGTTTTCAGGCTGTATGGCCTCCACCTGTGGTGATTCATTCCACCTGTGCAAGCTGCACTCCCCTTTGGGCGAGCACGTCCCGCACACAACGCTGCAATTCGACGAATGGCATCTTGCTATTGCAATCATGTATTTGTACCCGATGGCAGTGTAACATTGGTTGATATGTTCATTCGGCTATGGTCCCATTGTTTCACATACAATCTTTGCAGTCGCGAACAGACTTGTGAAGGGTCAGTGGAACGTAGTACTCGAGTAACGGTGGACCCTCATGCAACACTGTACCGAGCTTCACCGACGGGCGGGGCGTTCCATTTGTGAGTGAAGGCAGTTGCCATTTTCACACACAGCCGCACTAGATGGATTAATTTGTGGTTTCAAGCGGCCACAGATGCCTTTTCGACGTGATGTTGCAAATGAGGAATTCGAAGGGCGGCGCTTTCGGTTTTCAGCTAGCGGCGAGGAGATGCCCACAGGTCTGACTGCAAATATAACGTTCTATTGTTCAATGTCCTTGGGACAGGGGCCATGGCGAGGATGCAATGATTGATATGAATAGTATGGGATGCGCAATAGCGCCGTGGGCGATGAGGCCGGACGTTCCCAAATACATGTTACTTCACAACACTGGAATAACGGGCTGGGGCACGGTGGATTTTGCAGGCTGCATAACGCACAGACTCAATGGAAATTTCACATGTTATGTGAGTATGGAAACAGGCGTTTTCATTACGGGATGAGGGAATGATGTATGGATGCATGGACAGATGATTTGATACAGAGTTTGCCATGTACAGGGCTTCTTGGAATCTATCCGCCTCCCCTGCGCTATGTGATGCAGGGCTGCCATAGTGGGGCCATCGTCTATCTGGCCTTGTTGAGCCCTCCCTGTCTCGACGCGCCTTCAGACACTTGTGTCTATGCACGTTACCAATCCCATCAGATGGATTCTGTTTTAACAGACGCATGCACAGGTACACTCGTTTGTGATAGTGTTTTCACCTCGATATAGATAGTTAGGATTCGCAAGTGGTTTTTGGGTGGTGATGATCCTTTGGAGTGGGCTAGCATGCATATGGCTGTGGATTTGGTGTGATCATTGAAGTGAGTAATTCAAATGTAGTTCTGATGGCCATACTATTCTTTTTGATTTCATTTGGTTGACAGGTATCTCCTCCCCTTTTGCCACTGCCATCTGTATGCCACTCCTGCAGATGGATTTTACTCCCGACACCTGCTGCTTCGTGTTAATCAGTGGAGCAGCATTACGATCTTATGGGACGATCGCCAATGGGCCACATGCCCTTACGCAGTACTAGTGGCTAGGAGCAACATTTCGGCCTTTCAGCTGGACTAGTGCCTCCCTATTGGGACGGCCCTGCGGTTCTAGGCGCTTCCATGTTGCCTTTTCGTACGGGAATGTAGCCCCTGTGTACCATGAAGGAACAGGGCGTCACACAAGAAGTAGCTGGTCATTTATTGCGGATGCAGGCCACGATAATGAAATATATTTTGGAGTTCATGGCCTAATGGCTGTATGGGCTTGGTGAATTTGTTGTGCATTAAATTTCTATTCTGATATGAACCGTGTAGCGTTCTTCTTTGCGAGTGATGTGGCATATTCCTATTTGGGGAGCGATGTATTGTGAGGAGATCTGCATTGGGTTCCAGCTTCGGAGTATAGTTGCGTGGTACTGTGCTGGGCGCGTTTGCCTACGGAGCCCAGTGAGGTCAGGGATAAGGGCTGCCATTATGACTGTTTTGATGATGTCATGCTCAGGGGCGGGGGATTAGCTTTTGTGTAACAGATGCCGGTCAGCCAGTTGGATTGGTGGAATGATGTGATTATCGGAATATTGCTGGTCACAGGTGCCTGTGTTTGCGTGCGTTTCTTGGTGGGAGACTGAGGTCATGTCCGTTTGTATAGCTTCTGTATTCGTGCCATCTGTGCCCTGCAGCTCCCATTGGGCACTCTTGAGATTCATTTGTTCGTTGGCAGGCATGGATGACTAGTACATTTCACTGGTTGCATTGTGTGACTTCATTGCACCTACGGGGGGTTGTACAATGTGGCCAGGGAGCGGTGTACAAGCACTCAGTAGGGCCGTTTACGGTTGGTTCGCGATGCCGTACTTCTCACCATGGCGGAATGGTACTTTCCGCCGTGCTTGATGGCGTTAGGTGCATGTCCGCTAGGGTCGGAATTCGCGTACCGTTGCGCCATGGTGGTAATTACGGTTTGGCATGGCGCGCGCGCGCGTGCTTGGTGCAGTTAGCGTTGGCGTTCACTACGGTGTCGCTAATGGCATCGTACTTTGCGGTAACGGGTCATGATCGCACCGAGCGCTATTCGATGGCGGTATTGCATTTCCGCCATCGTTTTTCGATTTCCGCCAGGGTCGTAATGAGGCCCTTTGTCTTCTTTGTGAATGTGATCACCTTTATCATTTCTTACATGTTTCTCTTATTGATACAGTTACATGGTCACTCTTAAGTATTTTCATATTGTTTCAGTATGTCCTTGTATATCTCCTTCATAACGTCACTCTACCCTTGTCAGATTTCACTCAGCATTACATGATGTCCAATGGTGCGTGCTGACATCCTTCCACGCGACATCCTTCCACTCTCTCAATGCAAGTTGTCTTTCATGGACGCGATGCAGTCTAGGAATAACACATGGAGTCCCATATAGGGCTCTTCTTCTATTCCAGTATGACGGCGGCGAGGGAGCGGGAGTTGGGGATAATGTGTCCACCTGCTCCTCTACAACAGGTTAGACTCTGTGTACCCGAATGAAGAAGACCTCTCCAGGCAGGAGGGGTGGTGGAATATGACGAGGGAGACAGCATGAGCAGTGATTCTCACCAACCATCCTGCCTGGGTGCAAGAGTGGTTTCTCAGCACTCTAGAGTGTGGCAGAGGCCAGAGTCTAGTGTGAAATCCCACACGTCCCAGCCCTGCATACATTCTCTAAGTGGTCCAGTAATTGTACCCGCTGTTAACAATGTAGCGTCTAGAAAGCTCCTGTTGGAAGAGAGGAGACTAGCGTTGGAGGAATAAAAACAGCGTGACAAGGTTGAAATGGAGTTGGACACGGCCGCCATAGAGCTGCACAGACTGGCACTCGACGTGAAGAAGGAGGCCAACAGATCCACCGCTAGAGAAAGCAGTGGTAGTGGCTCAAACTAGGGTGCCTGGATAAACCCCAGCGCCACATCCCCAAAGACTTAGTGCAGGCTTACGAGTTGGGGAAGGATATTTTTGACTGGTTTGAAGCGCTCAAGCTTGCTTTTCAGCTACAGGCGGAGAGCTCAGAAAGAGAAGTGGACAGACATTTAAAGCGTTTACACACTTGTTGAAATATCTGAGCGAGTGGGTGTCTGGTAACAAAGTTGACACATTTAAAGGGAAGTGATTGCATGCGAGCATGTAATAAAGAATTGTGAGGTTGACGTACATCAACATCTTGTGGACAAGACTATTGCAGACTCTAGGGAGCTTGCAAAAGCTTCCAACAGGTTTGTAAGTGGTCGAGTCCAGAAAAAGGCTCAGATGAGCATTAAACCAGAAGAGAAATCTTTGGACAAAAAAGTTAACAAGGATGGGAAGGCCAAAGGTCCAAGCCACTCCTCTTCAAATTTAGGTCCCCAAATCTTTAGTTCAGCCGTAAACACCAAAACGAATAGCACAGGCACCCCTAAAACAGGGACACCTGCTTTCTCACCACCCTAAGGTTGTTTTGTGTGTAAGGAGATGGGCCATAGGAAAGGGGAACCTGCTTGCAAGGGCTTACCCAAGCAAGCCCCAGTGAATGTTGGACTCATGGAAGAGGCCACCATTAGTGTAGACCTCTTAGAGGAGGACTTCCCACTAGGCCAAGGAGTGGCCGAATGTGGATTGGTTACACTGAGTAGAAATAGTACCGGGTCTACAGAAGAGATCCCAGTTCACAATAATCCTCAACTCTATCTAGAACATATCAATGGACAAGTGGTCCTGCAAATCAAGACACCACGTCTAGCCTCACTGCTGTCACCTGGCAGTGGGCACAGCCAGGCCAGTATATTGATGGGCCTGATTGTAGCATCAGTGTGTTTGATGGAAAGAGTAAGTGCCCCTTGGAGATAGTAGAGTTAAACTGGTGAGGTGAAACAACCCAACGCTGTGTATTGGTGGAAGACTCCATCCCTGTCCATGTTTGTTGGGGAATGATCTTTCTGATCTTGAGATTGTTGAAGCGGCTACAAGATCGAGGGCCCAAGAGGCTGCCCGATTGAAGACTCTCAGAGCCTTTGGGCCTGCAGTGCTTCTAGAGGGTTTGTTGGAGGGACTGGCGTGGACAGTAGCCCCTAGTCCAGTTCCACAGCCTGCTGAGTTGCCTACCCCTGTGGGAGAGGGGCCATTAGCCACTGAGTACCGTACTTTGGTAGCAGGGGACTCAGTGACTTCAGAGTTGCCTGGTGCAGCGCAGGAACCTGAGGTGCAGGATCAGGTGGGTGCAGATCTGAAGGGCCCGCCCAAGCTGGATGAGTTTGCATCAGCTGGGGGCCCGGTTCAGACTGACTTTGCTAAATCTCATTAAGAGTATCCGACTCTGGAGGGCCTGCGGACGCTGATGAAGGAGCAGGCTAAGGGCGAGGCCCATGGCCCCTGCACTAACGCAGATGAGTCTAGCATTGTAATAACACTTATCATGTTTCCTGGATGGCCAGTAAAAGAAATGGCATATCACAGAAAGAATATATATTCGGATGGGGCTGCACAAAGGTAGCCTAGCCATGTGATAACGTTTTTCACGTATGTCTTACCCATTGATGCTCATTAAAAAATGTCATGCCACAGTAAGCGCGTATATTCAGACTGGTTGCACCAATGAAGGCAAGTGTAGCATCGTAATAACACTCAACGCACCGGATGTACCCCTCATTCAAGTAAAAATTGCCATGGCACAATATGAATGCATAACTATAGTAGATGCACCAATTAAGCTAATCTAGTCACGAAATAACACCTATTAGGGGTGATGTGATGCCCAATAAAAAATGCAATGCCACAGCAAGAAAGTGTATCCAGACTTGCTGCACCAAGGAAGGCCAGTCTATCCATGTAATAACACCTATTAGGTGTGCTTTTCCCTTATTGAACAGTTACAAATACCACACTAAAGTAAGAATAAATACCCAATGTAGGCCAGTCTAGCAATAATAGTACAACACTCATCCTGCTGGCTTTACCTTCATACCAGTAAAACAATGCCATACCGTAGCAGAAACTATATTCAGACTGGCTGCATCAATCAAGCAAAGTGTAGCAAAGTGCAAAGTAATAATGCTTATCATGTTTGCTTTCCTCTTGATGACCAGTAAAAAAAGTTCATGCCACAGTAAGAACGTATATTCAGATTGACTGCACCAATGCGGGCCAGTCTAGCCATGGAATTACATTCATCATGTTTACTTTACTTGTGTTGCCCAGTAAAAATTCCATGCCACAGTTAGAAAATATATACAGACAGGATACACTAATAATGCCAGTCTAGCAATGTTGCAAAACTAGTGATGCTGGTTTTACCCTTCATGCCTATAGATATGTCAATAAAACATAACTAGACGGACTGTCCTCATGTAGGCTACTCTTTCCATGTATAACACTTGTCAAGCTTTCTTTCCCCTTGATCACCAGTAAATAAATACCATTCCAGACAGCCTGCACCAATGTGGGACAGTATAGCCATGTAATGACAATTATAATATTTGCTTTACATTTGCTGACCAGTATAAATGCCATGGAGCCAGAAGGCCCCTCCTTCCTAAAATTAGATGCCTGCTTCCCCTTAACAAACACAGCACAGCCACACCCACTCATGCATCACACATGCTCCTATTCACACCCATACATAACATACACACTCTTCCGTTCTACTGTGCATTCATACAGCACTCAGACAACTATTTGCATGCACACATACATATAAGGAAATATACACACACACACATTTGGACACATTCGTATGCGCACACTCAGACTCTCCCCTTGCATGCAAGCATACACATTACATATACACACTAAAAGTTAACTTATTTTAACTCCTGCTTGCACCACCAGCACACTGGCATCCCACATCAGACATGACTGGATGGCCTGCCACTTGCAAAGGACACTGGGCCGGATCATGAGTTTGGTGGTATCCCGGCTGGGATACTGCCCAACTTCATTATGTTAGCGCCCACTCATCCGGTGGTATTACTGCCGTATCACGGGTTGGGCGTTAACCGTAAGTTCACATTCCCCATTGAGTCCATTGTACCCAATGGTTTTTTTTTCACAATTACTGCACGGTAATACCATGCAGAGAATGGGAATGTTCTGGCGTGTTTACCCCAGCTCTAAACACACCAGACACGAGATTGGGCGTACTCTGAAATGAGGCGGTAACACCATTGCCAAAGCATATAAGGGCTACCACCCAACTCATGATCAGGCCCATTGACTGACAGAAATCTGAGTACTCCTCATGTCCATCAGTGCGTATGCTATTAGTGCAATAATGAGAGGCGGTGGGGCTAGATTTCCTAAAACCTGGCAACCTCTCACTATTGTGATCTGAAAATAAGTTCCACGTGCAAGTAAAGCACCCAGGTGGACTTTGCTGCCTGCTATAGTGTGAGAGATGGTCATGTAGTTTAGAGTAATACTCTAAGCATTCATTACAATCTTACTCCAAACATGTATGTCTCTCAGCGAGGGGCACCCTGTTGTAATAATAATATGGAAAACCCAAGTTTAAGTGGAAATGGTAGGCTGGGACATCCCAGACTCAATAATGGAAATAGCCACAGTAAATGGCAAAACCCTGCTTTCTTAACAATTGACATAAAGCAGGGACAGCATACAAGCATTGAATCTTGCGACTCTCTGCTTTTCTCAGGCACTACAATGGTTTAAAAATGAAAAACACATCACCACTGATGTCACATCACTCTCTTGATATCAAAAACCTACAGGGAACGGGGCTTGGTTAAGGGAACTGTATGCATAGAGAAGCTATATTGGTTCATCTTTTGATTGGTTATATTTCTATCTGATGGCTCCACCTGCGACCATACTCTAAATTGATAAAGAAGAATACATGTCATGTTTAAAGTAGCCTATTGGTTAGTGCGACATGTACTGGGTGGCATGACGTTCAGAGTTTTCATTGATTGGCACCTTACCAACCTTGAGCAACTGACAGGTCATCAACACTTGAGCCTAACTGGGAGAAGGGGGAGGAAGATCTGCGAACTGCTTGTTCCTTTCAAGAAGAATACCATCCTTAGTCTTCTAGGCCATGAGTCAGAGTGATCAGATTTGTAGTAAACCTTGTACAGTGCCCCGCGTCTGAAGATGTGCGTGAGGGGCAAAGGAGGTGTCTTATCTGCGTCTGTACTAATGAATAGATACTGTTCTTGAATTATGGGCCACGTGTGAGAAGACCATGTTCTGAATTTTTTCACCCTGTATTTACTCAGTTTTTAGCTAATATGTCCATGAGTGTCATCACTTTTCTAACCACTAAAGACTTGGTCGATCCGTTCCTTGTGTAGTTTTGGCTCACAAGTAGACGGCACCTGGCATTCAAAGGCTGCTTTTTCTTCAATTAATCTAAAAGAAATACGTCTTGTGCCTTGGGAATTGTTATCTCATGTTCTCTTCTGAACCATTCAAACCCTCCCTAGTCCCTGCAGTATCCTCGGAAAGGGCTGTGCAACTCCTGCCTGCCCCCTGCCTGAATCTGTATTTCAGGGAGATCAGCAGTTTAAGTCTTCTATGCATTTCAATGCTGCTACGACTCCCATTGTAGAAAAGATGGCTGCCTTTTACTGTTGCGTTTCTATGTTAGTAAACTATGCTCGTGTTGCATTTCAGCGTATACATTGCTTATGTTCTGTGCGTGTCTGTTTTGTTGCAAGTGATTCTTCGTGTACAAATGCATAATTGAACTTGCTTGTTTTCAGCGTGCTGTGCGCATGCGTGCTTCATGGATAATGGATGCATATATGTTTCTCTCGTAAATCTAGTCATTCTCATCATTTTTAGCTCACATTGGTTTCTTCATTTGTTACACATCTCTAGGGTATGGGTGATACGGCAGTCTCAGTAAATAGCGTTTATAGCCTTTACGATATTGGGGCGGGGAGGGACAGTTGCCATGGATGACGTTTTCATCTGTCTCTCAACATTACGCCAATACATAGGAACCACCTTTGGACGTAGGATTGGTAGGCTGGCATCTGTAGGATCTAAAGGCTTAGCCTTTATTTGTTTTCGGGAGGATAGCTCAGGTGCAACGTGCTCACCTTGGAAGCAAGACAACACGGAACAACACAGGTTCGATCCCCGGGTCCGCACTTAGAAACCTCTGGGTATTAAGCGTGTTATTCTTAACATATCATGTAATGTCTTACCCGAGAGCAGGCACAGGACCCTTATTATCAGTTCATGACATCATAGTGCACTGACTGTATGTGAAGCATGTGCTTGGGTGACGAAGCACCACTGGGTCAAGTGTGCAGGTGTTCACACTTCAGGTAAAAGGAAGCCATGCTTGTGTTCTCCCGCCTGGAATGGGGCCTAGTTGCAGTAGGACAAGAGGACAGGAATTAATTGATCTCTGTGGAATACAAGGCGTCTTCCTTTCCTGCAGGCCCAACCTTCAGAAGATGTGCTCGTCAAGGAGAGACGACTTGCCGTTCTCACTCGAGTCTAATCGTTTCTCGCCAGCCCTGACACAATCATTTTGGTAAAACAACAAAACTTTCCTCATGCGCTCTCTCGCAAGGCTCCAGCTGAGCTGCTTTTTTTTCAATTCATGCTAATTATTTTAATTGTCATTTAAGGACGAGGGGCAAGTGGATGATTAGAGAGAACAGGTCGCTGTTCTGAGGCAACTTTTGACAATTCGCTTTTTGAACTGCTTCTGTAATTTGATGTGACTGCGTTTGGGGGCAGAACCCGTCTGACTGCCCGCTGGCTCACAGGGCCTGTGCTGGTGTGAGATAGCAGCTTCCCCTCGCTGCTTGCTGGGTCCGGACTGTTTCCCGAACATTTGGCGTCCGCGCTTCTCTTCTTCAGAAGGAAACATGTCTTATCTCCCTGTACCATGCCACCTTGCCTGCCTCTGGGAGCCCTCTTGCGTGAAGTGTCTGACAGCAGACAGAAAATAGCTCCCTACGCAATGTCATAAAAGGGCTACACAATGTGAATATTGGCCAATATGGAGAACATCACAAACTAAGTTGTCTAAGGGCAGTGAATCCTTTTCCTCTGCCACCCTCACTTCTTTATCTGTTACTCGCCTTTGACCTAGAATGAGGACACTGGGATCTCTACTTTGCCTACTTAACAAATGATGATGCCAGTAAATCAGGCCAGGAAACATGTCCAGACTAGCTCTACCAATGTAGGCTCCATGGCCATGAAAGAACATTTATCATGCTGGCTTTACCTATACTGGCAGTAAACCAAATCATCCTAGAGTACAGAATGATGTCCAAACTGGATGTACCTATGCAGGCCAGTACCACCATGTAAGAACGCTTATCATTCAGTTTTACCCCTGTGCCAACAAACAATGCCATGCCGCAGTAAGTATACATGTCCATTGTAATAAACATGTAATTCAGGGAGACCTGCTCTTATGGCCCCTTTTCATAAATGTTTCATGCCCAAATTAGAGTTCAGACATATGCCTTTGCTGAGATACAGGCGCCCTCAACCCCAGCTCTTCTTGGTTGTGCCATGGTGACTGCGAAGGACACACAATTATACAGCCTCAACAATGTGATATCACACCAGTGTCAGCTCTGTGACCAGGACCCCACTATAAAAAGAGTGATGTGTATTGGTGTGTAGGTTGACATTCTCCACAACTGCGGTGTGGAACACTAGCCAGGATGCTGCCTCTTTGATTCTCTAGCAGGAAGATAACATGTGCCCTCTAGAATCAAACCCTGCTGCATCATCAACAAGTCTGTCATCCTGAAGTCCCCAAGCCCCTATCATCAGATCCTGCTGCATCATCTACAAGGCTGAGACCTTGAAGTCCCCAAGCCCCTATCATCAGTTCCTGCTGCTGCTTCATCTACAAGGCGGTCACCCTGAAGTCCCCAAGTCCCTATCATCAGTTCCTGCTGCTGCATCATCAACAAGTCTGTCACCCTGAAGTCCCCAAGCCCCTATCATCAGATCCTGTTGCATCATCTACAAGGCTGTCACCCTGAAGCCCCCAAGCCCCTATCATCAGATCCTGTTGCATCATCTACAAGGCTGAGACCTTGAAGTCCCCAAGCCCCTATCACCAGATCCTGCTGCTTCATCTACAAGCCGGTCACCCTGAAGTCCCCAAGCCCCTATCATCAGATCCTGCTGCATCATCTACAAGGCTGAGACCCTGAAGTCCCCAAGCCCCTATCATCAGATCCTGCTGCATCATCTACAAGGCTGAGACCTTGAAGTCCCCAAGCCCCTATCATCAGTTCCTGCTGCTGCTTCATCTACAAGGCGGTCACCCTGAAGTCCCCAAGTCCCTATCATCAGTTCCTGCTGCTGCATCATCAACAAGTCTGTCACCCTGAAGTCCCCAAGCCCCTATCATCAGATCCTGCTGCATCATCTACAAGGCTGAGACCTTGAAGTCCCCAAGCCCCTATCATCAGTTCCTGCTGCTTCATCTACAAGGCTGTCCCCCTCAGGTCCCCAAGACCCTATCATCACATCCTGCTGCATCATCTACAAGGCTGAGACCTTGAAGTCCCCAAGCCCCTATCATCACATCCTGCTGCATCATCTACAAGGTGGTCACCTTGCAGTCCCCAAGCCCTTATCATCAAATCCTGCTGCATCATCTACAAGGTCGTCGCCCTGAAGTCCCCAAGCCCCTATCTTCAAATCCTGCTGCATCATCAACAAGTCTGTCACCCTGAAGTCCCCAAGCCCCTATCATCAGATCCTGTTGCATCATCTACAAGGCTGAGACCTTGAAGTCCCCAAGCCCCTATCACCAGATCCTGCTGCTTCATCTACAAGGCGGTCACCCTGAAGTCCCCAAGCCCCTATCATCAGATCCTGCTGTATCATCTACAAGGTCCAAATGGGCTCCTTCCTCTCTGACATCTTTTTCTCCACCTGTGGTGTCCCCCAGGGATCCAACCTCTCTCCCTGGCTTTTCAACCAGTATCTGGCACTCCTTGCCCACCGCATCGCCATTCTCTGCCCCCACTTCCAGTGCTATGCGGACGATACCCAGCTCATTTTCAGGCTACCCTCGGCCTCCTCCTCTCCTTCCCTCATCTCTGACTGTCTGTCTGCTATCCAGGAATGGTGTGCCGCCAATGACCTCTGCCTTAACGCCAGTAAGACTGAGATTCTACTAATCGGCGCACCCACTCCCTCCTTCCCTGCAGCTCTCTGGCCGGCCTCCCTTGGCCCCCTTCCGGCCCCCACCTGCAAGGCTAAAAACCTCGGGGTCATCTTCGACTCCACACTCTCCTTCTCTCCTCATATATCTGACGTCTCTAAGAAGTCACACTACCAGCTGCACCTCCTCAGAGGTATTCTTCCCTTCCTCTCCTTCCCCCAGAAGCTCACTGTCTCCCGAGCCCTGGTTCTCTCAAGGCTGGACTACTGCAACAGCCTCTATCTTAATCTGCCTGCCTCCACTCTCCGCCCTCTGCAACTTATCCAGAACAGAACTGCGAGACTTGTCCTTGGCCTCAAGCCCAGGGACCGTATCTCTCCAGGACTGAAATCTCTTCACTGGCTCCCAGTGGCTGCGAGGATTAAGTTCAAAACCCTCTGCATTGTCCACAAGGCCTTCTGGGGCCTGGGGCCTAAATACCTTCAACTCTCTCTTCCTAAATATCTTCCTTCACGAGCCCTTCGCTCATCCGTCACCAACTCCCTCATGGTCAGCCGCTTCTCTAAGCAACGAGCTGGGGGTAGATCTCTCTCCGCAGCAGGGGCCTCCCTCTGGAACAGCCTTCCTGCCTCCCTGAAACTTGAGGAGAACCATCTCCGGTTCCGGAAGCACCTCAAAACCTTCCTCTTCGCTTCTACCTTCTCTCTCCCTCTCCCCTGCTAAACCTTCTCAACTCCCCACTGAATTCTGCACTAAACCTGCATCTGGGCCACTCTCAGCGACCTCGGTCCAGGGCCCAGCCACTCTCCACTTGCACTGCCTCCCTGGCTCCCCCTGCACTGTGGGACTGTCACTGTATCCCTACAGCCCCCTTCCCAGCACTTCCCAGCACTTGCTCTGCACTTACCTCGCACTTGCCACCAGCTGGCCCTTTTTATTTATCATTTATTATTTATTTTTTATTACGCTACTTACCTTGTACTGCACTTTCCCCCCACCTCCTCCCCCTGCACTTTCTCCTTTTCCCCTTACCTCTGCACTTGCGCGATCTGAATGACACCTGGCCTAGTAGGATCGTTTGTCTGTCTTCCCCTTGTTTCCCTCCCTCCCTGCCTCGTCGCGCCTTGAAACACTTGTGTATAGGCGCGTTACAAATACCATATCATATCATATCATATCAAGGCTGAGACCTTGAAGTCCCCAAGCCCCTATCATCAGTTCCTGCTGCTTCATCTACAAGGCTGTCCCCCTCAGGTCCCCAAGACCCTATCATCACATCCTGCTGCATCGCATCCTGCTGCATCATCTACAAGGCTGAGACCTTGAAGTCCCCAAGCCCCTATCATCACATCCTGCTGCATCATCTACAAGGCGGTCACCTTGCAGTCCCCAAGCCCTTATCATCAAATCCTGCTGCATCATCTACAAGGTCGTCGCCCTGAAGTCCCCAAGCCCCTATCTTCAAATCCTGCTGCATCATCTACAAGGTGGTCACCCTGAAGCCCCCAAGCTACCTCCCTGAAGAACTCAGCATCACCGGAGGGATCTTGTGTCACATGTCTGTCAAACTCTTCTTCGTGCCACGTGCCTTTGGTGCTTGGAACGCACTGCGTGTTTACTCAGTCAGACAGCTCATCAACCTGACGCCAGAAACTGCCCCACAAAGCTTCAGGAGGCCTGGTTCAATGCTGGCGCGCTCTCAAATTAAAGAATAATGTTTTGTGGAGAGGACCTGTCCCCTGTGCACTTTTGGGACGATAGTGCTTTTAAGTCCCCGTCTCTGCCTATTTCTTTTAACATATTCTTAAACATTGTCATTGTGCAAATTAAGTGCCTAAACCCGCCCCCAGCCCCCTATCTACGCTGAGTGACATTCTACACCAGTCTGCATTTTCTGTGTTTTTTTTAAAAGGGTGGTTTTATGCTAGAGTTTTAGTTGTCTGCATTTTTTTTCTTTTCATTATAAATCTCCTCCAGCCTGCCCTAAACTTGACCGAAGACGCAAGCAAGAGGACAGAAGGAAAACTCTTAGTCTCCTGAAGCCTGGCCTAAACTTGACCGAAGATGCAAGCAAGAGGACAGAAGGAAACTTCTTAGTCTCCTCCAGGTTGGCCTAAACTTGACCGAACACGCAAACAAGAGGACAGAAGGAAACCTCTTAGTCTCCTCCAGCCTGGCCTAAATGTGACCGAAGACGCAAGCAAGAGGACAGAAGGAAACCTCTTATTCTCATCCAGCCTGACCTAAACGTGACCGAAGACGCAAGCAAGAGGACAGAAGGAAACCTCTTAGTCTTTTCCAGCCTGGCCTAAACTTGACCAAAGAGGCAAGCAAGAGGACAGAAGGACACCTCTTTATTTTCTCCAGCCTGGCCTACTTTTGACCAAAGATGCAAGCAAGAGGACAGAAGGACACCACTTATTCTCCTCCAGCCTGGCCTAAAGGTGACCGAAGATGCAAGCAAGAGGACAGAAGGACACCTATTACTCTCCTCCAGCCTGGCCTAAACGTAACCAAAGACGCAAGCAAGAGGACAGAAGGACACCTCTTAGTCTCCTCCAGCCTGGCCTAAACTTGACAGAAGAAGCAAGCAAGAGGACAGAAGGAAACCTATTACTCTCTTCAAGCCAGGCCTAAACGTGACCGAAGATGCAAGCAAGAGGACAGAAGGAAACCTCTTATTCTCCTCCAGCCTGGCCTCAAGTGACCGAAGATGCAAGCAAGAGGAGAGATGGACACCTCTTTGTCTCCTCCAGCCTGGCCTAAACTTAACCGAAGACGCAAGCAAGAGGACAGAAGGAAACCTCTTAGTCTTTTCCAGCCTGGCCTAAACTTGACCAAAGAGGCAAGCAAGAGGACAGAAGGACACCTCTTTATTTTCTCCAGCCTGGCCTAATTTTGACCAAAGATGCAAGCAAGAGGACAGAAGGACACCACTTATTCTCCTCCAGCCTGGCCTAAAGGTGACCGACGATGCAAGCAAGAGGACAGAAGGACACCTATTACTCTCCTCCAGCCTGGCCTAAACGTAACCAAAGACGCAAGCAAGAGGACAGAAGGACACCTCTTAGTCTCCTCCAGCCTGGCCTAAACTTGACGGAAGAGGCAAGCAAGAGGACAGAAGGAAACCTATTACTCTCTTCAAGCCAGGCCTAAACGTGACCGAAGATGCAAGCAAGAGGACAGAAGGAAACCTCTTATTCTCCTCCAGCCTGGCCTAAACTCAACCGATGACGCAAACAAGAGGACAGAAGGAACCCCTTTGTCTCCTCCAGCCTGCAAGCAAGAGGACAGAAAGACACCTACTACACTCTTCAAGCCTGGCCTAAACGTGACCGAAGATGCAAGCAAGAGGACAGAAGGAAACCTCTTATTCTCCTCCAGCCTGGCCTCAAGGTGACCGAAGATGCAAGCAAGAGGACAGAAGGAAACCTCTTAGTCTCCTCCAGCCTCTTAGTCTCCTTAGTCTCCTTGCAGGGCAGACAAACGTCAGCCAAGCAATCAGATATGGTTCACCCACACATCCCCAGGAAGGGTTAAAGGGCAGTGCCTAGCCTAAATTTGACCGAAGACACAAGCAAGAGGACAGAAGGAAAGCTCTTAGTCTCCTGAAGCCTGGCCTAAACTTGACCGAAGATGCAAGCAAGAGGACAGAAGGAAACCTCTTAGTCTCCTCAAGCCTGGCCTAAACTTGACCGAAGATGCAAGCAAGAGGACAGAAGGAAACCTCTTAGTCTCCTCCAGCCTGGCCTAAACGTGACCGAAGACGCAAGCAAGAGGAAAGAAGGAAACCTCTTAGTCTCCTCCAGCCTGGCCTAAAGGTGACCGAAGATGCAAGCAAGAGGACAGAAGGACACCTCTTAGTCTCCTCCAGCCTGGCCTAAAGTTGACCGAAGATGCAAGCAAGAGGACAGAAGGAAACCTCTTAGTCGCCTCCAGCCTGGCCTAAAGGTGACCGAAGATGCAAGCAAGAGGACAGAAGGACACCTCTTAGTCTCCTCCAGCCTGGCCTAAACTTGACTGAAGACACAAGCAAGAGGACAGAAGGACACCTATTACTCCTCTCCAGCCTGGCCTAAACGTGACCTAAGACTCAAGCAAGAGAACAGAAGGACACCTCTTAGTCTCCTCCAGCCTGGCCTAAAGGTGACCGAAGATGCAAGCAAGAGGACAGAAGAACACCTCTTAGTCTCTTCCAGCCTGACCTAAACTTGATCAAAGATGCAAGCAAGAGGACAGAAGGACACCTCTTAGTCTCCTCCAGCCTGGCCTAAAGGTGACTGAAAATGCAAGCAAGAGAACAGAAGGACACCTCTTAGTCTCTTCTAGCCTGGCCTAAACTTGACTGAAGACGCAAGCAAGAGGACAGAAGATGCAAGCAAGAGATCAGAAGGAAACCTCTTATTCTCCTCCAGCCTGGCCTAAACGTGACCGAAGACGCAAGCAAGAGGACAGAAGGAAACCTCCTAGTCTCCCCAAGCCAGGGCTAAACTTGACCGAAGACGCAAGCAAGAGGACAGAAGGACACCTCTTAGTCTCCTCCAGCCTGGCCTAAAGTTGCCCGAAGATGCAAGCAAGAGGACAGAAGGAGACCTCTTAGTCTCCTCCAGCCTGACCTAAACTTGATCGAAGACGCAAGCAAGAGGACAGAAGGACACCTCTTAGTCTCCTCCAGCCTGGCCTAAAGGTGACCGAAGATGCAAGCAAGAGAACAGAAGGACACCTCTTAGTCTCCTCCAACCTGGCCCAAACTTGACTGAAGACGCAAGCAAGAGGACAGAAGGACACCTCTTATTCTCCTCCAGCCTGGCCTAAAGGTGACCGAAGATGCAAGCAAGAGAACAGAAGGACACCTCTTAGTCTCCTTCAACCTGGCCCAAACTTGACTGAAGACGCAAGCAAGAGGACAGAAGGACACCTCTTATTCTCCTCCAGCCTGGCCTAAAGGTGACCGAAGATGCAAGCAAGAGAACAGAAGGAAACATCTTAGTCTCCTCCAGCCTGACCTAAACTTGATCGAAGACGCAAGCAAGAGGACAGAAGGACACCTCTTAGTCTCCTCCAGCCTGGCCTAAAGGTGACCGAAGATGCAAGCAAGAGAACAGAAGGACACCTATTACTCTTCTCCAGCCTGGCCTAAACGTGGCCTAAGACGCAAGCAAGAGAACAGAAGGACACCTCTTAGTCTCCTTCAGCCTGGCCTAAAGTTGAGCGAAGATGCAAGCAAGAGGACAGAAGGACACCTCTTAGTCTCCTTCAGCCTGGCCTAAAGCTGACCGAAGATGCAAGCAAGAGGACAGAAGGAAACCTCTTATTCGTCTCCAGCCTGGCCTAAACTTGACCAAATACGCAAGCAAGAGGACAGAAGGACACCTATTACTCTTCTCCAGCCTGGCCTAAACGTGGCCTAAGACGCAAGCAAGAGAACAGAAGGACACCTCTTAGTCTCCTTCAGCCTGGCCTAAAGTTGAGCGAAGATGCAAGCAAGAGGACAGAAGGACACCTCTTAGTCTCCTTCAGCCTGGCCTAAAGTTGACCGAAGATTCAAGCAAGAGAACAGAAGGAAACCTCTTAGTCTCCTCCAGCCTGGCCTAAACGTGACTGAAGACGCAAGCAAGAGGACAGAAGGAAACCTCTTATTGTCATCCAGCCTGGCCTAAACGTGACCGAAGACGCAAGCAAGAGGACAGAAGGAAACCTCTTAGTCTCCTCCAGCCTGGCCTAAACTTGACTGAAGACGCAAGCAAGAGGACATAAGGAAACCTCTTATTCTCCTCCCGCCTGGCCTAAACTTGCCCAAAGACGCAAGCAAGAGGACAGAAGGAAACCTCTTAGTCTCCTCCAGCCTGGCCTAAATGTGACCGAAGACGCAAGCAAGAGGACAGAAGGAAACCTCTTATTCTTGCCGTGCCTGCCGTGTGCCCAAGCTCTACTCACTGCATGCACCTCAAGCTAACCATTCACACAGCGTGCAATGATTTAACCTCATTACTTCACGATCAGATTGAAACACAGCCACTGACGACATGGCAGGGCCACAGAAGAGATGAGCCAAGAATCCTCTAGGGCCAGTCTCCCATGCCACCTCCACTAGGAGGAAGGCACCTGGAGTGAGGACAGTCTCCAGGAATCAGATCTCTAACCAGCTTCCTAGTAGGCATTCTGGACAGACCATCAGTGCTGGCATCCTTGGAAGTGGGGGTGCTCCAAATGGAACTTGTGCCTTTGCAGGGCTACAGACATAGACCACTGGGTGAGCTTCCACAATGCGTCCACATGTAATGCCACAAGGTCAGCGTGCTGCAGTCTGTCCGCAGCGTGAACACTGTGCCTTACAGGGAGTCGTGTAGCTTTTTTAGAGCCAGACTACCAGTCTTTAGTCCGTGGGGTACACCACCAAATAAGAACAGGGCTGTACAGGGACATGGCACACGGGCATTTTCAGAGTGCCAATACTAGCTGATCAGTTCTCCTCGATCTGGCCAAGAGACCACACAGGTGCCACAGTGCACGGTATAAGAACCTATAAGATAAGATAAGATAACTTAACATAACACAACATAACATAACATCTTCACCTTTAGCATCCCCCCCAGTGGCAATGCTTAAGCTGGAACTTAAGCTAGGAACAAATCCTTCATTTAGATTGACTTGCCCATGGAGACCTTGACCTGGTACTCTGCCATAAGCATTGGCCTGGCAAAAAAGGGCCTTTATCTTACCTTGCATTGGCACTTGGTAGCTTCTGCCCACCATGTAGCCGAAGTAAATCACCTCACCCAGGGCAAACTGCCCCTTCTCTTTCTTCGCAGTCAACCATGCAACTCAAAGCAAAGCACATCTCAGGCACAATGGCCACACACTTCAGATGGTGCTTCCAATCAAGGCCAAAGATTGCAATATTATCCAGATACGTCAGCGTGGAGCGCTGAGCCAGTCAGGGACTTGATTCACAGTCACAGTCTTCATGCTGCCTGGTAACTGGACACCCCAGGGTGGTGATCCAATGCTTTCTGACCCATGCCCAATCTGTCAGCTCTACCTGCAAAACCCCTGTGCTCATGGTGGCGATGTACTGGATTGGACTAAGCTTTTGCAGGGACTCATCAGTTGGAGGCATCAGGCAAGCGTCACCCTTTCTGGGCCAGTCAATATGCTGGGGGCTGTGTAGAGCCAGACCAATCCATGTGATGTCAGCAGGAGATGTAAGAGCATG